>NC_070604.1:4400833-5624166 GCF_027172205.1 Podarcis raffonei
TATATCTTTTGCTACTGCATGTCCAGTTCAAACCTGTTTACTAATTTCCCCTTTGTATTCCCTTTTAATTGTTTCTTACTGCACATGTTTATGCCAATCCTGCTAATGCTTTAAGTTGTTTACAATACATCTTCAAATAATCAATAAATTGTCCCCATTCTGTTTGAAAAAGTCTCTCTTCTTGGTTACTTATTCTTCTGGTACGTTTCTGCATACTCCATCAGTTTTAATTGCCAGTCCTCCTTCGTTGGAACTGTTTCTTCTGTCCATCTCTGGGCATAAATCATTTGGACAGCCATAGTAGCATACATATTTTTTTTCCTGTTCTTTGGTTACCTCTCCACCAATTATACCTAAAAGAAAAGCTTCTGGTTATGATTTGTTTTTTAAATGTTATCTTCATTTATTTAAACTCATTTCCCAGAAAGCTTTTGCTACCTTGCATGACCACAAAATAGGTACCCTCCTTCTCTATACATTTCTAACAGGTATCTGATTTCGACATACATTTTTTCTAATTTACTAGGAGTCTGATACCATCTATACATTATTTTTATGTAATTTTCTTTTATCGCATACCACGCTGTAAATTTCAAATCCACATTCCACAATCTTTCCCATGTTGCCATTTCAATATTATGTCCTATATCCACTGCCCAGTTTATTATTATTATTATTTTAAAGTGTCGTGCTCCAAGCCAGGCAAGAATTTGGAATCACTCTTATGAAGGGCTGATACATTTTCTCCCCCTTTCCCATTGCAGCCTCCTGTACCTGCAAGGGCGATTTTTATTTTTTAAACACCCACTTTGTGTAAGACCACTTCTGCTCTAAAGAGCTGTTTTAACAGGTGAAAAATAAAATAAAAAATTATTGTGAACTTCCCTCCAGAAACAACCAGTGGAAGAAGCCAGACTGCATCCTTTCCTTTTGGTTGATGGGAACAAAGAAGTAGCAGGTACTGTCTGGCTAGAGACGGTAGCCAGAGAAGTGTCACCACTCAATGCACTTTTCTTCCCTTATTGGAGATCAGGGAACTCTGAATCTAGAGAGGGGGGACTATGGACTTCCACTAGGAGGAGGACATTGTGTTGGCACTACAAAAGAATTAGAAACACATGGAAGGTCAAATCCACAGTGAACTCAAGTGCAGAAAAGCCCTAAACGAACTTATTCTCAAACTATTATTTGTTAGCCTCAGTCTAACCATCTGCAGTATGAGGGATAATAATACTGACATATCTTAAAAGATTGTGGTAAGGATTACAATTCTATAATATACTTTGAACATTTGAAGCAATGTGCAAATGCTATTTTGTGTATAAATGAGTGACTTGTTTAATAATAAGCTACTTTTAACTAAGGGTTAGCATTTTCAACTAGAGGGCCGATAAGAAGATGGACAGATGCTAGATGAGTTATCATATAAAGAAAACAGGTAGCCATTTGGGCCTTTAAGTCGGACTGTACTTCATGCACAGAAAGTGACAGCCTTGTGCCCAGTCGTTTCTTCTCCCTGTTATGATGTTTAGGAGTGAGTTCTCATTATACAGTGCAGACTTAAGCTGCTGTAAGTTTCCCAGCTCATTTCATTGGTTGCTGGGAAGATAATGCTGTGTTCCTAGAGGTTATGGCAAAGGAGAAATGTTTGCCCACGTTGGACCTTAAACACAATTCTCCATCAAAATGAATGTGAGCTGTGAAAGCTGTTGGCCTCAGTTGGATGAGGATTACAGCATCTGAAATGAACACTGAGCTCTCTCTCTCTCGTGTGTGTGAGAGAGATTCCCACTGTTCTGATTTTTTTATATAATAATCATGTACAAAACATCTGAAGAATCAATGCAATGTTCTCTACATTCCACTAACAAAAGCATTTCCATGTATTTTAAAACATATATAGTGATTCATGTTCAATTCTATACATTTCAAAGATTGCAAAAATATTTAAGGAATGGTGAGTTCTCTTCTATTTAAGCTATAGATTAAGAAAATACTTATTTACCATATTTGTCTCTGTTATACCTTTTGATATATCCCCAACCTGAGAGAGGATAAACAATAGGTTCTGCTAATGACCATGCTCTTAATGTCTGATAAATTTTCTTTCATGAAAGAAGGACACAGCTCTTTCAAACTTAGCAGCTGATTGGATCCACACACCCTCCGGGCAGAACTTTGCCAGGATAATGACACAGCTAATGTAATTAATTAACCCTTTTGAAGTCTTAATGTTTCAGAGAAATTCCAGGTAATGGTATTTAGGTAGCAATAACAGTTACTGGTTTGTTTATTTATTTATTTATTGAATTGTGCAACTTCTTAACATGGGGATAATAAAGAGAAGGTTTTAAGTGAAAAAGACTTTTAAACAAAAAAACCCCCATCAAATAAATAAAAATGCTACAGCTTTCTAAAATACATTTTCTACTCCTTTCTTTGAACAGTATTGGTGAGCTGATTTCATGACTCAAGGACAGAAGGACTTATTGTGAAGATCTTGATCCAGATTAATTTCCCAGCGACCAACAGATTTCACTTCCTTTGCATAGGCATTGTGCTTAAGCTGTATTGATTCAATGGGATTTCAGGGTGGCCATACTTCATTGTTGCTATGTACATTGTTGTGTGTACATGACTGAATCCGTACCTGCCAAGTGCCCTGGAAAAAATGGGACATCCCATATTTTTGTGTGAGATCACGACAGCCAGTTAGGGGAGGGTCCCTGCCTTAAAGGTACTGTCACCCTTGCCACCACAGGGCCTGAGCCCAAAGTCAGACCAAACTGGAGCCAGTGCCAGAACCCATCAGACTGGGGACCTGTGAGCATCAGAGCTGCTGGAATCCATACCCCGGGGGCCTGCATTCCTTGAGGAACCAACCCCCCCTAATCCCAGGATCCTCCATTCCCATGTATACTGTCAACACAGGCAACAAGCCGGGGGGGGGGATTGCTTGAGGGGCAGAGTGCTGTTCTGCCTTGCCCCATTCTGCCCCTATGGGCTGCTTGTCAAAGTCAGGACAGAACGATGGGTTACCCATTCCATTTTATCCACTCTATTCACATGAAGAACAGAGCTTTCTGCAATATGGATGCTCAGAGCCACATCTTCCATGGAAGTGAATGAGAAAGACTTGCAAGTTCCATGTGCATCCACGACAGGGTGAAAATCTGCTCTTGCTCATTTAGACGCATGATTCATTGCATGTTCTCTTCCTTCAGAAAACAATTTCTTTGCTTCTTAAAAATTATCCAATGAACAAACAAATGAAAACAATGGTTTCCTCAGAGATCCAAGATCCAGGACTCACAGACCTGTGGTTTATATGCTTTGCTACCATTTAGCTATAGTGCCTCTTTTAAGGGACTGGGTGGCGCTGTGGTCTAAACCACTGAGCCTCTTGGGCTTTCCAATTGGAAGGTTGGTGGTTTGAATCCCTGCGACAGAGTGAGCTCCTGTTGCTCTGTCCCTGCTCCTGCCAACCTCACAGGTCAAAAGCACATTAGTGCAAATAGGTACCGCTGTGGCGGGAAGATAAACGCCATTTCATGCGCTCTGGTTTCCGTCACGGTGTCCCATTGCGCCAGAAGCAGTTGAGTCATGCTGGCCACATGCTGGAAAGCTGTCTGTGGACAAACGCCCGGCTCCCTTGGCCTGAAAGCGAGATGAGCACTGCACCCCATAGTCACCTTTGACTGGACTTAACCATCCAGGGGTCCTTTACCTAGTCCCTCTTTTGCAAGTGATGTGATGCATTCAATTTGAGCAGCTATTTGCCAACCACATGACAACTGGGGTGATCTGTGCTCTGCTCCCTGCTACTCACAATGAGAGGATGTTACACAGCATTCGGAACAATGCAGCACTTTTAATTTCTGATTCGGCTACCTGCACTTTCACACTGAAATCCCAAACTGGCAATGTGGGATGCTGGAGTATAGTCTCCAGTATGGAAGGCTGTGGCATCACAAAATAGGCTGATGAGAGTCTATGAGCAATCCCACATTCTGGTTGTGCTAGTACAAAGCCATGACACTAATCTCTCTTGGCTTCTGGTGAGAAGTTATCGGAATATTAACAGAGGCTTTTTTTAATTGTGAACCTTTAAATATCCATATTAAAATAAAAAAGATCCGTAATATAATCTTCCCCAAATGTTATTTCAATGCTAATAAAAACCAATGAATAGACTGAAGACCTTAGTAAATAAAAATCCTGTTATTTTACTTCAGGGATTGCAATTCTTGGCTAGCATGGCATCTTCCACAGCCACCCCCACCCAATTTAAAATGAGATTGGTGCTTTCATATTAGCCTTTAGTAGATAATTCACACTGAAAAATACTTCAATAATTATTCTCATTAGTTAGCCGGAAGAGAATAAAGAATAATAGCATTAAGAAGCAGTCAGATTCAAATACTATTTAAAAACAGAAGGCAGGAAGAAAAAAAATAAAAGAACAATACAAGAAATAAAATCCATCAATAGAGATCACATATTCTAGAAAATGGCAGTTTATCCAGAATAGCAGAATTCCACAGAAGCTCAATATAAATCACGAAGAATTGTGTGTGTGTGTGTGCATTACAGATAAACAAAATCCATCAATACAACACTCCATAGAAAAGACATATTAAGGCTGCAGTTTCTTTTTAGTTTAAATTTATTTGGTCCACAGGCTGAAAGCATCAAATATGGGACAGGGTTATCAAGACAACTAAAACAGAGAAAAAGCACAATATGCATACACACTGTGGCTTTCAAAATAAGTGTATAACAAAATTCAAAATTAGACACAGTTCAAAAAATGATGAAACTTAGAATTCATCTTTCCCTTAACAAGTGTGGCCTAATTTTGATGGCTACAGCAAATAACTTGGCTATATTTTCAGTAATCTGAGAGTTAGAGTCTGCCATTAAAATTGAGACACAGTATTCATCTGAGTTCCTCAAGTGCACAAAAATATTGGGGAGATAAATCAAGATCTTATAACAATGTCCTTTTAGATTTAGTATATCAACCCGATTGAAGACTAGGGAGAAACAGGTTGAAATCCCCTCTCTGCCATGGACCAAGTTCTCAGCTCACTCTGAGCTCCTTGGAGGAAGGGCAAGATTAATGTGTAGTAAGTAAATGAACAAACTCCAAATCTAAGCATTTCAAAGTGGAGTGGAAGGTCACCATTGACAGGAGGCAGTCAGAGCAGTTGCTGCGTGCAAAGGAGGAGAGCTTGCTCCCTGATCTTGCTGCTTGGCTATGATGCCGTGCTTCCCTCCCATCTAGTGAACCTGGAGTGCCTTCTGCTTCCAGTTCAAACACGGATCCGTTTTTTTACTATCAGGCAGGAGCAGGAATGGCTCGTCTTGTTTCACCACCTGAGGTGAAATCGAAATGTGCCACCCCCTTCTGCCATACCTTTATGTCCCCTCCACTTCGACTGCCCCCAGAATGCTCCCTCTCTTGCAAAACTCATTGAGAGCAAGAACATCCCGCAAGGTGTTGCTGCTTGTCTTCTCCACCCCAGGGGCAGGAAGATGAGGGGCAATGCCATGCGCCAGAATGCCAGAAGTGATGGGTGGGTCTCTCGCACTTCTGCTGCCTGAGGCAAGTGCTTCTCCTCATCTCCTTGGTGAGCTGGCTTTGGGAAGAAGTGAAGGATTCTGCTTTTTGACAACAGTGAAATTGGTGGCAGAGGGAACTCTATGCTTTTCTGGACTGCCACATATATCTGGCAAAATGTGCCATGCATTTCTAATTTCCAGTTGGCAAGGTTTACCTCGCCTGGGCCGGTTCACTACAGTGGAGCTCCCTCCGTGGACCAGGTCATGCATGCGCGCGACTTCCAGTGTCTGTGTCTGGGCAGACACAATTTCTGGTGTCTGTGCATGCGCAGATGCAATTTCCGGTGCCGCAGAAGCAAGTCCCCGCACTGCACTGCGCCGGTCTAGTGCAGCACATGGGGACTCGCCGAGTGGGCAGCACAGTTCGGGGGCGGCTCGTCGGCCGGTTAAATGACCCCCCCCCATGGGCTGCTTGTGGCCCATGACCTTAGGGTGCCAACCCCTGGCCTACACTTACTGAGGCAGAAGCATGCATTCTAAGGTTGGACTGAAACAGCCTGTTCCCTCCCTGCTTCCCAAAATATTCTCCTCCTGCAAAGCCATGGGCAGATTACCTGCTGTTTCCTTGAGGAAGGGAAAAGAAATGCATTCAAAATTTTCAGGAGGTGGACACCACTTGCCTTACCCACCAAGAAGTGAGGTCAGCAGGAAGGTATGCAGACAGCCTTGTGGAGCCTGCCCCCAGGCTCACCTCCTGGGAACAGTGGGATGTGATGTGGCTCCCAAGACTTTCCAGGAAGTGCTGGTGGTGGGGAGATTTGTTCCACTGTATGTGACCTTTTGTCTCCTCCAGCTCCCCAGCCCAGGAACTTTGGGGAGGATTTCGTTTTGCCTCTGCCCACCCAATGAGTGGTCAAAAGAGAATTTTTTGAAATGTTGGGCACAACTCTAAATCATTTCTCCCTCGCTGGCACACTGGTCTTCAGCTGGTGAGAGGTGATCTTGCCTAAGAATGAGTTATCATGAGAATCTTTGGGAAAGAACAGGAAGAAACAAAGATGGGGGGAGGGGGGAGGAATAAGAACAAAGAGGACACATTGATAGATTGAGAGAAAGAGCTAAGGGAAAATAATAGCAGTAGCAACAATAACAGCAGCAGAAATGATATGTAGCTTACCCCCTCTTTTTAAAGAAAAGGTCCTTCACTGCAGATTGGGGTTAAAGGCTAGTTCTGCACCTGAAAAAGCAATCAAGCTGTTGCCAGTTTCACCATTTCACAGCAGAAATGAGACACAACTGATGGTCAAGAGGAAGATCCAGCAAACATTTCGATCGTGCTTCCATCAAGTGCAATGAAGATTTCACCAGTCATCTAATCTTCGGAGAGTGGAACTCTAGGCTTGGAAGTTGCCAGCTTACAGGATGATGTTAAAAAGCAATCAGAGGGGGGCTAGTTTCACTTCTCACAGTAATTTTCAAAATATTTGTAAAAATCATCAAGCTGAAGAACATTTAAAAATGCATGTTGTGTTTGTGTAAGAAAATGTCAAGATTTTATCTCAAAAGAAGGAATGAGGGGGAGGTAACCCACTACTCGCCTAGATTCAGTTTTCTCCTCAATGCTGTGTGGAAAAACAAGTTTGTTTGTATGAGAGAACATAAGAGGAATGGAAGTCAGGTTGCCCATAACACAGGTCCCAAACCTATACAAGTGCAGTTTTCCATTTCAAGGTTCACATTGACCAACTGTCCAGCTGAAGAAATCCATCCACTCACGTTTAGGAATTTGTTGGTGTGGGGAGAAACAGATTTAAATCACCCCTTCATGCAGCTCTGTTCCACTCTGAGGTAGGAGCTTCATCATAATTGCCTAGCTTTTATACCAGGGGTTGGCAACCTAAGGCCCGGGGGCTGGATGCGAGCCAATCGCCTTCTCCATCTGGCCCAATCAGCGTGTTTTGACATGAGTAGAATGTGTCCTTTTATTTAAAATGCATTTCAGGGTTATTTGTGGGGCCTGCCTGGTGTTTTTATGTGAGAAGAATGTGTGCTTTTATTTAAAATGCATCTCTGGGTTATTTGTGGGGCATTATTTTTTTTCAAAATATAGTCTGGCCCCCCACATGTTCTGAGGGACAGTGGACTGGCCCCCGGCTGACAAAGGTTGCTGACCCCTGTTTTATACCAATCTTAGGATACAATGGAGTGGTGCCTGAGGCTGGTGATTTGGGTGGAGGGGAGAACTTTGCGGGATGGGAGATAAATTTGACTCAGTTTGTATTTAAAGCCATCAGATTCACACTTTCTGAAACAATTTGAGAATCAAACAGTATGAGAACACAGCCATCCTTCAAAATTCACACTAATTCGAATATTCCTACGCAGATCTCCAACCAACCAGTTTAAAAAATAATTTTTTAAAAATGTGTATGTTAGGGGAAAGTGTGCATAAAAACTAAGATATTTGTGAGAACAACATACAGAATGCGGTTTTTATATTGTAAACAGCCCTGTGATGCTCAGATGAGGGGGCAGTATAGAAAATTTTAAACAAATAAACAAATAGAAATGCAAATAGGTGTAAATTAGTAAAAGCCACATTAAAAATGTGTTTATTAGGTGTAACTGCACTATAATGCTGAAGAATTTTCAAGAGAATTTACTCCACCCCCCCCAAAAAAAATCTCAAATTGTAACAGAAATGTAGAGTACTGAATTAGGAAAACAAGGATCCAAAACTGACAGATCCTTCCACCCCTAGTTACCACTGAGCCAAAGGAGAGGAGAAAGAAGGAAGAATTTAGTGCTGCTCCCTCCCTTTCTCTCTATCACATTCCTTCACTGAGGAGTTGGTTTGGTAGCAGCAGCAGGCAGGCACCCCGGATGCTCTGAAAGTGCATTTCTGTTAGCAGCTATTTCTAACATGTACGGTTCTATTGATGGTCATGCTATTGTGTAAACAAAATTGTCTCATTGTGTCTTGATGAAGAAAGGCCACACTCCCCCACCTCATATCTATTGGGTTTGAAAAATGATAATTTATCACATTGAATTACTAATTGGTCAACAGAATATCAGTTTAGTAGCCAAAGTGTGCTTGGGAGGTGGGAAGATAGAGTGTATTTTTCCTTCAGTGTCCAATCTTCTTTTACTCAACTGTGAGACATTCTCCATCCAAAAGATCAAATGATAATTTCTGAATACCATATTCTGAATTTTTAGTCATTTGTCTCATCTTTTGTTACTATGTGGAAACTACCTCCATCACTAAGAAAAAAAATGTTAATTGCCTAATTATCACAAACATAATTTGCAAGTCAAATTGTCTCCCTCTTTTTTGCCCCCCCTTGTTTTAAAAAACAAACAACCTCAACCCCCCCAATACACACACACATCACCACACACACTTAATATTTTTCCCAGAGAGTTTAACAAATAAATAAAAAGACCAAACTCAGCCACAAAATAAGTCAAGGGAAAAATGAAGTACTAATTAAGAAAGCTGGGGTTTTATGCAAATGACTCCTTCACCAAAGACAGTCTAATGAATGTGCCCCGAGTTGATCCATGTGCGTTTTCGCCAAGCTGACAGCTGGCTCGGAGGAAGGTCAGGCGGAATCAAGCGTGCGCTGAGCATAATCCTTCAGATTGGCAGCTCTGCCCCCTGGTCACTGTTTGATTATCTCCCAAATTGCTGTATTTCACAGAGATAATGATTTTTTATGGTCACAGATTTGAAGACAACTGCTGTATCCTGAGGGTTGTCGTTCTGCAAGGAGACACTGCTGCTTCCTTCAGAGGAGAAGGGTGGGGGGGAGTTGCTCTGATTCTTATTTCCATTCTCTCGTTCCCCTCTTCACCCCCTCCCTTCTGGATAGCTTTTTAATAAAGAAGAAGAGTCTCAGTTCAAATCAATTAGGCACCTTGTCCCATTTGGTTAGCTAACATCTTATGCAAAGGTTGGGTGTGGGCACCGTATAAAATTACAGAACACTCCTGTGCTGTAACCTGATTGCAACTTGTGTATGCTACATAATTCTTCACTGAAGTATGAAAGAGCAAATATTCTGTATGGCGGGTGGTGGGAACCTGAATGGCTCTAAAGGAATTTCGCCTATTTATTATCCCCACTCATTGTTACTTAGCGAGTGGCTGTCACATTGCTGCGTACACTAGGCCCCGGGGGGAGGGGGTTGGAAGAATCATCGCAGGCCAGTAAAAGGGAACCCCCTCCTGGAGACCATTCTGGTGGGTCTGGATTGTCAGAGGCCTTTGGGTTCCAATTTCTGTTCATCAACGCCTGCAATTGGGCATGCATTTTGAAAAGTGCAGAGGAGCCACTAGCTCCCTCCCAGCAATTTTCAGAAAAACTCAACATCCAAAGCTGGAGCTGAAGTTCAAAATGGCTCAGTGACTATCAAGCCTGCTGAACATCTCTAAATATCTGGCCCAGGGCAACACAGTGGAATTCACCAAGTGTGCAGCACTCATTTCAATGCCAATATAGTTCCTTTGAAAATCTGGCCCTTGGTGAGGGAAAAGAATGCAGTTGTGATGCCTCTCCACAATAATGCTGAACGAGATCTATTTCAGAAAACAATTTTTCTCCACTGAAATGATGGATAGTTTCATTAGAGAAGAGAAATGTGGCAGTAACCACACTTACTGCTTATAATGACCACAATTTATACGAAATGGCTCCATATCTGGTATAACTGTAAAATATCATAAGCAATTATCTCATAACCCAGAAAAAGAGCTAATAAATATAAGTCGGGAAAGTGCACTCATATTCTTCATTGTTAGCCTTTCAGAAGAATGATCTCTTAGGTCTTAAGTCCGTTCTTGCATGGGCTCAAAAGAGGTTTGGGAATGACCTCCCTGAGTCAAACTGTGATGTCAACACCCCACTCCAAGTTGGTTCAGAGTCTCCCTGAGGTCTTGCATTGCTCTGGTTTTTGTGTATTCTCTTCTACTCTTCCATGCACTGCACCCCTATGTTTTCAATGTCCCTATGTTTTCCTATTCTAGGTCCATGGGCTTTGCAAGACGTGAGGCTGTCTAAATGCTGCCAGTGGAGCACCAAACAGCTTTTAAATATATTGTTATTCTTAGAGCACTGGTTATTTTATTTTATTTTTTAAAAAAGAAAGTTTTAAAAAGTTTCACTTAACTTTAAATTGTCCACAACTCTCAGGAGTGGGGAATACTCTGGAGCTCTTCAGTACTTTTCAAGCAGCATTAAAGACAGCCAAATCTTGAAATGCCTTTTGGAGAACATCCCCACTCCAGCCCAACAGAAGCTACTGCCAGAAGAAAATAAAAGAGAAGCAGCTAATGCTTAAAAAAATTACATGCAATAATATACATCCACCTCTTAATTAAGATGAGTGAAAGCTAAAAATCAAAAATATGAAATGAATACAGATTTTGAAGTTTAAGTTGGCTTAATAAAGTTATTGTCCTAATATGGATTATAGAGGAAACTTTTCTGACCAAAGCCCCTGGACCTGTTTTTCTGCAATTTTGCAGGCTTAGCTTTGATTTATTTGGCTACATTAATGAAATAGCAACTAAAAAATAAGCTAAGCACTGTTCATACACACTCTCTCCACACCCCCATAATGCACAATTTTTCACTCTATAGAGTTCACTCTATTCGGTTCATTCTGGTTCATTCAGTTCATTCTGGTTCGTTCAGTCACAGCTCCCGTGCCTACAAATTTAACCAGCTTCTGCCAAAAAGGAAATACCGTAAACTGTAGCTGTTTTTAGATGGTCCACATGAGTGAATGGGGAAGACACTTCCCTCTTCATTTTATTCAGAGGAACTGAGAAGCTGAACAGCAGACTGAAGCAAACAGAATACCAAGTGACTCAGAAACTGTTCAGAAGCACAGATGCAAGTACAAGGTGAAATTTGGCATCAGCAAATCTCCCTAAAATTTTCACAGTTTGCCTTTTTGACAGCTCTCACCCCTATAACTCTGGGGTTATCAGGTGCCAATGTGCCTCTATACCCCAACCATAGACTATAATTCTTTATTTAGTTGCCCATGCTAAGATATAGTGTGCTTTAGTGTGCTATAATATGCTGAGCACAGAAATAATCCCCCACTCAGCTATGAAATACACAGGAAGGCTCCCAGCCTAAAGTATCTCTTCAGCTTCCTAAGGGAAATGATGGAACACCAGCAAATCAACACTTGTGTTTAACCGATCTGCTCAAGGTAGGTTGTTTAGATCTTTGAGAGATCTTCTAGATGTTTTTAATTAGGGAGAACTGGTCTAAATTTGTTGCAGGTGAGCTTCGTTGTATAAAGAGATGTGGCAGGTGACTTTCCACACCAATTCACATTCTTCTCAATCACCTTCTCTAAACACCACCTCTCTGACTTGTCCTTTCTCCTTCCAATATACTGTATACTGCAGGTAGGCCAAGAATACCTAGAGGATGAATGGCACTGACCTTGCCTGTTGCTGTCTATGGTATCTTCAGAGAGAGGGGGGATCAGTTTTACTAGAATTCATATCAGACCCTCCAAGTGTCCCTATTTTCCAAGGATGTCCCTGATTTAGAGAAGCCTGATTTCTGATTTGATCCTGGAATGTCCCACTTTTCCTTAGGATGTCCCTATTTTCATTGGAGGGTGTGGAGTTATCCAACCCCCAAGCCATCTGAAGGCAATCCTGTATTTTGATTATAAAAAAATATTTATAAGCTGATGTGGAAACGTGATGAGCTGAGTTTAGGATTGAAAAATGGCAACTGACTGAAACTGAAATTGACAGATTTGTCCATTCCTATTTTATGGTAAACATACATATGGTACACATGCAACCTGACAGTGAGGACTGGGCTATATTTGACAAGGCTTTAACTGTAACTTTTCTCAAGAGGGTTTATGCTTATGAGACCATTTTCTTACTTGTGAGAATAAAAATATCTAACACCTTGATATGAATATGAGTACTAAAAATCTATTTGAGGATTCTGTTATCTCAGGGCTAATTGGCATGCAAGCCTGTCCTGGGGGGGGGGGGGAGGTGGCAAAACACTGGAGGACAGAGCGTTGTGTATCTCTCAGTCTGCTAACACCCCCTAAGCTAGCTTGCTGCCCTCAGCTGCAGCAGAGAGCAGTGTCCAATTGCCAGTGTTGAAGTAAGAGTCATCTGCCAGTCTGGTCAGCTTCTGAATCTGGAAGGGGCAGGGGAAGCATTCCACCCTTTGCGTCTTGGGCTGACACACCATCTTGTTTCAGAATCTTGAACATACAAAAGCCACTCCACCCAAAAACAAAGGAAATGTTCTACAGTGGTACCTCTGGTTACGAACTTAGTTCGTTTCGGAGGTCCGTTCTTAAGCTGAAACCCGTTCTTATCCTGAGGTGCGCTTTCGCTAATGGGGTCTCCTGCTGTGCGTGCGCCTCTGGTGCGTGATTTTCGTTCGCATCCTGGGGCAAAATTCGCAACCAGGAGCAGCTACTTCCGGGTTAGCAGAGCTCGTAACCCGAAGCGTTCGTAACCAGAAGCATTCATAGCCAGAGGTACCACTGTAAATAGAACTTGCACATATTAACCACAGACTCATCAATGAGTACCATCAATGAGCTCCATCCAAAAAGTTACTTCAGAAATCACAAATTTGCATTTGGTAAGCAGAACTGCATATATTCTTCTTCACCTGCAGCAAAAAAAAGTCTAAATGACACTACTCTACAGATTTTTTTTTTTAATGAACAGAAGGAGATTGGGAGCTGGAAAATGATGCCCCCTCTGGAATATGCTGCCTGAAGCAACTGCTTCACCTTGCTTCACGTTCAGGCCGGCCCTGTGGGTGAGAGCTCTATTATGTTTCACAGACTCTGCTCTTGCTGTGCAGACAGATGCACATCTGCAGAAAAACCTGGGGGAAAATAGAGCAGGTGAACTGGTTCTTAGTACAGATCGCCCTTAAACACTTAGTTAATTTCTATTGAAAGGAAGCATTTACAAGTGTTGAGAGGATCAGGGGACTGTGAGCATGCCTTGCTCTTAAATTTCTATTAAAATTCATCCAGAGAAGACTTTTGTTTCTTATTCATTTGAATATTTAAAACATTTCTATCCCACTCTTCCACAGCATTTGCCACTCTTAGGACAGCTTAGAGCAGGGGTTGGCAAGGTTTACTGGCCATGGGCCGGATCACTCCCACGGAAATCGCCCATGGGCCTGACTGGCGCAGCTCGACGCTGGAAATCGCATCTGCACATGTCCGCAGTGCCGGAAATTGCTTCTGCGCATGCCCAGATGCAGAAAATCACGCCTGCGCAGAAGTGATTTTCAGCATCTGGACATGCGCAGACGCAATTTCCAGTATTTGCGCATGCATAGATGCAATTTCCGGCGCTGCTTGGCGAGTCCCCGCGCCGCGCTGTGCCAGTTTATCACAGCACAGGGGGGACTCGCCGAGTGGGTGGCTCTGTTCAGCGGCAGCTCGTGGGCCGGTAAAACGGTCTTCGTGGGCCGCATCTGGCCCATGGGCTTCACGTTGCCGACCCCTGGCTTAGAGAATTTTTAAAAAACCAATAAAAGCTCAGAGAAAGTAATCAAACAATCAGCAATATCAAAAATCAGCAGTAAACCAGAGACAGATGCGACAGACAACCCCAATGTAACCCCAAGAAAATCAGTCACGAAAGAATCCAAGTCATATTCTGCTGGAATATAAGAATATTGACCACACAGTGGAAAAGCAAGGAGAGACAGGGCCAAACGGGCAGCCAGAAGGAAGGGCCTGAGGCAGCCCTGACGGGGACACAAAAAGCTTCCCAGCAGAATGGGGAGGGAGGTGTGGGAAGAGGGCGAAGCCACCGAGGGCTTGAAAGGTAACTGCCCACATGTTGAATTGTGCTCAGAACATGTAACAAACTCATACTTTCACTCAGGCATCCTCTGGTGCTCTTGCAATCCCCCAATTCTATTTCAGATGCTTACTTGTTTAAGGAATTTAGATCTAAAGTGTTTCAGGAAAACGCGTTGTAAACTTTATTCCTGGGAAATCATGTTAGTGAAAGATGGGACTCAACAGCGCCATCTGGTGTCACCGTGTCATAACACATATAAAACGCTTTTTCTTTACTAACTTAACTGAGTCCATAGTGACTTGATGGGTCACTACAGGTTTTTTCTCTTTGAAATGCAGGTCATTGGAGACTTGGGTGTCTTCATGATATATAGGTAAAGGTAAAGGGACCCCTGACCATTAGGTCCAGTCGTGACTGACTCTGGGGTTACAGCACTCATCTCGCTTTATTGGCTGAGGGAGCCGGCCTACAGCTTCCGGGTCATGTGGCCAGCATGACTAATCCACTTCTGGCGAACCAGAGCAGCGCACGGAAACGCTGTTTACCTTCCCGCCAGAGTGGTACCTATTTCTCTACTTGCACTTTGACATGCTTTCGAACTGCTAGGTTGGCAGGAGCAGGGACCGAACAACGGGAGCTCACCCCGTCGTGGGGATTCAAACCGCCAACCTTCTGATCGGCAAGTCCTAGGCTCTGTGGTTTAACCCACAGTGTCATATAGTTTACTCTTAGACTGATCTTTCTCTCCCATTAAGTTTCTAAAGGCTCCTCAAACACATAGCAACACAAACTGGTTTATCTTCTGTGGTCCAGCTGAGAACAATCTGGACCTGAGAATTGTTCTCCTGCACCTCGATGGTACGGCCTGCAGCTGAGCAGGAAGGACTGCTCTTTCTGGAAGCATCTCTAGTTAGTCATTTCTATGGCAACATACCTGTAATTGACCAACTCTTGAATCATGTAAAGAAGGTATTTAAGAGACTTGGCTAGGGTCAATAACTTAAAAAATAAACTGGTTTGACCAGTATGCTAGTCCAAGTACAGTCTTCCATCCTACAGATGTAAAACTACAGTGGTACCTCAGGTTACATACGCGCCAGGTTACATACGCTTAAGGTTATAGACTCCGCTAACCCAGAAATATTACCTCGGGTTAAGAACTTTGCTTCAGGATGAGAACAGAAATTGTGCTCCGGCAGCACGGCGGCAGCAGGAGGCCCCATTAGCTAAAGTGGTGTCTCAGGTTAAGAACAGTTTCAGGTTAAGAATGGACCTCCGGAATGAATTAAGTGCTTAACCCAAGGTACCACTGTACAGGCTCAAAGGAGATCAAAATATGGCATCCACATCAAACCCCTTTCATAGTATCACTTTCATAGTATCAAAGAGCCCCCATAACAGTCTGTGTTATCTGGAATGAAATACTCGTGTTTAAGACTACAAAACCCCCGTACTAGTGAGGTATAGGCCTAGTTTGCATGAAAATGGTAAGCCATTTAGACCAAATCGAACATTCACCCATACAAATAATGCTCTCCACCTCGAAATCTAGACAGCAGAGAGAGAATTTGTAAGATAAGCCTTCCTCCTTCTCTGCTAATTTTCTATGTGCAGGGAATTTTTGGTATGGAGGAACATTCAGTTATGTGAGACCCTCTCTACCTCAGACTGGTACAGTGGGAAGCACTCTTAGAGCGAATACAGACGTGTAAGAATAAAACATTCATGTATGATGAGGATCATAAAAAACATGATGCAATATTGCTATTGGAAATGCAAGCATGAGGATGGCTAGTTCTTTATAACTTTTAGAATTACAAATTCAGTGACTCATAAGTCAATACATATGTGTAAGAACATCTGGGACATTTAATGAAAGTTAATAGGGATGGAAACACAACTGGAACTGGCCAGAATAAAATGGCTGACTGATTTTCCTTGAAAATTCACTTCTGCAATCAGGACAATGGAAGTGAAACAGACTTTCTCCTTTGCCTATGCAACTGCTGTTCCTGCCCCTAAAAGACAACAGGATTTCCCCATCGAGTGCGGACACAGTCTTGGCTCCAAGCCTAGTTCTGTAGTTCAAGTAACCGGCACGCATTTTCTGTCTTGCTTCTCTTCCATAGCTAAAAGACAGTGGTCACATTTCACTCTCAAATCTCCTTACCAGTGTGTATGTGGAGGTTTTAGGATTGATATCTCACAGTATTATTGAAACACAACATGATTGGGCCTGGGCTTTTTTTAAATTTATTTTTTACTCCGTTTGGCATGAAAAAGGCATAACATTAATTCTCACCTCTGCAAGCAGAGACCCATTCTTGGGAACTGTTTTTAATACAGCACCAAGCGTGACCAGTGGCACTTTATTGTTTTCAAGTCTTCTTTGCAGGAATTTCCTTTGAAGGGAAGAAAGTTAATGTAGTTGGGTGTGTTCACGTTACTGCCTTAGAGCACAGTGAGGTTCTTTCCCCCTGGTGCACTTTCTCCCCCAAGCAGTTCAAATCAGCACAGCTTTAATTCACTACTGTTTGTGTTCACACCTTGGCTGGAGACAAATTAGGAATGGCTTCAAGTTGGCTTGAGAAACTATGCATCAAACAGTAGCAGTTTACAACTAAGTCCAGGCTGCATATGCATTTTGGGTAACATCATTATTATTAGTTACAGGTAGGTAGCCGTGTTGATCTGCCGTAGTCGAAACAAAATTTAAAAACTCCTTCCAGTTGCACCTTAGAGACCAACTAAGTTTGTTATTGGTATTACCAATAGCAAACTTAGTTGGTCTCTAAGGTGCTACAGGAATGAATTTTTTTATTTTGTAATTATTATTATTATTATTTATTGTATATTATTATATATGATATATAATATATATTATTATATTATATATATATATATATATATATATATATATATATATATATATATATATAATTATATACTGCCCTATACCCGGAGGTCTCAGGGTGGTTCACAGAACAAAATCAAAATATAAAACCATAAAATACATAATCAAAATAAAACAACAACCCAGTAACACCCCTCATAAAAAAAACACATTCTAAAAGGCATAGGATGTCAATCAAATCAACCAAAGGCCTGGTTAAAAAGGAACCTGAGACCACCTGAGCCTTGAACGACAGCAAAGGATAAAGGAGTACCCCCCCAAGCTATGGTCCTGCTCCTTCAGAGGAAGTGTAGCCCCATCAAGAGCAGGCAACCTCCCACCCATCTGGTCTAGGGACCCACCGAGTAACAGTGCCTCAGTCTTATCTGGATTGAGCTTCAGTTTGTTGGCTCTCATCCAGTCCATTACCAAGGCAAGACAATGGTCCACCACATCCACTGCCTCACCTGCAGATGTAAAGAAGAAATAGAATTGAGTTTCATCAGCACACTGCTGAGAACGTACTTCAAACCTCTGAATAACCCCACCCAGCGGTTTCATGTAGATGTTAAATAACGTGGGGGATAGGATTGAGCCTTGCGGAGCCCCACATGGAAGGTTCCACGGGGCTGAAAAGCAATCCCCATCAACACCCTCTGGGAATGACTATCCAAAAACAGATGAAAAACCCAATGCAACAGGTGCACAGTAAAAGAGGAGTGTGAACACAGCCTTCTATTCCAGGAAAATACCTTCATTGGTAGTTTGTTATGGCCATCATCATCACCACAACAAACAATAACAACAAATGAGACCTCCAACACCATAATTCAAAAGCACCAATTCTTTGGCGATCGGCCTTCTTTATGGTACAGCTCTCACTTCCATACATCACTATTGGGAAAACCATAGCTTTCGCAAGGTGATGTCTCTGCTTTTTAAGATGCTGTCTAGGTTTGTCATCGCCTTTCTCCCAAGAAGCAGGCATCTTTTAATTTCGTGGCTGCTGTCACCATCTGCAGTGATCATGGAGCCCAAGAAAGTAAAATCTCTCACTGCCTCCATTTCTTCCCCTTCTAGACCATATTGTGCTCTCCTCTTTCACCCTAATTAAAAGGTCCTTTAATTCCTCCTCACTTTCTGCCATCAAAGTTGTGTCATCTGCGTATCTGAGGTTGTTGATATTTCTTCTGGCAATCTTAATTCCGGTTTGGGATTCATCCATTCCAGCTTTTTGCATGATGAATTCTGCATATAAGTGTCCAATGAAGGACAGTCCACCACCTTCCAAGGGAGTCTGTTCCACTAGTGAACATCTTTTATATTGTTAATACAGTATGTCAAGAATAAGCAAGGAATTTTTTGTCAATTTCAGTGATCGTCATTTCACATTTTTCCAGCCTTAAATTCTGTTGTCCACATTTCTGCAGCAATTTGTGAATTAAAAAAAAATCCTCATGAAAGTTTTTCTGCATTTTAGTCTTTTAATAAATATACCTTTGTAGGCAGTTTTAACTAATGTACAAGTTTTTGCAAGCAATAACACATTTTTGTATGCTACTTCCACAAATATATTCATTTTTATGCACACTTTCCCCTAATATATGAATTTTTGTGAATGCTGTTAGGTTGGAAAACTGCACTGCAAAGTTCAGAGAATAGCAAATTTTGAAGGATGCCTTCAGAAAGTGTGAATTTGATATTCTGCTTTCAGTGCAAACAGAACCAAATTCCTCCCCTATCCCTAGTCAAGAATCAGTCTATTTATATTCCCATTTGGCATATGTATAATGGATTGCAGATGTGGGAAAGGGGGCATTAGAGAACTGATTTCCCATATACAGAGAAAGTCAGAGAAATATCAGTTTGCCAGCCATATCCAACCTTTCTGACCATGCTTCTGGTAAAAAGACTCATGAGCCTAGTTAAAGCAATTATCATCCACTGTGGTTTGATTCTAACCTCCTCTGCTATGAAGTGGCAGCAAGTGCTCAGATCCAAATATGATATTTTTCTCCCTTCGGTGCAATCTCTCTCTGTCTTCCACCCCCCCTCCTCCTCCTGGTTTCCTCAGTGTTTCTGTATCTCTGAACTAGTCCTTGCAGGGCTTTTGGGTAGCCTGCCAGTGGAATGAAAGCCTGTTATAATTACTAATGTCATGGGGCTAACTACAGAAGGCACCTGCGCAAAAGGGCTGGGAAGGAGAAAAGCCGTTACTGCACTGTGGCATTTTGAACCGTAACTAGATTCTTGGATCACTACAAGGTCATGCAGCTATATAGATTCTTTCCTCTCCTCTCTACTTTCTTTCTCTCTCTTTCCTGAAACTACACGGAGCGATAAAACAAGTGAATATTTTAATAGTGGTTTTTAAAAAAAGATATATGCAAAAAGTCCAGTACAAAAAATTACCAGCAAGTTTTGTTCCATCCCACCACTGGCCGTGCCCCATATACTGAAGTGAAGTCCTTGCTTGCACAGATCTGAAGAGGAAGCAAAGCATGAGCAGAACTTCAGAAGGAGCTCCCTGCCTTCCTGTTTCCAGACACTTGCCCCCTTGTGCCTTCCAGATGTTTTGGACAGCAACTCCCACCAAGCCCATGGCCATTTGTCAGGGGCTGAGGGAGAGTTTTAATCCAACACACCTGGAGGACCGCATGTTAGTGAAGGCTGAGCTGGTGAAACATAAGGGTTCCGTTCCTGGTTCAAACCACACAACTGTAATGTGTACCTAAGGCAGCTTTGAGTAAACTACAACATGGGCTGCTGTTAACAACTGCAACTAGTACAGAAATCGGCAGCTTGAACACTTGTGGGATTTGGGTGTTTGGATCATATCACACTTATTCCATATCACTTACATGGCCAGCTTTGGCCTTTAAAGCCCTAAATGGTTTGGGACCACATTCTCTGAAAGACCACATGCACCTGTATGAGCCAGCTCAAGTATGATCCTGCTCTCTGGCCTACCAGTGGACAAGTACTAAGGACAGGGCTTTCTCAGTGGTGGTCCCACACATCTGGAACCTTTTCTCAGTGGAGATATGCATGGCTCATCACTGGTGGTCATTAAAAATAGTGAAAGAAAAACACGGCTGAATTGTGCTGTACTGCCCACCACTGCAGCCACTGGAGAAGCAAGAAGCAGCTGTGACTTCCAGGTTCTGGCAAGCTCTCAAGGACCTCTCAGGCAAAGAAATGGGATGGGCTGCTCCTGTAACCACCTGCATCACAATCTGCCTATACATCTTCCAGTAGAATCAAGATGGCCTCATTTACAGATGAAATGACTGGTTGAATAATCCTTTGGTCTGACCTAGCTATGCAATTATTTGGTTGTTATTTTTAAAAAATGGCCCCTTGATAGTTTTCATAACCCACACAAATAAACAGATGGACAGACAGACAGGTAATAGTTTTTGCTGACAGCATCCTCAGTTCCATTCCATTTAATGAAGTTCTGCAGGATGGGACCAAGCCTCCATTCTCGCCACCATTGTCCTCCCACTACAGGCCACTAAGAAGCCCACAAGCAGAGTAGGAATGCAGTAGCCCACTCCCACTGTGGTGTAGCGGTCAGAGTGCTGGACGAGGGTCTGGGAGACCACAAAACTCACTGGATGACCTTGGGCCAGTCACAGTCTCTCAGCTGAACTTACCTCACAAGGCTTTTGCGAGGATATAACATGGAGGGGAAGAAGCTGTTTGGAGGAAAGGTGGGATATAAATGCAATAATAAAAATATAGATAAGCTGTATGATCCCAGCATCTGATACTGTGTGGAGTGTTGCCCCTTGGAAGTTCATCAGGGAATGTCTAACATTCCCGGTGTACCAGATAATCTTGCCTTTGCTTTACTGTGGTTTTCACAATGCAGTATGCTGAAGCAAAGGGAGGGAGAAGCCTCTCTAAAATCTTCCATCATTAAAACCAACAATGTTTCCTCATGAATATTTGCAATAAAAACAGTGCTTAGTATACAGTAGATTTCTAGCACAGCAGGGATTTGTGGGAGGCGGGGATGTTGTTATTTCTTGGCAGGAATAAAAACCTATTCAGATTTTTAGTTCTGTTTGGGATAAACAAACAAACAAATATCTCAACACAGACTTGCACACCCAAAGGCTTTGTATAGCTGGGAGCTTTATTGATTCATATCCCACCCACATAATCTGCTGAATGTGCTACAAAAATTAAGGGGGGGGGAATCTTCATGGGAAATTCTAGCACTCTGAGCTCATTCATTAAAAAGAAATGCCTCTCTAAATAGCACCAAGCCTAAGCTAGCAAGAGGCTGGTGGGCATGTGCAAAAGGGAATTCTATTCTCTCTCCCAAATAGCATTGGTTGTATTTTTATTAAGGAACACGTTACCCAGACACACCTGCCAGAACAAGTTCTGGGGAGAGCTTTACTGTGAGAGCTGACAAGAAATAGGAAGATGCAGTCTAGAGCTGGGTGAGGGGAAAAGCTGGAGAAAGAATTGGGTTTAAGATAAAGGTTTGGAAGGGGAAGGTACCTGTGAATTTCACATTGTTGCTGAGAAGTAAAAGGTAAAGGTACCCCTGCCCGTACGGGCCAGTCGTGACCGACTCTAGGGTTGCGCGCTCATCTCGCTCTATAGGCCGTGAGCTGGCGCCGTCCGAGGACACTTCTGGGTCACGTGGCCAGCGTGAGGAAGCTGCAGCTCGTGAGCCAGCACCAGCGCCGCACACGGAAACGCCGTTTACCTTCCCGCTATAAAGCAGTCCCTATTTATCTACTTGCACTTAAGGGTGCTTTCAAACTGCTAGGTGGGCAGGAGCTGGGACCGAACGACGGGAGCTCACCCCGTTGCGGGGATTCGAACCGCCGACCATACGATCAGCAAGTCCTAGGCGCTGAGGTTTTACCCACAACGCCACCTGCGTCCCCTTGCTGAGAAGTAAATATCAGCAAATTACAAACACCCTTACAACTTGTTTGAGAGTGTTAATTGAATTCCCAAGGTAGGGGAACTTATCACTTTCTTAGTTAAAAAGAGCATAAATGCCCTTTTGCCAGGCAAAACGTGAGATCCTTCTTTATATCTCTTGATATAAGAGTAAATGCTAAATTGGGAGAATGTGAACCTTATGTTTGCGTTGTGTTAGCTTTTACTCCCCCTGGATGGAGCTTTTTCCCTGGTCCCGGGTCCTGAGGACCCAACACAATGTGATATGGGGGAATCATGACTGGATTGCGTGACCTTTTTTAAATTTATTTTTAAGTCATAAAAGTGCTCCAGAAGAGGGAAATGGAATTAGGGCAATGGCAGCTGGGTGGAGGAAGCTTACTTCTTTCCTCTGTTCCTCAACTTTGACTGTAGCACACCAGAGTGTTAATGCACAGATGGGCTGCACAGATCTCTGCTTTGTGTGTGTGCATTTTTGTGCAGGTTCACCCACACACAAGCACTTTCAGTTGAACTCTACCCCCATGTTTGCACTGCTAGGTGGTGCTTGATCGGATGTCTTTCCACCATGTTGTATTGGTTCCTTCCCTAAATTAGTACTTCCTTGCCCTACATAAGTTCTAGAAACCCGAGATCTCTTGTCAGCATATCTGGAAATATTTCTTTAGCTGCGTGCACAGTCCCCCCACCCTGATATGCCAGGCTTGCACAAATAAGCAGGCTAAAACAACCCATTAAAATTGCTTTGGGGGGGGGAAGCATGAAACCCCCCCATTCAAAATACTTTTGAATTATGGTGCTGGAGGAGTCCCATGGACTTCAAGAAGATCCAGCCTATCCATTCTGAAGGAAATCAGCCCTAAGTGCTCACTGGAAGGACAGATCCTGAAGCTGAGGCTCCAATACTTTGGCCACCTCATGAGAAGAGAAGATTCCCTGGAAAAGACCCTGATGCTGGGAAAGATGGAGGGCACAAGGAGAAGGGGACGACAGAGGGCAAGATGGCTGGACAGTGTTCTCGAAGCTACTAACATGAGTTTGACCAAGTTGCGGGAGGCAGTGGAAGACAGGAGTGCCTGGCGTGCTCTGGTCCATGGGGTCACGAAGAGTTGGACATGACTATATGACTAAACAACAACAACAAAACAACCCAAAACTGTGTGTGTGTCATGACCTGTCCCACCAGAAGCCCTGTGGAAGTTGCTGTGCAACTGTGCCTCACAGCTCCCACTTTCTTCTCCTCTTTGCCTTTGAGGGAATCCTTCAACAGTTAACCATTTAATTGCTATTTTGTTATACTATCCCATGAGCACAGGTTGAATACCTATGGGGAAAATGTGCACACGTCTAAAGAATAGGTGACTCTTTTTTCCAGCAGCTCATTTTATTCAATTAAATACAGATTCAAAGAAGGGCAGTAACTGAAGCAAGCCTCTTAAAAGGCAATTGAAGCAGGGTTGTTGAAAAGTGTATTGCTATATTTGAATTCATTGTAAGAATGCTAGAGAATAACAAAATGAATCAATGAGACAAAGGTGGGGGGCTTCACCAAAACCATTTCTTCTTGAATGACTGGGTCAGTTGTGTCAAATTTTGTTGAGCCACTCTTTATCATCAGCTCTACAGCTGACCTTGGTACGGAATTCAGGGACTGATTCCTCAAAGGATAGTTTATGTGTGTTGAACCACATCCACATTGTCTAATCTATATACAGTGGTACCTCAGTTAAGAACTTAATTTGTCCAGAGGTCCGTTCTTAACCTGAAACTGTTCTTAACCTGAGGTACCACTTTAGCTAATGGGGCCTCCTGCTGCCACCGTGCCGTCGCCACGTAATTTCTGTTCTCATCCTGAAGCAAAGTTCTTAACCTGAGGTACTATTTCTGGGTTAGCGGAGTCTGTAACCTGAAGCATCTGTAACCTGAAGCTTCTGTAACCTGAGGTACCACTATATACAGACTCCGCACTCAGACCACCTTTGCTGGATCAGGGCATAAAAGTTTAGGGCTGGTTGCTGTGTAAATGAAAGGACCACATAGACCTCAGAGAGGATTACTCCTTGGGTTACCAGCAAAAATAAAAAAAATGATCAAACTGAAATTTTGAGTCATATCCTTCTCCATGTAAGACTTAATTGAGACACTTGAAAAGAAAAACAGTTTCATTGTTAAAAAATTGAGCTTTTAAAAAATGGAATTAAATAAAAAAATCAACTTAGGCATAGGACATAATTACCAAAACATTAAAGCAAATAATTGGTAGCACTGTAATTTTTCCTCCCCAGGTAACTACCATATGTATTACACAGTGAATCATTGACTCCATCCCTACTCTCATTAATTACTGTGATGCATAAATAATTGGAAAATTATATGTCCCCCAAATGATTTAGTAATACATTTTATGCGTCTAATAAGCACAGGCTTTTAATCATCCTGAGTTGCATTACAATAAATTCAACTCTATTTTTCAACTATTCCATTATCTCTCCTAGAAAGCTGCCATCTCTTTGCATAAAAATCCCCGCCTGGCATAAGCCTTCCAATTAAGGTCTGGTGTACAATATGTCTTTAGATGACTTTATTGTTGATATGTTAACTCTACATTAGTTATATATTTTTTAATAGCACAGCACCTTGGTGTCACTACATGCTAAATAATAGGGCCTCATTCCAGTGCAGCTGACATTTTACAAATTTCAAATCAGGGCACTTCCAAACACTAAACATAAAAATTACATAATTACATAAAAATTAGAAGACCTGAGTCTTTCTTATCATGAACAGTAACTGGAGCCTTAATTGATGTTACTGTTCATGGCATCTGTTACATTCCTCTGCTCCTTCAGTTTAATATCTGATGTAGAAACACCAGGTTCCGACTCAACCGTACACCTTAGATGAAAGAAAAGCACAAGAGCCATGAGTAGTTACTGGAGACTAAGATTAACACACTTTATGTGGGCTGCCCTTGTATCTGGTCTGGAAACTGCAACAGGTGCAAGAAGGCGTTAGTAGTTTATTGGACCCCATTCAGCCCATCACTGCTTCTAGACACTTTCACAGCCCCTCCTGATTGTGATGGACTGAGAAACAGTCTGCCAGTAGTACTTTCTGGTAGCGACCCTACAGATAGGAGCAGAAACATTAAAAGACAGTGCCTCCAATTGCCACCCCCAAAGTTGCTCCAGAAGAACACCATGGGCAATAGCATCAAAATCCACGGAGAAGTCAAGGAGTTGAGTGGGAGACTAAGGAAGAAAAGACAAAGAGCTCTCTGGTTCAACGGGCAATTGGCCTAGGACACAACATAGATATGGTCTCTTGAGAAAAATTGTGGGAAACAACAATAAACTTCTCAGCATGCTAAAAGAGAACCTACATAAGATGATATTTAGATGGTACCTCACCCTTAGTAAACTTGTAAAAATGTATAAAAAAGGAACCAATTTATATTGGAAATGTGATGAGACTGAAGGAACATTTATACACATGTGGTGGGGCTGTAAGAAAGCCCAAGAGTATTGGAAGATGATATACTCAGAACTAAAAAAGATGTTAAGGGTCTCATTTCCCAAGAAAGCAGAGATGTTCTTATTGAGTATAGTACAGTGAAACCTTGGTCCCTGAACGGCTTAGTTGCCGAACAAATCGGACCCCGAACACCGCAAACCCAGAAGTAAGTGTTCCGGTTTGCGAATGTTTTTCGGAAGCCAAACATCCGACGTACTTCCGCTTGAGTGAAGAAGCTCCTGCAGCCAATCAGAATCCACGCCTTCGTTTTTGAACGGTTTTGGGAGTCGAATGGACTCCTGGAATGGATTAAGTCTGAGAACCAAGATACCACTATAGAGGGGGAAATTCTCAAGAAAGTACTTAGTTTTTTCCTGTACGCAATAACAGTGTCCAGAACAATTTATGCCCAAAGGTGGAAGGACAAAAATAGTCCCGCAAAAATAAATTGGCAAAACAAGCTAATAGAGTACGCAGAGCTAGCAATGTTGACTGCAAAGATAAGAAACCAGGATGAGTCGCACATAAAAAAAAGAGTGGGAATACTTTGGCAAATATTTAAAGAAATATAACAATCAGATAAATTTCCAAGTGGGGTTAGATATATTAATAGCAGTTAAAATAAAGCAGAGGAGGGCTGGTAACTAAGGAGATGGAGTTTAACAAGGACTAAATAAGACCCCAGGGACGCGGGTGGCGCTGCGGGTTAAACCACAGAGCTTAGGACTTGCCGATCAGAAGGCCGACAGTTCAAATCCCCGCGACAGGGTGAGCTCCCGTTGCTCGGTCCCTGCTCCTGCCAACCTAGCAGTTCAAAAGCACGTCAAAGTGTAAGTAGATAAATAGGTACCACTCCGGCGGGAAGGTAAACAGCGTTTCCGTACGCTGCTCTGGTTTGCCAGAAGCGGCTTAGTCATGCTGGCCACATGACCTGGAAGCTGTACGCCAGCTCCCTCGGCCAGTAAAGCGAGATGAGCACCGCAACCCAGAGTTGGTCACGACTGGACCTAATGGTCAGGGGTACCTTTACCTTTTTAAATAAGACCCCACAGAGAGATTTATGTGGAAGTCAAAGACTGTGAGATAAACAATGACAATTGTATAACTGATGTACTAAGATATGTAAAATACATAAATATTTTTTATTCATTTTTTAAAGAGAAAAGTCAATGAGCTATTCTCCCCATGTCTCTCTCCCACTAAAAGTCATGGATGACGCAGGCTATTTCAGTGACAAAATCAGGCCTCAGACCAGCCTGGAATTGATCTAAATGCCAAAAAGAACCACCAAGGACATTGCAGATCTTAGAGACAGGGAAATAAACATTCAACGCAGGGAGACATACCATAGTAAAAAAACAGGATGAGAATAGAACGAGCTGTAGTTGAGCTCCTTCCTGGTTTCTTCTCATACCACTTGCATAAGGCAATTTGTTGCTAGTCCTTGATTTTCAGTTTTCTGGCCAAAGTGCATGTTATTTTCAACACTTAGTTTGGCCTCACATGCTTAGTTTTCTATCCTGACACCTCTTCTGTCCCAGCCGCCACCACCCGGTCCTGATCTTGCAGCTGCTAACTAAAAATATATATATTATAAAATACATATGGCCAATGTAACATGTAGTTGGAAACTTATGACTGATCCACATGTTCCAAAAGGAGGCAATATTTTCCCAGGAGCTTGTTTACACCCCACCCCCAGAAGAATAATCACACAACAACAAATAATTGTTGATAACTAAAATATAAATCAAAGTCTTGAAAAAAATCTCAAAAGTCATATTGTGATATCCATGAAATCTGTTCCAAGAATTTTTAACAAGTTGTACATGCAGGGAGTTGGGCCAATGCTTCATGATATGGTAGCACAGAAAAGTACAGTAAAATGTGTCTAATGTGCTTTTTAGAAAAGCAAGAAGCTTCTATTAAGGCAAGCATTTGTATTCCTCATGCTTCTGCTCAACATTCAAAGAGCTGAATTCCAGAGATAAACTTCTTAGTATTTTGAGTTTATATGACCTAAATTGGAACTCAACCATACGTATATGAGGTTTCTTACAAGCAGCGGGAGTGCTTACATTTTCTCCACATGCCAGGGAAAAAACCCAGGGAAAGCTTTGCCTGAATGCACCTGAGTGCATAAGAATGAATTAGCTGGTCTTCTATGAAAGCACATACTGTAAGAAATCAATCTCTAAATAGCACTCGGGAACAGGTGGGCTATTTCCACAGCACCTTCACCATTACAATGCTATGCCAGGTAAGTGAAGCATAGGTAAAGTTTCAACATTTTAAAAACACACACCAAAAAACCTGAACTATATAGAAACAGAATAGATATGCAACTCTGTCTAGGATCAGGAACATCTTACTCCTCCTGTTTCATGGGAAATTGAGAGAAAACTTTCTAATTGTTGTGTTCTCAGTGTATGCTCAGAGTACACTGAAGAATACAATAAGCACATGAAGAAATTTCCCACAAATGTCCAAAAGGAAATCTGCCATTCACCAATATTTTGTCCTTATTTTGTCTATCTACTACCCAAAATGAATAAACCTATCAACTGTAGACACCTCACAGTTTGGAGCACGGGTAGGCAAACTAAGGCCCGGGGGCCGGATCCAGCCCAATCGCCTTGTAAATCCAGCCCGCGGATGGTCCAGGAATCAGCGTGTTTTTACATGAGTAGAATGTGCCCTTTTATTTAAAATGCATCTCTTGGTTATTTGTGGGGCATAGGAATTCGTTCATTTTTTCTCTCTTCAAAATATAGTCCGGCCCACCACATGGCCTGAGGGACAGTGGACCAGCCTCCTGCTGACCCCTGGTTTGAAGCATTGGTGACATTAAAGCTGGGGTGTCTAAAGTCATGGACTCCGTTCTCAGACAATATGCTACCAATACTGAGTTACTTCCTAAGCAAACCACAATCTATGGGCAGTCTCTTCAGAAAATAGTAGCCTGGTTACTATGGATTTTAAGGCCCTTTGCACTAGGGGTTAGAAACATCAGGCTTAGGGGCCCCGTGTGGCACTTCCAAGCCTCTCAATCAGACCCTCAGGACCCTTCCCACAGTGACTCTTCTCCACACAGCACCTGTCTGTGATGGTGCAGAGATGCACCACCCACAGAACATGTGTGAGTTAGACCACCGTTCTCCAGAGTACACAAGAATACACATGGCCCCAGGGGGAGCCCCTTCCAAT
Source organism: Podarcis raffonei (assembly GCF_027172205.1). Taxonomy (NCBI): domain Eukaryota; kingdom Metazoa; phylum Chordata; class Lepidosauria; order Squamata; family Lacertidae; genus Podarcis; species Podarcis raffonei. The sequence goes on from NC_070604.1 coordinate 4,429,791, forward strand.
ATTTAATTACAGTGGTACCTTGGTTCTCAGGCTCAATCCAAAGTTCCAAAAGCAATGCGTGCTTCCCCATAGAAAGTCATGCAAAACATTTCCGAGCACAATTCAAAGTGTTGGTGCTGACCTTGAAAGCCCTAAATGGCCTAGTATCCCTGAAGGAGCACATCCAGCCCAGACACTGGGGTCCTCCTCCCGAGGGCCTTCTGGCAGTTCCCTCCCTGTGAGAAGCGAGGTTATAGGGAATCAGGTGGAGGGCACCCTCCCTGTGGAATGCCCTCCCATCAGATGTCAAGGAAATAAACAACTACCTGACTTTTAGAAGACATCTGAAGGCAGCCCTGTTTAGGGACGTTTTTAATGTTGGATCTTGTTTTTATTCTGTTGGGAGCTGCCCAGAGTAGCTGGGGAAACCCAGCCAGATGGGTGGGGTATAAATAAATTATTATTATTATTATTATTATTATTATTATTATTATTACTACTACTACTACTACTACTACTACTACTACTACTACTGACTAGAATCCAGGAAGAGGGGGCAATGCCTACATGACTTCTAGGCACTTTTATTTCATTGATCTACATACATGCCATACTGCAAATATAAACCAGGCAGCCAGAAACCTAAGTAACAAAAAGTACTAAGAATAGTCAAAGTATATCCATCAGTTATCCAGTTTTTCAAGGGATTGTGGGGCATCAGGAAGAGGCCCATGTTACAAGTTTGTGTCTAACCCAGGGAAGGGATGCTGGCACATTGTAGCCTGTGCAACCTAGAAATGAAACGGGGGGGGGGGGCGGGCTCCCGGTAATTGCAATCTGCTCTTTAAACCAAGATTGGTGAAATGCAGGCCCAAAGACCTGATCTGTCCTGCTAAGCACTACCCAATTTTGTACCAGTACCACGGGCTCTGTATTTGAGTGTCCCTATGTAAGCCACGTGGGTGGTGCTGTGGGTTAAACCACAGAGCCTAGGACTTGCCAATCAGAAAGTCGGCGGTTCGAATCCCCACGACGGGGTAAGCTCCCGTTGCTCGGTCCCAGCTCCTGCCAACCTAGCAGTTCGAAAGCACGTCAAAGTGCAAGCAGATAAATAGGTACCGCTCTGGCAGTAAGGTAAATGGCGTTTCCGTGCGCTGCTCTGGTTCGCCAGAAGCAGCTTAGTCATGCTGGCCACATGACCCAGAAGCTGTGCGCCGGCTCCCTCAGCCAATAAAGCGAGATGAGCGCCGCAACCCCAGAGTCGTCCGCGACTGGACCTAATGATCAGGGGTCCCTTTACCTTTATGTAAGCTTATGCTAAGTCTAAGAATGAAAGGCATTGAATGCTTGTTCATGGTCAATAGTTAATAACAAGTCAATAGTGCAAAAGTGGAAAGATTTTCATGTTGCATTTGAAGTGCTAGCTGAATGAAATACACAGAAATAATTTGGAGTTCCTTTACTGCTCCCAGACAAACACAGTCCACCCTCTTTCTTACATTATGATAATAGTGTGGCTTTTTCCTGAGCTGCTGGGGTCATGGGGTGGGGGCACCCCATGCTGTGCCACCTCCCCAATTTGTCACCTTCCATCAGGTAACTAGGGCATAGCTGTCAACTTTTCCCTTTTCTTGTGAGGAATCCTATTCGGAATAAGGGAATTTCCCTTAAAAAAGAGAAAAGTTGACAGCTATGAACTAGGGCAATGCTGACCCGGGTAGGAGCCATATTAAAATTCAATGAGAGAAATAACTTGTGACCACAATTCTATGCATCTTTTCTCAGAAGTAAGTCCCACTGAGTTCCAAGGAGTTTACTCTCAATTAAATGGGATTAAGATCAAAACCTTAAACGTGACTCACAATCTTGGAATTGGGGCCAGTCAACATCTGCAGTAGCTTCCTGTCCAATACCCTTGCTGAACACATGCTGGTATATAATAAACCAACTTGCGTTAATGTGTCTGGCATGCTGCATGACCTTAAAGAATAGATTTCATAGGTCAGACAATGGAGATTATTTTATGTTCTGGCATTGCCCAAACATGACAGATTGAGATGGTGGTTGTGACATGTCAGATATAGATTGAGGCATGACAACTTGTCAAAAAAATAGCATCAAATATGTCTTTCTTGCAAGCATTCTGGGATGTGTGTGTATATATATATATATATATATATGTATGTATGTATATATGCGCAACATAATTCTCTCTTTCATTCCTCAACACATAGCTCATATACCTAAAATATTTTCTATGTATTTTGGTCTTTTTACCACTAAAGTTAGTCATGCTTGACCTGACACCTGGAACAGACCCAGTCTCCTTTACCTGTAATCTGGGATGGGGAAACCCATCCCAGAGCCTGTGTGAGGTCACTTGCCATTGCAATCCTATGCAAATCCCATTGCAATCCTATGCAAAACCAGAGCATCTTATTTATGGTTAGTTTGCATAATAATATCAGCCTAGCAGACTAGTAAGACTGTAAGATGGCTGGGCACAATACTAATATCAGTCTTGCGTTTCAGGAAGACCACCACACTTATGGAGCATAGGTGCTATAGCATGCCTGACACATAATATACAAAAAATAATATACAAAAATTCAAAGTGAGAGGTACTGATAAAGGGTGGAATTTTCCTCCAACAATTATGGCAGACAATATTCTAACCACACCTTTTCTTAACTTTTAAAATCTCATTTCATTTCTGTGCTGAACCACAAGCACACCGTGATTTATTTATTTTTAAATCCGTTTCTTTCGAAAGTGCAAGCGAGCGGAGGAAAAACAATGAAATAATTAATGAGCAAGAGTTCAGACTTTTGCTCTTTCGTCCTTTTGCTTGGGATAGCTACGATTGCTGATGCCAGCCACATTTGCTTTTTGTCACAGAGAGTGGCATTGTGGGATTATAACAGTAAATACAGTGCTATACGAGGTTCCATGTGGAGCCATGGCGATAGACCTCTTTCCTTACAGCTAACTGGAAGAGCAGCGCCTCAGCAGCACAAAAGGGCTTCCTTTCCCCTCCCCATCAAGGGAAGGGAGTCTCCTAGACATAATTAAATTCTAGCAGTTGATGTAGGAAAGCAATGGTATGTTAGAAAGCAGCAGTTGTTCACTACAGTCACTACAGAGCGCTGCCCGTTCAGCCATCTCTCTCCATCGCCCCCGTGAATTCTCTGACCTTCTCCTCTCTCTTTCCCTGCTGGCGTGAAACCTTTGGGGGATCAACAAAAGGCAACAGTGTTGTTATCGGTTCAATAGCCAGAGGACAAAATAGGAGGTTTCCCTTAATCACCCTGGGTACAGATTCACTGAAAAATTTATCTCTGACCACAAGCCAGGGCTGGCAGCCTCCCATGTGGGAGAAACACTTCACTAATTTAAATTTGTCAGACCAAAGCATCCTGTGGCTTTTATAGCTGGGGAGGAGAAAGTAATGATTTCCCCCCTTTGTCTCTCTCTCCCTCTAAGCAGGCAAATATATATGAGAAAGAAGAGTCCTTAAAAACATTTCACACTTTATGCAATGCAGCCGAGGACATAGCAGCTGAAAAGTCTGAATGCTGAAAATAGTGCTTGTTTGTTTGCAGTTCATTTTTAATAACAATTCAAAAGCGAAAGTCAAGACTAAATGCTCAATATATCATTGAATAATTTTAGAACCTGCATTTCCCCACTTTCCTGCCCCCTTTGCTTCTGGCTTTTTCTAGATCCCTTACCTAGCAACTGGCTTTTAATTGGCTTTAAAATTTTATAGCTGTAAGCAGACCCGATGCCAAGCTTTAAAGCAGCTCAAAGAAGTGCTGTCTGTGAACTAATACCTATAGGACCAGGCTTGGAGACTGCACTTGTGATTCTCACATCCCACTGACACTGATGTTATACCACTGACCTCAGACAAGGAGGTAGATGTGTGTGCAAAACCCGAAATGAGGGGTCTGCAACATAGCTGAGACTTGGGTTGAGCATCATCAAAACATGGAGAAGAGCTCCTAGGACTTCTGCTGCTGTTTATTAGTCACCTTCCATATCATATCCCATGGCAACGTGCAAAGTATATTATAAAACAGCTACAAAAATAGCAGAAGATGTGTTTAAAAACAACACAGTATGGAAACTTATTGCGGATACCAACTGGAAAAACTTATTGGAACAAAAATACCTTCAGTTATTTCTGGAAAGTACTGATAGTGGGTGCCTGTTGTATCTCAGCTGGTGGACTGAGGGAGAGAACAGGGACAGCTAAAAGGACCTGAGATCTCCCATCTGGAAGATGGGAGAGACGAGTGTGGCCTGCCTGCTACTCCACCATGCGCAAGGATAAGCCCGTGATCCAGAAGGTGATCCAGTTCAAAACTGAATTATTTTATGGTGCCAGCAGCAGTTATCCTTACTGGCCAAACTTGTGATTGGTGCTGCCAAAGCAAACACCAAGGACCTTTTATTTATTGGTGCTATTGCAGGATACAGGAGCATTTTTTTCTGGGGCTCATTACCATATGGCAAACTCACACCTATAAGGGCTAAGTGGGCATGGATACCTGCATCTGTGTGCATCTGTCATCATTCTTATTGGATTGGGCCAAGTGGGTTTTTTCCCCTGGAGCCCTGATCCACAGGGGCACATTTTTTTATTCGCCCCTCTCTTCCAGTTCACTGGCCTGCATAAAGGATGATTTCTAAACAGGTGCAAATCACAGGAAAACGTAGCAAATGAAAGCAAACTTAAATACATAGGACTTTTAAGAAATGAAGATTGCTGGATAGTTGTGACACCTTCCAATGTAGCACATATAGGAAAAATCATTATGAGATTCTGCCTTGCTTTCGAAGAGTGATTAAAATATTAAGCTAAATAATTGATGCAATTTTCTTTGATGTAGCAATAGTTTGCTCTTTCTGCTCACATTCTCCTACCGCACAGGGGTATTTTAAGGGTTTATTAGTTAACATTTGTAAAAAGGTTTTCAGATGAAAAGGCTTGTATAAACCCTACTGTAAGTAATATTATTACGTTTATGGAATGGATGTGATATAGTTTGTCTGCATTCCACTATTATGTCTCCTTTGTAAAAAAAAAAATTTTAAAGCATACTTGTTTCGATAATGTGTCAAAACAGGGATGATTTTAGATTGAAATGTGATTCAAATCTTAGAGTTTATCCCTTCTTCCTCAGTTAATCATTTCTAGTTTTGAAAGGAGTTTTGCCTCAGTTGAAGTATTTTATTTCATCATTGTGTCCATTATTTTTTAAGAGAATGCATGAGAAACTCCAACACACACATTATATTTTTCATTTGAAAAAAGATACTAGAAAAGAACAGCTCATAATAAACCATGTGGTCTTCTGTCAATTTTCCTTCCATGCTGATTATAGACTTCTAATGCTGTATTGCTTTTAAGCGTGAAAATTCCATTTCTGCATTGCAATGGGCTTTATAATATAATAGGAAGAAAGAGAGAAAGGGCCTTGATTATTTAAAAGGAGAAAGACTAAAGTAATCAAGTGTATCTTATAGAAGGAAAGAAAAACATAAACACTCTCAGATTATATTGTACTTAAAGTGCCAGGACTTTAAATTTTTATTTTAAGTAACAAATAAAATAGCAAAACATTTTCTCTTGTCATAAAAGCTGACTTTGATCCCCAGTACAGCCATTGAGTGGAAAATTGAACCACACTATAATTGCTTTCCCTCTGACTGATAAAGTGGTGTAACAAATTTTGTGTTTGAATGATAAAATCAGCAATTGGCCCCTAGTGTTTCCTTCTGCCATTCCTCCAAGGACACCAAAGTCCCATCAGGCCTCGGGGCAAGAGCAAAGGCTGCAGAACTGTAAATCTACTCTCCAAGTTGTTGTTGTTGAGTTCCTGCCTTGGTTTTCTTAAAAAATAGAAACCTATGATTTCTTTCTTTTTAAAAACATGACTAATGTAAATAACTTCTGGCTGAGATGCGAGTGAACATAGGGAGGCAAAGAAGAGGGGGAAAACAACAGCTCTCCTTGTACAGAACTCTATGGTCGTCACATAGACAACGCAGACCCACTGTAAAAATAAATTACTCGGGAGTAAAATATTGTTATGAAACAAGAGGACAGGGGTTTCACCCATAAGGATAAGAAATGCTGTAACCCTTTGTCAGGGGGAAAGGCAGGAACTAGCATGTTTGCTTTCAGGCGAAGAGCAAAAATTACGTTTTAAATTAATTTGTGGCTCAGTCTCATGAAGTACTGAGCAATACTGCCTTCATCCAGAGCATTTCTACATGCATTGTTTTGCAGGTATCAAATTCATAAACCCAGTATTGGGTAGCTCAGAGTGGCCTAGGTCTGACCATAGTTTTTATCGTCACAGCAACCTTGTGAGAGAACTTAGGCTGACAAAGATAGCAAATGGGTCAAGATTAAACAGTGAATTTCATGGCTGAGTGGGGATTTGAACCCAAGTCTCTCCAGAAGTCAAACATACCATTCACTGCACCACACTATCTACTTGGGAAAAAGTGGTTCTGTTAGATCCTTTGGCTGTTTTGAGTGGAAGGGTTCTAATTGTTTAAACAGCAAAAAAATGTCATTGGACAGTGTAGTTCTGAAGTAAGCTGTGATCCTGCATTCATTCTGCTGCACCACCTGAAACATAGATTGCTCGAGCAAAACTGATATAAGCTGCATACTGCATGAGCAGGTTGTGCATCTGGTGCACAAGGATTTGCACAGCTGCTGAAACAATCATACGTAGTACAAAGGAAAGGCAGAAGTTTTATCCAAGTAGGGTCAGAAGCAGGAAAATGAGAACACACAGTTGCTTTTTAATAGATTAGGCTACTCTACTTAGTACATTCGATTTAATTCACAATTGCCACACACCTGGTAAAATGCTCCTATTCCACCACTGGATTAACCAAAGTTTGATTTTGTCTCCATTCCTTCCTTCTTTTTCTTCTTATTCCAATTCTAGGCATCTGGCAATGCTTGAGCCTATTTTAAAGTTTTCCTGCAAGAACAATAAAAGTGGGCTGAACTGCTGCTCTGCCACTGTGGGGGCATTTATTTATTTATCAAATGTGCACCCCTCCCTTCCTCATTCGGCTTTATTACTTGTTCCTCAATGGTACTGCATTATTGCTGTCTCAAGTGGCACACTTCCACTATAGTGGGACAAAAAATAAACCAGAATATTTGTGGTATAAAAAGTTGCAGGATATATGCAGGGAGTTATGGGGTATGCACGAACTGGAAATTAAATAGTATGTCTGCCCTGAAACTTTTGCAGGCACAAACAGTCTTGAAAGTGAGATTGTGTGTAACCACCCCAATATAATCATAAGAAATTTGATGTCTGGAGGTGCCTTAAGTGCAAAACAAAGCACAATGGTGCAAAATCCCAAACACCCCACATTGATGGGATCTGAGCTGCTAGTGGCTGACCAGGCAAAGTATATTAGGTTCAAAGTGAATAACTGTGGAAATGTCAACCACAGAACTCAGATTCCAAACTGGATTCAACTGATTTGATCCAGGTAGATCATCCTGTGGATCAGATCCAGTTTAGTCTGTTTCAATTCTGCGTATCCCATTACAAAGTGGTCTGAGGGTTGCAGTGCTGCCTCCATCCATTTTTTAAAAGATGATTTCCTCTTTCACAAAACTCCAGAAAAAGTCATCAAGCTGCCAACAGCCTGGAGTGGCTAGTGCATAACTATTCTTGCCTCTGCATGCTTTGAACAGAACAAGTCCCCCTGGGAGCAACAGGACTTGATGAAGTTCTGTGGATAAAATTATGCATGGAGAAAGTGCACAGAGAAAAGTTCTTCTCCCTCTTTCATAGTACTAAAACCTGGGGTTACCCAATGAAAGTAAATGTGGGAAAAGACAGATAAAAGGAAGTAGTTCTTCACACAGTACATAGTTTTAACTAAGGGATTCATTTCTACAAGGCATGAGGATGACTGCCAACTTACACGACTTTTCACAGGGGATCGGGCAAGTTCAAGGAGGACAAGCCTATGAATGTCTACCAGCCAGGATGGCTGTATATCAGGTCTGGGGAACCTCTTTTCAGACCACTCCCTTCATGCCAGCAGTGGGAAGGGCCAGAGGCAAAGGTCTAGCTTCTGTACGCACCCACACATCCCTCTCAATCCTGCATCCAGGCAAATGAGAGGCATTAGCAGAGTTCAAGGGCAAGAAGACTCAGTGGGGGAGAGAGGGTGGCGTGAGGGATGGCCAGTAGAATGCAAGGTGTGAGAGGGGCTGTGGCTGAGGAGGAGCTGTGTCTGGGCACACTCCCAATGGCCATACAAAAAGTCTTGGATTTTTTACACGCATGTATACTGTAACACAGGAATCAGAGGCAGGCTGCCTTTGAACACCAGTTGCTGGGGAATGACACTGGGAGAGGACTGTTGAACCCATGTCCAGTTTGATCAGCACCTGGTTGCCCACTGTGAGAAGGAGGAAGGTGGACTATGCAGGCCTTTCTGTTCCTCCAGGGCTTTTCTTATGGGGGTGGGTAAAATGTCTAAATTATCAGGCTACCAGGCAATGTGGAAGAAGAAGGTTGGCAGGGAGAGCACAGGCAACGAATGAGCTGCATGCTATACAGAAGGCTCTGGGAATGTGGCCTGGACCTGTCCGGTGAGTCAGACATCAACTCTGAGGAAGATCCAATGTTATGTCCAGTCACTGACACAGACCCAGATACCAGTTGGAAAGTCATGGTATTTCCTAGAGCAGATCAGGGAGGAAGGTCACATAGTGCTGGACACAGGCCCATGGACCAGCAGCCTGACCATCTGAGAAGAAAGCCAGAATCCCATGAGGAACCAGCCCAGTTGTCCAAGTCCCCACACCCCCCCCCAGAAGCACAGAATGCCCAAAGTGTGCTAAACTATGGCCTCTTTGCAAGAAAGGGCGGGGCTTGGTTCAGATGGCAAAGCCTTCCCGGTACATAAAGGTTCAGTCAAGCTCTGATAATTTTTGAAGCAAACCTTGATACCATATGTAGTCCTGCAAACTCTCTGACTAATAAAGGCTCTCACCTTTACCAGCTCCCTTAGCTTTCCAGGAGGATACTTGCTACAGCCTGTTCATTTTCAGTCTATCAATAGTGGACCTCATGTCCACTGACAAGGGCCTCTTGTAGCCAACAACAGACAGACTAGTTATAATATCTATAGGGTATCAATATCTTGTAGGTGGTTCACTTCAAAAGAAGTAAAGTGTGATTTCATTTTGCCTGATGACGAGGTGAGGTATCTCATTGTTTAAAGCTGACTACTTTTCACTTTTCAATCATATCTCCCAACTGGCATCACTGCCCTCCTGCCACCAGCATTTAGGCCCGTCTTACCCATAGAGGCTAGTGGCGCGGGGCGCCAAGTTTTTGAGGGTGCCAGACAAGAGTCTGGGGAACACCGAACGAGCGCGCTGAGTGAGTGAGGGTGTGTGCGCTGCTCCTGTTGAGCGTTGGTTCGGTTTTTCCCTTTTAGCCTGCAGGCGCCGAATTCTGCAGGATTGGTGTGCTGCCTGCTGTGGCCTCCATGGCACAAAGCAGCTAGCTGAACTGGGAGGCGCTGGACACCTCCTCCCTGCCAGAGGAGCCACCCTGCAGCCGCTGCCTGCTTCCTCCAGCCCTAAAAAAAGGTTGACTACTCTGGGAAAGGGGGGGCGCTGGAGGGATCTTTGCACCATGCCGCCAGATATGCTTAAGACGGCCCTGCTGGCATCACTGCTGCTTACCAAGATGGCGTTGGAGCAGTAATGAGGTCAGGGCTGCATATGCGCAAGGATTTGGTTGCAAAGGTGTGCCCAGCATAGTCCCTGACCTTGCTGTTGTCCTGATCTATACCTCAGTCCCATCCAGGTTAGAAGCAATGCTACTATCAGGCTCTGTGACTCCTGCCAACACAAGCACCACTGCAATGTGGTTATATGGCCAGCTTTAATTATTCCTGAAGTGGCATATAAAGAAAGTGCTTTTTTGCTTTTTAAAAATGAGGTGCCAGTACTCAAATATTGGTAGAATTGCCAAAGATCCCAGCACAAAATGGCTGCCATGGGCCCCAAGAAGAAGAATAAAGTTTATCAAAACTATATCTATTGGTTGATGCTGAAACTCATATATTGTGTATTTATACTAGAAGGGTGAAGTATAAATGCTATAACAAAGAAAAAATAAACATCAAGCTGACAGCGCTGTTGCTGTCTCACAACTCTAAAGTTACCAAGCACAAAATTTCTTGATTTGATGACGAAACTTACGCTGCACATATTCCTGCCCGCCAAGTCTTGTCACATGATCTTTCAACATGTGGGTGAGTGGGGGTCCAGTGAACATCTCTTAATAAGCAATTAGCATTAATCTTAATTGATCAGTGCAACATGGGGTACTTCATCTCAAATGCCACACCTTTGTCTCAGCTGACAATGCGGGATTCATTGTGTGTGTGTTGTGTTTAGACAATCAGCGCCTCCTATCAAGTCATTGGGGTCTTTCACTTGTTTATTCTTTTCAGCTAACACAATTCAATAGAATCAGCAACTTTATAGAACAGGCTTCTACAAAAACACGCTGGAGAATTTTAGGTATTGATTAAGTAATATTAATATATCTTTTGCCGCTAGTCAACTATCCTTTCTTCAGAACATCCCATTGGGGACCTCTTCCATCTCTCCCCCTTATTCAAGCAGAATGCTAATACAATAAACTTTGCCATTATCACCTGACCTGCTCTCTCTCTTTCTCTCTCTCTCCCCTTTGCCGATTTATTTAAAACATACTTATTTACTCATATACAATTTTCCTTCTCGCATTCCTCCAAATATAATCCCTTCACGTTTCTCCAGCCCTCACGTGTCTTCTCGGCTCACCGTTGATGCAATGACTGATGGTTGCCAGTGCTGCCTTCCTTGACCTCATCAACATCAGAAAAGGGTTTTCAAATCTCAGTCATCTCTGACAGCCTTTGAGAAGAGAAATGAGACAGTCTCTCTGACACAAAGGCTTCTGGCCTGGGGTAAAAAATTCCTTTTGAAACAGGAAAAAAAAATCTGAACACTCCACAGACCACACTGCTTCACATTCATCTCACAATGCAACCCATCCATCCCTGCTCCATATTAGCTTTCAGAGAGTGTAGTTTTTTCTGTCTGTTGCGGGCCTGACACTACTTCTACGGTACCTTTGTTGGTGCACTTGGCAGATAGCTGTGTAAATCTGAAAGGCAGTTGGCTTTACAATTATAGGCTCAAGATGAAAAATTAGGCTTACTTTAATCTTATTTTAAAGTGTCTATAGACACAGTTTAGTCAATTTATTATACTTGTACATGCAGTGAAGAGCTTAAGGAACAAAAAAACCCCTCTATCTATCTATCTATCTATCTATCTATCTATCTATTTTTATATCTGTACCAGGGATTTGTATGCAAGTTGTGATCTAAGCCCAACACAATATTTATTTATTCATCTGAGGTTTAGCGCTTTAATATTTTTACTAGAGCAGTCAAGTACAACATTTTCCTGTTGCCTAGAATGGACACACAGGGGAATGTGGCTCCAGACAAGGAGCACATCCTGTCATACCTGCTCTGGGTGCTCCTCCACTTGTGTGTGACTAGGCAGATGGCCAGGACCCTAGCTGACCAGGTAAAAGGGCTGGCCATGCAACCACCTTCCTCTTTTGGACCTTCACTTAAGGATCGCTACTGCTCCTGGCTCTTAGCCAGCACATGGCAGATCCTCACAGAGGATGGAGGCCACAAGTAGAAAGTCTGAGACCTAACTCAGACTTCTTTTCTCTACAAATGTAACTGTAACCACAAGACAATGCCTGCCTTCAGTTTACTGTTGTGAACTGAATGTGAGTAAAACTTTACTGTTATTTTTCAAGAAGACTGTGTTGCGTCATTCTTATTTTAAGAGGGAAATAAAGGCGAAATAAGAGGGAAATAAAGAGGGACGCGAGTGGTGCTGTGGTCTAAACCACAGAGCCTAGGGCTTGCCGATCAGAAGGTCGGCGGTTCGAATCCCCGCAACGGGGTGAGCTCCCATTGCTCGGTTCCTGCTCCTGCCAACCTAGCAGTTCGAAAGCACATCAAAGTGTAAGTAGATAAATAGGTACCACTGCAGCGGGAAGGTAAACGGTGTTTCCGTGTGCTGCTCTGGTTCACCAGAAGCGGCTTAGTGACCCGGAAGCTGTCTGCAGACAAAATGCTGGCTCCCTCGGTCAATAGAGCGAGATGAGCGCCGCAACCCCAGAGTCGTCCGCAACTGGACTTAACAGTCAGGGGTCCCTTTACCTTTACCTAAAGGGGAAATTTACCAGGAACAATCCAGACTGGACAAGCCAGACTGGATTGCTTACTTGAAAGACTCTAGCGAGTCATCAGCTGCTTCACTATAAGCTGCAAGGGAATGTTCTCTGCTGTTTGCTCACTAGCGTGAATGAGGAAGGATAATATCAAAACAATGTATCCTCTCCTACCTTCCTAAACATCCCCACATAGAGTCCCATTTATTTCAGTGATAAAGATTTAAACATGTTCTTAACAACTATCAAATTGGATTTTGCATCACTGCCTTGCTTTAATATCTGACAATGAGGCCCTCTTTGTGACTTCAAGATTCGCATCTACCTGAAGGAGGACAGTTCCACTAGTCCAATGTTGCATCACCACTATTAGACATATTAGTCATTCACTACAAAAGAGTATCTTAAGCAACTGACAAGAAAGTAAGAGCCACAGGCATAGCATTAAAAACAATAAAACGATTACAATAAAACCCTTACAGTGATTTATAAACAAACTCAGTATAAAGGCAGAACGTCATCAGCAGAAAACAGTTATTCATTAATTGCATGAGCAGGAGAGGCACAACTGAAAAGGCCCTTCCCTTATCCCCACCCTCCAGGCCTCCTCATGAGGAGACACACAGAGCACATCCCCTGGCACTGATGGACCAAACATGGCTCTTTAGGGAAACAGACAAGAACATACTTGATCCGTCAGGCCCTTTAATTTAGACTCTCATTTGAGTTTTATTCTAGACCTACAGCTCTTTAGTTTCTTCTGTTAATTTATTAAAGTGTGAGTGAATGTGTGTGTGTGTGTATGCATAAAGTACCATTTTTCTATTAGATATAGTATATTGTAAATCACTTTAAAAACAACTGTTAAAAGCCAAATTTTGTAAATAAACACATCAATGAGATGTTCAACAAAAAATTAGTTAGATTATTCCCATGGGATTTAACAAATTGATACACAATATTATTGCCTTAATTCATCAAAGAATTAAGATTTAAGTTTTGTAATAAAATAGACAATTAACATATTCAATTCAAATTAACATTTGATTCCCCCTTCTCCCAGATTTCCAACTTGTTTGGATTTCCCCCAGGTTTATTGCACATACACATATGACACCACCATTCAGTTCTAGTTTAGCCTTACTTTCACAAGCAAGGAGCGACAACCAGCCACTGTATATTTTCAATTAGGTTAAGGACTTCTGAGCATGCTTGAAGTTAAGGAGTTATTTGCTTCCTTATTTGCAAAAGTCATTTCCAGTTTGTCTAAAATTGCTTTTACTGAAGGTTTTGTACTCAGACAAATATAAGATGATAAAAGAGCAGTTTGACACAATACAATAAAATTATAAAATATTAGTTTTAATGTATGCAAATAATACAACAAGCAGCAACAAACCAAAAGAAATCCAGAAAACCGTACCTGAAAACACCTGGTGGAGAGACTTGGCAGTGATAGGGCCTTGGCAGGTGAACTTCTTTTGGCAGGCGAATCTGTTGCCCGGGTGCCGCCATAGGAAAGTCATGCTTTCCATGGGATCACTGTCAAAGATGTTCATGTTGGGTTCTCCTTCTTTCCCCCTTTAAGGTAGAGAATCTCTACGCTCAAGAAACCATCTCCCTGTTGTCTGTCTTTGCCCTCACTAGTGGACAACCAAAGATGTAGGGCTGGTGCCAGGAAACACTGCAAACTGAGGATGTCACAACACAAGCCTACACACCGGATCCATATGCTGTGCCATAAACCTCTTGTGCAATCTTCTCTGGTGGGGTGCACATGCCAGCGGATGGTGGGGCAGAGAAACATACATAGCTTTGCACAATAAGCTATTTGCTACACACACCCTTTACAGGCAAGAGGCATGGTTGGAGCTCAAGGCCAGACAGGCAAAATCACCCAGGAAGTTGCCAGGGAGGGTGTGGTCTGGGGAGGGTGTATGGGGAGGGCCTGACAGAGAGGATTAGAGGGCTACTTTTGGCCCCTGACCTGAGTTTCCCTGTGCCTTTGTTACAGGAAGAAAGCTATATACCTAATGGTGCCCTGTGTCACACATGAACTACTATTTTGCCACAAAAGAATCTTTGGCTTCTTGTGACTTACAGTGACCAGGGTTGTTTTGTGTGACCAGGCAGTGACCGCCCCAGCCCCCAGGGACCACCAGAAAGGAATAATGACTCTGACAATGTGTTATAGAATTAAAATTTGGCCACAACTTTATTAAACTTTCAAATGTAGAAAGACCTTGGCTTAGGCATTGGGCGTGTATCCCTCCCAGCCCCCCAGCTGGGGGAAGTGGGGCTCCTCAGGGTGAATGGGATATGGGTGGGTACACAGCAAGATGATTGTGTATGCTGGCAGCCCACCCCATATCCCCACACGCAGGGGAGTTCACTGACAACCTTTTCAGTGTTTGGCCAGTGACACCCATATACAAACCCCTTTAAGAGGGGACCCTGGAATTGCTGCCACGTGGGGGGCGGAGTCACCACTTCATGCCCCCCCCCCCCATTTCAGGGAAGGAAAGACTAAAGGATTCTGCCCAAGGCCTTAAACCCCCAAAGTTGTGGCGAATTGCTACGGGGAAGACAAAACCTGCCAATGCAGGAAAATTTCTTCCCGGCTCTTCAACAGCAACCAGTCAAAAGACTGTAGCAGTGACTGCTAAACAGGAAGCAAAACAGTTAACCTGTAAACAAGAAACATCAAACAAAGGGAGGGTTAGGGGGTGGGTGAAGCTCCTGAGCAGATTGCTTGGCTGCTGCCAGCTCCCCCCCCCCTCATTTATGTGACATGCAAAGAATAACCCTGGTCGGAAGCAAAGGGCACCCACAGTGTGAGTGTGAGTGCTCATTAGCAAAGGTGTGAATGGTGGTAAATGGTCTAAATCCAATTTTCTCTGAGTTGCTGCTCCTCTTTTGTTCAGTGAGAATAATTTTGCTGAGATAAAGGTGAGGTACAATGAATTCCCTCCCCTGCACCTGTAAGAGGAAGCACTCTGCGCTGACAGCCAGGCAAATGCACAACCAAGGTATGATTTATAGGCAACACTCTTGCATACAGCCAATGTTCAGTTAGTATACTTTTGTGGACAGATCCTGACAGGTCGGTGTTGCTTGTACATATGCCAGCTCCTGGTGCTAATTGCACAGCATACGCTACCTGGACCAGAAAGTATCAGAGCCCCAAGGAACTGTTTCCGTGGACCAGTGCTGCCAAATACTTCTGTTTTCCCCGTGGCTGACTTCTTCCCAATCACTTCCTGAAGCTGAATCTCAGTGTCTTGACTGGATTGAGCTTCAGGCTCCAAGCATGTTCAGTAATAGCCCTGACCTTTTCCTAGTATTGTCATTCCAAGTGACATTTCTGGCATGTACAGCAAGTGACACAAAACTGACAGGCAAAGTCGCCATCAAGAAGGAAAGGGGAAACACAACAAAACAAAAAGGAAGAGGCTTTTGAAAGGGGCTGTCTAAATTTCAGCAGAGAAATACGGTATTTTGCTCAGACACACCAAAGGCACTGCCAAACTAGCAGGTGCAAAGGGGGTTAGAGTTAACCACAGCATTTCATACAGACAAAATATTGTGGGGACAGTTTGCTTGGGACTGGTGGGGCAGAAAGTCGGGGAGAAAGTCGGGGAGGCCAGCAGCATTCTACTTTTGTTCCTACCCTCTGCCTGCTGAGTTCTACAAGGGCAACACTGAGAGCAAGAAGGAAGCAGCCGAAAATCAGTTTCAACCCTTGTACAGTGGTACCTCAGGTTAAGTACTTAATTCGTTCCGGAGGTCCGTTCTTAACCTGAAACTGTTCTTAACCTGAAGCACCACTTTAGCCTATGGGGCCTCCTGCTGCTGCCGTGCCGCCAGAGCACGATTTCTGTTCTCATCCTGAAGCAAAGTTCTTAACCTGAGGTAATATTGCTGGGTTAGCAGAGTCTGTAACCTGAAGGTTATGTAACCTGAAGCATATGTAACCCGAGGTACCACTGTACAGCAAGTAGGCAGGCACTGGCATGCTAAGGGCAGACTCTGGGTGGTGCGGCAGTGCCTCTGTTCACCCCGGCAACGACCCTTCGCTGGTGGGACTCTCAGTATTTGCTCATACTTTTTATTCTGTACATACAAACTTTGCAATCAGACAAACTAGTGTTGAACAGTATCACCTCCTTTTACAGTCTTAAGGGCAACCCTTCCTTCATCACATTAATGATTTTCCCTCATCAACAACCAGGTGACACCAAATCCTGGAGATCTTTCTCACCTGTGTGCTTTGCAGAACAGCCTGCTTCACACCGCCAGCAATTTTTGGTCTCACATAACAAAACAGAGAACTATAGCCAAGGGAATTAGAGTTTGTGGATATATCACACAAACCTGCAAATTAACTATGTACAAGGAAGTTATTATCAGCTCCAAATTTATAGCAAAGGAGAAGAAAAGCAAACCCAATGAACCTTTTGATCTTTTACAGCTTTCTTAAGAGTTACAGTGCTCATGTTTACTTAAAAGGAAGGCCATGATCTCAGGCACACTTTTTAGCTTGGAAACTTCCATTAAAATCAGAAGGTCATACTTCCACTGCATTTAGGAAGCATATAGAATTCAGTGCTTATGTGGGAGAACGGTTAAATTGACAATAACCACAGGCCAGCAACTGCACTGCACACAGAAGGTCTCCAGTGTGTGTACATGCAGGCACACATGAGAAAGTGTTAGATAATTAGTCAGGAAGGATTCCTCAATAGTGAAGAGTTGAAGCAGTCCATGCTCATATGTGCTCTATGGAGCCTTGCATACTTTTTTATGTAGCTTCTGGACCACTAGGGTATACCATACTGCATATTTACAGGATCAATATGTATTATATGTGCACACATATGGAATTTGTTTATGAGAGATGTGTGTGTGTGTATTTATTTATTTTATAGGATTTCCCACCCTTCACCATAAGGTCCAGGGGAGGTTACTACCATATAAAAATACAATAATAAAATCACTTAAAGTGTGCATGCGCATACACATTTGGTATATATTTATATGCACAATAAATGCACATTTTGTGCACACATATGAATATACACACAACTACACACGGGGGGAGAGATACTATATATGTGTGCAATGAGCAGCAAAAAATAAAAATTGCAAATACCAAAACTGCCACCCTGTTTAGCGTTTCAAGGAGAAGGGAGGGAAAGAACTTCAGAAAAAAAATAAAACATCAGCAGGCAATTAGACTAATCTGCAGCAAGCCAGGCTTGTGGGATCATTGTTTGGTATTTGCTAGGGCCCAAGCTGTGTGCCCTGAAGGGCCGACCTTCTAATCATTATCTGTCTGTTTTATTACCCAGCCAAACTGGGCCCAGTTTTAAATAAAATATGCAAAGGTTTCTTAAATTATCACCTGGGGCAAGGCGGATCGCCTTTCTTGCTGTACATGTTGTTAATCTGTGAAATGCAAATTCCCTTCATCTTATAGTTGAGCTTTATTAACTTTTTTGAATTTAAAATTTCTCGAACAATGAGTTCTGTCAGCTTCTGAAATTATATTTTCTTTCTCTTTCCCCCCCTTTCTCCCGCTCTTCCCTCTCCCCCCCCACCCCAACACGGAAGCGAGTTTAAAGCAGAAAATCACCAGGGGAAATAAGAAAGGTTTCATCTCGCTTTCAGAATTTAATTGGCTCCTTAGCAATTATTAGTTTTTGCGGTTAAAGTCATTTTTTATTACTATAAGTATTTTCTTAAAGAAACCGTGTTACCTTTCCTGGGTGAAGACCTCAAATGTCATAGGGAAAAAAGATGAAGGGTGCAGGGCACAGAAAGGGGAAACTTCAGAGGGGCCACAGACACTTAACATGCGTGATTTGAGGAGCAGGGAGGCTTGACACTGACTGGCATGCTTCGCTGAGCCGTCTCTCATTTTATCAGTTCTGTTCTTGAAACAAAAATATAGTTTATCCTTATCGCAAGCGTCAGTCATGCATCTGTGATCTTACAGACAAAGCTTCATTCTGGCATCCAGGAGCCCTGAGTTCTTATCCTGCTGCCTCTAACATGCTGTGTGCCCTTGAGAAGGTGATTTATCTCTCTTTCAACTCCCACCGTGCAGCTTTGGGGTCTATTTAGACTAAAGGTTCTTTCAGGGAAGAGGCTTTGGCTACCATCCAAAGCTCTGCGGGGTTCTGATGCGTCCCACATGGAGGTCTCCCCCCAAGCAGGAGCTGCCTCATTCCCCTACCCCCCGGTGTCAAGAGGACTGCTCCATGCATGCAGACCCCACTATAGACACAACCCACTCCCCACCCTGAAGCGAGCGGGGCAGCCCCTGGTCAAAAAGTCCTGTTTGTGCAGGGTTGCCACCTGTTTGTAATTGTCATGGGTTGTTCATATTGCTGGAGTTCTGTTCGTATGTAGTAAACGTGGGACTGTCAGTATTTGTCCATTTCTGATCTTTGCAGTTGTGCGCAACATTTCTCATACGAAGGAAATACGTGGAGTAAATTATTAAGTATGTTCCCTATTGATGTTTTGATAAGTTAATGGCCTGAGATGCTTCCACACAAGCAGTTTTCTCATCATTTGACTCAATTTTCATTGATAATCCAGACAACATAGCTCAATGCATTCCAATGTTTTTCATAGTGTCAAATCTTTTTTTAGAAAAAGGATTTGTTACACACTGTTGTTACAATTATTACTTTACCTAGCACTCAACTGAAGTTCTATCAGCTGTTCCAGTGTCGTTATGCCCCTTTGATTACAGTAGTACCTCGGGTTACAGACGCTTCAGGTTACAGATGCTTCAGGTTACAGACTCCGCTAACTCAGAAATTGTACCTTGGGTTAAGAACTTTGCTTCAGGATGAGAACAGAAATCGTGCGGCGGTGGCACAGCGGCAGCGGGAGGTCCCATTAGCTAAAATGGTACCCCAGGTTAAGAACGGTTTCAGGTTAAAAACAGACCTCCGGAACGAATTAAGTTCTTAACCCGAGGTACCACTGTAGTTCCTTCCTAGTCACATGAGCTGACCACAGCATTCCAAAATATGTCATTTGTTAGTTCATTTTCACTTGAGATCTTAATTGTTTGTTTTAGTTACAGGCCCTAAAAGTTTTGTCCATTTTTCCTCACAAAGAATTCATTCTGGGGGTTTGCTCCAAAACACCTTGCCCAATGTTATGTGGCTGGAAAACAATTATGCCAGTATTGCAATAGCGTTGCACTAGCAGAAAGCCACCATGAGTGCAATTATTGTGCGGGGTTTCTGAAATGGGGGGGGGGGGGCAGAAGCAATGGAAGAGGAAGCTTTAGGCAGAATCCTTTTGGCTGCAATGTTGTCCCTGCAAAAGAGGTACCGTATTTTTCGCTCTATAACACGCACCCGACCATAACACGCACGTAGTTTTTAGAGGAGGAAAATCCGTAGGCATGCCACCCGTAGGCATTCCCTCCATAACACGCACAGACATTTCCCCTTACTTTCTAGGAGGAAAAAAGTGAGTGTTATGGTGCAAAAAATACGGTACTTCAATTCTCCCACCTAGATGACTACCATTTCACCTCCACCTTTTCTGACCCCACAACCAAAAGAAGGCCTAGATTCTGCAGCCAGTAATGGCACACTCCTACATCAAGACATCATATATCAAAACATCCCCCATGCAGGGCCAGTGCTCTCATTAGCGATTATAACCACAACTCAAATAAGACTGAGGACATGTGGATATTTGTTAGGAAGCAGGACCACCTAAAATATGTGAACTACAGTATTAGAGAGGAAGATAGGTGGTTGAATCATAAGCTTGTGTGGATGCACTACTGCATTTCTCTTCCATGTTATGCTAGTTTGAATCAGCCTAGTGAGATCTTTTTCTTTTTCTTTTTACAGCTGCTGAGCTGCTGATTTTGACTTGTACCATTTTGTGTAAGATCTGCGCAGAGAAATCAGATGAGAAGAACATGATCCTTCTCATTTATCAAACCATATTCACAACTTCAAACCATGTTCATTGGTGGTGGTGAGTAGGAATGCACCTATTTGTTCCACCCACATGTTCCATGGAAGATGCATCCAGAAAACCTGGGAAATTAGGGTCACCAATCACGCATAGGGCTTCATTCAAGCCTTCTACTTAATGTGTGGAAATTGGTGGGGCAGGGGCTAATGGGTGCAATCCTGTTCTCAACTCTCTGCTACTGTTAAGTGCATGTGGTTTGAAGGTTTGAAGCATGCTGCTCTCTGGAAACCATTGTGGCCCAGCTGGATCTATGCATGCAATGGACCAAGGTGGGAAATGAGATTGCATAATGGACTGCATCACATCACATTGCAGATGCGAATCGCTTTTTAATGCTTCCTTACATATCCACTGGCCTGAAAATGGAAAACTAGAGCAGAAAGGCTAGAACTTTCCCTCAAAGCTTCATTTCTGCATGCAGCATTTTAATTAATTTTTGCATTTTTAAAAAAACAAGAGAACGCACTCAAATCTGGGATCCCCCACTTGAAGTCTGAAATAGTACATTCCACTTTGTTGTGCTGCACCAAGACACCATTGCCTGGAAATCCAGATGAGGGAGTTACACTGTAAGGAATTACAGATGGTTCTCATATTTGGTTCAGATATTCTAAAGCGGAGCGATACTTGACATACTGGGCGGGATCCACCTAATTAGTCCTGTCAACAGAAGCCCTGCGCAAGGACATCTGCTTGCACAACAGGGCTTTCCCCCTCCTCCCCCTGGGCCTCCCAAAACTGGCTGGGGCAGGCAGGCAGGAGAACCCTCAAAACAGTGCACAGGAGGAGAGGGGGATCATTCCCTCCAGCAAGCCAGAATGTTTGTGCTGATGACACATTCAACAAAGCATGATGTTAGAGTTCTCCCATTGTTCTATATACTGTGTACCTGCACATCACCCAGCCCAGTGTCCCATTTCCACAAATGGTCACCGTGAGCCATGAGAAAACTGTCAACCTCCACAAGGCACTAATGGAGAATTCTAGTTGCTATTGACCACATCCCAGCTCCAAGCAATTCTGTTTTCAGAAACATCCATCTCAAGCGAATCTATGCTGCTCTCACCACATTCATTAATAGCCAGTGCTTCTACCTTTGTTGCTAATGAGCAAATAAATTCAATATTCTTTTGAAAGAAAGAAAGAAAATCCAAAGCTTTTGAGCTGCAAGTGTTAAAGTACCTTGTTAGTACTCCCCCCCCCACACACACACATACAATGTGATACATTTTGTAGCTTCCTTGATATAATCAAGAGTCAACATTTGTTGGAAATGCAGTTATTTGTTGTATCTTGTCAACAGCGGTTGTGTTACAGAGGTACTTTGGTGTTCTTCAGCAAAATATTTTAACGGCAAAGGGAGATAATGTTGCAGTCTCACATCAACAGTATTGTCTTTTTTTTGTAGGGATTCCCCTTACCAAACCATATCTGTAACAAAACATATGACTAGGATGAGCGATCCTAAAAAAGCAGATGTGAGCCTAGCCAGCAGATGTCAGACATGTTAACTCTTACCACTTCATGCATTACACAATGGGATTCATGCATGACACAATGGGATTTTCACTGAGCGCACCCTCACAGGGAGCTGCGGCAAACCCTGGCTCTTGTTCACTGTATCTGTGATATAAAAGTTTCCAAATATGTATTTACTGTGGTGAAAATGACCTCCTTTGTTTTATGACTCACAAGAAGGAATGAGCAAATTGGTCAGTTTTTTTCAGTTTCTTTCCTTTCTTTAGAGTTAAGTTCACATTTCCACATCACTTTGCATTTCTCCTCCCAAAAAAACAAAAACCTGTCCTCATGATAATTCATCAACATTTTGGCATGAATTTATCCTACCTTCACAATTTTCCATGCTATTCTGTCTAATAGATGTTCTTTGCAAATCATTCCCCCCTAATATAATGCAGGTTTTGAACGTTATTTTCAGTAATATGCATATTTTTATGTATATACTCTACACCAGTATTTGCATTTTTGTACACATTTTGGGCTGGAGGACACTGCTGTAAAATCTGGGAAAGAATGAACTTTGAAAGATGGCTGCATTTCAGTTTGTGTATTCTTCCGGAAAGTGTAAATTAGGTGGGTTCACCTTTAAATGTGAACTGAACTTTCCCCCCATCCCTACTCACAAGGATGTGGGGTGCAAAAAGTGCCCCATTCCACGTGCACCTTAAGTACTCTCTGCCACCTTCCTCTGCTCCCTCAAGCACTCTCCAACTTAGCAGGAGAAGCAGGAGAGAGAGGCCATGGAGGTGGAAGCTGAATTTCCCTAGTGGATCATCCTTTACTGCCACTGAGTGTGCTAGAACTACATGTTTCAGTGTCCTTGGTGAAAAATTGACTATGTCCATTTCTGCCAAAGGTGGGCCAGGGTGTTCCTCAACAGCAAACTGGTGCTTCCTCTAACATGGAGATGGGAACCTGTGACCCTCCAGGTATGCTTCAACTCCAAATTTCCATCACTCGCAGCCTGCATGGGCAAAGGTCAGGGATTAAGAGAGATGTACTCCAGCAGCATCTCAAGGGCCAGAGATTCCCCATCATTGGTCTATACAACCCCCCCTTTCTTGCTCCATGTAAGGTGGGGGGAGACCGTTGTCGGGCAAGGGAAGGAGGAAGCAACAGAGGCTGCAGTAGGTGCTCACGTGCACACTCTCAGACCACATGCAAAGTATCAAACCATTTTGGGAGGAACACAAGAATAATGGTATATTCCTAATTCACACTTCATGTTTTTAGATGTAAACTTTCAAAGCTTTCACCTCTACAGATTGTAAGGGGTCATATTTTATTTTTCATATTACAGTGGTACCTCGGGTTACATACCCTTCAGGTTACAGACTCCTCTAACCCAGAAATAGTGCTTCAGGTTAAGAACTTTGCTTCAGGATGAGAACAGAAATCGTGCTCCGGCGGCGCGGCAGCACCATGAAGCCCCATTAGCTAAAGTGGTGCTTCAAGTTAAGAACAGTTCCAGGTTAAGTACGGACCTCCGGAACGAATTAAGTACTTAACCTGAGGTACCACTGTAATATAGACATAATTGGACATCACTTTGGTATTAAGAACGCAAATAGCAAAAAGCAAAACAGCTCGTAATGTTATTCTAAGAAAGTATCACAATTAATACCACCTGCATGCAAATTTATACAATCTATTCAGTTACAGTATTGATTCTAACTCAGCCTTTATTAAATGACCTCCAAGACAACTTCTCAAGTTTTTGCATATTTTGTTTTGTTGCACCAGTAGGAAATGAAATTGTGCCATGGTTGTGGTTAGGGGTAGTATTTTTAAAGTCCCCCTTTAAAACATTCGGGACATATTTTTTAAAAATATGGATCTGTGGGAAATTTGCAGTCAACCATGACTTTGCATGATTGCTAGTTAATGTATGAAGGGCTTAAGTGTTCTAACAGTGTTCTAACTAGTCATGACCCCTCACCTCTGGTGAGAGAGGAGTTGATGTGCGTCTTCTCTTCCTTTCTCCACTCTCTTCTTCACAATGTAAGCCGTGGATGGAGGACATGTCTCACAATAGCTCCCAGCTTCAAACACATTTCTGAAGCTACTTTTCCTATTTCTACCCAAGAATATTTTGCCTGCATTAGCTATTGTTGCTGCATAGGACAATGCATGACCGGGACCGCAAATCTGTAAGTAAAGCATTTTTTAATATTACAATTGCTACTGATACTAATAATAATACACATCATGTTTTAAGTAAGGTAATTAAGCAACAATCAATATCACAAAAACGTACATAAGTGAAACAAATTAATTAATAATGCAAAAGCAACTCATAAGCAACAAAATAATAATTACAGCATGTAAATAGAAAATATAATAACTGTTACAAAAAGGTTCTCACCTGTAATGGAACCACCAAAATCATTCGCATACACACATTCACACAACGCAAAACTAATGTGAACATATGACCCCCACAGAGACAATCACTTGACAACCACTTTCTCCTTGCGCCTACCACATTGATTGCATCAACTTTATTGAGAAAACATTCAAACATTCAGCAACCAATAATCATGCATGGACAAATGGGTCCATTGAATAAGAACAGCCCAACATCAAAAATAAATAAGCAAAACAAAACAAAAAAAACACATATGGGGGGCATCCTCATTTACACCCCATCTCTCCGCTGGGACAAGCCTGTCTCCACCTCCCACCAAGGGAGATTAAGCTCTTCCCCACCAAGAGAATCTCATGCTGTTGGGAGGTGAGTACAGCCACTAACACACCTGAGGATCCCACAAGGTTTTTAGGTAACCGTCATCAGCAACAAAGGGGACGCGGGTGGCGCTGTGGGTAAAACCTCATAGAATCATAGAATCATAGAGTTGGAAGAGACCACAAGGGCCATTGAGTCCAACCCCCTGCCAAGCAGGAAACACCATCAGAGCACTCCTGACATATGGTTGTCAAGCCTCTGCTTAAAGACCTCCAAAGAAGGAGACTCCACCACACTCCTTG
Source organism: Podarcis raffonei (assembly GCF_027172205.1). Lineage (NCBI taxonomy): Eukaryota > Metazoa > Chordata > Lepidosauria > Squamata > Lacertidae > Podarcis > Podarcis raffonei. The sequence continues at coordinate 4,454,627 of NC_070604.1, forward strand.
GCAGCAAATTCCACTGTCGAACAGCTCTTACTGTCAGGAAGTTCTTCCTAATGTTTAGGTGGAATCCTCTTTCTTGTAGTTTGGATCCATTGCTCTGTGTCCGCTTCTCTGGAGCAGCAGAAAACAACCTTTCTCCCTCCTCTATGTGACATCCTTTTATATATTTGAACATGGCTATCATATCACCCCTTAACCTCCTCTTCTCCAGGCTAAACATGCCCAGCTCCCTTAGCCGTTCCTCATAAGGCATCGTTTCCAGGCCTTTGACCATTTTGGTTGCCCTCCTCTGGACACGTTCCAGTTTGTCAGTGTCCTTCTTGAACTGTGGTGCCCAGAACTGGACACAGTACTCCAGGTGAGGTCTGACCAGAGCAGAATACAGTGGCACTATTACTTCCCTTGATCTAGATGCTATACTCCTATTGATGCAGCCCAGAACTGCATTGGCTTTTTTAGCTGCCGCGTCACACTGTTGGCTCATGTCTAGTTTGTGGTCAACCAAGACTCCTAGATCCTTTTCACATGTACTGCTCTCAAGCCAGGTGTCACCCATCTTGTATTTGTGCCTCTCATTTTTTTTGCTCGAGTGCAATACTTTACATTTCTCCCTGTTAAAATTCATCTTGTTTGTTTTGGCCCAGTTCTCTAATCTGTCAAGGTCGTTTTGAAGTGTGATCCTGTCCTCTGGGTTGTTAGCCACCCCTCCCAGTTTGGTGTCATCTGCAAATTTGATCAGGATGCCCTTGAGTCCATCATCCAAGTCGTTGATAAAGATGTTGAATAAGACCGGGCCCAAGACAGAACCCTGTGGCACCCCACTAGTCACTCTTCTCCAGGATGAAGAGGAACCATTGATGAGCACCCTTTGGGTTCGGTCAGTCAGCCAGTTACAAATCCACAGAGTGGTAGCATAGTCAAGACCGCATTTTACCAGCTTCTTTACAAGAATATCATGGGGCACCTTGTCAAATGCCTTGCTGAAATCAAGGTAGGCTACATCCACTGCGTTCCCTTCATCTACCAGGGTTGTAATTCTGTCAAAAAACGAGATCAGGTTAGTCTGACATGACTTATTTTTCAGAAATCCATGCTGACTATTTGTGATCACAGCATTCCTTTCTAGGTGCTCACAGACTGTTCGCTTAATGATCTGCTCCAGAATCTTCCCTGGTATTGATGTCAGACTGACTGGGCGGTAATTATTTGGGTCCTCTCTTTTCCCCTTTTTGAAAATAGGGACAACATTTGCCCTCCTCCAGTCTGCCGGGACTTCGCCTGTTCTCCAGGAATTCTCAAAGATGACTGCCAGTGGTTCTGAGATCACATCTGCCAGTTCTTTTAATACTCTTGGATGCAGTTCATCTGGCCCTGGAGACTTGAATACATCTAAACTAGCCAAGTATTCTTGTACTATCTCCTTAGTTATTCTGGGTTGCTGAATCATTTGCTCCAAATTCTTCAGGTCGGGCATTGTTTTCTTTATCGGCGAAGACTGAGGCAAAGAAGGCATTGAGGAGTTCAGCCCTTTCTGTGTCCCCTGTTTGCATTTCACCATCTTCTCCTCTGAGTGACCCCACTGTTTCTTTGTTCTTCCTTTTGCTACGAACATACCCATAAAAGCCTTTTTGGTTGCTTTTAACCTCTCTAGCAAGCCTGAGTTCATTCTGTGCTTTAGCTTTTCTGACTTTGTGTCTACACGTGCTGGCTATTTGTTTGAATTCCTCTTTGGTGGTTTCCCCCCTTTTCCTTTTTTTGTACACATCCTTTTTTAATCTTAACTCAGTTAAAGGTTCTTTAGATAGCCACCCTGGCTTCTTTAGGCACCTTCCATGTTTCCGTCTCATTGGTATTGCCTGAAGTTGTGCTTTTACTATCTCCCTCTTAACAAACTCCTCAGCGCCTAGGACTTGCCAATCGCATGGTTGGTGGTTCGAATCCCCGCGGCGGGGTGAGCTCCCATCGTTTGGTCCCAGCTCCTGCCCACCTAGCAGTTCGAAAGCACCCTCGGGTGCAAGTAGATAAATAGGTACCGCTTTACAGCGGGAAGATAAATGGCGTTTCCGTGTGCTGCTCTGGTGCCGGTTTGCCAGAGCAGCTTCATCACGCTGGCCATGTGACCCGGAAGTGTCTGCGGACAGCGCTGGCTCCCGGCCTATAGAGTGAGATGAGCGCACAACCCTAGAGTCTGTCAAGACTGGCCCGTACGGGCAGGGGTACCTTTACCTTTACCTATCAGCAACAAAACAGCAAATCACAATTTGCATCAACTAAAGCACAGCAGTATTTTATGCAGGAAGAAAGTACGGAAGCTGTACTCAAATTGTGCAACTATACGAAGGACAGATATATGGGGGAAGTTTTCAGTTAGCATTCCTATCGGATGATAGGAATAAATGAATAAAAGACTGTGGTCACCTATTTGTTCCTCTTTAAAAATGTTTTTACCATAAGTAGCAAATTGTAAATGTTGGTACCATTTTAGCAGCTGTAGCTATATGATGCTACTGAGATGAAAATCCACTTGGGCTGTTGTGGATCAGGCAAAATTTTACAGTGCCCTTCCAGGTGGTAAAAATACAAGTCATTCTGCATGCAATGCCTCCCCGCCCCCACTTTTACTTAAGTATTCCTATAAAACAGAAAGAAAAAAGGTGCCCGCATTGAGGGCAGGCAGAAACCCATGATGACATTCAAAAATTTGCCACTGGGGTAAGGGTGGGCTGGCTCCTGTGTGCGATGCCATGTAGATGAACACCCTCTGCCCTTTCAGCTACTGAACATACAATCAATCTGACATATGGGAGGATAAAATTAGCCCAAAGTCCTTGTCCCTTTCAGCATCATCTTGGTCTCTGCAAGTGACACTGGACAAACAATTCAATCATTTCACTGTTTGGCACAATTTATTTATTTATTTATTTTCGAAATATCAAGAGCAATTATACAGCTGGGACAAGAATCCATCACAACCTAACAAGCATCCAGCCTTGAGCAACTTCCAATTCTGGAGAAGTCACCTGCCAAGACACTGCTGCCATCTTTTCCTTCTTCCCAATTGCAACCAAGAAGTTTGATAAGTGACTACTTGGTCCCATGGTCACACATCTAGACTGTTACGGAATGTAGGGAGAGTGAGATCTCTGCTTTTGCCTGAGCAGTGTGAAAGCTCATGACAATATTCCCTGAATTATTTTTCCTTAGAAAAAAAATCACTTTGGAGGGTTAAGATATAATTTATGAAAGCAAGTGAAAGCAAGGCAGAGAGGAGGGTCTTGTCATCTGGGTAGCTCAGGACCTCCATACAGGAGAGGTCACTTTGGTACTGCTCATGCAGCAAAACAACACAGGAATTACTGGTCTCTGCAGCCACAGAAGGTGCTGTGAACCTCCAGCGGTTTGACTTCACCCCCAGAGACATACTCCATTGTCTCTCAAATCAGATGGATGCCAATAATATTTTCACAGCAGTCACACAGATGAAGGAAAAGTCTGCTTCTGTGGATTGGCATCAGTGGTGGGGTTAGGCAATTTTTGACCCTGGACTTAATTATCTTCCTGGGGTCTCCATCTTTAAATAGGAATGTGTTTGACTTCACTTCTTTTAAAATGTTGCAAGGTAACCCTGTTGTGTTTGTCCACCTCTTACCTCATTTGCTGTGTGGGACTAACAGCAGTTGGCAGGGTGGGAGCACTTACCTGACCTCCCTGCCGTGTACCTTGCTGCAGTGTACCAAGAGGTGGAGCACGAGGGAGGAGGCAGCAGCTAGATCAGTGTGGTGCAGACACAATGGCAGAACCCATCTGGTGCTCCCATCTGTGTGTTTTCACTGTGCCAGACTTGCTGCCTTGTTGCTCCTCTTCCTCCCAGTAAGCCATAGTGGTGCTGGTGATGGGAGGTCAGGTGAGTCTCGATACCCTGCCAACCGCTGCTGAGTGGGAACCTGAACTTCTGCCCTCAAGTCTTGTCTTGAAAGCAGCACTGGCGAGCATCATTACCATCAGCTGACCACTGAAGCCACCTGAAACTCCTCCCAGCCCCTGTTTCTGGAGGGAAGACCATGTCATCTACTGCTGGGGACCAGAAGAGTCTCCCATAAACACTTAATAAAATGACATATGGTGTTTTTGTGGTTGCTAGGCATTAGCTATGCCACCGCCAAAGATAAATAAGAACACTTAAGAAGAGTGCTGTTCAATCAAAGAGTAGGCTCACTTCTGGTCCTTCATCCTGCATCTCAAAATCACCAACAAGATGCCTCCTGGCAGCCCACAACCACAATCCTATCATGGAGGCAAGGCTTGTGAGAGCCAGTGTGGTGTAGTGGTTAAGAGCGATAGACTCGTAATCTGGGGAACCGGGTTCGCGTCCCCGCTCCTCCACATGCAGCTGCTGGGTGACCTTGGGCTAGTCACACTTCTCTGAAGTCTCTCAGCCCCACTCACCTCACAGAGTGTTTGTTGTGGGGGAGGAAAGGAAAGGAGATTGTGAGTCACTTTGAGACTCCTTAGGGTAGTGATAAAGCGGGATATCAAATCCAAACTCCTCCTCCTCCTCCTCCTCCTCCTCCTCCTCCTCCTTCTCCCCAGCTGCTTTCCCTTGAGCAATAAGTATTCCAAGGCATCCAGCCTATGTACCTGGAGGTGCCACATACTGAGCATAGCTAGTAGAATCAACCTCCAGCAATTAATCAAAATAGAAAATAAAATAATGCATAAATAATACATAAATAAGTTTGTCTTAACCCCCCTTTTAAAACCATCTAAGCCATCACCACACTTAATGGCAGAAAATTTCCATAAATTAAGTGGAGATGTACCTCTTCTTCTTTTTTTGCCTTTTCCTGAGTCTGCTGCTAATGCACTATATTGGATGAAGGTATCTAGCTACTTTCTCAACATCAGACATAATTCTGTAAACTTTGATCATGCCCAGGGCCGGCCCACCCATCAGGCAGACTGAAACAGCCACCTGAGGTCACAGAATCCCATGGGACAGCATCCCAAGGCATAGCTGTCAACTTTTCCCTTTTCTTGCAAGGAATCCTATTTGGAATAAGGGGATTTCCCCTTAAAAAGGGGAAACGTTGACAGCTATCTCCCAAGGATACCCCGCCTGACCCCCCTGTCACTGCCCTGGGGATGTATGGTGGCGGCAGCAGCAACTTCTGGCAAGATCTCACTAGATCTCATGGTTGCTCTTTCTGCACATTTCCCACTTCTTTTCTGACTAGACCTCTCCAGCTCAGAAGCCATTGGGTACCCAGATTGCAAGCATAACAACAATCACTCTGTACTGAAAATAAAACATTCAATTGTTGTTGTTGTTGTTGTTTAGTCGTGTCCGACTCTTCGTGACCCCATGGACCAGAGCATGCCAGGCACTTTTGTCTTCCACTGCCTCCCGCAGTTTGGTCAAACTCATGCTGGTAGCTTCAAGAACACTATCCAACCATCTCGTCCTCTGTCATCCCCTTCTCCTTGTGCCCTCCATCTTTCCCAACATCAGGGTCTTTTCCAGGGAGTCTTCTCTTCTCATGAGGTGGCCAAAGTATTGGAGCCTCAGCTTCATGATCTGTCCTTCCAGTGAGCACTCAGGGCTGATTTCCTTAAGAATGGATAGGTTTGATCTTCTTGCAGTCCATGGGACTCTCAAGAGTCTCCTCCAACACCATAATTCAAAAGCATCAATTCTTCGGTGATCAGCCTTCTTTATGGTCCAGCTCTCACTTCCATACATCACTACTGGGAAAACCATAGCTTTTACTATACGGACCTTTGTTGGCAAGGTGATGTCTCTACTTTTTAAGATGCTGTCTAGGTTTGTCATTGCTTTCCTCCCAAGAAGCAGACGTCTCTTAATTTCGTGGCTGCTGTCACCATCTGCAGTGATCATGGAGCCCAAGAAAGTAAAATCTCTCACTGCCTCCATTTCTTCCCCTTCTATTTGCCAGGAGGTGATGGGACCAGTGGCCATGATCTTCGTTTTTTTGATGTTGAGCTTCAGACCATATTTTGCGCTCTCCTCTTTCACCCTCAATAAAAGGTTCTTTAATTCCTCCTCACTTTCTGCCATCAAGGTTGTGTCATCTGCATATCTGAGGTTGTTGATATTTCTTCCAGCAATCTTAATTCCGGCTAGGGATTCATCCAGCCTAGCCTTTCGCATGATGAATTCTGCATATAAGTTAAATAAACCGGGAGACAGAACATTCAATAGTTCGCATTATTTAGAGCCAGTTGTTTAGGCTGCATCAAAGGCACGTAACTTTCCTATACTTCATCTTAGGTGAACAGAAATTCAGATAAGAACAATGCTGGGGAAAGCTGTGGTGTGGTATTTCATGTGCCAGCACTGCAACTCTTTGTGCTTGGATCACAGCATTCACATAAAACCTGGAATCTTGTGCCTTTCTTGAACACACCTGGAGGAGCATCCCAAAGAATAAAAAAGTCTAGAGAAACCACCACAACACAGAAAGCTTCCACATTTCTAAACTGGCCTGGCCTCACGGCACCCCTTATCCCTCCCAGTAAGCAGTCCCTAATTTTGATCAAGCACCAGCTCTACCTTCCAGCAGGTTTTTTACAGCTGGAAATATAGGTTTATAATGAAAATGCTGACACAACCTTAACTATAGAGGTACTAGCTGGCAATAGCATAATAAATAATGTGGGAAATATTTTACACTTCAAGGCAATTACATGTTCAGCCATCTTTAGGATATCTGGCCCATGAAGGGTAAGGATTAGGTTTCCTTGACAAGTGTAAAAGACCCATGACTCATGACTGCTGGAAGGCACAAATGAATTACCAGGGCTGAGTGAGAGACTGGTAATCACCTGACATTGCTTAAAAATATTATGTTTATTTGGAAAGAGATAGTAAACAGGAACGGTGGTGGGAGTTGGGGTTTGTGTGTGTCTTGTGTGTGAGGAGGGAGGAACAGATTAGAATATGCTAAATTGGCTGGGGGGGAAATGACAAAAGTTTGTTAAATTGTGAAAGTTAGGCCAGGCAAATCTGCCACCGGCATTTGCACACGAAAAAGAACTCATTTTCATTCTCCATGGCAGATAAATAGGTTTTCAGTGGGCAGTGAAATGACAGCTCCTTCTTGTAAAAGATGTGGCCCAGGTAGACTGTAGTTTCACGCACTCTAATGATGCCTAAAGGCCCTGCTGCCTCTTTCAGAGCGATAACCTCTTTTCCCTTTAGGGTTTCCAGATGGACATTCTCTTAAAATAAGGGACCATTTACAGTGTCATGAAACACGGGAAGCAGCTTATGTCAGAACACTCTAGATCCCTTTCCTATGCTGTCCAAGCACTGCCAGTCCAGTGGAAGTAAGCACTACAGGAAATGCTTAGGCCTGCCAGCCAGCCCCCAGCCAAACTGCCCTTCCGCCTCCATAAAGGGGGACACAATTTACCCTTTGTTCTGGTGTTGTTATGCTGCACATGTCCAGCCACATGGCATAGCAGGCCACCACACGTTAAGGACTCACTCCCCATGGACACTGAGCATGTGAACAATGGGTGACTATTTTCAACATGTGCCCATGCACATTTATTCAATGTGCATGTATCGGTGAATCAATTTATCATTCTCAAGTCTCCATATAAGGATATTTTATCACAAAAATCTATTGTAAACATTTTAGTCTTGTTGGCTTCTAAGACTTGACTGTATATAGCAATAAAGCAAAACATTTTGTATTGCACTGTTTTTCCTAAATTTTGCACTGCTTACTAGGTTTCATTGACCAGGAACAATTCCTTCCTTTCTCCCACAGCTGAATGGCCACGCCACATTTTCTGCTGGCCGACTTGCAGGTACTTCTTGAAGAATGCCTTCTGTGGGATTCCTGCTTGTTGTTGTTTAGTCATTTAGTCGTGTCCGACTCTTTGTGACGCCATGGACCAGAGCACGCCAGGCACTCCTGTCTTCCACTGCCTCCCGCGGTTTGGTCAAACTCATGCTGGTAGCTTCAAGAACACTGTCCCACCACCTCGTCCTCTGCCGTCCCCTTCTCCTTGTGCCCTCCATCTTTCCCAACATCAGGGTCTTCTCCAGGGAGTCTTCTCTTCTGCTGCTCATGCAGTTTTGGGCAGCGTCCACATGATGGTGTTGGCATTAAGAGACAGCCTGTTTAATCCAGATTTACCCCAATCCATTAAAAAAACCTGTTGCCAATTACCCATTTGTGAGATTAAGCCGCTGTTGGCCATATAAAATGGCCTTGACATAAATAAAAGTACAACTCGTACAAGGCACTAAAAAGATGTTATTGTTGAATAAAACATCAACTCAGAGCTCTACATTGTTCACTAGAGATCACTGAAAAAAATTATATTGAAGTCAAGTGAACAAACTAATACTTTATGAACAGTCTTTACCTTTGATGTGGTCTTCCAACAAACCTGTCAAAAGACAAATGATTCAAATTTCATGTTTTCGGAAGCAAATTGAATCATCCCAATTTTTGTCCCTGGCGATGTTATTATATCACCCTCTGTGTTTATACAGACATGCCGTGTTTAAATGACAGATAATGGCATGATTGCTTAAGACACTTAAAATAATGTGACACCAATTTATTAACATTAGAAATAAAGCCTTTGAAAAGGACCTTGAGCATTATATTAGCATTGATGTGTCAATCCTTTACTTGAAGGATGGTAAGCCTGAGTCCCAGCACAGTCTTAATTAACAGGAAATAATTAGTATCTTTTTCCCCAGCTGTGAATTTGAGGGTTTTTTTCAACTGAATCCATTGATTGATAATTACAGTGGAGTTACATGTAGTAAAACTCCCAGTATTGCAATTTCTAATTGGCCTTTAAGGACATTTTACTGTTTCAGATACTTTGTTCCAGAGTTCAGTTCTGATTTCTTTTTTCTTTTTTGAACAATTTAATAAGGACACTTTTCTCTAAAAGGTAATGGGATTGTAGAAAAGAATGTGCCATATATATATATATATATATATATATATATATATATGTATGTATTTCATTGCAGATGTCATTAAAATAAAGACAGTTGTGGTGCTTTCTGTGTTTTAATTTGTATAATTTTTAATTTAATGTGTTTCAGTTGCTTTTATGTTTTGTAAATACATCGCAATGGCTGCGGCTGATGCAAATATCTATAATTTATCCATATAGTCTATCCATCTTTCTCCACAGACACAAGCCAGTTCCTCAGAGATGTGTGAGGAGAAGGGGACATCTACAGAGCAAGTGGTTTCAATGTGTAGTGGCATGGAACTCTGAGGACCCAGGAACTGCCTGTTTTGTGAGTCAGATAACACTCTAGGCCAGCAATGGTGATCCCTCTGGCCCTCCAGATGTTGCTGGACTACATGCTGGACTACAGCATGGCGGATGGTCATGGATGATGGGAGTTGTAGTCCAGCAGTATCTGGAGAACCACAGCTTCCCCATCCCTGCTTTATGCACACAAGGGTCATTCCCCAGTCGCCCTCATACTAAAGACCAGCAGCCCACATACAAAGGAAACCCTGTAAGTTTGCTGAAATCAGGACAAGTATGCTGAGTTGAAGGGCAATATGGTGCCCTCCCTAAAGGCACCATATTGGATTTGCAGTTGAATCTTACTCCAATACCGGTGAAAGGTAAGTCTCTTCCACTGTGCTTGAGGGCAGGCCGGGCGACATGACACTCACAGCTCTGTCCCCTCCCTGCCTCTCGACATCGCTTGCCTGAGGCAGCTGCCTCACTGCCTCATCCTAGAGCCGGCCCTGGCTGGAATTCTGCGAAAACTAGGACCTTTCTCACAGTGTACATCAGCTAGAGTTGAGTTTTAATGACAAGCAGCCGTTAGGATGTATAGCAGTGGTTCTCAAAGGGTGTGGGGAGCCACAGTGTGTGGCAGGAGAGGATGGCAAGTGTGGTGGGAACATTCAAGGACAATCAATGAAACACTTAAACATTTCAGTGCAATATAGTATAGAATACTATAGTATAGTACCAAAATACTTATTTATTTGCAGAATATGGATAGATATCTTTTCAAAATGAGAGTAAGAGCACCAACTGATACTGAGGACAATCTTAGTTGTGGTCTGGAGTCGCTATTCAAACAGAGTGCTGGAGAATAGCATTGGCTATTCTTCTACAGTTCTCCATGGCATATTGTTGTGAACTGTGATTTTCAAGTATGACAAATATGAAAGATCAGAAAAGAGAAAGGCTTCTTTGGGCTGATGAGGAGATGAGATTATTATTGTTTGTCTCAAATTAGACCTAATATAAATGAGATTATCTGGCAAAAGGAAGCTCACACCACTCATTGAGTTTGTACACGTTATGAAAGGCTCGTTAATAATTACATTTTGGGAATGATTCTTATGTAGTTACATTGTTTTATGCTTTCTCGATGTCCCATGATCACAGGGGTGCCAACTAGAACAAAATATTGTGGGGACCCAGGTAAGCCTCGCCCTGCATAATGAATCACATGACACAGTGCACACACACCATTTAAATGGGAATGCCCATCATCTTTGGGGGAGCCAAAGCCCCCACAGCCCCTAGGAGCTGGTTCCTATGCATGATCATATGATAAAGTAGTCGTGTTCTGTGTTACAAATCAAGCACTGCTAGGAGTTGTTCCCTTTTGTTTTCCAGTGTATTTCTTATCCATAAGAGATTTGGTGTGGAGCGAGCAACTTTTTATTCTGAAAGTGTGACCCAGAGACAAAAGTTTGAGATCCATTGATGCTTGGGAAGCACGCCCAAACCAAGGAGGAATTAAACCCCTTGTTTTCAATGAACTTGATGTGCTGCCAAAATACAGAGCCATGCTTTCATTGTCAGATTAATATAGGCAGAGCAAGCTGCTATTCACCTGTGACATTTACTCCATGGATGTTGGTAAGGAACCTTGACAGATGACTGCAGTCACCATTATATAATATATCTATCTCTGATGATAATTCATATCGGCTCAGTCACTTCATGCCAGAGAACACTGCACAGCTTCCTACACAATGAAGATGTCGGTTTGCTTACTCACACACTTGCCATGTCTTGGCTGCTTGTGCATCTTTCTCAGCAGTGATATACATGAGCTACCAACTTATTCAGAATGCCTCTGTTGCATTTCACCAGCACAACCTCTCTCTTTTCAGTCATCAGTGCAAGGACTTCAACTATACTAGAGCCCTGGCCAATTGTTCATTTAGGTACAAATGTCTGTGTGCATGCACACTGGGGATGTGCATGGACCTTGCAACTGTAGCTGTGCGTTTTTTTAAAAAATTCCAATCTGTTTCTGAGTCGCTCTGTGTTCTCTGTCCTTTGATCTGTGCTTTGGATTCCAAGCCGCTCTGTATAAAATGAAGCTCCATTTTCCTCATTCAGTATAATGGGGTATCTAAAAAATAGCTATATCCATTTCCCCATAACTTAAAAATATCTTCAGCTGTTGTGCTTTAACAAAAAGCTATCCAGAGCTCTTCTATGCTCCATGAGCAACTTTTTGGACAGTCTTATTGTAAAGCTTATGAAATCAGAGAAACATATACGAAAATTTAAGTTCAGAAACAACAGAGCAATGCAAGGTGGCTGATCCCACTCAAGGGGTTATTAACACACTTTGACTTGGAGCGATGAAAGACCTCTGAATCACCCCAATTTCCCTTGTTATTTGGCTACCACATACACCCCCTAATTTGCGCGCGTGTGTGTGCATGTAATAAAATATAAGAAACGTTGCCATAATATAATATCAACATTAAAAAATCACATCTAGCTAATCCTACCAAATGCCATATAAAATCAAATCAAAATGCTGTGAAAATAAATGCAACCATTTTGGAGCCGCAACAGAGCAATACGCTAGGGGGATTTGCTCGAACCCCTTGCACATTGAAAGACGGCATGAGGCAGTCACACTATGTGGTCTCCAGTACCAATGAACATGCCAGCTGGGCACACACGTCTCTGGTCCTGGGCCAATTAGTATCCTTCATTTTGTGGAGAAACTATATGTTTCTTTCACATGGCTTCAAAATGCAGAGGTGGATTTAAAGGAGTGAGACCAGTTTGCCTGCACTGGGTGCTGAGCTGAGAGCAGGGCCATCTTTAGCAGATGCAGCACCGGGGTGCAAATATCCACTCAGTGCGCCCAAATTACCACAGATGGGGGGAGAAGCTGCGCACTGCCAGCCATGGGGGGGGGGGCTTGCGCAACTCTCCTCCGTGCTGCTGTCTAGTTGGCGGGGCACAGCTTCCATCCTAAGCCTCTGCAGGGATTGCTCTCGTCCCGCGGAGGCTTGGGAAGGAAGCTGCACATATGGTTGACAGGGCGCAGCTGGCGGGCGTGCAGGGAAAGGGGAGGCTGCCAGCAAAGCCACTCACTGGGGCACCCCTGACAGACCAGCGCCCTGGCACAACGCACCACTAGGCCGTATGGGAAAGACGGCTCTGGCTGAGAGGGTGCTGTGGGGGGCATCATGACAATGATGCTCAATGGAGGGTGTGAGTCAGGGGCACCAAATTTTGGTGTCGCACAGGGCACCTCTAAAATTTGAAAGGCCAAAGTCAGCCACTGCAGAATGCACAGTGTGACTTATCCCTGTTAAAAGGCAACAAAGGGGATACTCTGAGAGCAGCAGCAAAGGAAGAGCAGGGACTGTGTTTCCAATGCCCTCATTCCATCAGCACAAAGATTTGCTGCTCACACAATGGGGCTTTCCCTCCTCTCCTCCCCTGCCCACTACACCCTCTCTTAACTTGCCCCAAATGATTTAGTGGGGAGAAGAAGGGGTGCAGTGCAGCAAGGCCCCCTGTCATATAAGACAAGACAAGGTGGAACAAGGTCCCGGCAGAGGGTAGGCAGGGCTTGGCAGGGTTCAGACTGTGCTCTGGAGAACACAGAGCTCTGACATTGCTCCAGCAAGGAGCAAGCTGGAACTGAGCTCTTCTGTAGTAGCAACAGCAGCAGGTGCAAACTAGTTGTTCGTGGCACCTCTTAGTGGCCCCCAACTTTCTCCAGTAACCTCCTGCTGTGATATCCATGTTAGGAGATGGCAGAGCCACATCCTCAGGCCAGGGCGGGTGGGGGCAGGCATTGGCTCCATTGGCTCACCTCAGCACACTCCTGGGTCCGACCCTATATGTCCCTCTCCTTCTGCTGTCCTCACCACCCTCCTTTCCTGAAGAGGGAATCTGACACCAAGGTCATGAAAGGGAGAAAGTTCCATTGTGCATGCAGAAGGGACTTAGCAGCACTACTGCAGATGCAACACAATGCACAGCCTACTCGAAGCCTGATGACCACAGTGGGAAGGGACCCTGAAGGCACAAGGTAAGGTTTCTATGGCATGTGTGTGCCCACAGGTGCCATGTTGGCAACTTGTGGCGTACAATGTCTGGAATCAGCTCTCTGGGGTTTTGGACAGGGCACACACCTGGAGATGGCCAAGATAGAATCTGAGACCTCCTGCATACAAAGTGGATGCTCTACCACTGAGCCCTTTGTTCCCCAAAGTGCCTCTGCTGTGCTGGGGAAGTTCACTGTTGGCCAAGGAGAGCTATCTCTGCAAGGGGTGAAGCCTTTGTTACACTTCAGTATATCATGAGGGAGACATTAAATATGCTTTCTGAGCATTCAGGAGGCTCAGAATACCTTTGTTTGCAATTGTTTTTAGTGCAAATAGTGCTTTTCTTTTCTTTTTTAAAAAAGGTGCTAGCTCAACAATTTACTTCACCAGAAACACAACGGAATCACAGCGAAATGTTTTAGCAATCAAGACACAAAATTTTAGCTTTGATTGTTTTGAGAATTATCATGGTGCTTTATTTCATATTTCATTCTTTCTACGCACATGAGAAAGAGAGAGAGAGCAGAGAGTGAAACTGTTCTGCAGCACTTCTACAGGGATCTCAATCAAAGAAATGTGTATTACATTTTGATTCATGGACATTTTTATTGCCAGGTGGAGCTAGAAGAGGGAATGGAAAAAGGAATCTCAACAGGTTTCTCTTAGCCTCTCCAACACTGGAGGGCTTATGAGAGCAGCCTTTTGATTCTCCACTGTTCATCGATCAACCCCGCTGCTACACGGTGCCCAACGCCTCGTTTAGGTTTTTTTAAAAAAAGGTTAAAATAACACCTAGTTTCTTAAGAATGTTAAAGCAAATCTAAAATGCAGGCTAGCAAGTGTATACATGCTGTAATAGGGCATATTATTTGAGTAGCAGCTATGGCAAGTTGTAGAAACTTCAGCTGAAGGTAAAGCATGGCTGTATCACTGGAAGAAAGAGCATTTATGGGAGTCCGATTTATGATTCTGAGTTTTGTTTTAGGTAGGTTGTAAGTAATTTTTATTCTATGGTTTTAACTTTTTTTAAAAAAATTAAGCTGTTACAAGTGCCTTATTGGCTATGCTGCAGGATATATGTTTTAGATATATTTACTTACGTGCTTACTTGCCGAAAATCCAGTGACACCATTGGAACCCAGATGGTTCTGCATGTGGTGCTGCTATAGTTCAGAGATTTCTTAATAGAAAATGCAGTCCAGAAAGTTGCATGTGTTTTAGCTTGTGAGTCACCTGCCTCAAAGGTTTGTAGGTTTAAAACTGCATAAATCGTCATTTTTGTGCTTCTGCTTTTCACCTGAAGTTATGCTGCATTCTGGGACTGGAAATCTTGAAGTTGTGCACCTGCTGCATTTATGCACAGTGGGCTGTATCAAATGATGGTATTACATTCATGTAGTGGCCAGGGCACTTAATTTTCACAGGTTTCTCCTACTGGCAGCATGTCCCCCGCCCCCCGCACCCCATTGTGGGATTCTCCAGAACAGAATGAAACATGGTACTGAGGATTGCAGGGGTGTGGGGAGAGCAAAAATCAGATTCTCCAGTTTATGGGAGCATAAGCATTTTCTGCTAAGGCACTGGGCATAAATCAATATGCTTACCTGGCCTTGGTATGCAAGTTGATATCACAGAGTTTGGTGAGATTGCAGAAGATGGTTTTGAGCAAAAGAGTAAAAATATCCTGAGATTTAATTTGGCTCGGTGTGAGAGAATTAAAATGTTTCAAGAAGGAAATATCATGAGAATGTCAGAAGCAAGAGTAATTTAAATGGCTTCCTTGCTTAGCCTGCATTCCTCCTTTGAAGTCCAAAGCGACATTCATTTACATAAGTGAAAATATATTTTATATATAATATTGTACCAGCCATACCTGAGCAAAGAACAGAACAGTTACTCGATATGTGGTGCCTCCTGAGAAAGAAAAGGATTTGAAAACATGAACTACATACCAACTCAGAGTAAGTTTTTATTTGAAAATTTGGCTACATCTACTACACCTTCCTCTGATAACAAGACATAGAATTGTGGATAATTTTTTTACTACAACCTCTGAATTGTTTCCCCACCAATAAAATACACTGTATATTCTGGCAGATGTGCAGTTTCATATCAATGAGAGGGGAACAGACAAAATGAACTCTAGAACAAACTCAGCATATTCATTTTAAAGCTTTCAGAATCTGCCTCCTTTAAACCTGAGCCAGTATTTTCAGTTTTAACCATTTTGGGGTTGTTTGTGACCAAGGAGCAGAGTTTTCTCATTTTTTCATTCTAAGGTTTACAAGTAAGTCATTCCAATTTGCATCCTTGGTATTCATCTCACATAGCGGTGGGTGAGTAGGATTCTTACTCATTTTTGTGTCTCTAGAGTAAAACGCACCAAAAGTAAATTTAAAAATGAATTCTCTTACAAAAATCACCTCATTTTTGTTTAAAAGCATTTAGCATAATAGAATTTTAATAGAATAAAATTAAAAGCATTTAGCATAATGGAATTTTAATAGAATAAAATTAAAAGCATTTAGCATAATAGTGAAACTGCACTTAAAGGTGGGGGGCTTGCAGGATTTTTAGACATTTCTTTTTATCTATGTACCAATCCCCTCAATTTTCATCATATGTTTAAAATCTATTTGATCACATTCTGAAATCTTGAAGTGTTACTGGAATTGAAGTACAGTGGTACCTCGGGTTAAGAACTTAATTTCTTCTGGAGGTCTGTTCTTAACCTGAAACTGTTCTTAACCTGAAGCACCACTTTACCTAATGGGGCCTCCTGTTGCCACTGCGCGATTTCTGTTCTCATCCTGAAGCAAAGTTCTTAACCCGAGGTACTATTTCTGGGTTGGTGGAGTCTGTAACCTGAAGTGTATGTAACCTGAAGCATATGTAACCCAAGGTACCACTGTATAATGGAACCAAAAGCGTATCACAGTCGTAGAACAATTGCAGAATGGAACTGCAGAAATCCGCTCATGTGTACCAGCTCCTACACTGGCCAGCTTCAACACCTTTTCTCTCCACTTTTGTATTCTGTTGAATTATTTGTTGGCACTGATACTTGTGCCACCCAAGGCCAAGAAGCATAGTACAGAGTGAAATTATATCGCCTCTTCAACTGAACAATCAGCACAAGTTGTCCATCAGACATCCAGTAAGCTGTTGGTTCAATCTTTAACACATTCATTTTATAGCTCCACATGAGATCTAATTACAGTTTTATTAGTAGGGCTGGTATTAACAGTCAGTAATTGCTATATATTCAATTTAGGATTTGCCACTTAAATTGGGCTTCCACTATTTAACCAGGTGCCCTCTTTTATTATGGAACACATTCAAATGTGATGTTCCAACTTCATATGCCAGTGAACACTTTCTCCATTCTCAACATAATGGGTCTGAGCATTGTGTTTAGGAAGACACACTGTGCATAAAACATCTCCAGTAGGTTGACCTTTGGGGAGATTTTGCTGAGGAACTGAGCAACTCCCACAACCATCAAAACCTGCACGGTTCTGCTGCAGTAAGGACTGCCAGGTCTTTGCTCAGACTTGGGGATTTTTAATCATGTGTCCATGTGCCACTTTGTTCTTCTCTTCACTTCAGACACAATAGTTATCAATAGAGCCACCTTCACACCTTCATATGGCCACTGAAAAGTGTGCAATACTCAAATGTAGACACAACCATGTACAACTCTCCTCTTCCAAGAGTCAAATTTCCATTATATTTACCAAGCCACCACCTCTGTCTCCATAGACACTTTGAAAAAACCTCAAATCTGTACTTGTGACTTAATACCAGCAACTTACTCATCTCTGTGGATCAAGTTCCTTTACTCTCTCCTTCCAAATCCCACAGCAAAGCCCACTCCTTTAAAAAAAAAAGATGCTGCCAGAGCTTCGCTGGCACTTATATCAGATCCTCTGTCATTCACCATTCTCAGTTCTTGCCCTTTCCTTTCACCCTGTTTTTAATATCTAATGCTGACTGCAAAGACTCAGATTAAGCACCGTGTCACTCCTTTGTTCAGCACAGCACCTAGTACAATAGGGACAAGGTGCAGTCGTTTTGCTTTACTGACAAACAAATAAGTGGTTGTATGTGCCAAAAAAAGGAAGCTGGTGTAGCAGGGTTGACAGTAATGAAATCCAACTTTTTTTGGACGGTCTTTTCACTAAAATAAGCAGATATGATCAAACGTATGCAGGCAGCTGGTCTGCTGAGTTAAGAAAGTGCCATTTTCCCACAGACACATTTCAGAAGAGCGGTGCGTTTTAAATGTATTTGTCAGTCTTTTCACTGTCAGTTTAGATCTCTAGCCGTAGCGATTCTTGCTCATATGTACTGACTATCAAATCTGAGGTCAGGCATGAATTCTTCCCAGTGGCATGCAGGAAGGACGAGTGTGGGTTTTGTGTGCACGCGCATGGATATACTTCTCTTCAAACAGCTGATCAAATGGGATGTAAATAACAATGAAAGCCTTGAGACTATAAAGACAGAAATACTTCTGCACCCACATGTCCAGTTCTAAGCACAAAGTTTGGGTCTGGACCTGCTGATTAGGATGTCAGTTTAGGAAGTCGGACGCGGGTCGTGCTGTGGGTTAAACCACAGAGCCTAGGACTTGCCGATCAGAAGGTCGGTGGTTTGAATCCCTGCGACGGGGTGAGCTCCCGTTGCTCGGTCCCTGCTCCTGCCAACCTAGCAGTTTGAAAGCATGTCAAAGTGCAAGTAGATAAATAGGTACCGCTCCGGCGGGAAGATAAATGGCGTTTCCGTGCGCTGCTCTGGTTCACCAGAAGTGGCTTAGTCTTGTATAATGGGACCTTGCTATGACCATGTTGGTCACCAGATTCAGTGCCAGGTACAAATTTGTCCACCAAGCCAATGGGCTCCAGCCTGGTAGTTTTGCCTAACTCATAGCATCGTCACAACTTTGGTGGTTTAGGCATTGGGTAAATCTTAGTCTTGGGTGGAGGGGAGGTTGTAGTCTCTGCCTACCCCACCTCTTAAAGGGGTCCGGGAGGCGTGGCTTCTGCCTATATGCCCAGGCTGTGGCAAGCCCCGCAAGCGCCTCCCTATTTGATGTAAGTCATGGGACTTCCCTGCTGCCAGATTGACCCTGGGTTGGAAATCACCTCAGATACCATACCTTTCAACGCTACTCATCCAGCCCATTGTTCTTCCTTTTATAACTTAGTTCTGTATTCCTGCTTTTACAGCCCACCTTCACCTAGATCTGATCAAATTCCTAGGTCTGATCAAATTCTGCCTACTTTCCTACTCCGAACTAGCCATGTGTTGCACTCTACACAGATGCTGCTCCCAAGTCATCGGATGGCTTTTTAAAAAAGTGAGCCCTTCTACCAGATGTTCCCAAGTTCCCAGGTGTGCTCATCCCTCAATCAAAGCTCTCGTGACTCATACAGCAGATTGCATAACCACTACCCATTCAAGCTAGAGAAATTGCAAACAGTTCCACACCAGTAGTGCTGCTTTTGTGCTAGCAGGTTTCTCAGAGATGCTATTCATGAGCAATGAGGCACCTCTTATCATATTGTTACTTTATGTAAAATATATGGCAATCTCCTGATACGATAGCAGGAGAATGCTGCATTTTGCAGAACATTTGTGACAGAGTAGAAATTCCTCGGCTGGTATAAGTCTGCTTATGAAAACAGCCTGGTTCCCATACACTGGCTTTCTTGTCCCAGTGTTCTGCAAAAACTAGCCCTACATGAAATATCTCCTAAAATAACACAGTGCTCTGGCTAACTCAGAAAAGTTAGCTGCTTCATTTATTGAATTGTGCAGTGCTGCAATAGATCAAGGCTTCCCCCCTCGGGTGGCAAAATGCAAAAATACTCAGCCCTCTAAGAAGCTGGGCGCTGGCTACTTAGGTGTCACCTAGGTTATCACTTAGGTGTGAATAAAGACACAGGTGGCACTGTGGTCTAAGCCACTGAGTCTCTTGGGCTTGCCAATCAGAAAGTCAGCGGTTCAAATCCGCTTGACGGGGTGAGTTCCCATTGCTCTGTCCCAGCTTCTGCCAACCTAGCAGTTCGAAAGCACACCAGTGCAAGTAGATAAATAGGTATCGCGGCAATGGGAAGGTAAACAGCATTTCTCTGCACTCTGGCACTCATCACGGTGTCTCATAGTGCCAAAAGTAGTTTAGTCATGTTGGCCACATGAGCTGGAAAATCTGTCTGCAGATAACAGCCGGCTCCCTCAGCCTGAAAGCGAGATGAGCGATGCACCCCATAGTCGCCTTTGACTGGATTTAACCAGGGGTCCTTTACCACTTTTTCTTCAAGGATCTCAAAATGGCATGGCATATATGGGAAAGGTTGTAGTTAGTGGTAGAGGCCATGCATCGCATGCAAAACGTCCCTTGTGTGACTAAGTAGGGTTGGGAAAGTCAACCTGAAATACTGGAGAACCACTGTCAGTATTAATAATGCTGAGCTAGATGGACCAATTTTTGAATTATGGTGCTGGAGGAGACTCTTGAGAGTCCCATGGACTGCAAGAAGATCCAACCTCTCCATTCTGAAGGAAATCAGCCCTGAGTGCTCACTGGAAGGACAGATCGTGAAGCTGAGGCTCCAATACTTTGGCCACCACATGAGAAGAGAAGACTCCCTGGAAAAGACACTGATGTTGGGAAAGATTGAGGGCACAAGGAGAAGGGGACGACAGAGGACGAGATGGTGGGACAGTGTTCTCGAAGCAACAAACATGAGTTTGACCAAACTGCGGGAGGCAGTGGAAGACAAAAGTGCCTGGCATGCTCTGGTCCATGGGGTCACGAAGAGTCGGACACGACTAAACGACTAAACAACAACAAAGATGGACCAATGGCCTAACTCTGTATAGGACAGCTTCGTATGCCACCCTCCCTCCATTTTCTCCACAAGAACCCTGTGAGTGAGGGTAGAGAAACAGTTGCCTAGTAACCACCAGGCAGAGCCATAGCTACAGGGGTCCTAGCCAGCTTTTTTGTTCCGGGTGAAGCCTTCAGATGTAAGATCCATTCATTTCAATGATACAATCCCAAAAATGGGTTCATAGATTTAGTTTGTTTTTATCCCAGAACATACCGCATAATATCTGCAGTGAGTCAATCCAGTGCCTACAAGGATAAACTAATCCTGCTTGAAATATATGAGACTGGGACCTGGCCGCAACCCAGGACCTCTTGGAAGGCTGTGCAGCTGTTCACATAGATATCTGGCTGTGATTTTGTCGTGTGTATTAGTCATTCAAAGGAGGCATTTCCATCTGTCTTTAAAACAAACAATGATCGGTGATCCTACGTTGGAGAGCTCAAACCAAGGTAAAATGAGTCTAAGAGTGGCTACAATAGACCCAACCGTCATTCCACCTGTTTTAATGACTGCTTTTCAGATGGGTTACAGGTAGCTTAAGGCCTTCATTTGCTCTACAAATTTAACTAACATAAATTGCATACAAAATGTTTGCTCAACGTTACCTGGCCTTCTCTAGGGTTCTTTTGCAAAAGACTTATGTGGAAAAGTAAGCAAAAGTGTAACTCGATTAAACTCTGCCTTTCATTTGAGCACACACGAACACACACACACACACACAAACACACATACACACTGAAAACTTATATGACAGCTTAACTAACAAGATAATGTGCAACAAAGAGATCTGGTATTCAGCAGCTTCCCACGCCTTACCTGCAGGCCATACACCTGGCCAGGCTGGGATTAGCAACAGAATAACAGACAACTGGCAACAACCCTTCTCTGATATTGCCACAAAGCACTCACTGAAATTCAAACCTGAAATTGTAACTGTGTTCAAAGTGATAGGCTTCATCTGGATATTCTTAAGTAAGAAGGTTAAAAAAGGTGTTGGGAAGAACATGTGAAATAGGTCAGGAGATTAAGATTTGTCACGATCCTTGCCCTGGCCAGGCAACAGTCACCCTAAAGAGACAGGTAAGTGGCATAAATGTTTGGTTTGTCATGGCAATGCCCAACATGATATTCAATATTCCCCAGTGTGGACAAAGGCACAAAGACTGCCCTTCTCAGGGACAAGGACATTGTTCAGTGTCCATTGTTATGCATATTTTAACTCATATATATGAACACAACCTGAGTACAATTTTCAGGGACCTGATGGTCACTGGTGGTGGTCAAGCACAACCTTGCTTTTCAGGGGAGAATCTGGGGGTATCCCTCAGTGAATTGATGCCCACATTTATCACCACAGATCTCTGAGCTTTATATAAAATGGTGTATCCTAAGCCTGGTGGATTCTGTGCTGTTCCACAAGGTTCCTAGCTGGAACTGCTTGCATTTTCCTGCTGTGGCCATCAGCCCCAGTGGCAGAGAGAGCCATGGTTTGACCTCGGAGTACCAATTCATGCTCTTAATGCTTCACAGTATTTTGTGTCCGTGCACCAGGCTGCACTTGGCCCTGATCTTCTATGGGAGGCCGGTGTGTTGCTCCCATAGAGATGTCTAGCAGCTCCTTCCAATGGCTCAGCATGCTAGCTTTTCACTTTCTGAGCACACGTAGTCTACACGTGTGGCCCTTAAATTGCTTTTTTATTCAGTCGTAATGAATTAGCTTTCCCGCCTTTCACTTTATTTAGTTCTTCAATGTCACTGATAAAGAATACTTTCTGCTCTTTGGGTGTTTGATCCTTCTGTTCTCAAAGCACTTCTGTTTCACCCAGAGGATTCCTTTTTTTGGTGAGCTTAGAAAGGGAAAGTGTTTGTAAATTTTCTGTCTGTATGGATTCCCTCTCAGATTTCAAAAACCTAATATCTTTTGTAGCTTTTCAAGCATGCAATTTGCTGACATTTTGAACATCCAGACTGACTTGACCTGGTTTTAACTTCTTCTTTTTAAGAATCTCCCCTCCCCTTTAAGCTTATGGGGCTATTTGATTAATAGTATGACACTTGCACGAACAGAGATTGAGATCAGTACCTTTTGCTTTTCAGACTGAAAAAATAAAATGCCATCTTGGAAGAGGTTGTATGCAGCCAAATTCTATGCAAATTTACTTGGAAGCAAGGCCAACCGTGTTCAATGGAACTTTCTCCCAAGTAAAATTGCTTTGTACATGAAGAATCAGGCTTTGATAAAGGTAGAAAAGCTAAAGTGAGGTTTTTCAACATTTGGTTCAAATTTCTGATTTCTTACCTGTCATTTGTACATGCTGACTAGGCTTTTATCAGCTGCACATTTTTTCCTTAAATAAAAAAGTGCATCTGAAAAAAACTAAGCTAGCTGAGGCACTCATTGTCTTACAGTGCCATCCTATGCATATCTGCTCAAAAGGATGTCTCCCTGACATGGTTATAGCCAAGGCGGGCAGGGGGGCAGCTGCCCCCCCCCAGATCAAGTAAAACAATAGAAATACTTAACTAACTGACCAACCGCGTCAATTCTGCCCCCAAGTCCTGCCCCACCCCCCAACAAACGTCCTGGCTACGCCCAAGCTCCCTGAGTTCACTGGAACTTAACTCTTAGTAAGTAGTTATAGGATCACAGCCTTAAACTCATAATGAAAAGAAATGCAATGCATTATACACGGGGCTGCCTCTGTGGTCGGTTTGGAAACTCCAGCTGATGCAGAATTCTGTAGGCAGGTTGCTCAAGGCAATTTGAGCATATATTGCCAGTCGTGGCCTGACTGCACTGGCTGCCAATCAGTTTCCAATGCCAATTCAAAATGTTGGTTTTGACCTATAAAGCCTTAAACAGTGCAGGACCACAGCACCTCAAGGACCACATGCAGACCCCATACTGTTTCCAGCAGTGGCATGGCAGTTGCCTCTTGGACCAAACAAATTGCAAAGGGCATCATCAGCGATTGGCTGTTTTCTAACACAATGTAGACCTATAGTTTTTGCATTCTTTAAAAAGCTATTGTTGTAGCTGCTGCTGCTGTTAAAATTTTTATATCACCCTTCAGCTGAAAATCACAAGGTGGTTTACAACGTAACACAAAATGCACAACACAATAGGCAAAAAAACAAGACCATCCCCATAGTTTAAAAGGCCATAGCTTGTTTAATCAGCCCAAGGCCTGTGAAATTGTTGGAAACATTGAATCTCAGCTCCAAATGAGCTATTCCAAGAACACTTAGGGTTGGATCCAGATGTAGTCCTACTCGGTGCTTTTTTCTGGGGGGACGCATGCCCCTAAACATTTTGTGAATCTAGGTTTGGCCTCATTGAGGGGCAGAATTTCATTATGAGTAGGAAAATGAGAGTACCCCTAAGCATTTTTTTAGGGGGGGATCCTACTTAGGGGATACTGACTGAAATCAATCAGATGCCAACAGGGATGCCAATCCATATTTATGCATTTAAGTGAGTGGTATTTGGAAGAATGCAAACATATGTAGGGCTGGAAGCCTGGAATCTCTCATATTGCATCTGTGTCTAAATCTTGCTGCTATAAGAATGACCTGTCCTGATCTTCACAGTATAAACTTGATCTAATGTTAATATCTGCATAGGTAAAAGTAAAGGGACCCCTGACCATTAGGTCCAGTCGTGAGCGACTCTGGGGTTGCGGCGCTCATCTCGCTTTACTGGAAGCAGCAGGGACCGAGCAACAGGAGCTCACCCCGTCGTGGGATTCGAACTGCTGACCTTCTGACTGGCAAGTCCTAGGCTCTGTGGTTTAACCCACAGCACCACCCTGCATATCTGCATATCAAGTTGCAATTAAAGGTGCAGCCACGCTTGCCAACTGAAAAGCTGGTAGCTGTCAACTCTGTGCTTCACTTCCTATTTAGAGAAAGGAGCACTCATTTTTGTAGTTTTATCTTCAGGTGTTTGCCGTGTCCTGTAGTCTTCACACACTAGACTCTTGTGCCCATCCATACAGTTGACACCAAAGCTGAAGGGTAAAACTAAGATGCATGTTATATGAGGGTAGGAAGCAGCCAACTGACAGGGAAAAGGCTAAGACCAAACCAGAGGGCACTAAAGATAAATAAATAAAAATAGAAAATCAAAGAGCAGTGAACATGAAAGAAACTGTCAGACATTTGTCATAAGAAATGCTGCTAAGATGTCTGCTATAAGAGAATACTTTCCTCTGGGTTTCTTTTCACCCTTGTATGACATGCACATATTCTGCTCCAAACAATGTGCAGTCAAGAGTAGGTGGATACATTTTCACCTTCAAATAATTCAGACAGCTGTAGCTGCTCTTGACAAGGGAGCAGTGTCAGGGGCCGAGCTGGTATCCCCATGTAATTTTTTACTGATGCACATCTTAAGATGCTAGCAAGTGGAACTTGAGATTGATGAAAGGTATATCCTTTTCAGAAGTAAAAGTTGAACATATTTTTCACCAACGCTACAGCTTTAAAGCACTTTAAGCTTTGAGGGGAAATATGTTTCAAATATGCTTTAAAAAGTATTGTGTGTAATCAACCATCGTGTATGTCTTCAACCTGAAACAGACACAGCCCAAATTATTCTGGAGCAGAAAGTGTGGGCAAAATCCCAAACTATCTATGTTGACCCTCTGCATGACTTATTTGGATGTGGCCAACTGAGACTAGATTCAGGCTGGAACTCAGAAAACCTGTCTTTAGGGTAACAGAAGAGTAGGAAAGTCTACCACTGCTGCAGCCCTGAACCCTTTTATTTCCAGGTCCCATTGCTCAGCCTCTACGCTCCCTGATCTGGAGTGATGTGGAATTAAAACCCCACTTTTTCAGCAAGACAGGCAAGGAGGTTGGCGGATTGTGCACAACAGGGAAATATTAGGAAAACAAAGAATTGGATTTTCTCACTAACAACTAGGAATGCCACCAAATTTTGCCCCATTTAGGACAGATTTCTGGCTGCTGGCTTGGAATGGAGCCAGAACTCACCTGTAAGATCATGAGACACATATTAATATTATTTGAACATGTGGCCTCCAGACCCATGGGATATTTTATTCCTGGCCCCCCTATTATCCATGTTCTTAGTCCTTGCTCCATTGAGTAAGTGGTGCTTTCTTTGGTGCCTGTTGCATGTAAGGTGACATCCTAGAAATATTGCCAGGGTGCAATAGGCTCCTGCTTTGCAAGCTCCTGCTAGCAGGGGTGCCAATCTGACTAAAATATTTGGGAGGACCTCAGGTATGCACCACCCCTCATAATCAATCACATGATGGGCACACACACACCATTTGAATGGCAATGTCCATCAACTTTGGGAAGGTCTGACCCCTCAATTATTTTATTTGTGGGGCCAAAGGGACCTTGGCCCCTAGGAGTTGGCTCCTATGCCTGCTGGCCTCTGTCACAGGAAATGGGCAATATTTCTGCCACCAGCTTGCCATGCTGGAGGTCATCGGGCACATGTGGGTTTCATGAGTTGCTCCTCTGATCACTTTTCCAGAAGAACTCAATTCCAAACATCCTTATCCCCAGGCTGCTGCGACAGCAAAAGGTGGAAACACGACACCCCACTTTGTCCTTAGTGCTTTTTAGCTACTTTGGGGTGCAAGCCAAGCTCCTCGCTCCTACCAGTCGTGCTTTGTGGAGGGGCAGAGCAAACACTGCACCCACAGCCCTGACATTCACAGCTACTGCAGCAGAAGATGTGGCAGGATGATCCAGATGGGAGTGAATGCCAACATGCAACAGCCAGGGATTCAGCAGGTCCTGGGCTGGCTCAGCTTTGCCCTGGGAATGCCCCCATTTCATGGCTTTGCACCGGCTCCTGTGGGGAGAAGGAGGTCAGTGCTGCTGATGAAGTCATGGTCTGGTCTAAGGGGCATTTGGATTGTCCTACCTGTGTACTAGTATTATTGCAAATGATTTTTAAGATACTTAGAACACATCGTTTTCACTTACTGTTTCTAGCCACCTAAAACTCATAATAATAAGTACTGGAATAATATTACTGAACACCATGTAATCTTTAAAAAGGTAAAGGAAGAATACATTTCTATAGTTTTCCTTCCACTATTTCCTTATTTTTCTTTCCTTCTGTAAAGGACATATGCTTTTCCCTTTTAGCAACAGAATGCACATCTCCTCCATGTTGTATTATAAAATATAAGCAAGCTGGAATTTACCCTCTGGAAATGATCTCACTGTAGGGAGCCTCTTCCTTTCATTGAGACATGTTCAGTTATCACTTTCCTGTTTCAGAATTGGGCTAATAGCACTGTAGCCATGGTAAATATTTCAGAAACTCTCTTCTCTTTCCCAGTTTTGATGGGTACTTAATGAGAGCATAGGCTTTACTCTTAATCATTAGTGGAGGAAGAATACTGGAAGAAAGAGGGGAACCACCACAGTTTATAAATTAGCTTTCCTTTATTTATTTATTTATTTATTTATTTATTTATTTATTTATTTCAACCCTGCCCCCTGCAACTTAGTTTATAAGCAAATGAAATATTTGACTATTACTTCTCACTTTTAAAAAAGCATTTCAAAAGTAATGGTTTCTATTAGCAACTTTCCTTTTAAAACTAGTGCTTTTGAACAGGGCACTGCTGTACGGTTTGGGCTACATAAGCCTGAGAATGGAAAGCCTCAAATTTGTATTAGTATATATAGATATGTGTAAATAACTGCTCCCACAAGTGGTCCACTTACCCAAGGATGCCTCCAGAATTCCACAGGAGGGATTCAAGTGCATGCTGGGACTTTAAATTTGGCAGTTAAAGTGGATTAAACAGTTCCATCACCCTAGCACAACAAATCCACTCTAAAAAAGAGCTGGACTTCTTGCAGTTTGGAAAGTAACAAGGAAATGCATTGAAAATTGTGGGATGAATGAACATGCAACCACCCCACAAGCAAATCAGAACATTTGCTCATGGATTATATAATCCAACTATATAATTTAACTCCTGCGTGAACTTTATGCAAGCTAATCGGGATGCATGCTCCATAAACAGGCTGTCTGGAGGAGTCCTGAATAGCATGATGCTGGAGAAGTAGACTGATGGAGGATACAGCTGCTTCCATGAGCAGGAATTTTCACTGCCCCAAAGTGACCTAATTACAGAGATTGCTTATTTGCCTTCAGTGTGTTTCTCTGATGGCACACTGCTCACACAGGAAAGCCACTCATTTGAGCATACCAAAGCCCATTTTAACACATGAATAGACACCATGTTTCTCTGTAAAATTATAGGATCCAACCACCAGAGAAAACAGTCCAGTATTTTGTAGGGGTGGGGGTGTAACCATCACTTTTTATCTGTATCTTTGCATGTCTTAAAATTCTGATTTGTTTCTGAGTTGCTGTCTGTACTCACTGTTCATATTTTGTATTTGGTTTGGTTAAAGGGAAAATGCTACAGGTAAAATAAAAGGGGGATTCCCTGGATACCTAGATCCTGGAGAACAGGCGAAGTCCCGGCAGACTGGAGGAGGGCAAATGTTGTCCCTATTTTCAAAAAGGGGAAAAGAGAGGACCCAAATAATTACCGCCCAGTCAGTCTGACATCAATACCAGGGAAGATTCTGGAGCAGATCATTAAGCAAACAGTCTGTGAGCACCTAGAAAGGAATGCTGTGATCACCAATAGTCAGCATGGATTTCTGAAAAATAAGTCATGTCAGACTAACCTGATCTCATTTTTTGACAGAATTACAAGCCTGGTAGATGAAGGGAACGCAGTGGATGTAGCCTACCTTGATTTCAGCAAGGCATTTGACAAGGTGCCCCATGATATTCTTGTAAAGAAGCTGGTAAAATGCGGTCTTGACTATGCTACCACTCAGTGGATTTGTAACTGGCTGACTGACCGAACCCAAAGGGTGCTCATCAATGGTTCCTCTTCATCCTGGAGAAGAGTGACTAGTGGGGTGCCACAGGGTTCTGTCTTGGGCCCGGTCTTATTCAACATCTTTATCAACGACTTGGATGATGGACTCAAGGGCATCCTGATCAAATTTGCAGATGACACCAAACTGGGAGGGGTGGCTAACACCCCAGAGGACAGGATCACACTTCAAAACGACCTTGACAGATTAGAGAACTGGGCCAAAACAAACAAGATGAATTTTAACAGGGAGAAATGTAAAGTATTGCACTTGGGCAAAAAAAATGAGAGGCACAAATACAAGATGGGTGACACCTGGCTTGAGAGCACTACATGTGAAAAGGATCTAGGAGTCTTGGTTGACCACAAACTTGACATGAGCCAACAGTGTGATGCGGCAGCTAAAAAAGCCAATGCAATTCTGGGCTGCATCAATAGGAGTATAGCATCTAGATCAAGGGAAGTAATAGTGCCACTGTATTCTGCTCTGGTCAGACCTCACCTGGAGTACTGTGTCCAGTTCTGGGCACCACAGTTCAAGAAGGACATTGACAAACTGGAACGTGTCCAGAGGAGGGCAACCAAAATGGTCAAAGGCCTGGAAACGATGCCTTATGAGGAACGGCTAAGGGAGCTGGGCATGTTTAGCCTGGAGAAGAGGAGGTTAAGGGGTGATATGATAGCCATGTTCAAATATATAAAAGGATGTCACATAGAGGAGGGAGAAAGGTTGTTTTCTGCTGCTCCAGAGAAGCGGACACGGAGCAATGGATCCAAACCAGAAGAAAGAAGATTCCACCTAAACATTAGGAAGAACTTCCTGACAGTAAGAGCTGTTCGACAGTGGAATTTGCTGCCAAGGAGTGTGGTGGAGTCTCCTTCTTTGGAGGTCTTTAAGCAGAGGCTTGACAACCATATGTCAGGAGTGCTCTGATGGTGTTTCCTGCTTGGCAGGGGGTTGGACTCGATGGCCCTTGTGGTCTCTTCCAACTCTATGATTCTATGATTCTATGATTCTAAGTTTGGGAATAGTATTCTTTGGAAAGGGAGGTACAGCAGAGATTTAAAATCATAAAACATGCAGCAAAGTAAAGGGTGGGAATATAGGCTGTTATTCCCCTTCTAAGTTGTTTCCAAAGCTCCCCACTTCCCTTAGCATAGAAAGACACATATTTGGCATGTTAAAAATGGTTTACTTACAAACTCTTCAAAGGTCAGATTCATGGGCTTTTCCATACAGCAGCAGGCAAAGACAGGCAGTTTAACTGAGCTTCAAAATGGTAAATGTTTCTAAATTACTTGTATAGAAACACAAAGATGGATTGCAACAGCCATGCGGTCTAAGCTTGGAGCATCCAGCTTGGACCTCCATAATGGTAGGGTTCACATGGTGGAAGAAAATGCTGTGCAGCTGGACATGTGAAGGCAACAATTTATTTTTTTTAATGGATTATTTCTCTGGAGTTCTCTTAAAAGTGATACAATAGTGATCATTCCTTTTAGGATTTGGATTCCACTTTCTACACTAGTTTCCAGCCCATGCATCAGTAGAAGCTACCTGGGTGTATTTGGTGGAAGTCATTTAACCTTCCTGTCCCTCAGGTCACTACCTTCAAATTGCGATGACAGCATTTTTCTACCTCATGGGGCAGTTGAAAAGAGAGCTACATTAAGGGTTGTGGGGCATACAGGTGCTATGGTAATGGAGGGCACCCAAGGACCACAGAGAGGTATTTTATTAGCAGCTGTTTGGTTATTTATGTGATTAACTGCTCATGTGACCTATGGCAGAAGTGCCTAGAGCATGAGATGGAGCCATGGATACAGTCAGCGAGATGGATATTTTACAGAGACATTATGAGTTTGCTTAGAAATCCTGAACCAAACTGAAGCAGTAGCAATAATTCTGAGTTTACAGACATCCAGAAATTATGAGCACACTGCACTTTTCGAAAATATATTACATGTGGGATAGCTCATGTCCCAAGGGCAAGTGCTCTGTTTCTTTCATGACCCATAACTCAAGAGCATGGCATGCAGCATTCGCCCTTTACAGAACATCTTCATTCCTCACAGGTGAGATAGATGAGTGCAAAGAGAGTACAGAAAATCCAACTCACTCAGTAGTGATTGGGGTGAGATTATTTTAACCTCTTTCACTTTATATGGTCAGTTATCACAGACAGATGAGTAAGAAAGAACAGGAGAGAGAGAGAGAGAGAGAGAGAGAGAGAGAGAGAGAGAGAGAGAGAAAGAGAGGTGCATCTAATTGTATACTAGAGGCATCAGAGCTTGTGATCTGATTATCACACTGCTTTTGTGAATTATATCCTATGAAAGAGGAAGGAGAATGGATCTAACGCGTAATACACAAATCTGCCGACAAGATAAAAAAGACAACATAAAATAGCATATACAATGCCGCATACCCAGGAGTAGATTAAAAATAATAACCCAGGATGATGGCATGACAAAACATAATCTTGTCAACAGCATCTCATATTTATCAGCTCAGTCCTGCACTGTTTACTTGATCTAGACATTTTTTAATGTTAAAATGTGGGAGCAATTCCATCCAACTTACTTCTTCACATCCCTAGTAAGTTCACTGCTAGGTCAGATAATAGGCTAGATGCCAAATCAAGCATCTGTTCAAAAACATTTGCCTAATTATTTTAGTGTCTATTTATTTAGTTGGTTAATTAAGCCTTAAAAAAATAAAAGATAGCACTTGAAGATCTGTTGTAATAATAGAATCATAGAATTAAATAGTTGGAGGGTCATGTAGTCCAGTGCCCTGCAATGCAGGAGTCTCAGCTAATGCATCCATGATAGATGACCATCCAACCTCTGTTCAAAAAGCTCCAAGGAAGGAGAGTCCGAAATCTTACCATCAAAAAGTTCTTCCTGATGTTGAATCAGAATCTCTTTTCTTGTAACTTGAATCCATTGGTTTGGGATCTACCCTCCAGAGCAGGAGAAAACAAACTTGCTCCATCTGTGGCAGCCATGTGCACAAGCTGCGGCACATGCTCATGTCACATGTGCATGCTGTGGGGTGTCCACATGCCCCGCAGTATGTGTGCACACCACAAGCACACCGTGGGACATGGTGACATCACGTGACTCCAGGTCCTCTCTATTGCGGGAGCAAGGTGAACATGTATACATGTAAACATTCACCCAAACATCCCCACAGGCCACGCTTTTGTATAGTGATCATTTCCAGATTGTTTTACTAATATGTACTGAAACAAGCAATGAGCTAATGTGTCAATTTTGGTTCCTTTCTTTCTCATCTTTCTCATCTTAAATTCAGTTCTCCACATTTCTACCATCAGTTTGCGATTGTCTTAAAAAAAAAAGTCCTCACAAAATTTTTAATGTGAACTTCTAATATATACACATTCTTGGAACACCATTCTCCCCTGATATAATGCATTTTCTAGGTCATTCTCACTCTAATATGCATACTGTACCACAATAATTTGCTGGAGCACTGCACTGCAAAATTGAGAGAACTGTGAATTTCGAAGACTGCTTCAGTTCACACTTTGTTGCATAAAGTATGGATTAGGTAGATTGGCCTTTAAATGTAAACTAAGTTGAATTTTGCCCCCATCTCTAACTTAAACGTTAGCTGAAGCCCATTAAGTGTGATAGAATGAGAATGGAAGGAAATAAGGGCAGGCTCCCAACATGGATTGTGAAGGGGATGCGGAAAATGAGGGGCAGAGATGAAGTGAGGAACACCATCTCACGAGGTTTTGTATTTGGGAAGAATGCTCACAACACCTATATAGCAGGGGTGGCTGAGCGCAGGGTGGGGACCAAAGATGGACAGACTACCCCAGAAAGAGCACGACGTGTCCCCCACCAGAGGTACTAACCCTCCCCTAACACCTCATACACCCAGTTGTTGCAGAACTGCAGCGCACATAATCCCAGACCAGTTACCATGCTTGCTGGTGCTGCTGGGACTTACAACACCAACTGGAGGATCATTGGTTAGGCATTCCATGCCATACAGGTTTGCAAGGTGATCAGGCTCAGTCTAAAAGCTGCCTTATACCGAGTCCGACCATCTATCCCAATTTTGTCTAGACTGGCTGGCAGTGGCTCTTCAGGGTCTCGGGCAGGAATCTTTGGAAGTGAAAGTGAAAGCTGGACCATAAAGAAGGCTGATCGCTGAAGAATTGATGCTTTTGAATTATGGTGCTGGAGGAGACTCTTGAGAGTCCCATGGACTGCAAAAAGATCAAACCTATCCATTCTTAAGGAAATCAGCCCTGAGTGCTCACTGGAAGGACAAATAGTGAAGCTGAGGCTCCAATACTTTGGCCACCTCATGGGAAGAGAAGACTCCCTGGAAAAGTCCCTGATGTTGGGAAAGATGGAGGGCACAAGGAGAAGGGGACGACAGAGGATGAGATGGTTGGATGGTGTTCTTGAAGCTACCGGCATGAGTTTCACCAAACTGCGGGAGGCAGTGGAAGACAGGAGTGCCTGGCGTGCTCTGGTCCATGGGGTCATGAAGAGTCGGACATGACTAAACGAGTAAACAACAACAACATACTACTGAGTTATGGCCCTTCCAGTTAACGGCAAGATGTTCTGGTTGACAACAATATTGACTTTGCTAGGGTACCACAGATTCCAGACCTAAAATCTATAATCAAAGGGGGAGAGAGAAGGAAATGTACTTAACCACCCACCCCATCCCCATATTTTAAAATCTTGCATGCAGACTAGAGCTGTGACCCTATACATAATAATCTAGGGTATGTCTCACTGAACTCAGCAGTACTTACTTCTGAGCAGACGTGTCTAGGGTTACAATGTACATGTTAATGCATCCCCCCTCCTCATCTTTAGCACCAGCTTCTGGAGTTGGCTTATTTCACCGATGAACTATTTTGTCTGTCAAGTTAGATTAGGTCAAATTAGTTCTCATTTCAATAACTGACAAAAATTGCCCTTGACAATATCAGTGACCTCACATGCACTGGCAAGGGCACATGCTCAGAGTCTGCAGAATGTGCAGGGAAGTTTTCTGCTGTGGCAATAAATCAGACAGAAGAGGAAGTCACTTAGATAAGCTGAATATATGGGTCCTTTGCTTTCAACATGAGCAGCCCTCCATGAGCATGCCATCTTATTAGTTGGCCTAGTTTATGGTGGTTGTTAAATTTTTATTTTTATTTGTTTTTATATCTATGTATAGCTGGTGAAGAGGATGCTAACCACCATGAGAATCACCAGCAAGTATATCTGTAGTTCTATGAGAATCACCGGCAAGATATACTGTAGTTCTATGAGCTACATTCAACAGTCTTGCTGAATGGTGAAGTTCTCTTGACTAAGGGCCAAAAGAGGTAAATATTCTTCCCTACCACCGTGAAACTAATGGCAGCCCTGTTGGGAGGTGGGCAGATTTGGATCAGGGAAATGACATGGGTGGAGTATAAATAATAAATTATTATTATTATTATTATTGGCCTAACACCCTCTTCCCAGGCTGCCATTTCCCCAATCTCCAAAGCAAACACATGGGTGAACCACATATCTCCTGTGCCACATCTCGCTTGGTCTTTAATGGCAGTGCAGTTGATTTCAAAGTAATTTCATGTATGTTTGTTTAGGAACAAGCAAAACTCCTATAGTGTTCTTTGAATGGGGCGGGACGGGACATATACACCAATGTGAAGCAGATACAGAAACACAGCTGTCAACTTTTCCCTTTTCTTGTGAGGAATCCTATTCGGAATAAGGGAATTTCCCTTTAAAAAAGGAAAACGTTGACAGCTATGTACAGAAAGTAAGTTGGAATGTGATTTTGAATCTGTTCATAAAATAGAAATTACAAATTACAACCAGCATTTTTGCACATATTTTTCCAAGGCAAACTCAAAGGGGTGTGTGTGTGTGTGTGTAGCTATTGAACACATCAGACATCCTGCCTTACCTTCCTGGTTTTTAAAGAAACCAGAAAGTTTTGTGACATCTCAACAATGTGTTAAGTATGCTGACTGGCTTTCCATAATATTTTTTAAAAAAATGCAGAGTTTTCTTTAGATGAAAAGATAATTTTCAATGAAAAGCAAGGGGCTTTATTTGTTTAATAATATGCTCCCCTTTATCTTGCTGCTTTGGCAATGTGGCAGGAATTGGGATGATATAGGTTTTATTAGATCATGTCAAAATACAGAGCTGCAAACATGTTCCCAAAGCTTAGGCACTAGAAACATTTTCTAGAAGCCAAGTAAGAAGAATGATCAGATATCAGGCACAAACCAGTTGTTTTAGGTGCCAGTGATTACTGGTGCCCAGAGTTTTGCACCTCTGCACAAACCACAAAGATGTTTCAATGATCCCACCCCCTTTGATACATTGATATATTGAAAAAGATGGTCAGCAGAGGAAATACAGATGGGAGGGACAGCCTTACTGCCTCTGACAAAGATCAAATAAAACTTGGAGGGTTGATGTGACATTGCCTATCAGGTATTAGTGAATATAATAGTACACATTAATTGACTGTGGATTCAATTAGCATAATATTTACATGGCATCTACATACTCTTTGTAGAAGAAAAGAGAGAAGGACTCAAAGCTAAAATTAAAAGCAAAACAATAAAGGAATGCTTTATATGTCTCAAAGTAAAAAGGGAGATCAAAACAAATTTTGTTGTATATAAAGCTCTCATCAAACAGGTTTCTAAACGCTCCATTGTATATTGTACTTCTAAGGTGAAAAAACAGAGTTTTAAAATGTCATTTTCTGGCTTCAAAATCCAACAGAACACATGTCATTGTACTTGCAAAAAATGGCAAGATTTAAAAGGTTGGTAGGTACCATGGGAGGAAGTGTCCTAAAAGCCAGCCACTCTCCAAATCTTCTAGACAGCATAGACACCTCCATCAAATCAGATGGCAGTTAAACTGCACTCTATCTTTTTTACTTTGTTTCACACACTAACAAATTTTCAGCCAAGCATAATTTAAGTCAGTCTTAAAAGGATTAAGAAGAGCCCATCTAATCCTGCATTCTTTTCTCACAGTGACCAACCAGGTGCCTGTGGGACTTGGGTGCAGCAGTACTCTCCCTACATGTGATCCACAGCAACTGGTGCATACTACCTCCAACAGTATACCTCAAGGGTGCCAAAGGATTTCCTGGGCCCAGGACACTGCACTGGGGCCTCTGCAGACCCCACCTCACATCACCCCACCAACAACCTATGGGCAAGAACTTCCAGTAGCATAGCGTGGGTTGCCGGTGCCTCTTGGCTGAATTTGATAGCGCTATGGTCATTATTCTTAATTGGTTCAACAACACATCTCACACCAGGTTGTGAGAGCTGCTTAATATTCAATCCAGGGTTGCTGCCCATCTGGTTGGCTTCATGACCAACTGTTCTAGGGCGTGTTCATTTAGGGTATCTAAATGACATTCTACCACTTTGTCATGACTGGAAAACACACACACACCTATTCTATGTGAGGGTTAAGTGGTCACTCATTACTCCATTATTTCCTCCTTTGGCTACTGCCTTTATTTCATTCTCCATCTCAATGTTGCTCTGGGAATTTTGGGTCAGGCGAACAATAGTACATCTTCTAAACTAAACTATCCAGTATCACTATCCACACAGTACTTCTGTAAATGATTCTCCACCTTTTCAAATTTCTAACTTGTTGGGCTATATCCAATTAATGTACCCCATCAGCGCAAGCAAATTTATCCTCCTCTCCTCCCACACCAAATGTATCCAATATGGCAACTTTCAGGTTCACTACACCTTTATTTAGTTAATCCTGTGCATTTGTCGGGGAGATGGAAAGAAATGACTTGGTGGACAATATGCATAAGTGATGTTTGCCTCAGGAGCTCAACCTCTGCTTTGACAATCTGTTCAGTGTTTCATTAGCTGGTGCATTTCTTTGAGGGCAATACATTGGCATATTCAAAGCAAAAAAAAAATAATTTATTTCCTGCATTGCATATGAAAAGATATGTGGCAATATTGTCCATTGCCTTCATGTTTGTTTCTCTTTCTGAGTGGCACACATTTCTTGATGTAGATCTCAAAAAGCCTTAGCATAATATCTTGCTTGACCTTGTTCAATAGTCATCAGCAAATAATGTTTGTGTATCATCTCCCTTAACTGTTTTCCTCCAAAATATCAAGATACACAGTGCAAAGAGATTTCTGATGATAGGATTTGTTTTCTCCTTCTCCCTACTGGGAGCAAAATTGCTGCTAGTTCACTTCTTCATCTTTGTTGTTTAGTCCCCCCCCCCCCCCATCTTTCATTCCTTTAACAAAAGGGGATTTTTTCTAATCTTTCAACAAGAAAAGATACCCTGGATTTGTTTTGCCTCCTCAAGTCACTTGTTAGCAGTTCAGGATGCTGATCAGATGAAGCATAAAAGGAAGAACTGACAAATATACAGTTAATCAGTCATATATTTTTGTTGAAACATTGCATTCCTCAATGGGGCAATAGAGCAAAGTCACTATCAAAATGTGTACCTGAAAATGTGCATTACAGTTGATGTAAATTTCCATTTTCAGAGGGAACTGTCACAACAGGGTGAGAAATCCCCGTAACATATTGTGGTTCCCTTTTCTTATAAATGAGAGCTAATGTAATGTAGTGACCAAGAGGCTGAGTCTGTGACACAATGCACAGATGAGGGAGTCAGTGATTCTCATGGCTGAGTGGAGGTTGAACTTACCGTAAGTCTTCCCAGTTCCAGCCCAACAGTCTCAACCACTTCACCACAAAGTACTAATCAGTACAAGATAAAAGCAGCTTTATTTTTATACCCATCCGGATGTTCAATTACAGTCATACCTTACATGGAAATGTCACCACAAAGTGATATTTCCAAGTCAAATTTGAGCTGAGAATGCTGCTATTTATCAAAGGAAAACTCTCCCAGAATCAACACTGACAAGGTACATACATCACCATGTTAAGACGCATTCAAAACCATGCAAAACTGACATAGGTAAATCAGCTTGGGTTAACTTTGCTGCATCATAAAGTGATCAAGATCTTGCTACTGCCCATCACTTTTCAAGCCTCTGCATATGGAAGAAGACCAGGTATATGTTGTCCTTCCTGTTTGCCAGAGCACTGCTCTGTAAATTAGGCGTAGAGGGGGGTGGGCAGACGCCTTGTACCATTCATATTCTGCGTCATACATATTCAGATCTGGTGCTATAACCTGTCAAGCTCCCAAACTCCTATGGTCCTCCAGGTTTTCATATACAGTGCATTCTAGTCAGTGTTTTATACTAATCTTCTCTCCCTAAAAGGAGCCCGCTAGTGCATCAGATGGGCATGAATAAAGCAGAAATGATACATGCCGTTCCAGTTTAAGGACCTGCCCTGTGACCCTCAGTGACATTTGAACAACAGCGTGCTGTCAGTCCGGTGGCCTGACCTATACAACAGCATCTAATTATTACTAATTAAAGAATTAATTATTCATAGTGGCGAGCACTATTAGCATAGCAGAGATGTGTCAGAGTATGAGTTATGTGTGGTTTATGAATCTTCAGAAAATAGATTCTTTAATAAATTAATAAAGGGGCTCTGGGGTTTCATTAAAAGGTGGCTGGAGGGGTTGCATGCCAGTTTCCAAGGAGACCACAGGTGGTTCACTCAGATTTCCCCCCCCCAGTTAAAACTTGTTTGGGCCAGATGATATTTCCCCCCGCTCCTCACCCCCGTCCTCACTGCTCTTTCCTCAGGCGCAGAACTCAACATTTTAATGAAACCCCTGTTGTCCTCATCTCGCTTTGATCCCCACGTGATCCTGAGCATCCATGTTGGCCAGTTGGAAGTTGTCGGTATGTGCTTGTTTTTCAGTGGAGAACTGCAACATGAATAAACAACAGCCACGATGAAAGCTCCCAGATAAAGCAAGTCTGAGATAAATAAAGGGCACTAGGAAAGGGGACAGAGAGGAAAGGGGATGTGCATAAATGCAAATGAATGCACTAGCACAAGAGCCATGTTAATTACCTTCCTTTCAGTCTTGTGGTATATTTGAGGGCGGTTATTACTTGAAAAAGGATATTTTCCTCCTTTGATTTATAGGTTTTATTGTCAGGGGGGGAATATTTAGCATCCTTATTCAACACCCACCCACCCCGTCATTGCCAATGTTTCACAGCATTTGTTTCACAGTAATAATGATGATGGTAATATTAATACCTTCCAGCACAGCTAACTAAATAGTGATATAAATAATAATATTAATGTTTTCAAGCATCCGTTCAGTTGCTCCTGGGCACATCATAAATTCTGTCTTTGCTTAAGCCGCAGAGGCTTAACAAAACAGCTCTACAATGCCATTTAAAATAAAATGAAATAAAATAAAGTTATTCCCCTCCCTTCTCCCAGGAACCGCAAGCTGTCCATTGGAACTGGGGGAGGGGAGTTTCTGCGAGAGTTTTTCAAATGAGTAAACCTACCTCTGTTGTACAGAGCACCTCCTGAAAAACAATGTCTTGTTGTTTTGAGACGGGGTTTACACAGCAGGGGGATGGTGTTATCTACTTCCCTTAAAAACCCTTTGAAAATGCACCACAAAAGGCAGGTTGAGACCGCTTTTCTCCCTTTTCATGCAGGCAACCATGTTAGTGTGCTGCAGCAAAAACAGCAAAGCGTCTTGTGGCACCCTAAAGATGAGCAAATGTTAGTTTTCTGCTGGGCACATCTAACCATTTATTTTTGTGAAATCATGTCCTCCCTAAAAGAGGGCACATGTTGCGGTGAGATCTGGAGACTGACCTCTTGGTTGTGGGTGGGTATATTGGACAGCCACAACACCCGATTAGTAAGTCCCTCGATGTTGGGTTTCAATCTGGCCAATGGGGTTGCAGTCTAAATGGACCGAGGGACCTGTATATACCTATGCACATGACCCAGAGCTTCCTCTTTCAGCTCGTGCATTCGGAACAACCACTCACCTCTCCCTAATTTTAGGGCCTTTTGCGATTCACCTTGATATGCCGTCGTCTGTCATTGGGACAGGGGCACGACAGGAATTTTCCCACTTGGCTGATCAGCTGTTGCCATTGGGTTTTCGTCTGCCGCGTAGCAAATCATCACAACTTGTAAGGTTGTGGATAGGCACTGGTTCATGTGATAGGGATGGGAGAAGGCTCCCTATGTGAAGGGTATTCCGTTAAAGGAATCCAGGGACTCAACTTGGTTTGGCCAACCCCCAAAAAGGGGTTGTGCCTGTGCCTGAGTCCAGGGGAGCATTTGGGAAGTGAATAGAGTCTGCTCCCAGGCTTTTCACCTTCCTCAGGTGTTCACCCTTGGCTGACCTATGATAGAGCTCTGGGTGTGCTGAAGTGTGCAGAGAGCTAGTCGAACAAGAGCCTATGCAACCACTCACTTTTCTGTAATCAATAAAGTTGTGGCCTAAATTCTGCCAAAAATTAAAACTAAAATTTGAGTCAAATGTGTCTTTATAGTGTAGTGGTTAAGAGCGATAGACTCGTAATCTGGGGAACCGGGTTCGCTTCCCCGCTCCTCCACATGCAGCTGCTGGGTGACCTTGGGCTAGTCACACTTCTCTGAAGTCTCTCAGCCCCACTGACCTCACAGATAATAATAATAATAATAATAATAATAATAATAATAATAATAATAATAATAATAATTTATTATTTATACCCCGCCCATCTGGCTGGGCCTCCCCAGCCACTCTGGGCGGCTTCCATAGAAACCAAAAATACAGTAAAAAAATACAGAGTGTTTGTTATGGGGGAGGAAGGGAAAGGAGAATGTTAGCCGCTTTGAGACTCCTTTGGGTAGTGATAAAGCGGGATATCAAATCCAAACTCTTATTATTATTATTATTATTATTATTATTATTATTATTATTATTATTTAGGAGGGAGGTCTCTGGATCTGAACACACAAAGAGGCAAAAGGAGAAATCTGAAATGAAGATTTAGGATACCAGATAATATCAGTTTTTCAAGGGATGTTGGTTTACTTTCTCTACATGCAACCAGCTTTTTTCTTACTACAAATTGTTACTTGGGAAATGTGGGAACATTTCTTCACACAAAAATCATGTCCAACGGACTGGGGCAATGGCCAACACATATTATAAGCTTGACTGCATAGTAGTCCCTCCAAATGCCAGAACCACAAGCCTACCATGTTTGCGCTAGTAAATTATTCTTAGCTTGGAGCATACAGAGATCAAGGCTTTTTGCCACTCTGGATTGAAGGCTTTCCCATGACATAAAGCCTACCAATTATTCCAGGACTATTGCCAAATTACCTCAGGGAAACAAGTGCCACAGTGCACATGCAAGTTACTTTGCCTAGCAGAGAGGGGTAAGTCTGTTTTGTTTGCAAATTCTTTATACTGTCTTTCCTTTGTATTTTTGCAGTGGCCCAAAATATGCAGACATATTGACAGAGTTGACATATTGACAGTCAGCCACATATGTGGAGTGCAGTCCTTTTCCTGCATTTTTTTTTAAAAAAATTTAAATTGCAAGAAATTGGGGGTGGGGAATTAAGGAGAGGGTGTTAAATTTTCCTATTGATGAAAAATGATCTGTCAAGTACTTCCTAGAAATTCTGTGTTCGGGGGAGCTCAACCCAGAAGCTGCTGCACAAAATCTCGCAAAGGCTTATCTTTAAAGGTCTAGAGGGTTCAGCAGTCTCTGAGCAGAAGGCAGAGCTCAGACAATTCAATCAATCAGTCATTTTATTTGTATGCCGCCTTTCCAAGGTGGGTTACAACAAATTAAATACCACATAATTACAAACATAACAAAAATAGTCATAAACAATAAATAAAACAGCAAAAAGTACACAACCAAATAATTTCCACATGTCATAAGAAGATCTAAAATAAAGATGATAATGATGATGATGATGATGATGATAATAATAATATCCATTACAGTAACAACTCTCCTAAACAATTTCCCAAGCTACAGTATTAGAACAGGTCCACAAGGAACAGATCTCTGATAGGACTGACCAATTGTTCAAATAAAGTCCCTTTACTCTGTTAGGATTGAACAGCATAGAATGCTGTTCAGTTGTCTGTTTATTGCCTCAACATTTTTCAAAAGCACAACAGGCATGGGATAATCCTAAGCAGAGGACCAGCAGCTCAAGAAGAGAAATCTTAACTCTTTCCTCTTGGCTTCTCATTGTGTCTCTGTGTGTTTTGCTTAAAAAAAAAATACTGTAATGTCTGGGGTCGCTCTTCAAAAGTAACATGATACTGGTCCAAAATCTGTTGTTTTACACACAGGATTTATATGATAAAATTAACAAAATAAAAATACCATCAACAACCAACTTAAATCAATATAGAAGGAGTACTAGCACAAAAAATAGTGTAAGCAGCATAAGATAAATAAAACAACACAATTCAATAATATTAAAACAATACTGATGCAAACAATGTAAAACACAACAGAAAACTAAAATAAACACACACCTGAATATAATCAATAAAAAGCCCAAAACCAGCAAAGGGAAAAAAGCAAATTTGAGCCCTGTCTAAAATGCACCCAAAGCATAATTAAGAAAAACCTTGAGAGAGCAAAGAGGTCTTCATTTGGTGCTAGAGAGATCTTCATGTTGATACAGTTAAGATAAGGTTACCAATTTTTTTTCAATGAATCCGGGGAAATTTTTCAACTTTAATGGATTTTGTATGGGGACAGATTTGTAAATCTGGTGACGTCTGGTAACCTTAAGTTAAGATTCTCTGGGAGAGCATCCCATAACCAGCTTCGAAAAGACCTCCTCACCATTTCTTCCCAAAATGTATTATTATTTTATTCTTATGAACTTTTATTTGTGACTAATTTTTCTCACAAAGGTAACTTAAAGTGATCTACATTAACACCCAATTGAAGGCAACAATATAAACCCAAGAACCTGATAATTCAGCTAAAAGACTAAAAACAAAGTTAACAAAAAAAGGCAAGACTACAAGCTCCTCCCCACTAAAAGAGGAGAGGTCATAATATCCTTCAGATTAAAGCCCAGAGAAAAATGTCTACCCTCTGATGGCTCCCTCTCCCATCCTCACCCACCCCCTCAGTCACTAAGATAGGTCTTCCAGCATCCCTGCCCCCCAAATACATCCTGTGTATACAAAACACTCAGCAATAAATATGATCATCCCGCCTGGTCCCCACTCCATGAAGGCTTCTGCCCATTTGTTCTCTCCCATGCATTACGATCAACATCAGAGGCCCTGCTCCGACAGATAAATTATTTTTACTCGTTCATTTCCAATATTTATATATCACCTAATGGCAAGAGTCCTCTGGGTGGCTCACAAGTAAAAAGTAAAAATGTAAAATAGAATAGGAAACTAAAACCCAACACAGAATAAAACCAGTGACAGAGATTGACGGCACCTAAAAGAGTCCTCATGTAAGCACACTGAAAAGGCCCCTTCCCTAGTTGCTCACCTCTGTCCTGCTTTCATATGTGACACAACTGGCAGAAGAGAAGTTTACAGGCACAAAACAAACCATGCAGAAGGTATTGGGTATGGACTTGACTCAAACAAAGAGATTATAATACTATTTGGAAAGAGCTGCTCTCCAAGGTGAGCACCGCAAGGAAGTCCCCTCCTCACACACACACACACACACACACACACACCAGCAATGCAAGAAAACCAATTGTTTTCGCAATTGCTTCGGCCACTAGATGAATTCTAGGGGGTTGATGCAGCGAGTGGGAAGGTAGGAATTGCAGCGTCTTGCTAGTTATGATGCCTTTGCTTTGAAGTGCCCCCGTTTAACTCCACTGCTTGATCCACTCTGCCAGTCTGTTAAACCTTTGGGAGAGGTTAATGGCTGGGTTGAGACCTTTCAGTCACTAATGGTTTTTAATACTTTTGCTGTTT
This sequence comes from Podarcis raffonei, assembly GCF_027172205.1. Lineage (NCBI taxonomy): Eukaryota > Metazoa > Chordata > Lepidosauria > Squamata > Lacertidae > Podarcis > Podarcis raffonei. Next base: position 4,497,717 of record NC_070604.1, read on the forward strand.
TCTTTTATTGTATTGTTTAATTATTAAATGCTTCTTTAAAATGTTTGATGTTAGCCTCTTTGTTAAGAAAAAGTGGGATATACCTTTTAAAAATACATTCATTAAAAACAATGGCACGTGCACACACACACACACACTGGTCTTCTGTTTAAGATTGGGAACCACCACATCTGTTTCTTTAAAGTCAGGACAAAGTTGGATAGCACTTAAATTAAAAATTCTCTTGTGATGAAAATGTAAATACTGACACATAAACTGAAACTCATCTCCTAACAGGTGGAATACAGCAGTTGAACTTTCTGCGGCCTGTTCATTGTCAGAAGTATCTGAATTCTCTTTGACATATGTGAATGAAATCACCTTTCTATGTTCTAATAGCTACTGCCACCTCTCTTCCGGCTGTCAACATCTCCCTGCTGGCCTCTCCTTTGCATTTTCCCTCTTTCTCTGTTGTTTGTTATCCATTATGCTGATTTGAAGGGAGGGGAGAAGTTCCACAGAACAGACAGATTTCATGTGAAACCTGATGGGGATAAGTACCAAGCTGTGAAGCTGGTGGAATCCAGATTTTCTTGGTGAACTTTAGGATACAATTCATGCAGTGTTACTACAGGGTGGAGTTGGGGAGGGGAGACAAGCTTCCAAATGGTACTGAAAAAATGTGGAAACTTTTGACAAAATGGTAAATTGCTCAACAGATTTTTGCATACCCTCCAATATTTCTCACTCCCCAAAACTGACCCTCCTTGACCCTCACATTTTTTGTACCCCCCCACCCTCTGCAGAGCATTTCCTATCAGATGACGGGCGAGTGCCTCGACCCCTGTGTCCCCACCAACAGGACACAGCACACACACCCTCCACCATCTTGAGAAAACCCCTTAATCCTGATTTTATTTTATTTCATTTTTGGTAGATTTACAAAAATAAAAACATATACCAATAAATAAATTTTAGGAAGGGGCAATATGAGACATGGACGCAAAAAGGATTTTTAATTTTAAAAGTGAAGGTTCCTTGTGCTCTGCTCTGCTTCCCTTTTCTTCCTGCCTTGGGTGGCCCTGCCCCCTGCCCACCCCTTAGAGCCTGTGCATCAGAGCCTCTCCTCCTCACCAACTCTCCAGCAGGAGCTATGAGCTGCCCAAGGGAGGAGTCCAGCAGTGGTGGGCATGGAGAGGCAAAAGGACGCTCAACTTCCTCCCTGGGCTCAGTGGTTGCGATGCTGGTGGAAACAGGGACATTCCAGCATCAAATCAGAAGCTGGGGTGGCTTTCATAATTCTGGGACTGTTGCTGGAAAATAGAGACACTCAGAGAGTATGATTTTGGGGTAACCTTGGTTTGGAGCACAATAATTTAATTTGGCAATTTATTCTGGTTTGTGGCTTTTAATAACATATGCCTTTGATCAATGCTTTGCTGATCATAGAAAATTAGTTTTGATTATCTGTTTCAGGAGCCCTTTGAGGCTTAAGAGAGGGATATATAATAAATAAATAAATAATCACAATAATATAAAAACCAGGGGTATGGAAATTGCAGAAAGGACAGTCTGCGATAACTTCCTCTTGCTGTATGGAGATGTCTGTGCGCATAGAATCATAGAATCATAGAATCATAGAGTTGGAAGAGACCACAAGGGCCATCGAGTCCAACCCCCTGCCAAGCAGGAAACACCATCAGAGCACTCCTGACATATGGTTGTCAAGCCTCTGCTTAAAGACCTCCAAAGAAGGAGACTCCACCACACTCCTTGGCAGCAAATTCCACTGTCGAACAGCTCTTACTGTCAGGAAGTTCTTCCTAATGTTTAGGTGGAATCTTCTTTCTTCTGGTTTGGATCCATTGCTCCGTGTCCGCTTCTCTGGAGCAGCAGAAAACAACCTTTCTCCCTCCTCTATGTGACATCCTTTTATATATTTGAACATGGCTATCATATCACCCCTTAACCTCCTCTTCTCCAGGCTAAACATGCCCAGCTCCCTTAGCCGTTCCTCATAAGGCATCGTTTCCAGGCCTTTGACCATTTTGGTTGCCCTCCTCTGGACACGTTCCAGTTTGTCAGTGTCCTTCTTGAACTGTGGTGCCCAGAACTGGACACAGTACTCCAGGTGAGGTCTGACCAGAGCAGAATACAGTGGCACTATTACTTCCCTTGATCTAGATGCTATACTCCTATTGATCATGAACCATCGTGGACTGAATCTAGCCTAGATGTAACTTTCAGGATGCCAAATCTAAGGTAGCTGAATAGCTGTTTGTGGGCTGATAACATATAAACATACACAACAACAAGCAACAAATGCTCTAAACATGTGCAGTTTTACAACTCTAAGCAAAACACACACAAAACATTTTTACCAACCTCGATAAACAAACAAACAAAAATCTTCTGCCCCCATCACAAGAATGCAGAAAGTCATCAGAGTGATGCTTATACAATAACAACTTTACATAGGCATATTAAACTAACACATAATTTAGATAAGGAGTCGTGCAGGTCGCTGTTTGAAATGTAAGATAGTAAGTCTCACCCAATTGCAAAAAGTCTTCTACTGGTTCTTTGTCTTTCATCACACAATCTTGTGGGTTACCTTTCCAGCAATTGCAAGGTTTCATACATTTTGTCTATAGGAATTTTAACTTGCTGCAGAGGTAAGGTGTTTGATGGTTTTATAGTTGTATTTACTGGTTCATTCTATATTTCATATATTTCATTATGGTCACTTAGTGATTAGAGTATTATAACTGCTATTAGATTATTGAAAAGCACTCTCTGTGTGGAGTTGACCTTGAATATAAATGACAATTGGTTCAAAAGTTGCTGCCAGATCTAACTGGAACCTACAAACCATATTACCCTGATTTTTTTATCCTCTACATTGGCTATCAAATTTGTTTCTGGGATGAGTTCATGGTGGTGCTGTTTAAACTGTGGTACTTGGAAGCTGGAACATCTGAGCAAAGTCTGCAAACCCCCACTGCTGGTGTGCTTTAAATGGGCAGCAAGGACTTTTTATTGCAATGGGCTTTTTTAGGTACTGATTTTAAAATTGCAATTTGAAATCAGATTGCTGCTATTTTATTCTTATTTTGTTTAAGTAAGTAGGACTATTAATTTTAACGCTCTAATTTTGAAATCATGATTCTTATTGTATTTTTATTGGATTGCTGTTTAGCTGCCTTGAACATCTTAGCTAGAATAGTGGGACATAAATATTGGTCATAAAAAAATGATCTTTATTATCCTGAAGTAGTCATGTGAATTAGAATCATGAAGGGTTAGCAGCCTGCTCAAAGGATGGTAATAGAGTAGAAAACACTCAAAAATGGAAGAATACCAAGGAACATAATGTTTGGAGGAAAGAAATCTGGAGATCCATTAGATCAGTGGAAATTAGTGAGGCAATTTTCTGGAAGAGGAATTTTGTGAAATTAGAAGAACTAAGTTCTAGGGTGCATGACCCAGCCAAGCTCTGGGTTTGAGTAGCTTGCACCTGGGCTAGAAGATGCCTGGGAGGAGGGTAGTTGGCATAGACCTCCCATTTTCAATAATGGCTGTGTCCTGGGCTGGTCCACCCATGAGGCAAGGGGAACCAACCACCTCAGGTGGTGGGATCCACACTGGCACCAGATCTGGCCTCCAAGGATGCATTGCCCATTGCTGCCACAGTATCAGTAACAGCTGTGGTGCATTCTTGGGAGGCCTGATGTGCCGCCTCCTTGGCAGCCCCCATATGGCACCTTTACAGTGGCCTCTTGGCAAATAGGAGGTGCTGCCGGTCTCCTCTCGCCCCTAGGGATGATTCCCAATTCAGCCACCAGGTAATGTTGCTTTGATTCCCTACCCCGTTCCTGATGTAGATCTTCATTTACCCGTTTGTTCCCATTGTAGACCTTTATTTCCCCCGTTCCCCATAGTAGGTCTTCCCTCTGGCATCTCCCCTGGAGGGGCGAGGTGCCATATTTTGCTTCGCCTTAGGTGCCAAAATGTTTTGGGTTGGTTCTGGCTTCAGATGTGTGTACACTGAGCTTGTGGTTATGTGTGTTTGTAGGGGGCTATAGGATTTTGTTGAGTTGTATGCCATAGTCTCCAACTGTCCCGAAAATGCCGGGACACCCCCCAAACCTCATAAGCCATCCTGGCTTCTTACGTTTTCCTGCAGAGTCCCAGATTGGTTGAAGGTAGCCCAGTAGGCTTTGCGAAGGAGGCATGTGTGCTCTGGCAGGCTCCTAGAGTCCTCTGGCCTCCTTCCCAAAGCCTAGTGGTTGCCCAGCTTTGAGGAGGAGGTGGGAGGCCTCTAGGATCCTGCCAGAGCCCAGTAGGGCACCTCAAAGCTGGGTAAGCCTTGGTTCTTTATTACTACTTCTTTCTGCATAAGTGTGTTTAGGAGCAGGGCATCAGTCTAAAAAGCTGAGCCAGCCGACAGTCCCTGTTGAGTCGAGGAGGGGAGAGATTTAGCTGCTCATCTTGGGCACCTGGCATTTCTTCAGGGAAAATGTCAACGTAGTGTGCGCACGCTCAGAGGATGACCTCCAAACCATCCTAAATATCTTTGCAGAAGCTTACGAAAAGCTTGGCCTATCACTCAACTTCCAAAAACCAAAGTGCTGCACCAAACAAGTACAAAATAACCCCTCTGCAGCACCACAAATCCAACTCAATGGTGTAACGTTGGAAAATGTCGATCACTTCTCCTACCTAGGCAGTTATCTTTCCATGAGGGTCAACATTGATGCCGAAATCCAGCACTGCCTGAGCTCTGCGAGTGCGGCTTTCTCCCGATTGAAGTGCAGAGTCTTTGAGGACCGGGACATTTGCAGGGAAACCAAAATGCTTGTTTACAAAGCTATTGTACTACTAGCCTTACTATATGCTTGTGAAACATGGACCACTTATAAACGCCATCTCCAGCTCCTCGAAAGAGTCCATCAACGGTGCCTCTGAAAAATTTTACACATCACTTGGGAAGACAGGCGAACTTACATCAGTGTACTGGAAGAAGCAAAGATCACCAGTGTCAAAGCAATGATTCTTCAACATCAACTCGTTGGACTGGTCATGTTGTGCAGATGCCTGGTGATCGTCTTCCAAAGCAACTACTCTACTCCAAACTTAAAAATGGAAAGCGTAATGCTGGTGGTCAGCAAAAGAGGTTTAAAGACTGTCTCAAGGCAAATCTAAAAAAATGTAGTATAAACACTGACAACTGGGAAACACTGGCCTGCGAGCGCTCCAGTTGGAGAACAGCCTTGACCAAAGGTGTCATGGGCTTTGAAGACACTTGAACTCAGGACGCAAGGGAGAAACGTGCTAAGAGGAAGGCACGCTTGGCAAATCCACACCGTGATTAACTCCCGCCTGGAAACCAAAGTTCCCCCTGTGGAAGGACATGTGGATCCAGAATTGGCCTCCACAGTCACTTACTGACTCATTGTTAAAACCGTGTTTATGGAAGACAATCTTACTCGGCTACGAGTGATTGCCAAAGAAGATGTACAGCAGCCCAGTGAGCAGCGAAGGAGCTGCAGGGTCATGCCTTGGGGTGTTTGGGTGTGTAGGAAAGGGAATACCCTTTCAAGGTAAAGGTACCCCTGCCCGTACGGGCCAGTCTTGCCAGACTCTAGGGTTGTGCGCTCATCTCACTCTATAGGCCGGGAGCCAGCGCTGTCCGCAGACACTTCCGGGTCACGTGGCCAGTGTGACAAGCTGCATCTGGCGAGCCAGCGCAGCACCCGGAACGCCGTTTACCTTCCCGCTGGTAAGCGGTCCCTATTTATCTACTTGCACCCGGGGGTGCTTTTGAACTGCTAGGTTGGCAGGCGCTGGGACCAAACGATGGGAGTGCACCCCGCCGCGGGGATTCGAACCGCCGACCATGCGATCGGCAAGTCCTAGGCACTGAGGTTTAACCCACAGCGCCACCCGCGTCCCTGCACTGCAGTGAAGGAGCTGCAGTGTCATGCCTTGGGGTGTTTGGGTGTGTAGGAAAGGGAATACCCTTTATCTTCTTCTTTTTCCTTTTTCTTCCCCTCCACATCTCAGAGAACAATTAAAAGCAGTGCCAAGATCAGACCTCTCCCTCCTGTTGTTTTTGGAAACAGGAGCCTTTGCTCTGTACGTTTGTGTGTGTGTGTGTGTGTGTGTGTGTGGACTTGCACCAAAAGAAGGAAATGGTGAAGCTGACATATGAAGCCCTTCTTATTCTTTAAATGCAATGGTTCAGCAGCCAGCACTTTTTAAGGAAACACGTGGAGTGTTTATTCCTTTATTGTAAATTGAGCCTTACACTGCAAGCCTTTACATGTCTACTCAGAAGCAAGTCCCATTGTATTCAATGGAGCTTACTCCCGGGTAACTGAGTAAAGACTGCAGCCTTTACACCCCAATCCTAAGCATTCTCACTCACAGGTAAGACCCACTGAGTTCAATAGAATTTACTCTCTTGGTATGTTCCTGATCATTCTCAGTTTCCATGGTTGTCGTTGTTATATCCTGATTTTTTTCCTGACAGGGACTCAAGTTAGCTTCCAGCTAAAATTTTATTTCATTCCATTTATTTGTTGAAGGTGTTGTACACGATCCCTTCCCTCACACACTTTTTCTTTACCACAATTCTGTGAGGAATGTTAGCTGGAGAGGTTGTAATTGGCCCGAGGTGGCAGACGTATATGTGTATATAGCGTATGTGTATGTGTATATGTGTATATAGCTGCCTGAAGTGAGATGAGTGCTGCAACCCCATAGTCACCTTTGACTGGACTTAACCATCCAGAGGTCCTTTACCTTTATATGTGTGGAAAATCAAATGGAGGAGAAGCTTTCTGATGTAGAATAGAATGTCCCTAGTTTCATCGGAGGAATGTTGGAGGGATGCTGACCCCACGACAGTGGTACCTTGGTTCTCGAACTTAATCCATTCCGGAAGTCCGTTTCAAAACCAAAATATTCTAAAACTCTCTCACCAAAGCAGCTGGGCTGCAAAGCGCTGCCGGGACGCTTTTCTTCACCGGCCCAATCAGTGCAATCTCTCTAAAAACAGAAGCACAGCACTAAAAATGGAAGCTCAGGACACATTCGACTTCCAAAAAAATTTTCGAGAATCGGAACGCTCACTTCCGGGTTTGCGACGTTCGGGTTCTAAATTGTTCATGAACTAGGCTGTTTGAGAACCAAGGTACCACTGTATATGCTTCAATGACAGGATGGATCATGCCCCCAGAATGTGAAGAGAGGAGACATCAGAGGGAGAGTGGGAATGATAAAAGATGCCAAGAACTATGCTACAGAATTTGCAAAGTGGACTCAACATAAGCCTTCATTTCCCTCCTAGAATTGTGTCTATTACTTTATATCCTTAGGCCAACAAACAGACAGACCGTTGAGGAAAATTCAGACAAATGTTAAGTACTAACCTTAAGCTTGAGTGGTACTCTTGTCCTGTTTATCTCAGTATTGATGGAATAAGAAGCCCGTTTAATTTCTTGGCTCAGCAGAATAAATAGATTGCATTGTTGGTTTAATGATCATCTAGACTTGAGAGCACAATTAGCAGAAGTAAAATAATCTCCAAACATTCTAGTTAATTACTCACCCAAACGGATGTTTACTAATAAACATCATAAGAATAGGAATCATTTTAGGAAAGTATTATCGGCCCCTATAGGGATGCAATTCCCCCCCAACCTTTTTATTTTTTAATTGAGCTCAGGAAAGATTAAAGTCTTAATTAAACACACATTTTATTTCAGTACTTAGTGTTCACAAACTGCATCCTTTTAATGTAAAACTGACATTCTGGCATTGTTCATATGCCCAGAAGAGTACAATAATCAGAGTGGTTTATTATAGCAGTGTACCAAAATAATTAATAAAGTATGAACATTCGCCTATGTTTCCAACTTTTTTCACCATGGCTAGAAATCAGCATACTGTAGGCTCAATGACATTTTTTTTTTTTAAAAAAAAAGGTTATTAGAAAAATATTGGGCCTGCACCCCCATCCATGCAAATAATCTCTGGAGCAGGGGCAGTGCTGAACTTGGTATTTGGCTGCAGAATGGCCACCAAGGTAGGGATGAATCCTGCTTTTACTGGAGTGCATAGCTTGGCAGGAGCAGGGATAAGGATTGGGTGGCGCTTAAAACCTTAAATTTTAAAACAACCCCAAATATTAAAAGTAGGCAACACATTTAAAACAAGCCCAAGCACTCTGCCCAGCCCATTGCAGTCATGAAAACAGATTGGACAAAGATGAGGAAGCACATATGCAAATAAATATTTTAAAACAGGTTCTAGAGTTTTAGTCATTCTGGAAAGAATTTGCACCCTCGAAATAGGATTTGTTGCATGTTTCCTTTTGATCCATTAAGCTGCATTTTAAGATATTTGCGGAAATAAAAAGAGCTGATCCCTTGTTGCCCTTTGGTTTAATACCTGAAAGGATAAAGCTCTTGTGATGTAACAAGACAGTTATTTTTAAGCCGCTTAAAGTCTGTGGTTTTTTCCCTGTTGTTACAAGAGCTTCATCTGTGATTCACTCTGTTTTCTCCATTTATCTGTGGTTCTTCCTTTTTCACCTTTCAGTAGCTTTCAGAATCAGACCACTTGGATTCCAAAGGGAAGTGACAAATATAAAGGAGGGTGGTGCTTTATTGCTACAGAGACAGATTTAAGGGAGCACGACCAGTTCGCCTGCACTGGGTGCTGAGCCAAGAGGGCACCACGAGGGACGTCACAAGAATGACTTAGAATGAAAGGTGAGGTGTGTGTGTGTGTGTCAGTGAGTGAGAGCGCACACGCCAAATTTTGGTGTCGCTGCTGAAATTTGAAAGCCCCAATACCTCCACTGATTGCTATATACATTGTACGATCTTTTCAGTTTTGTACCTTCTGGGAACCCTTTCCACACTGAGCAGTCTGCCAAGGAACACTTGTGTGTTGTTCAGTGTTCTACAGCATATTCTGCAGCAGCCCTTGCCAAACCAGTGCCCTCCAGCCATTTTGAACAACAACTCCCATCAGTTCCAGCTGTGCTGGATGGGTCTGATGGGAGTTGTAGTCCAAAACATCTGGAAGGCTGCCCTAGAGCAGACAGCCAGTTTGTGAAGAATGGTGGCCAGACCTCTTGGACCACATTATTGCCTTGCAGTTGGCATTGCTGGGGGAAAAATAGTATTCATGGACAAGCTGCTTCTGAAGGAATATTGTCATCTTTTCATTGAGGAACTCCTGATCAACTCCCAAGAGACCCCCAGTTTGAAAACCATTCATCTCTTGTAACAATAGTGTAGATCACATCAAATGGTTACTACAAACCAAACCTTGGATATGTGAGTCCACAACAGCTCACCAATACTTCGAAATAGCTTGTGCTATGATTATATAAACTCACATTCTTCTTACTTGCAATACCACTGACATAGGAAAAGGCTATATGTTGTTAGTGTAATTCCAAAAGTATTCATGGTATAGTTCCTAATATATTTGCAATATACCTTTATGGCACAGTGGTGACATCATGTATAAGATAATAGCTTTTACTTGAATTGGCTTTTGATGGTGTGGAGTATGGCAAGAAACCTGGATTGGGGCCTGGGACTCGGGTGGCCCTTGAAACATTTCAATCAAATAATCCAAACCCATCCAATATACTTGATTCAAACAACCTGTGCTGTTTTAAGAAGCTCTAAAATAAAAGTTATTATTTGCAGGGAGGAAAAAGAAATTTTTGAGGAAAATCGCCAAACACGACAGTGCCAACATGGTTTGTTCCCAGACATTTTTTAGCAAATTCCACCTGGGAACTGCTTCTGACTACAGTATTCTGTCCAGGAAATTCTGGACGCATGGCAACCCTACATTATATAGGCATTTATTTCTACAGCGGTACCTCAGGTTGCAGACACTTCAGGTTATAGACTCCACTATCCCAGAAATAGTACCTCGAGTTAAGAACTTTGCTTCAGGATGAGAACAGAAATCATGTGGCGGTGGCGCAGCAGCAGGAGGCTCCATTAGCTAAAGTGGTGCTTCAGGTTAAGAACAGTTTCAGGTTAAGAACGGACCTCCAGAACGAATTAAGTTCTTAACCCGAGGTACCACTGTATATGAATATAAGAGGCCAGAAGTATTGATGAAGACTCAAGAAAGGACAAATTTCAATTACCATTCTAACATGGTTGGCTGAAGCAATCTCCTTTTGGCCAAGATGGAGCCATGATAACGTGATTTGTCAAGAGCAACCCATATTTCTGAAGTTTTCCACTGACTGATGAACCACAGTTTCAATATCTGTTTTTTCTCAAAACAGCATCAAAGTTCACATTACATTTCAAAATCAACCTACAGAGGCTATCAATCAAGTTTTTCTATCCATATTGTATCTGACATATCTCAGGTGTAAGGGTACATCAGCAGAACCAATCCATCACTTCTGGTGGTGCATCCACAGAACCCTAACCTTCCCATCACCTCACCTCTCCCCGTCTACTAAGCAGCAGCAACACCGATGCTGAGAAGTTAGTATTGTGGTTCGTCCCCCATTATGTGAGCCACTTCTGTACTGAGCCTGTAGTGATGAGGTAGTACAGAATGCTCAGTGGCCGAAGGAACTAAACAGACTGCAGTCCAACTGCTGTGAGGGAAAGGACAGTTGTCACATTGTCGCAGATTAAAACCACACATAGTGTCAAAACGACACATGGGAGCTGGCCTAAGAAAGGGCTCTGCAGTATTGGAAACAGGACAAATCAAAGGTTTAGACTGAGGACTGGAGGTTGCTGGTCAGGATTCTAAAGTGGCATAGGATTGCTAATTCCTGAATATAAGACAGTCTTCCCCAATGTGGTGCCCTCCATGCCACAGCCCCCCTTCAGCCCCAAGTCATGACAGGCAATGCTCAGAACAGATGAAGGGCCCCAGGATAGAAGAGGCTGATTTAGCAATTCTGTCTCTTGTAGCAACACCGTCACAGGAGCATTATGGCCTGGTAACCTTAAGAGGTACTGAGGCCACAAAGCAGTGAAGGAAGCTGAATTTCAGGTATTTATTATTAGCTCCAGGCTTTCATAATCTGTGATATGTCAAAAAGCTTCGTATAACCAATGACTATACCAAAAAAAATATCACCACATTAGCCACTACCCTGGAATAGTCTGCTACAGCCTTCCCACTGAATACAAGGAACACCGGATCTGGCTGTTAGGCAGTTTACCTGCTGGCCTCTGCCGTCACCACATCCTTCCTCACATTAGCCCTGGTGACTGAGCTACCCTCTTGTCATTCTGCCACAAGGTTTATATCATCACACACATTCACATCAATCACTTCTGTTACTCACCTTCCAAAAATCTCAGACTCTCATAAGATTTCACAGAAGGTTTACTGAGAGGCAGCCCCAAATAGCACAAAATGACAAACACGGGAAGCCCTCTGTTTCCCCTCCAATGGCAAAAGATATTCAATCCAACCTTCTATCAGGATGTTGCTATTGCTTCTTTCAAATCCTGTTGAGCAATCCAATCCATGGCACAGTTCTTCTTGAAAGAGCCTGTTGTCTGACAGTGACAGAGAAACAATGAACCCTATTTAATGAGATTAGTTACAATAAAGGGGAAAGTGGTTTATATATAAAAAAAGGCCGTTAAAGCAATGGGGCTGATTATTAAATCATTATTCTTACACAAGTTTGGCACCAGGCATACCTTTTTTTCTGGATACTTGCCATCATGCCTAGTTTAGACTTGATAGCCGACTTTGTGTCTGTGTGTGAGTGCCTCTGTGTGTGTGTGTGTGTGTGTGTGTGTGTGTGTGTGTACATCCACTTGACTTTTCAATTGCAAGGTCTGTTGTGTAATTCCTTTCCCACTTCAGAAAAAAAAATGCTATAGAGCCCTCCCCTCCCTTTGTAATTCAATCACATACAATTATAGCATCTGCTATAATTTTACTGCTGGGCACGCTCCCTCCCGCTTTCCTTTAGTAAGTCAGGCTTACTGACAGCAGCACTTTTGCTAAAAATGAAGGCTTTGCAAATCTGCTGGCTTTTGCAGAGATAGTTGGGGTTCCGTCTTAGCTGGGCTGGGTTCACCTGCATATGCCGATGCAAGTCAGGGGCCTGGTAAAGAAAGTAGCGGTAGGTTCCCTAGGTAGCATTGCTAAACGCTGATCCCTTTAGAGACATCTTGTTCTTCTTGTCAAAACGCTCTTGCGTTTCTGGAGATTGCGCAGATGTCTGCCCAAGCAGGAATCTCCAAAATTGCCCTTGGATATCACTTCTTAAGAAATTTACTAGCAACTTTGGTAGCACTCACCTATCCTGTCTGAAAACTCTGCTAGTCTTATCCAAACTCCTTACTTATTTCAACATTCATACGTAGTTTTGAGAACCTTTAAATTCATCATGGAATTTTATTTTAGGTGAATTTGATGCTAACTCTGGTTAAAATAAGGGACGCAGGTAGCGCTGTGGGTTAAACCACAGAGCCTAGGACTTGCCGATCAGAAGGTCAGCAGTTCGAATCCCTGCGACGGGGTGAGCTCCCGTTGCTCGGTCCCAGCTCCTGCCAACCTAGCAGTTCGAAAGCACAAAGTGCAAGTAGATAAATAGGAACCGCTCCGGCAGGAAGGTAAACAGCGTTTCCGTGCGCTGCTCTGGTTCGCCAGAAGCGGCTCAGTCATGCTGGCCACATGACCCGGAAGCTGTCTGCAGACAAATGCCGGCTCCCTCAGCCAATAAAGCGAGATGAGCGCCGCAACCCCACAGTCGGTCACGACTGGACCTAACGGTCAGGGGTCCCTTTATCTTTACCTGGTTAAAATGATGCATATGTCTAAATTAAATGCACACAGTGTTGAGAGAATTATATGGCTCTCTGTTTCAGTAGTTCCAGCCTTGCATTTGCATTTGAAGTAAAAAGTCAGCACAGTGCTCAAACCCTTTCCTGCCTTACTCTGAAAAAAGTACTTTTTTTTCATTTTCATTTCTTTTAATGACACCAGAGACCAAGGGTTAGATGCAGGCAATGGTTCCCTCTGCATTCTGCTCAGGGCTGGAATAACCATTAAGCAAAATAAGCATGTGCTTAGGGCATCAAGAGAAGGGAGGGAGGCACCACAGAAATTTTCGATTGCCGGATTGACCATGGACTATATGGTGCAGCTGAACCAGGTTACACAAAAACAAAGGCTCCCACAATATACCGTACTTTTCGCCCTATAGGACGCACCGGCCCATAGGACGCACCTAGTTTTCAGGGGGGGAAATCAAGGGAAAAAATATGATTTTCCCCCTGCAGCTCTGGGAGCAGCGGACAGGCTGCACACAGCCTGTGTGCTACTCCAAGACCTTCTTCCTGCTTTTGCAGGAGGTGGCGGAATTCCCCCACCTCCCGCAAAAGCCCACAGGAGCCGTGCGCGACTCCTGTGGGCTTTTCGACCAGGAGGGAGAAGGGACTGAAAAGGCTAGTCAGTCCCTTGTCCCTCCTCGGGGAAAAGCCCCCAAGAGCGGCACACTCTTTAAAGGCTGTGCGGCTCCTACGGGCTTTTCTACAAGGTGGGGGAATTCGCCCACCTCCTAGAAAAGCCAGCAAAGCCACGCAGCCCCTCTAAAGAGCGCCCGGCTTTTGCCTGCTTTTGCGGGAGGTGGGGGAATTCCCCCATCTCCCGAAAAAGCCCACAGGAGGGAGAAGGGACGGACTCCGCCAGTCAGTCCCTTCTCCCTCCTTGGGGAAAAGCCTGCTTTCTCCCACCGCCAGCCTCCAAGCCGGGTTGGAGAGTAGCAGGAAGGCGTCGCGCGCCTTCCCACTGCCCCCCATCCTCTGGGGCTGGTGATGGGGGAAGCGCTGCTTTCCCCCACCGCCAGCCTCCAAGCCGGGTTGGAGAGTAGCAGGAAGGCGTTGCACGCCTTCCCACTGCCCCCCATCCTCTGGGGCTGGCGATGGGGGAAGCGCTGCTTTCCCCCACCGCCAGCCTCAAAGAGCAGAAGCAACGCGAAGCCTCTGGAGTGCTTTGGAGGCTTCGCGTTGCTATCGCTGAAGCCAAGGAGCCTGCATTTGCCCCATAAGACGCACACACATTTCCCCTTCATTTTTGGAGGGGGAAAAGTGCGTCTTATAGGGCGAAAAATACGGTACATGTCATAAGTTCAGTGCAACAAAACATGTAAAAAAAGATTCCGTCGTGCTGAACTTTATAAAATAATTGTAGAAGGCAATATTTTACAGTTTTTAATTGTTTATATTTGCATTAGGTATGGATAGGGACACCCAAATCTTTTAAGTGATTAGGGCCTCTAATGGTCTGATTCTGCTCCCCAAGGCTATGTACATACACCCAGCAATTTAAAGTGGACTCAGTGCATCACATTGTCCACCTGACATTGCCATCCAAGTGCCATCCCAAGCTTCCCCCCACATTAAATAAGTTTTTCCTGATCCAGAGATGATGCTATAAAGGTGTTTTGTTTTTTAGAGCCAGCATCTGGTTGGCCACCATGGGAACAGGATGCTGGGCTAGATGGGCCTCTGGTCTGATCCAGCACCCAGGCTCTTCTTACGTTCTCCTGCCTTTGTCTCTGCCAATCTGCCCATGAGCTAAAAACATTCTGAAGATGACAAAGGAAGAGTCCTGGTAGTACAAGAATTGCAATAACCCAGTTGACAGCAACACAATATAAATAGCTGTGAAGGAGGAGGAAGGGAAAGAGGGAAACCGCAGCAGAAGGTGAAGGCTTGTTTGGAATCTAGGCTTTGACATCATTCACGCCTTCCCAGGCTACAGCCCGTTTTACCTGCTACAGATCAACTTATCTCTTATCAGTCCACTATAGAATCATAGAATTGTAGAATTGGAAGGGGTCCCGACAGCCAATTAGTCCAACCCCCTGAAATGCAGGAATCTCAGCTAGAACATACATGACAAATGTCTGCTGTCATATATTTTGGACTACTTCCTGCAATATTTTGATAGGGCCTCACATTCCCAAATTGTGATAGTGGCAAAATACTTGGGAGGACAAATTCAAATCGAGCAAATTATTTCTTGCATTGCGCCTTATTTATGATATGGTGGGTTAATATCTATGACTGATAATCAGTATTATATGATTTGAATTAGTAGAGTTTCCTCTCACCAAATACCCAAAATACAAATTGTATCAGAGAATTGTGATTGTCCTTTTCTTGACTAAATCTGAAGGAAAATGTCTTAGCCTAGAAGTAGGCTTCTATTCCTTAGTAATATGCCCAAAGTGTCATTGCATTTTCTGATTGTATACATGCTGTTTTCAGGATACAGTTGCATTTTGAAGTTTGAAGTTTTGAATAGCTGTAAGGTAGAGCTTTCAGTTCAGCTGCACGCTGATCTTGCTTGCATTCTTCTGCTGACATTATTGATTTCTTTTTGCCTTTTGCACAGTCAGGACAGATAAAGGGTGCTGAAGAGCTGTTTTTTAAAAAAGACAAACTTCATAAAAGTCTATGAAGAAATGAAAAGGAAAAAGGAAATCCATCAGCACTTTAGCGTGAATTTCTCCTAAAAAACATATTTTATGTGCATTTTTGCACATCATGTTGAAACTTGAGTGGAATTACTAAAAATCAAATATATGCCTCTGTTTCCATGGAAAATAGCTTTGCATGTGACAGATTGTGAGTGTGAGTTTAGGGTGTGTAACAGGGCCTTACTCAATCCTGGATTATGCCAAACACACCCCATCAGCTTTCTTTTGGTGTAATGCACTCCTCACTCTGAAAGTTTTCCCATCCATGGTCTGCATGTCAATAACTTAAGAGGAAGGTCTTTGGGGTCAATAGTGTGACTTCCAGGTAGGGATGGAGGAAAAATTCAATGCCATGCACATTTAAAGTAGAATCTATCAGTTTTCTGAATGTACTTTCTGAAATGATAAGTGGACTGAAACACAACTATCCTTCAAAATTCATGGTTATCTGAATTTTTTGATGGAGTTCTCCAACCAAACCATGTTTATAAACAGGCATATATTAGAGGACAGTTTGCCTAGAAATGAAATCATTCATGAAAGTAGCTTACTAAATGCATTTTATTATAGAAATTGCTTGCAAAAACGTGTACATTTATAAAAATGCACATAAAATATGTTTATTAGGAGAAATTCATGCTTAAATGCTGGTGGATTTTCTTTTTCATTTCATTTTTTTAAAAAAATAAAGCAAAAATTGGTGGGAAATGTGGAGAACTGAATTTAAGACTGGAAAAATGAGAAACAGTGGGAACCAAAACAGACAGATTCTGCAACCCTACTTTGGAATCATCCTCAGTACACGACTGGCTAGGAGTCCAAATGCATCTCATTCTATAAATTGAGCATTGCTAGAAATTCCCACCTCCTTTCAAAGTATGGCTTGGCATACTTTGATTTCAGTCTAAAACTAATTCAGATTGCAGACAGGAAGGGGGGGGAATTCAGAGATCCATCCACCAATAGGCAATTTCATATAAGAAACCAAAACTCAGCCATTTAGAGATTTTGTTTTGCTTTAGATATATCTAGCTCAGGGATTAGTTTTGTTATTCCCAAAATAAATTTGTACAAAACTCTCCAGTATTCTTAAATCCTTGCCGTATATTATTAGTTTAGTACTTTCTGTTAATTTAGCAGTGCTCGACCATTTGATTTTTGCATATAAATTCAGTTCCAGTTTCATCAACGGACATAAAGGAATAAAACGCTGAACCAGATTTGTAGAGAAAAGCAAAAAATTATTTTGATGCCAGGTCAGGACAGCTGTGTTAGCAGTCAGCGCCCACCAGTCTGTGGCCTGAAAGGCCATTATGGAAATCAGACCCAATAAATTATTTGCTTTGAGGCCTCTCTTCCTATATAGAGTAACTGTTCATTGTCCTACCAATAAAAAAGAAGAGATTTAGAAAGACCAAAATAGCCAGTAATTAGTTTTCTATTTCCTGTTATAAAAATTGGACATGACTGAAGGGCTGAGTCATTTGTATCATGTTCAAAAGAAGGACTGTTGTTTCTCTTATAGCTCTCCCTTTTAATGCTGGACATAATTTTCACATCCCAATTTCTCCGATCGCCACAATCAGAGACAAAGAGGATGTAGGAAATAGAAGCATAAAACTAAAAAGGCTTCCAGTTTTTTTTGCAAAATGACAAATGGAGCCCAGGAAGAAGAAAAATCATAATGTGTGGAAAGAAGTTCTTTCTTCCAAGGGAAAATGGTCCGCCTTTTGGCAAGGAAACAAATAATCAATAACAACAAGAAGAGGGCATTGATTGTTGTGTAGAAATGTACTTAGTGGGTCTATGATGCACCAGGCAAGAGGAATCACGTTACAAAGGCTCGTGTCTCACACTTTCCCCTTTTGAGTGGTAGGAACCATCTGAAAATTAATGAGTCTTATTAATGTAAATTGTGCTGTGCTATCAGACATAAATATCCCAATACCAATGGGGCCCATTACCATTAACATCTGAAATGATCAACAAATAAAACTGTTAAGAGGGCAAGATGAACATTACTGGACAAATTGACTACTCTCTGCACAAGGCTCATGGCTGTGTCTGGCTGTTCAGCTTCATTTCGCTGAAAGACAGGCCAGCCCATGATGTTAAATACAGCTGAGGCAGCTTTTTTGGAAAATTGTCTTTTGTCTGTTGAAAAGGGTGATGTGCTCAACCTATATATTTCGTATTAAAACATCCTTTTGGAATGCCTGCCAACATACCTAACAGGCAGCTGGCATGGGCTATATTGATGAAAGTAACCAGGAGGGGTGTGCACAGGCCTCAAGTTTCACCTGGTATCTGTATTATTATTTTTCCCAAAAAGAAAAAATGGATCTGTGCTCTCTCTGCTTCAGTCTGTGTTACAGATTCTGAGCCATTCGGTATATAAAATAAAGCTTTGATTTTCCCCATTATAACCATCATCATGGGGAATCTACAACTATCCATTTCATATGCTACTTTTATGTATGATATATATTTTATGCAGACTTTTCATGCACCAAAACTGCATCGCAAAATTCAGAGATGTGCATAATCATACTGTGTTGTGGTCTGGTTTGCAAGCAAGTTTGGGGAAATCAGGTCAGGTCAATCCAATTCAAAAATCAGCCTAGACAAATTCCTCCCCTGCTCCTATATTTGGCCACAGTGAAATACACAGCTGACCAGTCAATCCTAGTCAATCAAGCTCACCTTTCCAGTGCACTACAGGGGCTTTGGTGACACTTAGGTAGGGATGCCTCCTCATGAGTCCAGTTCTGAAATGGGATGTCTTGTGCTGCTGAGTGTGAACTGCGGTGGTTGGTTTAAACTTTGGTGCAGACTCACTGTGCTCTTCACATCCCGGGGTGATTGCCACAGGAAGGAAGTGAATCCATTCAGGAGGTGTTAAGCCCCTCTTAGAGGGTCTTCTTGGTGGTGGCACTGAGTTATGGAATGCCCTCCCTGTTGCCTACATTATGGTCTTTTCAATGCCAGTTAAAGGCATTTTTATTATCCCAGCCCTTTTAATTACAGTACATTTTTAGAGCTGAGCACTAATTTGCTGTTCTCCTTTGCTGCTTAAAAATAAATCCTGATTTTATGCTGGTCTGTTTTCATGCAACATTTGGGCGTATGCTGGTCTCTATATTTTATTTTGTTGAGTCTGTATTTCTGTTTCTCATTTATTTTTCTAAACCATCCAAGCAACTAGGTTGGTAGGCATTGTAGAAGTATAATAAATAAATCTGCAGGGTCTTTGGCTTTGGTGTATTCTAGGAGGGTGATATGGGGCTTCCCTCGGGAGTCTCTGATTCCCTTTGTATGTTGTGTGACCTCCTCTGATACGGAGACCCTGTCCAATTCTGGTTCTGTATGGTCCTGAACCTCTGGACCCGAGCCATACATAGAGAGATGATTGGGAAGAAGATATTGCCAGATCTGGACCTTGTGTTCATCTCTCCTTCAATTACCCCCAATTTCTCTGACAGTCTCTCCACCTAAAATCCATCCCTGCTCTCTTTTAAAAAGTAAGCTTCATTTACAGCTTGCACATGTGCGCGCGTGCGCACACACACACACACGGCATATATAGCTATGAAATTGTGGCATAGAACATTTATGTAATGTTTGTTTACAGAAGAATGCCTGATTTCATTGGACTGATAATGTTGTGTCTTATTTAGTTACCTTTCATTGTCATGCTGAAAAAGTATCCTGTACAAATGATTGCTATTCCTGCCTCTGAACCTTGTAAAAGTAGCGCCTTTCCCCACCTGCTGTTAATAGCTGCGGCAGACTTAAGTGTTTAAAGGCAGAGTTTATAAGGACAGTGTTTCAAAGGAAATTATTTATGAGCAGTTAAAGCCGAGTATGTGACCCACTTTTTACTCTCACGTTTCTTAATGACAGCAAGGGATAGTTAATTCCAGCTAGGCTACAAACCAATTAAATGTACCAAATAATGCAGGCCTATTATTACATTTCTTTGTTTGGGGACATGAAACTAATTCCCTAGAGTATAGTGCCTCCACACACATGTAAATAGTTTATGCTGAACTTTTGTTATGTTTAGTTGTCAATGTGAAAGCTATTCTTTGGGTGGGGGGGGTAGTCTAAAAAGGAGCCACGCGTTACAATAAACTGGTTGTTGTTGTTTTCTTACCTGTCCATTAGGTCCATAAGGCCCCAGGGTGGGCTACAGCAGTATAAAAATGCAAGGTTAAGAAACAAGATTAAAAAATACAATATTAAAATCAATTAAAATAATCATAAGGAGAGAGGGGGGGGCATGTCAAAGGCTAGGGTAGAGAGATGTGTGCTCACCATACAGCTGTACCTCAGTTTAAGAACAGTCTGGTTTAAGAACGATTTGGTTTACAAACTCTGCAAAACTGGAAATATTGTCCCCGTTTGCGAACTTTACCTTGGTCTAAGAATGGAATCTGAACGGTGGAAGGGCACCAGCGATGGGAGGCGTCATTAGGGAAAGTGCGCCTCGGTTTAAGAACAGTTTTGGTTTAAGAACAGACTTCTGGAACGGATTAAGTTCGTAAACCAAGGTACCACTGTATTATGAAAAATGTTATGAGCTGGTCACAGCAGGAGGGGGAGACTCCCTGGCTTCTTCAGAAACCTGCCTCCACCCTGCCTCCTGACGCCCTTCCTCTCTTCCATCGCCTCTCCCTGCTCACCAACCCCTGTTGCCTCTTCAGCTTCTGACATCTCCTCCTCCCAGTCTGCTCCCTCTTCTCCCCCTGACCACTCGCCATCAACCCACCACCAATCCCTGGGCTCTGAGTCTTCTGCCCTGGGGGGTTCCCCAGTTACAAGTTTTAAAGCAATACAGAATAAACAGGCAAGGGCCTTTGCACCAACCTGAAAAACCCTATTGAAACAAAAATGCCTCCAATTGTTTCCAAAAAGTGCAGATAGTGGGCCACTGTCATATCTCAACAGGCATGCTGTTCCACAGAACAGGGGCAGCCACAGATTCCTGCATTGTAGGGGTTTGAATGACCCTCAGAGTCCCTTCCAACTCTTCAATTCTATGATTCTATGAAAGCCCTGCTCCAAGTTGCTATAGTCTTCCTGTGTTGTCACATGGCTCCTTCTGGCTTCCACAACGAGGAGCCTACCGCTGCTCCCACACTGTGTGAAGCCCACCCCTGCCCCACGCTTTGTCCCTTTCACTCTCTTGGTAAGTGGCAGCAACATACAGTGTGGGGAATTCAGGAGACTACAGGAGTCCCAACCCTGCCACTCCACTGGCTGCTACTGCATGATGGTGGGAACACTGCTAATGCAGTCTTCACAGCTGTAACACTTGAATAGGTATCTAACGAAGGCTCCAATAGACTTGCTTGCTGATTCAATATCTTCTTTCAGGTCAGCTACGACATGAATGTCCATTGCGAAAAGTCCCACTGAGAGCACCAGCACTTTGTCAACAGAGGATAGGAACCCTTCACATCCTGATTTTCAGCAATGTACCAACATGAGTGAGATGGCTGAAATGGAGCAAATTTATGTGCAGGATTCTGGAGCAGGTAAGTCATGCATTCACGCAAACAATGACTATTCTTCCCCACCCTTTCCAGTGGGTGGCAATGCTAGTTTTAAGGAACAATGGGCATTTTTAAGTTTCTTTCTTTCTTTCTTTCTTTCTTCCTTTCTTCCTTCCTTTCTTTCACTAGTTCTAATTTCCTCTTCTTCCCTCTAGGGCCTTCTAGTTGAACCCATCATATGATCTGCCACTACTCGAACCTCAAACTCTTGCTCTAGGGGAGAAAAGTTTTTTCTTTCCCTCTCAAAATGCTAAAATTGGATCTGCTTTAGATTTATTATTTGTATTACAGTAACACCTAAAGGTCTAATACCATCCAGGATTGGGGGGGGAGGGGGTTGCACATTGTGCTGTGTAGCATACAAACATGTCATAGGAGGAAAGACGCAGAGAGGTACCATAAAACAATTTGCCCAAGATCAGTCATGCAAGCAAGGTCAGTGGTGGAAGCAGAGAGGGATGGAGGGAAGCCTGTTTGTGAGCCCCATTCCTCAGCTGCATTCATTAAGTCATTAAACAGCACTCCTCATAGGAATGCAAGACTGCATGGCAAGAGGGGGGAAAAGGAATGAAGACGTTCTCTATCTCAGCCCCTGCAACCTAGCATAACCTCCAATGGATTAGCTTCAGGAGCAAAAGCCGGCCTGCCCCCTGGTCAGGAGTGCTTTCTGCAGGACAGGGACCACTCGGATGGCTTACACTGAGTAAAAGAGTAGAGTCTAGAACAAGGGTAGGCAACCTAAGGCCTGTGGGCCAGATGCAGCCCAATTGCCTTCTAAATCCAGCCCGCAGACGGTCCAGGAATCAGCGTGTAGAATGAGTAGAATGTGTCCTTTTATTTAAAATGCATCTCTGGGTTATTTGTGGGGCATAGAAATTTGTTCATTTTCCCCCCAAAATATAGTCCAGCCCACCACATGGTCTGAGGGACGGTGGACCGGCCCACGGCTGAAAAATGTTGCTGACCCCTGGTCTAGAAGGTAATTGTTAAGTTGTGGGTGAACATATCAGACGACACAGCGATTCTTCAAACAGCTCTTGTTTATTCACAGTCCGGAACAGAACTGAACTGAAGGGTTCAGTCAGCCTGCTTATATAGAGCTCCAGTACAATGTAACTGTAACAATTTTCTAAAACTATCCAATCACTGAACGTCACTTTCGATCCCTTATTTGCATAACTATCTACAGTATCCCCCTGCTGGCCCAGGGTGAGAACTTCAGTACATAACAGTAATCACCATAGGTATAGAAAGTCAGGGCTCTCTCTTTAAACCCTCCTGCCACAACCTGGAATGAGTTAGATAAGGAGTAATTTGATTGTCCTGGCTTCACCAACTCCACCCCCTTCCCCTCAGCAGTCCTTGCAAATGAGAACAGAAGCAGATGGCGGGTGGGTTGGCCAACTGCCCTACACCTTCTTGGGAACCTTGCCTGTCGAAATCTCCCCCTCTCTGATCTGCAGTCGCTGTGGTCCTTACTCTGAGCTGGCTGCTTGAACTGAGTTCAAATTCCAGGTTGTGACTGTTTGCCTCTCTAGCTTCTAATCACACAAAGCTGCCTTTTACCGAATAAAACAGCCCTCCAGAGTCACAAGCAAAGGAGCAGTTCCCAGCCAGACTATTTGCTGCAATCCTTCCACTGGAAATGCCAGGGATTGAACCCAAGGCCTGCATCGTGCAAAGCCTATAGCCCACCCCTGAGCGATGGTCCTTCGCCAAACTTCAATCAGGGTTCAGTCCCTGCCATCTTCAGTAAAAAGGAGCTCAGGAAGGAAAGCTGGGAAAGGCGTCTGCCTGAGCTCACAGAGCAGCTTTCCTTAGCCTTGGTGCTCTTCAGATGTTGTTTGACTACAACTCCCATCATCCCTGGCCATTGAGCCAAGCTGCCCAGATCTGATGGGAGTTGCAGTCCAACCACATAGGGAGGGAACCAAGTTGGATTTGGGGAAGGCTCTGCCTTAGGGAACTGCTGCCAGTCAAGCAATACTGGACCGGATGGACCAATGGCCTGACTCAGTATAAGTCCATCTCATTTTTGTGTGTGTTTTACTCTTCCATGTGGAGCCTATCTCCCCCCAGCATGATGCTGCAAAGACCCCAGAACAAGTTCTCTAAGCATAAGGCTGCCCAGGATACAGCTTGGTCTTTCTAACAATGCTGAAGTAAATATGAAATTGCTTTATATGTCAAGGAGAATATTTTTACCATCTTTCCCTGCTATTATAATAGCTCCTCCTTTTCATCTCCTCTTTCTAACACAAAGGACAACTAAATTGACATCAACTAAAGTTAGTATTCCACTGTCATTTCTCTGGACATCACTAGTGACAGCTCTGCTTGGGGTGGTTTGGTCGGTCCCTCACACGTCACTGTTTTCATGTCAGCTCTCCATTTCACGTTGCAGAAATCCCTTCTGTCAGCTCCCATTCAGTTTGATAGGTCAGGCTTACACCTGCAAGCTGGGCCAATGCCTCTCTGACAGGATCTGTCACAGCTCACCAGTCGCCACGCTTGGCAGAACAGCAACTTCACTCAATGGCAACTTTGCTGCTGTGACTTTTAAAGGTTTCTTCTTCCTCCTTATTTTCGCTTCCCAGATTTTTCCAGTCTGTGCCAGCTAAAGACACTGGGAGGTGAAGAAGAAGAAGCAACAACTTTCCTCAGGAGGGAGGGTAAAGGAATGCCTCTGGAGGAAGGCTTGTTTTCCTCACCTGGGCCATTCATAGCCCTGTTCCAAGACGGATCAGCAACACCAGCTACCCTCCTATACATGCTGTGAGAAGTTAAAATGGGTAATGAACTTTTGCTACATACAGCCTATCTTCTAGAGTGTTCCTCCTACACACACACACACACATTGTAGACTTGACCTCAAGTGTTCTGTCTACCTAGATTGAATTGAAATGTTTCATGCAGTAAATCTTCTGTACCTCCTGCCGTGTTATGAAATCTCTCACATAGGAGCTGCCTCAAGGGTTCTGCACAATCTGGAGTTCCAGATCCTATGGAAGCCGTGCACCTAAAGGCATCCTCACTACAAGCATTCCCACTGTATATGTGGAAGTCAGGAGGGTGGGGCTAGTTGAGGGCGTGGCATCAGGGGCGGAGTCCTTCTCCCTGCCCATATGCTCTGACAACACACGTTAACCCTCTAAATAGGGCTTCTGTTAGCAAACGTGAATTTAAATGTACAGTATGCAAAATCTGCTGGGAAAACCACCCATTAAGGCATGCCTACCTACTTCTCTGTGTTTGCCTGAAAAACCAGAAATGGAAAATACAATTAAAAACAAACATATAAAGTACATGGCAGTAGCGATTGCCACAGGGCAGATGGAGACAACCTGGTGCAAATGCCTCGTTAGCTTAGGCCAAATAAAGGGCAAATGTGATATCTGAAAATGCCCTTGGAATTCAAAGGAGCCAAACTAATTTCAAACATTCCAGTTTTTTAAGGAATGCAGAAAGCCCTGTTTCTTATGCAGATTGTCCCTAATCCTATAATGAAATGGGGAACAGTCAATATGCAATGACTTTAACTGATAGTATTGAAGCAATCTAAAGTAAAATAAGATTGTATATATGCAATGGAAATATTAAAGTTTCAACTGTAGAATACATTTAACAATTCTGCTCCCAATTATTCACTGAAAGCATTTCATATGCAGCAGAGGAAGGCCCCCTTTTCTCATCGGCACTCTGGTTGTCTAAGGTTTTGCTGTCTCATCTGCAGATGTTAATATTTCTTAGATGTGTTGTTGAGTGTGATCTGAATAATAACCATTATCATGTTTTCATTCCCCATATGTACAGAGATATTGCATTTACTTCTGGTCCCTGTCCTGGGTCCTGCCCCAAACACACAGAGATTCAGGCAAGTACTGGTGTAGAAACAGCAGCAGATACAGTGCACAGGAGTCGTGATTCAGGAGTTCTGGAGCAGGGCAAGGCGTTCAGAACAACAAAGATGTCTCAACAAGTTTCTCCACTCATCCCAGTCATCCCACCATAGAGGAGGGAGAAAGGTTGTTTTCTGCTGCTCCAGAGAAGCGGACACGGAGCAATGGTTCCAAACTACAAGAAAAAAGATTCCACCTAAACATTAGGAAGAATTTGACAGTAAGAGCTGTTCGACAGTGGAATTTGCTGCCAAGAAGTGTAGTGGAGTCTCCTTCTTTGGAGGTCTTTAAGCAGAGGCTTGACAACCATATGTCAGGAGTGCTCTGGTGGTGTTTCCTGCTTGGCAGGGGGTTGGACTCGATGGCCCTTGTGGTCTCTTCCAACTCTATGATTCTATGATTCACAGGATTTTTTCACCTTGCATTGGGGCAGGCAGGTCTGGGCAACAAAGCTGCATCCTCCTGCTGACCAGTGTCCAGCCTCCCCACCATCTGATCCAGGCCCTTGAGGCTTTCTGCTCCACATGTGGTCAGAAGGCAGAGCCAGCATCCCTGCTTTCCCTTCCAACATGGCTGAAGTTAGCACTGAGAGGTGAGAGCCCCCTTCCTCCAACCCAGGTTCCCACAATTCAGCGCTTTCCTCTGTCTCCTCCTCCTTCTGGACCTGCCAGTCCAAGCCTGATCCCAGCGGCATGGCAGGGGACATGACATCCAGAAAGGGACTAGATCAGGAATGGAAGAAAGAAGCAGAGTTCAAACAACGAAGAAGACACAGTGAGTAATTTGGGGGCATAATAAAACAGAAGCAGAGCGATATAAAGGAGGCATTCCGAGTGCTGCTATGATGGATTTTGAGATGTTCAAACAGAATCATGGACTCATAGAAAGGATCCCAAGGGTCATTGAGTCCAACCCCCTACAATGCAGGAATCTCAAGTAAAGCATCCATGACAGATGGCCACCCAACCTCCAATGAAAGAGAGTCCACCACCTTCTGAGGGAGTCCTTTCCACTGTCAAGCAGCTTACTGTCAGAAAGTTCCTCCTGATATTTATTCAGAATCTCCTTTCTTGTAACTTACCATAGAATTGCAGAGTTGGTGGTCACCCTGAGGATCATCTAGTCCAATCCCCTGCTATATAGGAATATGCAGCTGTCTCACATGGGGATTGAAGCCACAACCTTGGCGTTATCAGCACCGTGCTCTAACCAACTGAGCTATTCAGGCTGAATCTATTATGTTGGTTTGAGTCTTACCTCAAGGGAGCCCATGAGCCTAGGAGCTCCTTATGGGAACTTGTTCTTCATGTAGCTTCTAAAGCAGGGTTATTGTTTTTGTTTGCTACTATGTGAGGTTTTTTTGTTCTTATATTGTAAGCCGCCCTGTGATCCTTGGATGAAGGGAAGTACAGAAATTCAATTAATGATGATGACGATCAACTGGAGCAGCATTGGGCAAGAATTAAAGGTCATGAGCACTGATCTGTGCTACAGATTTTATACTTCAATATAATATTTGCATATTTGAGTGCAACTCAGTAAATGGAAAAAAACATACTAATAGTCACACCCTGCAAAAGAGGCAGGTTACATAACAATCAATTCATAATAAGGATGAATCTCTTAATTTCATTTCTCTCAGTTTCTCATTTTTCTAGTGTTAAATTCAGTTCTCCACATTCCTACAGCAATCTGAAGACTTATAAAAAATAATATCCTAAAGAAACTTTGCCAGTATTTTAGTGAAAATCTATACTAAACACATTTTATATGCAGTTTTGACTAATGCGCACATTTTTGCAAGGAGTATTCTGTAATATAATACATTTTTCTTCACTTATCCACATTTTGCAGCAATTTGCATTTAAATAATAATCCACATGTAAAACTTATTAACACTTTTGTGTAAATTTCTTGCAATAAACACATTTTTGACAAGCAATATCCCTAATATATTTTGGCAAGCAATCCCCCCATGCACCTTTGTATGTTATTTTTACTAATAATAATCATTTTATGCATACTGTCCCCTAATATATACATTTTGGTAAACACTGGAGAACGGCATCCTAAAATTCAGATAAGTGTGAATTCCAAATGATAGCTGTGGGGTTTTTTGTTCATATGTTGCTTTGGAAAGTTCAGATATGGCAGGCTCACCTTTAAGCACAAACTAAATTGACATTCCCTCTACCCTCATTTCATCATTACATATCTTTTATTATTTCCCCACAAGCTTCAGTGTGACCATAATACAACAGGAACTTCAGGCTGGCTTTATACTTACCCATGGAAGACACAATTCTTATTTGGATTAGAGAAACCGTATTAGGAAGAAATATGGGGCTAGATCGGCAGCACTGGGATAGACAGATAAGATATTCCTAGAAACTAAAGGGAACTAATTCACTTAGCTGCCTCCCTCTCAATTTTCCATTTGTGCATATAATTTATAATTGATTTATTGAGCATTATACCAATTATCCATACTTAGCTTAATGATAAAGCACATTCTAAAGTCCAATATATTTGGCAGAGGCAACCCTTGCTGTTTTTGTCCTTTTCTTTTAATTCTCATTTGTAGGGCAATTAAAGAGTGTGGAAGATCTTGAAAGAATTGGCAATATCCACCATACTCAAATCTCTTATCCAGAGGCTAGAGGAAGCAAGACTTGCCAACATGCAGTTCTTCTATTGTCCTCCCACTGTCCCGAATTAACAAGAGGAACCATGCTCTCTGTTTTCCAGTTGGGCGGTGGAGGGGAGGGGAGAATGCTCTTTTATTTCTCAAAGAGAGAAACTGTAATGAGACCATATTGGGTAGTCTCAAATACATGTTAGATTCCATGAGAATCAAACTGCTCAAAGGATTGTCCAAGTGACAGGATTCAGGAAGAGGAAAGAAGAATCAGCCGGGTGGGGGGGATAATGGTGTCAAACCAGAAGCCTAAGGAAGCAGGCATAAAGGGGGGGTATGTGGGTGTGTGGATGTGTGTTGCATTGTGCACTTTCTGTTACGAAAAAGGAGCAATGCAGAAGCAAGCACCAGGTGGCTGGAATGGTAAACAGGATGTGGGTGTTATTGGATTGTACCGTGGGAACCAGGCACAGTTTGTAAAGTGCTCTGAGAGCCGGATGTTACCTCAGAGCAGCACATGACCCTGTACTGGAAGTACATGGGTGGAGTTTACTCTCTCTCTGCAGTGGGGAAGCAGAGTGTGCAGACATGTTTTCTCTGTACTGCTGAAAGACAGAAATAAAGACATGTAGATATATTTCTGTCTGTCTCATTCCCCCTCCCTGGGGGAGGAGTGGTGTGTTCTCCTTCACGTTGAGGAGAATCGCCGAAGAGACCTCCTTTGATCTTGCCGGGAGACGCTGGCAGGGGAGGTCAAGGATTCAAGCCGGGCACCTGGAGGGTGGCCAAATTCCTAAGAGCTGGAGGCTCTGCTCGCTTGAATCCCGACAACTGGTAGCAGACCGATGGTTATCTGATCTATGAGAATCTGCATGAGAGGTGAGAGGTCGATGAATCGTTGCCATCCTCTGCACCTAAGGAGATAAAGAAAAGCGTCTGCCTGCAGCCAGAAAGCTGGAACAGACAGCTGGACACCGAGAGGAGTGTATTCCAAGGCAACGGAGCCTGGAAAAAGGTATGCAGCATTTCGGGCAAGAGAGAATGAACGCAGAAAGGCTTAATTTCTGGTTCACAAGAGCTGCGTTTGAAAAACAAGCTATGAAGGCAAGCTTGCATACCAGGAATTCCTGTGGTTAGATAAGGAGTTCCGTCCTGAGCAGGTTGCTAGGCAACGTCTGCCAGTTACTGAGTGGCCTAAAAAGAGCCTGGGAAATCGAAAGTGTATCTGCGCAGCTGTGCAAGGGTTTTGAAAAAAACAGCCCGAAGGTTTGCCTGCCAGTGAAGCAGTAAACAAAGACATTTGGAGTTTACTGGCTTGAAAAGTGAAAGCTGGCTTGAGATTGAGTGTAAAGCTGACCCTTGGATTCAGCATGGATGCCAAGAAGGGGGGAGTGCCCCTGAGTGCCGTGGTTCAGGATGAACACAGCCGGCATGCTGCACTGGAAGTAAAGGACAGGGGGAGGGAGGAACGGAGTTCTAATTCCCCCACCGATGAGGCTACTGGAAAAGATGCTGTAGCTTTGAATGTTGTCCAGTGTTACAATTGCGGACAGGCTGGGCATCTTCAGCGGAACTGTAAGAAGCCACGTCAGCCAAAAGGAGCGAAGGGCCGCTCAGCGAAGCCTGAGGCGTCAGGCAAAGGTCATACCAAGCCTATGGTGGAACCTGCAAAGGCTTTGATGGCGAAAGGAACCACGCCAGATGTTGGGAACGCGTTTATTATCGACACTGCAGCGATGGTTCATATGTCCCCACACAGAGAACTCTTTTCAACGTTTAAGAAGCAAAGCTTCACTGTGACACAGGCCAACGGTCAGGAGCTGGAAGCGGCCGGCGTGGGGAGTGTCTATCTTAAGAGTCTGGACTTGACAATAAACAATGTTTACTTGGTTCCTGAATTGAAGTTCAATCTGCTGAGTGTTTCGCAGATTGCAAAGAGAGGACTGAAACTGTCCTACGATGCTGAGAGCTGCGAGATCTACAAAGATGGAGAGTTATATCTTTCTGCCAAACAGAAGGATGGACTATATATGTTGACTTTTGCACAAAGTGATTACATGGAATGTAATTCATCTGTGTCTAACCTAGTTTCTCTTGCAGGTGTGAGCAAGAAGGTGACCGGAGTCAACAGAGCATTTCAGCGGGTGTATGCTGATGTGATTGGTCCTCTAGAACCATCTAGAGGCAATGCAAGATATTATCTTGTGTGTGTGGATCATTTCTCTAACTATGTCTGGGTTTATGTGTTGAGAAAGCCAAAGGAAGCCTTGGAGAGGTTTCAAAAGTTTTGTGACAAAGTTAAGAGTATGCATGATGCTAACATTGATTGTCTATTCACAGATGAGAAGCAGATTTTTCTTTTACAGGATTTCCAAAGGTTCCTGCAGAAGAAGGGGATCAGACACAAGATTTCTGTTTCAGCGGAAGCGTGGAACAGGGGTGTCTGTGTACGGGTGAACAGAGAATTGCAAAAGGGGATGGAAGCGCAATTGCTTAGTTCACATCTGCCACATGAGTACTGGGCCGAGTCTCTAATGTCGTTCTATTATACGAAAGTGAGAAAGGTTTCAAAAGAGTTGGGAAGTTCTCCTTTTGAGAAACTGTTCCACAGAAAACCTTCTGTTGCCCATTTCAAGGTTTTTGGGTCTCATGTGAGAACAGAAGCTCCAGGTGGAGTAAAGAATGCCAGAGGCATTTTTGTGGGGTATGAAAAGGGTCTCTACAGAGTAATTTTGTCTGAATCTGGTCAGGTGATTCTCACAAAATTTCTAGAGAGTGCTCCTGAGCAGGAGAGAGTGATAGTACACACATTTCCCACTGAGGACGATTCAGATGATGATTTCACTGATTTCAGCTGTACAGAAAGTGATGACACAGATAGCTCGGAGAGCTCAGTTGTCACAGTCATTGAGAGGAAGTCTCACACAATAGATAGGCCTTCACAACTGAAGGATGAACCACTGTTTACCATTGGAACAAATTCTCCAAAGAGTCCTGAGACTGGACCAGTGAGCAGAGAGGATCAGCACCTCATACGTAGGTCTGAGAGAGTTACAAAGGGTCAACCGCCCAAGAGGTACTCAAAAGAGTTTGCTAACTTAGCTGTTGCATGTGTTGCTGTTGTAAACAACCGAGGACAGGTTGGAGCTGTGTCTAAGTCAGAGACAAAGACACAACAGAGAGTTGCTAGCCAAGGTAATGCAGATGCACTCATTCCTTGGAAACCAGACAACCAGAGAGGTACACTGGGGAAACCAGTGGCGGGGAGTTCCAAGGGTGGAACTGAAACAACAGGGGAGTGTTATGTGTATAACAACTGTTTGTTTTCTTCTCTGGATCATGCTTTGCTTGCTGCAACACGCATTGATTCTTTTGGGGGAGGATGTTACGAAAAAGGAGCAATGCAGAAGCAAGCACCAGGTGGCTGGAATGGTAAACAGGATGTGGGTGTTATTGGATTGTACCGTGGGAACCAGGCACAGTTTGTAAAGTGCTCTGAGAGCCAGATGTTACCTCAGAGCAGCACATGACCCTGTACTGGAAGTACATGGGTGGAGTTTACTCTCTCTCTGCAGTGGGGAAGCAGAGTGTGCAGACATGTTTTCTCTGTACTGCTGAAAGACAGAAATAAAGACATGTAGATATATTTCTGTCTGTCTCATTCCCCCTCCCTGGGGGAGGAGTGGTGTGTTCTCCTTCACGTTGAGGAGAATCGCCGAAGAGACCTCCTTTGATCTTGCCGGGAGATGCTGGCAGGGGAGGTCAAGGATTCAAGCCGGGCACCTGGAGGGTGGCCAAATTCCTAAGAGCTGGAGGCTCTGCTCGCTTGAATCCCGACACTTTCCACTTTTCCAAAGCCTCTGGTTTGCCCTGAAAACTGAAACAGTGTTAATTTAACAAAGTCCTATCCAATATTTATCCAGATCAAAGACTGAGAACCTATGGCTCCCAGATGTCATTGACTCCAACTCCCAGCAGCCCCAGAATGCAATGATCAGAATGATGGGTGTTGTACTTTTGTGGCACTATCGGGGGGGGGGCACACAGGTTCCCTGTTCCTGACCATGATTAACCACTTCCTGGTTGTTATTTTTAAGGGAGTTGAATAATGAGAACGCCTAGGCAGATTTTTAAAAGTGTTATTGTTGTGCCTAAAAGAATATAGGGCCAGGCCTATCTCTCAGTGGAGGGCATTTCACAACCATGAGACCACCATTAAGGCCTTCTTTTTTGTACCCACATAATGTACTTCTCCTACAGATGGAATGCAGAGAAGGGCCTCCTCAAAAGAACATCCAGCCCAGGCTACTTTCTCAGCCATGGGAGGAAAAGATAGAGAGCCCCTATATCACATGCCACTCAACTTTCCCGACTGAAGCGGGACATCCTAGATTGACAGAAGCTACCGTGGCTGCTGATTCCAATTCTAGAGGTCCTATTTTGGTGGTAGGCAAAGGTAGGAGGGGGAGGGAGGGGGAGCAGCGTGAGCGAAAGAGCATAGAGATGGGTTGGGCAGGTAGCGCTGAGATGTGGCGGGTGGGATGGTGCATGAGGGGGTCCCACTTTGCCGTTTGAGAATGTTGGAGCGTATGATATCCTCAACTGCAGGTGAAAAAGCAAGCTGGGAAGCATAAGCTGAAGAAATAACCAGAGGGGAAAGGGTTAGGAAGCCATTCTTATCCCATCATTCCTCCCCTGTGACTCACAAACTATGACGCCAAAGCACTGCAGAATGTGGGACAGAGGCAAAATGCCCAGTATCAGAAAACAGGATGCTGGATTAGCTAGGTCTTATGTCTGAACCAGCCCTGTTCTTCAAATGTTCATAGAAAATCCAGAAATGGAATGTACCACATAATCCTAAAAATATTTACTCGGGAAATAGTTCTACTTTTTTCAGTGGGACTTACTCCAAGTAAAGGTTCACAGGAGTACAGCCTTAGGGTCAACCTAAATGTTATACACAAAGTGTGCTTTAATTCTGAATGGTCACTTTACAGGAGATGGCAGATGAGAAACACCTGATTTTACAATGAAGAATTGCAGGGCGGGTGTTGGGTGTTGAACCCTTTCCTTTCTTCCTGTTTTTCTACTTCAAATTGTGTCCCCAACCTTCTTCCCTCCCCTCCTCCCTGCACCCACATGAGGTCCATCTGGTTTAGCACATAATTACAGCTTACTTATTTTGGGTTGTGTCCAATAATTGCTGCCCTCCTATTAACATCGACTGCTCAGATAAACTACAATAATTAATAGCAGTTTAGTAGCGCAAGGTGATAATAAATTATGTTTTACTTGGTGCAGACCCACTGAAATGAATGAACATGAATAAGTTAGGTCCATTAATTTCAAAATTACTATTTTAGAGATGGAAGGATTGGTCAATGTGGGTCCTCTCAGTTTCTCATTTTTCCAACCTTAAATCCAGTTCTCCACAATTTGCAGTGGGTTGTGTTGTTGTTGTTTTTATGGGGCGGGGAGGTCCTTATGAAAATTAATCAGCACCTTAGTGCAAAATTATTCTAGTAAACACATTTTTGCAAGCAATTTCCTCTAATATAATGCACTTTTGCATGTTATTTTCATTCATATCTTTATTTTATGCATTTTTGTAAACATTGGTTGGTTAGAGAACTGTCTCCCCAAATTCAGATAAATGTGCATTTCAAAGGATGGCAGTGTTTCAGTTCACATAGCGTTTTGGAAAGTGGGAATGTGTAGATTTGGATTTAGATGCCAACTTAGGCAAAATTCTCTTCATCCCCAGACTACTCTGAGCAAAACTTAGTTGAATATTACACACAGTGTTGGACTTGAAGCTGATCTAAACTCCTCCTTCACTGTGTGAAGTTGGGAAAAATTCCTGGGGTTTTTTCCAACCTAGCTTCCCAATTAAAATGGAAGTAACAGTAAAACTACCTACATCACAGGATTATTCTGGTTTCAAGCATTTTACGCAGATAAAGTGATACAAATTGCAAGTCATATAATGCTAATGCTAAAGGATCTGTACGCAGATACTCTTTCAGGATAGATAGATGATAGATAGATAGATAGATAGATAGATAGATAGATAGATAGATAGATAGATGATAGATAGATGATAGATAGATAGATAGATAGATAGATAGATAGATAGATAGATGATATATAGATAGATAGATGATAGATAGATAGATGATAGATAGATAGATAGATAGATAGATAGATAGATAGATAGATAGATGATAGATAGATGATAGATGATAGATAGATAGATAGATAGATAGATAGATAGATAGATAGATGATAGATAGATAGATAGATGATAGATAGATAGATAGATATAGATGATTGATAGATGATAGATAGATAGATAGATAGATAGATAGATAGATAGATAGATAGATATAGATAGATGATAGATAGATGATAGATAGATGGATAGATATTTACTGTGAGAAACTGAAATCCTACTGAAATGTGTGAGATCCTATTGGAAAAAGCAGAGCATTTTTTTAGGACATGCAGTGCTCTCCTCACTATCCTTAATATTAGAAACTTTCATTGCAATGGAATATATATATATACATATATATATACACACACACAGTGGTACCTCGGTTTAAGAACAGACCGGTTTAAGAGTGATTCGGTTTACAAACTCCACAAAACCGGAAATAGTGTCCCAGTTTGAGAACTTTACCTCGGTCTAAGAACGGAATCCAAATGGTGGAAAGGCACCTGCGGCGGAAGGCCTCATTAGGGAAAGCGTGCCCCGGTTTAAGAACGGTTTTGGTTTAAGAACAGACTTCTGGAATGGGTTAAGTTCATAAACCGAGGTACCACTGTGTGTATGTACACACACACACACACACAGAGAGAGAGAGAGAGAGAGAGAGAGAGAGAGAGAGAGAGGGGGAATATGTATATTGGCTGCCGTGCCTTCTTCACCCTGCTTGGTTATATTGTCTGGTGGAGCATCTGCACCAACTGGTGTGTTCATGTGAAATGAGACATGTGTTGCCAGTGCTTCAGCAATGACACAAGGGAGGGGGCTTCCTGCAGCTCCTGCTGCTCCTCTTTTAAAAAAACAGCAGAGCAACAGCAGCCCATTGTTCCTGCAGGGCAAGGGTCTGATCCTACATGTGAGCAGGAACCATGCCATTCTAACAGATGGGCCGCAGCGCAGAGAGCCAAGGAAAGCCATGTATATTCATTAATATTTTAAACTTTATTCGGGGCTTTTTGCCCTGCCAGATAAATCTAGATATATCCTTCTGCCATTTTCCAAAACAATCCACTCTGTCCACGATCTGTAAGGTTTGAAACAAAAATAACATTTTCGGCAACACATTCATTTTTATAGCTGCAATTCTTCCCAACAAGGAAAGTTTCAATCTTGACCAAATTTCTAAATCCTTTTTAACTTCCAACCAACATTTCTCATAATTATCCTTAAATAAATTCAAGTTCTTGGAGGACAAATAGATCCCAAGGTATTTCACTTTTTTAACCACATTCAGTTCTGTTTCTCTCTGAAACCCCTCTGTTTCTGTAATTGTTAAATTTTTGGTCAGAACCTTAGTTTTTTGTTTATTCAACCTAAATCCCGCCACCCGACCAAATTCAGATATAAGTTCGAGAACTCTTTTTGTACTGGATTCTGGCTCCTGCAGTGTCAAAACTAGGTCATCTGCAAAAGCTTTCAGTTTATATTGTTTCACTCCGACCTCTATCCCTTGTACCAACCGGTCCTCTCTGATCATATTCAATAGCACCTCCAGGACTGAAATAAATAACAGAGGGGATAGAGATTCGAAAGAAAGAGGGGGGTTTGCCCTGCCGGACTTGAGGTTGTATTATGAAGCTGCAGCCTTCTGCTGGCTGAAAGATTGGTTTTTGTTGGAAAACACCGATGTCCTAGATCTGGAAGGTTTTAATAATGCTTTTGGATGGCACGCATACCTATGGTACGACAAGGTTAAAGCACATAAATTGTTTAAAAGCCACATTGTCAGAAAAGCAATTTTTGCAGTCTGGATGAAATATAAAGACTTACTAGAGAGTAAAACTCCGAGGTGGCTATCACCAGTGGAGGCCAAGGCCCGAAAAAGACCCAATATGGAGGCCTATTGGCCGAAATATTGGGAATTGACTGAAAAAATTGGAGACAATTGGAAGTTGCAGAGCCAGGACAAACTAAAAAATAAGGTGCGAGACTGGCTACATTATGCTCAAATTCAAGAGGTTTTCAAAATGGACAAAAAAGTTGGTTTCCAGGTGGAAAAGTCGAAACTAGAGACAGAATTGTTAGAACCAAAGACAAAGCTGTTATCTAGAATGTATAACTTGCTGCTTATGTGGAATTTACAGGATGAGACAGTTAAATCTGCTATGATTAAATGGGCACAGGATGTTGGACACAACATTATGTTTGAAGACTGGGAAAGGTTATGGAACACCGGAATGAAATTTACGGCCAGTACGGCCTTGAAGGAAAACATTATGAAAATGATATACCGGTGGTACATGACCCCAGTCAAGTTAGCTAAGATACATCACCTGTCTGACAATAAATGTTGGAAGTGTAAGGAAGCAGAGGGGACCTTCTTTCACCTCTGGTGGACATGCCCAAAGGTTAAGGCTTTCTGGGAAATGATTTACAACGAGTTGAAAAAGGTATTTAGGTATACCTTTCCCAAGAAACCAGAGGCCTTCCTGCTGGGCATGGTAGACCAGAAAGTGTTAAAGAAGGACAGAACTTTGTTTATGTATGCTAGTACAGCAGCAAGAATACTCATCGCAAAGAACTGGAAGACACAAGATTTACCCACGCTGGAGGAATGGCAGACGCAGTTGATGGACTACATGGAGATAGCTGAACTCACCGGCAGAATCCGAGATTTGGATGTAGAAACAATTGAGGTGGACTGGAAAAAGTTTAAAGACTACTTGCAAAAGTATTACAAACTGTATGAATCTTAAGACGGTGCATGATTTGAAAATGATACGCTTTAGCAATTATGATTAAGTAAATAGTAAACTAAGTGATAAAAGAGAAAAGGAGATAATATGAAATTGAACATGTTATGTTTATTTTAAAGGTATAAAAATTCTGACATAATATATTGAATATAGATACATAACATGTAAAAGTTACAATAAGGTATGACATAAGGTAACAAATTGCTGACATTGTTAATATAAAGAACGCAGAGTCGGAAGGGGTGGGGAAGTTCAATTTGGGATTTTTGTTAAAAAAAAAAAAATGGTTTCTTGTAAACTCCTTGTCTGTAATGTATAAAATTTGGAAAGAAACGTACGTAATAAAAAATATTATAAAAAAAAAAAAAAAGCCATGTATATTCATTAAAACAAGAATGGTACTGAGGGCATGGTTGGCAGCCAAGAACATCAATATCTCTTGGTGTTTTGTTTTGAGTGAATATATCTTCCATTAGGGAGATGAGAGAGCTCTGGACTGAATTCATTCCGACATGAAAATTAATACGCACACCTCAGTGGTTGGTGGCCCCATAGAGAAATGTGGGAGGCAGCCTGAACAGAAAGGTTGCCCTAGAATAAGGAGGTGCTCTTTACTGCACAAAGCTCTGTGTGTGTGTGTGTGTGTGTGTGTGTGTGTGTGTGTGTGTGTAGTTTTTATCCCCTACCTAAAAAAAATGGTCTGGCCTTAGTAGCTGAAATCCTGCAGTCTTTCTCACTGTTGGGTGGCCCCAACTTCTCTCCCAAACTTAGAGCTGGGGATCATCTCCACCTCTGTCCTGTGTTTCTGAGCTACTCCAAGTATTTTGGAACTGCAGATGAGAGCAACACAGACAAGTGTTGAAAGTTCTTGGAGTGCCTCTAAAGTGCATCAGGATGGAACACAAAAGATTCCCGGTCCCCTCCTTGAAGGTTCAGTTAGGAAGGAGCTCGAGGCCCTTCCCTGTAGTTGTGCTGTGCTTAGGAGACCCTCTTGGCTCCTCTGCAATTCAGCATGACACACTGGTACAATCCCTCACTTAATCCCCAACTCTAAGCCACTCTCCAGCTCCAATCTTCCACAGAAGATGAGGGGGGCTTGCCTGTGAGGATTCCCCACTGGGAGCAACAGCTTGGGCTTGGACTTGGACATGGATCCAGAGGGACCAGCCAGATCTGTTGAGACAGCAGACGCAGAAGATGAAGTGCTGGAGACCAGCCCATCCTGCAGCATCATGACTAGGCCTGAGCTACAAACTGAAGCCCATCAAATCAGGACTCCTCCATCCAGGGACTCTTGAAACAGGACCTCCAGAACCCATATCCTTTGAACCTGAAGCCTCACAAGGAGCCTCCCACTCCACACCAGAGAGCCATATTCCCACATTGACCCAGCAATGAGTCTGGAAGGAATCCACAAAGAAGATGAGGAATGCTAGACTCCGGGTCCGGTGCCTATTCCCTTTAAGGCTTCCACTTCTCAGGGAACAGGTGAATCCTGATAAAGGATATCTGTACCTCCGGATGAAAAACCTTCAGTCAGGTCCCATAAACTGTTGTATTCTGCCTAATGAGTTCTGTGGGACTTGCTGCATTGTAATTCTGATGAAACTGGAGAACCTCCAAAGCAAAGTACAAGTGCTCTACTCAGCTATAAGCTTGAGATTTGTTGTACAAAACCCCGAGGGTGTAGGACATTCACCAAGCAGGGATGTCTCTACCATTAGGCAGAGTAAGGCATTTGCCTCAGGTGGTAGATCCTGGTGGGCAGGGAGTGAGAGCGAAGCCTTGGAAGGGAGATGTGTGAGGGCATCCTTGATGCAAGCCTGCTGCCCTTAGATATGGTAGAGCATGCTGTTCCTTCACTGTGTTGAAATAAGATTCAACTACCAGCATTGTCAGCATCTGTACACAGAATTGGAAGTGGGGGCACCGTCTTGCCTTTTGCCCAGGCAACAAGATGTCTTGGGCTAGCCCTGTCATCAAGCTAATTGTGAAGAACATATTTATGAACCTTTGATAGTGATAGATGAAGACCCTAAGGCTCAAGATCTGATTTTAATTTATAGATGAAGAACCTAAGGTGCATTTGTGAACACCATGACAGGTTCTGCAAGTGGTCCTTGGTGGAGTCATTTGGGCACAGGATTGCCAAGGGACTCTTGCACCCAGAAGAGCACCACAGCTCTCCTTTTAATCTCAGCATGAGAAGTAGCTGAATGCTTATTTACTTAAGCGCCAGAATAAGTGCTCTGTGAATTTCCCCTTTAGAAAAAGGGCTCTCAACTGATTAAAGGTTTTTTAATTGGTTAACTGTCTGGCTTTTAACCAATTAACTACCTAATTAATTTAAAAGCATTTACTGTTGCAAAACCCTACTAAGGTGCCCTTTCTCAGGTTCTTGAAGAACTTCAACAACATATTGTCTCACTCAGCTCAGCCTTTACTTTTAAAAATTATTGACATTATAAGAAGGAAACATCATTAATATTTCCTATTAATAATACAAAACATTCCCAATTACATTAACATACCAGAGCCAGAATGATATATATATAAACAAGTTCAAAATTCATCAACAGAGTAGATTTGAAATATGGATTTGATAAGAATTTCAGCTGAACACAGTTACGGTGAGGGAGGAAAGTATTTGATTCCCTGCTAAATTTGCCCATTTGCAAATTTTCTGCTAAGGGGACAGGACCCTTCACCGCATCAAAGGGATGATGGACGGGACCATGTATCGTCAAATCTAGGGTGAGTACCTCCATCCCTCAGCCAGGGCATTGAAAATGGGTCGAGGATGGGTATTCCAGCATGACAATGACCCAAAACACAAGGCCAAGGCTACAAAGGAGTGGCTCAGGAAGAAGCACATTAAGGTCCTGGAGTGGCCTAGCCAGTCTCCAGACCTTAATCCCATCGAAAATCTGTGGAGGGAGCTGAAGGTTTGAGCAGCTATACATCAGCCTCGAAATCTTACTGACTTGGAGAGGATCTGCAAAGAGGAGTGGGACAAAATACCTCCTGAGATGTGTCCAAACTGGTGGCCACCTACAAGAAACGTCTGACCTCTGTAATTGCCAACAAGGGTTTCCCACCAAGAACTAAGTCATCTTTTGCAAAGGGATCAAATATAATGATCACTCATTATAATGCACATCAATCTCTGACTTTTGTCTTCTGGGTTTCTGGGGGGTTTTCCTGTTGTTATTCTGTCTCTCACAGCTACAATAAATCTACCATTAAAATTATGGACTAGTCATTTCTTCGTCAGAGGGCAAACGGGCAAATTTAGCAGGGGATCAAATACTTTTCCCCCTCACTGTACCTTTGCCTTTCTGTTGTTTGTGATCTTGCAAAAAAAACCAAGGTTTCAAAATAGTGGTTGTGTGTGGTTGCAGTAGGTGGCATAGCACTGTTTTGCAGTAGTTTGGCTCCCATGACAGTTTCCAGAAGGTGGTGTTTGAAAAATGTTCTTTGGCCCCTTTGAGCCTTCAGTATGGGGTGCCATGGGGTTCAGTCTTCTCCCCCATGCTGTTTAACATCTACATGAATCAACCTACCTCACAGTACACCAATTAATTAAATTTCTAAATTACCACAAGTTATCCTTTTGGTTTCTTGTGTGAGGGAAAACATAGTGATTTGGAGTGTTAGGCAGAAGTTGAACAAATAGGAAAGGTTTTATCTACAAAACAAAGTTGGTGAAACACAGACGGTTCTGCAGCTTTGTTCTTTCACGGGTTGTGTTCTTTCTTATTAATTACACTCAATTTGTTGCAGGCATTGAAACAAAGTAGTAAATACACAGCTTCTCTACACTTCAGGTAGATGGTCAGGTTTCTAGAATAGGTGGTAAAATGCTTAACTCAGTTTCTGTGACTTCATTCTTGTTCCTTTACTTACCGTAGTTATGACAGGTGTTACAGTTACCGTATTTTTTGCTCTATAAGACTCACTTTTCCCCTCCTTAAAAGTAAGGGGAAATGTGTGTGCGTCTTATGGAGCGAATGCAGGCTGCGCAGCAATCCCTCTTGCTGTTCTGGCTTCTGAGATTCAGAAAAAAATATTTTCTTGCTTTCCTCCTCCAAAAACTAGGTGCGTCTTGTGGTCTGGTGCGTGTTATAGAGTGAAAAATACGGTAAATACTTTTGACACAGCCCAGCACCCTTTGCAGCCTAATATTTGGTTCATGAGCGAGGGGCACTTTTCATCAGTTACCCACTCTCTTAGCAATCCCACTCCTGAGGTATTTGAATTAGTATAACATACCCAGGGGACCCCCTCACCCCGTGTTACTAGTTTGGGAGTCTTCTTTTCCTAGAACTCTCCCCTCCTGGATAGAAGTCTGTATTCCCACAGGTTCTATCTCTCCTGGCTCAAACACAGCACTCCAGGTAACTCCTGTCTGTATACCTTCCACAGACCCTCAACCCAGTCTACCTATCTAAGTTGTGAGGCTCTTTCCTCTTGCTATAGATCAGTGGTTCCCAACCTTTTTTTGGTCATGCCCCATCTAAGCATCTCTAAAATCCTGATGCCCTCCCCGTGATATATAATTCTTAATATTTAAAAAGTGAACTCCTATTCACACGGAGGAAGCATAAAAGGCCATTCACTGTTAATAACTCATTCTTGAATTGCCCCCTTAAAAATAAACTTGCCCCCCCCCGTGGAGCGTGTGCCCCACATTAGGATCCACGGCTATAGATCATCTCCTCAGAGTGGATGTTCCACTCAAATCAGAACCAATTCTCCCTCAGACAAATCCTATCCTAATCGCTATCCCAGTCTCTGTCCCTATCTCTCAGCTGAGCCCTATGTCTCAACTCAAATCAAGCCCTATCCAACTCTCTTGGTAGCCAGTTAGAGAAAGGCTCCAGCACTTTGGTGGAATTTCCAAGGGACCATCACCAGACTCTGGTCTGGCTCTGCTGTCTGTCATGCCTGTCCCAGATGGGGACACACTCCTTCTGAAGGTGTGGGTGCATAGCTTGGGGGTATTTATAGATGGGAGTAAAATCTTTACTTATTGGGAAAGCTAATTGTCTGTGATTTATTCTAGCCTAAGTATTTTCATGGGGAACATTTGTTTAAAGGTGGATGATGGCAGATGCAAATCTAACCAAGTTTTAATGTGCTTGTTAGCAATCACCATTGTGCTTACATTAACTCTCTTCCAAACTGCTCTTTCCAACAAGACACACTCAGCAGACCTCCAACAGATTATCTAAGAATCTGAGGAGGAACAGGTAGTCTTTATAAATATGGGGGAGGGAAGAGATTTTGTTTAGATCTTGAACTCTCCCAAACTTCATGGACAGCTGACATGTGGGGCATCCACCTCCCAATCACCTGATATCACCATGACATCGCGTGGCCCAACTTCAAGGGAAATAACTGAATTCTTTCTCCTATTGTAGGTGGATCTTGAATTCAAGTCAAGCTGCAATGGAAGATCTCTGCTGGAAGCTGGATTTCTAAGCCCCCCTCCCCTTTCAACACGTGCCAGCTTGACCTGGGATCTCCTAACCACGATCCCCCTCATGCACCTGAACCCGGCATGGCTTGTCAGCTCCAATTTGCCACAAGCTCCCTGAATGTCCAAGCACTTGGTGCCCATCATGTACATACTTGCACTAGGATAAGCACTTGATTTTTTTTTTCAAGCCAAGGCACAGCCCACTTCTCTTTTCCAGTAATGTCTCTCAGCGCGTGGCACTCTACTCACAGCTTCTTTCCCTGTGGTGTTTCCATTTTTGATGTCATTTATGCACACACACACCTTTCTCATCAAGGAAGGTTAAGGGTTGGGAGGGAAGAAGAGTTGGGGAAACTCAAAATTTGGGTTCTGCTCTTTCTAATTACAAATCACCACCTGTGGTAAAATTATGGAAAAACAGATGAGCATTTCATCTGCTCAATAGCCTTAAAACAAGCAGCAGTTCCAGCTGCCAGTGTGATATATAGACACAACGGCAGGGCTGGGTGAGGGATTAATTAGGTCTGTCCGTGCACATTGCCAGGGGAGCACTTCTGTAGAGGTGATTGAAAACCAGAAAAGAGTGGCATTAGTCTTCATTGTTGGTTAAAGGCAACAAAAATAAAGATGCAATTGAGTTGACAAAGCTTCAAGGTATGTGGCTGAGTCATTTTGGAAGGTGTCAAAATGATCAAACTATAATTAATTAGCTGCAGTGCTATATTTAATTCTTCAACTTTAATGCAGACTTCTGCTCCCCATTACCTTTGCGGCTCAAAACAAAACAGCAGCAGCAAATTGGAGTCAGCAATTATTTGTCTCAACGTATGCATACTGAAGAAGCCAGGGTGGTTTGGCTAAAGGTTTGCTTTTTTTCCTTTATAAATCAAGCCCTCCTCTTTAATCTTATTGTCACGTTTGCTTTTCTGCTATAGAACCATGGGGCTGTGCTGTGCATTTGTATGAGCTGTCCAAATAACAGCAAAATATACTGTTTATACTGAACGCCCACTTCAGATACTGAGCAGAAAGAACCAGATTTCTCCATGGTTTAATAATACATGTGAGCAGGCTAATGTATTCACATGGAACATACTGATATTTTGTGTACATAGGTATCTAAGATATCAAACTCAAGAATCAGAGAGACAATAGTCAGGAAGGAAGATATTCAGGAAGCTGGAGATGGAAAGATAAGTGGTCTTGTGGTTGCAGAGGCAATCAAAGAGTCAACGGTTTTATGTTCTTTTTCCAAGGGTTTGCTTTGGCATCATGGTAAGAAGGAATCGTTGTAGTCAAAGCTACCGCAGCCTTCTTAGTCATTCCAAAGAATGCGTTGAGCAGTGGCAGATGGACAGCTTTCAAATGGCGCCCCCCCTTTTTTCATTGTTCATCCTTGTTGCACTGCCCCCTGCGGTGCCCACTCAGCTCAGCGCCCAGTGCGAGGAAACCGGCCACATTCCCCTAAGTCCACCTCTGTGTTGGGGCTCCTCCATTCATCCTTTTCATTATGCATTCATGAAAATTTCTCAGGTTTTTATTTGGGATGTTGTATGCGATCACACTTTTGATACTACTGTATTTGTACAGTATCTGCAAAAGTTTCAGAGCAGACACGCTGAAGTCAGTGCATGCCGCATAACTCCCTGCTGAAATCCTGTAACTTTTATACCGAAAGTGTTCCAGTTTAATTTTTTTTGTCCTGCTTCTGTTGTGCTATAGTGCAAGAGTGCCCCTCCAGATGGTAATAATGCAATAACATGGGGAAAACATTGCAGAACACCTAATAAAATGTAGACAGTACGAGTATAAATCCACCACCAAGGCGCTATTATTGCATCAATGACATGTTGCAAACCCTCCTGCTTTTCTGGATGGAGGCTGGAGTGTTGGTGGCAGCAGGGGTGAATCTGTGCGGAAATTTGCCTACTGTACAAAGGTACAATTTGCATTCATTGCTCTGCCAACTTTTGCCTCTGGCTACCACCCTGCTGGACAGCACCCCCTAGATAGCATCTTAAAAAGCAGAGACATCACCTTGCCAACAAAGGTCCGTATAGTTAAAGCTATGGTTTTCCCAGTAGTGATGTATGGAAGTGAGAGCTGGACCATAAAGAAGGCTGATTGCCGAAGAATGGATGCTTTTGAATTATGGTGCTGGAGGAGACTCTTGAGAGTCCCATGGACTGCAAGAAGATCAAACCTATCCATTCTGAAGGAAATCAGCCCTGAGTGCTCACTGGAAGGACAGATCGTGAAGCTGAGGCTCCAATACTTTGGCCACCTCATGAGAAGAGAAGACTCCCTGGAAAAGACCCTGATTTTGGGAAAGATTGAGAGTACAAGGAGAAGAGGACGACAGAGGACGAGATGGTTGGACAGTCTTCTCGAAGCTATGAACATGAGTCTGATCAAACTGTGGGAGGCAGTTGATGATAGGAGTGCCTGGCGTGCTCTGGTCCAGGGGGTCACGAAGAGTCGGACACAACTAAACGACTAAACAACAACAACAACCCCCACTGTACGTGACCTCCTGAAGTTTGTCCATGTAGGGTCTGTTTTTCAGGTTGATAAGGATTTTCCACCCCGGTATACATTCCGGACTAGATTAAAATTTAGGGCATATGATACAAACATCTTGATTAAATATTCTAAGAAACAAACAAACAAAATCAGTGCATAAAACGGTGCAGATTTTAAGTGGTCAGTCTACCATCTTGATTCAAAATGGCTTCCCATTATTTCTAAACATAGATGAAAACTTGCTCCTTCCTCTCAAGAACATCATGCAAAATCTGGTTACAATATCTTATGAGGTATCCAGATGTATAGAGAACAGACCAAAATATATCGTAGATTCTAAACAGTAAGGGC
This sequence comes from Podarcis raffonei, assembly GCF_027172205.1. Lineage (NCBI taxonomy): Eukaryota > Metazoa > Chordata > Lepidosauria > Squamata > Lacertidae > Podarcis > Podarcis raffonei. The sequence goes on from NC_070604.1 coordinate 4,542,637, forward strand.
CAGTTGAAAAATGTCTGCATGTGGCTTGATATCTTAACACCAGGATGAGCAGTTAAATGTGTGGAAACACTGTTTACTTTTCTTTGAGGTGATACACAATTTTATTTGGGATAAGGGCAGAAAAAGCTAAGGAGCGAGCAAAGCAAGAGGGCTTCTTCCTGAAATAGTTTTGTAAACAGAAAGTAGTTGAAGAACAATATGACTATACTTTTCTTGAAGCAAACACTGAGGGAGCTTATTTTTTAAAAAAACTTGCATATGCTCAGAAATGTTGCAAAAGAGACTAACTAGTTGGCTTGGCAGCTATATCAGTTGAACATGCCCAAGCATCAGCGCTTGACCTGAAAGAATTTGTGACAAAATTTGCAAAGGGAAAGGCATGCAAAGTGAGATTTTGATCTGCCTGAAACTGAAACTTTCGGCAGTAGGAGGGAAGAACAAGTAATTCACCATGGCCCTGCAACTTCTAAGCTGGAATTGTAATGGGATCAATTCCCCTCGAAAGAGGAAAAGTGTTTTTCATATATTAAGGAAAGAACAATTGGATTTGATTTGTTTACAGGAAACACATATAATGAGGTCACACAGGAAGCTGCTCATCAATAAGAGATTGGGACAAGAATTTATTTCATCTGACAAGGTTAAAAAAAGAGGAGTTGTGATATATGCAAAGGAGAAACTTTTACCGAAACAAATTTTTAAAGATGAACAAGGAAGATATTTGGCTATTGAAATTCAACTTCAAGGAGAAAAATTTTTGATCGTAGGGGTGTATGCACCGAACGAGGGGAAATCTGAATTTTTTAAGAAGTTGCATGAGGTTCTTTTGGACTATATGAATTACAATATAATTTTAATGGGAGATATGAATGGAGTTGTTTCTACAAATATGGATAAGGCACAAAGACAAGTAATCACCAAAGATGGGAGATTACCAAAGACTTTTTTTGAACTGACTGACAATATGGACCTGATTGACATTTGGAGAACTAAGAACCCTCTAGAGAGAGAGGGAACTTTTTTCTCTGAAGCAAAAATGACCTGGACTAGAATCGACCAAATTTGGATTACTAGAGGAATGGCACCAAAGATAAAAAAGGTAGAAATCTGCCCTAAAACTTGCTCCGACCATAATGCTGTAAAGATGGAGATGAAACAAATAACACCCGGCTCCTTCAGATGGAGGATGAATGACACCTTATTTAGAGATGAAGAAGTATACAAAAAGGCCCAAAAAACTTTGAGAGATTATTTTGAAGTAAATTTGGCTACTAATGTTGAAAAAAGAGTAATTTGGGATGCTAGTAAAGCCGTGATGAGAGGGTTCCTGATTCAACAGAATGCAATAAAGAAGAGAAGTCGAAATGAGAAAAAGGATAAAATTCTGGAGAAAATAAAAGAAGGAGAGAAGAAACTGAGAGCAAAGCCAAAGTCACAGGAGATTTTGAAAGAAATAAAGCTACTTCAGGTACAATATATGGAATTGATGAACCAGGAAATAGAATGGAAAATTAAACAAATGAGACAGAAGATATTTGAATCAGCAAACAAATGCGGGAAACTATTAGCATGGCAACTGAAAAAAAGACAAAAACTAAATACAATTACAAATCTGGAAGTGGAAGGAAAAGACATACATAACCCAATTGAGATTAGAAAGTGCTTCCAGAAATATTTTAAACAACTTTATGCACAAGGGCCACAGAACGAAATGGGCATAGACCGATTTTTGAAGACAAATGGATTACAAAAAATTTCACAAGAAAGTAAACGTATGCTGAACTGTAAGATAACCGACCAGGAGATAGAAGGTGCCATTCTAAGTATGCAAGTGGGCAAGTCTCCAGGACCAGACGGATTGTCTTCCTGCTACTATAGACTGTTGAAAGAGTGGCTATTGCAACCATTGAAGGAAGTTTGTAATGAAATTTTGGAGGGGAAAAGGGCTCCAGAATCGTGGAAAGAGGCCTACATTACACTAATACCAAAAACAGAGACTGAAAAGACTCAACTTAGGAACTACCGTCCCATATCCCTATTAAATGTGGATTACAAAATCTTTGCTGACATTTTAGCTAAGAGATTGAAAAAAGTGCTGATTGAAGAGATTCATAAGGACCAGGCGGGCTTTCTCCCGGGTAGACATCTGTCGGACAATCTAAGGAACATAATTGACATTTTGGAGAAGTTAGAAGTGAATATAAACACTAAGGCAGTTTTGATATTTGTGGACGCGGAGAAAGCCTTTGACAACATTTCTTGGAGCTTTATGAAAAAGAATCTACAGGGTATGGGGGTAGGCCATGGTTTTGAGAATGGTATTGGTGCAATATATTCAGAACAAACGGCTAAACTAATTGTAAATAATGTGGTTACAGAACAGTTCAAGATAGAAAAAGGGACACAACAGGGATGCCCAATTTCCCCTCTGCTTTTTATCTCGGTCCTGGAGGTTTTGCTGAACATGATTAGAAGGGACCGGATGGTTAAAGGTATACAGGTCGGAGCCAAACAGTTTAAATTAAGAGCGTTTGCAGATGATCTAGTTTTGACATTACAGGAGCCAGAATCTAGTACTAAAAGAGTTTTAGAACTAATTCAAGAATTTGGTCAGGTTGCAGGATTTAAATTGAACAAGTTAAAAACCAAAGTTCTTGAGAAAAATTTAACACCGATAGAGAGAGAAAAGTTCCAGAATGAAACAGGCCTGACTGTGGTTAAGAAAGTGAAATATTTGGGGATTAATATGACAGCTAAAAATGGGAATTTGTTTAAAGACAATTATGAAAAATGCTGGGCTGAAGTGAAAAAAGATTTAGAAATTTGGTCGAATTTGAAGCTTTCCTTGTTGGGTCGAATTGCAGCTATAAAGATGAATGTATTGCCTAAAATGTTGTTTTTGTTTCAAACTTTGCAAATTTTGGACAAAATGGATTGTTTCAAGAAGTGGCAGAAATATATTTCTAAATTTGTCTGGCAGGGCAAGAAGCCGAGAATAAAATTTAAGATATTAACTGATGTAAAGGAAAGAGGTGGATTTGCCCTGCCAGACCTGAAACTTTACTATGAATCAGCAGCATTTTGATGGTTGAAAGACTGGCTGCTTCTTGAGAACACAGACATTTTGGATCTTGAAGGTTTTAACAATGTTTTTGGGTGGCATGCATATCTGTGGTACGACAAGGTGAAAGCACACAAAGCTTTTAAAAATCATATTGTCAGGAGAGCACTGTTTAATGTTTGGACTAGATATAAAGATCTGTTGAATAAAACTCCAAGGTGGTTGTCACCAATGGAGGCTAAGGCTCAGAGGAAACTTAACATGGAGGCCAAATGGCCAAAATATTGGGAAATTTTGGAACAAGAAGGGGACAGACTGAAACTGCAGAGTTTTGAGAAATTGAAAGATAAAGTGCGAGATTGGCTTCATTATTATCAGATAATGGAGGTTTACAATTTGGACAAGAAAGTTGGTTTCCAGGTGGAAAAATCTAAATTGGAAACAGAATTGCTAGAATCCAAAACTAAGACTTTGTCAAAAATGTATAACTTGCTGCTGAAATGGAATACTCAGGATGAGACGGTTAAATCTGTAATGATTAAATGGGCACAAGACGTTGGACATAATATCATGTTTGCTGACTGGGAACAGTTGTGGACCACCGGGATTAAATTTACGGCATGTAATGCCTTAAGAGAGAATATTATGAAAATGATATACAGGTGGTACATGACCCCAGTCAAGCTTGCAAAAATCTATCATTTGCCCGACAATAAATGTTGGAAATGCAAGGAAAATGAAGGTACATTCTTTCACCTTTGGTGGACGTGTCCCAGGATTAAGGCTTTCTGGGAAATGATATATAATGAATTGAAAAAGGTATTTAAATATACCTTCTTGAAGAAATCAGAGGCCTTTCTCTTGGGCATGGCTGGCCAAGTGGTGCCAAAGAAGGACAGAACTTTTTTTATGTATGCTACAACAACAGCAAGAATACTCATTGCAAAGTATTGGAAGACGCCAGATCTACCCACTCTGGAAGAATGGCAGATGAAACTGATTGACTGTATGGGACTGGCAGAATTGACGAGCAGAATCCGTGACCAGGGAGAAGAGTCGGCTGAAGAAGATTGGAAAAAATTTAAGGACTATTTACAGAAATACTGTAAAATTAAAGAAAGTTAAATGGTGTTGGATTGAAAATGAATGGTTTCTAGCTGTAATAATACAAAGGAACATAGATGGAAAAAAAGGTTTTGAAAAATAAGGTAATGTTATAAGCTGTAATGCTTTAAATGAAGGATTTGCTGAACAAATAACCTTAATTGGGATACAAGGAGGAGAAGTATGAGGAGGTCTGAGAAATTTGTTATTTAAGAGTATGGTTGATGAACTTTATGTTTTTTTAATGTGTTTGTTTGTTCTGTTTTTGTTTGTTTGTTCAAAAAAATTGGAAAATTTAATAAATATCTTTAAAAAAAAAAAGAAACTGAAACTTTCAAGAGACTTAAATTTTTAGCTTCACAATTCACAAGGTTTTTCAAAGTGGTTTGTGTGCTAAAATGTTTTCTTTTGTACTTGAAAAAGATAATAAACAGTTGTTGCATTACAATAAGTCCCAAACTTAGGTTGGGGCTATGTTCTGGGGATTGCACCTAAAGCCAAAATCGCATATAGTCATAGCACATTGGGTTCAATGGTGGGTGGAATTACCAAAGTCCTTTTTCCTGGGTGCCTGCCCCCTTTCTAATTTTAATCTTAATTTTTTATTTATTTTATTTTTTTGCCAAGCACATAAAGCTGAATGCACACAAGTTAAATGCACATAAGTTGTGGGCTTACTATACATCTTCTGGGGCCAATTTGAAGAAAAAGAAAAAGAAGAAGAAGAAGAAGAAGAAGAAGAAGAAGAAGAAGAAGAAGAAGAAGAAGAGTTTGAATTTGATATCCTGCTTTATCACGACCCAAAGGAGTCTCAAAGCGGCTAACATTCTCCTTTCCCTTCCTCCCCCACAACAAACACTCTGTGAGGTGAGTGGGGCTGAGAGACTTCAGAGAAGTGTGACTGGCCCAAGGTCACCCAGCAGCTGCAGGTGGAGGAGCGGAGACACGAGCCCGGTTCCCCAGATTACAAGACTACCGCTCTTAACCACCACACCACACTGGCTCTCAATTTGAACAGGGTGTGGGGCATGCATGGCAGGAGAGGGGGGGGAGAGGGGGACATCCCACTGCACAAATAGAAATCCTTGCAGTGATGAGATGTGGTAGTTGAATGCTGCCCATATGCACTGAAGTGTAGAAGTGTGTCTATAAGGGAAAGGCCTTTATTGGGGTCAGCACCCCGGGACAGCTGGATGTCATTTTGGTGTCAGGCAAAGGCCTTTTTTCCCACTGCACATTATTTTCATGCTCCTTAGTGTTTATTTCAATTCCATTGACTTTTAGACTTCTCTTTTTATTTAATACAGTGTTCTGATCTTTGTTTCAATTTTTGCTTTGTTTTAATTTTAACATTTTTATAAGCCACCCTAGGAACCTGCTGAATGGCAGAGTATAAATAAAATAAATGCATATAGAATATTATAGCACTTTACATTCTTAGTAATCCCCAATTTGGGGTCTTCTTTGCCTGTTGTCCAGAAAATGTTGTGAGGAAGTCACAATGGCATTAGTAAATCTGCTCTAGAATAAACGGGGTGTGGGGGGTGTTGTAATTCCACCAAGTACTATTACCTTGCAAGCACCGTTTCCCCCCGTGATGCCCCTGCAGGGTTTCCACACTAGGAAAAGAACCCTGCAATATCTGTCTTCAAGAAAAGCAAAACAAATTGCAAACCTCATGCTGTATTGCACAATGAAACATAAACCCAGCAATACATTTCTGCAGCTGACACGTTCATCCTCACACACCATGGGAGATGGTAAGGTACCCTGCAGAGGAAACATACTAAATGAACTGACAATCAAGGGCCTTTGCAGGATGTCCGGTTTATTTATTGTTTTAACTACAATAGAAAGGTATAAGCAAAAATTGATAGCCCTTCTTACTGGACAGCTGTTGCTCCTATGGTAAAGTGGCTTAAAAGCTCACATTCCTCAATTCCATTGGCCCAGGTCTATTTCCTGTGCAGTTGTCATTAAAATAATCCAACATTTCAGACTTTATTAGAATATAATGCAATGCAATTTTTTTATTAGCTAATGGGCTGCCTTTTTGCACTCCTTTGTACTTCTCAATCTCTCAGAGCAAAGGCTATAAAACGGGGAAGTGTGATCCCATCTGGAAGCCATTAAAGATCAATAGAGGCGGAATCTCAAAAAGAGCCTATCAAAACAAATGCGAGCAAAACAATAAGTCAGCTTCTGTTTTCAAATCCCAGCGCACTAAAGCACATCACACTCCCAACGTGACACAGAGTAGCACTGGCATGTTAACACCAGAAATGAGTAATCTAATTTGAAAGGAGGGCAAATATGGTTAAAACCCAGTGCCTCCTTAATTCTTTGGGAACATGGGAAATAATCTATTGCGTGGGATGTGTCCCTAATGGAGGCGCCAGGAAGCGAGGGGGCAGCCTTCTCTGTTATGGGAATCCAGAAGGAAGGATTTCAAGGCCTTGATCCTTTCCACGTTGTTGTCTGTGTACAATAAGCACACACTTTGGAAGCAGCTTTCAGCAGCAAGATAGCAGGTTCAAGCCATGTTCTCATCTCATCACATGTTGCGGGATCGCCCATGTGAGCTATTTAAGTAGCAAACAAGGAAAGCAGGTGGAAAAGATGATCAGAGCCAGCTGAATTGTCCCCACTGCCACCCTACAGCAGAGATGGGAGTCCATATGTTGTTAGAGTCTCCCTTGCCCCACAGGCAGAAGCCACTGCCTTGCAGGAAAGATCCTGATGAGTCGCTGTCATTTTGTTATTGTATGTTTAGTCATAAGCCTTTAACTTTAATTTATTTACGGCTATTAGCCCATAAAATATGTACAAACATAAAAACACAGAGACATAAAAACCGATATATCCGACAACAGAAGGTGAACACCACGATGCAAGGGTGGGTCATTGAGCAGAGCCAAATGACAGCTTGGGGCCAGGAGAGCTCCAAGGGACGGATCACAGAAAAAGGAAAACTGAAGACGAAATCCGACATGCACTCTCATCATAACAGTCCGATTAGTTTTGATGTTGTTGTTTTCTGGTGGTTTTTGAGTGTGAGATAACCGCATTCAGGAATCTCGCCACCTGCAGAGTTACAGAAGGATCTGTATCCTGCAAAAGCAGTGCGGCGTGTGACTCAACAGGCCTGCCAACCAAGTGCAGTAAAGCAGGACCCAGGAATTTAGTCCTGGCTATGCTATGTAGGGGACAGTTGAACATTATATGTGAAAGAGATTCAACAGTTTCCCCATCACACACGCATAGCGGAGACACCAAACCCTTGGAAAATCTGTGGCTCAGCTGGTTCGATGGAAGGACATTGAACCTTGCCCGAATAAATGCAAGTCGGTGTGGTACTGATGAAAGAGATGACATGTATGATGGAAGGCCAAGTGGTGGGGTTATTCCGTGATACCTGGGGGAGCAGACACCCCCACCCCTGGCGAGGTTGTGTTGATTTTCAATGTCCGCTAATCTTTGCTCAATAAGGCTTTTGGCTGAGCGTAAGTTCATCTTTAAGGAGTCCACTGGGGAAATTCCGATGCTCAGAAGTTTGGCATGGATTTTTCCTACCCACGGGTTGACAAAGACGTCCCGCCAGAGGCACTGAAAAAGGTAATGGTCGGGAAGCCTATGCCAGCTGGACAGCCAATAGCCAAAGACTCGCTTCCAGATGACAGTCTCCAATGATGCAATCCTTAACTCCAGACGTATGGCTGCGTTGCTCACACACATGGGGAGTTTCAGAAGGCGACGGAGAAACTGATTCTGCAATGTCCCCAGCGATGTTAAATTGGACTCTGGGGCCCAGAGCGGGGCAGCATAACAGAGGGTGGAGACCACTTTTGCGTGGTATACCTTCAATGCAGAAGGGATGTGAGAGGCTCCGTCGGCCGCAAAAAATTGGAGTAGAGTATAAAGTATTGTTTTCCCTTTGTTTAGTAAATACTGTATCTGTGGCTTCCAGCTTAGATTGTAATGAAAAAAGACTCCCAGGTATTTAAATTTGAAAACCTGTTCTAATTGGACTCCATCTAACTTCCAGCTGTAAGTTTTCCGAGACCTGGAAAAGACCAGGACTTTAGATTTCCCATGATTAATTGTCAGATGGTTAAGTTTGCAATAAGCCGCAAAAATCTTTAGAGCTCTGCATAAACCAACTCTAGAGTAGGAAAGGATCGCTGCATCATCGGCATATAGGAGCAGAGGGCAGCGAAAATCAGCTAGGCGGGGGGCATGAATGTTGGCTTGAGACTCATTCAGAAAGAGCTTCATATCGCTAATAAACAAGTTGAAGAGGAGTGGGGCCAAAATGCAGCCTTGGCGCACACCTCTATTTATTGGGACCTCGTTGGATAGGTTTCCCGCCGGTGTGAGTCTCACTCTAGCCGACGACCCATGGTGTAATTGGGTTATAAGCCATAACAGCCTTCTATCTATGCCCCATCTCTCTAATTTCTTCCATAGGCAGTTTCTTGGGATACTGTCGAAGGCAGCCTTTAGGTCTATAAAAGCGACACATAGGCGTCCCCGACTCGGGGCAGAATATTTTCTGGCAAGATGATACATGATTACCATATGGTCAGAGGTCGAATAATTGTTCCTAAAGCCCGCTTGCTCATAGCCAATCAAATTTGAGTCGTTTGCCCAATGGGACAGCTTAGACAGCAAAAATTTTGCATAGATTTTCCCGATGATAGACAAAAGGCTGATGTTCCGATAGTTCTCCGGGTCAGCAGGGGGACCCTTTTTATGGACTGGCACGATCACGGCCTCCTTCCATGACCTAGGGATAAGCCCCGTAGAATTAATTGCATCAAAGACTTTGGCCAGAATTTCAGCCCACCACCTCGGTTGCGCAACAATAGCCTCAGCAGGGACTAGATCCGGCCCGGGGGCTTTGCCCGTTTTCAGATCTAATATCAAGTCCATTATCAGGTCTGGGTCGGTGGAGGGCCACAAAGGTAAATGGTCGACTCGGAATTCCGTGGATGAGTTGGATTCCTCTGCCAAGGAGAAATATTTACTCAAGAATTGTTCCCATGTGGGCGCAGGGATAATCGTCAGTGGGTACTTCCTTCCTCTTTTGTTTATCAGAGCCCAAAATTCCTGTGGTCTGCGGGATCTCGAGGCCGCAATCAAGGCTCGCCAACGCTTTTGATGCCACTCGCGTTTGGCCAGCTTTAAAGTCTGTTTGTATGCTCTTTTGGCTTGTAAATAGGAGGATGGTAGAGCCTGGGCATTAGAGTTTTTGTATTCATTATAGATGGAATGAAGAAGGGATCTTGCTTGTTTGCAAGAGGTGTTAAACCAAGGGGCCCCAGCACTGCAATACGCCACTTTCGCCTTTTGAGGAGGTGATGTAAAAAAAGTGGTAAGGTTTGTTATAAGAAGGTTAAAAAGTTTCAAAACCAAATTGGAATCTTGTAAATCAGTAGTTATTTGAGGTAAGTAGGCAGTGATTTCCCTATGGAAAAAAACCTGGTATTTTTGGGCCACAGCCTCCGACCATTTGATCCCTCTTATTTTGATCGATGATGAGGTTTCCAGAAGGACTGAGTGTTTATTGTCGTTCTGGCACCGGAACAATGACAAAGTGGTCACTATTGGGAGGTGATCACTGAAATGTTGGTTTTCAACTTGGAAGGAAAGTACATTAACGGCCAGATTTGCGGAGATCAAGAAGTAATCGATAACACTGTTAGATGTTAGTCCCAGGTGAGTGAACTCCCCCGGTATATCGGGGGGGAAGGTGCCGTTCAAAAATACTAGATTAGTCATAAGCCACCTTTGGAGGGTTTGTAGCCTCATACTGAGAGGCTAGCTAATTCCAGTGCTCTTGACTCTGGCTGGCAGCAGCCTTCTAAAGCTGAGACCTGAGGATTAAGATAGAGAGACTTTTCCCATCTCCACTGGATTTTAAGCAGGAGTTCCTGAACAGTGAAACTGGGACCTTCTGCATGAAAAATCACACTGCCATTAGGTCTCTCTTATGGAAAATATCATGTGAGAAGGGCCTATAGATTTAATCAGCAGCATAAGTAAACAACTGAAAGACTTTGCAAGCAAAATGCTTTTAAATAAAAATTAAGACAGACACTTGATTCTTATATTTTATGAAAGGAACATGTAACATTTCTCCTTAATTTTTAAAACTACACAGAAACCACCACATACCCTCCAAGTGTCCTGATTTTCCAGGGGCAGCCCTGGAATTGTGAAAGCCATTCCAGCTTCTGATTTGATCCCGGAAGGTCCCTATTTCCCCCGCCATTGCTACCACCGCCAAGCTTGGAGAGGAGGATGAGGCGGCGCTTGTCCCGAGTGAGGGAGCATCCTCTTGCCTCTCCATGGCTTCTGCTGCCGGCCTCCTCACTTGGGCAGCTCATGGCAGCTGCTGGAGATCAGGCAAGGAGGAGAAGAGGCTGCCACTGCCAAGGCCCAGCCTTGCATGATGGCTGGCTCTGTGGGGCACGCAGAGGGCAGGACCACCCTGGGGAGGAAGAAAGGGGAGCAGAATACAAGGAGAATTGATTTTTTTAAATTTATTTTTTTTATGCTTTGTGCATTCACATCTAATCCTGCCCCTTTATGAGATTTATTTATTGGTTTGTGTTTTTCTTTTTTCTAAATCTACCAAAGAATGAAATAAAATAAAATCGGGATTAAGGGGTTTTCACAGGATGGTTGAAAGCATGTGTGCTGTGCCCTGTTGGTGTAGTGGTGACAGTTCTGTGGGGGTTGAGGGACAAAAAATGGGGGGGGTCATGGAGGGTCAGTTGCGGGGAGTGAGAAATGTCTCTATTTTCCCCCAATCCCTGAAAGGTAAAGGTAGTTCAGGTTTCTAAGTGTCCAGCTGAAAGGAACTACAGGAAAAGTGTTAATGATTTGTAAGTACTTTCCAGGAGATGTGATGTGTACAGCTTAAGAATACTGCCCCTCGATGGGAAAAAATGTATTTCTATTAAGGGACTAGGATTGTGCTATGCTTGTTGGAATTTTTGCTTGTGCACAGGAATTTAGCTCCAGGTCTGTGTCTGTCACTGAAATTGACAACTGCCTATGGCTCTGTACAATTAAAACGTAGATCTTAAATTTCACATCATTATCCAAATAAAATATATCTGCCAAAGGGGACTGGTATTACACAGTTAGAGAACTGCGATACCAGTTCTATGATTAACATATTGAGAGGAATATAAGAATTTCTCACCTATTTTCCAGAGGGAGACTAACTGGGGAGCTGGTGGTAAAGAGACTAATTGAACATGCTCTCTCTGTTAAGTAGGAAGACGCCCAGCACTGGGGCTGCCCATTCCACAAAAGCAGACGAGACTGTCCTTCATACATTAGCCGTGCTTTCTAGGGGACAATTGAGTGGGGAAGCATAAAACCTTCTTACTTTTCTAAATAAGTAAAAGAGAGAACAAATGTTTCGTAATGTTCACAAGGTTCAAAACCACACCTGCCTTTCACTTTGAGACCAAGAATTTTGTGTGGAAGGAGAAGGGGAAATATTTTCCTCCCTGTCGTAACTTAAAGCCACCTACTTCAATACTGATAAGCCCTTATTCAGGAGGTGGGAGTGGGTTTCTTTTAACCTTTTAGAAAAGGCTTTCTACTCTGCCCCCGCCCCCATTGCAGGCAATGGGAGTGAATAAACTATGACAACTTCAGGGCTAACATAGTTAAGGACTCAGTTGGACGCAGGCCAGGAAAATGAGGGGGTGAGGATCCGGCAGAGCCAAGCTCATGTCTGACACACCCCATTTCTGGCCCTACCCCCACTGGGGTTACTTTCAGCCGTACGGTACATCTGTGCCCATGAAGCTTTCTGTGGGTATGCAAGGCAGCCTCCAGGATAGAAGTGCCAACCTCCTTCCACAGCCCCATGTCCTTGGTTGCACCTTGTCACCAGAAATGTCTGTGGCACAGAGTTGATTCTCTCAGCTCTCTCTGGTTTACCAGCTACAGCCATTCCTAGATGACAGCCTCCTCTTTGGATTCGGAACACAGGCAGTTGCTTTGTACTAAGCCAAAGCACTGGTCCCTCTAGCTCACTTCCCTCGACACAGACCAGGAGTGGCTTGCCAGGGTCTCAGGAGCAGCTCTGTCTTATTCATACCAGAGGCGGAGCTAGCTGCTCCGGCACCCAGAGCAGTGCACATGCTGTGCACCCAGGGTTGGGGCTAGCGGCCCGAGGCGAGTGCTGAGCATCCCAGGGGGGTGTTGAGAGCGGCCCAGGGGGGCGGGGTGGCAATGTGACCCCCCCCCTCAGGGATGACACCTGGGGCGGACCGCACCAACCGCACCCCCTTCCTCCTCCAGTGATTCATACCAGTACACACTAATGACTGAACCTGGGACATTCTTCATGCAAAGGCATGAAGCAGACTTCTGAGCTTAGTCCTTAATGCACAGTGCTGTAGGGCTGCCTTTGAGGTTGTCTCAGAAACCAGCTAATGCAGGAGTGGAATCCCCAGAACCATTTCCAACAACAGCAAAATGAATAGTGACAAAAATGAGAATGCAGAGGCTTTGCTTTTGCAACGATCATTAATCAGGAAAGCCCACAGTCCGATGCACCTACGCAGGAACAAGCCCCATTGAACCCCATGGGAACTTGTTGACATCTGTCCGTCTCAAGAGATAATAGAGTGGGCTTCTGGGGGTGAAGCCAAACCATGGTGTTAGCAGCATCAAAGTTACCTCCCCAGGGTGCAAGCCTAAGCAGTGTGTATGGAGGACCTGGACCCAGGTAAATGTAAAGGACCCCTGGACGGTTAAGTCCAGTCAAAAGTGACTATGGGGTTGTGGCGCTCATCTTGCTTTCAGGCCAAGGGAGCCAGCATTTGTCCACAGACAGCTTTCCAGGTCATGTGGCCAGAATGACTAAACCGCTACTGGAGCGATGGAACAACGTGATGGAAACCAGAGCGCACAGAAACGCCGTTTACCTTTCCACCACAGTGGTACCTATTTATCTACTTGCAATGCTGTGCTTTTGAACTGCTAGGTTGGCAGGAGCTGGGACAGAACACCTGTCGCAGGGATTTGAACCATCAACCTTCCAATCAGCAAGCCCAAGAGGCTCAGTGGTTTGACCACAGCTCCACCTACAACAATACACCCCTCTTGGCCTCACCAAGGTGGTCCAAAGCATACCAATACAATTGGCACCAGCCTGGCTGCAGGAGTAGCTGGAAGGAGGCAGACAAGGCGCCAACCTGCAATTTCTGCTCCTGTTTCTGTTTTCATTGAAATTTCCCAGCATCCTTAGCTGACCTGGCTGGCCCCTCCTCTAGGTTGGGGTCTGAGATGCTGCCTGGAGTGGTGCTTATGACACTCCCTTTGATTCTAGAATGGAATCCTAACCTGTTTGCGAGAGAATCAAGGTGCAGCCAACAACTTGCTTGACTTGGGGGCTGGGGGCAAAATAGAAATACGTTGCAGAGTCTGCAGTTGTTCCTTGTCCTTCTGCTTCTTCTGGATGCATAACGTTGGGGTGGGTAGCAGAGTCAGGAGTGAACCTGGATTAGCAAAATTGAGAGGAAACCAAATTACGGTAGTTTGTTTATCCTTCAACAAGTGCCATTACTAGCCATCCCCTTATTCAGTTGGAGGAGCAATAACACAGTGGAAACAAACAAGGAAGCTGCAAAAGCACTTTTCCCAACCATTGGTAATGCCAGCTGGGACTGATGCAAGTTGGCATCAAATTTTAATCAGTCCCCACTTGCTTCATTGGTTAATTAGCTCAATTAAGCCACCACCTTAATGATAAAGGTTTGTGATATGTGAGGTCAGTGTGTAGAGCCTGGGAGTTCTATTTATGCCTCCTTGAGTTCCATGGAAGAAACACCAGATATAAATGTAATTTTAAAATGAGCTTCGTCCTTATGATTTCCACCTTGGGACTGGTGCTATTTAACTTGCTAGATCTGGGGTGGTCAGTGAGGCAACCAAGCTGCAAAGGAGGCCAAATTATTTGGTCGAGACAAAATCCAAGCACTGTAAGGTGTGAAATCTAGACTTTTATACCCTTGGAAGTGGAATGTTCATTTGACCATCATATTATTCTTCTAAAAACTCCTCATTCACTTAATGCAACTGCAAAAATCCCTGAAAAACAGGGTATCACTCTTCCTTGGGGAGTGGGTTTGGGAGGGGAGGGAGAATCAATTTTTACGGCAGGAAATTTGCCCCTTAAGTTATCACTAAACCTGCTTATAATTAACACCTTCCATATCATTGGATCAGATAAGGAAGGGAGAGAATCTATTATGTTGATTCCACCGTCCATCTGGTAGTTTTTTCCCTGGAACAGGCTGAAGTTGAGCAGCAGTCATACATAACAGCCTCCGGTAAGTCAGCGCAGCACTCCTGTGGGGTTATCAAGCAGGCCAGCCCTCGAAGGCAGAGCAAAACCTTCCGCCAGGGAACTTCCTGCTAAAGTGCTTGCACCGCATCTCTAGGATTATCCCCACAACACCAACATATCATCTGGCTTTAAACTTCACGCCCCCTGGCAACATATACACTAAAAATTCTATTCCCTTCCATGTGCCTTCTTATCCTTTAGCTCTGTCTTCCAATTGTGCCTCCTAGCAGCCATTGGCTGAAGCTCACACCTCACCACCCAGCACCAAGCTGGATTAGCTGCAAGCCAATAGCTGGGGGTCAGGATTAAGAGGCCAGTGTGTGCTTTAATATAAGATGCCTATAATTAATGGCATTATTAATAGCTTGACTGAAAAATTCATTAAAAAATCCATTAAAAATAAATACCCTTTTACAAAAGGCATTGCCTTGGGTGAGAAAAACAGGGGGGGAAGATAAAGCAGAATTGATTGGTGGTTTTCAGTTCAGAGAAAGACAGACCATAGTTCAAGCTGATTAAAATTGAACATTTGAGATTAAGCACTCTTGCCAAAATATTCTCTGTAGTTACTTAATATGAAAATATTATAAGATGTCACATTTAAACATCTTTTATAGAGAGAGGACTTGACTGTGTGATACGAGTTGCATGTCACTGCTATATAAAGTTCTTCCCTAGCAGAGAATCAGTATAAAAATCTGAAGTTAACTGTATGATCCACTCCACCTCTCAACTGCACGCAGGGCTTTCAAATGCTTCCTCCAGTTTTTTAACCCCTAACAAAAAGCCTTGGGAAACGTTTGCACTGAAATTTGAGCAGCTGTGGGCCTTTTGGTCCCTCTGTTTAGGACACTTTTCATTCTCTTCACAATCTGGCAAGCTGGTCTCTGTGGTGCACTGCAGCAATGCTCATTTTAGGCACTTTTCATCTCCCCTCTCACCCCTCAAGCAAACTCCCCTTCCCCACCAGAATGTATATGCAAAAGGCTGGAAGGATCAAAGGAACCAAGCCACGCCTAGGCCACGTGCCAGCTTTGCATGGACTTTGACTTTTTGCTTAGAGGCCCAGATTCTAATGGCTCTCTCAGGGAATTTAAGGCTCGGAGCGGTAAGCCAAAGCCCTCATGCTACTAAAGGCTAGAGAAGCTCGCAGAAGGGAGTAGAAGAGCCCAGTAGGTCACATCAAACAGTCAAGAGATTCCCCAAGGCAATGGATTTGGTGCATTCATTTAAGTTGGCCATTAGTGTCTCCACACTGCAGGTTACCTCAGTTTTGAGTCTTGGTCAGTTTCTGTTCTCTTTGCTTCACACAGATCGGCTGCTGGGTGCTTTTGTTGTATGAGAATATCTTGCACGTTTGAGTGTTGGGCTGTTCTACAATAAGTGAAGTTTCCAGCTTTGGATTAAGGCACATTTCTGTTAGCAGTGCTTTTTTTCTTTTTTTTAAAAAAAGGTGCCGGTACTTACCATTAAGTTGTTATAGTAATTGCCACACTTTTAACATTGGGGGGGGGGAGGTGCTGGTGCTGTATACCATTGAGTACCCCCAGAAAAAACACTGTCCATTAGTCTTCAGAATAAAAAAAAATTCCTTCCAGTAGCACCTTAGAGACCAACTAAGTTTGTTAGGTTAGGGTTAACAAACTCAGTTGGTCTCTACACGAAATTAAAAGATGCCTGCTTCTTGGGAGAAAAACAATGACAAACCTAGACAGCATCTTAAAATGTAGAGACATCACCTTGCCAACAAAGGTCTGTATAGTTAAAGCTATGGTTTTCCCAGTAGTGATGTATGGAAGTGAGACAGTACAGTATAAATCCACCACTAAGGCACTATTATTGCATCAATGACATGTTGCAAACCCTCCTGCTTGTCTGGGTGGAGGCTGGAGTGTTGGTGGCAGGCAGGGGTGAATCTGTGCGGAAATTTGCCTACTGTACAAAAGTACAATTTGCATTCATTGCTCTGCCAACTTTTTCCTCTGGCTACCACCCCGCTAGACAGCACCCCCTAGACAGTGTCTTAAGAAGCAGAGACATCACCTTGCCAACAAAGGTCCGTATAGTTAAAGCCATGGTTTTCCCAGTAGTGATGTATGGAAGTAAGAGCTGGACCATAAAGAAGGCTGATCACCGAATAATTGATGCTTTTGAATTATGGTGCTGGAGGAGACTCTTAAGAGTCCCATGGACTGCAAGAAGATCAAACCTATCCATTCTGAAGGAAATCAGGCCTGAGTGCTCACTGGAAGGACAGATCGTGAAGCTGAGACTCCAATACTTTGGCCACCTCATGAGAAGAGAAGACTCCCTGGAAAAGACCCCGATGTTGGGAAAGATGGAGGGCACAAGGAGAAGGGGACGACAGAGGGCGAGATGGTTGGACAGTGTTCTCAAAGCTACAAACATGAGTCTGATCAAACTGTGGGAGGCGGTGGAAGACAGGAGTGCCTGGCATACTCTGGTCCAGGGGGTCACGAAGAGTCGGACACGACTAAACAACTAAACAACAACAACAACAAAGGTGCTACTGGAAGGATTTTTTTTATTTTCTTTTGACTACGGCAGACCAACACCTACCTGTAACTAGAACATTAGTCTTCAATTAGGGATGTTAGAGTAATCCATTGAAAATGGACTTTCAAGTGGATTTTCTTCCATCCACCTCTTGGACCTCCATCTGGCATAGGCTCTTCCTATGAACGCTCTTCATCTTAGTTTTCTACCATATAAGATAAATAAATACACATACGATGCAAAAATTGCTTTGCAATTCACATTATCTACATATTCCTGAATGCATAATTGTTGCTGTCTCAACAGGGGTCTCATTCATTTTCTTTATTTCTGAAATGCTGTTTGTCTGCATATATGTTGCTAGAGACAGCCTACAGTCCAGGAATCAGCATGTTTTTACATGAGTAGAATGTGTGCTTTTATTTAAAATGCATCTCTGGGTTATTTGTGGGGCATAGGAATTTGTTCATTATTTTTTTCCAAAATATAGTCCAGCCCCCCACAAGGTCTGAGGGACAGTGGACAGGCCCCCTGCTGAAAAAGTTTGCTGACCCCTGGCCTACAGGCAGTAAGGCTAGAATCCTAACCATATCAACTTAGAAGTAAGTTCCCTTGAATTCAGTGGGTCTTATTCCCATGTAAATAGGATTATGATTGCAGCCTTCATCCACTTCCTTCTGTACAAATCATCATCATCATCATCATTACCACCGATGGAATTTAGCATTCTTCATTGTTCTTTCAACCTGGAAAGATGTGATCTCTTTGGTTGCCTACTGGCTTCATCAGAGCTGCATAGTGAAACTCTTTTGCTGCCAAACATAAAACAACAGTTTAAAGCAGCCAAACATAAAATAATGTCTACTGCAAACATTTAAAACATAGGTTAACTGGAGCATTATGTTTCAGCAAATGCACACACAAATGACCATTTTCTGTATAAAATACACATTTATGGAATGATACGTTGCATTACAAAAATGACTTGTATAAGTGGCCTTAGAATGTCTGTAAAACATTTAATATGTCTTTAGGAATCCATACAACCCAGAACTCAAAGAGGAAAATATCAGCAGGGTCCCAAATTGTCCTTCCCTGAGACTTGAGCAAGGGCAATAAGACAAGACGACAAGTTTATATCAAATTGTAAAATCAAGATAGCAAGGCTGCAGCCCTATCTGCAGGACAAACTGGATTGAGTTCAATGGGACTTATGTCTATGGTTAGGATTGCAGTAACAGATGGCTTTGTTTTATGTGTGGTTTCCTGTGTGTTTTATTGTTTTAAAGAAGATGGAAAGTATAAAAAAATACAAAAATTTACAAAAATACAAACCAACAGGTAAGTCACACATTCAGAAGTAGCAAAAGTACAACCTCTTTTTAAACCCTACTCCAGGCAACCCATATATGAACACTCAGCAGCATAAAAAAGCTAAGAAAATATCAGTCTGCAAATAAACAATACAATTTTACAGAAAAGACCAAGACTAAAGCGAGACAAAATAAGAAAAGGAAGCTGCCAACATTCATTTACAGGTAAGCATAGTGAGGGAGATAGTTTCAGGCAAAGAGAAATACAGGCCAAATGAGGAGGAGCTATGAAAAGGATAAATTAAGCATTCCAACAGTTTGGGTTCAGGTTGAGCTTTGGGTTGGGGTTGGGGTTGGGGTTGGGGTTAGGGTCAGGGTCAGAGTTAGAGTTAGAGTTAGAGTTAGGGTTAGGGTTAGAGTTAGAGTTAGAGTTAGAGTTAGAGTTAGAGTTAGGGTTAGGGTTAGGGTTGAGGTTAGGGTTAGGGTTAGGGTTAGGGTTAGGGTTAGGGTTAGGGTTAGGGTTAGAGTTAAGGTTAGGGTTAGGGTTAGGGTTAAGGTTAAGGTTAAGGTTAAGGTTAAGGTTAAGGTTAGGGTTAGGGTTAGGGTTAGGGTTAAGGTTAAGGTTAAGGTTAAGATTAAGATTAAGATTAGGGTTAGGGATAAGGTTAGGGAATAGGGTTAGGGTTGGGGTTAGGGTTGAGGTTTGTGTTAGAGTTGGGGTTGGGTTTGGGGTTAGGGTTGAGGTTAGGGTTGGGGTTGGGGATAAGGTTAGGGTTGGGATTAGGGTTGAGGTTTGTGTTAGAGTTGGGGTTGGGTTTGGGGTTAGGGTTGAGGTTAGGGTTAGGGTTAGGGTTAGGGTTAGGGTTAAGGTTAGGGTTAGGGTTAGGGTTAAGGTTAAGGTTAAGGTTAGGGTTAGGGTTAGGGATAAGGTTAGGGAATAGGGTTAGGGTTGAGGTTAGGGTTAGGGTTAGAGTTAGGGTTAAGGTTAAGGTTAAGGTTAGGGTTAGGGATAAGGTTAGGGAATAGGGTTGGGGTTAGGGTTGAGGTTTGTGTTAGAGTTGGGTTTGGGTTTGGGTTTGGGGTTAGGGTTGAGGTTAGGGTTAGGGTTAGGGTTAGGGTTAGGGTTAGGGATAAGGTTAGGGAATAGGGTTAGGGTTGGGGTTAGGGTTGAGGTTTGTTTTAGAGTTGGGGTTGGGATTGGGTTTGGGGTTAGGGTTGAGTTTAGGGTTAAAGTTAGGGTTATGGTTGGGGTTAGGGTTAGGGTTAAGTTTATGGATAAGGTTAAGGTTAAGGTTGAACTTAGGGTTAGTTTTTGGTTAGGGTTAGGGTGAAGATTAGGGTTAGGGTGAAGATTAGGGTTAGGGTGAAGATTAGGGTTAGGGTTGAGGTTTGTTTTAGAGTTGGGGTTGGGATTGGGATTGGGTTTGGGGTTTGGGGTTAGGGTTGAGTTTAGGTTTAAGGTTAGGGTTGGGGTAAGGGTTAGGGTTAGGGTTAAGTTTAAGGATAAGGTTAAGATTAAGGTTAAGGTTGAGCTTAGGGTTAGTTTTGGGTTAGGGTTAGGGTGAAGGTTAGGGTTAGGGTTTAGGTTAGGGTTAGGGTTAGAGTTAGGGTTGAAGTTAGGGGTTGGGTTTAGGCTAGGGTTAGGGTTAGGGTTAGAGATAAGGTTAAGGTTAGGGTTGAGGTTAGGGTTGAGGTTAGGGTTTAGGTTTCGGTTAGGGTGAGGGTTAGGTTTACCGTTGTTTAGGGTTAAGGTTAGTGTAGAGGTTCAAGGTTATGTCTATGGTTAGGGTTGAGGTTAGGGTTAGGGTTGAGGTTAGGGTTAGCGTTAGTGTTAGGGTTTAAGTTAGGGTTAGGGTTAGGCTTCTGTTTATTGTTGAGGTTAGGGGTTTGTTAAGGGTTAAGGTCAGGGTTGAGGTTGAGGTTAGGGTTAGGGTTAGGGTTAGGGTTAGGGTTAGGGTTAGGGTTGAGGTTGGGGTTGGGGTTGGGGTTGGGGTTGGGGTTAGGGTCAGGGTTAGGGTTAGGGTTAGGGTTGAGGTTAGGGTTTTGTTGAGGGTTAGGGTTAGGGTTAGGGTTAGTGTAGAGGTTGAAGGTTATGGCTATGGCTATGGTTAGGTTTAGGGTTAGTGTTAGGATTAGGGTTGGGGTTGGGGTTAGGGTTAGGGTTAGGTTTGGGTTTGGGTTTGGATTTGAGTTTCGATTTGGGTTTTGGTTTGGATTAGTTTCAGGGGTAGGGGTTGGGGTAGAGTTAGGGGTAGGGGTAGGAGTAGGGGTTAGGGTTAGGGTTAGGGTTAAGGTTAAGGTTAAGGTTAAGGTTAAGGTTAAGGTTAAGGTTGGGGTTAGGGTTAGGGTTAATGTTAGGGTTTAAGTTAGGGTTAGGGTTAAAGTTAGGGTTAAAGTTAGGGTTAAAGTTAGGGTTAGGGTTAGGGTTAGGGTTAAGGTTAGGGTTTAAGTTAGGGTTAGGGTTAAAGTTAGGGTTAGGGTTAGGGTTGAGGTTAGGGTTTTGTTTAGGGTTCGGGTTAGGTTTAGGGTTAGGGTTAAGGTTATTGTTGAGGTTAGGGTTGGGGTTAGGGTCAGGGTTAGGGTTGAGGTTAGGGCTTTGTTTAGGGTCAGGGTTAGGGTTAGCGTTAGGGTAAGGGTAAGGTTAGGGTTAGGGTTAGGGTTAGGGTTAGGGTTAGGGTTAGGGTCAGGGTTAGGGTTGAGGTTAGGGCTTTGTTTAGGGTCAGGGTTAGGGTTAGGGTAAGGTTATGGTTATGGTTAGGGTTGGGTTTAGGATTAGGTTTAGGGTTGAGGTTAGGGTTTTGTTTAGGGTTAAGGTTAGTGTAGAGGTTGAAAGTTATGGCTATGGTTAGGTTTTGGGTTAGTGTTAGGATTAGGTTTAGGGTTCGGGTTACGCTTGCTGTTACGTTTACTGTTACGGTTAGCGTTTTAGCATTAGTGATAGCGATAGCTTTTGGTTTGGGTTTGAGTTTGGGTTTGAGTTTGAGTATGGGTTAGGGGTAGGGGTAGGGGTAGAGGTAACCATAACCCTAACCTCAACCCTAACCCTGAAACTCAACCCTAACCCTAACTCTAACCTCAACCCTAACGGCAACCCTAACCGCAACCCCAAACCAAACCAAACCCCTACCTTTATCCCAACCCCTAAAGCTAACCAAAACCAAAACCCCAAACCAAATGTAATCCTAACCCTACCCCTACCCCTAACCTCAACTCTGAACCCAACCTCAACCCCAACCCTGTACGTAACCATAACCGTAACCCTAACCTCAACCCTAATCCTAACCCTACCCCCTACCACCAAACCCCTAACCACAACCCTATCCTCATCCCTATCCCTAACCCTATCCTCAACCCTAACCCTTTCCCTAATCCAACCTAAACCACAACCCTAAACCTAACCTTACCCTAACCCAAACCCTATCCTCAACCCTAACCATATCCTCTACTACCTATGCTAATCCTATCCTCTACTTTAACCCTAACCCTAACCAAACACTAACCATAAATCAACACTAACGCTAAACCTAATCTCAACACTAACCACAACCCAATGCTCAACCATTACCCTAACCCTAACCCTAACCACAACCCTAACCCAACAATAACTTTGTCCTGACCCTAACCCTAACCCTAACTGAACGCAAAAGCGAACCCGAACCCGAACCCTATACGTAACCCTAAAACTAACCTCAAACCTAACCCTAACCGTAATCTCAACCTCAAACCGACCCCTATCCCTTCCCCTACCCCAACCTCAACCCTAACCCTAACCTCAACTGTAAACCTAATCTCGACCCTAACCCTAACCTCAACCTCAAACCTACCCCAAACCTCAACCCTACCCCTACCCCTACCCCTAAACCTAACCTCAATCCTAACCCTATACGTAACCCTAACCCTAACCTCAACCCTAACCCCAACACTAACCTCAACCGTAACCCTAACCCTAACGTCGACCCTAACTGTAACCTCAACCTCAAACCTGCCCCTACCCCTACCTCTAAATTCAACCCAAACCCTAACTCTAACCCTAACCCTTTCCCCAACCCTAACCTCAAACCTAACCCTAACCGTAATCTCAACCTCAAACCGACCCCTACCCCTTCCCCTACCCCAACCTCAACCCTAACCCTAACCTCAACTGTAAACCTAATCTCGACCCTAACCCTAACCCTAACCTCAACCTCAAACCTACCCCTACCCCAAACCTCAACCCTACCCCTAACCCTAACCCTAAACCTAACCTCAATCCTAACCCTATACGTAACCCTAACCCTAACCTCAACCCTAACCGTAACCTCAACCTCAAACCTACCCCCACCCCTAACCCCAACCCTAACCTCAACCGTAACCCTAACCCTAACGTCAACCCTAACCGTAACCTCAACCTCAAACCTGCCCCTACCCCTACCTCTAAATTCAACCCAAACCCTAACCCTAACTCTAACCCTAACCCTTTCCTCAACCCTAACCCCAATCCTAACCCTAACCCTAAGCTTAATCCTACCCCTACTCCTAACCCTAATTCTAACCCAACCATAACAATATACCTAATCCTAACACTATCATCAACCCTAACCATAACCCGATCCTCAACCATATCCCTAACCCAAACCATAACGCTACCCCTAAACTCAACCCTAAACCTAACCTCAAACCTAACCCTAACCCTATACGTAACTGTCAGCGCTGCCCAAGGTCCCAGCTCACACAAGACCAACGCTGCCTCTTCCTCAAGTAAAAAAGTCTTTATTGAAGTTCAGTTTCATTTCCAGACGCGCAGCGCGCAACGCTACGTCTATGCCTTAGACCGTAGAAGTCCCATCTGAATCTCCTCCCCCCTGACACCAGCTTAAGACTCTAGCCTTACTCCACCTCTTCCTCTGTTCCTTCTTTCTCTGGGTCCTCCTGCTAGTCGGAGTCTCAGCCCTCCTAGATTCCTCTGACGCTGAGTCCCCTGACTCTTCTCCCCCCCTCCTTTGGGCTTTAGGACCTGGCTCCCAATCCGGGTTTTCTGCTGTCCCACGCTCCTCCACATTTGAACTTGGCGCGCGTGCGCAGCCTCCCATTTTCCTTCTGACCGTTACACTTGTGTCACTGCTCCCTCTTTCGGGGAGGCTAGCTGGACCTGGCCTTCCCTCCGTTTCCCCACTTCCCGATGGGGGCGTGGTTACCCCTGACTCATCTTCTCTCCCCGCTGGAGGAGAAGCTGGTCCTGACTCATGTGACTCTTCCCCCCCACTGTGCTCTGGTGGGGGAACTGGTCCTGATCCTCCGGTACTCCCTTGGGAGTCCCCTCTGGTCCCTTGTTTATGGAGCGTCCCCCCTGGGACCCCCCTCGCCCTTACCATAGGCGCCCCCTCCTGGGAATCTTCTGATTCGCTGGAGAAGCTCATGGAATCTCTCGGGTCACTGTCATATTCCCCTACGCTCCCCTCTGATTCCTCTCCTCCGCTCTCTATTTGCTCTCTCCCCTGCTCTTCTGCTCCTGAGCCTCTGACAGTAACCCTAACCCTAAGTCTAACCGTAACCTCAACCTCAAACCTGCCCCTACCCCAACCCCGAACCTCAACCCTACCCTAACCCTAAACCTAAACCTAACCTCAACCCTAACCCTATATGTAATCCTAACACTAACCTCAACCCTAACCGTAACCTCAATCTCAAACCTACCCCCAACCCTACCCCTAACCTTAACCATAGCCCTAACCTCAACCGTAACCGTAACCCTAACTTCGACGCTAACCCTAACCCTAACCTCAACCTCAAACCTGCCCCTACTCCTAACCTCAACCCTAACCCTAGCCCTAACCCTTTCCTCAACCCTAAGCCTAACCCTAACCTCAGCCTCAAACCTGACCCTACCCCTAATCCTACCCCTAACCCTAAACCTAACCTCAACCCTAACCCTATACATAACCCTAACACTAACCTCAACCCTAACCGTAACCTCAATCTCAAACCTACCCCCACCCCTACCCCTAACCTTAACCATAACCCTAACCCTAACCTCAACCGTAACCGTAACCCTAACCCTAATCCTAACCTCGACCCTAACCCTAACCTCAACCTCAAACCTGCCCCTACCCCTAACCTCAACCCTAACCCTAGCCCTAACCCTTTCCTCAACCCTAAGCCTAACCCTAACCCTAACCTTAACGCTAACCATAACCCTATCCTCAACCATATCCCTTACCCAAGCCATAATGCTCCCACTAACCTCAACTCTAAACCTAACCTCAAACCTAACCCTAACCCTATACGTAATCCTAACCCTAACCCTAACCCTAAGCTTAACCCTACACCTACTCGTACCCCTAATCCTAACACAACCCTAACAATAACCCTAACCGTAACCCTAACATCAACCCTAACCATAACCATATCCTCAGCCATATCCCTAACCCGAACCATAACGCTACCCGTAACCTCAACCCTAAAGCTAACTGCAAACCTAGCCCTAACCCTATATATAACCCTAACCCTAACCATACCCTCAATCCTAACCCTAAATGTAACCCTAACCTCAGCCTCAAACCTGACCTAACCGCAACCCTAACCCTATACGTAACTCTAACACTAACACTAACCTCAACCCTAACCGTAACCTCAACCTTACCCCTACCCCTAACCTCAAACGTAACCCTAACCCTTTCCTCAACCCTAACCCTAACCCTAACCTCAACCCTAACCGTAACCTAAACCTCAACCTAACCCAACACTAAGCCTAACCTCGACCTTAACCCTAACCGTAACCTCAACCTCAAACCTGCCCCTACCCCTACCCCTACCCCTAACCTCAATCCTAACCCAAACCCTAACCCTAAACCGAACCCAAACCCTAACCTCAACCTCAAACCTAACCGAAATCCATTCCTCAAACATAACCCTAACCATATCCTCAACTCTAACCCTAACCCTAATCTTAACCCTACCTCTTCCCCTTCCCCTACCCCTAATCCTATCCCAACCCTAACCCTAACCCTAACCCTAACCCTAACCTCAAACCTAACCCTAACCCTATTTATAACCCGAACCCTAACCTCAACCCTAACTATAACCCCAACCATAACCCTTACCTCAACCTCAAACCTACCCCTAACCATAACCATAACCCTAACCCCAACCCCAACCCTAACCAAAACCCTAACCTTAACCCTAACCCAACCTTTTCCCGACCCCTACCCTTACCCCAACCCCTAACCTTAACCCTAACCCCTACCCCTAACTTCAACCCTAACCGTAACCTAAACCTCAAACTCTAAACTACTCCTACCCCAACTCGTACCACTACCCCTAACCTCAACCCTATCCCTAACCATAACCCTTTCCTCAAACCTAACCCTAACCTCAATCCTAACCCTAACCCTAACCCTAACCCCAACCCCAACCCTAACCCTAACCCTAACCCTAACCCTAATCCCAACCCTAACCCTATACGTTAGGGGTAGGCTTTGCTTTGTGTTTGGGTTTGTGATTTGGTTAGTGTTAGGGGTAGGGGTAGAGTTAGGGTTACGGTTCGTTTATGGTAAGGGTTACAGTTGGGTTAGGGTTAGGGTTAGGGTTAGGGTTAGGGTTAGGGTTAGGGTTAGGGTTGAGGTTAGGGTTAGGGTTAGGGTTAGGGTTAGGGTTCAGCTTTGGGTTTGGGATGTGGGTGTAGTTAGGGTTAAGTTTAGGGTTAGGGTTAGGGCTTTGGCTAGCACTAGGGTTAGGGTTCAGCTTTGAGTTTGGGGTTAGGGTTAGGGTTGAAGTTATGATAAGGTTTAGGGTTGTTGTTAGGTTAGGTTAGGGTTAGCATTGAGCTTAGTGTTAGGGTTAGCGTTAGAGTTGAGCTTAGGCTTAGGGTGAGGGTTAGAGCTGAGCTTAGGGCTTGGGTTGAGGTCATGGTCATGGTCAAGGTTATGGGTAGGGTTAGGGTTAGGGTTAGGGCTAGGGCTAGGGTTAGGGTTAGGGTTGAGTTAGGGTTAGGCTTAGGGTAGGTTAGGGTTTGGGTTTGGGTTGATGTTAGGGTTACGGTTAGAGCGGAGCTTAGGGTTGGGGTTAGGTTAGGTTAGGTTTAGCGTTTGGGTCAGGGTTAGGGTTCAGCTTTCGGTTTGCGTTGAGGTTTGGGTTAAGTTTAGGGTTAGGGTTGAGCTTAGGGTTTGGGTTTGGGTCCAGGTTTGGGTTTGAGTTGAGGTTAGGGTTACGGTTAGAGCTGAGCTTAGGGTTGGGGTTAGGGTCGATGCTATCATCAGGGTTAGGGTTGGGGTTAAGTTTGGGTTTGGGTTTGGCTTGAGGTTGATGTCGAGGTTGAGTTTGAGTTTGAGGGTGAGGTTAGGGTTGGCGTTTAGTTTAGTTTAGGGTTAGTGTTAGGTTTAAGGTTAGGTTTAGGTTTATATCTGAGCTTAGCGTTAGGGTTGGGGTTAGTGTTAGGGTCATGGTCATGGTCATGGTCAGGGTCAGGGTCAGGGTTAGGGTTAGGGTTAGGGTTAGGGTTAGGGTTAGGGTTAGGTTAGAGCTCAGCTTAGGGTTGGGGTTAGGGTCAAGGCTATGATCGAGGTTACGGTTTGGGTTAGGGCTGAGGTTAGGGTTAGGGTTGGCATTGACATTAGCGTTAGGGTTATCATTAGACTTATGTTTAGGCTTAGGCTTAGGGTTGATTTTAGGGTTACGGTTAGGGTTGGGGTTAGGGTTGAGGTGAGATTTATTGTTGGGGTTAAGTTTGAAGTCAGTGTTATGGTTAGGCTTAGGCTTACAGTTGAGTTTAGGGATGCTGTTAGGGTTGGGGTTAGGGTTAGGGTTAGGGTTAGGGTTAGGGTTAGGGTTTGGTTTAGCATTGGGGTTAGTCTTAGTCTTAGGCTTGCGGTTAAGTTTAGGGTTAAGGTTGAGGTTAGGTTTAGGCTTAGGCTTAGGCTTGAGTTTAGTGTTATGGTTATGGTTGGGGTTTGGGTTAGGGTTAGGGTTAGGGTTAGGGTTAGGTTTTGGGCTAGATTTAGAGTTGGGGTTAAGTTTGAAGTCAGGGTTGTGGTTAGGGTAAGGGTTTTGGTTACAATTAGGGTTAGGGTTAGGTCAACTAAGGATGAAGGAAATTTGTCAAATTTTGATTTCTCTCGGTTTCTTATTTTCTCAATCTTAAATTTCTGCAGCAGTTTGTGATTTTTTTATTTCATCTCTCCATTTTGTATTAGATACATTGAAGCGGCAGAATAGAAAGTTACTCCTTCCCTTTTACCCCTCCCCCAATCCCTCTGTCTTTAGTGAAACAAATAAATAGAAAGGCAAAGTCCGCCAGCTATTTTTACAAAAATCTAATTGTTTAGATAATTTACTTTACTGGCTGGAAAACATAGGGACCAGACAAAACAGGAAGAGACAAATAAAGAGAATTTAAGAGAGAGATGCATTGAGAGAGGGGGAAGACAGGTTGTGAAGGACATCTATTGGCCAGGAGGTGTAACAACAGGGAATTGATATTGGAATTTTACTTGGAAAAGGGAGCTAGGGGGACACCCAGAGGAACTTCAGTAGAATAATATTATTCTTCATAAATAAATAAATAAATAAATAAAAGTATTTGGAATAGAACATATAAACTGTAAAGCATATAAACTGAATGTGTTTGCAGTCGACCTTGTGACAGCAATTGAAGAACCCTTGGTCAACGAATCAAGGATGCTGGACAAAATTCAGGAGCTTGGACAAATAGCCAGTTTTAAGCTTAATAAAACAAAAACAAAAATATTGGTGAAAAATATGACAGATCCATTTAAAGAATTGTTACAAGAGATGAGAGAAATATCGATAGAAAAGAAGGTTAAACATTTAGGAGTATGGTTAACAGCAAAAAGCTCAGTATCTTCAAAGATAACTATATACCTAGGTGGAGAGAAATAAAAAGAAACTTAGATGAATTTGTCTTTTTGGAGAAGAATATTGACTATAAAAATGAATGTGCTACCAAGAATATTATTTCTGTTTCAATCAATGCCCATGATCAGTGGGGCAGGGCACTTTAAAGAATGGCAAAGAAAAATATCTAAATTCATCTGGTGGGGGGAAATCCAAGGATAAAATATAAACTACTGATAGACTCTAAAGAAAGAGGTGGCTTCTCCCTGCCAGATTTGAAACTATATTATGAAGCGTCCAGCCTATGCTGGCTTTGGGACTGGATATCATTAAAAAAATACAGATATTTTAGATCTAGAAAGTCATGATAATAGGTTTGGGTGGCATGCATATTTATGGTATGAAAAAATGAAAGTACATAAGGGATCCTTGAACCACTTGATAAGAAAATATATTCATGAGGTATGGGAGAAATATAAAAAATCTCCCCATTAGAAGCAATATCTATTAAAAAATTAAGTATGAGAGGTGATTGAGGAATTTATAAAGAGCTGTTAACAGAAGTGGAAGATCAATTAAAATTGAAAAAGTTTGAAGACATTAGAGAGTTATTAACAGACTGGTTACAATACCATCAATTAAATGATGTCTTCAAACTGGACAAAAAGAAAAGATTTGGTACAGAGATGTCAAGGTTTGAAAAAGATCTGTTGGGAAATAATGTGAAATCACTTTCAAAAATGTATGATTTTCTTTTAGAATGGTTTACTAAAGATGAAGAAGTTAAATCAGTAATGATACACTGGGCAAGAGATTTTGGTTATAATATACAGTTTTCTTTCTGGGAAAAGTTATGGAAAGAGAATTTGAAGTTTACAGCCTGCTGTTCGTTGAAAGAAAATTATATGAAAATGATGTATTGTTGGTATCTGACACCTAGAAAAATGGTGAAAATGTATAGAACCAGTTCAAATGTGCGCTGGAAATGTAAAAGAAAAGAGGGTATGTTTTATCATACGTGATGGTCATGTGGGGTAGTAAAAGCTTTCTGGGAAATGATATATAATGAGTTAAAAAAATGTTTAAGATAACTTTTGTTAAAAAAACCAGAGGCTTTTTTGTTAGGCATTATAGGTGCGGAACCGGCAAAAGAAAATAAAAGTCTGTTTATAGATAGATAGATAGATAGATAGATTCTTTATTGTCATTACACACGTGCAACATTGCACAAGTGCAACGAAATTGGATGCCATCCCTTAAAAACAACAAAAGCAAAACAACAACAACAACCAACAAACCACATTCCAGCCACACCCACACCCATCAATCTCCCAGGTCACACTATCGAGTTACAGCATTCAAAAGGGCCACAGCTCTCGGGTAAAAACTGTTTTTCAGTCTATTTGTCCTTGACTTGATGTTTCTATATCTCCTGCCAGAAGGCAGTAGTGCAAACAGACTGTATCCCGGGTGAGATGAATCCTGCAGGATGTTGTTTGCTTTCCTAAGACAACGGGAACCGTACAATTCTTCCAAAGATGGGAGAGGTTGACCAATAATCCTTTGTGCTGTGGTTATGACCTTCTGGAGCACCTTCCTCTCCCTAGCTGTACAACTGGAGAACCAAGCACAAATACAGTATGTAAGAATGCTCTCTATGGAGCCTCGGTAGAAGGACACCAGCAGTCTCTCACTCAGATTGTTCTTCTTTAAAAGTCTGAGGAAATAAATTCTCTGCTGGGCCTTCTTCACCAGAGCAGTGGTATTTGCGCTCCAAGTCATGCCCTGATCGATAGTTACTCCCAAAAACCTGAATTCCGCCACCCTCTCCACCCGTTCCCCATTGATATGCAAGGGCTGAATGTCCGCCTTTTTTTTCCTGTAATCCACCACTAATTCCTTGGTCTTAGCCGTATTAAGAGCCAGATTGTTCTCTCCACACCAAACACAGAGCCGCTCCACCTCGTCCCGATAGGCGGACTCATCCCCTCCTGAAATGAGCCCTACCACCGTAGTGTCATCAGCAAACTTGATGATTTTGTTGCTGGAATAGGTGGCTATACAGTCATACGTATAGAGAGCATAGAGCAGGGGACTCAACACACAACCCTGTGGTGAGCCGGTGTTAAGGCTAAGGGCTGTGGACATATGTGACCCTACTCTAACCCTCTGAGAACGTTCTGACAAAAAATCCAAAACCCAGAGACAGGTGGAGTTGGAGAGTCCAATCGCCTCTAGCTTGGACACCAGTCTATGGGGGAGGATAGTGTTAAAAGCTGAGCTAAAGTCCACAAACAGCAGCCTCACATAACTCCCCGGCTGCTCCAGATGGGACAGAGCAGCATGGAGAGTGGTGGTGATAGCGTCCTCTGTGGATCTATTTGCCCTGTATGCAAACTGGTAGTTGTCAAAAGTTGATGGAAGACAGGAAATAATATGACGGCGCATCAGTTTCTCAAAACACTTCATGATGATTGGAGTCAGTGCAACTGGTCTGTAGTCGTTCAAACTACTGATTGTGGATTTTTTAGGCAGAGGGACAATAGTTGACGACTTCAGGCAGGGTGGGACAATAGACTGGTGTAAGGACTTGTTGAAGATCTTAGTAAAGACCCTCGCCAGCTGATCCGCACAGCCCTTCAACACCTTTCCAGTGATGCCATCAGGTCCAGCCGCCTTCCTCGGATTCACCATCCTCAATACCTTTCTCACCTCATGCTCCTCTACCGTGAATGAGGGGCCCCTATGGGCTGGTGGCTGTAATACCGGCGTCTCAGGTGGCTCCTTCTCGAAGCGAGCAAAGAAGAGGTTAAGCTCCTCCGCCAGCAAAGGGTCACCGTCGACAGCACCAAGGTTAGGTTTGTAGTTGGTAATGTGCTGAATCCCCTGCCACATCTGTCTTGTGTTGTTGCTCAAGGGAGAGCACTAAGCCGCAGCGTCTATGCGCGCCGCCATCTTATCTATGCAATGGCAGCAGCAAGGATGCTTCTTGCCCAGAGATGGAAAGAAGAAGGTCAGAGAAGAGTGGTAGACCAAGTTGATGGAATATGCAGAAACGCCGAGACTGACTGGAAAGATCAGAAATCAGGAAGACCAAGTATTCTTAAAAGACTAGAATAGCTTTTTAACATATGTGAGAGATCTCTGTAAACAGTTCAAACCATTGGCAGGAATACTATGACACTTATAATGGAACATTTTGGATTTTGGATACAATGATTATATAACAGATAGATTACAGTAAAAGATGCAGGAATAAAATTTAGAATTAGAACCCATGGAAGGGAGGAAGGAGGTTGCAAGGTTCAAAAGAACCACGTTCTTTTTTTTATGTGTGAAAATGATATCTTTATGGTGTATAACTTTCATGTAAAATTAATTAAAAAACACACTTAACTTTATATAAAAACACACTTAACTTTTACCCTGCACTTTCTAGGCAAAGAACCACACTTTAAAGTGCCACATCCAATTTTCTTTTTCTTTTGCCTTGGTGCTCCCCTCCCCACAAAAACCCTGCTCTTTAACATTGACTCAGAGCAAACAGCAATTCAGGCTTTCCGAAGATTGCTGTTTGCTCTGGTTCAGCTATAAAGAGCTGGGTTCTGCAGGGAAAACACAGTGCTTTAAAGTGTGGACCTGGGCCTAGAAACTTGGCACAAAAGCCACCGGGATGAAATTTACGGCATGTAATGCTTTAAGAGAAAATATTATGAAAATGATATATAGGTGGTACATAACCCCAGTCAAGCTTGCAAAGATTTACCATTCGCCTGATAACAAATGTTGGAAATGTAAAGAAAAGGAAGGTACTTTTTTTCACCTTTGGTGGACGTGCCCGAAGATTAAGGCATTCTGGGAAATGATCTATAATGAACTTAAAAAGGTATTTAAATATACTTTCCCCAAGAAACCAGAGGCCTTTCTCTTGGGTATTGTCGGCCAGGGGGTGTTAAAGACAGATATAACTTTCTTTATGTATGCTACAACAGCAGCTAGAATACTCATTGCGAAGTACTGGAAGACGCAAGATTTACCCACACTGGAAGAATGGCAGATGAAGGTGATAGACTACATGGGCTTGGCAGAAATGACGAGCAGAATCCGAAACCAGGGAAGAGAAGCAGCGCAAGAAGAATGGAAAAAGTTCAAGGACTATTTAAAGAAATATTACAAAATTAATGAAAGTTAGAATGATGTTGGACTGGAAAGTAAATGGTTACTATCAGTAATGGTTAAGACAAGGAGAATAAGGAAGATTAGTTTAAATTTTAATTAAAATAAGGGAAGATTTGCTGAGTAATTGATAAGAACTTGGAATACAGAAAAGGGAGGCATGAGGAAGTCGGGGAAGAAAGGTATAAGAAACTAAGATATGAAATGGTACATGTTTTTTGTTCTGCTTTTGTTTTTTGTTTGTTTATGTATTTGTTATATGTTTGTGTTGTTATAAAAATCTGTAATAAAAAATCATTATAAAAAAAAAAAAAGAAACTTGGCACAAAAGGAGGTGTGGAGGAGCCGTCAGGCGGAGCCTCACCCCGGGGCCAGAGCTGTGTTTTGCCCACAGCACAGCAGGGCCATCAATTGCCTCTTTTGCTTTCTCCTGCCTGCATTTGCTGCTAAATTAGATCAAACGTCAATTTGCAGAAAGCCCAATTGGTGTTTGTTCCATGGGTTTTCCTGGGGAAGTGGAAAGATGAAACAAAAATTTCTCACTTTTTTATTGAGTTTTTGGGGGAAAATTATACATATAAAACAAAACGATTTCCAACATTAAAATAGAGTTCTTTCAAACCCTTAGACCTTCCTTCCTTCCATGGGTTCCATCTTTAAGATTAAATTTACTGCATCTTTCAACCTTATCTATCTATTATATAACCATAATTACCATTAAAAAATTCCACATTACAAGTTTCTTTACATCCCTGCCAAAAGATTTTAACTGTGTACAGTGGTCTTTTAAAGAAATTACAAATTTACTCTAGTCATTTTAGAACTTGTTTTGTACATTTTAGCATTTTTACTCGCTGTTAGATACCAACGATACATCATTTCCATATAATTTTCTTTCATGGATCATTTCTTTCAAGTGGTTTTTGCCTACTGCGTAGCAGTAAATTTTATTTCCTCTTCCCATAACTTTTCCTAAGATGAAAGTTGGATATTATATCCAAAGTCTCTAGCCCAATGTATCATCACTGCCTTAACTTCTTCATCTTTTCTATGCCATTCTAAAAGTAATTTATACATTTTTGATAGAGCGTGTTCTCCTTCATAGAGAGCACGTGTTGCGGGGTGGGATCGTATAGATGGCCATGGCAGTGATTGGGCTGTTTTGGGTTGCTGGGGAAATTTTGATGTTGCCAATTTGTGGGATGGACCAAGGTTTTATATACTGAGCACGCAGCATTGAGCATTCTCTTTTGCTTCGTGCACCGGATCACCCGCTCACTCTCCCTAATTTAGGGCTTTTGCGTTTGACCTTGCTATGCCTGTCATGGGGTTGTCTGCTTTGGGGGCAGGGGGCTGGTAGGAATTTTGTCCACTTGGCTGATTGGCTGGTGCCATGTGGTTTTTGCCTACTGCATAGCAAATCGTCACAACTTGCAAGGTTGTGGTTAGACATTGGTTAAAAAATTGGTTGGTGGAGGGGTAAGGATTGGCTGTGCCTGCCCCCCAATGCTGTTGCTGCAAGGGAATTCCATTAAAGGAGTCCAGGGGCTCGCCATCCGAATCCCTTGCGTGGGGCAAGCCCCTGGGAGCATTTGGGGAGAGGTGAGGGTCCGGTGCCCAGCTCCATTTTCTCCCCAAAATGTTTTCCCCTACTGGCTTTCGCAGGGTTGTGGAAGTCAGTTCTGTCCCTGGGCGGGGACAGATAGTCCTAACCGATGCCTAAGCAACCACTCACATTTATGTATTTTAATAAAGTTGTGGCCAAAATTATGCCAAAAACCTTAAACAGGAATTCTGTGTGAATTG
Organism: Podarcis raffonei; assembly: GCF_027172205.1. Lineage (NCBI taxonomy): Eukaryota > Metazoa > Chordata > Lepidosauria > Squamata > Lacertidae > Podarcis > Podarcis raffonei. Next base: position 4,576,823 of record NC_070604.1, read on the forward strand.
TGATTTATTTTTGGGGGGTGGCTTGGGCGACCTCGACATGCAACACTTTCGAAATAAAAACTTCTCAGTCCTGTGCCTAGAAATCAAATGGAAATGTAGATGAGCCCCCAAAATGCTACACAAATTATTATTAATACTGCTATTACCAAATAAGCTTTTAGGAAGACCCCCCCACTCCTGCTACTTACATAAGAGCTAAGACAAAACAGGCTTCCAAAAGAGTATGAAAATGTAGGCGTATTATCTTAGTTGTTTCCCATAGTGCCTATGCAGTAGATGCTGTTCCTGCCAGATTATAGCATGGAGGATTCAGTTTTCATCATTGTTCCCCTGAAAATAAATAGGATGACTCATGTGTAACTGGCTGGGTTGTGTATTGGATGTCCAATCTGGGGGTATCAATGAACTCTCTCATACTCCTTCCCAGGAGGGCAGAAATATTGCTCCTTGGCTCAAAATTCCTTCTTGGCTCTTTGCGCTGCCAGCTGTTAGGTTGAATGGCAATCAAACTCTTTGTGCCTTGGAATTAAAAGGATCCTGGAGGCTATGTTAGATCCCACCCTATCTCTCGAGGAAGAGCGATTCTGTGTTCAGATCATCTCTATGTCGCCTAAGGAGTATTGCTAAATTGTTTCCGTGGCTGCGGCAGGGACAGGCAATGCCTGCCTTCTTAAACTATGCATAATGCCATGCAGCGTGTCACAGTGGCCAAATCTTTCTGAGCATGCAATGGGCAACTGGTATCAAAAGTGCCAATCCTTGAATGCAAATCATCCACAGGCTGCCACCACTACTGCACATATATTTTTATGGCATGGTTTATTATAAAAAATATATAGTATGAATTAGGGCTGTCAACCAATTTAAGAATTTGTCATTAATGCGTAATCTACCCTTTAACTATTTAATCAATCAATTAGGTTTATAGGCATATCTGTATGACCAAATATCTGAAAATGGTTGCCTTGGTGAAGAAAGGAAGGGCAAGATGATCCGCAATTTCACAAACAAAAGTTAGAAGAAAACTTTTGCCCATAGAATATTAGAAGGAAAGTTCACATATTTTTATTTTGTGGGCCAGATTCGACTCACCTGCTGCGCTAGTGGAAGCCAATGTAAGGACTCCCACAATGCAATGGGGGTTCTCCTTTCCTCCCCCAAATTCACCCTGAAAGGTGAGGGGAACCCCCAGAACAGTGGTGAGAGGGGATATTATTCCGTCTGACAAACAAAAAATGTTTGTGCTGATGGAACAATTGCATTAGCACAACATTAAGTTCCACCCTATAGGATTATACTGACATACTCTTGTATTGTACCACTGCTAAAGGAGCCTCACAAAGCAAACGAGTGTCCTGAACTTACAAGGCCCTGCTAATTACCAAAGTTACCAAAAGGGAAAGGCCATAGTAAGATGGAAGCAGGACTTAGGTTATGTAACTGAATATAAAGAGTGGGAAAAACTGTGGACAAAAAAATATATAAATTTTACAGCATGTTATTTAATAAGAGAAAACTGTCTGAAAATGCACCATAGGTGGTATTTAACACCAGAGAAATTGGCTAAAATGAACAAATCACTTAGTAATAAGTGTTGGAGATGCACAAAGCAGATTGGAACCTTCTACCATATGTGGTGGACATGTCCAGAGATCAGAAAGTTCTGGGACATGATCCATGAAGAAATAAAAAAGTTACTAAGAACTTCACATAGCAAAAGACCAGAAACATATCTTTTGGGAATATTGAATAGTGATATTCCTTGAGAAAATACTAAATTCTTTCTGTATGCGACATCAACAGCGAGAATCCTGGTGGCTAAGTCCTGGAAGGGTAACCAGGTACCGACCAAAGAGGAATGGTTATGTAAATTATGTGAGTATTTGGAACTGGCCAAATTGACAGATATGATAAGACTAAAGCCAATGAATACAGTCAAGAAGGAATGGAAGTGCTTGAATGATTATTTAGAAAGACAAGGTTCTAATGTAAAAAATTGGCTGTGTCTAGAATGACCTCGTGAATAGAAAAGGAGAAACATACATACATATCTATATATTAAGATGAAAATAATACTGAAATATAGATAAAATATGAAATGTGAAAAGAAGTGTTGTGAGAGTGATGGAAGTCTATTATTACTAATATTTTGTAAAATAGTGTTTATTGTATTGAAATATTATACTTTTCTTTATTCTTTTACTGTCTACTTTTCTTTGCATTTTTTTCTTTTTCTTCTTTCTTTTCTCTCTCTTTATATTATTCTTTATGTATGGTTTGGTATTGATGTATTTACTTTGTAATAAAAAAAATTATTAAAAAAATAAAAATAAATAAAAATAAAATTACCAATATCCACTAAGCAAGAACAGTCCTTGTTGCAGAAGATTGTTTTATTACAATTCCCCATTTTAATTTGTTGCTCATGTTATTTCTCCTAATTCTTTCTGGCTTAGCATATGGTGCTTAGCAGAGATGGGCTCGCACATCCTGCGTGGCCTCAAATAAATGGGTTGCAGCTCAGTAGAAAACTGAAAGCAGCCCAATTTACTGCAGCCACCCTTCCTTGCCAGCCCCTCCTTTCCCCAAGGATACAGAGGGCTCTTATTATTTTTGCTGGAGATTGTGAAGGCTTCCAAATGGACCAAAGCTTTGCAGTCAGACAGAAGTTCCAGGGGGGCCACTTTCCTGTTGCAGAGATATGTCATTTGCCACTGGAAGTGCCTGTAATTCCTGGCAGCAGGGAATATAGCATATGCGCTGCCAGGGTGCAAAGATGCGCCCAGCACCCCCAAATTTAGTTTAGCCACTTCCAAATTAACTACTTTTATTGAGCTTTCTGGGGGAGGTTGTTGAGCCTTTTTTTAGAGGGGAAATTGCTCACCTGTGACAACGAAATACTGCTTTTGTTTCCTGACTCATCAATCAGGTATATTTGATACTATGGAGTAAGAGAGTGACAGAGGAAGCGGGTAGGGACTTTTGCGCCATTGCTTTTCACTGCCGCCAATCGAGAGGGACTGGTATACAGTAGGTATACATTTGGCGCCCCCTAGAATTTGGCACCCAGGTGCCCCACACCCCTTGCACCCCCGGGTACAGACGGCCCTGAGCATCCACAAACCCCAGCTGACCCCAAATGACAGCTCCGCAAGCTTAAAGGAGGATTTGCAATACTTGAATTGGGGCTATTTGAGAGAGGGAAGTTCACCTAGTGGGCGGCCAAAGGGACTGAGGTAGCCTTTCAACTCCACATATTGATTTCAGCCAGATTCCTTTGAGCAGAATCCAAAGTACCGTATTTTTCGCTCTATAACACGCACCCGACCATAACACGCACGTAGTTTTTAGAGGAGGAAAATCCGTAGGCATGCCACCCGTAGGCATTCCCTCCATAACACGCACAGACATTTCCCCTTACTTTTTAGGAGGAAAAAAGTGAGTGTTATGGTGCAAAAAATACGGTACCTTCTTCCACTGAGTTTTTAACTCAGGATTTGCTGACGCCAGTGTTTTCCCCTTGCCCTCCAGCTCCATAAACTGCTTTCTAAGCCGAATGCATCTTTCCTAAATTCAAAAAGGATATAGAGATTCTTTCTGCAGTTCTTGCCTGTGAAGACAAGATACATACAAGGTAATAATTCCATATTTTTTCAACCTACATTATCCACTCTGGTGGAGTGAGGTGGTGGTGCTACAGTGGATTAAAGATGTCTCTTTTAAAGAAACGATGGGTGGCTGTGTGCTCCACTGATGCCGAGGGCTAGAGCACAGCCTACATGGAAGTAAAACAACAGCAAACAACAACAGCAGCAACATAGAAGCAGGGACTATCTCTGTAATAGAGCAGGGAATCCTGAGACTCAGGCCAAACTGAACATTATGGTAATTGTATGGATGCAGTTAACAAACTTGTTTTTCCCCCCAGAAACTGTAAATAGCAGCTGGAGGGATTGAGCAGCCCTGGGACCACAGGGGATAGGGAGGGACAGTTTAATACTCTCCACCACACCACACCCCAGCTGAAGTTCCAGCAATACAATGCAAATAGCAGTTTCGGGGGGGACAATTTTCATCAGAACCACAGTGAGGAGTAAGGGTGTATAGAAAAAATAATGAGATATTATTTGATATTTGACAACACTTGGTGCTTGGCATGCAATACTATTTAATCTTTAACTATATCTAATCTTTAACATAAAATGATTATTTAGCATTTTATAGCATTCAAAAGCTGAAATGCAATGGCATGATGTATTTGATAATCATGAGAGGTTTCATATTTGATGAATGACAAAACAATGCACATACAACTTTTAATTTAAAAATTCACATTCAGAATTATTTTTTATTTGTTATGTTTTGTTCCTGACATGTTATGACTATTGGATGTACCTAAATCTTTGCAACAGCACTGCCATTTGTCTGTGATACTTGTTCTCAAAAATCCATCAATATATTTTTTAAAGGAAGAAATTGAAAAGTGTGGTGGAATTTTGGAAATGCTCCTTTCAGTTCTGTTCAGCCCCCCCCCCGCCATTGCTATAACTGAGACCATGTGGTTTCCTTCCTCTCCCCTCCTGCATGAGAAAAAAAATTCTTGGGGTCAGTATTTTTATTATTATTTGGATTCCTCAGAAGGTTCAAAGTTAATGAGCAAAGAACCACTGATGGCAATCTCTGCTGACTGATGTAAGTCTGACTGAAGTTGCTTACAAGGAAACAATCTCATTTGGTAGAATTATAAACTGGTCATAAACTAAGATTCTTTGAGTTGTGAGGCAAGCAGGAGCAGCTTGTATGCCATTCTACTTCTCCATAGTCTTTCCTTTCAACTTTCCCAAGTAAGGAAAGGAACCTGCAAGGGCTGAAGCTATTAATTGAATGAATTGGTACATTTGTAAATTGCATATTAAAAGCGTGGATTTTTAATTGGATTCTAATTGGAGCCAGCCCTCATGAAAGGGTGCTCAGTGCTGAGGGCATCAGAAATTATCATTGTATGGCTCTTGATTGAGGCATTGCATTCCAGATAATTTTTGTTGGTTTTTAGAGACGTTAGGTGGCAGTATAATTACTTTAGAAGATGGTAATTGTCCTCAAGGATCTATTTGTAATTCCAGAGGGGTAGGTGTTGCAGCAGAAGTAACCAGGAGTCCTGTGGTGCCTTAAAGATTGACCAATTTATTGCAGCATAAGCTTATGTGGACCACAGCCCACTTCACTGGGTGCACTGATTAGGTGCAGATTTCTGGAGGAGAGAGAGGAGAAGAAAAGTGTCGCCCATTTGCAGCTAGTGGGTGCAAGTGATTAATAATCATAAAGAGGCGTAAACCATCCTTTCCAAGGGGCACTCCAATATGAAACTGCTGGAATGGAATTTAGTATTAATAATAACATCAAGGAATTCAGTCCCAACAAATCCTGGGTGTGGCTAGCTCACTGTGGAAAGTAATTGCCTCCCTTTAGGTGTTTGTTAACACAATTGACCTAGCTTTGCCTAGTCATCACCAGGCGTCACAAGTTAGGACTGGGTCACACTCATGTCATTCAATCTTGTACTAATTCACTTGATTGCACATTGTATTCAGTTGTGTCCTTTTGCTTTATCTCTGTGCAAAACACTCCTCCTCCTGTATACTGACCATATCAGTTTGTGCATCTGGCACACAAAAGCTTAAAGATAAAGGTAAAGAGAACCCTGGTCCAGTCGCTGACGACTCTGGGGTTGCAGCGCTCATCTCGTTTTATTGGCCAAGGGAGCCGGCGTACAGCTTCCGGGTCATGTGGCCAGCATGACTAAGCTGCTTCTGGTGAAACCAGAGCAGCGCACAGAAACACCGTTTACCATCCCGCTGGAGCAGTACCTATTTATCTACTTGCACTTGACATGTTTTAAAACTGCTAGGTCGGCAGGAGCAGGGACCGAGCAACGGGAGCTCACCCCGTCGCAGGGATTCAAACCGCCAACCTTCTGATCAGCAAGCCCTAGGCTCTGTGGTTTAACCCACAGCGCCACCCAAGTCCCTTATGCCCCCATAAATGTGTCAGTCTTCAAGGTGCCACAAGACTCTCTGTTGCATTCGTCTCATTTAGTCATACATAATTTTTGTTCTGTTACAGGACGTTGGTCCTTCTCCCCACTCAAGATGAAATCTGAATTTCCAAAACAAGCACCGAACTCTGAGCAACAAAGACTTCATGTCTGTGGCATTATCTAGCCCATGCAGATTTATTATTCCCCTCTGCACAAAAAGACTGAATCTGCCCAATAGAGGTAGGAATTATTGGATTAATTAAGGCTAGAGATATATATATTTAAAAGCTTTTTTAAAAATAGTAGGAAGTGGTACATCAAAGTCTTGGATCCCTATGCCCCACTTTCTGATCAAATAGGGCTTCAATGCACTCCCAGAATTGTTGGCGATAGTCATACAGTGGTACCTCGGGTTAAGTACTTAATTCGTTCCGGAGGTCCGTACTTAACCTGAAACTGTTCTTAACCTGAAGCACCACTTTAGCTAATGGGGCCTCCTGCTGCCGCCGCACGATTTCTGTTCTCATCCTGAAGCAAAGTTCTTAACCCGAGGTAATATTTCTGGGTTAGCGGAGTCTGTAACCTGAAGCATATGTAACCCAAGGTATATCATAAATTCAAATAGCATATATAATATGCATATTTGGCGCTCTCTCTCTCTCTCCGTCTCTCTCTATCGTTCTCTCTCCGACACACACAATTTCTTCTTTCAGCAGCATCATTTTATAGATTTTTATACTTTTGGTGTCCCTACCACTAGGGAGGGTAAGGTGGCCTTTCTCAGAAAATGCACAATAACGGCATAATAACAATTATATTAATGGTCATTCAACATTTATAAAGCAAAGCTTTACAGCTCTGCTCAGGAGTAAGCCCAAGTGAGTTCAACAGGATTTATTCCCAAATCTACATGTATAAAATTGTACACCCTTTATGAAACACCATATCTGCCTCTAGGAATCTTCACAATGTGAGTATCCTGATTGTACAGATCAGTTTCAGGTGATGGCCCTACATTACAGGAGTTCTACTGCTATTCCAAGAACGGTGCCCAGGTATTCTGGTTCCTCATCCAATATCCTAACAGTTTAACCATGATTCCTATAAAGAAGATATGCATAGTGACTGCTGAAGAAGAGATAAGGAGATTTTATTTAGACACTGATAATTGGCAGTGCTGGGGATTAGTTTTTTCATTATTGTTGTTGTTGTTGTTGTTGTTGTTAAAAAGTGATCCAATAATTGAGTGTTACATAAATGATATTTTACTACCCCAGAGGAAGAAGAATTCCCGCTCCCCTGGGGAGATAATTTGGCAAGTAAAAGAGGAAATGCCCAACTTATTGTACGATATGTGGTGCCTACACGTTCCATTGTGGGTATGTTACAGCTTAATTAAAAACAATAGAATATTCATTGACCATAACATTTTTAAAAAGGTGTCATATAATTTTATTTTAAGCTGCATATCCCTTTGGGCTATTCTTCCTTCGACTTGGTAGCTCACACTGCTCAGCTGCACATCAGTCAGCAAGTCACGTCATCCGAACGGCATGTGTGCTATTCTGTATGCAAAAGATATCCATGAGTATTAACTAAGTTTGCAGGAGGAATTAGGATCAGTAATAAATGCTTTAGCAAAGAGGCTTTGGGGAATAAAAATGTGTCTTAAGGCAAAATTCTCATAAACTAGACATCATCTTTGATTTACACTTTATAGTATTTTCTCCACTGTATCCAATATCCTCTCCTTCGAGGCTCTCGCTTCTTTTGCCCAGGTTGGAAGGGCAGTTCTGGAGGCTGTAGCCAAGTCAATGGAGTTGTGATCTCTCTCTCTCTCTCTCTCTCTCTCTCTCTCTCTCTCTCTCTCTCTGTGTGTGTGTGTGTGTGTGTGTGTGTGTGGCAGGGAAATGGAGGAGAACTCCTGGAACTTCAGACACAGAGATTGAAGATTCCACCCAATAATAAAAATCCACCAAGAAAATACAGTTTCGAAAACATTGCTCTCAAACTGGCCCTGCTCACAGTTATCATGATTTAACATAAAAAGGCCTTTGCAAACTTTAGCTTATTTCTATTATAACCACATGAGACCTTTCAGTTTCAGAACTGAGAGAGAGAGAAATATAGATTTATTTAGGACTACTTAATGAATCTATAGCAGAATGTGGATTGATCTGTCCCATCAGTCTATTCACCAGACAACACCGCGCTGTACAGAAACACGATTTCATGCCAGGAGTGAAAAGTAGGCTTCTTTCTAAAGTGCCCCATCTATGAGCCTGTGATCTACAGGTTAGTTGTTTCTGACTATCTGCACTGACTGACAGGCCTAATTTTGGAGAAATGTGGAGTACTGGGAGAAATTTGTATTTACACTGAAGATAGAGTCCTAATTTAGGAGTGCTCCCCTGAATTAGATGTGGGGAAATTGTGATTTTTTTTCCTTTCTCCTTTTCTAATTTCTTTTTTACATATCCCGTTCAAGTCATTGTACTCCAGGGGTTGCCATATTTCAAAAAGTAAAAGGACAAAAGTTGTTGAACCACCAAAATTGTGAGTTCTTTTTAAGAAACCCTCCCAAAAATTGTTTTGGTAGACAAACCCCAAGGTTGTTGAGCTAAAAAATGCCAAAAACCCCACAATTTTTTGATTGACTTGCCTAAGATCTAGGACAAAGTGCCACCTTTCGGAAATTCCCCCAGATGTCAATTTCGCCTTTGAAATCCCGGTAATGTCCGGTAAAATCTGGACATATCACAGCCCTATGGGGTTCTTAAATAAGCAAATAATAAGCAGGGAGAAAGGAAGCTAAACCTCAAATTTTCTCTCTGCTTGTTTCTTTCTTTTCCAAAGGAGAGGGCTGGTGCAACTTTTTTCAAGTTTCCCTTCATATTTTCAGAAAAGCAGCAATGAAACCAAGAAATTCTTAGAAATTAGGTATGCATTTTTGGCTTTTTAAAAAATCAGTTTTGAATGTATTTCATTCCAAACATTTGCTCCAAGTATTACAAATGTGTGAAATAGTCAAACTTGCTTGATCTGTGAAAGCAAGTTAGCATTGAACTTGACATTCTCAACTCTTTCTTTCTTTCTTTCTTTCTTTCTTTCTTTCTTTCTTTCTTTCTCTCTCTCTCTCTCTCTCTCTCTCTCTCTGTTTCATTTGAAATAGTTTGATTTAATAACACTCCATCTGAAAGAAACTAAAGCTAAGATATGCCTTTATTAAATTAACGAACTGAATCATATACACTTCCACACACTTTGTCTCCCTGCCCTTCTTCCTTTCTTAAAGAAAGTGTGGGGTTTATCCTCATGTTATTTCGGCTGTCGGCTTCATCAAAGCGGTTTTTAAAAATCCAACCTTTATAAATCAACAGAAATTTAAAAATGGGGTGAAAATGTCAAAGTGAGATTTCAAATTGCACACTTCTAGGTGTCACTAAGGCATTTAGTCACAGACATTATGCTTGCGGTTGACTAAATCATACACTGAGTAGACCCACTGAAATTGTAGGTACATGGAAAATTGCCTTAGGCTGAGTCAAGTCTCTGTGCCATCTGGTTCAGTATTGTCAACACTGACCATCAGCAACTCTCTGGGGCTTCAGGCAGGTCTGAGGACTGGATTTTTGGAGATGGCAGAGACTGGACCTGAGACTATTTGAATGCAAAGCTTGTGCTCAGCCCTTGACGAACATGACTCACTTGAGGCCATTGATTTCAATGGGCTTACACTGAGTTTGACTTACTTGAGTTTAACCCTTCCTCTCCCTGGGTACTACTCTGTCACTGTCTATGCTGTCCACATACTGTAAGCCCTTCTCTTTGGACTATCGGTTCACAGCAATGATAAGCAGTTTAGCGGCAATCCTGCACACAGTTAGACTGTTTAAAGTTGAATCCCTTTTATTTCAAAATGGTTTGAGAAACTTTGTAGGACTGCAGCCTTTGCCATTAAGGTGATAATATGGAGGCTTTTTGATTATTTAGATTCATTTTGAAGTAAATGGCACTGTATATCACATTGCCATTTATTGCATTAGAGCAGATATTTGAACCCGGGTCTTCGCTAATTTCAACTCAATACATTGGTTCTACATGTTTTATATAACAGCAAACAAACCAGCATTCTAATAGCTATAAACATTTAAAATGGAAAAAAGAAGTAACATTTAAAACATTGCTGTTATTTTTATTATTACTTATTATGTCCCAGGAAGACATGGCTTTATGTAGTCACCCTATTACTGCCTACCAACCAATCTGCCCTTATTGAATAGCCCCGAAGCAACATTATAGAAACGGTCCCTGAGAACAGTAAATACAAATTTACTAACTCTCACTCAGCAAAGCTTATTAAGAATAAAGTCCCTTACAGCAGACATTCACTACCACCTAATGCTGAGAAAAAGAAAGACAGCATCGTGGGGGGAAAACTATTAGATGGGAGGGTGAAAAGAGCTAACAGAAGTTGTTTTTCTTTTAAATTTTGGAACAGTCTTTTCTTTTTCCTTTTTCCTCACAGAGTTTGTCCATATGTTGTTTCAGAGTTTATAATATTGCCTGCAATAACCCCTCCCCCCATGGATTCTACATCGAGCAAAATAAAAAATCTTATAATGATCAGTGATCTCTTTTCTCCAAATTCAGCTAATGGTATCCAGTGTGGAAAGTATGGAAATGAACTAGACTTTCACATAGGGTTTCGCTTCTTGTATACCCTCCAACTTTTCTCCAGTAAAAATAGGCACATCCTATTCTATTATTACTAATATTATTATTGATGTTATTGATATTGATGTTTGCTCCAATTTATCACTATAGATACGGAGTGGGGAAAGGGAAAAAAGGCTTGAACCTGTTCTTAGAAAGTGCAGGTCAAAGTGCGGAAGTGTGAACAAGTCCTCAAACAACATTCAAGCTCTGCTCTTATGGGGTCTTCAGCACAGAGCTATCTGGGGTGCTTTTGAAGCCGTATCTCTGTACTGTTGAGGCCACCGCTCAGAACTGTCATTCATGACCAGGGAGTCCTTAACTAACCAGTAACCAAGTTCTGCTGCTGCTGCTGGAACTACTCTCTGATGAGAAGGGAGAAGCATGAGCTTTTGTTGATCCATGGATTTGCGTACTTCTCTTGGCTGCTGGTGTTATTCTGCTCCCTCAAAGCAATATACTATTACTTTGTTAAAGTTAGATCAGTCAGTGCATTCACTGCCTATTAGTAAAGTACAAAGTCAGTGAACAAAAGCACCATCTGAGACCACATGTAGCTTGTTTAAACTTTCATTTGTTTTGCAAATGAGTAGTATAAAGTCCTTCTGCAGCAGTTGTGAAGGTGTACACAGTATTTGTATTGTTGCAAACTCCTTTTTCCAAGTCTCAACAAAAAAAATTTTTTCTTCCAGTAGCACCTTAAAGACCAACTAAGTTAGTTCTTGGTATGAGCTTTCGTGTGCATGCACACTTCTTCAGATACACTGAAACAGAAGTTGCCAGATCCAAAACAATTTTTTTGTTTTGACTATGGCAGACCAACACGGCTACCTTTCTGTTTCCAAGTCTCAGTTTGGCTGAGAAGCATCTGACTCTGCAAATCTACATGCAGAACAAGCTGGGTATGAAAGAGAAAAGGATTATGTAAGGAGATTTAGCCAAACCAGAGCCTGGTATGAGAGAATAAGATAATAATTTTAAAAAAACCTATCTATTCTTCTGCTTTCCTTGTTAGCTATTTGGCAGCGAGAAGACATGACAAGGAAAGGAGTGAGAGACTCGAAGCATCTCATGGAAGTGACAAAGAAACTTGAAAAATGTGCAGGTCATGTGGAGACTTGCCTGGAGCTGGTGATATTGGGCAGCGTCGACTCAGGACGCCTGAGGAATTTATTCATTGCCAATTCCAATACGAACTGACCTGATCTGCACTTCCTAGACTAATATGTGGATTAGAACATATTTATCCCCTGGATTTCACTGTGCTCTGAAATTCTATATTTCAGTTATTGACATGTGCATTTTAAAATAAAATGCATTTTAAAAATTCATAGTTGATTGAAAATGTATGTTCTGTGGCAAATTGCAGGCTTCCACTAGACATCTGGTTGGCGACTGGATGCTGGGCAAAATGAGTTGTTTTGGGGATCCAGCAGGGCTCTTCTTATGCTCTTAGGTTCTTCATTTTCATATAGATTTTTCTTAGTGTTGATGAATACAGAAATGGAAAAGAATGGATTTAGGAATGAACATGTGCAAAAGTGGAATGGACCAGAAATAAACTGACTATTCCATTTTTAATGTTGTTAACAGTGATGATCAAAAGGGCATAGGCTGAAGTAGAGAATGGATACACAATTTTAAAAATAATTGATTGTGCATTTGTAGTGCATTTGAACTGACACTTCATGATTGCAATGAGAATCCAGGAGTGCCCAGAGACCTGTTCAATTCTGAGGTGGCTATCATTTTTCAGCCCACGGGTCATACAGTGGTACCTCGGGTTAAGTACTTAATTCGTTATGGAGGTCCGTACTTAACCTGAAACTGTTCTTAACCTGAAGCACCACTTTAGCTATTGGAGCCTCCTACTACTGCTGCGCCGCTGGAGCACAATTTCTGTTCTCATCCTGAAGCAAAGTTCTTAACCTGAAGCAATATTTCTGGGTTAGCGGAGTCTATAACCTGAAGCGTATGTAACCTGAAGCGTATGTAACCCGAGGTACCACTGTATTGCCACATTGCAAACCCTCCCAGCATTCGGGAAATATCAGAGCAGATCAAAGTGCGCCGTCCTGTTTCTGGACCACTCTAATCTGCACAGTGGAACATAGGAATCTGCCTTATACCAGGTCAGACCATTGGTCTACACTGATTGGCAGCAGCTCTCCAGGCTTTCAGACCAGGAGTCTTTCCAGACCAACCTGGAGATGCTGAGGACTTTCTTCATTCAAAGCAGATGCTCTAACATTGAGCTATGGCCCTTCCCCAATGGCAGTGGAGAGAAGGAGATGTGCTTCATTGAGTGCCAGTGCAAATTTTTCTGCCACCAGTAACTTAACTCGGGGCTTGCCATACTGCCAGAGAGGTTTGGTGGACCAGCTTAGGCCCATGGCGCCAGCACTATGCCACCCCCTGCTTCAAATAATTCTGCCATGAAACTTCACTTGCATGGCCACAGCTCCTCATAGGGCATAGGGCCATGGGCCATGCAAACTGACACATGTGGAATCCACAGGCCTTTGGGCTGGTTCTGATATGTGAGCTTTTTGTAACTGTATGGCAAGTGGTTCAGGTGTGGCTTCTCCCATTCCCACAACTCTGTGAAGAGAAAGGTTTATTTTCTCCCGCCACAGCCTATTCAAGTACTAAAAACACACTTTAAATGCAAAATCATTGTTTCAATAAAGGCTAGAAGAAGGAATTGAAGCATGAATGCAGAGGTGCAGAGATACTTATCAGTGAACTCAGGATAGAATCCTTTTGAATAAATCATTCTGCTTGGGCAGTATATAACTTCCAAAAGAGTGAAAGCCCATTTATGTTTTCTTATTCATTTTTTGCATTTACACATTTTAAGTGTTTGCTTTCCCAGCTGCCACATGAAAACAAGATGTACTGATGGCTCCTGGCACAGAAGGATTTAAAGTGGGATTAAACAAGTTCAGGCTGCCAATGACCAGCAATCATGAGGGCTTCTGGTCCAGAGGAGTCTCTCACTCACTACTAAGAGGTTTTATTTACAAGTGGTATACAAACTTTGCTAAATAAAAATCAAGAAATTAATTTCAGAGCCATAGCTATGTTAGTAAACAACGGCAAAAAGTGTGTCATGGTCCCCTAAAGACCAACACATTCATGATGGCTTAATCTTACCTGAACATTGTTAGATGTCTGATTTTTATTTCTGGAAAGCTAAAGCCATAATAAATGCATTTGTCAGCCTTTAAGGTACTTCAGGACTCTAAATTGCTGTTGTGTGTGAAGACCCCCCAAAACCCCTCCAAAATAAATCACACAGGACACAGAATATTTGTTAAAGATTTTTGGCATTAATTTGGCCACAATTTTATTGATTAAAGCATGTGAGTGGTTGCTTAGGCATTGTTTTGGGCTACCTGAACCTGCACTGGCAGAAACACGACTGACAACTGGAACGTCCAGAGGTCAGTAAGGGAAAACATACTGGGGGAGCACAGAGGAGGATTTCCGTCTCTTAGTTCACCCCAGATGCTGCCAAGGACTCTGGCATGGCCCTACCCCTGAGAGGGGATCGGACAGAGCAAATCGAGCCCCTGGATTCCTTTAATGGCATTCCCTAGCAGCAGCAACAAAAATGAGGGGCAGGCACAGCCAATCCATAATCCCCTCCACCAAAGAATGAACCAATGCCTAACTGCCAACCTTACAAAGTTGTGACGATTTGCTACACGGTAGGCAAAAACAAAATGGCACCAACCAATCAGCCAAGTGGCAAAATTCCTACTGGGCCCCTGGTCCAAAACAGACGACCCCTAGACAGGCATAGCAAGGTTAAAAAACACAACCTTAAATTATAGGGAGGGAGGGAGATCCACTGCACGATGCGAAAGAGCAAGTACTTCACCTCGGGCTGCCCCTTAAACAGCCCCTTAGTTGCCAATCAAACCCAAACTGACAGAACATTTTCCCCAGTAACAAAGAGGCAACCAATGAGGTGTGGAGGTCATCCAAACGGGCCCACCCCAGCAACAAGAAGGCAGTTTGGTGATCTCACCGCAACACGTGGCTCTCCATGATTTGGAGGACAAGATTTGTTGGGGAGCAACAGTGAAAGAGTCTATTGCTTTCCTGTTTGCTTGCTGGCTTCCCGCAGGTCTTTGCTGTGTTTCAGCAGGACCTGAAGCTGTTTGGCCGGAGGGGCAGAGCTACAGGGCATTGCTAACCAGGAGACGGAGGGGGCAGGGATGTGGCAGCAGTGAAGTCAGGGCTGTGTGGATGCACTAGCAAGGGCACTGGATTGGCTTTGCCAGGGCACTTGCCACCACCTCGCCTGCCCTTTCTGAGCAGGGGTCTCCTTGTGTTCAACTGCGGTAGCCACACAACTCACTTCAATATGAAAACCTATCCTATATCAATTTGTCCAAATCTTTTTCTAGCATCTTCATGCTACAAGTCATCTCACACCTTGTGGCACTGATTTCCATGAGTTATTTTTGCTTTGTGGCCCAGAAACTACTGCTGTTGTGTGATTCTGAATTCCAGCATTATGAGAGAGCCTAGAAACCAACTCCTGGGGGCTGTGGCAGCTTCAGCCCTCCCAATAAAATATTTGAGGGGCGCCCCCCCCAAGTTGATGGGCATTCCCATTCAAATGGTGTGTGCACACTGCATCATGTGGTCGATTATGCAGGGCAGAGCTTACATGCGCCCCCACAATATTTTTTTCAAGTTGGTTCTCCTGTAAGAGAGGGAGAAAATGTTTTTGTTGATCCATTATCTCTCCACCATTCAGGATTTTACAGAGCTATCAGATCTGTAGTTATAGGCTTTCTTTCTTTTTCCTTTGAAATCAAGTAGATTTCCTCCTAGGTCAATGTTCTTAGGATTGGCTGGTAAGACTCATTATGCCGGCAATTATTATTCAAGAAGAATAAACAGGACATGATGTTGCAGCAACAAAACATTGCAAAATCACAATATGATAAGCCAGAACAAATGTTTAGGATCAGGGAGTTTAGACTGCAAAGCATCTGGGCAGGGACTTTGTCACATACATTTCCTTTTAGAGCACAGCAAGAGAATTGAAAAAAATAAAATAAAAAAACCAACTTTTGGTAAGTTTTTCCACAGATGTTCCTTGCTTGGGAATATTGATGCCCTGCTTTACATTATCTAAACTGCAGTATTAGTAACCTGTCCTTTTTAAAAAAGAGTAAAAGTGAATCTGAAAAGCCACATTACCACATCCCTATTTTTCAAATATTGTTACATGTGTTAGAAAGACAGGTATATAGGAGTTCCTGCTTTGTTAAGCAATGCATATTTAAACCCCACAAATTTCAGTAAGAGAGCTATTGACATGCTTAAATCCAGAAACTTGGGCACACTTGGCTGGGCAAAAAGTATTTCTGAGCAAACTTGCATAGAGGAGGACTATACATCTCTCCTGTTCTGATAGATGATTCCTAAACATGCTTAACTTTGGCTAGATGGTACCCTGCTGTCCTGTTAAAAAGAAGTGCATTGTTTCATCAAACCCATATTGGGAGAGACATACATGAGCCCATCTGCCTGCCTCTCCAGTAATGTATTTGCACAATAGAACAAATGGCTCAATGTTTTATCACTTTGAATCAGCTGCAGCACACGCGCCACTTGCTTTCTAATTCCTTATTGTTCTCCTGTGAACTTCACTGGCCCAAGCAGCAGGGTGGACGGGACACATGTAACAGCTCTCACCCACTTACTTACCCAGAGAGCAAAGCCAATTCTCCTGACGCCTTACTATGCCACTGACACTTTCCAAGACAATAATTCAATTTATCCTCTGCTGCTATTCTCCTGTTATCAACTCTTCTTTTGTTTACATACCAGGCCCATGTAAAATTGTTTGTTCTGCAATGAATATAGTGTCTCCTTCTGGCTCCAAAGTTTCTAATAATGGCTCAACAGCACCTCTTGAGGCCAGCAGCTTAGCACACTCGCAGCCCGTTGACAAATTGACAGTCACCTTTTTTAAAAGACACACAGAGTCTGCACAAGTTGCTGTATCTCTTTGAGGCTGCGACCCACTCTGTTGACCCTTCTAAACCAGAACCAGGTAGGGGGTTTTATCATGAGACCCAATTTTGAGATACCAAACTTTTTGAGTCCCAAGCTTTTTAGATTTTGAGAAGAAGGCATACAAAATGTGTTTAAAATGCTGCATTTCATTGTGCTAACTTCTTTTGGTGTTCATAATATGAAAATATTCACTGCAGTGAGAATTGGCTCCAGCTGATTTGGGGTTTTACTTAGAATGTAGGAGGACAAAAGGAAAGTCAAGCCTCAAAGTGGTTTATCCCAGTTACTATGGAGCAAGCACCACAGAAAATTTCCAAGGTTTTAGCTGAATAAGTTGAATTTATTGTGTAGACATGTTTTGACCAATGGTCATCCACAGTGGATGTCTTGTCTTCAAGGCTATACTTTAAAAGTCTTATTCAAGATTTTGCTTTAAATTATTTTGAGACCTGATTTCTGAGCATGCAGGTTTGCTGGGGGGTTTTGTTGTTGTTGTTATCACATTTTATTTTCTTTTTTAAAACGATTATCTTTTTTAAAACGATTATCTTTTCCAAGAGTTGATGTAACTGAGATGACTGAGCTCATCACAATCCTTCCGTCTATATTTCCCAAAATGCAATCACAGTAGATGTTAGTTGTAGAATGCTGTATAAATGTTGATTAGTATCCATTTTCATTTTATGCAATACTACATCATATACATCTTATTTAAGCACGTAAGATTTGTTTACTTGGCAATAATTTAACATCTTGTTCGTCTGTTTTGTTTTAGGACCCCGGAAGAAGATCAAAGCTTGAAATATGGTGGACAGTCTTTCCATTAGTCTTTTGCTACTTTCAAGCACCAGTTTAAGGTCTGTCTCTCCCTTTGTTTTTGTTTTTCTAGCTGTTCAGTGTTACCTTGGTCTTTTCTTCCATTCAGGGAGTTTGGGCAATGACATACATAACATTTTCTCTACCTGTTAGAAAAAAAAGTTTAGCTAGTGATCTACTGTATTGTGTGATAAGTTGCACAATAGATGCCTTCCCACAAATATGTGGATCAAGCAGTCATTGGGTACAATAGGTAGTCAATCTAAATTTGTGTCAAAATAAATATTCACCCCACGCTTCATATGAGACAGTAGGGATATTTGTTTTTACAAAAAGTTGAGCAATATGCAGGGAGGGGGGTTATCATGTGTGAAACATTCCTTGACTGTGGTTAAGTAAAACATTTTATAATATCATGTTTCCTTTGTCACTTACAAAGAACTCTGTTCTGTAGTTAGCTCGGTAAATTTTCTCCTGCCTTTTACAACAGCTGAGTTCCTACTTTTTTTAGTCATAACTGTATATTATTTACGTTCAATATAAATAATTTGTAACTCGAGAGTGCTATGATTTCCAGTTATTAATTGATTTTGTTCCTTTCATGTTCGTTATCATTTATTTTTGTTCTCTAGACCACTTCTTACATTTCAAGTATTTACATCCCTTTTCATTATAAGTATAAAAGAAGGTTAATAGGTTCAAACGAGCAGCTAGCTGAAATTTGGATGAATTTTTCTTCAACACAGGGATTCTGTGTAATTCAAAATGCTACACACATATCAGTGGAAAATATCATGTCTCACAAAGACGTAAAGTTATCTTTCTTATATCTTGCACTCCTGGGACAAACTTGCCAACAGCTGACTTTTGTAAGCATTAATAATCAGAGCATCTCCTGAACACAAAACAAATGACCAGAGCCCCAAAAGCTGAGGTTGGGATGGGGGGGAAATTCTTTTCTACAGCCTGTATTTCAACTATTTTTCAAAACAACCCCACAATAATATTCACTTTAAAGGCATCAATAAAGTGTCATTTGATCGTCTAATGACCTCTGCTGGATGAATTTAATTGAATCAGAATACTCTGCAGAAAATCCTGGATACGCTGAATTTGACTTGTATTTGATGAGTCCATACTCCCAAACAAAAACAGTACCCCCCCAAAAAAAAAACTCCATCCCAACCCCAACACCTTGATATTGCAGACTCAAATTTATTTACTGGATAATAAACACACACAGACTGCCTTTCAACCATTATTTCCAAGGCAGCTTACAAGATAATAAAAGGGACAATCATATCTGACACAACTAAACAGAAGATGATCCAACATGAAAATGAAACGAAAAAGCAGAGGGCATTTGTGTGTGTGTGCAAATTTGTGTGTTCAGGGAGAAGCATTTTAATACATTTCAAACAAACTTTTAAAAACCAGCATAAAAATGCATAGGGGTACTAAAACCTCCTAAAAGCAAACAGCACTATGTTGAAAGTCATCAAAGAGGGCACAAGAAGAAGGGCTAGAGGGTGGGACTTTCTCAGACAAGGAGCCATGACCAAGAAGGCCCCGTCACTACACTACACTTGATATTAGACCAAAGGTCGAGAAGCTAGAGGGGGCTGCTCGTGCCGAGTGTAGCTTCTGTTGCCATACCACATGCCGTTGTGGGGGCCGTGCACTGTAACCCCCTCTGCCTCGCCCGCCCTTCTGAAGCAGCATTAGGAAGCTGTTGAGATACAAGGCTGGAGGAAATGAAAGGAGGGTTTGGGTGACTGGCTGCTTTGTCGCTGGCAGCAGGAGTGTACATCCTTCCCAAGTGGATCACTTGATATCATTCACAATTCCTGCCATAGAATGCTCTGCAGACATCAGCAGTACTGTGTCCATATATGCAGTGGCTGAATACAGTGGTACCTCAGGTTGCATACGCTTCAAGTTACAGGCTCCGCTAACCCAGAAATAGTACCTCGGGTTAAGAACTTTGCTTCAGGATGAGAACAGAAATTGTGCTCCGGCAGTGCAACGGCAGCGGGAGGCCCCATTAGCTAAAGTGGTCTTCAGGTTAAGAACGGACCTCCAGAACGAATTAAGTACTTAACCCGAGGTACCACTGTACTCACGAAGCAATCCAGGGGTAGACTTTCACGTACACACTATTCATTCAACCCCATCATTTATATCCCATGCAGACACATTGCAAACACCCTAACAAATAATCCAGGCATTATTCCCCTGCAGCTTCCTTGAGCCATGTCTTTCTCGCCTCAGTGTATTCCCAAATGCCTCCCTCTGTTCTGGATTGCTTCCTAGATCCAGATAGTTTCAAATGGGGGAAGAGCTTAGTGGTGGGGCCTCTGCTTTGCACATAGAAGGTCTCTGTTCCAATCCTTGGCATCTCCCGGTAGGGCTGAGAGACCCCTGTCTCCTGAAAAGATGCTGCTGGAGTCTGTAGACAATACTGAACTAGATGGGCTGTTGGTGTGCCTCAGGACAAGCCGCTTCCTCGGTTCCTGTGGTTTTCTTCTCAGACAGGAATGCCAACTTCAGAATTTCATTCTGGGGGCCCACACAGGCCCTGGTGCAATTGCTCCCACATCATAGGCAGGATGAGTGCCCCTGCACTTGACTAGCATAGGATGAGGGTTGAAGGGTGTTCAGCCCCTAAAATACATGAAGGAACACAACTTCTAGGGATTTGTGTTGGTCGCTACCACTGATGCCACCAGCACAGCTGAAGAGCTGCTGGTTTCCATTCCTACATGGCCTTATAATTGCAATGACGTGCTAGTTGAGGGGAAGGGAAACCTGTGTGTGTTTTTTCCCAAAAGCAAAAATATTACGGCTTGAGTGGAAAATGTGATATCACTACAAGATAAGCATTGCCTGGAGGAAAAACATCTGGGTTGCCACACAATAAATGACTAACAGCTGCACATTTCCTCCCCAAACCCACAATGATAATTGAGTAAGGTCCTACACTTCCCCATGCTAATTTCAGTTTAGGAAAGTCCAGGTCCTTCTGCCAACTTAGCTAATGGTATGGCTGCCACATGGTTTGCCTTCTTCCCTTCCCGCTTCCATCATCCAAGCACCAGACTGTGGGACAATGACTGAGCCATTGTTTGTCAGAAAAAGCAGAACAAGGTAAGTAAAATGGAAAAATAAAATAAAAAACACAGTGGAGTACTTGCTGCTTCTTGTACAATGGTACCTCGGGTTACAGACACTTCAGGTTACAGACGCTTCAGGTTACAGACTCCCCTAACCCAGAAATAGTACCTCGGGTTAAGAACTTTGCTTCAGGATGAGAACAGAAATCACGCAGCGGCAGCGGGAGGCCTCATTAGCTAAAGTGATACCTCAGGTTAAGAACAGTTTCAGGTTAAGAATGGACCTCAAGAATGAATTAAGTTCTTAACCCAAGGTACCACTGTATATTTAATGTATTCTGGGTCCATGCTCAGCCTCCTCTGCCCCCTGATTGATCTCAACATTGGAGGGTGCGCCCCCCCACCAAATATTTTATGGGGGGAGGCAAAGGGACCTGGGTCCCTTGGAGTTGGCGTCTACAAATGCAAGGCCTGTGTTAACATGAGCTGGGCTTTACAAAATGCTTGTCTGCTTCAGGCAAGAAGAACCTTCTGCGTTTGGAAAGAATGGCCTTTCCAGTAATAACAGAATGTCACTGAGAACAAAACATGCCTCTTCCATTTTGGTCTCTACAGCCGCAGCAGGGGCTGTAAGTCTCCAACGTCTGACTTCACCCCAGCGGCACACTCCTCCGTTGTCTCTCAAGACAGATGGATGCCAACCAACAACCAACCAACACTGAGAACGTGGTCATAATAACTGCAGGGGAGCGGCATTTGTCACATGGCACAGCCAGGCTTGGGGGACCACCATCTTCCTGGGTGGCCAAGTGGTGAACATGCATGTACGAACTCACCCTTTGATTTCTTTGCCTCTTGTGTCTGAAAAAAGAGCTGTGCAGAGATCCATGATCTCACTTTCCACCAACAGAACTTTTGCTACCTCTTATGACTAATAGCAGGTTGATTTGGATGGAGAACAGAACCTACAAACATCCAGGGACCTGGAAAGCTTAATTGGAGAGGAATGAGCTTCCTTTCCCTGCCTTTGCGCTGCTGAGGGCTGAATCAATGAAGGTCATTATACTGGTCATCTGAAGAGTCGAGGAGGTCAAGACTGAGTAACCGAGTGGGGTACTTGCTGTAGGACTGTATTATAGATCTTAACCATGGGAACTGATTTATGCAAATCATTTTCATATGTAGCTCAATATAAAAATATTTTAATAGCCATTCATAAAAAAGGGTGGTGCTTGATTTAAGCTGGGACATATTATCCAGCCCTTTAGCAGCATGTTACAGGGCGCGTTGTTGTGCCAATGCCCCAAAAGGCATCACCCAAAGATAGTGGTGGTGAAGCTATTAGCCTGGAAGCCCAGGTTCTCTCGGGTCAGGCTACTCAACAGCCAGATTCCCCCCAGCTATGACATCGTGGCAGCTTTGCTGGGAAACCCAGCCAGATGGATGGGATATAAATATATGATGATGATGATGATGAAGAGTCCGAAGTCTCAGGTAGTTGGCAGGGGTGCCTGGAAGGTGCAGAGTGGTTCAGGTAAAGGTAAAGGGACCCCTGACCATTAGGTCCAGTCGTGACTGACTCTGGGGTTGTGGCGCTCATCTCGCTTTACTGGCCGAGGGGGCTGGCGTACAGCTTCCAGGTCATGTGGCTAGCATGACTAAGCCGCTTCTGGCGAACCAGAGCAGTGCACAGAAACACCGTTTACCTTCCCGCCGGAGCGGTACCTATTTATCTACTTGCACTTTGACGTGCTTTCGAACTGCTAGGTTGGCAGGAGCAGGGACTGAGCAACAGGAGCTAGGCTGGCAGGAGCAGGGACTGAGCTCACCCTGTCATGGGGATTCAAACCGCCGACCTTCTGATCGGCAAGTCCTAGGCTCTGTGGTTTAACCCACAGCGTCACCTGCGTCCCTGGTTCAGGTAAGTCATTCCATGTTTTACTTTGTAGACTCCCTTCCCAGAAGGAAGGATGAGGCAGGAGTATAGGGGAGAACCGCTTGTTTCCCAAGGAGAAAATCATCCACAAACAGCAGAAGCAGAAGGACCACACCCGGCCACCCCCTTCCCACATAGGCTTGCGATCGAGGTGCAGCAGCTCTTCTTATTCCCTAGGTCAGAGCTTTCCAAACTTTTCACGTTGGTGACTCACTTTTTAGACATGCATCATTTAGTGGCACAGTTAATTCAGTTTTGCTAGCAAATCGGAGGTTAAACCAGCCCCTTTCCAGCCCTGGGAGGAATGAGATGATTGTTTGCGCAACACACCTACACGCTGTAGCTGGCACACTAATGTGTCCCGACACACAGTTTGGAAAGCTCTGCTCTAGGTGCTCCTGCGAGGAAATGAGAGGGGCACCTGCCACGTAAGAGCCAGGGATGCACCTTCTATTCGTGTCTGAGGCAGACTGGTGAAAATTAGGGCTTGAGACAGAAGCAAACCTTGGGCCACCAGCTGGGGAACTCTGCTCTAGCACTTGGAAGCAGATGCATCGTCTGGCTTTAAATCAAATTTAGGCTGCTTTAGATCCAGATTTAAGACAGCCTGGATGTTTAAAATAATAACACTTTATGTCAACCTTTTCTGTTTACCAAAAAATGGCCTCTGCTGAATAGAGTTTATTGTCCTAAAAGGTTTTTGTAAGGTGGGAAGGATCTGCATAAATAAACCATCGTATACCAAGCTAATAAAATAATTTGGTTACTTTGTTTCATTTCTTTAAAAAATGTAATTATGCACAATTATCTAGGATTCAGAGAATGGTGTATATGATGTAAAACTATATCTGTCTATCTATCTATCATCTATCTATCTATCTATCTATCTATCTATCTATCTATAGCGCAAACATTTAGTGATAAAAAAGTCAAGGTTACAGCTGCAAGATTTTGAATGTGTTTAGTACCAAATTACAAAGACCATTAAATTATTTTTTCTACAGGCAGGCCATACACATTATGTACAGCTGAACGTCTTAGGAAATCTATGCATGCATTTCAATTGCTGCTGATATAAACAGCCTCTTAATTTCATTAGCCTCATTTTTTTCCCCTGTAAAAAAAAGAGAAAGAACTATTTTTTTGTGTGCAACTCACTTTAAAAATTACCCTCATCACTATGCATCTTCTACCCAATCGGAGTAGATATCTCAAATGTACATTTATATAATAACCACAAAAATATTACCATTTGTCTGGTTTTGTTTTGTTTTGCCAAGCCTGGGTGATAATTACAATTTTGTCTGAAATAGCAGGTGGTGTTTGTGGAAGGCAGCCCACCCCATTTTGTAAAAAAACAAAAAACAATTCTAAATGATTCACACCTTTTGCATACTTTTTAAAATATGTGGATTTTGGCATAAACTATCATTCAAACTACTGATTCATAAAATTAAATCTGTTTTTCTGCAAACTAATATTTTTAATGCTTCTGTGCTCCAGCCATTGGAAATCTCTTAACTAAGCTCAAGGCAGTTACAAAACGAGCATTTTTTTCCCCTTTTAAGTTTAACATTTAGGAAAGCGTTATTTTCTTTTATTCTCCCATTAAAAAGCAAGACTATTGTTGCAGGCACCTCAGAGACTTGTGAGTGGTGGTGCATTGCAGATTACATGGAACATAATTGAAAACTGCTAATATTCTAATGTCAGAAAGAAATTACAGTATATATACTTCAGAAGGGACAAGTTTTTCTCTCTTATATAGCAAAGAATAGCTTCCCCCAACCCCAAATATTAGCAAATATACTGTAGTGTGTTGCAACTTTCCTCAATATGGGGAATAGGATGACCACACTCCCTTGGGCACCTCTACATTTCAGACGTAGACCTAACAGTAAATGTTTCCCTTCTATCTATGACTTTGCACTATAACTGCTTCCTTGCATAGATGACTAGATAGGCGGCTGCAGTTCTGTGTGAGTCACCCTCCATCCTATACCATCCATTGAATGCATGCTCATACCACTTTTAAGAGTCGTGGTTTCCCCCCAAAGACTCCTGGGAACTTTAGTCTGTTAAGGGCCTCCTAACAGCTCTCAGCACCTTTAAACTACAGTTCCCAGGATTTTTCAGAGGAAGCCACAGCTTCAAAAGTATGGGATAGATGTGACCTATAAAGTCAGATTTGTCCCTTTATCCTGGCAAGAAAGTAACCCCCCCAGCACATCCGCAGGGGGGGACCCCAAACTATAAATAGCAAGAAACCTGAATATCTAAAACAATTTTACATAACTGAAAACCTGATCCAACGATTGTGTACTCAGAAATACATTCCACCTAGTTCATTAGTACAGCAATCGAAGGATCGCATTCACATTATGCTGTGACTGGACCTTCTGATTTTATTTTTTACTGAAATATGGCCATTTGCAAATGGGGCAGGAGTAGCAGCT
Organism: Podarcis raffonei; assembly: GCF_027172205.1. Taxonomy (NCBI): domain Eukaryota; kingdom Metazoa; phylum Chordata; class Lepidosauria; order Squamata; family Lacertidae; genus Podarcis; species Podarcis raffonei. Next base: position 4,601,942 of record NC_070604.1, read on the forward strand.
CTGGACTGGATTGGAGCCGTGAGGTTGAGGGTGGGAGAATGTTTCTACCCCAGGACCTTTCCCCCTGCTGCTCTTAGCCCCATAAGGCTGGCAACTTCTGCACTGGCATGATTTTGTTGAGGGAAATAGTGCGGAGGGAAAGAGTTAACCATTTCAGTTCTTTAAAAAGGTCAGGAAACCCAGACATTTATCTCCTTTGTAAAGTACTGCTTGACACTAAGAAAAGATTGAAATTTATAAAATTATTGGGCGCAGATACATTTGCTGAATTATGTGAACAAAGTCTGGGTCCTTACTCAGAAAAAAAGCACTTGAAAGTTACTCTAACCTTTAGGAGTTTCTACAGTTTTGCCATCTTTGCTATTTCTTTAAGCAAATAATATACATTACATTGCAACAAAATGTTTCCGTGCTTGACCTGTTTGTGGTGTGCTCCAAACATGTGCTTGAAAACAAGATTTCTCAAAGTGTATAGATTATTATTATAAAAATCTAAATTAAACCCACATGGGGGGGAGTTGAGAACAGTTGGATACAGACATTCCTTAATTACTAGAAAATGGCATGCCTATTTAACTCTGGTGCAGTGCGTATATTTTAGATCAACATGGTTTGGAATAAGTGCACCTACAACATCTTTTCTTTCTTTCTTTCTTTCTTTTGTTATATGTACTAATATTTTCCCTGCCAGTCCCCACAAAGGCCCACATTTAAGTTGTTTTCAGTCAACTATACATTTGCCTTTGAGACTATCAAATATCGTCTCTATTTTGAGGGTTAAGAAGCCAGCCTGAAAGAGATCTTAGCTTTCTTTTCCATTCAAAGGGTTAAACCAAGGCAATGTTGAAAGGAACAGGGGATGGAGAAGGAAGAGGGGGAATAAAAGGTTAGTGTTTTCTGTCCATTAAAGAGAGCGTTCTTTGCTGAAGCCCAATTGGTCATGCATTCCTGCAGGGTTTCCTGGCAGAGAGGAACCCGGCAAAAGCACCTGCCCTGCTCTATTGTGAGCAGAAGCTGGGCCACCAATTTGACCTAGCCATTCCTTTTACGATTTGTTGGAGTCTGTCATTTATTACAGCGTTTGCTTTTGGGCCTAGAGACTTGGAGAAGCCTAAAGGAACAGAGCGTTTCCGTAGCTGCATATGAAATCCACCCCAATGTAATTGAAAATGGTAGTGTCGGTCTCTTTAGCAAAGTGTTTTGTCAGTCCGTCCAGTCTGGGAGTCTGTCAACCAACGACTGTTTTTGGACCGCTCCACAAAATTGGCGTTGTAGCAGAACTGTATTGCTCTGAAGCATCTCTGTGGGTAGCAGACAGAGGAAATGAGCTCCAGCAGAGGCTAACGGCAAAACCAGCAACTAAACTCTCATGACTAACAGTACTTGTATCTGAAGTGTGATGTATCGCTCAATTTATTTTAAAAATTGTATCTTAACTTTTGGCCCAGACAGGACTGCAGAGAAGCCTACAGTCATCGCCATTCTTATTACATGCCTCAACTCACAAGACACCCACAAAGTATATTTTTCAATGCAAACAACATTTTGCAAAGTCCTATTTAAAAAAGTAATAAAGTTGCATCTACACCACTGCAGAAATATCCACGTATAAGGTCACATTGAAAACAAACGGCAGTTCACATTGAACGAGAGTTCACATTGAAAACAAAGCAGTGTCACTCCATTGGTAGAAGAGAAAGTCGGCAAGCATGGAGTATCCATAACTATCTGGGTTTTGTGGCAGAGCACAGAGAGCACATTTCATTGTTGCCAACTAGACCTTAGAATGGGAGGGCCAAGATTAAGATATTGAGGGTCTAGATACAAAAATGCAAAACTAAGGATTCAGAAACAAATGATTCAAGAAAGAAAATGTTGTTGTAACTCGTATTCAGTTGTAACTCTTATTCAGTAATAAGAGTTACAACAAATCTAAACTGGAATTTGATTAGCTATATTATTTAAATGGATCTGAAAATCTCTTTCCTTAACCAAATATATCACTTACACTGAAATGGACGAGAGGTGGTGGACGCTCCTTCCTTGGAGGTTTTTAAGCAGAGATGGATGGCTATCTGTCATGGATGCTTTAATTGAGATTCCTGCATTGAAGGGGGTTGGACTGGATGACCCTCGGAGTCCCTTCCAACTCTACAATCCTATGATTCTATGAGACAGAAAGTAGCCACTTGCATTTTATCAAGTGACTGAGTCATGTGGTATTGAGCTTTGACAATCGCTCACAGTGACTGCACTAACTTCATCTCCCGCCCCCTAAAAAATATATGGCTTTCCAACATAGGATGCACCAATTCAGTGTTTCCAAAACACTGAGCGCACACTATCCAGAAGCACTCTTAGTAATAAGAGAAAGGGTACAAGACAAGCAAGGAAGCAAAGTTGATCAAAATATAGTGTTTGTGTCAAGCACAAGTGTGTCAGTCAATTTCAAAACTGGATCTATATAAAAAAATACAACATCCCAAAATCAAGTTCTTTAGATTTCTTGACATCTCTTAATTGTTTTGGTTTTAGCAGGCCATACATATGAAGAGGAAAAAGCTGTGAACTGTGAAATATAGTCAAATCAAATACAAAATTCCATTACATGTTATCTATCCAGCGCTGTCAGCTACTGAACACCATTATATGTCACCAAATGCTGTTACATATCAGCTTTCAAATACAGTCAAACAATAAATACAATTGCAATGACAGCTATCAAATGCTATCAAGACAAAATAGCATTACAAGTCAGCTAATACTGTCAAATATTAATGGTCATATATCAAGTACTGAAATCATTAGGTGCCAAATACATACGTGTGTGTGTGTAATATTTAGCATACATTTAGCATGCTGACCAAAGGAAGTTGTAATTGAAAATATTTTTATCTTTAGATTTGCTAGTTATATTTTGGACCCCCATATTTTCCACTTCCATCTGTGATTTTCTGCTTTATCTTTTTAACAGAAATAGGTGTTGGTGTCTTCTCTACTCTCATGGGTAATTTCAGCAGGGCAGAAAAAGTATTCGCCTAGTACTGTTGCGAGCACTGTATCGTACTACTACTAGTAACAGCGTTAATGTGCCCTCTTTGACTTTCTTTGTTATAAAGCTGGCCAGAGATGATCTATCTCTCTTTGTTAGTTATATGATTCATTCTGATAACTATGGTAGAAAACAACTTAAGAACCTGTCCACCTGGAAAGGCTTTGAAAAGTTTTCATGTCAAATAGAGTGAACAGACTAAACAAATCCCACTTGCAACTGGATTCTCTTAACCATGCACAAATATTCATGATACAACCTGGAAATGATGGGGGGATTCACAGAGCAGCACTCGTGTGCATTTCCCTGTTTCACCCACATGCTTTTCTCTCTGGAGGATGCAATTAAAGATGACATATACATTGTACACTTTGGAATTTCTCTAAAGTGCCTCATCCGTGGCTGGTATGCACACATTTACATAGTACAAGTGCTGCACATTCAACACAATATCACCCAAAGAATCACCTTGGTGCACCTCTCTGCTTTCTTTCCAATATAAACTTTTCCTGGGGGAAATGGAATATGAATCCATGGTCCATTACCCCCCCATTACCCCCTTTTTTTGTAAGTCTCAAGTATTTGAGGGTCCTTTTCCTGATGAAATCCAGTTGTCTCAGGATGTGTGTGGTTTGCCACTGCACACCCCTGGCTATCTGTTTTGATGAATGAAAGGTGTTCTTTGTAACCAAATCCACTTTTCCTGGGGTGGGAGGAAGAGGACACACATCATAAGCAAAGGCAGCCAATTCCTGAATATCTCAGCCCTTGCATTTCAGACTGATAGCTATAAACAGATGTTAATTGTGAGAAAAGCAATAGGAGGAATGCAGATGGTTTGGGAAATGCTCAGATACTATCTATGTGGTTCTTTTCACCATTGGTTTGAACAACCAAATATCAGCACACATTTGTTGAAATGCTGGGTCTCAAGGAATATACAGCAAGGTTTTTGTACAGAACGCCCCTACCCCCTTGTGGCATGATGACACTTCTGGAAATGAAAAAAGCAGTTGTAAAAATTGTGATTGAACTCATCTGAATGAGAACTGAAGCAGCTCAGTGTTGTTGCTGTTGCTGTTGCTGTTGCTGTCTTAACAGTCCTCTGAACCCAGGGCAAAAGTTGAATCTGGACTAAGGCATCACCTCATTAGCTAGGCTGAAAGACCTGAAAACACAGTGCACATAGGAACTGCTGCTATTAATGTTTCATTGCTTAAGACTTGAACCCAACTAGTGATGTTGCCAGAACTCAGAAATGCCCAGTTTGGAAAACAAAAAAACAACAATTTCTGCAGGCTCAGTGTGTGGCTGTACTCTGAACTAGGCACAAAGCTGCTCCCTCAGTTCTTCAGCTCAGTGTATAATCCAATATGTTAATATTTCCATCCAAACCTGCACCTCCAGGTATCTCCTTTTGACATTTCTGCTTGGATGATTCATTCCCATTACAAGCAATGTATCCAAGTAAGTCATAATCAGAGTACTCATTTAACAACAACAACAACAACGATGTATACCACCCATCATCCAAAGATCACAGGGCTTACTCTGAGTATGATGTAGGTGGAAGCAACCCAATATGTCCAAGACCCAACTTTTCGTTTTCTCTTCTCATCCATTGACAATGTCACCATCCATACTGTTGATTAGCCATGATTGTAAGTTACCACAATAAGATTTAACATAGACGACATCATGGGTTGAGCCTTCCTGACTTTAGATGACACTGCAGATGTGTCAGGCACAGTTATAATCATTTAGCAGACGAGAATAGTTACACTGGCTCTGTGTCACATGCACAAGAAGATCATCAGAAGGGTTCGGAGTTATCGCAATAACTGAACCATTCCCTACAAATAGAATAAATAAAATAATTTTAAATAAAATTTATTTGTGGCTCAAAAAAAAAACTTTACAAAAAAAAATATGCTCATTACTTTCATTTCCTGGTCAACAGAAACTCTGGTCATCTGGCTGTGTTCTGACCTTGGCTACGTAAGTCTTCTTCTCTTTGGCCTTCCTCTGTTTTAGCTTCATCGACTCATGCCCAAACAGCATTCTGCTGCTAAAATTAGGTCTCTCTTGTGATGCCCCTCCTCAAATCATTATACTGGCTTCCTGTCCACTCTCAGATCCTGCCAAGTGTCTTCTCCTTATCTCCAGACTCCCATAGCCTTGCAATCTCTTTGCTCTTGTATCTTTCCAGCTATCTGAAAGTCTCTCGTCCCTGACACAACTCTACCTCCCCCCCATTGCCACTTATGCCCAGAAACCTTCTGAAACCTTCAGAAGATCCACCTCCCATTCTTCTTTCAAGCCCCTCATCAAACTCACTTTTTACCAGGAAGCTTTTGGATTAGCCAATGTCCAATTATAATGTGGTTAAACTATTACATACAACCTCCCAGAATTCAGTGCTTCATTTTAGGCTGTGTACAGCATTTTCTTCATGCAAGTAATATGACTAATTCTCATGAAAATGTCCAATGCAGCTTGCTCATGGACCACACAACAGTTGTTCCATTCATGGGAAAAGGGTGAGGAGTTACCACTGGTGACAGTAGTGTCCGTAGGGCTAAGTGAAGATACCTGATCAACATGGCACCAGCAGTTTCACTAACCTCTGCACTCTCAAAAGAGCTAGCTAAGTTGAGATGGTTAAAGGGGATGTCCATGTAAGCTTTCTTACAAGATCAGTGAAGCTGCTAAAAACCATGTTAATACATCCTCTATTCTCCACCATAGGCAAACATCAGATGGCTGTAATGTCCTATACAGTGGTACCTCGGGTTAAGTACTTAATTCGTTCTGGAGGTCTGTTCTTAACTTGAAACTGTTCTTAACCTGAAGCACCACTTTAGCTAATGGGGCCTCCCGCTGCCACTGCGCCGCCGGAGCATGATTTCTGTTCTCATCCTGAAGCAAAGTTCTTAACCCGAGGTACTATTTCTGGGTTAGTGGAGTCTGTAACCTGAAGCATATGTAACCTGAAGCATCTGTAACCTGAGGTACCACTGTACTTCTTTATAAAGTACAAATTAGGTGGATTTCAATGGGGGGGGAGCAATAAACTTGAAAACAACCAGTATAAAATCAAAGAAGGCAAATACCAAAATGCTCCAAATAATGAGCATTTTGATGAAATGGCTACTGGTTGGGGGTTGGGTGATGAGCTATAGGCATCTTCCAGATTTCAAAAACGACCTCCCTGTGGACCACACATAATAACGGTGCTATAGCTGAAGACGGTGAAAAATGTGTTTGAGCATTGCAATGAAATTACTGTGTGGATAAAATTAAAATGTTAAAATGTTAGACATTTCCCCAGTTGGATTATGGACGAATGAGCCATACCTGAGACGGTGTGAAACAAATCTAATATTTCTGACTTTAGTTTACAACATGCCTTAAATTGATTTAAAAACCTCTCTGGGGGTGGTTACTTCAATTAAAGTTAAATGATGCCAGGCGTCACTTGAGATCTAGAGAACAGATTTAGAAAAATATGTAATAAATGACATGTTTTGTTTAGTAACTTCAGCTTGCAAAGAAGTTTTTACAGGCTGTTTTGATGCTCCATTCTCCCTGGCAACTTCTTCTTTTTCTCCTCAAAGACACAAAAATATCTAATAGCCATTAAGATGATAATAAGAAGTCCTGGTGGCACAGTCTTCAAAGTCCGTCTGCAATGTTAACATTTAGCTGTTACATAAGTAGCTTCTCAGTTACTGATTCAAAATGCCCCATGATCATATCACCTTGTGCTCTGGGTCTGGAACAATATCAGATTTTCAGTAGCTGGACCTAGATCCACGCATGCAGCAAACTGAAGTGAATATGAGAAAAGTCCTGAACAGATGGAACTTCAGATTTAAAGTGGGAGTGCCGTGTTTTTGGGTACTCCCACACATAAAAAGAAAATTTGTCCCTGCAGGTAGAAAGCAAGCATAGCAGGGAGAGAACAGACTGCTTGGGGGCCCTGGTGCTATTCCCAAAACAGGGCCTCCCTTCTGCCCAAAAGGAACCCATGGAGAAGGTAACACAAAATAAGACTTGTAGCCTCTTAAAGACTAACAACACATTTATTATGGCAGAAGCTTTCTTGGACTGCGAAAAAATAATCAGCTTGTTGAGTTTCACAGCTTTCAGGAAAACACACACACAATAAAATACTTTGAGCACACTTTGGCTTCACATTTCAAATCACTTTACTCACTTATTGCATTGGATCTTTCAGGCCCTGGCCTGACTCAGCCCACCCAGGAATGCTATTGGATCCTCCTGGACAGAAATACGTAGCCTTAGCAACTCCGTCTTCCTGGCTTTCTCCTTAGTTCTGACTCCAGTCCTGGCCAGTGGCATAACATGGGACAGCCACAGGGGAGCAAGCATACTCCATTCCCCTCCCTCCCCCCTTTCCACGTGCCCCTGGGCGCTGGCAAGCCACGCGACACCACTGGTCCTGACCTTCAGTCCCTCACCTCTGATTCCTTGATGCCATTCCTAGCTCCTGGTTCATCTAAGACTGCTGCTTATTGCTCTTCATTGACAAGAAGTCTATAAAGCCCCTACTGTCCATAACACAAGCCCAAAGGGAACTTAAGTTCTGTAATGATGATTCATGTATCTTTTTCCTTTTGGTTCTCTGACAGTCCTACCAGGTGTTGTGGGCAGGAAGCAATGCCACGGATGAAATGAGTTGTTGGTTGCCATTCATTTCATGGTGGCAATTTGTTGCTGAAAGAACAGGGGAAAGTGCAGGTTGATGGAGATTAGCTGTGTGCATGTGAGACTACTGAACATAGAATCATAGAACTGTCGAATTGGAGGGGACCCCAAGGGTCATCTAGTCCAAACTCCTGCAATGCAGGAATCTCGTGGATCTTAAATCCAGGTGCCTTTCTAATGTGCAAGTTGATGCTTTTTGGTGTGTGGGTAATAACTACTACTACTACAACAACAACAACTTATTATTTCTACCCCATTTGGTTGGGTTTCCCCAGCCGCTCTGGGCAGCTTCCAACAGAAGGTTAAAAACACATTAAACATCAGTCATAAAAAACTTCCCTAAACAGGGCTGCCTTCAGATATCTTCTAAATGTCACATACCGTATTTTTCGCTCTATAACACGCACCCGACCATAACACGCACGTAGTTTTTAGAGGAGGAAAATCCGTAGGCATGCCACCCGTAGGCATTCCCTCCATAACACGCACAGACATTTCCCCTTACTTTCTAGGAGGAAAAAAGTGAGTGTTATGGTGCAAAAAATACGGTAGTTGTTTATTTCTTTGACCTCTGATGGGTAGAACTGTAAGCATCTTACTTCTTTTCACAAGCCAAATGTATTTTTAATCTTATGATTCTTATTTTATCTGCTATAAACCCCTATTTCCCTAACACTCTTTCCCTCTCTAATATTATTGTATTAAAACTGCTCTTGCTTCAAAGAAATAAATAAAAGAAAACCAGCACCCCTGGCTTTCTACGGTGGAGGTGGGGAAAGACAGAAGGTATTAACAGACCCAAAATTTGGGATTAGATTTAAGAGGGAGATCTTTAAATCCAGGTTTTGCATGCTTAATTCCACACCGTTGGAAGGACTATTGATTTTTCACATGTGGTTTCCTGTGTATGCAGTTAAGGGCTTTCCTCTCCACTGTGATCATGTGCCCCAAATGTGAGAAGCCCAACCCCGATAATAGGGCTTTTTTATCAGTTTTAATTTCAAAAATCAGTCTATTCATTTATTGATGGTTGGTTTTGTGTTTGTAAACTGCTCTGAGTGCAAATTGTTAGAGAAATAATAATTGTTAGAGAAATAATAGTAAATAGTAAATAATAGTAAGGGGGGGGGGGAATCCCCTAGGAAATTCAAACCATACCCATAGTTTAATCAGGATTTTTTGCACTTCCCAAACTCTTCCTGTCCAAGTGCAAATGGAAGAAAACGTCTAAACGTCAGAATCCAGCTTCTTTCCCCCTAAAATTCTATTTTGCCTGGAGCAGAAGAAAAAAAAATAACAGCCATCAGAAAAGCTAGAGCATGAAACTCCTCTTGCATTAGGAAAAGTCTTCCTGAGAATTAGCACTAATTGTATTGTGGCTTGCTGTTGTGCAATCAATGTGACTTCACCAAAGGAAACTGGCATTGGTGTCACTAGGTGGCATAGTTTTGACACATTTACAGATCATTACCTAATGCTAATAACATTTCGCAGTCAGCCTGGCTAGTGGAGGAGGGGGTCCCCTTTAACATCACTCAGCTGTATTGCGATCTGCGAGTGTGAGCTGCCTGTCAACTCCCAATGGGTATGAGCTGGAAGCTGAGTTTTGTCATCAGGCCTTGAAATTAAATGACAACAAGCCTGCCTGCACCTGGCTGAAGACACATTCAAGTGCAGTAGGAGATCGGCAGGGAGGAGGCTCAGACCTTGATCCTGGAGGTAATGATCCACGTTCCTAACAAATTCTTGAGAATTTAACATTCTCGGTAAGCATGTGGACTTGCGTCCTCATTTGGATTCAATTGGGGTCTTTTCTTCAGTCAATAAACTTGACCGGCCTGAGGTGGAAACACTTGGAAAGGCCACAAGTAGTAGCACCAGGGTGTATTTTGCATGTGGCCAACCCTTTTCTCCCCACAGCGTTCCTCAATCAAGTGTCACTCTGTGGCTGTAAAGGAGAATTAAAGGGGGGGGCAGACGGAGATGTCCAGCACAGCTTTGGCTCATCAACGTGTGTGTAAGCATTTCAACAGCTGTATATAATTATGCTGGGACGTGGGTGGTGCTGTGGGTTAAACCACAGAGCCCAGGACTTGCCGATCAGAAGGTCGGTGGTTCGAATCCCCACGACGGGGTGAGCTCCCGTTGCTCAATCCCAGCTCCTGCCCACCTACCAGTTCAAAAGCAAGTCAAAGTGCAAGTAGATAAATAGGTACCACTCCAGTGGGAAGGTAAACGGCGTTTCCGTGCGCTGCTCTGGTTTGCCAGAAGCGGCTTAGTCATGCTGGCCACATGACCCGGAAGCTGTACGCCGGCTCCCTCGGCCAATAAAGCGAGATGAGCGCTGCAACCCCAGAGTCAGTCACGACTGGACCTAATGGTCAGGGGTTCCTTTACCTTTTTATATAATTATGCTGTAAATTCTAAGCTGTGAAAGAAAAATAGTAGTCTCACCATCGCCCTCCAAACTGGTTGGCATTTGTGTCAGGTGCTTAGAGCACTTGATTCAGGCAACCAGGAAAGATTAGTCTGTGATTAGTCTGAAGATCATTCTCTGGAACAAGTCTGTCGTATGGGATACTTAGTTTGCATGCATAAACTCAATTTCGGCTCTTTGTTTAGCAGAAGAACACCCTGTGTTGTAGTTGTGCAGTAGAAGCTTATGTTTGTGTAGCCTAGCCTTAAGGCTCAGCTGGATGCATCTTTATTAATGGCCAGATGTGATCATCACTGTGTCTCTGCATTCCAGCAGGGAATGTTAACATTGAATTCCTATGCGTGGGATGGATAAAGTATCCCCAAAATAAAGATACATATTAAATCACAAAACAAAAAAACATAGAAGCAGACTAATTATATTATTTTTTAAAAAAAAAATGAACTATAACCATATGCAGGATCTGGTCTTGTGCTATGTTCATACGAATTGCTAACACAGTAAGCTTACAGTCAGATCCATGTGCTCCCAAAGTCAATTCAGGACACCAGGGCCAAAGAAAGGGGAGAAATCTATTTGGACTGGGCCTCAAGCTCTAAGGGGGCCTCAGAGTTAGACACACATTTTTTCCCCCACTTGCTTTTATGTGCATTGGACCAAAATGTGACCCACTCTCCCAGCTTAGAGTTGCAACTTTAGAGATGTGATTTGGTAAATACATTTTTTTTTGTCCTTGTTAATCGATACATGTTTTGCCATATTAGATACTTACTTACTTACTTATACATACACCACCCTTCATCAAAAGAACTCAGGAAGGTTCACAGGATAAAAACACAAGATAAAAGCACAAATACATAATAGTAACATGTTCATAGATGTTAATGGAAATATATTGGTGCCTCATAAGCGAAAATCATGTCAGAGAGGAAGACCCTCCCAACAGCCTTCAAATGCCCTTTCCCCCCTGTTCTCCAGCTCTCTCTCTTAGTCTCTGCCCAATCCAGACCAAAATAACTGGAGGTGAAGTTCTGAGCCTCCTGGAGGCTGGAGGATGCGCAAAAAGCTGCGCGTCAGTTGCTAGGCAGGGGACTGAGCCATCTAAACAAAGCCCTGCTGTGCCTCAGTCTCTTTGGGGCTTCCTCCACCCTCCCTGACATCTTCTTCAGGCTCCGGAGAGGGTCTCCTCACAAGCTACAAAACTCTCAAGGTTTCTCCTGCTATTTCCAGGTTTGGATATACAGTGGTACCTTGGTTTTCAGACGTAATCCGTTCTGGAAGACCGTTTGACTTCTAAAACATTCGAAAACAGAAACATTTACTTCCGGAAGCATTTACTTCCGGAAAACTCAATATGGAAGCCGTGTGGTACATTTGATTTCTGAAAAGCGTTTGAAATAATTAATAATAATAGTTACATTTAGAGCCCAATCAATTTATAGGTAATAACCAACACCTTGAATTGGGCCTGGATATAAACCAGAAGCCAGTGCAATTCACACAAGAACTGGGCTATATATGGCCAGAAAGCCAACATGAGAAATGGTTCTGGCCACAATATTTTGCACCAGCTGTAGTTACCAGACACTTTTCATGGGAAGTCCCACATAGAGCATATTGCAGTCATCTCAAGGCGATTAGGGCATCTGGTGAACCAGCTGAAGCCAGAAACTTGCTCTTTTTGAAACAAGGGAATGTGGGGGTTATGGTTCATCAGAGGCAAGGGCAACTGCCCCTCAGTGACCCCTGAGGTCCCTTCCAGCTTCACAAATCTATGATTCTATGCCCCATGGACACCCATGTAAAAGGGGATGGATGATATTTTTAAAGGACATTCAGGGTTGAAAGTAACATTTTCACAGTTACATAGTTTTTTAGGGAGAAGTTGACTAGTGAACATGCTTCCCTGCTGGTGTTCAAGGGGATTCCAGGGGCAAAGTTCTGGAGCTCAGAGATAGGACCTGAAAGAACAGAGGTTGGAAGCTGCCTGAAGGACTTTGTGATTCTTTTACCCCCAGCCTCTGGCTTTCAATTATTTCCTTCCTCCTGATCTGCCAAGAAGGAGTATTGGTCTTCAGCGTTTGACCCTGAAGTGCTGGACAATGTGGAAAATCCTCAATCTTCAGCACACGCTCAGCTCCTCCAAGCTTACCTTTGCTCTACATTTCTAGGTTCAGCTCTGGGCTTTCCAGGTCTGTGTCCAAGCGCTTTCTTTTCTTTTCTTTTCTTTTCTTTCTGCGAAAAACCATGCTTTACCACTCTTTATAGCTGTAAACAATTCCATGTTTGCTCTAATTTAAAGGTAAAGGGACCCCTGACCATTAGGTCCAGTCGTGGCCGACTCTGGGGTTGCAGCACTCATCTCACTTTACAGCATACAGCTTCCGGGTCATGTGGCTAGCATGACTAAGCCGCTTCTGGCAAACCAGAGCAGCGCATGGAAATGCCGTTTAGCTTCCTGCCAGAGCGGTACCTATTTATCTACTTGCACTTTGACATGCTTTTGAACTGCTAGGTTGGCAGGAGCAGCGACTGAGCAACAGGAGCTCACCCCGTCATGGGGATTTGAACCGCCAACCTTCTGATCGGCAAGTCCTAGGCTCTGTGGTTTAACCCACAGCACCACCCGCGTCCCTCTTTGCTGCCACTAAATCAGAAGGTAGGGACGTAGTCATGCTGGCCACATGACCCGGAAGCTTTACACTGGCTCCTTCGGCCAATAAAGCGAGATGAGCGCAGCAACCCCAGAGTCAGTCACGACTGGGCCTAACAGTCAGGGGTCCCTTTACCTTTACCTGAATCAGAGGGTGGGTTTTCCTGGTGAGAGCAGGGGTTGGGGAGCGGGGGGCACTCAGAGGGTGGACCTAGAAAGCACAAGGGAAAAGCTAAGTGTGGATGAGCCCACAAACACACAAACCCATCCTTATAATGAACAGGAAAGCCATCTTTCTGACATGCTGGTTTTCTCTGTGCAAGGGCTTGCGTTTCCCTTTGGTGTGGGGACCAGAAGAATGTGCTGAGAAAATGGAGTTCTTTGAATTTGAGAATGCAGAAAGGAGCAGTTTAGAGATGTGGGCCTTGGGGGGGGGGATCTCTTGGCCTCTTCCCTCTGACCCTGGCATGTAACGCCTGCCACTGCAGAGCTTAATAGGAAGGGATCTCAGAACCAAGCTATTTCAAGCAGCCCGAGACTTGACAGAAGAGTTTCTCAACTACTTTTCAGTGGGCCATGGGGATGTGCTCTCTCTCTCTCTCTCTCTCTCTCTTATTATCTGTTTTTGTTTAATAGAAATTAAAGAGGGAGACATCAGTAGAAAGAAGGAGTTGGCTAAAAATAGTTATCCTGGCCAGGGCATATTACAGCAAACTCCTTTCGCCTCTGGTGGTTAGTGGAGTTTCCTTTTGTTGTCCTCTCTGATTGTTTCATTTATATGGCAGGTTAGACAGCAACAGACTTCTGTTATTGCCTTTTCTCAGTGGTGAATCTCTCCCCGCCCCCCTTAAGCTTGGAGCCCCCTCAGGGCAGTCACTCCCCAACCACAGCTGGTGACAGGCAGAGCTCTGTCTCTCTCTTTCTCTCTCGCTCACTTTTAGTGTGTTCAATACTCAGAGCCGAGTGGCAAGAAGATTAACAGCCACACTATTAAGTGGAAAACACTGTCTCAATTTTTAAATTGCTTGGGCCTTTAATAAAGGAGAAAGGGAAAGAGAGGAGAGAGATGGAGGAAAAGATCCTGAATGTGTAACATCTTCTGGAGGCTCACATTCGATTTCAGCAGATGCTAAATTGCTTTCTCTCTCCCCCCACCACCCCAGTTTTCCTTCCTTCGAAAGTACATTCTGCTGCTTAATGCTATCTCTCAGTGCTCAGAAAGAGCCCTTTAATCAAATTGCAATGGTAGTCCGTTAAAGGGGGAAGATTAGTGGGCTTGGGGTTCTGCAGCGCAGTGTGGCTATGTGAATCAGAAATTCTCAGTCCTAGGGCTGTTTAAAAGAAAGTTATTCCAGGAAACTTTTTACATCATTAGCTACTTCCTTTGCACTTTCCATTAGTCTTTTCACTAATGCTGTCAAGAAGAGGAGGAGAAAACGAGGGTGAACAGATTTATAACAGGAAGATAGTGACAGAGGGACACAGCTTCTTCAGAGCTTGCCAGCACAGGGAAAGTTTTGTAAAATGAAATTATTATTAAATCTTATTATTGTTTAATGGATACAGCAGACTGCAGCTAAAGTAGCGCATACAATATACCTGTATTACATTGGCCTACCCACTGCATAGTTATATGAGGATGTGTTCAGGAGCTGCACATTATGTACAACACCCCCCCCCCTTTGTGCCCTTTAAAACCTTGTTTAATCAGTCAAAATTACCCTCTTTGGAGGGAGAGTTCATGTTTCCTGCCCCCACCATGACCTCCTTGCATTTATGGAACCATTTGTGTGGGATGGAGCCTGGGCACACATACCTAACTTACAAATAATTATTCTTCGTGAAAAATGGAGGCCTGTCTTTGAATCGAAGGCCGGTGCACATTCTCCTCATGTGAGGGTGCTCCTGTGCAGATGGCACGCAAGCAAGAAGGGGCCTGGGGCCCGGCTGGGGGGCACAACCTTGAACCCATCATCCAGCTCTTCAGTCCGACAGAGAGGTGGCTGCTCAAAGAGAGCTTCATGGAAATTCTTTCATCTTGCCTCAAAATTCCTCAGATGCTCATGTTTAAATTCACCTTCAGCTTTGCTTTAGGAAAATCCTCTGACAATCTACAGATGAGGGAAATTCTCTCAGACAGACAGAGAAAGAGGCTGTGTACACACCGTACAGTTAAAGCACATTTGAAGCACATCCTTCCCCTCAAAGAATCCTGGGAATTCTTGTTTACCGCCTCACAGAGCTACAATTCTCAGAACCTCAACAAACTATAGTTCCCATGGGCTTTTTGGGGTGGGGGGAGGTGATCCAATGTAGTGAAAAATCTCCCATTCCATTAGTGCATTTACTTCCTAAAAGCTTGGAGGGCCATTGCTAGTAACTGTAGACAGACAGAGCTAAATGGACGAATGGATAGCCTGGATAGCTCAGTTGGTTAGACCATGGTGCTGATAACCCCAAGGTTGCAGGTTCGATCCCTGTATGGACCAGCTGCATATTCCTGCATTGCAGGGGGTTGGACTAGATGATCCTCAGGGTCCCTTCCAACTCTACAGTGCTATGTGCTATGCTATGCTATGAATGGGGACTCAGCTAAACTGGTAAAGAAAAAGCTATTTATATGTGTTGTATGTGCAATATTACATTGTGCCACCAGATGGAGACATGGAGTCCTGTTTTTCTCTACCTGTTTTCCCTGTTTAAGTTTACAATGCTTTGAACTGAAACACTTCTTTGATGTGTCTAGATGCAGCTGAGTCCAACTATAAGTCAGTTTACTGCGTTGCTGGAAGGTCGACTAGGGGTGGAGGTAATGGCAAATTCCCTTTTAGACCTGATTCGAAATAGGGTAAGTCTTTCAACTTCCCAAAATTGAAAATTTAACCCATCCCTAATCATTTGCATAAACAAAGTAAGCAAAGGTCTGCAGGAGCTATCTAGTCCACCCAAACTCTTCTTCCAAGGAAAGTTTTGAGTTTCGCTCCTTTCCCCCCAGTAGTACAAATGGCATTCAGGCAAGTTACTGCATCACTGTGTAAGTTGTTGAGGAATCTTTAGCTCAGCCCATGGGAGTATCCTTGCCTATATATATATAGCCCCAGCTAAACTGTGCCATTAATAAACATAACCTTGCTGAACAATCCAAAGGACCCCATTTGTTTCCATCGAAAATTGGCCCCAAAGAGGCTGCTCAGCACATTCAAGCCGGAGTTATGCATTCCTCTCAGCTGTCTAAAGTTGACGTGCCCATGACATATCTGTATCTGTTTTAAATCTCCTTCTTCCCTTAGCATATTTCATTTTGAACTGAGGCCCATGTTTTCTAAATAACAATAATAATGCCACCACAGTACGTGTCTTGCATTTATTCATCAAATCACGTGTCCAAAAGATATGCACAGCCACTACAATTCTATTTTATCAAGGGAGCCATTGTCTTAGCTATTTACTCCCCGCTCCCCCTTCAGCTTGGTCTGTTTTGAATGACAAAAAGTTGCACCGGCAAAGGGAGGGGGGCAGATATCAGCTAGAAACACGGAAGATTCTGGTTTCCTCCAGGTTAAAGCCAGCCTCTCTCACTGCAGAGCTTTTGTCCTCTTTGCCAGAAGCCTGCCTGCGGGCTTTCTAATAAAGCAACCCCTTTGTCAATGACAGCAATGATTATTTCCTGCAGCTGCCCATCGTGTTGCATTTTGTAACACAATTTGGCCTCCTTTGGCCCCTGGTTAGTCCTATTTAAAGTCCTGCAGGGGTTCGCTGTTTGATCTCTAATTGATATAATTGACTGGGAATAATCAGAGTGGCTTTATAGATTTTTATTGATAGTTAATTTTCCTTCTGCCATTGTTTCATCTGAGAGGAGTATAACCTAATTTACTGCCTCCCCAATGGGATCCATCATTACCCTTTTTGGCAAATGCTGTTGGCGGCTTACTTGTCACCAAAGGATCAGAAAGAGCTGTTAAACCTTCAGTGCCTATCATTACTTAGTGGCAGTTTAGAAAGCTAATGAGCATTATAAATTACAATCAATAAGTACACACAATATACAGTTGTTCAGCAAGACGTTATTAAACAAACATAAGTCGGCTCTTTCCTCTTTTTTTTGCTTGCTATACACACAAACACAGACACACAGAGGACCATTCTGAATTAGCATAGGAGCCTGATAAGGCCAGCTGACTACTAAAAGGAACAGCATCTTGCCTAGACTGCATTGTAAAACGAATCCCTAATGGAGTTTGGGAAGAGAACAAAGAAGCCAACAATGCTTTATTTTGCTGTATAAGCAACCCGAGGCCTCCAAACACAACGAGCAGAAAACAACACCCCTTGCGTCACTGTGTTGTTTGATCTGTTCCAGCAGTGTTTCCAAATGCATAACATAACAACTCGGGAAAGGAGAAGCTCCTGGATTTATACCAGGAATAAAGAAAAGTAAACACAATATTGTTTAACACATCTCTGGTGGGTTCTTCTTAATTCCTCTGAAGGCCCAGGGCTGAGCGATGATTTCTCACTTCTTCAAAACGCTACAGTATCAAGGTCATGAGCATTTCTGATAGTGGTTTAGCCTACTAGGTGGCATAACTGAGTAACAGAAAGAGAGAACTGAAAGAGACATCTTGGTATCCTGCCAGACGCAAGAATGGCACCCCAAACCATCCTTGCCAAAAGTTGCAGCTCTGTGCTATATTTGGTTGTATGCGGCTGGAAAAGACCTTATGAAATCTTACTATCGGTTCTCCTGCTATAGATCTTGAGCTGAAACCTATTCCAGCCCATTCCTGGTATATGCTGTTCTAACACCAATTTCACACAAAACAGCCACCATGTGGAGAGTCTCTGAAACTGAATCCATGTGTGTTGGCTGCTATTTGCAGTTAGGCACTCAGACATCTCCACATGGTTTGCCACAGACTGCTGACAGCAGAGTCTTGCACTGGCAAATGAAGGGGAATGGTGCAGCTACAACAGAACCACATGGAAACCTGAAACCACACATCGGGGCAGAGAGGGCAGCCATTTCATGTGCCCACCACAATGAAAAACAATCTGCTCTGATGCCTCACTACAAAATTATTCCTCCTACTGCCTAAGGTTATATATAACTAACAGGAACCTAGGAAAGTGATACAGGTTTGGCCCAATGACTCCTCCGCTGGCAAGGCATGCATACTTTCCTGTGGATATTATCTGCATGGAGAGGCAAGCTTATAAT
The DNA here is from genome assembly GCF_027172205.1 of Podarcis raffonei. Taxonomy (NCBI): domain Eukaryota; kingdom Metazoa; phylum Chordata; class Lepidosauria; order Squamata; family Lacertidae; genus Podarcis; species Podarcis raffonei. The sequence continues at coordinate 4,620,036 of NC_070604.1, forward strand.
TAGCTGGTCCTTGGTTGGACTTTGACTGGTTAAGGAGGATCTGAACCAGAAAGGAAGATTTATGCCCAAGTCAATTGCCCAGGCAGTTGAGCAATGTGTTGGGTGCACCCATGGAAAGTGCCAGACATGTCCCTTAAATCTCATTGACCTCATGCCAGTTCTGGAGCTATTTCACTAGACTTGGATCAATGTGATTTGCCACATATGTTTCTTTTCTTTCTTTCAATAAACCATCCCTGTGATTGCCAGGAAAGATGTAGCACTGGCAGGAAGATGTACTTATTTTGCTCTAATAATGGAGATTGTACATCACAGAAGTACAAGGGTGGGCATACTGTAGATGCATCTATGAATGGCTGAATGGACCTTAGTAAGCCTCATATCACTGCAGTTGGCCGTGCAGTTCCTAGGGCTGCCTCTGGGCAATGAAATATCACAAGAAATCAGAAGTATGAGGTACATGAGAAGAGAGAACCAGTGTAGCCAATTTTGCTAGGAATAAATCAAGTGAGATTACAAGACACATGTGCAATTCTCCACAGTCCCTAAAGTCTCTTGCGAGAAGGTGGAAATGAACTAATTTATTAGTGAAATCACATCAGGGGCAGTAATTTCATGTTAGTGAATTTACATGTAATAACATTAGACTTCCATCCCTGCATATCATCACAGCTTGGCCCTCCCAGATGATGAATGAGGTGCCTAAAGAAAGATGATGGCTTGATTGTTTTCACAGCAAACAGAGCAGCATTTTAATTTCTTGCTTCTGTGTTTATTGCTTATTTGGCCCCTTGCTCAGCTTGTAAAAACTCAGCTAAGTGGAAATGAATAAATGTAATTACTGTGGGTGACAGTGGTAATCTGTGTGGGTTTTTCATATTGGCTTTGCCAGTGTTAATCTAATCACTGGAGAATATGTGTCATTGTACAAATGTACTGACATAAAGCAGAAGCCCTCCATCAGTCGGTGGCTGGAAAGGGAAATCTTTATGCTGCAAAGCAGTGGAGGAGCACTTTGCCTGCCTAACCACATCAGTTGTGCCAGGCGCTGCTAACACAAACCATTGCCATCTATGAAAGAGTCTGAAATTTCCCTTGGTGTATCAGACTCATCACTGCTATTTGCAAGGTGAAGAATCATCGCAAGACCACCTCCCCCAGCACAGCCATATAAACCAGTGAGTTGACAAACTGAGAAGACCTTGTTTTACCAATCACCCCATTCTATTGTGATTGCATTAGAGCCACCGCTCAAAAGAATCAGACACTATGGGATATGCATGACCTACACTGGCCAAGATTTGGGTTTGGTCAGCTCAGCATCCATGTGTAGAAACGACCATAACTAGTATATGAATGTACCGGTAAGTTTAATTGTGTAGGCTTTTAGGACATAGAAAAGTACAGCATTTAGGGACTGTTAAAACAACGACAATGACAACAACGACAATGACTAGGAATGTATGAGTTATTCACAAAAACATAAAGTTTTTTTCAGTTTGAAATCATTGTTGCACACCATGTGCATATGATCCATGTTTTTGCATCACATTTTCAATTAGGAAGAAAGCAGGTGACAGCATAAGCCAATATTGATTTGAATGGTAGTTGTGCTTTCTGTGTTCGTTTGGCACCATTATGCAACAGCTTGGAAGCAACCCCTTTTTTCCAGACTCAGTGATCATTTCCACAAACTTACTGTCTGACCAGGACCCTTATGCAAAATAAGTTTTAGAAGCAGAAAATCAAGAGCATTCACATCATCTCTACCAAAAACAAAACACCCCAAAGTGCAGCTGTAAAAAGCAGGGAACAAACATACTACAGAGAATCTCCTTGAAAGTATGCACCTCAAGCTGTGTAAACTCACATTACTGACAAAGACAAAGAGGGCTGAGAGTTGTTGATTTTTAGTGCAGTTTTAAGAGAGCCCAGAGATTCTGTAAGCAACTGGCATGTTTTTCAGTTGTAAAACCTCCTGAAGAAGAGAAGGGAAAATGTAAACCTCATGCTTCTTGAGGTAAGAGATACAAGCACATCAAAAGCAGAGGACAGTCTTGATTTCAGTGATCAGATCTGTCTATGCTTTGACCTCCTAAACTGCGGTAATGTATATAAAGAGGCCATAGGCGAAGAGGAAGGATGCTCACGTCCTTCCTCTCAGCTTATGCCCTTTGTATGCATTGCTGTCTCCTTGGAAGCAGGGATGTGCCTCTTCAAGCACAAAGCCTCTAATACAAACCACCTGTTAGCATTTCCAGTTCAGCTGTTCTTGAGATCAGTGGTCCTTACTGGTCTCGATTTGTTCCTTTTTTTTCAACAGCTGTAGTAAGTCATAGTTTATTAAACATTGTGTTCTGATGTTCTTAATAAAACTAGTCAGTTCTTACATTTTACTCGGGCCTAAAATCCAGGCAACTTTATACATTGAATCCAAACATACCGTATATCTAAATCTGTCCCATTACCTACAATGGGCAGAGAACAAAATGAATTAAAGTATGACAATGTTCAGTGTTCCAGTGCTTTGGGTTTCCGCCCTGTTCCTTTAATATTAGTGGGAGTTTTGTTGTTGATTTCAACAGGAGCAGAATTCTACCCTTAATAACATAATTACCAATGCACACATGTAGATCCCTCACTGGTTCCTGTGAGTCAGTCCATAGAGATGTCAGAGAATTTCAGCCCACTCCACAATTCACTGTGGTGCCCTCTCAGTCATCTCTTCACTAATTCAAAGGAAGTCACATATGGCCACCATTTTTGAAAGCACTTTTACCAGGCACAGCAGAAGTAAACTCCAAGCAGCTTCACACAAAACATTTCTCAATTTTGTGTTTGTCTCTTTGACTGTTTCTTTGTGGATTTTAAAATGATTTCCCCAGAGTTATCTTTAAAAAGAATATGCACAGAGAGGTGATACATATTTTAACAAACACAGATGGAGAAATAGGGCAGGATGGGCTGGGACAGATTTGTCTATCACTAGCAGTGCAAAACTGGATCTGGTCTGGATCTAATAGTGTTGCCAGCTCCCGACCTGGAGGAGACAGCGTTGTTTTCTTAATGAGGCACTCATACACCTTTCTATAGCCCCCCCGGACAGATGGGCAGATGTGATGCTTCTCTACACCAGTGTTCTCCAGTGTGATGTCTTCCAGGTGTCTTGGACTCCAGCTCCCATCAGTCCCAGCCAACATGGCCAATAGTCAGGGATGGTGGGAGCTGCAGTACAAAATATCTAGAAGGCTGACCGACCTACACACACAAGTTTTCCATTGCAAATACACTTGATGCACATTTACATGAAAGCCAAGGGTAATCCCAGACAGTGATCAATGTAAACAGGGAGGACAAGATGGCGGCTGTAACAACTTCTCCTTCATGAACCCTCCGGATTACGAACCTTTTATAGCCTTTTATAGCCTTTTACAGCCGTCTTTATAGCTGTTTTTATTAGACTTTTAAATTATTTTACCTCAGTTAGAAGTTTTAATCGTTTTATTTCTATGGTTGGCCAATATACGTATCAACAAGGATATTCAAACCTTCTGCTGATTAGTAACACCGCCTTGAAGACTGGGTTATGTTGAGCAGTGGAGGAGGAGTAGCAGAGGAGTTGCGTCCATAAAAGATAAGTTCTCTTTTATCTCCGTTTACCTCTACTTTGAACCTCCGTAGTTAGTGAGACAGCGACAAATGGGTCATGGCAAGCGACCGAGATCTGCTGAGAAAGGTTATGCATTATGTACATGGTTATGCATCAAAATAACTGTATGTAGAATAAACATGATAGTCTACATGGAGATTTCAGATGAACATCTAATGGGATTGCTCCTTCCTGTATAAGTTTAGTGACATATGAAACAATCCTTACTAGGATGTAGGTAGTATACAATTGCCTTCTCAGAAATATATGCATCCCCCCCACCATTTTCTGACTTTTCAAGAGCACCTGTATCCAACTGATCAGATCCAGAGCACAATACTCCCCAGATCATCAAAGTTTATGGGTTCTAGCTAAACTAAATTGTCAACTTTTACTGTATTAACTTAGCTAGCTAGAAAAGAATTCAGGTTTGTGAATGGTAATTCCTTTCAACGATTTCCTCATCTATAGATACTTTGAAAACAGAAAGTTCAGTAACTAGACAATTCCTCTCCAGCTTTTGTGTGTAAAAGGGATACCATGTCAGCCAAACTGTGATCCATAAGAATTGCCTCAATTGAAAAGGAATGGTGAGAGATTCTATAATGGAAATAGGATAATGTGAGTCCTCTGTGGAAAAGTACTGCTGGAATCAAGTTATCTATTTCCATTCTAGCCTGGTATTTTGCCATGTTCATTTGTTTATTTCTTTAAGAAATGTAGTGCTAGGAAGAGGTGCTGGATTGACAGCAGCTTTGTATTTATCCAAAGGGAGTGGAGCAGGACAAGCCTGGGAGCTGCAGGCAGTCCCCATGCTGTGTACTCTGTGCCCCTCACCCCCTGACCCACCAGGACCACCTCCTTGGGACAGGAGGCAGTTCCTCTTCTCAGCCTTGCTAGATATGCTTGGCTTTTCTTCTGGGACTGCCAACTTGTAGAAGGGGGCAACTCTTGCTTATTTTTATTAGTCAAGGCCAAGCCTTTTCCAGACTTGAAAACTCAAGTCTTATTGGCCTTGAAATCTTACAAACAGGCTCTCTCATGAGAAAACAATTCCTTCTTGAGCCAGAACAGAAATACAGGGGTTTTTTTAATGGCCCCCTTTCTCTTCATCTTCAGAAATTTTTGGGTAGACAAGAAAACAATGAAAAGGCAAGAAGAAGCTCAGCTGCAGGATTGTTCCAGCAGCATTTGCCTCCATTTAAGTCCAAAGGATTTTGAACTAAATGATGCTATCAGCATCATTTCAAGTTCATTTTCTTCTGAAAGTCCTTTCAAGGAGGCATTTTTAAATCTCTCATAATAGCAAGTTGAATAGCCGGATGTTGTTGCATGCATTTTGAATAGATCATATAAGCTTTCATTATATTTTTGGTAATAATGTGTAGGAAAACCCCAGAGATTAATACCAGCAATCAGAACATAAAACGGCATAAGAAGAATTAGAAATGTGCAGCAGAGTATCTGCAACCGAAATAAATAAAAATCCCCATGTGAACCAGTCACTGAGGACAACATAATGAAATTGTTTGGGGAACACTGCGAGAAGAACTTTTGGTACATAAGGTACCACTTTGACCTGTTCTTTGTGCATAAAAGTTGGACTTGTGCCCCATTCCTTGAAGTGTCCCCCCAACCCACGCTGCAACACCAATGGCAGTGTGATGAGAGATGCCAAGCAATTTGGTTGTGGTTGCAGGCTTCTTCCATCGATCATTCCACTCTGCAGAGTACATGTGACATCTTGTCATTAGAATGGCAGAATTATAAGTCCTGCTTAGGATGTATGGCGCACAGGCTCCCTCAGTTAATGTTCTTCTTTATTGGATCTGTTGGTAGCATCTCCCATTTTAATATTTGATAAATCAAAGGGAACAGAATTGCTTGAAATGGTGTTCCTGGCGTTCATTGACAAAGCCAGTACATCCTACTCAAATTAACTTCCACAAGAAAAGGAGAAAAATCAATTTCAACACAGAGTAGAATCTTTGTTTACTGTTGTTATTACTCTTATTTTACCCTCAGGAAGGGAACACTGTGGCAGACTTAATAATTTGGCTGAGGACAGAGTGTCAGTTTCATTGGGAAAGTGCAGAGACTGCCTCTTTAATTTTCATCACTTTGAATATCTTTATCATTAAAACTGCATGGCTATTTTGTTAAAACATGAAGAAGGTAATATATCTGCTTTTTCTTTGCCAGCATTGCCTATGTTTCAGATTTTTGCATTGTCTGACCCCATTTCAGTCAATTTTCCATATCCTGCCTGCCTTGATTCCGCCGAGGGAACACACTGATGCTGTGTTTATGCTAATTTTATGCTCTCTGAGTTGTGTCTGTTATTCAAAGCAGTTGAAGCAGTTATTGCCAGTAATCTTATTTCTGCTGGAGCCCCAGGGCAGACTAGGCCTCAAAATCGGACCTGCAGACAAAGGCATAGCCATCAGAGCCTGCTGGTAAATGGCAGCTCTTTCCCACAGAATCTGATATCAGTTACTTTGCAAACACAGTAATAAAATGAAACAAATCAGATTTTCAAGTAAATAAACCAGGCTTCAGTGGCAGTGACAATGGTCAGGACAACAGGATTTTAATAAGTGATGCTATATGCTGGGAAAATAGGAAAGCATCATTTCTCCTCTCTCCTCACCTCACTGCCCACCCAAAACAGACAGATGGACGGATGGACGGACACAAATAAATAAATGCAAATGCAAACAAATGCAAATGTTACAAATACAAATGCATGTCTATACAGTGTTGCTTGATTTCTGACTATACGTGCAGTGGGCTTTTTCAGAGAATCACAGAAATGTAGAGTTTGGAAGAGACTCAGAGGCTCATCTAGTCCAGCTCTCTGCAATGCAGGAATCTCAATTAAAGCATCCATGACAGATGGCCATCCCACTTCTGCTTATAAACCTCCAAGGAAGGAGAGTCCACCACCTTCCAAGGGGATCCGTTCCACCATCAAACAGTGCTTACTGTCAGAAAGTTCTTCCCGATGTAGAGTCGGAATTTCCTTTCTTGCCACCATTGCTACAGCTCCTGCCTTCTGGAGCAGGAGAAATCAAGCTTGGTCCATCTTCCATGTGACAGCCCTTAAGATTTTTGAAGATAGCTGTCATATCCCTTCTCAGTGACCTCTTTTCTAGGCTAAAGGAACACTCACATCCTCAGGTATTATCCCTTATTGCAATTAACAATCCTGCTGCTCCCTCCATCAGTGTCCATGCACTGGGGGTGCACCTATGTTGTGCAGAGTCTGCTGTGTCCACAGACTTCCCCCCTACACAATCAGGGTTCAAGGTGCACTGAGAACAGGGGAGCTATGTGCATGCAAAGCAGACTTCTCGGTACAGATGCTCTCCTTCCTGACGTGTGAATGGCTGGGTGGGTGGGTGTGATATGGTGGGGGTAGAACCAGATTGTATAGCCCACTCTTCACCATATATGTTTATTAATCATGCAAGGGATATATATTTTTTGCAGAAAGTTTTATTAAGACTTTTCACAGTACCATAAAAAGCAAACTATTCTAAACAGGAAATAAAAAAACAGAAGAGAAAGAAGAAGAAAAGAAAAAGAAAAAAAGAGCTGGAAGAATACAAAGTAAAAGGGAGCAATAAAAGGAGAGAGAGAGAGAGAGAGAGAGAGCGCAAAAAAAGTAAAAGCAAGGGAATAAGAATAGTAACAAAACATAAGAGAAGAGATATGTGTTAAGTTGTGGGTGAACATATCAGACAACACAGCGATTCTTCAAACAGCTCTTTATTTGTAAGCTGGAACAGAACTGAACAGCAAACAGCTCAGCCGGCCTGCTTTTATAAGCAACAGGCTGTCAACATTGTAGCAACAACAACCCAGGGTTTCCCACCTAAAGTAACTGACGTGGACCTGAGTGAAAACTATATACATGATACTCCTGGTGGCCAGGGTGAGAACTTCAATACATAACAATCTGAATAAAAGTGACTTTCAACTATCCATCTGTCAGTTGTAACTGCAAGCATCCTCGCGATAATCCACTGTTCAATCCCAAATGGTGTCCAGTTCTTCCTCCCTCTGCTAGTTGATGTTTCCCCAATGTTCAATCTAGGTTAAAGGACCCCTGGATGGTTAAGTCCAGTCAAAGGTGACTATGGGGTTGCGGCGCTCATTTCGTTTTCAGGCCGGCATTTGTCCACAGACAGTTTTTTGGGTCATGTGGCCAGCAGGACTAAACTGCTTCTGGCGCATGGAGGACCATGACAAGTGCCAGATCGCACAGAAACTGTTTACTTTCCCACCACAGCTGTACCTATTTATCTACTTGCACTGGCATGCATTTGAACTGCTAGGTTGGCAGGAGCTGGGACCGAGCAACGGGAGCTCACCCCGTCGCGGGGATTTGAACCGCAGACCTTCTGATCAGCAAGCCCAAGAGGCTCGGTGGTTTAGACCACAGCGCCACTCAATCCAGGTATCTCATGTTCATTCCTTATCCTTTTCATCCAAGAGATGTTCTCCAATTATTATTAAATATAAAAATTAGCCTTGAACTTCCTCCAGTCCAGCCTCACAACTTTCTCACAAATTTCTTCGCTGTGTTTATATAGTAGCACAATATCCATTGTTAATTGCCAGTATTGCAGACATTTGTTCACACCCCATGCTTCCAATTACATTTCTTGTTACTATGGCCTTCCATCCTTGTCAATTAGAAAGCTTAACCTTCCACTTTCTATATTTCTATTCTTTTTCCAAAAGTATTATGGGGGTCATGGTCATTTCTTCTGAAATGATTTCAGATTGTACACAGAGACCCCACAGGGCGAGTGCCACTATTGAGAAGGCCTTCTGCCCAGTTCCCTGTAGCCTCACTTCTTGCAATGATGGAACTGCCAGAAGGCCCTTGGAACTGTACCTCAGTGTCCAGACTGAACTGGTGGGGTGGCGACACTCCTTCAAGTATACAGGGCCAAGGGGTTTAAAGGTCAGCACTGACACTTTGAATTGTGCTCAGAAATGGACTGGGAGCCACTGTAGATCTTTTAGGACCAGTGTTAAATTTTCCCGACGGCTGCTTCCAGTCACCAGTCTATCAGCTGCATCATGGATTAGTTGCAGTTTCTGAGTTACATTCAAAGGGAGCCCCACACAGAGCGCATTGCAGTAGTCCAAACAGGAGAGAACCAGAGCATGTACCACTATAACGAGACAGTGCACAGGCAGGTAGGGTCTTAGCCAGCGTACCAGATGGAGCTGGTAGACAGCCACCCTGGACACAGAATTAAGTTGCGCCTTCATGGACAGCTATGAGTCCAAAATGACCCCAAGGCTGTGCAACTAGTCCTTTAGGGGCACAGCTACCCCATTCAGGACCAGGGAGTCCCCCAAAAACAATACTTCCGTCTTCTTAGGATTCCACCTCAATCCATTGACCGCCATCTATCCTCCAACTGCCTCTAGACACTAAGCTATTGATAATTAGGTAACTCTCTTGCAATATAGCAGATTTGAAGGATACGAATATCAAGCATAGATCATTCATCAACTGCATCAAATCCTTTGACATCCTTCTGTTGCAAGAGACCTGGGCTTGTGAATAGATACCAATGGTTGTAGTGACACATCTTTGGCAACAAGTCGGTCCAAAATTAGAGGTAGGCCCAGAGAAGAATTACTTTGCCTGGACTCTTTACCTCTTAATGTGGGAGTAGTTGCACTACTCAGCTGTGGATCTGTTGCAATGGCAACCCTAATTAAGAGTAGGTGCCTTCAGGTTTTAATGTTTAATATCTATCTTCGTGCACTTGGATGCCATTTTGAGAGGGAGGGGAAACACAGTAGGAAGAGCTGGAACAATATATTACTCATGTTGAGTCAATGTTTCCATCAGCACAGGTTTATTTATATAGGTCCTCATGATTCCACATCAGCAGATTCCAGATAACTTCAAGGAATTCACCATATGATAGGACAATCTTATTGTGTTAGACATTCTTAGGACACCACAAAATTTTTGCTGGCATATGCCTTGCTCTTTACCATGCTAGCAAAATAATATCATCCTGAAAGTGATTCCTTGGATGTTGTTGCAGAGCAACTGCACACAATTCTTTCATTTTGCAGGGGAGGTCAAGAAAGAAAAAGACCATTTGGAAACTATATAAAAACATTGCCTTGCCTCCCTCTTCCATCCCAGCTGCTGTAAGTTTTTTGTGCTCGTTAAAAATCATTCAAATACCTTCATAGCTCAAATCCAGTCCTTTCAGCAGCTGATGAATTGCAGCCCATTATCACATGCAGTTTCGGGAGCACCCCTTAATTAATGTCAATATTCCAAAATCTTGAGGAACCGATCACAGATCATACCGGAGACAGAGATTCGTCCATGGCAAGGACCTTCCCAGGTCGCACTCGTTCTGCCTTTCAATCTGGCAGATATGGGCTTAAGCGACACCATGGGATACAGTGCACTCCCCAGAAGCCCCTGAGGAGTGCTGCCAGTAAAATCCTGGGTTTTCCTTGCTTGGACAGCTCCACTCCCCTGCAGGGCAGGAGAGCTTGACTGCCATAGCCATGACGTCAGGCTGGAAACCATATCAAAACATTCTAATGTCCAAAGATGTTATTTTTATTTCAGACTATCCCAATTATTAAGGGGGTAGCGATCTTCAAAGAGTGGCAAAGAATAATTTCAAGATATATCTGGCACGGCAAGAAGCCGAGAATTCAATTTAAGTTCTTAACAGATGCGAAAGAAAGAGGAGGCTTCACTCTGCCAGATTTGAAATTATATTATGAAGCATCATGTCTTTGTTGGTTGAAAGAGTGGATAAAATTAGAAAACACAGAACTGTTAGATTTGGAAGGATTTGATAACAGATTTGGATGGCACGCGTATTTATGGTGTGAGAAGAAGAAAAATCATAAAGGTAAAACAAGTAAAAACAAGTAAAAAAGTATGTATATGATTGGTTGCATTACTTTCAAGTAAATGAAATGTTTAAAAAGGATCTTAGAGAAAATGGATATGTTGAAAAAGATTCAAAATTTCAAATAGAAATAATAAATAATTCTCAAAAATGTATAAAATGTTGCTGGAATGGCATACGAAGGACGAGGAAGTCAAGTCGGTTATGATACATTGGGCTAGAGATTTTGGATATAATATACAACTAGATGATTGGGTAAAAGTATGGAAAGAAAATATAAAATTTACAGCATGTACTGCGTTAAAGGAAAATGTTATGAAAATGATATATAGATGGTATATTACACCAGTCAAAGTAGCGAAAATGTCTAAAACCTGTAATAAGTGTTGGAAATGTAAAGAAAAAGAAGGGACATTTTACCATATGTGGTGGAAATGTAAGAAGGTGAAGGGTTTCTGGGAGATGATATATAATGAACTGAAAAAGATGTTGAAATATATATTTGTAAAGAAACCAGAAGCTCTTCTGTTAGGAATAGTAGGAAATGAAATAAATAGAAAGGACTGTAAAGTTTTCCAATATGCAGTTACAGCGGCGAGAATATTAATGGCCCAAAGATGGAAACAGGAGGAATTACCGATTCTGGAAGAATGGAGAATGAAAATGATGGACTATGCAGAACTGGACAAATTAACTGGGAAGATCAGATATCAACGAGACCATAAGTTCATCGAGGACTGGGGAAAATTTGTAGAATATCTGAAAAATATATGTGATGAACAAACAACGTTCGTGGGATTTCAAGAAGCTCTGTGAAAGGTTGAGGAGTATTGTAAAAAAAGAAAATAAGATTAGGAAGGCATATAAAAAGGCGGAATTAAATTTAGGAAATGCGTAACTAAGATTTAATTACGGATGATTGGCAGATAAGCTGAAGGAACTCCATAATATATAACTTGTGATAAACCTTTGATATGGCATTATATGTATATTGTATTGAAAATTAATAAAAACTTTATAAAAAAAATCAAAACATTCTAATGTCTACTGTTGAGGGAAGTTTAGGGAAGTTTTTAATGTGTGACAGTTTAATGAATTTTTAAACTTTGTTGGAAGCCACCCAGAGTGACTGGGGAAACCCAGCCAGATGGGTGGGGTACAAATAATAAATTATTATTATTATTATTATTATTATTATTATTATTAATGAGTAAACTGTTCCATTATGATGCACTTATATCTGATATTCTGAGGATCTCAAGGGAAGTTAGCACTCCTGCTGGTGATAAATATTCTAGTTGGTTTGACTAAGAATCAAATTAGACCTAGAGTCTCAGGATCTGAGAACTGCTGCCAATAAATCTTGTTTTCCTTTATAATAGTACCCTATCACCACAGCTTCCTATCTATATACGTGAACCATTTCAATGTATAGGAGAGCATCTACTTTTGCCCATTTAAATGTACTGCCATCAACTGTTAAACAGATGGTTTAAAACAATCCTGGTTAATGCACAGATATGTTTTTGTAGATGTCTTTCCAGGGAAATATAAATTTAATTTAAACTTTGGTCATATAGTGAAGGGGGAATAGGGGGACTTGTGAGCTAATCCAATTTTAGGGGTGGAAATTGAGGTTATAGTCTCTATCTATTCAGGGTGCAATTTCTCCATAGGTGTTTAGAGAAGGCAGATGGGCAAGTATGTTAGTTCTATGCCGTCTTTTAACACTTTGACAAAAATAACCAACAGATCTCCAGGAGACCTAAAGATGGGACAGAAATGGTGAGCTGGAGGTAACACTATTTGTTTAATGTGCTTTCCTGATCTGATATTTGTGGGGTACTCATTACATCACAGGAAGGCTGGGGTTCAAGGAGGGAAGCCAAGACTAAAAATGGAATTGTTGAAAATGCATTGCTTAAAACAGGGACTTTTCCCCACAGTAATGCTTATAATATTAAAAACAGAATAGCATATAAAGTTTTTGCTGTTGCGCTACTTTGGTTGAGGCTGAAGCACATTTTGACTTACACCTTGGTCAAAATACCAAGAAGTCCTCTGCTCACCACAGAAATTCTGGTCCTAGCACAATCCATGAAAAACTTTCCAAAAGATTTTAGTTGGGGTTTTACTGTGTGTAATTGATTTTTTTCTTCAGATAAGTAGCACAAATATGCTAATTCAAGTCTGCAAGGAATTTGTTTTCATGAAACCTAAAGGAAATCTTTTTCCTTCTTCTCCTTCCTTTTCAAAGGCAATACAACCTCATTTATAAAACTTGCCTGGGAGGAACCAGAACCTTCAGGTAATTGAGCATTTGAATAAATGGAAGCTCTGTTTACGAGAGTCTATATTTAAAAGGGGTTTCTTTTATGTACATAGTCATTTAAAATATGTATATTCCACATAAGAATTAAGATGCTTTAGGTGATGGGCATCAAGAAATGTTAAAAAACATAATACAATACATTTCAAAGCCTAAAACAATGAAGGATACATGGGAAATGTGTTTTACATTTGGAAAACTAAGGTTTTCAGATATGAATTTATGACATACTGTAAATCCTAAACTATATTATCTTTTCCGCGTTTCAACTGTTGTTTCTTAATTGTTTTTATTTGCTTGCTTGTTTCCCAAAGGTATTTAATGTAGAGTGCCCTATACATTGAGGATGAATGGTGTTAACCAAGGATGAAAAGGAGGCTAGCTTCCTCCAAGGAGCTTACCTCTGAATATAAATACAAATGGTGTTTGATCAGAAATACATGTATGTTGTAATGTGATTGGGGTTAGACCAGGTATCCCCAAACTCGGCCCTCCAGATGTTTTGGGACTACAATTCCCATCATTCCTGACCACTGGTCCTGTTAGCTAGGGATGGTGGGAGTTGCAGTCCCAAAACATCTGGAGAACTGAGTTTGGGGGTGCCTGGGTTAGACTATCTTTGGGAGAGTCTTCTCTAATCCTATCAGTTTATAACTGTAATTTTGGATTTTACAGTTATAAGTTGTAATAATGGAACTGAAAAAAATGATCACTTTCTTTGTTGAGTAAATATCCCTCGCCAGGTTTGTGATGTAAGCTCGGGTCAAAATGTTGTCAAACAAAACTGAGTATCTGGAGACATTCTATAAGGTAAGCGGTCTCCCTAGCCTAGCCTTGCAACCTGTCTGGAGTGATGCAGTCAAAGCGTGTCCCCAAAGAAACCAAATCCAGGGGATGTGCAGGGACCCCTGAAACATCTCACAATTCAGAGACCACATGTAACAATAGTCACACACTGTCCTATTTATTGCATTTTATTGTTGTACGCCAATATATGTGCTAAAGTTTAGCAGTCTATCAATTTTCCAAAGGAAAGCAAATAAACATTCCACTGCGGTAATTTTCACATCCGTACACATATCGTTCACTCTTCGCGTAACTGTGGGTTGGTGTGTGCATGCCTCCATTTATATGTGGGTTTCAAAATGTTATATGTATTAGGTGTCTGTATGGATGGGCTATGCATATATATATAATATCTAATATTTTGAATTCCAAATATTGTGCTCAAGCATTTCTCCCCATATATAGGCTTGGGAAGAATTTAGTGCTAAATAAATGCTGCCTCGAACCAGGCAAGATAAAACATAAATCATTGCATTAAAAACCTCTAACAAGTCTATCTGCTTTTTGAAATGACTGGGAGATGAAAGAGAGAGTCTCATTTAAGAAGGCCCAGCGGAACAGTTCTGCATTTATATAGCTGTTATCAAAAGCAATTCATTTGGAGATCAAATAGACTGACAGATAGGACAAGCTGGGGATCACAGCTGCCTTCAGGCAGCCAAAAGCAAGGATGGTTTCCTGGTACCATCACTAATATTGGGCGTAGTCGATGCTTGCGTCTATTACGGCGTGCAGTAAATGCTGGCGGAATTTTAATGTGCTCTGCTCACACTTGGTGCTGAATTGTAGCCAAGGGAAGGGGAGAGAAAGCATCCCTCAGTCTGGTTTTTGAAAGAATACCCTCCCTTGAGCCACGCCTGATCGGTATTTATTTTGAGAAAAGGTGACAGCGCTGGCAACCGAGAAAGAACAAAAGACAAAGCCAGCCTCATTCCCAGCACCCTCCAAGCAAAGGGCTGTTTTACTTGGATCATCAGTACCTGCTTTACAAGTATGCTCAGTGGACAGCACTTCCATTTGCTTAAACAAAGGCCATCGCGTTCTGACTGGATGCCTGAATGCAGGATGCTGCAAATCATCCAAAACATCTAGGAGCTTCTAGCCTTCAGATTAAGCTCATGATTTCGTCTCCTCCAAAGCTCTTAGGCTGAAAGGAATTTGTTTGCAGAAATATGGACCTGTGTGTGATATGCATGCAGGTATCTCTATTGCCAACAAAGGGGGTGTGGCAAAACAGGATGGTGCTGTTTTCCCTTCCTTCTTCTTGAAATGGCAACAGGCCACCCAGAGATGGGGCATCTTGACTGAATGCCTGGAAATGGGGTGGGGGGCACTCCCAAGTTCAGGTGGTGCTAGCAGACTTACCAGTTGGGAAAGAGATTTAGAATTAAGTTGCAAGTTATTCCTTGTGGTAGGAGTAGTTACCATTTGTAGAAAAGTAAATGTAGAAGTCAACTCTGTTGTATTTTTCTCTTTGGATCCAGTAGAATCCAGCCACCTCTCACTTGGAGCTGAATCATGCAGCTCACACATGTATAGACACAATTTTATCTGCACTTTATTCCTGTACAGTTTCATCGCAGCTAAACTGAGGGCCAAATTGGACATGTCAAACCGATGCTTGCCTGTTTGGATTTACCCCCCTCCCGCCCTCTATTTTTTAATATAAAAATGAGCATGCAAGGGAGAGGAGTGAAACTGGCCACTTCCTTTCCTTACCTTACTGTACTCTTCCAGCTCTTATACTGGAAGTGAACCAAGTCAGGGGAAAGGCTTGCAGAATATGACCTATAGCAACAGGAAGCACAGAAAAGATTTTGCAAATAGTTTGCTTTTGTTTCATTTGAGTTCATTGCAAAGAAATTCAGAGCAGCATTTGGATGCAAACAAAATTGGATGAAATGCCAATTATGGTCAGAGTTATAGCCTTCGAGCAAGTCTACTGTGGGGCTAGGGGGAAACCACCCTAAATCCTTGGATTTGAATAATTTCCCAGTTGATAGGATAAATCCCTTGTTTCTCAAAACTCCCATCCCACCGCCTGTTTTGCAAACAAGAAAGAGAAACACTACAAGCAATTTCACTGGATAACCATGCAAATGAAACAGGAGATTTAGACGTCTCAGCCTGGAGATCAGAGGGAGAAGCGTGAAACTGCTGCAAGGGGCATCTGTGCCTTTCTGAGAATTGAACAGGCATAAGTAGACTGGGACCTCAATAGGGATGCCATATATAGCATGCATGTGTCCAGAACTGTAAGTGGTAATTCACGGAGGTATCTCAATTAGGAAGCAGGCGTGCATTCAAAGCATGAGTAGCTGCAAAATTCGGCGGCCAGGCAAGACGATTTAAGCCTATTACACCAATTCTGACCCAACTGCACGGGCTGCCAATTAAGTTTCTGGGCCCAATTCAAAATGCTGGTTTTGACCTGCAAAGCCTTATAATGGCTCAAGACCACAATACTTCAGGGACCGCCTCTCCCCATATGAATCGCCCCAGACCCTGTGATCATCATCTGAGGGCCTTCTTTCATGTACCTCTTACACGAAAGATCTGGAGTGTGGCAACACAAGAACGGGCCTTTTCTGTGACAGCTCCATGCTTGTGGAATGCTCTCCCTGGGATCTTCAGATGAAGGGAGGTCTACAAATTTAATAAATAATAATAACAACCCAAGTATGCGGAAACCCATACTTGAAATATAATTAGCAGAACTGAGGTAGGCAAAACTCACTATGAGCAGGCTCTGGCTTGGATTCTGATTCTGATTCCTCCCAGAACCATGGGCCTTGCAGTCCACCCCATCATCATCATCATTCCTGGGGGAAGACTTTCCTAATCCTCCTTCACCTGCTCCCTGCTCCTTGTCTCCCCAAGGTGAGGAGGATAGCAGATGGAGGAGACATGGTGTTGTGTCCTTTCTACAGAGAAGTGGAACACTCAGTGCAGGTGTGTGTGTGTGCTTCTGATCTGTCTGTCTGTCTGTCTACCTACCTGCACAGTAAGTCTGCAACTTATGCAGGGGTTACGTTCCAGGGATTCTGCCTAAAGCCAAAGTCTCATATAGTCAAAACCCATTGGGTTCAATGGCGGGTGGGGTTGCCAAAGATATTTTTCTCACCACCAGAGCAACACCAGCTCTGAGCTGCTTAGTAAGACTGGGATCCAGGGCTGTCTTACCCATAGGCGCTAGGGGTGCGGGACACCCGGGTGCCAGGCTCTCAGGGGCACCAGGTCGAGAGTCCGGGGCCCGAGAGTTGAGTCCGGGAAAGAGCCCACCCATTGGTTGGAGCGCTGCAGTGGGCTCTTCTGCTGCAGCTGGCTCTGTGCCTCGAGTTCAGGGGCGACCAAGCCAGCGAGACGCTGAGGCGGCTGGCCAGCTCTGCCCTCCTGCACACCTGGGACTGGGCAACCTGGGGGGGGGCGCCGGGTGGATCCTTGCACCCTGGCACCACATATGCTTAAGACAGTCCTGGTAGGATCTGATCACATAGCGGCTTAGGACTGGTGCCACTCCACCAGTGTTGGCAGTGAGGGCTGGGCTGCCACACGGCGAGCTCCATCCGCCCTCCATGCCCCGGGTTGCCATGAAAGCACACTCTGCTGGTGGATGGTTATAGTCTGATCCACACATTAGTCCAGGAGGTACAGATGAGATCGCCTTTGATCAGAATCCACAAAGATCAATACAGTAACTGCAACATTGGGAGCCTGCTGAACCTGTCTCTAGACCATTGAGCTTGCAGTTATGCTACGCTTTGCTCTTTCTCAAAATCATAACTGTCCTGCCCCAAAACCCAAGGAGGCCTTTCTCAATCCTTATAAAAATAGTTCTTTCACACAGCCAACGTTATTAGTCATAGTGTGCAATTGGTTCTCTATTGGAATAGCAAAGAGGCCCACTGGCAGTGTGAAATGACTGATCTCTTGTGTGGATGTATCTACAGCTCTGAATCCCAACTGCCTCCTAGCTGGAGGCATGGGAGTATCTGAGTCAGAAAGGTGGGAGAGGGAATTGTAATATTAAAGGAATCTCTAAGTCACGTGATTTGACACTACTTAGGCAGAATGTATACCTTTTTTATATACCAATAAAGGTCTGGAGAAGCTGAAAAACTAGCAGAAATCAGACTCCAGCTCAGGAAGGACAGGATATAGTCAGTGTTAAATGATTTTACGACAGACTGACCCAACAATAATTAGGAGAGCGTTTACAGGACTGGATGCATCTCACTAGATGC
This sequence comes from Podarcis raffonei, assembly GCF_027172205.1. Classification (NCBI taxonomy): domain Eukaryota; kingdom Metazoa; phylum Chordata; class Lepidosauria; order Squamata; family Lacertidae; genus Podarcis; species Podarcis raffonei. The sequence goes on from NC_070604.1 coordinate 4,638,024, forward strand.
AAACTTAATTTACTGCCCACAAACTATTTTAGAATTCCCCATTTTTCAGGAGTAAAAAACATCCAAATTTATTGTTTCCAAAAAACTTTCAAATAACATTGTGAAAAAGCATGCATATGCCTGTCTTTCTTAAAATAAAGAAAGGTAATAAAAACTATTTTGGTGTTCACAACAGCAAGGATGCAACTGAACATCTGAAACAACAGCAACAAATCTAAAATGAAATATAAGCTATTCTTTAAAAACTGCCCTATATATACTATAAATGATAATAACTCTAAAAGGTTTGGTATTTACTCAAATGTAATGCACACCCTTTTTGGCCAAATTATGTCGTGAAAATTCAGGTGTGCATTAGATATGATGGTGCCTTTACATTCACCAGCAAATACTGTTTTGGTTTCAAGGTTTTGAAAATTGAGGTATGCATTGGATTCAATGGTGCATTAGATTCACGTAAATACGGTATATCCTGCCTATTTTTCAGAAGAAATTCAAGGTGGCTTACAATAATAATAATAAAACCTAAAACAATCCACAGTTCAAGCAAATCATAAATCAAAATATTAAAATAAAAACCAAGGCCACAATACAGCAATTACAAACCCATCAGCAGAATCAAAACAGCAAAATACCAAAAAGAAGGAATAGTCAACTGAACCTGTTTTTAAACAGCTGAGCTGCTGCCACCCAGCTAAAGCAGTTTTAAGTGAGAGGTCCTGATCCAGCCCTCTTGGGATGGGCAAGGCATTCTTCCACAAAGTGGGTATGGTGACAGAAAAGGCCCCAGGCATGCTTTGCCCAAGGATGTGGAGCTGGGCCCCAGACGATAACTCAAGTCTGGAGGGAAGTTCGTAAGGAAGGTACCCAGATCATAAGTCAGGTAGGGCTTTAAAGAAGTGGTGGCTAATATGTGGCAAATGGACTGTATGGTCTTGCCCATCATATCCTTACTCTTCCAGACAGGATTGTGATGGTGCAAAAGCCCAGGCAGCAACAGGTACTAAACAGGCACCAGTCTGTTACTACTGTCCCTATGCCCTCCACCAACTTTTTGAGCCCCCATGCGAAGGGCGGTTTTGAGGTTTTTTGCCCATGCAAGAACCCATTTCACTCAATTGTTGTGTTGAATGCAGCAGGTAAGTCATTATCATGAAAAACCTCAGGTCCTGCTGCTGAGTTTCATGATGGACATTTGAATAAAATCTCTTGATGAGTTACTAAAGTTGTATTTTTAGAGATGCCATTATTTTGCTGGAGCCAATTACCCGTGCTGGATGGATGTGAAGACAGAATTAAAGCACAAGGCACAACCCACAATAAATGAAGCACTTTATAAAAAAACACCAAACACATAACACACACGGAGAGAGATTAACATAGGGTTCATATTTTAATTTTTGCAGTTACTAAACAGGAAAATATTTTAGTAGGAAAGAATGGTATTAAGGAGAAATGATTCTTCATTTGCCCTTCGGCAAGGCAAAGAGAGGATTTGATTTGCTGTGTTACGCTGGAATCTGGATTGGTACCCAGAGATGAGAGAGGTGTTTAATAAAATTTACATTTCATTTTCTCACTTGACACCAGTCTCCTGTCACTCACCAAATGAAGGGTATTTAGCAAATAACTTTTGTCAGCTCCTAGACACAGCATGAGAGCAGAGGGTTTTTCTAGCAAGTTTTTTCTTTCTTCATTATGTTCACAGTAAGATATGGTATACGTTGGACGCGTGCTTCTTCAGCAGCTGACAATGGTGCAGCCATACTCAGGAGCTCAGTCACCAAGGCTGGATGTTTGTCATTCGGTCCTTTACTTGCCTAGATAACTCAAGGACTGCCTTCTCTACTGTGGTCACCACCAGGGCCGTCTTTAACAGATGCGGCGCCGGGTGCAAATATCCGCCCAGTGTCCCCAAATTACCATGGATAGTGTTGGAGTGGCCGTAGCAACTCTCCCCCATGCTGCTGCGGGAGAGCAATCCTCACAGAGGCTTGGGAGTGAAGTCGCTGTGCCCTGCCAACCAATATGGTTGGCAGGTGTGCAACTTCACTCCCAAGCCTCTGCGAGGATCGCTCTCCTCCCGAGGAGGCTTGGGAGGGAAGCTGTATGCCTGCCAGCCTTATGCTTGCTGGGGCACAGCTGGTGGGCATGCAGGGAAAGGGGGGGCCGCCGGCAAAGCCGCACAGCTCCCCCACTTGCCAGGGCGCCCCTGAGGGCTCTGGTCACCACAGCTGTTAAGATCAACTGAGGCTGTGCTCCTAAATACACTTACAAGGGAGAAAGCATTCTTCTGATTGAACATACATAGGCTTGCACTGCAAGAGCGCCTTCTCGATGAGAACATCCCTGTGCCAAATTCAAACAGCAGAGCTGAATTCATGCATGGAGAGATAGCCCCTAGATCAGGCTTCCTCAACCTCAGCCCTCCAGATGTTTTGGGACTACAATTGCCATCATCCCTGACCACTGGTCCTGCTAGCTAGGGATCCTGGGAGTTGTAGGCCAAAAACATCTGGAGGGCCGAGTTTGAGGAAGCCTGCCCTAGATATAAGGTCCTCCTTAAACCTGTTCACACACTGTGAGGGTCTCATGGGTCTGTTTAAGCAAGTCCCCACCAACACGCCTGGCTACCAAGCCCCTCCCCACCTGAATGCTCAGTGTGTGAGAGAAGGGGATTTAGATATGCACTAATTTATGCACGTAGAGCTTCTTTGTACAAGGGAAGATGTTGGACTAGACAGGACCTCTCCTTTTGTTAGGGAGCTTTATGCACATACATTGGAACACAAAAGGACCCCTTGGCATGCATGCTGAGTGTCTGGTGAGGGTGGCATGGCCACCAGCTGGGGGAGTGGCTGTTGATGGTTCCTCAAAAGCATCTTCACAGAAATAAGTGCCACGTTTGACTATTTATAATTGTGCTTTATTTGTAGAACAATATGAATTTCCATTTATAAAAATACAATTACAATTTAAAGTAAAAGTAACAAAGTAAAAGTCCAAAAACTAAAGCAACACCCATTTACTATATTTTAAACAAATGGAAATATGCTTGACCTTAACTTTGCCAGCACTGTCTTCCTGTGCTTTTTATTTTTAATCAAACTGCGGGACCAACTAAACTCCTTTTGCATCTTTATTTCCTTTGTCCTTTCTTTGGTTTTGCATTCCTTACTTTGAAGTCAGTTCAAAATTTTATTCCCTCGCATTCACCCTCCAAAGCCAGCTTCCCCCTGTCCCCGCTGCATGTATTCAAAGAGAGAGGAACAATTAGGATCGCCCCAGGGAGCCTGCCCCTTAAAATCTGTTTTTCAACAGATGCAATCAGATAAATAACTTCAAGACCGTCAGATACTAAGGCTGGAATTAGTTTAACTAGGAATAGAAACAACTGAAGTCTTCGACCATGTAATTGACCATAGTTGTGTTCTGCCATTAGTAATAGTATATTAAACCCATTGCTTATATGACAAATTCAGGATCTTATTCCTTGATAACACACTAGCTGTATTCATGCATCGCCCATGTGTAGGGCACTTGTGTGTTTGAAGCAGGAGTGGGGCTGTGCTTCTCAATCAACTCCGAGTGTCCACCTTTGCCCTACTCTCTGACACCAGCAATCTGAGCATAGTGGTCTGCAAATAAATCCTTGCCCACAAACCAGAAGTGCGGCTGCACTACATCAAACTGTGAGCGCTGCCTACACCCTCCTGCAAAGATTTTAAACAGCCAACAATATCCAAGATATGTGTGCATGTACTGAATTCCGGACCCTTTACACCCATCCTCCTAGAGCTTATCTAGATGTTACGTGTGTCATGGTAATAATGACTGCTGGGAGGAGCACAGAGAGAAGAAACGCGCTAGTGTGTCTGAATCAGCACAACCGGACGCCCTCATCTGCAACAAAACATGTCTCTCCTGTAGCAGTCTCTACAGCCACAGCAGGCGCTGCAACTCTCCCAATGGTTTGACTTCACCTCCCAAGGCGCACATGGTAGTAAGAATTCCCACTGCTGGGCATCATTGATTAGAAACCATTACATGAGCCATTACTACTACCTTCACATAATGAGCTTCTCTACTTTTGCTCCATGGCAGTTACTGGTGGAGGTGGGGATCTCCCCCAACTAATGTGGTGAGTTCTGGTAGATGGTACGTCTGTGGAGCAAGTTTGAAGGAATGGCCTTTGCCTTGAGAAAGCTGATCCCTACAGCAAATGTAACAACCAAACCAGCTTTTATTCTCTTATCCTTACTACATAAAACAAAATTACTGATTATTTATTTTTTGCCTTTTGTTCACCTTCTTTACCATGGAAGAGTCTTGTTAAATTACATTCCAGCTAATCCGAATGCTTAAATGTTCAAATTTTGGCAACCATAAGCAAATATATGTGAATTCTTTCAGAGCTGACAATTTGCTCCACCTCCTGCCTGCACCAGGGGTCACAGAAGGTATTTCAATGGCATTTGCCCTTGAGGCCTCCTCCCCTTGTACAGTGGACACTCAGGTTGCGAATGTGATCCATGCAGGAAGCATGTTCGCAACCTGCAGTGTCTGCAACCCACAGTGCTGCGCTTGTGGGTTGTGATTCTGCGCTTCTGCACATGCACAAAGCGCAATTTAGTGCTTCTGTGCATGCTCAAGCGCTGAGATCCAGAAGTAACCTGTTCTGGTACTTCCAGGTTTGGTGCAGTGCGCAACCCAAAATTGCGCAACCCGAAGCATCTGTAACCTGAGGTATGACTGTACTCACAAAGCCTGTAGGGGGGTCCCCTCCACCCACTGCCCCAATAAGGATACAGTGTGGGTGCATAGCTTATTCTCCCTTGCTGAAGGAGGAAGTGGAGACTTACACCATTTCCCAGTTCTTCTTTAAGTGCTAGGTGCTTTTCAAGACTCAGTTTAATTCTACAAGATCTGACTTTTACGCATATAAAATAGGCCCACATGTGCTTTCGCTCTTTCTTCCTCTCGGGGTGTGTGGGGGGGTAAGCTAGAGATTGACTGACCAGAGGGAGAAACACCCAAGGCACTCACTCAAAAATCCAAATATGCCCATGGACTTAAAAAGCTTGGTGGTTCTTGGATTGTCAATGAGTGAAACTATTCGAGTTTTTAAAGCACATTTATTTCTTAACTTCCATATTATTTATCATGAATCCTATCCCAGGAACTAGTTTATTATTATGGTACTGCAACTTGCTGTTTCTCCCTCACATCCCCTCCTGACCTCAGGGCAGGCTTCTCTGAGGGTCTTTTATATCTTTTATCTGTGAATTGCCCTTTCTTCGTTTCCTTCTGCTGAGCATAGTCCGAGAAATGTTGCTTGGTATCCTTCCAGTCGTTAAGCTCCTTGATGCTCAGCTGCTGAAGTTCCAGAGACCCCCATGTGGATGTTCCAGTGTGGGACCGACGGCCTTGCTTGGTCCTGTTTACTGCTCCCACTGCTGTGCTGTTAAATGCTTGTTGATGGCTCTTCCTTAATGGTTCCGCTGTGTCTTCATGTTCTTCATGCAGCTTCAGGTCTAATAGAGAAAATATAAGCATTCATTTGATAGACTGTGGTCCAATTCTTGGTGTTCTCAATGGCTGGTCAACAATTACTCAAAGGATGAATGAAAGGAAATGTTCTGCAGAGCAATGCCCGGACCAAAAAGGGACTGGCAGGGACTGGTATCATGTTCCAGGCTGGCCTTGCCTTTTTCATAGTTCCCAATGTAAAACCTTATATTTATATCCCAGTATCCATAAAGGGGGGAAATTTATCTTCCCACATGCAATGGGATCATTTAAAACTATGTCTTTGTTCAGCTGGATTGGTAAATCAAAGCACATCTAATCTGTCATTTGATTTATGTTATATTAAGTTCTAAGCTGGTTTATGTTGTCTTATATATACCATTCATCCTCAACCAAATTTAAAATACCAAACATAAAAAAATCTAGGGTTTGTTCATGGGAAATAAAATTAGCTGGCATTAACAAAATAGAACTAACTAACTTTGATGGTTGCTCAGTTTTCAAAACCAACATCACTTTAAATAGAGGGGAATGCAAAGATTAGACATTCCATGTCATGCATATTATATTTGCTTAAGATGTTGTTATTCTTGTTTAAATTTGAACATATTGGGGATTTTTAATGATCTTGCAACAATTCCTTTTAAGAAGAATCTGAAGGACTGGATTTCCTTTTGCAGAGAAAATTCTCCCTATTAATTATTTACACGGTGGCTCCAATCAATGTGGTACCTGTCATCCTCACCAGTCGAAATGAAAGTTCACTATGTAAAGGTGCCAAGGGAGACTGGCAGCCTCCCACTGCGATTTTATAGACAGAACTAAGTCAGCACACATTACGTGTCAGAGCCAACATCAGAAAGAATCAGATCCTTTGATCTCAGACCTCCACAGGAAGCTTAGATCTCAGACAAATTAGATAAAAAATGAATTTATAGCAGATATGTATCCTAAGGCATACAGCTGAACACTGTATTTTGAAAGAGTATGGCAAATATCAAAACATATAAACTGTAGCATTTCCTCTCTTGCTTCTTCTGCTTTTCTGTGATAAATATTAATTAAAATAAGATGAAACTCAAAACTAACCTCTTTCTGCTTCTTACATAAGCAACAAGTTTAGGACTAGGGGAACCCCTCGCAGTCCCTTATTTGCATTCTAGTGGGGCAAGAGATGAGGTCTGCACTTTGGGGGAGCCGAAACCCTTTCAGCCCCAAGCACAACAGATGCCCCTCCACAGTGGCCACGAGGGATGGAGCCAGCTTAAATCCAGCTCACTCTCCTGGCTGACCCCTCCCTCCCAACTCAGAGCCCTCCTCCTTCTCCCCTTTAGACCATTCCACCCCAGTTGGTTCCATGAGACTCACAGCAAACATGGTGACTGAGGGCAGATTTATTTTATTTTATTTACCATTCTTCATCTCAGGATCACAGGGCAGTTTACAGTTTAAAAACACAAAAATACACAACATAATAGCAAACAAAACAATAACATCCCCCCCCCCAGTTTATAATGCCATAGATTTAAATTAAATTAGCCAAAGGCCTGGAAGAAGAGGAATGTTTTCTCCTGGTGCCTAAAGACATGTAATGAAGTCGCCAGGTGAGCCTTCCTGGGGGACCATCCCACAAGCAGGGAGCCACTGCAGAAAAGGCCCATTCTTGTGTTGCCACTCTCCAGACCTCTCATGGGAAGGGCCTCGGATGATGACCCCAGTCAAGCTTGCAAAAATCTATCATTTGCCCGACAACAAATGTTGGAAATGTAAGGAAAATGAAGGTACATTCTTTCACCTTTGGTGGACATGTCCCAGGATTAAGGCTTTCTGGGAAATGATATATAATGAATTGAAAAAGGTATTTAAATATACTTTCTTGAAGAAACCAGAGGCCTTTCTCTTGGTATGTCTGGCCAAGTGGTGCCAAAGAAGGACAGAACTTTCTTTATGTATGCTACAACAGCAACAAGAATACTTATCGCAAAGTATTGGAAGACGCAAGATCTACCCACTCTGGAAGAATGGCAGATGAAGGTGATGGACTGTATGGGACTGGCAGAAATGACGAGCAGAATCCGTGACCAGGGAGAAGAGTCGGCTGAAGAAGATTGGAAAAAATTTAAGGACTATTTACAGAAATATTGCAAAATTAAGGAAAGTTAAATGGTGTTGGATTGAAATTGAGTGGTTTCTAGCTGTAATGATATAAAGGAACATAGATGGGGAAAAAGGGGGTTTGAAAAATAAGGTAATGTTATAAGCTGTAATGCTTTAAATGAAGGATTTGCTGAACAAATAACCTTAATTGGGATACAAGGAGGAGAAGTATGAGGAGGTCTGAGAAATTTGTTATTCTAAAGTATGATTTATGAACCTTATGTCTTTTTTAATGTTTTTGTTTGTTCTGTTTTTGTTTGTTTGTTTAAAAAATTGGAAAATTTAATAAATATTCTTTTAAAAAAAAAGGATGATGACTGCACCGCTTGTGCCAGTTCATAAGGGAGAATAGCTTAATCTGCATGCCCCCATCAAACAGTGAAAGATGGGTCAAGGAAATATTAGAGCTTGCAGATTCAAATGCTCAGGATGTATGTGGCAAGGGAACCTGATAAATCTGAGAAGGTCTGGAAATCATGTCATTCTCCCAGAGAGCACACGTTGCGGTGAGATCATCAACTGACTTCACTGCTATTGTGGGTGGGAGCGATTGGATAGCCACAACAACCCAATTGGTGGTCCCTCGGTTCCTGGGGTAATTCTGGCCAATGGGATTCTTTCATGCATTAACCAAAGCACCTATATATTGCTGCACGTTGCGTTGAGCTTCCTCTTTTCGCCTTGTGCATCAGATCACCCACCAACCTTCCCTATATTTAGGGTTCATTATGACCTTGCTATGCCGTCGTGGGTCGTCTGTTTTTGGGACAGGGGCCCAGTAGGAATTTTCCCATTTTGCTGATTGGCTGGTGCCACTTGGGTTTCGCCTGTCACATAGCAAATTGTCACAACTTTGTAAGGTTTGGCGGTTAGGCATTGGTTCAGTGTGGAGGGGAGGGGAGGTTGTCACACCTGCCCCTCCCATGCACAAAAGGTATTTTGTTAAAGGAATCCAGGGGCTCGCCTTGCTTTTGTCTGATCCCCTTCCAGGGGTTAGGGCCACGCCAGAGCCCCTGGGAGCATTTGGGGTGAGCTTGAGTCTGAGCCTGGTCCATTGCTCCCCCAAAAAATTTTCCCTTACTGACCTCTGCCAGAGTCCAGTCGTCAGTGCTGCCCTGCTAAGGTCAGGTGCAGCTAGTCGGGAACCAATGCCTAAGCAAACCACTCACGATCTGTAATCAATAAAGTTGTGGCCAAAATTATGCCAATAACCTTAAACGAAATTCTGTGTCAATTGTGTCTTTATTTACGGGGGGAGGTCTTGGGATCTTAACACACAATGCGTTTTTGGTACTAAATTTGGGCTGACACCACTTGGACCATGCTTGGTTCGAGAGTCAACTAGGTATATGAATTATGTTCAAAATATATTGAGTGTAGGTTCTCCTTGCCCTACATCCTCTAGCATTCACACATGTATACGGCAGTGGAAGGTATGGTATGGTGAAGAAAGTCTAATTGAACTCTTACTATATATAACATAAATTAAACCTAAAGATCGACAAGTATATGTTTGCAATGAAATATTTAAACCTTTTCAAATCTCTCTTAATTTCTGTGGCTCATATGGCAATGTGGCATGCTTGCATATATTGCAATGATGAGATTTGATCCGACTTAGTCTTAAAAAGTAGCCTTTTGCATATAATTTGTCCCTGATCAACTTTTGGGATTAGGCACACCCTACCTATATATAGATATACAACCCAAACAACTCCTGATGCAGCTATACTCATGAAAATTTGATCTAGTAAATTCAGCCTAATGACACATACATAAATAAGCATACAATAAAAGAGAGAAAAAACCCATCAAGTCAGCATTGGGGTCTATTAGTCATTGCAAACATTATTTTAAATATCATTTAAAAATGATTTGATCCAATGAAAATGGATGAAGCAATAATCTGCAAGTCAAACAATCCCACGTTTGATTGTAGCAGTCCGTTTAATGCAAGAAAAGCTCCCAAATACGTTAGAAGTTTTGTCTTCCTCAGCAGCTATTTTACATCTCACAAGACTTCACTTTGTCATCTGCAGTATATATTATTTATAAGAGGTCATCTGTAGCTTATTCATTCATAAGATAAAAGTTTTCTGCTCACATGGAGCTTTAAAATAATGGAACCTTTAGATTGAAATGAAAAGGCCTCCTGAACAAAGTGAAATCGAAGTCCAAATATTCAATATTCTAAAAGCATATTCTCAGCAAAGTCGCTAAGAATATAATACTGAGACAAACCATTTAGTCCAGCATTGTCTATTCTGCCTAGCTTTTTGAGATCAAAGGGTCTTTCTCATGTGTGGCTGATATGAGGAGTCCAGGGGTGGGGATGATGGCAGGTGTCAAGGCAAAACATTCAACTCAATCTTTCCACACCATGGAGGATTTATAACCCCTTTACACGAAAGGGGTGTAAGGGAGTGTTTCCTCTTTACTTTGTCCATCAACATTTGCTCAGTGCATATTTATGTGAGGGTTAGTCCCCATCCAGTCCCTACAGTAACATGACTGAGAAGTTATCTAGATACTCATATGGAAATTGGTGTCTTATGGGCAATGACCGCTCCCCGCTTAAAAACGGGGGGCGCCCTTTGCGTGGACGCGTGCAGCCCCTGGATCTCGAGCGGCTCCAATAGCTTAGGCTTGGCCTTGCCTTCCCTCAGGTGGGGTACCTGGAGGTCTCCGCCTACCTCAGTCATTTGCCCAATCCCACCTGGGGGAAGCGTTGCCAAGGAGACCAGTCCAGGTAGGGGAGGGATTACCTGCCCACACAATAGAGGGAGGATCTTACCTGGGAATCCTCACTTGGCTCCAGAGCTTCTCCCACCCTACCCACCCTCAGTTAATGCCTTATTTTGCAGGTTAACTTTTCTTCACAGGTTTCGCAGGTTAACTTTTCTTCACAGGTATGCGGGCGCTGCTACGTAAGGTCGCTGTTAAAGGGCCGGAAAGGAATTTCCCTGCATTGGCAGGTTTCGCCTTTCCCGTAGCAAAACGTCACAACTTTGGCAGTATCAGGCCTTGGGCGGAATCCTTTAGTCCATCTTCCTCTTTGCGGCGGCGATACCAGGGTTCCCCGTTAAAGGGGTTTCTGAAGGGAGGCTTTGGCCGTGCGCCGAAAGGTTGTCATTGCTCTCCCCTGCGGCGGCGGCGTAACGGGGGCGGCTGTCTCTGCTTGAACATATGTTCTCCAGAGCCGGCCCATCCCCCACACACACACTGAAAAACCCTGATGCTCCCTAGATCCCCGGCTGGGGACTGGGGAGGGAGAACGCCCAATGCCTGAGCCAAGGTCTACCCACATTTGAAATTCAATAAAGTTGTGGCCAATTTAATCCCATAGCACGTTGTCTCGAGTCGTTATTCCGCATGACGGGGGGACCGCGGGGGATCTGGGGACTCCGCCTGTCCACGCAATGCTATTTTTCTACAAAAAGAGGTGGTGGAACTCACCTTGTTCTCTTATAATGATAATTGTGCCCACCTGAAAGGTGCTGGATCTGAGTTCTGGTGAGTTCTGACTGAAAAAAAAGCCCTGCTTCTGGGAGACTGGAGTGGAGAATAGAAGTTCAGAAAGAAACATTAAAATTACCCAAGGTAAGTTACCCATTTTATTTTTTGAAATTGTGGACAATCTGGAACTTGTGGACATTTGGAGATATAAAAATGGGGACACAAAAGAATTTTTGTATTTTAGTGAGAAACAGAGGGCCCTATCAAGATAGGATATGATATGGGTAATGAAGAGATTGGCTACTGGGGTGCATAAAGTTGATACACTACCAAATATAAACTTTCTTGGATCATAATCCAGTTATGATGACTTACCAAAACAAAAAAACAAAAAACGGTGTTTTAGAGGGAGACTTAATGAAACATTATTACGCCAAGGTAAGATGATACAAGATTGAAAGCAAAAATCAAAAGAATTTTTTGAGAATAATTTAGACAAAGATATCAGTCTGGGATGCAAGCAGAACATATATAAGAGGTTCCTTTATGCAACATACTGGTAACTCTTGACTTAAAAAAGAGAGACAGGAGAAAATACAAAAGATTCAGTGTGAAATTAGACAAAAAGAAAAAGAACTGGAACAATCACCAACAAATACAAATGTTACCTGCCAAATTAAGATGCTGCAGAGACCATTATCTATGCTAACAGGAACCTCACCAAAATGCTGCAGAGGGTGCACCTCCACAGGCACATGCCTCCACATGTGGTGGGAATGCCCCCAAATCCAACTATTCTGGACAACAGCCATACAAGAAATATGTAAAATAACTAAGCAAGTATTAGAAATCATCCCTACTAAACATATTCCAAGACAATAATGCCCACTCACATCACAAAGAACTCATAACCCACCTGCTCTCAGGAGCCAGAAACATCATAGCCAGACACTGGAGAGACCTGTCAGGAGTAAGCATGGACTAATGGTACCAAATAGTATGGGAAACAGCCCTACTAGAAAAATTAACCAATAAACTGAAACTGACACGGGGACAAATAGAGATGATACCTTCACCACGGTATGGCTCCCCTTTATCATATACACAGCCCAACAAGACAATGACAAGAATCCACCAACAGCAGATGAATCAATATGGCTAACCTGATCCAAAAACACCCACCCACCACACTCACACACAAAAACAAAGTTCACCACAGCCAATCTCAAACAAGCAACCGCACTCTAGGCCAACCCCAATTTCTCTCAACACCAAAGGAAAACAAGCAAAGAGAACCTGCACAAACGATGCTGACACAAAACCCCACACATACATTAAGCAAAGTAGAAACATCGCCTCCTGACCCAACCCCCACCAACCATGCCCCCCTCCACCTCTTCCCCCCATTTCTTCCTAATGTAACCCTAATGTCTCAACAAATGAAACTGACCTATGGAAAATGTAACTTGAAAAAAGAGACATTGCGCATACCTTTGTAAACCAAGAAAATATTAATAAAAAATATTAAAATGGGGGAAAAACCCAATGCAGGATTATGCTAACATTTGAAATATGCTAAACATTTTTTACAATTTGCTAATAAACTTGGGAAATGGTTAGCATATGAACTGAGAAAAGAAAAAGTGAAGTAGGTGATGTTGAAATTACAAGAAGGGAACGTTATAATAAAAGATACAACAAATATTGTCATGGTCACAATTCCAGTGAGCTGGAAGGTTGGAGGTTCAGGCAGAGACCAGCCTCAAACCCTAAAGCAACAGTCCATTGCAGGAAGCCATTATCTTGACTGCTGAAGCAAAGCCTGCCTGGAACTTCTCATGAGAAAATCCAACCAGGCTGCAATTAGTTGACAAACGGTATTTGTGGCTGAGGCACTGAAAAGACCAGCTCAGGGACCTGCTAAGGTTGCAACCTATGATGTGCAAAAAGGTGCTTTATAATAGGATTAAGTCTGTATCCAAGAGACTCACCTTCTCTCCTACCAGTAATGTTGTGTTTATTCTCCTCCTGGATGAAGCAGGGTTGGGCATGAAGTATCTGCTGATTTGCCTGAATATGGGCATGCTTCTTATTCTTCTGATTCTTCAAAGGTTTTCTGATCCTGTTTTCTGTAGCAAAACATTACAAGGGAATTTAAACTGCAGTTGTTCAGTGAAATATACAAGTGACCTCTTGCAGAAACAACTAATAGCCCATACCTATTTGGACATAAGAAGTGCCTTTAAAAAAAGGTAAAGGATGCCTGACAATTAAGTCCAGTCGCGGACAACTCTGGGGTTGCGGCGCTCATCTTGCTTTACTGGCTGAGGGAGCCGGCGTTTGTCCACAGACAGTTTTTCGGGGTCATGTGGCCAGCATGACTAAGCCGCTTCTGGTGTAACCAGAGCAGCACACGGAAATGCCGTTTACCTTCTTGCCGGAGCAGTACCTATTTATCTACTTGCACTTTGATGTGCTTTTGAACTGCTAGGTTGGCAGGAGTTGGGACCAAGCAACGGGAGCTCACCCCATCACAGGGATTCAAACCGCTGACCTTCTGATCGGCAAGCCCTAGGCTATGTGGGCTGGTCTGATGGGAGCTGGAGTCCCAACATCTGGAGGCTCCAAGACAGCCACTCCTGCATTGGAGTAACTAGAAAGTACAACACAAGGGTCTGTACACAGCAGTAATGGCACACCATGCTGATCTGCCCAACACTAATGCAAGAAACATTTCTACACTGTTAGAATTGGGGGGGAGTATGATTTGCTACCACCAACTATTGCCAATCTCACTGTAAAACTTCTCTTTTTCTGTAAGCCCCAGCAGAACAAATGGGGTATTTTCTGGGTAGACGCTTCACTTCAGTTTTGCAACTCACTGTTCCTTCTTGTTTTCTTGGACCAACAGATAACAACAGATCCCAAAACAAGCAGAGAGGCTGCCGAACCCAGTGCAGCAGTGAAGATTATGGCTGATTTTTCGGTCACAGTAATGGGGTATATAGTAAAAGAATTGGATCTGACAGATAATATAGCACCTAAAAAAAAGCAGAATAAAATAAACAACATAATGAGGAGCATGTGTTTAAAGGTTCAGAAATGTAGTTATTGCCACAAAGAAAGGACATTGTGTCAGGGATTGCTTGAGGCCTGAAAGAAAAAGATGAGGCACAGAAAACACTATCAATATCACAGATGGTATCACAATCCCAGTTCTTATTATAAGAAGATGAGAGGTAAAGGTAAAAAGGTAAAGGACCCCTGAATGGTTAAGTCCAGTCAAAGGTGACTATGGGGTTGCAGTGCTCATCTCGCTTTTCAGGCTGAGCAAGCCAGCGTTTGTCCACAGACAGCTTTCCGGGTCATGTGGCCAGCAGGACTAAACTGCTTCTGATGCAACAGGACACCGTGACAGAAGCCAGAGCACACGGAAACGCCATTTACATTCCCACCAAAATGGTACCTATTTATCTACTTGCACTGGCATGCTTTTGAACTGCCAGAAGCTGGGACAGAGCAACGGGAGCTCACTCCGTTGCAGGGATTCGAACCACCGACCTTCCGATCGGCAAGCCCAAGAGGCTCAGTGGTAAGAGCTCTGCTGGATCAGATCAAAGTTCCATTTTCTTACCCATCCTGGTTTTTTAGACTGGTTGAGCCAATGTTGCTGAGAAGTCGAAAAACATTGGTTCAGCGGTATGTTTAAGCTATTAAAATTTGGAAGGGAGAGGAATGTATTTCAGAATTTTTTTTCAAATAATATGATTTCTTAGTTACCTTTGGATGGCAATATCTCAAACTATGCTGATGCATGAACAATCCTTTTGGCTTCACATGTAGTTGTTCCTTTTCTTGAGTCAGCAAGCAAACCAGGAAATTTTTTCCCATTAATTATAGTTTCCCATTTCATCCAAAGCAGGATAGTATGGGGCAAGCCAGGATACTGAACTATGGTTTGAAGTTGACTTCATATCCTAACTTGATCTGAAGTCATTAGCTACAGTTTTCTGGTTTGGATGAAATGGGGAAACTATTGTTAATGGAAGCCTTCCTGGCTTGTTTGCTCCCCAGTAAGGAGAAGCAAAGGTCCTGCACATGCAGCCAAAAGACTTTTTCACATATTGGCTGGTAAAAGTGAGATCTCTTATTTATTTTCTTATGTGCACATCCATCCTACCTTTCCTCTGTTACAGAACCCAATATCTCCTATGAAGGCACTGATCTTACCCAGCACCTGCTTAGCTTCAGCATTAAGCAGTCCTCCTTAGACCCTTCAGTGGATAACGAATCTTACCTGGAGGAGAAGTCACTTTGAAAAAGAGGTAACAACCTGAGCAGGAACCAGAGACCACCAGGTTTTGAAAGGCAGCCTTTCCATCTTGGACCTTTATCCTTGTGTCACCTGAAGAAAAATACATATCTATGCTAGATTATCTGATGAATTTCACCAAAACTACATCTTTTAAAGCCATAATCCTACACAAATTTACTTGAAAGCTCCAGTAAGTCAATGGGACTTAGATTCGCCTCATTATTCAAGGTGCACACAGAATTGATGTACAACCCTATCATTTACACCATTGTTAAGTCAACATTCCAGTTTTCTACGTGACATTATTTTTATTAGAAATATTGTTTTATTAATTTAATGACTAGATACCTTCATTTCATTCCACAACGCTTTTAAGTGCTAACCAAACTCTAGTCAAATCCTGAACTTGACACAGGATAATGGCAAAATTCTTAACCATGCAGGGAGAATCAACTTTCTAAATATTGGTTCAGGTGGGAAGGGTTAGAGGCGCTAGATATCAGAACCTCTTTAGGATGTTGGACAACATCCAGAGATTACAAAACAAGAATTTTTACTTGTTCAGCAAATCAATTACTTGCAGCATTAAATATGTCCTTTGTGGCTACAATAATATTGTATTATTATTAAAAAAAATTGGGGGGGTGGGGGAATCACCAGTGTAAGAAATCAAAACACCTGTCTTAGAAATCACTATCTCCCAAGCAATAAAATTCCCCTTGGAGACAGTTTAAAAAACTGGAGAACTGCAGCATTGTTAAAACACCAAATAATGAGTTTAAATTATTAGATTATGATGAGTTTAAATTATGTGATTATGATGCTTTCCATTTGAAATGAACATACCGTTACCCAGTGCTATTTTTCTAGAGAAAGAGGTGCCAGAACTCACCATGAACTCCTCCCTTGTTCTCTTATAATGGCAATGGCACCCACCTGAGAGGGGCCAGAATGGAGTTCCAGTGAGTTCTGGCTGAAAAAACCCTGCTATTACTACACATTTACTCATGGAAAAAGTTTCTAGATAGTCAAAGCCAGACTCCATGTTTTTAAGCACAGTACATATCAATTTTGTAGCCTGTTAACGTGTTGTACACTATTTCAGTGCTCCCTCTTGCATTCTCTGTGCTGCAAACATAACAAACCAATATTTTACTTCTTGTTTTCTGTAACGTCATCTAAAAGCTAGAGATCCATCTGGAATGAACTCAATTAAGCCTTCTTGCATGTAGACAAATGCACTTTCAGGAGGGGTGGCACAAACAAGCAAGGCGCCTGATGCCAAAGGTGGCATAAGCAGTTGTCCTTCCTGGGAAAAGTTCCACTAGTACCTTGGGATAACTTGTAGCAGTTTGAGCATCTAAACAGGTCTCTACCTTCCTATATTTCCCATCCCTGACATCCAACTAAGTAGGTCAAAGAAGGCAGATGGATAGCTGAGATGCCCCCTTTCAGTCTGATGACTCCATTCCCTTGTGGGGAACCTCCCAGGAACCTCCCAGGGTCTACGAGCCACAGTGGGCTGGGCCAGAGGCAAAAGTGGGTGGAACAACGGATGCCACTCTCACCTTTTGTACAGAAAGGTTGCATTTCAGCCATGCAAAAATCAGAGGTTTCCACATGCACATGCCATCGCAACCATCTCTCCGTCCTCCATGTGGCAATGCAAGAAATTATCAAGCTGCCAAAGCCAGGGGCGGAGGAAGGGGGTACGGTGGGGGCAGGCCGCCCCGGGTGTCACCACTGAGAGGGATGACAAAATGCCGGACGGCACGCACCACGGGGCCTGCAGCACGCCCAAGCCATGCATCTCTCCTGGGAGTGACATGGCGGCTTGAGTGCCTGCAGGCTCTGCGCTGCCCCAAACAGTCTGCCCCCCACCTCCCCCTCAGCTGTAGGGCGGCTGAGTGGGAGGAAGCAGACTCCTCAGAGGCCCCGCCCCACAGACAGCTGCCCCCACCCCTGGGCGCAGGGCACACACGCCACCCCAGGCATCCAATCGGCTTACTCCACCGCTGGCTAAAGCCCTAGCACAGCAGGGTCAGTGAGAGGTGTGCCTGAGGCGGGGTGTGGCCTCAGGAGAGAGCCAAGGGCCAGTTACAGAAGCCTGCATGGCTGCATTTGGCCTCAGGCTTCACATTGCTGAAATTACAGTTCCCGGTGTAAGAGCGGTAGTCTCGTAATCTGGTGAACCAGGTTCGCGTCTCCGCTCCTCCACATGCAGCTGCTGGGTGACCTTGGGCCAGTCACACTTCTCTGAAATCTCTCAGCCTCACTCACCTCACAGTGTGTTTGTTGTGGGGGAAGAAGGGAAAGGAGAATGTGAGCCGCTTTGAGACTCCTTTGGGTAGTGATAAAGCAGGATATCAAATCCAAATTCTTCTTCTTCTTCTTCTTTCAAATACTTCCTCAATGCCTCTTGCCCACCTATATTGTTTCCTGAAATATCAAGGCCTCTGCCCCATTTGCTACTGCCTAACTTTCCCCTCTCACTATTCTATTTTATCACGCCCCATCCTCTGCATTCACTATTAGCTTCCAATACAAAGGTGGTCTGCAGGATCTATGAGTAGATGCCACATTACAGCAGTTCAGTACCCACCATAAGCTAACAATCAGAGACAGTAACTTGCAGCCACAACTTGCCGTTGGGACCAATACACTGTATACCATCAAAATATCATCAGGTGCAAAGCACCACTGTGTTGAAATCAACTTGCATTGTCTGAACACCTGCTGTAGCCCCGTTCAGACTAACAAAACATCCGTTTCCTGTCACATGAACAAGCCAGCCTCAAGTTTGAGTGTTCTTCCTTCTTTCACGCCTGCAAAAGAGATCAGAAGTGTTCACTTCCACTTTTCAAACAACCACAGTCCCCAGTGATGCCTGAATTCATGGAACTGTGATTTGTTTAAACAATGGTAAGTGATAATGAGACAGGGCCATACAATGGTTCCATTCTGTCTTGTTCTGAAAATATTTTTAGAAAACAAAATTAAGTTTCTAAGTCTTGACATGTGAGGGACTGTGTGGTCACTTTAAAATTGGAAGCATATGCGCCTGAACTTTTCCTCTGATGTGCAAAAAAGAAGGAGAGGTTAGCCCGTGAGCCAGAGGCTCAATGTGCTTCATTATATATCCGGAAAATATTCTTTCCTAAAACAGCAGGACTGGGCCAAAGACTAATCAGATCATGTCACAGAAGTATCAGTAGGAGCTTTTCACACTATTTTGTGCTGTTTCCCAATCAAAATTCACCTGTTCCCTTAGATGGCAATGAGCTTTTTCAGTGGCTGCTCCCTATTTGTGGAGCACTCACCTGAGATCCTCATTGTCAGCTTTTAGATGCCAGGCTAAGACATTCCTGTTCCAGGCCTTTGATAGCTAATTTGGACCATCCTATACTATGATTCCTGGCCTCTCAGTGGTGTACATTTTAAGTTGGATGGGGTAGGATTTATCCTTTTTATAATACTGTTGGATAAGCACTTTTAGATAATTTGTCTTTTACTGACTTTCCTGATGCATTGTTTTTAAATGTTTGTAAGCTTTATGTTTTTATGGGTTTGCAAGTTACCTTGAGACATTTTTGTTGTTATTGCAGAAACTGCTGAATCGTAGTCCCTTTTAACTCTACAACTCTATGATTCTATTATTTCCCTGCTTGCCAGCCAGGCACCTGTATTAAGCTGCTTTCATGGAACTTTTTGACAGAGCATCTAAGTGCCTTGACTACTGATAACGTTCTCAGTTTACTGTAATGCTAGATTTCCAGGCTGCAACACTGGAAGGTTTTATAGCTGCCATTTCAAGTCTATGATGAACCCTGGAGTAACATACTGTATTCTTGAAAGGAGAGTCTTTCAGCTCTCTGGCACATATGCTTCAAATACCAGAATATTATGGATATATATGGTGCTCGTCACAAAGACCTCCAAAGCAAGCTGGTATTTAACGCTGGAGCGAGCTAATTTGGAGCTAAACTGCTTTGTGAGAAGCAGTTTGGCTGCTGTCAAACCAAGCAGTCTGAATACGTGTGGCAGACACATTCTCCTTAAAAGCTGCTAACAATGATCACAATGATCACGTTTGTCAAAGGAATAAACACAGCAAATGATTACGCAGCGAACATCTGCAAAGCACACTTCTGTCGTTCTTGGAGTTTATTGACTATTAATTTGATGTATGTTTCTTTTAAAGAATGCATAATGCCTTTTTCTCTTCAGTGACTGTCCTTTATTTGAGCCTTCTTCCATCTTCTATTAGTTTGCTTCTTTCTTTCTTTCTTTCTTTCTTTCTTTCTTTCTTTATATTCCTCCTTTCATGGCTTAATTAATTTTGGGTCAGAGAGAAAAATAAGGTTGTTTCATAACTCACAAAGATATATTTCAACAGCTGAACTTTGACAATGAAGGGTAATGCAAAGCAGCTCAGAAGATCACATATAAACTCTTCCTTTCCATTTGTTTTGGTTGTTTTCAAAGCCATTGGCAAATTATTAGATCCCCAAATAAGGCAGCTGTCCTGGGCAAAACGGGCCAGGTGGCTACCATTATCTAACAGTAGACAAATGCCCACTCTGTGGAACAAGCATTGCTACTGATGTCATCAGTGAGCATGTAAATCAGAATTACCTCATTGGCTTCCTTGGAGCTATGCCAATTTAAACCAGCAGAGCGACTGCCCAGGTTAATGTCAGCCACAGCAATGAGTCCATTACGTTCATCGCTTAAAAGACTGCAAGGGGGCCATGAGGGTCATTAAGTCCATAATTGAAAGACATTTGCACAGTGAATTCCTTTGCTCTGTTCTCAGCCAATCGTGCCTACCTGCGTGAGCTGTGCTACAACCCCTGGAAAGATATATTTAGCATGATCAGGGTTCATACGTGCAAAGCTCAGCTGTGACTTCAAATTGGCACACGGTGGGAAGCCTCTCACATCACAACTGATAGTTTGTTTGCTCCCCTGTTTCCAATAGTTCAGTGGGCACAGGTGGTGCCCCTCTCTGCCTTAGAGCCTTGGACCCTGAGAAGCAGAAGTGCCTCAGATTCTTCAGTGCATTATTTGTACAAAGGCTCCACAAACCTAGGATAGTCCTAATTAAGCAACCTCTTCGTTTCTGTCCTGTTATATGCAAGTCACAGAAATCACTGCTGTGTCATCCAAATGCATTTGCTTTCGAAAGCCTGTTCATTTCTTTGGGTGGAGATTCACATGTACCTACTCTTACATGGGAATAATTCTGAAGTCCACTTAATTTTTTAAAAAATAAAAAAAATTAAAATTGCACTATTAAAATATACTCAGAGTCGCAAAGTGATTTCATGCTCTTTATTCAGCTCATAGTGGTGAGGAGGAATGAATGAATGTCCCCTCAAAGTATCTGCTTTATATACATTATTTACACAATGGGCTGCACATGATTGGCTAATTCCGGAATTCTACTGTAAGCCAATCAGGTTGTGGATTCACTTCTATCTGGAGCATGATTGGGTGGTTCCTGCCAACCAATCATACTGCTGCCTTGTTCTAGGACCAATCAGACTGCTGCCTTTTGGATCCTATTGTTCTAGGACCAATCAGACTGCTGCAGTTTGGATCCTATTCAACTCAGTACATAACAACTATTTATCATCATTCTCTGGAATAATATATTTGTATACCGCTTGCTTCAAATCCCAGGTTATTATGGATAAGGAGGTCACATAGACCTTCAGAACAAGCTCGTGTATAATGGAGCAATACAAGTATTGAATCTTGTTTGTCCTTGTAACCAACTGATCTGAGATAGGCACTTTATGGCCAAATTTTAACAAAGGGGAACAGAGGTTGAGGGACAGTGGCTTACCAAAAATCAACTGATGTCTCACCTCAGCTAGTATTCAGAAAAGCATGTTGCACATCATTCGTAGGACTACATCACATCAGAATGCAGGTGTCTGAAGGCTCTGCCACGAGTATTTGTTTTTTTTAAAAAAAAACCTTGCACATAGTAAACTAGAATCCTTCTAGGCCCGCTAGCTTCAAAGGCAGCAAATTTCTGACACGGAGAAACAGTTGATCATGCAATTTTCCATTTGTTTCTAAAATGGTAGGGATCCAGAAAAACAATATCACGTGCTATTCTGAATGTGAAAATTGTCCCAGTCACTTTATCTCTGAGGTGGCACTGACTTCAGAGACCTGAATCTGTTAGGGAAGTTTATAAATATTTTGCCCTTTCTGATTTTGGAACTTCGACTGTAACCTGCGTAGCCAGAACAAATAAATCCTTGGGGTGACAGTCAACTAAGTGTTACTCAGAGCAGACCCATTGAAATTAATGGACCTTACTTAGTTATATTCATTAATTCCAGTGACTGTACCCTGAGTAAAACTAAAACGAAGACCACCACGGTCAGCAACTAACTTCAGCAACAGTTGAAAGGTCACCCTCTGATGTTCTGCCATGTGAGGCAACGGGCTCCTCCTAAGAAGAAGAAGAGTTTGGATTTGATATCCCGCTTTATCACTACCCGAAGGAGTCTCAAAGCGGCTAACATTCTCCTTTCCCTTCCTCCCCCATAACAAACACTCTGTGAGGTGAGTGGGGCTGAGAGACTTCAGAGAAGTGTGACTAGCCCAAGATCACCCAGCAGCTGCATGTGGAGGAGTGGAGACCCGAACCCGGTTCACCAGATTACGAGTTTACCGCTCTTAACCACTACACCATGCTGGCTCTCAAAGTATCCATAGCAAGCAACAGAGGCAAGGGCAGAGTTCTGTTGTGATGCATCCCAGTTGTTCATTTCTGCCTTGCCTCTTCTCACACGAGACTCAGCAGTCAAGGTGCACAAGGAGAGGATTCTATGGAGGGAGGAGGGAGCTTCTGAAGGCCACATCTGAAACACCTGGGACCTGTACACCTGGTGAAGAGAATGTGGCCAACACAGCGCATGCCTCTCTCTAGCACCCTCTCTCCCTCCAGTTGAGGTATCTGCTGCCACCAGATAAGAGATCAGTTATTTACCAAGCTGCCCCTTATCAAACAGCCTCCCCAGAGTTCCCTGGGGTCTCTCTGAAGCCTCCTTAAGTTTAAAGCTCTAGGCCTCAGCGTGTTTTGATAAAGCTGAGACCAGCAGGGTTTATCTAACATGAATTTAGTTTCCTAAGATAAGAAAGACATGCAAATGTTACAGAGATGGAAATGTGATGCTCAAAAGGACTGAAACCCAAAATGTACCCTTTGGAGCAAAAACAAATCAAAACTGGATGAACAATCCCTAACTCACCAGGCTCTTAGCAGGACCAGCCCTGTCTGCCGTATCTGTATTTATAGATCTCCCTTGTCAATCATGTGTTCCTCTCCTCAGGTTACAAATTCAAGAAAGTTTGGAGATTTTCTTTTCCCCACCTTCAGAAAAGGGATGTGCCATCCTGCACATACGTGGTGACAATGCCTTGGGGCATAGTTAGTTAACCCTACAATCCCCACATCAACGGACCAGAGGGACAGGTATCTTTTTGCCATATGCAGCAAGACATACATGCAGGATACACATTTCCGTAATGTACACAAGCATATACATAAGCAGCCCAGAACTATAACGCCATTCTTTCACAGTTAACTATCTTTTTGTGTATAAGGATGTTGCTTGGATCAGGAGCTATGCTGGTGCTCATGTGAGATCCCCCCCAAAAATTCAGCCAGAACTCACCAAAACTCAGTTCTGGCACCTCTCAGGTGGGTGCCATTACCATTCTAAGAGAATGAGGGAGATGTTCATGTAGAAAAATAGCACTGCCTAAAATACACTCCTTTTAACATTCTTCACATACAGCGGTACCTCGGGTTAAGTACTTAATTCGTTCCAGAGGTCCGTACTTAACCTGAAACTGTTATTAACCTGAAGCACCACTTTAGCTAATGGGGCATCCTGCTGCTGCCGTGCCGCCGGAGCACAATTTCTGTTCTCATCCTGAAGCAAAGTTCTTAACCTGAAGCACTATTTCTGGGTTAGTGGAATCTGTAACCTGAAGCATATGTAACCTGAAGCGTATGTAACCTGAGGTACCACTGTATTTGTGAGCAGCATGGCCCCACGCTGCCTATACTGGAACCTGAGAGGTGCTTAGAAATAGGTCCAAACCTTTCAGCACAGCCTCTGGACTGTCTTTCAGAAAGGCTGTCACAACCCACGGTTTGGAGGGGAAGCCTACTGTGGCCACTCTTCGACCCTACGGAAATAAAAAGAAACATAGCGTGTTGTTGTTAGTCACCACTGTTTTTTCTAATGGGGGGGGGATGATGATGTTGACAATGATTTCTTAGCCCATCTTTCAACCCAGGGCAGGTTGTAAGAATTTAAAAACGCAATATTAAAATTAGTTAAAACAACTTGCGGTCAAGTGTTGACCACAAAAATGCTATAAATATTGGGAAACCACACTGGTGGTTCACTGAGGAGACGGTTCAGGAAGGTTTCAACCTCAGTTGCTTTTCTTCTCTTGTCTGCCACAGCTGATCCATAAAAGAGCAATTGTATTAAAAGGACCCATTTATGCTGCTCATCTTCACCAGCTAGCCATGAAATATCTGAGTAATGATCTCCCCCTTCCTGTAAAAATAGGAAGAATAGCTGTAACTGATCCGAGTGATGTCTCATTCAAGCAGACTCTGAAATGGGCTCAGGTCCCTTGAAGAGTCATCTGTCTTGCTCCATCCTTCATCCTGCCTGTTACTTCAGGCAGGGAAAAAGCTATTGCTTCCACTGTTCTATGACAGGTATGGGGAATGCTGGGCTCTCCAGATGTTGCTGAAATCCAATTCCCATCAGCCCTGGCCATTGCCCTTACTTGCTGGGGCTGATTGGAGTTCTAGTCCAGCAACATCCGGCGGCCAAAGGTTCCCCACACCTGTTCTAGGAGGACTGTCAAAGTGATGCTTTTATTTGACTTCCTTTCACATAAGCAATGGAAGTGCCAGTGGCATTGAACAGAGCCATGGGTGTAGCCAAGGGGGGGGGCAGGTGAAAGTAAAACAATAGAAATACTTAACTAACTGTGTTGGCTGTTTGCAGTATGGTAACGCTGCAGAGAGCTTGCTGGGGAGACCATGCATTAAAAAGAAAGGACTCAAAAATAACTTAAACAAGGTTTTAATAAGAAAAACAAAAACTCCTTTTACACTAAATACATTAACAACCAAACCAGACCCAACCACCAACCTATCCCCCAGGGTCCCTTTAACTTTAAATCATCAAACAAATCAGATTCAACAGACTTTTTGTCTTTTCCCATTAATTCAGAAGCACCATTTCCTGCTGCTGCTGCTGCTTCTTCCTCTTCTTCCTCAGTATTATCTATACCATCAGTATCTTGGAAGACAGCAACTCCATTCCAATTTACAGTTTGTATCATGCTTCTGGTAATATGAAATTTGCCAGTTGCTGGTATGTAAATTCTGTACGCCCCCTGCTGGTAGCCCATTAATTTTCCCTGGACACTACGTTCACCCAATTTCTGCTTAGCGGGATAATGCATAATTACATCTGAACCCCAAATGCGTAGGTATTTCAGATTAGGGCGTTTTTTAAACAGCTTCTCATAGGGGGTGACATCCAAACCAGAATGGTAACTGCGATTTCTAACATAACAAAACGCATTAAGCGCTTCAGCCCAAAAGTCTTTGGGCAGATTAGCATCGTGCAGATACGTTTTAACCCCTGCCTGTAGGTCACGCTGCACAACTTCAACAAGCCCATTTTGCCAGGGACTTCGGGGGCAAGATAACTCATGAGTAGTCCCCTGCGCTTCCAGGAATTTCTCAAAATCCTCAGAAACAAATTCCCCGCCCCGGTCAGAAAACAGGTTCTTAATTGATTTGTTAAAGTGCGTTTTTACCCAGTTGCAAAAAACTTTGTACTTCTCAAATGCTTGGGACTTCTCAGCTATTGCATAAGTCCAACAATATCTACTATACTGGTCTATCAGAGTGAGCCAGTACTTAGAACCTCCTAATGATGGTGGGAGTGGCCCAACTAAATCACAATGTACACGCTCAAATGGCTCAGTTACTTTCCTATCTGAGCACCTACCCTTGCGTGCAACCTTAATCTTATTCTTGCAACAGGATAAACATTGCATAAAGAATTTACATGGTTTTAAGTTGAGGCCATTAACAATATTCTTTGTCTTAATTACATCAGCAAAATTCAGGTGTCCTAGAATTCTGTGCGCCTCATGGACACACCCGGAATGTGGCCTTACATTCCTCAACCCCTGGCTTGACTGTGCTGCTCTGCAGTTTATAGGCAATTGGGAGTAGGTGCGAAAATACAGTCTATATAAACCATCAGATTCCCGGGCATATAATAGACGTTTGTTCCCATCGAAAAACTCACACATTGACTTTAAGAAACGCACAGTTATGCCTTGATGAGCAAAGCACCTTACTGACAATAAATTGTCCACTGACGGGCAGTAAATGCAGTTCGCTATTGTAATGTTTAAAGAGTCAATTTTAACGGTACCCCTGCCAAGCGACTGCAAGACTTGTGAATTGGCTAAATGTACATTACCAATTTCCTCTTCGAAAGAAATAAACAAGCTTCGATCATTGCAAACGTGCTGAGATGCTCCTGAGTCCACAACAAAAGACTTCCACTTGGCACGTTTAAGTCTTTTACGATCTGTTGTCCTAGCATGGAAAACTCGCGGCTCGTTTCTGTCTCTACTATACGATGTCGGCTGCTGGGCTGACGACCATGACTGACGAACAGAAACAGGCTTGGGAGTACTTTGCTTTCTTTTGGATCTGCAGTCCTTTGCAAAATGTCCTTGCTTATTGCAGAACCAACAACGCTTGGCAGCTTTAAATACAGTTGTATCACCACAAGTTTGCATATGGCGTTCCTCATTACTTCTGGAAATAGGAGTGCTTATGGCACAAGCCTCCCTTCTATCCAACTCGCCCATTAATCTTGCCGTTACCCCTTCCACAGTTAATTGTGCTGGTGGAACGGCAGATATCTGGCTAGCTATGCCATCAAAGTCCTCGTTAAGGGAACAAAGAATGATAAAAACATACTGAATATCAGGTATGTCCATGTCCCTTCGAATTAATTCACCGCGTATTGCCTCCAGACGTCTCAAGTGTGCTGCCAAATCACCACCAGGCTGCAACTTCGTCTGGTACAACTGCTTGAAAAACGTCAATGCAGATGCTGACTCTTTTCTAACATGCACTGCTGCAAGACTGTCCCACATTTCTTTGGCAGTTTTCTTATTCCTTATATAGACTACTTGCTGGTCGCTGACTGCCAAATTAATTATCGCCCTGGCTTTTGCATCTCCTTTCGACCAAGCATTAGTTACAGGGTCAGGAGGGTCATCAGTTACATAGGTCCATACTTCTCTAGAGGTCAAAAGCGCCTCCACCCGAAAAGACCATAAACTATAGTTCTCATCTGTTAGCTGTGGGAAGACCAGAGCCTTCTCAGCTTCAGGAACCCGGTCAACCATTCTGGAACTCTTCCAGACCCACAGAACTACGCTAACAGGAGAAGGAGTTTTCAAACCTTTCTCAGAGTCCAAAAATATGCAGTCATCCACTCAGCAGCTGGGCCCATAACCAAAGATGTTGGCTGTTTGCAGTATGGTAACGCTGCAGAGAGCTTGCTGGGGAGATCATGCATTAAAAAGAAAGGACTCAAAAATAACTTAAACAAGGTTTTAATAAGAAAAACAAAAACTCCTTTTACACTAAATACATTAACAACCAAACCAGACCCAACCACCAACCCATCCCCCAGGGTAATGGGAGAGCTAGGTGCTGCTCCTTATATACTACACCCAAATGCTGACACACCTTAATCAAATACAACTCAGCAGCACCTGCTATGCTTCACAGCTGTAAAGCTGGGTCTCGTTATCTTACTCTGGCCCTTGCTCTGGCCCCTTAAAGACATACACATCGGGTGGAACAATGATGAACCTTTACATTTAAATAAACCATTCAACAAACTGGCCAATCACGTTGGTTCCGCCCCCTAACAAAAGTCCTGCTCCCCTAACAAAAATCCTGGCTATGCCCATCAACACAGCCTACCGCTATTGAAATATACGGGGGGGGGAGAGATCTCTGAGATCAGCAATTGGAAATTAAGTGAAGATAAGGGCAGTCCAAATCTACTCCTTTTCCTGATTAAGATGTCCCACTCTCCATCTGTAGTTCCTGAAAAGGGCTGCTCACCGAATACAGTTCAGATCCCAATGCAGCAATTCAGAAAATTATTATTATTATTATTATTATTATTATTATTATTATTATTATTATTATTTTATTTTTATTATTATTATTATTATTATTATTATTATTATTATTATTATTATTTCTATACCACCCTTCATCCAAAAATCACAGAGAGGCTTACAATACAAAAACGCAAAAATACATATCATTGAAACTTTGCTTCAGGAAAACCAAAGTTGTATGTCTCTCCATTCACTGGAGCCCTGCAGGACTTGACATCTTTCCGCAGGGCCTGCAAGACAGAGCTGTTCCACCAGCCCTTTGGCCAAGGTACAGCCTGACCCCCTCCTTTGGTAATTCTTCACAGAACTCTAGCCCAATGGTTGCCATCAATTTGATTTGAACTGATTTTATAATGAATTGATTTTAGAATGCTGTATTATTTTACTGTTGTTAGCCGCTCTGAGCCTGGCTGGGGAGGGCAGGATATAAATATTATTATTATTATTATTATTATTATTATTATTGAAAGCAAAGAAGTCTATAACTCCTTTACCACTTGCACTGGAATGTTTCAGAGGAATTGGTGAAGGACATTTTCTGTAAGCATGGCCTTTACAGTTTAATGGAGATTAAAAAAGGATTTGCTTCTCCCCTCCCCCACACTTGTCAGAAATGTATATGAAAACAGTGTACATTACAGAAGTGCCTTTAAGTAATTAATCTAATAAATTTCAGAAAGATAGGGGTTTTTTGTTCAGCACATCTTTAAAGTTGATTATAGGGAAATGAAAATCTAAAAAGGATCTTGATTATCTCCCTGCAATTTAGGAAAATGGTGGTGTTTTGGTTTTTTAAAATGAAAATAGCATGTATTACACGTTTGTCACTGCAAAATTTCAGAAGGATTGGTGCATAAATTAAAGTCTTTGGATTCATGGATTTTTTTTATTTGCTCAATGGACATCAAATTCTGTGATACAATGCATTAAACTTCAAAGACACTAAAATGCAAGTTGCAATCTTGTCCACCATTATTCATGTGTGTTTATCAGTGGATTTATGTGAAAAGGGCTGCCATTCTGAGCAGTTCTCTTGTATTTCTGATATTTCTCTTTCAGCTACCAATATTTAAAAGACTACATTTTCACATTCACCTATAAAATGAAAGGATGGGGTATTTATTAGGATTATGTTTTACATTGGAAATTTAAATCTAGCAGTCCTGCATACAGGATACATCCTTATCCCACAGTCCCAAATGCACCTTCTTATAATTCCATACCTGCTTATCCAGGAAGATGACCTGTGGTTGCCTGGGAAGGGGGCTTTCCGTCACCCCATTAGCAGGCTGGATCCGGACAGAGATGTTATAAGGCCTGACATAGAGGCAACTTCCTGGAGTCTGGCTGCTTCCATTTCTTGAACATGGAAAAACGTTAAGAGGAGAGGAAACCACCATTACTGGTTATTCATTCAGAATACATCTGGAACCATCACTGGGCACATTGGTGAGAGAATTTCTACCCATACGGCTAGTTTTCTGGAATCTACCAGTTTCCCTGGGACACGGGTGGCACTGTGGGTTAAACTGCAGAGCCTAGGACTTGCCGATCAGAAGATCGCCGGTTCGAATCCCCACGACGGGTTGAGTTCCCGTTGCTCGGTCCCTGCTCCTGCCAACCTAGCAGTTCTAAAGCACGTCAAAGCGCAAGTAGATAAATAGGTACCGCTCTGGCGGGAAGGTAAACGGCGTTTCCGTGCGCTGCTCTGGTTCGCCAGAAGCGGCTTAGTCATGCTGGCCACATGACCCGGAAGCTGTATGCTGGCTCCCTCGGCCAATAAAGTGAGATGAGCGCCGCAACCCCAGAGTCGGCCACGACTAGACCTAATGGTCAGGGGTCCCTTTACCTTTACCTTTACCAGTTTCCCTAATCCTAACAGGTTAGTACAGTAAATCCTCTGTGTTCTCTGCTCTATAGCACAGGGAATAATTCAAAGCTGGTGCCTGCAAATATGTGCACTGTATCTTTAACTGCACTATGGTCCTTTACTTTTCAAATTCTCTGTGCAGGTAGGCTCCTCCTTAAACTTTTACTTCCAAGAGTAAAAACTGAATTCAAGCACCTGGGATTATTTGAATGCATGGAAGAAGGAACTTCATTCTGAGCCCAGCCTGACTTCCTTCTCGATGCTTTGTGTCATTATGCTTATTATATATGCTTCTAAACCACTGCTACAAAGTGATGACTTTGGGGTTTGATATTGCCTCAAAATGAAAGTATAAAAACCATTTATTCATCTCTCCTGGTGTTTGCTTTAAGGTGTTGTACAAACAATGCATTTATTGAGAGCCTATTCACTTTGGTTTAACTCAATTTCTTTAGCAGGTTTCTCTGTATTCTAAAGGCACTCTGGGCTTTGCAAAGCTTTTGCCTTTGCAAACTATGCTAGGAAGGAAAAGGAAAAGTGGCTGATTTCAAAGCTAATAGTCTATGTTGCTTTCTAATACCGCTAATCTGAAATAACGCACAGGGACTGAGAAGTGGATTGCAGAAAATTAGTGGGAATATTTTCACTAGGCTTATATACTTTACCTAGGAAAAGACCCTGATGTTGGGAAAGATGGAGGGCACAAGGAGAAGGGGACGACAGAGGACGAGATGGTGGGACAGTGTTCTCGAAGCTACCAGCATGAGTTTGACCAAACTGCGGGAGGCAGTGGAAGACAGGAGTGCCTGGCGTGCTCTGGTCCGGGGGTCACAAAGAGTCGGACACGACTAAACAACAACATCACGATATACTCTATCTAAGCAGGAAAACTATTCTTATCAGTGCTAGCAATAAATGTAAAAGAATGACCTCACTGGGCATAACTGGTAGGATCAACATGTACAGTATGTGTTCTGCCGGACCTCAGTAAAGGTTACAAGCTCACAGTTTTCAAGCCTGCTGCTCAAACCAGAGAGAACAAGTATTGTGGACAGAGCTTATTAAAACCTAGACTGACTGGTTTTTCTCCAAAGCCTCAAAGCCCGCTAACTTTGCTTTGGGTTTTGAGACAGTCAAAAATATATTTGAGACGGGGATGGTTGCTTCATCAGAGGTGAATTCACAAACCTAGCACAGCTCAGACTTCATGCATCCGCTGAAATGGGCATCAGGCTGCAAAACTTTGTACCATAATAAATCTGTTAGTTTAACTCTTAAGGTGCCACAAGACAGCTGTTGTTAAGAATTTTGTTACTTTTTCCATGTCGTAACATAATAGAATCATAGAATTGTAGAGTTGGAAGGGACCATCTAGTCCAACCATCTTTAATGCCGAAATCTTAACTAAAGTGTCCATGACAAGTGGCCATTCAACCTCTGCTTAAAAAACCCCAATGGGGCCACCTCGTGAGGGAGACCGTTCCACTGTGTATATGCGTGTGTGTATGCTTTTTCTAGGGACCTGGGTGGCACTGTGGTCTAAACCACTGAGCCTCGGGCTTGCCAATCGGAAGGTCGGCGGTTCAAATCCCCACAACAGGGTGAGCTCCCGTTGCTCGGTCTCTGCTCCTGCTAACCTAGCAGTTTGAAAGCACCCCAGTGCAAGTAGATAAATAGGTACCGCTCCGGCGGGACGGTAAACAGTGTTTCCGTGCACTGCTCTGGTTCGCCAGAAGCGGCTTAGTCATGCTGGCCACATGACCCAGAAAAACTGTGTGGACAAACGTCGGCTCCCTTGGCCAGTAAAGTGAGATGAGCACCTCAACCCCAGAGTTGTCCGCGACTGGACTTAGCTGTCAGGGGTCCTTTACCTTTACCTTTTTATGCTTTTTCTACACATTTTGCTCCTAAGTTAAACCTTGCTTGCTAAATAGCGGAAAGAACTTGCTTTCCTGCAGGACATTGTCAATGTCTAAAATAACTGGTTGCGCCAAAGGGGAAAGAAAATGCTCCCTTCAAAGGCAGAATGTATTGCCATTCTGCCCAGCATTTTGGTTCATGGGAACCTGAACATTCCTCCCTGTAGCATTGGTAAAAGAACATGCAGGCTTGCTGCTTTCCTGCTGAGCAATATCAGGAGGTAAGCAGGTTAGCTTGTCAGTTCCCTTAAGGAGAAATGGGGAAGTTCACAACACCCAGGAAGAGCAGGCCCTGTGGGGAAACTATAAAGAGGTTACGCAACAGGAGATCGCAAACGCAGACCGGCTGAACATACTGAGATCCACAGGAGAGCAGACCCTTGTGCCAAAATAGGATGTGTGTAAGGGAAGAAACCCGTACAGATCTGTTGGTAAAATACAAAGGAGCTTAATCATTTGCAGTTAGTGTTATGAATAGCGGCGGAGGCCTGGGAGAAGACATCGTGGGTGGTTTTTGTGCGCACCGCAATTTTGAGCACTGTAGGGCCTCTGTGTGTGTCTAGGTTTGAGAGAAGTACTGAGGTTTTGCATTCCAGTTTTTCTTTAGCTTTAAAAATGCTGTGTGTGCGTTTGTTTGGTTACTGTGAGAACAGGCTGCTGGGGGGAAAGGGCTTTTGGTGATTATACTTTGTACTGTTGATACAAAGGATACCTGTTATGCAGTGTTTGAAGTGCCAACTGTTTCTTTGCAAAGGAGGAGAATACCAGAACAGGTGAAAAGAGCACTTTTCTCCCAGCAGAGGAGCAATTGCAACAAAGTAAGACACCTCTCAGTTTAGTTACTGTACTGCAGGTGTTAAACTCTTTGTGAAACAGCCATGCTTAAAAGTACCTTTGCAAAGGGAGTTGGTGGGAAAGCCAGGCCCTGCCATTGGCCAAGACCTGTGGCTTCTTAGCAGCCCCAGCAGGTCTGGTGGGTAACAACATCTGCATTGTTTGCTTAGAAATCTTCCCTAGGCTACTAAGCTTCTATACTGTGTCACAAATGGTTCAGTTCACCTAGTAAAAATCTTTCCCTACCTCTGACTCCCAAGGGTTTTCTGACATTTCAGTGGGTGCCCTATGGTTGCCAATAGCAACCAGCAGGTCCTTTCTACAGCCCCCAAGCACCATGTATCAACCACACTATATATTGTGCGGATTAATGAAACCAAGGCTTACATTATTAATTATAACCATAAATATTCGACCCTCTCCTTACCTGAACTGTGAATGGTTAAGGACTGAAACTAGGCAGTCCTCTAATTCACTTCTTAGGTTTAGCACCTGGGGAATAGTATCGTGTGAAATGTAAATAGCATTGTGTTGCAGGACAGACCCAGTGGACGGGCTGTTTCAGCATATCCCAAGGTAATACCACTTTAAGCTCCATATAAACTCTTAACAGCTTCTATCCTAAAACTAGACCGTAGGTGGTAGAGTTTTTTACGATATGTTATAATAGTGCAATAAATCTGTTAGCTTAAAATCGAATCTCCGTGGCCTTTTAGAGAAATCATCATTAAATGCAAAGCCCTCTTAATGATGCCATCCCGGTGAAATTGTTTAATCTGCAAAGGGGGTGAAAGGTCACCAAATGAATTTTTTATAATACATCAACTTGACACGCAATAGGGAAAACTGTAATAGATAAAAGCAAAGGAAAAGGGCACTGTCTTCTTCTGATAGGTCAATAGCAGCCAAGAGAGTCACTCATCCACTTTCCTTTCACTGCTGTGCTCCTTTCCCATTTAATATGGACACCCAATTAATACCTCAGCACCACAGACAACCTCATTTTAGGTGAATTATAGCAATTCCTTCCCCCTTCTCTGAAATGAAAGTGATCACAATACATCATAGCATTGCACGAATTAACGTTAATTGATTCCAGTTACCAAGCATCGATGGGCCACTTCTATAACCTGGGCCTTATTGGGAGCTAGAAGGGATGGAAGCAAGATTAGATTGCAATGTCCGTTGCTTTGGCGACGGAAGTCACCTGACACCTTGTTAGGTGGTTTGTACGGTTCTATTGCAAACCCCAGTGGGGTCGTCAGTAAACTGGAGTGATGTCCAAACATCATTACAAGCTGCTTCGATATTAAAGCGAAGGGATTAACACCTTATTGCAAGCAACCTGGATTTGTCACTGTGCTGTCGTTATCCAATTTCTAGCTGATAATGTGACTATGACCTGCGGGCACAAGGTCCTCCAGCTAAAAGGAGAGTATAAAAAAAATCCAACCTGCCCAAGAGCTAAAGTCGTTTAACCCCTCACCTGCTGTGCTTCCTGCAGATGAGCTATGGGGTTTGTTTGTTTGTAAACTATATTAAAACAGTGGGCAATGGCAAAAATGGGGTGGAAAAACTTCCGCATTCTGGGGCCTAATTCTTCTCTACCAGGTAGTTATTTTCTGTCAGCTCAGATACTCGCTGTAGTGAACAAAGACAAAACCCCACTTTTCATAGGCTTAATTTATGTTGATGTTAATACATAGTGACTTTTGAAATGGGTTTTCAGTGCACTGAAACAGTCTTACAAGTGCCTGCAAAGTTCTCATAACACAACACCTGAATTCAGGCCATGCCTGAATTTTGAATATTTTCCAGGAGATGCTTTTGTCCTCCCACATGATGCCCAAAATCTCCCTGACACAGTGCATATGGAAGGCATTGAGGTGTCACTCCTGGCAGGCCTAAGTTGCCAGTGACTCATTTGCATAAAGCAGTGTGCTCAACACGCAAGCTTGGTAGACCTTCATCTTGGTAGCGGCCATTAGCATCACATTCTCCCACACCCTTTGGAGACGCGAGCTATTGCCACAGCTGCCTTGCCAATACACTTGCCCAGCCCAGCATCGATGGAAAAATTGCTGGTTATGGTGTGACCTAGGTAGACAAAATTGTCTACCTCAAGTGTGTGCTTACCATTGCTGATGCTGGCAATGTCCTGACCCAGAATGTTGGTCTTTTGTTTGTTTGTTGTGGAAAGGTGGGAATCTGCTTTATTACTTGTGTGTGTGTGTGTGTGTGTGAGAGAGAGAGAGAGAGAGAGAGAGGGGGGGGGGAGTGCTAGAATTCCCAGTGAAACTCATTGCTAAACATGGCACTAAAATTTTCTTCGACTGAGTTGCCTTTGATTAGGTATGTTTGTTTTCCTGGGCAGAACACTTGAAAGCGGCCGCAATGGTTTTTGTTTGCTTGTTTTGTTTTCTACTAGAATTTAGGTACCTAAAACACGCAATAATTAGGCCAGATTAATATTGGTTGAAGCCTTGGAGCTGTATTAATTAGTGGGGTGTTGCAGAAAAACAAGGCCCTTCACAGAACAAAGATAGATAGGTTTGATTGAAGGAACCAAAATTTGATGTCTATGATGCAAGCACTATTTTATACCTCTTTCTATGCCTTCACAACAGCCATGTAGAAGGCAGAATGTCAGCAAAAATAAGTGCACACAGTTTTCTCTGTGTTTTGTTTATCAGGGTTGTTTGAATGTATGGTGTGCTTGCCTTTAATCCCTGATATGCTGCCCCTTAATCTCTGAAATGAGTCAATAGTTTAGGTTGTTTTTAGTAGTCCAGTGCATGGCAAGATGGGAAAGACAACACACACCCCCTCAAGAACAATTTGAGCTGCCTGCATCCTAGTGTGCGACCTCCTGCAAAGCCTGCTTGCAAAGCACTGCTCCCACTACATTTCTCGGGGTCTGCTGCCACGCCTCCTGCACGTTCCTGACTCTTCCTTTTGTGCCCATCTTCTGACTTGGTCAGTCCAGCAGCTGCTATAGAATCAGATAGCTAGCTCAGAATTATTGCTTGCATTGATGCTGCTGTGGCAGCCGTCACAGTGGCAGAAATATGTTAATTTTCATTCTGTGGGTCTTGTATTTACAGGTCTCACCCTAGTGAGATAAGTGGATTTCCATTGCTCTTGGGCATAAAGTGACAGTGTTGAGTTATAAAGGCCTTTTAGATAGGTTTGCTATGGACAGTAGATATTAAAAGCAGAGCACAGCTTCAGGGCGATGGCGTACCATGGGGGAATCAGTAATGTGGGAATCAAACCCTTTAATTCTTGTGCACTGGTATGAAGTAATTTAACCCAAATTAGCTATGGACAGCCAAAAGTGTAACAAGATGATGCATTGTTTAGTGGCAATAATAAACCAGCAACATTATCCTCTGCATGTTTGCTGAGAAGTAAATCCCTACTGTGTTGAAGGGGGCTTACTTTCAGGAAAGAATACACAGGATTTATACACAGGATTGTGACCTAAGTCACAATTTGATGTATTTATTTGCACAATGCCTGAGATATGTCCAACCTCAACGTAAAATTCCAAGTAATCAACCATTTTTAAGTAAGCAGCTTACTTAACTATCGATGATCCTGACAGTGTCTTTGTGCCTTGTCTATGAAAAGGTGATAATTGCATTTCAGCTGGACAAATGTGAAGTTAGAAACGGATCTGAGTCAGGTAACAGCAGCTTACTGTACAGGAAGGCTTGTGTAAACTCTTTCATTTCTGACATGGCCATATTTCTCAAATCCCTTTTCCTCATTAAAAGTATAATTGGGAGTGGCAGCCATGGTGAGAGAGAAGCATCTAAGCCCTTTGCAAATACTTTACTCATGCACTGTCCCCCAGCCATGTCCCCAACATAGCACATGTGACATCGGGGGCAGGACTTCTCAGTGTGGCCCCATTTCTTATTCATGTGTTTGAAAGTGATCCCAGTCCAATCACTGAGATCATCTGTAGGAGTGACTTTAGTTGCCCCCCCCCCCAATTAGTGAGGTTTATCTGATGTCAGGGTAATCAGTCCAGTCTTGCAAAAAGTTCTTCATAAAAAGATTCAGCAAGCATCTTCAGTTTTACTTTTTACACATTTGCTCAAAACTTTTCTATGCCACCTAGTTTATACAGACAATTAATGTGTGTGTGTGTGTTACAATTTGCCAGTGGTTTGCAATTTCATTTCCATTGTAGCTATAATGGTTGTACACACAGTTTGATAAGCTGTATATGCTTTTATAAACAAAAAGTGCCTGCATAGGGCTGTTCAAATAACATAGCCAGAGTTGGATGAGTGGTTTGGGCTCATTGACTCAAACCAATCTTGGCCATAATTTGAAAGTGATGGTTTCA
This sequence comes from Podarcis raffonei, assembly GCF_027172205.1. Taxonomy (NCBI): domain Eukaryota; kingdom Metazoa; phylum Chordata; class Lepidosauria; order Squamata; family Lacertidae; genus Podarcis; species Podarcis raffonei. Next base: position 4,674,761 of record NC_070604.1, read on the forward strand.
GTGAATGAAGGATACAGGAGAGTAAGCCTTTGGTCTAAGTGCTTCTGTGTCAGCCACTCTTGTGAGGTTCCCCACTCCTGGTGCCCTTCAGATCATCCCTCACCACTGACGACATTGACAGGCAATGAAAGGTGCTTTTTACATTAACATTTACAGCATTACTATTTGACGTGAAGTCCACTTACCTAGAACTTCCCTCTGCTGGAACTGAGGTGGCAGAAACCATCACCACAAGGGTATCAAGTGGTATTTTGAGGGCATGCTGAAGTTCACCAGTCTGTTGGGCATTGATAAGAGTATTGGCCAAACTTGTCAATCTGTCACCAGAAAACGAGGAGGCAAGCTTGTACCTCTGGAAGTGTAATGGATCACTTATTTCAAGGACCACCACTCTCAAACCAGTGGATGAATGGGGTGGCAGCAAGCCCCCAAAGATTGATGAACCTGTTTGGGTTTTCTGTTGGCTAGCTCTATGATGAATGAACACACATGACTTCATAGGAGGGCACTGGTATTTCCTCTTTGCAGCATTGTCTGCTATGGTATTTAAGGTGCTCTCACTTCCAGATGAGTTGAGGACTGTTCTGACTTGGTCCCACCCAATCTGTAAAAAAATAGCCAGTCTTTGAATCACCGCTGCCTCAGCCTCTGCTATAGTGAAAGCAACATGAAGAGAATTATATGTGTGTATTTCAATAGGTTCATCCCAATGAATGGCAACATACAGAAGATTCTCATGAAAACTGAAGTAATTGGTTCCCATTACAGCATTTGCCAAAGAAGGTCTGGGAAACGACAAAACTGGTGGCATATAGTTCCCTTTAACAAAAACACGGAAGCTTCGTGGCTGATCGTAAAAGATAGCTAAGAGAATCCTTGTAGCGTTGTGACCACTATTTAAATAGAGTCTTAGTGACCAAGGCACTGGACCATTAAAACAAATTTTTGAGAGCTTGCTCAATGGCAATATTGAGTAAAATGTTGATGAATGCTCTGTGGCACAGCAGGATCCCCATGAAGTGGCTTCGCTGAAGGTATCAATGAAGGTGTCGGTCACCAGCACGGGTGGAGAGGGCTTCCAGTTACTGGCATCGGCACCTGTACTTTCTAAAATCACCACTGCATAGTATGTTTCTTTACAGAAATACACATTTGATGATGGTTTGTAGATGCACTTTCTGTCTTCTCTGTAAATGCCTGTTAAATAAATAATACATCATCAACACAGACTTGCCAACACTTGTAATTTTGTCACAAGACTTGTAATATGTGACAGACATTTCTCTTTACACAGTCTCTGAAGAGGTAAACAATTGTACAACTACATTATTAGCTTTCATCGAAAGTGTGATTGGGAGACCAGATGTAAGGGCGGGGAAAATATGTGCCTGCTCCAAATGACAAGGAAAATTAAAGAGTAAAACTGGATGCTGTTTTCAAAAAAGAAAATGCACTTTTTAGATTGAATCCTTTATTCATTTCAAAGTAATAAAATGCATAATTGCATTACATTAATGTGATTGGACATAATATTGCTGACTAAGTTGGCACTAATGCAGAAAGCTGATGCCATCTAGGTTCTACAGATGTATCAGTGAAGCATTAGATCACTGAAGGTTCTGACTGGAGCAACAAAAAAGAAATGGTTTTTCAGTAGATTTCATCTGGAGGACAAAACTGAGCTATCTTATTCCAGAAAAGAAATTCACTGAAGGAAGAGGTTATTATAGCAGTAGCGCGGTAGCAGGAGGCCCATTGGCTAAAGTGGTGCTTCAGGTTAAGAACAGTTTCAGGTTAAGAACGGACCTCCGGAACGAATTAAGTTCTTAACCCGAGGTACCACTGTATTACTAAAGCAACAAACTACATTTTCCAGGAAAAGCATTATATGGTGAAGGTGGTAAGGAGGAGTTAAAACTCTTTTAAAAAATGGATTATGTTCTAATAGGGATAGTTTTTCTACCAGTGGGGTGGTCTGGGGGCTCATGTAGATTGGCCTAACCTTTCCACTGTGTAGGGATGGGAGAATATGCCAATGTCTCAGTTTCTCAGTTTTCCAGTGTTTAATTGAGTTCTTCATATTTTGCATCCATTTGTGATTATTATTATTTTAGTACCAACCACTGAAATGCAGCCCCCAGAACATTGGCCATGAGGGTGTGTGTGTTTGTGTGGGTGTGCGCCTGCACATACATGCAACAGAGAGCACAGGAATGAACATAGGATAATTAGGATAGGACCAAGGAGAGAAAGCTGAAAATCTGGGGGCCTTTCTGGACATGCAAATCACTGTGTCTAGTTCTGGGCACAACAATTTAAGAATGTTATTGACAATCTGGAACGTGTGCAGAAGAGGGAGATCAGTATGATTGAGGGTCTGGAAGCAAGGTTTATGACGAATGGTTGAGAGAGTTTGAGTGTGTTTAGCCTGGAAAAGAGGAGACTGAGAGGAGATATGATAACCATCCTCAAATATCTCAAGGGCTGTCACATGGAAGAGGGAACAAGCTTGTTTTCTCCTGCTCTGGAGGGGAGGATTCAAACCCATGGCTTCAAGTTACAAGGAAGGAGATTCAGACTAAATGCCAGGAACAACTTTCTGACACTAATAATAGCTGTTTGACAGTGGAACCTACTCCCCCAGGGTTGTGGGCTCTCCTTCCTTGGAGGTTTTCAAGCAGGGGCTGGCTGGCCATGTGTCATGGATGCTTTAATTGAGATTCCTCTATTGCAGGGGGTTGGACTAGATGACCCTCAGGGTCTCTTCCAGCTCTAAGATTCAGTGATTCACTAGCTACAGAACTGCTGCACACTTCCTCATTTGATGCCTTGCAAACAGCTGAGTCAACCGTTCTCCTCCCACTGATTATCCCTCTTGCATTTCTCTTGCTGAAGAGGTCCTGCTCCTACTCTGCCATTTGCTAGGATTTGCATTTGTGCAAGCTCCCTCTTCTGCAAAGAGGTTGCTAGAGTCCTGGTTGGTCCCTTCCTCTTCCTCTGCCCTCCCTCCTTTCAGAATCACCTTTTCTGCCAGTCACAATTTCTGCAGCCAGCCATTTCGATCACTTTTAAAATGAAACCCACGCTGGCCTTGGTAATCATAATGTCATTTACAATTTACCACAAAACACGTTTATTCAGTTAGCAGCACGTTGGAGAAAAGAGAACTCCGTATGAACTCGCCGCTGAAGGCCTAATCTGATTATTTCCTCATGAAAATCCAAGCAGGGGTGCTTGTAAGCGGGGCTGGGGGGGGAAGGGGGGAGAGGTCTGCTCACAGCTGACTCTCATAATCAGCACAAATAGATAAGTGACACACCGTGTCAGGGGCAGCGTCTAATCTGCCCTGCGGCTCTCCTCGGAGAAAAAGGCCAGAGTGGACAGGGCTTAATAAATACTGATTGACCACTGAGTATTGAGGTGACATGTGCTATTTACATTCGAGATGAACAATAACAGTGATAAATTCCAGAAGCCTTCCTTCTAAATGGCTAAAATTAAGTTAAGCGGGTTATATATTTCGTGTGCAAAAGTGAGGGGAGGGGAGAATTGGGGTTCGCAGATTGGGGTGTGCAGGTGTGGCACAAAAAGTCAGAGAAGCCAAGAAGATGGCGAGTGCATGAGATAAAACTAATTATATGCGGAAGAGATTTTTTTTTAAAAAAAGAATGTGTGGGGGGCTGTTGTGTTTATGCGCCAACACGCGACACTGAGCACCATGCATGGTGTGATCAATGGCATCAGATGTGCACATGGATGTGTTACACAGTAGCCTATTGGGTATTCAAGGGCAGCAAAGTGGAAGTTTGTGTGTGCTCTCTTTTCGTACAATCCTTTTCACATTAATTTTTCTCTCTCCCCCCCCCCAAATTCTAAAAGAGAGCTCCACACCAAATTTGTTATTTTATTTAATTTACTTCTTTCCAAACACTCAGGTTGCTTGCAGGGTTTCTGACAAATATTAACTTTGTGTCAATATTTGTCCTTCCTGTCGTGAAATGAGGATTTTCCACCTCATTTCACATTTGAAAAGAAAAATATGCCGTTGGGGTCCTCTTTGCTTAAGAAAAAAAAAAAACACCCCACATAACTCGTATCCTTTATTTAGAAAATGGACCAAAAGGGAAGGTTTTTTTATGTGTTTTTTTTTAAAAAAATATGGATGTTTTACTTAAAGGCACGGAGACTTTCGGTTTTTTACTCAGCTCCCTCACCAATGCCCTCAAAAGTTCTACATTTAAAATTGAATGAAATACATCAACATTAATGATTTCCCCCTTTAGGTTAGCATCACCATTTCTTTCTACTAATTTCTTCCCCAGTTTATGATAGATTTCATATTGCATACTTGTAAGGAAAAATTCGGGAGCATTTGACTAAAACAAAGAGGTGTCATCAAGTTTCTCTAATATGTATTTTATCAAAATAAAATAAATGCCAAGCAATGTTGTTTCCATCTGCCTAGGTTTACTAGTCACTTATTTCTAATGCTAATATAAATGCAGCTACCATGTTAAAAGCTAAAAGTGGGGACATAATTAATGGCACACTATTTACTCACTGTAGCCTAGTGGCCCTGGGCAAACTATACTCCATAAACCATACTCCTCCAGAAGTAAGGAAGACAAATAATTCAGTGGACAACTGAGAGAACTTACATGTTAAGTTTCCCGCCATCTCACAAACTACCTTGTGAGAACTTGCTGTATGAGCTTCTGTGAGAAGCAAATGCTGTGTGGGATATATATATATATATATATATATATATATATATATATATATATGGAGTAAAGAAGCATCTTGAAGGAGAAAGGTTAAGAATCCCCCCACCCCAGCCGCTGGGTCATGTCATTTTAGGGGGTGAAACTTAATTTTTGCACATTTCTTCAGTAATCGATCTTACAAATATGGTTTCGGGTGTGAGGAATTCAAATCCGCTATTATTTTTGTGATTGGACAACATTTAGCTTGATAAGTGTACGTTTGTTGAAGAAGGACATACTGTAAACTGCTTTCAGAAAACCAAAGAACTTTTAATTTTACCTTCTGAAAATGTCAGGTAATGCTTAACAACAACAACAAGAAGAAGTACTTGACAATCATTTTTAATTATGTCTATGCAGTTTTACACACATTCTACCTACAAGCAAAACTAAATTATAGTAATGTAACCAAAATATCTCATGAATTCCCAAGTCATGTTGCAATTTTTTAGCACTCCTCATTTTTGGAATTTCAAAGTTGAAAGATTCAGCCTTGCCAGACTCTCCTGCCTTTCCCTCCTGAAGGTGATTGAAGTGAGTGGGTGGTCACTGGAATGACGTGAGATGGGTTTGCATGCAATATTTAATTCAGACCTCACTATTTCAGTATCTCAGTTTAATACCTAGTCACAACCTTCCTCACCACAATGAATTTAAAGTCTGTTCAAATTATAGCAATTCTAAATTTTCATAAAGCAGATAAATGGGCGTATACGGATGCAAATCCAAGTTGTTTTTTCAATACACCCAGACTAAATCTGCATGCAAACCAATGTGCCTGAGGAGAAGGATCCGTGTCCAGAAGCACACATTCCTCCTAGTCCCAAAAGTGGGACTGGAGCCCCTCCACTAGGCCAAGAAGGCAGAGATGGGAAGGAGTACTCAGTCTTGGCAGAAACCTCTTATTTGCTGAGTGAAAGAAAAGCTCTCACTGTCTGTGGCTTGTTTGTTAACATGGGGTGAATGTAGCAATTATGGTAGTGGTTTTCAACCAGTGTGCTGTGGCACCCTGGGGTGCCTTGAATGATGGTCAGGGGTGCGACGGGCAATGCTGGCCTCTGTCCCTCTTTCCTTTCCTCCCTCCTCGGATGCCCTCTTGCGTCTCTGCCTCCCAAAGGCTTGCACAGCTGTTTGTTGCAGCAGCCCTGGCTACAAGCTCCCCAGATGAACGGTGCCTCTGGGGCTGGCCAGGGGATGGCCTCAGAGTAAGCAAGCAAGTGGACAAGGGAGCCCAGCCAGCCAGTCCACCAGCCCTTGCTGTTGGGACTAGTGGGAGGCTGGGCAGGCGGGCAGGCACTGTGCTGGCCTTTCTTGTGCTTGCTGTGTGCAAGGCCTGCCTGGGAGCTGAGTGCCTGGTGCTGCCTCAAGTTCACCACTGGCCAGTCTCCGTTGGGCCACTAAGGCTGGGGGTATCCTCTTCCCTCTGTGGGGCAGTGTGAGGAGGCACCTCTCTTTGGGGTGGCAGGCAGCTCAGGGACCAGGGGCAGCAGCAGCGGCTGCCCAGAGGACTCCCAAGGAGAGGGGAGGGGAGGCTGAGGGAACACTCCACAAGGGAGGGTGTTCAAAAAGGGGTGAGCGGCTGCCAGCTCTGCAGGCAAGAGGTGACCCAACTGGGCTACTGAGTCCCACATGAGTACCGCAGAAAGAATGTAGTTGGTCAAGGGAGCTGTGGACTCAAAAAGGTTGAAAACCTCTGGGTTATGGGATTAAAATTCCTATTACGCACAGGAGCAAGTCTCCACTCTTGGAATTTCCTTTTGCTTTCTGGCCGGTCTTATTTCAACAGTAGCAATTGCTTTGCTTAGCCTGCAAGTGACGTGTGTATAAGAAACTTAGGAAGTTTAATTATATTGGGTCAGACCATTGGTCCATTTCACTCAGTCCTCTCTAAACGGACTAGAATTGGCCCTCCAGGGTCTGGGGCACAGATCTTTCCCAGCTGTACCAGGAAATGCCAGGGATTGAACCTGGAGCTTTCTGCACACAGAGCAGATGCTCTAGCCCCTGCCCAGCTTTATACCCCCCAATTTGGAACCAACATTATACCCTCCATTTCCCAACTGCATCTTTAGTCCCTCATTGTTTTCTGCTGTTGGAACATCTCACCACCTGGCAATTGTTGAGCTCCTTCTGACGGTACATGTAAATAGGAGGAGGAAAACTTGCCTTTGCACTGGCATTTAAGTGATCCCACATACAGTCATACCTTTGTTCTCGAACAGAATCCATTCTGGAAGTCCGTTTGACTTCCGAAACATTCAGAAACCAAGGTGCAGCTTCCAACTGGCTGCAGGAACTTCCTGCACTCAATCGGAAGCTGCGTCGGATATTCAGTTTCCAAAAAATATTTGCAAACCGGAACACTCACTTCCAGGTTTGTATCATTTGGGACCCAAAACATTCAAGTCACAAGGAGTTCGAGAACCAAGGTATGACTGTATCTACCTTTCCCTGCCGCTTTCATTCCCTGGTGTGTGTTGTGTTATACAGATTGTAGGGCCTGAGTCTTATTTTTTTGTTTTATGTATTGTTCTTATAGGCACCCTAGAAACACAAAACCAATTGCCACAAATAACTAGTTAGAATCTGTTACAGGAGGAGAGATATGCCTGTATATATCTTTCATGGAATGAAAGCTGTTGGCTATCAAAATACATCCAGCAGCAGAAGGCAATGGAAAGGGATTTAAAGGTAGGTACCTCGGGTTACAAACACTTCGGGTTACAGATTCCACTAACCTGGAAGTAGTACCTCGGGTTAAGAACTTTACCTCAGGATGAGAACAGAAATCGCACGCTGGTGGTGCAGCGGCAGTGGGAGGCCCCATTAGCTAAAGTGGTACCTCAGGTTAAGAATGGTTTCAGGTTAAGAACGGACCTCCAGAATGAATTGAGTTCATAAGCAGAGGTACCACTGTATCTGGGTGATAAATGTTGCAACTCATCTGGAAAGGTCGGGGGGGGGGATAGGATGGCTTATAATAAAGCACTGTAGTTATCAATACCTGTTGATTGTCCACCTTAAAATAAATAAAGGATGATCAGGGTATTGTATTCACACACAAAAAGATAGGAGGGATAAATAAAATGGATCCTTTCTACAATGATATCAGTGGCATTTGTGTATGTGGGAGACCAAGAAATCTGCCTGGAGATTTTCTTATGGTGTTCTTGTCTGTTACTTCCAGCCCTGCAGCCATCCACGTGTGCTCTGTGGACCAGCATTAAAATGTCAGCCAGGGAACCGAGAGGTGTGATATGACAAGATGAATAATGGTTGGGGTCTGAGAGAGGGTACCACAAATATGGGTCTATGGGAGAACATACCAAGCTGCAGCAGAATATGTGGGATGAATGTGGCACAATTTACTGGGAGACAGAGATATGAGCTGAATATGTACACCACTTAGTTTGAATAAACCTATACCGCAAGTAGTTGCTCTCTGTGTTTCACAAATTAAAGCACTTACATAATATCACAATCATTTTGTTAAACCTGCAGCCCTATTGAAAACACTTGCCTCAACACAACTGGTCCTTGCCGATTTCACAGCAAATAACACAGCTCTCCGCCTCTTGAAGTGAAAACAGCAGTCTTTATCTTTTCTGCACTATATGCTTTTAAGGGGCTATTTCCTCTCAGGTTGTTTCTGTATTAGCTGAACGTAGGAGCCCACAGGCCTATTTCTACATGCAAACACACAACTGCCTCCGGTCCTTTCTGACTATTGACCCTATACAAGAGAAAGCAAAACAGCATTCTTTTCAAACACAATACCAAGCCTTGGCTTTCCTGCCATGGCACGATAAACACATCACATTTTTCCTTTCCTCTTTTCTTTTTCAGAATGAAGCTCTGATTTCATTGGATGCCAGATCTAAAAACAAATGTGGGTTGTGCCAAGCGCTGCTCTGAGCTGTGGATATAATGGGATTTGAATGGGAAGTCCCGGACACAATAAATCTGTGCCATATGTGACCATTTCCTGTGTCAGTTCCTTTCTCATAACCAGTGGACTCCCCCGCCCCGACTTCGTTCCCTTTCTTTCCCTTTCATGACCCCACACCAGGACTCTGAAATCTTTCATGGCTGCTTCTCCGCCTGGGGCTCTTCCACAGCAGTTGCATAAATAAATGAAATTGACAGCAAACATCATAACAGTTAGCAGGAGTGTGTACCCACCACAAGTGCTTTGTCCTGCTTTGCAAGAGAAATGGAAGAGGAAAGGACTTATTATGGGGGGGGAGTATGTTCTTTGACAAGCGAGGGGGTGGGGGAATTAGTAAAATAAACTTGCTAAGACTATTGTTGTCAAAGTATTTTGCTTCATCTAGTTACAAATTAGGAAGGGTCTTTGGTTCTTCATCCTTCTACTCTCCATTTTCCATCGCCACATTCCAAAAGGGGTAAATTTGCAGCTGAGCGGTTTCAAAAATAAAACTCCCAGGTTTGAAAAATCTTGCCTTATTTCAGGTCAGGCCTATTTCAGTTTGAGTCCTGGCTCAAACTTGACTCATCCCCCTAACCACCTCCCAAGCAAGAAAAAAGAAAAAAGAAAAAGCTACCTTTGAGAAGGGACGCGGGTGGCGCTGTGGGTTAAACCACAGAGCCTAGGACTTGCCGATCAGAAGGTCGGCAGTTCGAATCCCCACAACGGGGTGAGCTCCCATTGCTCGGTCCCTGCTCCTGCCAACCTAGCAGTTCAAAAGCACGTCAAAGTGCAAGTAGATAAATAGGTAACGCTCTGGCGGGAAGGTAAACGGCGTTTCCGTGCACTGCTCTGGTTCGCCAGAAGCGGCTTAGTCCTGCTGGCCACATGACCCGGAATCTGTCTGCAGACAAACGCCGGCTCCCTCGGCCTATAGAGCGAGATGAGCGAGCAACCCCAGAGTTGGTCATGACTGGACCTAATGGTTACCGTTACCTTTGAGAAGGCTGGGGGAAAGGAACTGGTGATGAGGAAGGCTTGCTAGATACAAGAGAAGGAGCTGTTGAGCAAGTTCAGGGGCATCATTTCTTCCTGGGGAGCAAAGGATTCGTAGTTTTATTTGCCTCCCAAATTGAATTGGGAAGCAGAAGGAGCTATGGCTCCAAGACTACTGGCAGAAAAATTAGGTAGTGAGACAACCAATTTAGAAAGCTGATGCCAAGGAACTATGAACTCTGGGAAGGTGCTTCTGGGCAGAGCTATGAGCGCCACACAGCCTGTCCTCTGTCCCTTAGTTTGCTGCTTTCTTGTGCCCCATTGTCTGTGTTGGCATATGTCGGCCATCTTGTTCTTTGCCTCAGGCGGCAAAATGCCTTGGGCCAAGCCTTGCTCAGCAGCGTCATTTCCACTTAAGGAAAGGCCACAAAGGGTCTGTCAGGGGAGGGTGTGTGTGCTTCATGCATTTTTCACAAGCATGGCCTGGGAATACACGGAGAGAGAAAGCACACTTTTAGTTCCATACATTTGCAAGGAAAGCTATAAAAAAACCAAACCCAAAACAAAACAAGCTTGCATTTTGAGATGAGCCAAGGGGTGTTGTCCCATCACTAATAAATTATCCTGTTCTTTGGCAAAAACAAAGTCTGGAAATCAAATGATTATTCCAGAATAGAAACATTCCATTATGTCATTTATGATCATTTCCCAGTTAAAACAGTTTTGGGTCTCATGAATAAGAACTCAGGCATGTATAATGTAGAATTCCCACAAAACTCATTGAAATGTAAACCGTTCATTAGGGATGGTCCAAAACCAATATTCCCAATCTACGTGTCTAGAGAGTGTTCCGTGGAAACATCCTGAACCGAACACCAATTTGTGCACGTAGTGTTCTTAGAGAATTGACTAAATTCTAAATATAATAAATCATTACTTTTAATTTTCCAATTTGGGATCAAGGTGCAATGTATTATTCTACCAGTGACATTTCTCAAGCAACAGCCATCCAGGTTGATGGTCATCACTTGCCTCCTCTGGGATCAAGTTCCATAGTTTAACAATGTGCTGCAGAAAGGAAGCATCTGTCCTCAATCTTCCAGCACTGCCCTTTTCTGGACCTTTTGCAACTCAGCAATATCCTTTTTGAAGTGAGGTGACCAGACTATACATAGCGTTCTAAATACAGCTGCATCATAGATTTGTATAACAGCATTGTGATATCAGGGGTGTTATTTTCAATTTGGGTGTATGGGGTGTTAGAGGATGGGCAGTACCTCTGGTGGGCGGTACATCATGCTCCTTCTGGGGTAGTTTGACCACCTTTGGTCACCTCCCTGCACTTAGCTCTCACCTCTGGCTCCTAGAAGTTGACAGTGGCCACACCAGGGAATGGCTTCAACCAGCTGGTTAAACTGGGTAAGGGCAGCCAATGAGTCTCAAACCCTCAGTGAGTTAGGGACTTACTCTGCATGTGAAAAGAGGCTCCAGTGGATTGAGCAGACGTAGTTTATGGTGAGTCCAATGGTCAAGAAGGTGGTTTCTGCGCATGCTGTAGATGGAAGTAAGGGGCAGATGGGGCTTGTCCACCTGGGAAGGTGGCTCATCTAGGAGAAGGACAACTCTGATCCTAAAATCTGCTGCCTTGAAGGAAATCTTCAGAAGAAGAAAAGGCTGAGGGGTAAACCCTGCGCAGATTCAGAGTGGAGTTCCTAAACAGTTGGATAGTGCCTTATACGCCTCCTTCTGGCAACTCCTGCAGCCAAGCTGGTGCCAAACATATTGCACTGCTTTCCTTTGGACCACATCAGCGAGGCTGAGAGGGGGGTCCTGTATTCCGGGCAGCCCAGGACCTCCATACACACTGCCCAGGCTTCTGCTCCAGGGAGGTCACTTTGGTGCTGCAATCACCGTGGTTTGACTTAATCCCTGGAGGCACACACTCCATTGTCTCTCAAAACAGACAGATGCCAACAACCACCATATTTTCAATTCCGTTCCTAATGATCCCTCGCATGGAATTTGCCTTTTTCACAGCTGCAGCACATCGGGTCAACAACTTCATTGAGCTATATACTATGACCTCAAAGTCTTCTTCCTGGTCCATCACCATCAGTTCAGACCCCATGAATATATGCGTGGAATTAAGGGTTTCATTGTTACACCTTGTTTATGTTGAATTGCATTTGCCATTTTACTGCCAAGTCACTCAGTTTGGAGCGATCCTTTCGTAGCTATAATAATAATAATAATAATAATAATAATAATAATAATAATAATAATATATTATTTATACCCCACCCATCTGGCTGGGTTTCCACTCTGGGTGGCTTCCAACACAATATTAAAATAAAGTAGTGCATCAAACATTAAAAGCTTCCCTAAATAGGGCTGCCTTCAGATTTCATCTAAAAGTCTGGTAGTTGTTGTTCTCTTTGACATCTGATGGGAGGGCGTTCCACAGGGCGGGTGCCACTACTGAGAAGACCTTCTGCCTGGTTCCCTGTAACTTGGCTTTTCTCTTCTTCTCTTCACCCTCTCTTTGTTTTAACGACCATGAACAATTTAATATCATCAGCAAACCTACCTCACTGCTCACTCCTAATTCTAGGTTGTTTATGAACAAGTTAAAAGGCACAGGTCCCAGTACTGATCCTTGAGTGGGGGGGGCTCCACTTTCTACATCTCTCCATTCAGAGAACTGTCCGTTTATTCTCACTCTTGATTTCCTACAACCTAACCAATTCATGATCCACAATAGGACCTCTCATCTTATTTCCTGACTGCTAAGCTTACTCAAGAGTCTTGAGTGAGATATTTGTCAAAACCTTTTTGAAAATCCAAGTATGTTTTGCCAGCTGGATCACCTCTATCCCTATGCTTGTTGACATGCTCAAAGAACTCTAATAGGTTCGTGAGACAAGACTTGACCTTGCAGAAGCCATGCTGGTTCTGCTTCAGTAAGTCTTGTTCTTCTATATGCTTGGTTATTTTATCTTTAACAATAAGATCTTCGGGTATAGGCCGGTATACAAAATAATAATTATTAATTATTATTAATAATTATTAATAATACAAAATTATTATTATTATTATTACTACTACTACTACTTTCCACATGTTTTTCCACCACAGATGCCAAGCTAACCAGCCTGTAATTTTCAGAATCCCCTGGGTCTCTTTGTAACAACTAGTGTTATACAGTGGTACCTCAGGTTAAGTACTTAATTCGTTCCGGAGGTCTGTACTTCACCTGAAACTGTTCTTAACCTGAAGCACCACTTTAGTTAATGGGGCCTCCTGCTGCCGCCGTGCTGCTGGAGCACGATTTCTGTTCTCATCCTGAAGCAAAGTTCTTAACCTGAAGCACTATTTCTGGGTTAGCGGAGTCTGTAACCCGAAGCGTATGTAACCTGAAGCGTATGTAACCCGAGGTACCACTGTATTGGCTACTTTCCAGTCCTCAGGTACAGAGGCTGATTTGAGAAGTCTCAGGTAGATAGATGTCATGTGGACCTGGATGTTTGTCAGTTTTTATTTTGCCTATTAGACCTAGAACTTCATATCCCATTACCAGTATCTGCCTTAGTTCCTGAGACTCATTTCCTTCAAAGGTAGTTCAGGCGCCATGATATGCCCTATATCATCCACTGTGAAGACAGATGCAGATGATTCATGCAACTTCTCCACAATCTCCATATCCTTCTTTAGCACTCCTTTGACTCCCTCGGGGCCCATCTGCCTCTCTAGATGGCTTCCTGTTACTAATATATTTAAATAACTTCTCATTTTCGGTCTTCAGGTTTATAGCAATGCGTTTCTCAAATTCCTTTTTTTTTTGTATATAATTTTTATTAATTTTCCAAATCAATTAAACACTTTCCAAAATTTCACACATTTGATTCATTTTTGACTTCCTTCGACTTCTCTGATAATCATCCATTTTTACTCTCAATTTCGCATTTCTCAAATTATATTGCCAATCGTCTTCCCTCCCACCTCTATATTTTTTTTAACAATATATCTCCGTTTTTACAGTGCCTCTTGAAACCCCGCCAGCGTTGTTTGTACGTCACATATTCTTTTCAGATATTCAACAAATTTCCCCCAGTCCTCGATGAATTTTTGGTCTTTAAGATATCTGATTTTTCCAGTTAATCTGTCCAGTTCTGAGTAATCAGTCAGTTTCAGTCTCCATTCTTCTATCGTCGGTGTTTCTTCTTGTTTCCATTTCTGGGCCAGTAGAGTCCTTGCTGCTGTTACTGCGTATTGAAACAGCTTACAGTCTTTCCTTCTTATTTCGTTTCCTGTAATTCCTAAAAGGAAAATCTCTGGGTTTTTAACAAATGTATATTTTAACATCTTTTTCATTTCATTATAAATCTTTTCCCAAAAGTCCTTCACTTTCTTACATTCCCACCACATATGGTAGAATGTACCTTCTTTTTCTTTACACTTCCAACGTTTCTCAAATTCCTTTTAAGTATCCCCTCCTGTTGGCTTGTACTTTTTTTTGGCCAAAGTTTGTGCTCCTTTTTGTTCTCTTCATTCACACAAGACTATAGAATCATAGGGTTGGAAGGAATTCCGAGAGTCATCTAGTCCCAAAAGAAGACATCTTGCCTCTAATAGCATCTGTGTCTCCTCATTAACCATGTTGGCATCTTCTTCGCCCTCACGATGCCTTTCCTGATCTGTGGTATCCACTCCAGTTGAGCTTCTAATGTTGTGTTTTTAAACAACTGCCAAGTGTTTTGGAGTGATTTCACCCTCCTGACGTTGCCTTTCAACTTCTTTTTTATCAATCTCCTCATTGGGGGGACATTTCTTCTTTTGAAGTCTAATGTGACTGTGTTGGATTTTCTTGGCAATTGGCCATTTTCACATGCATTTAATTTACTAACCCTTTGGTCATTGCTCCCAAGTGGCTCAACAACACTTGCATCTCACACTGGGTGCTGGGCACCACTCCAGGTCACCTGCAGTTCCATTTCATATAGAGCAAAGAACTCACTTTGGAGGCCAGGTAGCACCTGTAGAAGTCTCCCTGAATAATGGGAGAAGCCAGTAGGCTTTTCCCATCTGGCTCATGAGAATTGAACTACAATCTCCATCATCCCTGGTGTGAAAACCATAATTCACACATTTCCAGGCCCAGATCTGAAGGAGGGAGAATTACAGGACTTAAAGGAGTGCTCAGATTGCAAAATTCCATGACACTGTGGTTACATTGATGAATGTAATAGGAAGTGCATTGCCAAGGAAAGGCATCTATTTCATAGGAGCTGAAAGAAAGACCCCATCTCTTGTCACCTTCTGGAGCGGCAGCCCCTATACCGCTAAAGTTCAGTATGCTCCCATCTGATGCCCAGCACATGCAATTCTCTGGCAGAGAGAAATGCGGCCCCCACCCTTATCCCTTGGCGGCCTGTCTGCTCTTCTCAGCACAGAGCAGCCTGCTCTGCATATGTGAGTCGCTTCACCATATTGCATATCAGGAGCTGGCTGAACATTCAGGTGAAGTCTTTAAAACATGCCCAACTTGGCAAGTCTGAGTCAAGCCTCCCGTGCCTGACGTTTTAGTAGACCACAAACAGAAATTGCAATGTACAGCTGGCCCTGTCTGCTCTTTTTTCCTGCATCCAGACCTTTCAGCCAGACTCAGCATGGGGGTGATTTCCTGGCAACACAGAGGCATTTCTCTTCTCTGATGCACAAAACCAGGTTTGAAAGCGGGCTGGTGCTTCTGGTGACCTTCTGCCATGCGAGATGAATCATCTGAACTGGAACTCTATTCTTTGCTGACCCAGATTTCAAAGACAGCTCTACACATCATGATGGCTGTGGGAAACGCTACTGGGGTACTCATATTTCCCGCAGCACACACATAAAAGGTGGATGCCATGCACAAGACAGGCGCTCGTGTCTAATAGTGGAAGTGTGGATTTGCAGATATGGAAACCTCAGCCTGTGCTAAGGAAGGTCCAGATCCCTTTGAATTCAGGTCCAGCCTGAAGTGGGATTTGCTCCCACCACTAGCTAGTACGCCCTTTCTAGTTCTTACCTTCTATCCACATTCAGTTTGGGAGGCATAGAAAACTACAGATACAGTGCTTCCCAGCAGGAAATGCCATTTCTAGCCACGCTCAAGAGGTTTGGTTTCCAGCTGAAAAAACACTGGGAAAAGTGTCTCCTCTCTGTAGTAAGACCTCCCCTGTAGTAAGACCTCTGTAGTAAGCTTGGCCACCCCACTGCAACTAAACAGCTGAGAGTTCCTCAGAAATATGATGGCAATGTGGTACTATTAAATATAGAAATATTAATACTAATTAAGAACAGGTTTTGAGGTGAGCCAAAGGAAGGCGAGTGGTACTCGGTCATAGAGCATCTGTGTTGCATGCAGAAGGTTTGGGGTTCAATTTCTGGTCTTTCCAGGTAGGCATAAGAATCTCCCCACCTGAAATCGTGGAGTCAGCATAGGCAACACCAATGGTCTGACTCAGTATACAGCAACTCCCTATGTTAATCGTTCTGTGAATGAAGTGTGATCTCACAGTGCTGGGGAAGCGGCCACTGAGACTGGACCAATTGTGTCCTGGTGCTGGTGGGGTTTCTTCCCATTTGCTACCATAAGGCAACCAGGTACAAAAAAGCCACCACATTGGACCCACCCATGTGGCTGTTTTGCTCACTCCTTCATTTTGCAGCTGTGTGGGAGTGCGCAAGGAGGAATCAATTCTGGCATCAGAGAGGATGCATGTAAAGGGAACATGAGTTGCTCTTACAGTCCTAGTTATAAATGGAATGTGCTATTTGGTAGAATAATGACTTGGCTAGAAAGTCAGAAGTAGAGCCAGATCTGCCCCCCGCCCCAGTTGAAGGAACTCTGTGGGGGAAGACTCAGTGCAAAGAAGCTTATATAGCAATTTCCTGTGATTAGTTATCTTATCTGTCTTCGGAATCCTGCCTGCATGTTCTCACCCTCCAAGGAAGTGTGTTAATACATTTAAAAAATGCTAAGTGTTCTTCCTCCCCAAACTGTAAGGTTACCAGATTTTTTCAATGAATCCGGGGACACTTTAGATAAATAAATAAAAAAATACTACACGTTCGGGACGTTGATGCTGCAGCGATGGCGGCAGCAGAGGTGCGGCTGCTGCCTTGACCTCAAACACCATGTTTCCACTTCCTCCAAACCTTCTATCTCCTTTCTCCATGAGTCTGGGCAGCCCTGAGTTGTTGGTTCTTTGGTGGTGGTGGGGAAGAGGTGCCCAGTGGGTCAGGCATGGAAGATGGAGAAGGAGGGCTGAAAGTGGTGCTGGCGGCGAGGCTTGGGCAGCACGATGCCTCCCTTCCCTCGGAGCAGCCCCAATCCCATTCCTACTTGTGTGCAAGCAGGAGGGGGCTGGGATCCCTCAGCTGGGAAGGGAGGCTTCCCGTTGCCTAACTGAGAGATCCCTGCTCCCTCCTGCTTGCACGCAAGCTCTGATAGGCAGCGTGAGGCCTCCCTTCCCAGAAGTTGGGAGGCTGCTCCGATTTGCTATGTTTCCCGGGGACATTAGATGAAATCCGGGGACATTCTGAGGATGGATTTTGTCCGGGGACTTATTCACAAATCTGGGGACTGTCCCGGGAAATGGGGACATCTGGTAACCCTACCCCAGAGAACTTATATTCCAAAGATCCTCCCCACCCCTACCCCGACATCAGAATGCTGAGTTTGAAGAGAATGCTGCTTTCTTTCCCACCAAGTTCACACTAGCATGCAAAACCAGGCTTATTTTAGTCCTCCTCTCCTTCAAACAAGGATCTCCATCCACCATCAATTCCAGCATGGATTCAAAGAACGAGGGGGTGACTTGCTATTAAAGATGCTACATGGTTGGATATGACATCAGAACATGAAGAGGTTCACTCTAAAGTCAGACTAGAAAATACGATTATTGTTCTGGCAAGAACAGAAAGGGCAAGTACTAGTAGATATCAGTATATAATCAATACCAAATAACCTGTCAGCCATGAGCCTGCTTCGTAATATATGTCAAAAACATCCACCATGTGGCAGTGCAGTCCATTGGCCTGGCAGTGCCTCCTGAAACATGCACCAAATGAGTCAACTTTCCTGAAATTGAGATATGTAGGTCCTCCTGAAACCAAACATGAAGGGAAAAGTGCAATGTATTTCTCCATCCTTGGCCAATCTAGCAGCAACCAATTAAATATATGAGTTTTACAAACTAGTTCTGCACTGACCTCTTTAAATATTGATAATAAACATAGCCCGGCATTGAGATGTCTACAATCCCAAGCCTTTTTATACTCTGTCTCATGACTGGACAATCCTTCTCAAAGCTTGGTAAGGCACTAGGTTTTGGGAAGGTGGTGTGGGGCCCTCACAGGGTCCCAGAATCCTCCCATCTCCTTCTCAACGCCTAGTTGGTGCTTTCCCAGCTTTGGGGGCCTGCCAGAGCTTTGAACCTCCTTCTCAAACCCCACACCTCTCGTACCCAGCTAGGTGGGGAGCGTCAAATTTTGGCCTCACACAGGGCACCATATTGCCCCAGTCTGCCACTGTTCTTCCTTCAGTTGTGTATTGGGGGGGAGGGCTTTGTCCTTAACAGTAATAATAGAACAGAAGCAAGGCCCTATGGCATTCCCTCACCATCCACCCGCCCTTAGATGCAAGCTGGATGACTGGGCAGAGGTCAGATGTCTCCAGTCCCCTCCCAGAAGGTTTATAATGGAGTGAGCTGCTACCTTTCATCCTCTCTCATAATTTCATAAGGCAGAATTCCCCACCCCTCAGGCAAGCAGCCAGCCTGCCACTCTGTATTCATTCAAATTACACTGAAGCCTGCACTACATGCAACCATGGTCTGAGCACACGCAGACCCTCAGTCCAGAGGTATAGTGCTGCCTCTAGAGAGAGAAAATATATAGTTCTTGGAAAACGTTTTGCTTCTGGCAGCCGGAAGATTAGAAAGATAGGGTGGGGAGGCAAATAGAAAAGATAATGATTCCATATTTGCTGGGGAAATGGCAAGTGCAATTAGAATTGCCATCTGAGTTGTGATCAAAATTCTGATTAATTGCTTACTGCTGTTTCACAGAGAAGAAATTAGTGCGTATCTAATTGGTTTTACTGGCATGTACCCTCTGCCTTACTTCCCCAAATTTAAATGTACGAAATTCTGCCTTGGAGTAGGGTGGTCGAGGATGGAAACCCACTCTGAAGGCTAGCTTCTGAGCTTTTGTGTATGTTCATGCATATATCTCAATTCATATTTTCTTGCACATGTGCTAAGGCTGTGTTGAGGCTTCATCAAACTCACTGTTAAATATCAGGAGATCAACAGCTGTGGTCTTTCCTGGAAAATGTGACCTGGCCACAATTATGTGTGTCCTGACTGTTCAGAAGCTAATTTAGTGCAAAATACAGCCACTAGACTACTAAGTAGAGCAATTAAGGAGGAGGCTGCTGGTGTCTGCTCAACTTAAGTTCAATGGATCTTATTCATAGGTAAGTGGGCATGGGATTGCAGCACTGATCGCCAGTTTGCTTCTGGGCACCTTTCAGAGTGTTGCCCTTAGTCTTCAAGATACCTTCAGGACTTTCAACTCCCACATCCACCTGCCCAACCATCAGGGTCATTCTTCAAAGGCCCTGCTCAAGGAATGGGGCCTTTTCATCTGTTGTGCCTTGCCTTGGGACCACTCTTCATTCACCATGCTAAATTTCGTTGATGTTCAGAAAGAAGCAAGATGCTGCTTTCTTTCCTGATTTATTTTGACAATTGTATGTATTTTATAGTTTGCTACGCAGGTGGCGCTGTGGGTTAAACCACAGAGCCTAGGACTTGCCGATCAGAAGGTTGGTGGTTCGAATCCCCGCAACGGGGTGAGCTCCCATTACTCGGTCCCTGCTCCTGTCAACCTAGCAGTTCGAAAGCACATCAAAGTGCAAGTAGATAAATAGGTACCGCTCCGGCGGGAAGGTAAATGGCGTTTCCGTGCACTGCTCTGGTTCCCCAGAAGTGGCTTAGTCATGCTGGCCAAATGACCCGGAAGCTGTATGCCGGCTCCCTCGGCCAGTAAAGCGAGTTGAGCACCGCAACCCCAGAGTCGGCCACGACTGGACCTAATGGTCAGGATGGTCGGGGTCCCTTTACCTTTACTATCCAACGTATCATTCTTATCAAGAGAAGAAAACTAATATTTTAAATACATAAATAAAATAATTTTGATTTTCATGCTGAAAATTGCTCTCAGGGATCATGTTTTTTTCACAACAGTGATAATGAATAATATACAGTGGTACCTCGGGTTACAAACACCTCGGGTTACAGACTCCGCTAACCCAGAAGTAGTACCTCAGGTTAAGAATTTACCTCAGGATGAGAACAGAAATCGCACAGTGGCGGCGCGGCGGCAGCAGGAGGCCCCATTAGTTAAAGTGGTACCTCAGGTTAAGAACGGTTTCAGGTTAAGAATGGACCTCCGGAACAAATTAAGTTCATAACCAGAGGTACCAAAATATATGATTATTTTCACTGTATATTTTAAAGAATATCTGAAGGTGTAGCTCCTCATCCATATTCTGGTGCAGTTTGTTACACCTAATTGCCTTTTAACCACTAGAATAGGACTGTAGTGAGTGTAATAAGATACTCAGTGAAATGCTAAAATTACCTTCAATAATTTTAGGGCTCCATAAGGTTTTACCATTAGATATAACTAAATTAACTTCAGCACATATTTTTTTCATCATTACCAGAAAAGGGGAGAATGAATTAAAGCATCCTGATAATCAAGTATGTTCTTCCTTTTGCTCTTGTCCTCTAGTGAATAAATTGTTAAGCTAATTTGTTTTGGATTTATGATGGCATGCTCTCTGATAAGGGTGGAAAAAGTATCTTCAGAACTCTGCTCTTATAGTTTAGGTGTGTTTTCATAGTAGTCAAATTATTTGTTTCCAGTTCCCACCACTTGATCCTAGAAGAGAACAATGTTCTCTGATCAGTCTATAATTACCTTTGTTTTTCTCTCTCCCCTCACCCGCTCTGTTATCTTTCTAATCTTCTATCTGTATCTTTCCCCTTCCAGACAGCCTTATTAAATTCAGATACCTCCATAAGAGGCTGCCTTGTCTGACTGCTTGCTCTGTTCATGCTGCATTGGAGTGAAAGAAATGGCACAATTTCCCACAGATTACTCATCCCACTGGTGTCTTCTGCTGGAAATGAACTAAATTTCCCACCTCATTTTCCCTTAACTAAATGCAGCTCTGTCAAAAGCAGCTGCTTGCTTTGAACCACTGGGAAGAAAATCAAGCAAAAAGCATCCAAGTTCATTAACAGCATCCAAAACCAAAACAATCCATGTTCAGGCATTTGCTGGAACATGTGAGGTGTAAAACTGGGAATGGGAACATACATGAAACCCTGACCCTGGGAGTGCAGGCTGCTCTTCAGACCTTTGCACAATTATCCCAAAAGTGGGAAGAGAGTTTGAAAGAAGAGTTTGAAAGCATGTTCAGTTGGATGGGCTTGAAACCCTCCCCAATTCCTGATTGTGGGGAGAGTATTTAAAAGGTAAAGGGACCCCTGACCATTAGGTCCAGTCGTGACCGACTCTGGTGTTGCAGCGCTCATCTCACTTTATTGGCCAAGGGAGTGCAGCTTCCGGATCATGTGGCCAGCATGACTAAGCTGCTTCTGGCGAACTAGAGCAGTGCACAGAAACACCGTTTACCTTCCCGCCGGAGCAGGGACGGAGCAACAGGAGCTCACCCCGTTGCAGGGATTCAAACCGCCAACCTTCTGATCGGCAAGCCCTGGACTCTGTGGTTTAACCCACAGCGCCACCCGCATCCCGGGAAGAGTATTAGGCATACTTTAAAATCTTCAGATCACTGCAGTCTGCAGATCATTTGCTGCCCAACATCTCATTTAGCTCAGCTCCCTGTCTAGCCAGACAGCTCTGCTACTCTCCTATGAGCCTTGCTACCTGACCTGTTGAACAGCTCCCAGCCTTGTTGGGAACATAAATTAAGCTGCACATCACTGGCGGAAATGGGACAAGAACAACTTGCCTCTCCTGCTTTTGCTCCAATTTTTTTAAGTTTGAGACTTCAGATTTCTATTCCAAATACTCTTTGCAAATTTTGAAATATTTAAATATTGGTAGCTTTGTGTTAGGTATGGAGCAACGTCAGCCACAAATTACTACAAAGCCAGCTAGGGATGTCAGTTTGCAATTTTTTAAAGAACAAGTCCTCACGAAAACTCAGCAGCATTTTAGTGTGAATTTCTCCTAATATACAGCACATTATCTTTGCATGCCCTTTTGCCTAATATAGACATTTCTGCAAAGTGATTTTGTCTTAAACAATTCATTTTTGCATGATATTTTCACATTGTATGCTATGTATTCTTATGCACACTTTATCCCAGTGCATGAATTCTTGTATAAGCTACTTGGCTGGAAAATTGCATTGCAAAATTCACAGAAGTGTGAATTCTGAAGGCTAGCCATGTTTCAGCTGGCAAATTGTTGCAGAAAATGCAAAATAAGTATGTTTGCCTATAAATACAAAGTGAATCAAATTTCTCCTTCATCCCTAGTCACCAATAAAGCTGTAAAACGCTTTCAGTGGAAACTCTTTATGGAGAGTAATGTGAGCAGGAACCATTTCTTTGTTACATTGTTCCTTCTTTTTTCTCTATTTTTTCTAGCCTGCTTATAGAATTTGTTGGCACTGTCAACCTTGTTGTCTTAACCTGCACAATTTCTGTTATTCCTGCAGGTGTGGCTATGAGTCTGCATAGGGATGGCTGTGCTTTATGAGTTCAAAGTTGATCAATCTTGCTGTGACAGGGACGTAGGAAGTTGCTTTAGACTAAATAAGACTTATTGGTCCATCAGCATCGTCAACACTGACTGTCAATGGTTCTCCAGGTTTCAGACAGGTATCTTTCTGAGCCCTGCCTGAAGATATCAGGAATCAAACCTGGAGCTTCCTGCCCATGAAGTATGTGCTCTGCGTCTTACTTGAATTGGATGAACCAGGTTGTCCTCCTTTCCATTAGATTCACAGGCTCCTTTTGTGCTGTCTTCTATAGGAGGCTTACTGTTCTGTCTTCCTCCCTTCAGACCCAAGCAGCTGAACCATGGATTCCAAAGCAGTTTTTTCCACTTTGTCTCTTTGTGAAAACAGGTCCTTGCCTCACAGCAATCATTAGTACTTTTTGGAATTCGGAAATTCAAGGGCCAACTGATTGCTCAGGTGAAGCTACTGTCAAAACTATGGGTAGAATTCAATGTTTCACTATTACAAATGTTCCGTCTGCACAACTGTATCAATGACCCCCCCCATTCCACCACATGCTGTTCTGGGGGTGCTCCCAACCACCCCAGAGCCAATTTCACGGGCATGGGGTGGAGGGGAGAAGAGAAGAGAGAAAGCCCAATTGTGCAAGCAGAAGCCATTACACAGGGCTTTCATTGATGGTGTTTGTTAGGGGAACTAATGCCCAAGATTCTTATTTTTAAAAAAAGCTAGGTGTCAATTGCAGCAATCCATGACAGTGTCATTAGCTGTGATCTTTAAGCGCCTAGTTTGATGGATGTCAACCCCCACCATGAAAGTGTTCAATTGGCTAATGAACTCTTAAGTCTTGTTTTAAATTGCTTTCTAACCATAGCAGGAATTTTAAGACAAAGCCACTCTCCTTGGCTTGCACCTGGGCATTATGAGTTGTGGAAATTCATAATCTGGATCTTTTGTTTTAGAACTTTAGTGACATCACTTGTTCTGGAGCACCTTCACTCCAAATGCTTATTCCAAAAAAATGCATCCTTATATGTTGAAAAACCTTGTGCCCTCCTCAGATGGATGGCACATTTATGAATTTTGCAAAATGCATGCTGTCTGCACAACTGACACCTATTCATAAGCAAGTAATATCCCATCCGCATTTTCCAAGGTTTTTGCAGGCATAGGTCCCAGAGAGCTTGTTGGACATGGAAACATACAATCTGGAAGCTTCTTCTTCTTCTTCTTCTTCTTCTTCTTCTGCTTCTGCTTCTTCTGCTTCTTCTGCTTCTTCTTCTTTTACTCTGTGCACTCTGTTAGTGCCAAGAATGATCTCTGTGGCCCAAACTGCATTTCTTTACCTGCAGGGGGACACTGAATAGTACTTCTGCCTGAGAAGTGTGTCCTTTGCTACTCACACTTCTGCCTGAGAAGTGTGTCCTTTGCTACTTCGAACACTCTCAGTGTGCAAGGGTGGAGCTACAGAGTGTCAGGTCACATAGTAGTAGATTACAGAGCTTTTGCAAACATCACTTTTCTCAGAGGTGTATTCAGTTGAGTTAGGGGGGAAAGAGCCATTAATTAACTTGACTTAAGTAGTCCCTGATGCAAGGCAATGTGACCTTTCCGCTATGTCGTATGCCACATGGAATTTGGCCTTAGTGTCATACTCAGCAGACATGTGCTGTTTTCGATTTGTTATAGGGATTGTTGAATGTGAAATTTTAGGGCAGCAACTGGACAACATCATTTGTGGTGACTTTTTAGTGGCATTTATGCTAAATAATTTCTTTTTTTGAAACATGCTTTGGTGAATTTTGTGCAATTTCCAGTGCTTAGGTTAGTAGAGCTGATGTTTCACATGGCTGTGCATATTCACACTGGAATTAATGCAATTAAAACTAAAAGAGCACAAATCAAGAATTATCCTCTGATAATCCCCACTCAGATGTGCTTTCCAGAGGTGCTGAGAAGGCATATTGGACATAGATGCCCACTCCAGGAAGGATGTCACCATCTTTATCTCAGGCAATTTAACAGATTTTTGAGTATCTGAAGTTATTGCTTTATGTTGTTGTTATTTTGGGGGGTGATTTCAATTATCAAACCCCTAATTCAAGGCATTTCACATGTAAATCATATGCTTAACCAAAGCACTAGTACTTGGTGGGTAGACGAGCGAGGCTCCCTCTGGCCTCCTTGCCCTCATCCTGGTAGGGCCAACAAGGACCGTTCTTTTGGGCTGAGTGGAATTGGATGCATTAACATCAGGTTCTAGAAGGTAAGGCATAAACCGGTGGGATTATCTCCCAAGGAAGAGGATAAGAGTAAATCTGGTTTAACTTTAATAAATATTTGAAACAAAATAATGAACTTGAATGATGAGAAACCAATTATAGTTCCTTTTCAGTGTAAATATGCATTTCCATTAAGAGCCTCTGTATCCCTTTCAGCAAGCTACTAATATCCCCATCCATTCTTTCAAGTGTTCCTGGGGTACAAACTAGTGTTTAATGAATGCCAAAATAAGCACTTGAGGGAAATTGCAAACAACTGGACAGCCATCCAATTATTTTAACAAGTACTCTAAACTTTTCTTATTGAATTTAATATTTATTCGGTAGCTTTCTCCTTTGATCTAAGAAGATTGTTATTTTATTGCAATTGTTACAGACTTTTTCTCTATTAACTCATCTTTCTGAAATGCACCATAACTTGTGCAACCCCTGAGGGGAGATATTAGTTATAAAATGCTTCTTAAAGAATAAGAAATGATAGCTCCATAAACAGACAACGTTGCCTTCCATTTTACTTTATTCTAACAGGTGTCTTCTTTATGGAATATGCTGTGTGAAAAGCTGGTCAAACAGGGAGTGTGATGACTAAACCAATTTATCTCATTTGCTATGTTGCAATACCATTCCGTACATAGTTACAGTGACAACAGTTCAGTACTACATTCGTAAACACCTTTACTTGAAAAGTCTCAGGTCTTTTAACGGCATTTAACTTCCACCTGGAACTTTGTAGATAATTAAAACTGGGGTCCGATCTTGCTGCATTAAAGCAGTGTTTTAAGCCGTAGTATTGATTTCAAAAGCAATCCAAACATATAAATTTAAAGTCTATGTGACCCTTGCACCACTGTAATCTCACTGACTTTCAGGGGTTACCTTACAGTAAACTGTCTGGAGGACATTTCTGAAGCGTAAGTCAAACTAGACATGGCATTAACCTCACCTTTGAATCCCCTGCCTGAGATTTTGATTTTAATAAAATCAATAGGAGCTCCAGAGGCCCCTGATCCAGATCAGGAGTGTGGCATGGTGGAAAGGACAGGACTGAACTCTCTCCACTGTCTTCCTGACACTCCCATTTGTCCCTCAAAGCTACAGCCCCTTCCCCTCATTAGAACAACATGAATATTGCGTCCATGTGTCAAGAAGTTGTGCGTATTTGCATCTGTCCACCATTCATGATTAATCCCAATTTTTCTATAGTCAGATATACAAATGCTGAACATATACATGTTAAAGTTGACCCCTGAAACCCATGCCTTCACTGCATAGCTGACAGTCTTCTATAATACGAAACTCCTCTCATCACACTATTATTAAATCGTTTTGAGCCATATCAAGATCTAATTACTGACTTGACACTTTCCCCATTTTGTCAGTGGGCTTAATTTTAGAGAAACCACCATAAGAAGAGTAGGACAATTCAAGAACAGAACAGACTTGAAATGAATTAGATCACCTTAATTACTTTCACAGTTTTATTGCTTAATTGATGGTTTTATTAAACACTGGCCAATTAACCTGTCAGAAACAGAGCTTAAATTGTAGACTGGAAGAAGAAGAAGAAGAAGAAGAAGAAGAAGAAGAGAAGGAGGAGGAGGAGATGGAGATAGCTGTCAGAGCAATATTACAACTTGCCTTTACCAAGCAACACATGAGGGACCTTTCAAAATGAAGTGGTCAAATCTGGGAGGGAAATGGGGCAGAGGCAAGGGTGAAGGAAGACATTGAAAAAGTATCCCATAAGAGGGCACTTCCAGCTAAACGCATATGCGGAAGAAGATTGTATTGTATTTGAACAATCGGTTAAGATATTTTCTTTACAGGTAGGTAGCCGTGTTGGTCTGCCATAGTCGAAACAAAATATTTTTTTTCCCTTTCAGTAGCACCTTAGAGACCAACTAAGTTTGTTATTGGTATGAGCTTTTGTGTGCATGCACACTTCTTCAGATGCCACACTTCTTCAGATACACTGAAACAGAAGTCACCAGACCCTTATATATAGTGAGAGGGTGGGGAGGGGTATTACTCAGAAGGGTGGTGGGAATGGGTGATTGGCCGATAGGTGTGGTAAGACCAAATTTACAGGAAAAAGCAAGGGGTGAGATGGGTAAAAATGGCTTTATCATGTATAATGAGATAAGAATCCAATATCTCTATTCAGACCAGGTCTCTCCATGGTTTTAAGTTTGGTAATGAGTTGCAATTCAGCAACTTTATTTATTTGACCATTCTTTATTTCTTTATTTGACCATTTATAGACCATGCTTTCATATTAAGTATTGCAAAGCTACAAAATGTTTATATCTGTAACACATCCTTTAGTCAACCTTGAAGTAAAAGTTGAAAAGTAACGCAGCAGTTACTTTAATCTGTCAGCTGAGTTTTCAGCTCAAAAAAGTTTCC
This sequence comes from Podarcis raffonei, assembly GCF_027172205.1. Classification (NCBI taxonomy): domain Eukaryota; kingdom Metazoa; phylum Chordata; class Lepidosauria; order Squamata; family Lacertidae; genus Podarcis; species Podarcis raffonei. Next base: position 4,701,965 of record NC_070604.1, read on the forward strand.
CAAATGCATTTAAGAATGCAGGTTAAAATAAAATATGTTTAGAAATGCATTCATTCATATAAAATAGTACTTAAATCAGGGGGGCACCATTGTAGTGCTTGCAAGTGCCATAGCACCTGCTGAGCTTTATTTTAATTTTTTTTTAAGTAAGTCCCCTGCCCTCCTAGAAATAAAGGTGTGACTAAAATGTGCAGGTATCCTCCCAGGTGATTTCTGTGAAATGAGCTGGCCTGGCTCCTGCATGTCAGGTTTATTTAGCCAATGGGTAAAGTGACACCGGGCAATAGGAATCCCTGGGGGCCTAAGGAGCTTCCGGTTTCCCCTCCCCTTTAGTGCACTTTTTCTGCTTCTGTTATATTCTCTACTAGTCCTTGGGCATCACCATAATTTGCCCTTCCTTTTCCCCTACAACCAGGGTGCTCATCATTCCTGTGGTGGCTTCATCTGAGTTCAGTTATTCCCCAGAAGTTAATTTCTGCAAATACTACTACACTATAGGTTCAGGTGGGTGTTAAAGAATTGCCTCCCCCAATGACAAATGTGAAAACTTTGCAGGGAGTTTTAGGCTTGTGCAGGAGCTGATGCCCAGGCATTCATTAAGATCTTGCTTATAGTACATGGTATACATGTTTACTGAGAAGTAAGCCCTCTTGTGTTTAACAGGACTTACTCCCAGGTACAAGTGGGTACAAGATGGCAACCTAGTCTTTGGTTTAGGGCTGTCATTGGAGAAAACAAAATTCTTGTGCCATTAACAGCTTTATCTCTACAATCAGGATCAGAAAAGCATAGATGATTTCACATGGTAGAATCATGAAGTCATCAAGTGTGGGGAGCAGCAATGACTGCACCCTCTCCAATTTGCCCCTCACCACAGCTGAAGTGCATTATGCCACATCCTCATTGCAGCCATCTTGTGAATGATGCCCACAGCACTCTCAAAATTCAAAATGTGCCCGCTGGTCCAAAAAGGTTGGTAAACTCTGGCTTAAATCTGTATCTTGTGATAAAATACACATTTAAATACAGAGTTTATATTTAAAAACACAGATTAACATGGGAACAGGATGGAATGGGCCTATGACACTGTGTGTGTGTGCTTCAGTCCTACTATATGTCCGCATTGCAACTCACAGCCTATGCCTTGAACCTCATTCTCTTATCTCCCCCGCCCCTTCCCTCAATATCCTTTTCCACTGTATGTGCAGGATGCGAAAAGCTTATCTGAAACATCCCATCTTTCTGAGGAACCTGGCTTCCTCAATTTCCTGTTTTCAGAACAGCTGGCTGCAAGGGATGGACTTGGGGACATTTCTGAGGAATAGCTGTCTACCTCAGTTAGAAGCTTTTCTGATTAGTCAGGCTCCTTGATTTGGAAACATAAGGATTTATAATAAAAAGGACACATGAAAACAGAGGGAATGAAAAGAAAACAAACCAATAAAGAACCTATCCTATCATAACATTTGAAATTCTGGTATTTGCTGGTCTTGGACTAGGTTCAAGATAAATGAAGGAAATGTGTATTTCATTAAAGGCTAATATTTGGAAGACAACAGAGAAAACAATAATGAAAGACTTCCAAATGCAGATATACAAGGGAGCTGCGCACAAAAGCTTCCTTCTCCCCCTTTCTCCCACAGTCTTGGTGTTACCCTTATGAGACGTTCATCACAGAAAAGGATACTTTCTCAAGCCATTAGTACCATTCGCCTGTAGCAATTTTTTCACAAATAGCTCCATGTTCTACAGTCCTTGTTGTAATGCTTGGCCTGTGCTAGACGTCTCTGAACAATGCTAGCCACCGCTGCTTTCAATGCCAGAGCACTGGGTGCTTCACATCAGACAGGCACAGAGGAGCAAACTCTATCCTTTACACTAAAAGGACCATAAAGCGGTAATAGCTACCTCCATCAGAAGCCCAAGTGTAACATCATGGGGTTCCTCCAAACAAGTTTAAACCACAGCTCCCCTCAAACCCATGTTAGTAATTCAAATGATAATATCTGTAAGTTTCCCCAAATTAGCACTACTTGTGGGGGTTCCTCACTCCACGTCTTGCCTACTTGGCTGCTGTTTCCTCTTCCCTCCTATCTTCCACAAGTTTCAGATAGGAATGGTAAGGATTTACTGTCACTCACTTCCACTTCTTTTGCTTTGTATCTGCCAGGTTCAGAAGCATTACCACCGAGCTGTCTGTCAGGCTCCCACCCTTGGTGTGCATGCATGTATGCACCGCGGGCACCATAAACGCATGCTCTGCTGCTACATTTGTGTGTGTGATATAGAAATACATGGATAGGGATTTTTTGTTCCAATGTGCATCGCTTTGTACTTACATGCAAGCTCAACAGTGGCTTTTATATGTTCTCAGATTTCTTATCAAAGTCTTGTTGACACATCCTGATGGCAGGGAAAGAGGAAAGCCTTAACCTTGTTCTAAAATACCATTTTCATCAAGTATTTAAATGCTGGACATATGGAACCTCCTGGAAAATGGTTTGCTGGCTAAGTATGGAGAGAGGGCTTCAGAACAGAGCTTTAGCACAACAGCTAAAGGTAGACTTCACTCAATTAACAAAAATAACAGTACACTTACTCTGCACAGTTCTATTGATGCTGATATTGAAGTAATCATGAAATTAGACTGCACAAAAAATAACATAATTTTCAGTTCTAAGCTGCCTTTCCATAGCTTCATGGATCAGACTAGCTAAAGAGGGAAAACTGCACCCTAGAAAGTAAAATGATCATTGCACAGCCCTTTCTCAGGCTTCAAACATATACTTGCTTACTGGGCTTGTGTGCATTTTAATTACTAAGAAACTTACCCGCTACATGTAACAGCCTGCAGGCAGTTCCAAGTTCTTTGTACCTTTTATGAACTCATTTCTTTTATAAAGAGATTTGGGTCATGATTTTTGCTGACATTTTTTTCCATGCTATGTTTCTCTAAAATCTCACGACAAGAACAATAAAACCGATTTCCCTTTCTTTATCCTTGCACTTTATTTTCTAGCCTCCAGCTTATTGTGGTCAGTAGTGATTAGCTGAGAGAGAGAATAAAACCCCAGTCACAAGCTGTTGATTCGATTCAGAGTATATTATTTAAGGCTTAAATTGATATCTATCTATGGGTTCCTTTTGGCAACACCCTTATAAAACAAACAAACAAAAGTTTCACTGACTTTACGCAATGCGAGGACTGGCAACCAAATTCTCATAAATGAGAAATTCACATCTCTGTATCCCAAGGACATAGGGAGCGCACCTTAGAACAAGAGATGCAAGTGACTTGACCTTTGTAGGATAAGCCACATTCATGTGAAGGGACAGGAAAGCCTCACTCGCAATAATACATCTTCAATCAGATCCCACAAAACAGCATTTGTGGCCAGAGTCAGCGTTATCTTTCTTCCATTTCAGGTACTTGCCTAGGGTATATATATATTCATGCCTAGAAAACATGGTGTCTTCCCAGCAGTTTGGCGCCATTCTGGAGAAGGGTGAATATGGGACATATAAATTATACATATGGGATGAGAGGAAAACCTACTTCACTATCAGGTGAGGATCACAGCTTCAGAAATATATATCTCTCTCAGGATGCTTTACAACTTTTTTTAAAAAATCAAAACTTAAAGCAGCATAAAATAACCAACGCGGGAAAGAAAGAGTCAGTTGAGAAAACCAGATTAGCTGTATAAAAAGATTGTGTGGAATGTTTTAAGGCAATTGTTCTGTTAGTGCAAGAATTTCTGCTTGTACAACAAAACATTATCGTGCTCCCTCCATGCAATCCCTAAATCTATTCTAGGGGTTCCCCAACCCTCTGGAGCAGATTTGGGGGAGGTGCAGGGAACATCCGAGGGGAGGAAAGGGGGAAATCCCATTACACAAGTGGACATTGTTGCACTGATGTGACTCAGCAGTAGAATACTACTGAATACGTGCCTCCCATGGCAAAAGCCTGGCAAAAGGCAGCAATGGAGGGGACCAACCATACTTCACAGGACAAGTGCTCCAGAATCTGGGTGTGGCCACTTAGAAGCCTCTCTCTCTTTTCCCATGCAACAGTGTTTCTCTGATGGATAGGACACAGAGAAGTAAATCATCGAATTGCTGAGTTGGAAAGGTCCCAAGGACCACCTGGTCCAACTGCCTGCGATGCAGGAATCACAGCTAAAGAATCCCTGACAGATGGCCACCCAACCTCTGCTTAAGAACCTCCAAGGAATGAAGGTACACCACTTTCCAAGGGAGTCTGTTCCACTGTCAAAAAGCTCTTACTGTCAGAAAGTTCTTCCTAATCAGGATCTCCATTCTTCTAATTTGAATCCACTGGCTCAGGTTCTAGTCCTGCCCTCTGGAGAAAACAAGCTTGCTCCATCACCCACATGACAGCTCTTCAGATATTTAAAGACAGCTTATCTTTTCTTATGAAAATATTTATATCCTTCTGTATCCTTGAAATATATCATAGCTGTTTACAACAGTATAAAACCATAAACCCATACAGTAAAATCATCATCCTTATCAATCATCTTTAGATCCCTCACACTTCCTTCCCTGCTGGAATTGTTTGAGATTGCACCTTCAGGGATCTTCCTGATCCTGGGGGATCAGCTGGCTGTGCAGGTGGATTGACTTCTATGAATCCTAGAGCCAAGCTATTTAGGACTTTAAACATCATCACCAAATCCAGAAACAAATTGGCAGACAGCGCAACAGTTTCAGGAGAGGAGAAACATGATATTGCAGCTTCATTCTAAACCATCTGAAGTTTCTGAAGGCTCTTCAAAGACAGACTCATGGAGAGGACATTGTAACAATCCAACCTGGGCATAACTAAGATCTGTGTTGCCATAGCCAGGTCTGACTGCCCCAGAAAGGAATGCAGTTGGCCCCTCAGCCTAAAATGGATAAAGGTACTCCTGGCCACAGCTGCCCCCAGTGTACACATTCAGGTGTAAAGCCCACTCCAAGAGCTTATCACTATTATCACCATCACGATCACATCAACATCTTCCCACTAATTGCCTCTTAATATATATTCATTAATACTGTATATAAATTAATACTGAGCTGTAGCCTGTAGCAAATCCTGACTGGTTCAAGTGAGGTAAAATTGCAGCGTACACACATCTCCGTTAATACAGGTTATTTGAACTTGTTTTATATGCATGTCATTTTTCCTAGGGTAAAGCATGACAGTCTTAGAGGAACAGAGGCTACAGCAAAGAAAAGGACATTTGTGATAAAGAAAGAAAACCCAAGATCTGTGTGCTTGCGATTGCCTCTCTTTCATACGGAATTAATGGTGGTTTAATGGGGTATGAAAGAATGTTTTACTGGAAACAATGAGGAACAATTGTCTAGCTCACGTTTCATTTCACAGGTCATTATTGCATTAAGAAGTAAATCGACCAAGTCCGGTAAATAACAGTCTGTGTATTGCTGAAAGCTTCAAACCAAACAATCTTAGCTCTCTTCAACTAATATCTGTCATTTTTAACCCTTGCAGAGATCCGCTGCAGGCTAAACAATTACTGTCTTCACCCACCTCTGGCAGGTAAGCATTATTCATTTTACTCCTCATCCCCCTTCTCTAGCAAACCCTACAAGGCTACGGCTTTTGCATTGTTGCTTTGTTTATTAGCCAGCCTAGCCAAATGTGTGTCTGGTGGCCTTGAAAAACAACACACATTTCAGTGAGCGCTTCAGGCATCTTTAAACAGGCTGCTTCCTCTGCAAAATTAATTGTTGCAAAACACAGCACTTATGTGTAAAGCACTGCACACTAACACTCAGCAGTTTGCTTGGGTTACAGATATGCCTGGGAAATTTAGGGGAAATGCAATTCTTCTTTAAGCCTGCACACAAGTGATATCAGCAAGGACACTGCAATACCCATTAACCCGCAAAAAGCCCTCTGCTTTAGCTTACTAATTCTAAACTGAGAATCATAAACCATAGCTTTCTTGTGGTTTGTCTCTCACTTTGTAAGAAACATGTTTTTACAAGATATTCCTTTGGCAATGGTTTCAAAAGTGTTCACCAAATACAAAAGTGCTTGCTAAATCTTTAGGTCACCATTTGTTCCATTTGTCATAGTTTATGAACTGTACTATGTACTGCAGATGAGTCCTTGTAATTTCAATTTGCCTTAAAAGAGAGGTCTAAAATTTAGATATTGTTTCTGCAGAACTAGATGTCCACGTACCCACTTTTGCCTCCCTTCTCCACTCTGTTTCCACAATTCTCAAGCTACCAGTGCTGAATGAAAGCTAGAGCAATGGTAGCAGGGAAAGGGAAGGAACCCCGTACTCTAAGCAGATATAGAAAACAGATCCCAATGCCGGGAGAGATGGGACTATTGTTCAGAGTGGTTATCAGAAAAGGAAATTCACTTTTGAATAAAAACAGGTAATAAAATCAAATGGCCAATATATGGGCTGGATACATGGAAATATCTAGCTGGATACATTAAAATAATCAAAAGGAAGATCTATTATTATTATTTATTAAATTTGTATTCCATCCTTCATTTGTAGATCTCAGGGCAGCTTACAACATAAAATTACAATATAAAACCCACAAAGTACGTAGTAAAAATAATGACAATGACAAACCAATAATCCCCCGTCCCACAACACATTTGAACTGCCTGATCGGGAAAATACTAGTCCATAGCAACAACACTGAGATTTCAAAGATGAAAACTTTTGGCCTCACCGTAAGTTAAAATGATCAAGAAAACAGAGGGTGGGAAGAACTAATAAAGGGGGTGTAAAGGTCCTTTGCATATAGGGCACTCAAGTTAGGAAGTTGTGATGTGTGTCCAAATCACAAATAAACATTAAGGGTCTGATGGAAATAATTGGACAATATATTTAAAAAGATACAGGCAGAATTTACAGGTCAATTTAGAATTTTCAGGTGGAGAACACAAACCCAACCTCTTTTATTTTTACCTTTTCTCCAATGACAATAGTAATAGAGTCACCCCCAAAGCAAGCTAAGGGGCACCTGCCTATCACTTTCTTGTGATATCACTTATAAGGTAAGTCCTGTGGAAAAACTTACTGTCATACAGGCTGTGGTTCCCTGACATTTGTAAACTCCTGCCCACCAAACGATCTTTATTGCAATGTACTTGCATGAGCACACAGAACAATTAACCTGGTTTTAAAGGGCAATTTGGTGTGGTGATGACCACTGTGGCTCTGACACCGGTTTGTGATTCATAATCAGGTCACAGAAGGCAGCGGGCAGAAGTGTGTCTGTACCAACATTGCGAATTAATCAACCCCCTAAGCAGCCAGAGACACGGATCCTCAGAGAAATGCCTTTTACCGGGTAAGACATTAGACATTTTGTTTAAAGATTAGACATTTTGTTTAAAGATTAAAGTTCTCTTTGTGCTTAATCAATTTCTAGGGCAGGATGGAAAATGGGATTAATTACCGTCCCTTGCATCGAGCTCCCATACTGCAGAAGTCATAAACGATGCAACTTTTCTGTTAAAATGGCTGCCATCAGCAGCAGCATGCTCAAGAGATGCTAATTGTAATTAAAGAGTTTATTTGGAATCACAGAACAGAGTCTTAATCAGGACGAGAACAGAGCCTCACCGCATGCACTTGCGGCACACGGCTGTGTAACAGAATGGTTCTTTTTAAACAGGCAGTTTGCTTTAAAAGGTTTGAGCAGGGTGTTATGCCGGGGGGCCTAGCATTTTCTCCTCTGTGGGATTCAAGCGAAATCTTATTAGGTCAATTGTTTAGAAAGCATCTCACATTAGGGATTTCAAAGCACTTGTGAAAAGTGAATAAAATTACCCTGCTCTGCTGAAGAATAAACATGGACCACGCTGCCATTAATGCACATAAAGGTTATACTGAATTAATTTACTTGCCCTGAAACAAGGACAGACAAGACACACACCACTGGAAGTTGTGGTACCCCTAAGAACATGACTCTAAATCAAGCTTCCTCAGCCTCAGCCCTCCAAATGTTTTTGGCTTACAACTCCCATGATCCCTAGCTAGCAGAACCAGTGATCAGGTATGATGGGAATTGTAGTCTCAAAACATCTGGAGGGCCAAGCTTGAGGAAGCCTGCTCCAAATCCTTTTATTGTCATGCAGCTACCTTTCTTATACCAGCACAAAATATAAGTTCAGAAGCAGTTGCCTTCAGACGGCCAAAGTGGGACTGGACTGCCTTATGTCTCTTGCAACTTACCAGACTTCTCAGCCTTACTGTGTGGGTCTTGCATGGAACTTACCAGCATCCAAACATGGTTGTTCTGTTTCAAACTCTGATTTGGGGAAGACAGACACAGGTGGATTCAGTCTCAAGGCACTTCCATCCAAATCTTTGAAAAGAGCTTTTCCTGAGCTCCCACAGATCACAGCAACACATGATTCATTTGATTCATTTTCTCTGACAAACAAAACAAACAAATATCATAGTTGAGAGAAAACCACCCTGAACTCAACTCAGAGAATTTTCCCATTATCGACAGGCACATTATTTAAATAGTGGGTAGCATGAAAGTGATAGAAACAGACAAAAATTCTTCTATACAAATGGGTGCTACTGCGCTACTGCTTTGCCAGTTGTTTAAGTTTTCGTGTTTGTCTTCTGCCTATGTGTGAACCTGAAGCTTAGCAATATTTCTAGCTAGTAACACGAAAGTTTCAAGAGCTCAGATTTGACAAAGATGTATTAAATGAAGTATGAATCTAGAATAATGCAGAGATAATGCATATTTCATATACATTCATATATATTTTTACTCAGTCCCAGAACAATACAAAACAAAATCGGAGTCACAAGTGGGTTAACAGTGGCCTCATTCAGACATAAAGTTAAATCATGGTTTAGAGCTACATGAATAAGCCATTCCGGCATGCTCCTTGCTCCCACTGTCTGATGCACAGGCACAGTTTGGAGGAAGAATCTGGCAGCATTTACTTTCAGGCTATGGACATATTTGCAGCTTTAAACAAAGCGAGGTAGTTTCTTCCGCACTACATTTCAAATCACATTCTGACTTTGCTGTCTATACCAGAGGGGAGTGGCAGGGGATATATTTACCTGATGCCCATTATGTGTTTTGCTTCCCTACCCTGAACTCCAATTCACTGAAGTTGTCACCTGTACATGCAAAAGACCTGTCTGAATTGTATACAACTTTTCCACTTCCAGATCAGGTGGAAGCTGGTTTGAGGTAAAATGCTTTAAACAGGAGGATTTCCCAAGAGGTTGCTCAGCTTAAGTGGTGAAGCAATGATGATGGGTGCACAGCCTCCTTGCCCCTGAATCACAGCTTGTCTAAACTGAAGTAGGCCTGGTGGTTGTCACTTCCTATGGTGCTGAACCACAGTCCCTGGTTGAAAAGAAATGGGAAGCTCTGACTTGCTAAAAGTGGAATCAAAAGCTTCCTCAAGTTCACTGCAGTTCATTCATGCAGCATTAAGTCATGATTTAGCATTACACCCAAACATAACCAGTAGCCTAAATTTATTTCCGTTGGAAATTAAAGAGTATGTGCCTAGATCTTTGGTTTGTTTTGGTCTGGATCTTAACTTGACCTTTTCCTGCCACTCCTGAGGTATAAACTCAAACTCGTTATAAGCAGACCAGTCAATGTAGAAGGCATTGCATGTACAGTCATACCTTGGAAGTCGAACAGCTTTGTTCCCGAACGTTTTGGCTCCCAAACATTGCAAACTCAGAAGTGACTGTTCGGGTTTGCAAACTATTTTTGGAAGCCAAATGTCCAATGAGGCTTCCATGGCTTCCGATTGGCTATAGGAGTTTCCTGCAGCCAATCAGAAGCCGCAATTTGGGTTTTGGAAGTCAAACGGACTTTCAGAACGGATTCCGTTTGGCTTCCAAGGTACGACTCTATTAGAAACAAGCCAAGGCTCCTAAACAGGGAATCCTAGAATCTCTGACTTTGCTAAAGGAGCTAGAGAACCTCTAACAAAGAAATATGTGCATTCTTCACTAAATTACATTTTCCAAAATGCTTTGCACAGGAAGCCAAAAAGACTTTCAAGTGGGTTTAGATTTCTGCTGTGGAAATCTCTAGGTTAGGCTTGGGGAACCTGTGGACCTCCAGATGTTTTTGGATTTCAACTCCCATCAGCCCCAGCCAGGACAGCCAATGATCCAGGATCACTGAAATTGCAGTTCAGCAGTTGCTTTTTTTATTACATTTTTAACTAGTTTTTAGAAAAACAACAACATTGAAAGTTCTATTTTTATTGTTTTTACGCAAACTGATTAGAGATTTTTTATTATATTAAGCAGTATATTTTTGTCATAAACAAATGCCTGGAGAGCCACAAGTTCCTCACCCTGGTCTAGATGAAGAGAAGCACCCAAATGCTTGACAAGAAGCCTCAGTCAGGTTACTTGAAAGCGATGGCCCCCTTACCTATTTTGCAGTGGATGGAAGTAGAACATATTTTCTTCACTGACATGGAAAATGCTTGCCCTTTTGGATGTGACCAGATGCAGAATGCCTGCACTGTCAGGATTTGTCATAATGCAGATGTCTCTGTCGTCACTGTAGCAAGTTTTCCTAAAGCCAGCAAAGATGACATCTGATAATGAAGGAAAGCAGAGTTGTGGGAAAGGCTCAGCAGTCACATCGTCCAAGGCTAAGCAAGGGATTTGGCAAGCTGCATTGATGGGTTACAGGTCTATGGTATACTCTAGTCACCAGAAACATTGATGGAGACTTTCTATAGATGGGTGGTGTACACAATGAGAAACAAAAGAGTAAAAGGGGAAGGTAATATCTGAGGCAGTGGTACAAAAAAAATGGCATTGCAGATAAATAATTATAGCATCTGAACAGAGGGGGCAGCAAATCTACCTGGCGAAGCCCCTTGCATTGACTCAAACTCCAGCCTAATATTTGTTGTATTTTTTTATGGAACACCCAGCCTGATCCTTCTATGACCTTTGCACATGAGGGCACTTGGGTCAGACATTTTGACTTTCAGTGGGTCCAGGATAAGAGGCTTCAAAATTATTGAAATTCAGAGCCTGAATTGAATTTGGATAATGTACATTACAATTAGACAAAGGAAACATAATCAGCTTTGGTCTCAGAAACTATTGTTTATTATTTGCACAGTATCTATAATTAAGGCACAACGATATCAACTGCAGACCCTAGATGTAACTGTTAATTAAATAGTACAGTTTGTGAGCATGTTACACAGATGACTTAGCAATCCTGCCAAATAAATGCCATAATGATTTCTTCCACCTATTCTGACATATTCTTTTAAAATCAGAGGCTGTGAGTTAGAATTTCAGTTTTGACTGAAATTAATTTGCATAAGAGCTCATGATTTTCCATCTTCCCCCTGCAAAGCGCTAATACTTGTAGACCCTGTTCATCTAAAGTTAGATATATGCCTAATACCCACTGAAACCTAACTTAAATATCATTGCTTCCAGTAGAACTTGGTATGCATAAGCTTAGCTGGATTAATGCCGCAATCTTCTGTTTAAAAATTTCTCACAATTTCTCGTTTTGCTTTTCAGAAGAAAACATTTAGCAAAACAACTAATTTTGTAACTTTTTCTGGTATTCCTCAGTTGTGCATAAATATATAGTGTTGCATCATCATGCATCTAATGCAATGGGCTTTACTTATGATCCTGTGCATGTTTATTTGGAAGAAGAGTGTACTGTTCAATGAAACTTAACTGGCCTTAGGAAAGAGAGCAGAGGACTGCAGTCCTAGCCCACAAAAGCTTGTGCAATATATATGCTACTATTTAAGGTGCCACAACATACTGAGGTGTTTCATGTTAGAATTCCTGCTCCATGATTGCAGTCATGGGATTGTTGTCTATCACATGACGGTATATGTTTTGATTCCACAGAGTGGGAAGTGATGGAGACCGGATGTTTGTGTTACTGTGTTCCGTGAAGTGGGACTATTGTCCTTTGTACTTTCTCTTTGCTGTTTGATGCTAGAGAGAGGGAGCCATGTTGCAGTGCTCCGTGTGTGTTTATATGTAAATAAAGTAGATTAGCCAAAATGCTGAGTTGCTGAGGTCTGTTACACAAGCTGCGCAAACTCTACGGATCCCTAAGTGTGCCGATGTCTGTTGGCATCGGTCGCTGTGATGTTCGGGCAGAAGAAAGCTTTTGAAGCTCCCGAACGAATGACTAGGAGGGAGAGAACATGCCAGTCGGGCATGTGTCTCTGCCAGGGTCCTACTCAAGAACAGGACGAGCGCCTGACATTTCATTGGTTGGTTGGTTTTGCTGAAAAAAATTAAGCTACTCACCCCCTCCTCTTAAATTTTCTGCTAATTTTATCAATTTCTGGAAATAAAAACCATTAGAATCTTTGACATTTGAAAAATAATAATACTAGTCATCTTCACAGAGTTGATTAATGCAGGACCCCATAAGCTCACAAAAATGTAACACCAACCTTGTAACATCATGATTCCCAGCACTACGGAATAATTTCTCATTTTATGCCATGGGCTGTCAGGCCACCAGCTATGATCAGAGGTGAAAGAAGGCCACAGTATGCCAACTCGACCCCTCCAAGGATTACGTGGAGCTCGATCAGTACTTGTCAAGTCAGCTGCAAGAGGTTGGATTCTGTCCTTGATGCAATCAAAGGAAGAGCTTGTGGCCACAAGGACAGAGTCTCGTAGTATGATGGACTGCCTCCTTTCCAGGTGGGACTGAAGATCAGCAGGTGGGCTGTAAAGGACTGGCAGGAGACCCACAACATTGTCTACTAGTATCACTTTCTCTACCACTATGTTCCCTTTAAGATGAAACATGATCCCATAGTCATAGTTCTTGTAGGACAGAAAGCCTGTGATTTTGGTGCAGTTTGGAAAGCCATCTCCTCTGTATAAATGTATCCCGTGAAGGCTTGAATGAGCCACATTGTCAGTGCAAAGTGTCTCAGGTAAGAAACATTCTTGCCCTTTGATATGAAAGGCTATCCGTTCTGATCCGGCTACAACATTGTTCTGTAGGCGGGTACCATCTACAGCATTTGTTTTGATGCCAGTCACCCAGTGTACTGATTGCCCCGGCTGTTTGCTCAGAATAACAAGATTCCTGGTAAGGGTATGATTTTGGCCTTCCAAATGTATGCCGTGACCAACGGTTCCAAATACCACGTTGCCGTGTAATAGGAGCCCGCTGCTTGCAAGCGCCTGAATGCCAGCTCCACAGCTTTGGTGAACGCTGGAGGAGATTATGAAAGATTCATGGGATGCGTTCCTGATGCCAACTGCTGGAGACTGTGAAGATCCAAGACCCAAAATCTCAACATTAGAAAGCTGGAAGATACCTATCACACAGAAAAAGACAGAGCATGGAACTAGTTTCTCTTTTGTAACCATTAAACCCTGAGAAAAAACAAATCACATTGATAATGAATATTCTGCTGGATTTTTAAAAAATAACATAAAGCCCTAAACCCATACAGTAGAACCTCGACTTACCACCGCTCCTACTCACAAACAATTCGACTTGTGACCACGGCAAACCCGGAAGTAAATACCGGGTTTACCGTCATACGCACATGCGCAGAAGTGGCTTCTGCCATCTGCACATGCGCAGAACGGCGCTGCAGCCAAATGCGCACACGCAGAACGGCACTTCTACCAGCGACCCGGATCAACTCACAAACGGACCTCCAGAATGGATTCCGTATGTAAGTAGAGGTTCCACTGTATTCCTGAAGATGACACTGCCATATCTGAGAAAGCACATTGAAAAATTGCTTTAGGCAGTTCCAGTGGGATCTTTGAATAGCAGGCACCAAACCCCATATGCCATATTATAACTGCTTTCAGACTCCCATCAAAATGTCACTGGGCATTGCGAGGGGCTGAGGAAACAGCACTCTCACCCAACATGTTTCAGTCCATTTCGTCTTGAAGCCCCAACCTCCAAAACAGCACAAGAGTCTTCACTGTGTTTCCTGTAGTCAAAACAAAAAATTTTTTTTCCTTCCAGTAGCACCTTAAAGACCAACTAAGTTAGTTCTTGGTATGAGCTTTCGTGTGCATGCACACTTCTTCAGATACTGAAACAGAAGTTGCCAGATCCTTCTATATAGTGAGAAGGTGGGGAGGGGTATTACTCAGAAGGGTGGTGGGAATGGGTGATTGGCAGATAGCTGTGATGAGCCTGTTGACCTATCTGTAACTGTGTTTCCTGTAATAAACTATAACCTTGCTATCCCTCAGCAAGTGCATATTTCTTTACATATGCACTCCCCGGTGTGGCAGAATGGCACTTCAGCTGGCAGGGTAGAAAATTGCTATGGCATTCCCCCCATTTTATGTACAATTAAAGATACAAACAAATGTGCATAATCTGTGTTGTCCCGTATACACACCATCATAATAGGAGGCACAGTGGCTGCAGACCTCGAAATGCATGGGAAGGTTCTCAGCTGCACTAGCTGAGAAATTTGAACAAAACAGCTGTGAGTATTTGAGTACCTGCATACTGGGCTCCACTGGCATGGTGTCCCACTAAGATCGCCCCAGTACAATCCATGTCAGATTTAATTTGTATATTTCTTGTGAGAAGGCCAATCTCTGCAGCCAGAGGAATCCATTGTCCATTTTCTAATCTGTGGGATTGTCCTATACATGACATAATAGAAGGTAAAAGCAGGTCAGTTTTGGCCATTCAAATGTCTCTGCTTCAAAAATCAGAACAATAAGGTCCATTTCACTCTGGGTTCTCCTACTGGGTGACCAGCAAGAAAGTTGGAAGACTGCTCACTCACCAGTAGAATTAAGAGAAGGGGTTATCTGTCAGAATTCACTAAATACTGAACTAACTGGGAGATTTCTCAGGCTTTCATATGAAGCAGCAGGGAAAACAGAACCAACTGGACTAATCACATCCCAGAGAAAATGAAACAGGAAAAGGAGACATTTTCCAGAATAACTTGGGAGCATTATGCCTAGGGCTTCAAGTCCAATAATTGGGCAAGCATTGATGCTGTCAGTTTAGCACCAAAATTTTGTTTAGATCACTCTGGAAGGATGTGGAAAACTCAGTGAACTCTGCCTGCAGCCCCTGCCCCATATCCACCCCCACTTCCATCCCCATATACCATATACCATATGAGGAAGGATCACTCTATGTTATGTAGCTTTGTTTTTTTATATATTGTATACCACCCTGTGATCCTCAGATGAAGGCCAGTAGAGAAATAATAATAATAATAATAATAATAATAATAATAATAATGAAGAAGAAGAAGAAGAAGAAGAAGAAGAAGAAGACAGGGAAGGCCAGCAGGAATGATCCGTGACTTATGGAATTTCCACCCTTTCTGGCTATTGGAATAAGGAACAAAATACAAAATACAAAATAAAAGCTAGTTAATGTGCCAGGGGTCCCAAGGATAAAACAGCCAACATACCGAGCCAAGGTTGAGAGTTTGCATACCTGTGTGTCTGTGGAGCAGACGTTCATGGATTCTAAGGCTACGATGGTTGACTTCCTCCAAAGTGACTATTTCAGCCTGATGAGCTTCATAGGAAGACGAACTGATGACAATATTGTCTCCATAATGCCAGTCCAATTCGTCTTGTACCATAATCCTATAAACCTCTGCAGAATTAATGTGAAGATCCTACACATTTTTTAATGATACAAAAATAAACCCTATAGGGGGAAATGGTTTAGCAAAACAGGAGAATGCTAAAGCAAATGATCTATAAGTGGCAAAATAATATTATATGAAGAATACTGCGGCAGAGTAAAGGAGATAATTTAGTAGTCTTTTTTCCCCTGGGACAATTGAGGGGAAAAATAAAGTTTAAAATGGTATGGCAGAAAGATACTGACACCTAGATTTAGATTTATTCAAGTTTGTATTTGCCCAGTACAAAAAAGTCCCTTGTCAGCTTACAACAAACAAAACCCATAACATCAGTAATTAACATACTCAAACTACGATGACCCATTAAACTGCTAAAACATCATTGTCACAGTTGTCAATTGCCTGATCAAAAGAAATAAAATCACCCCCTAAAATACCAGCAAACGCCCAGGAATGGAGGAAACTGAAGAAAATCTATATAGGATATATAACAGAAGGGAAATGATCAAATATTAGGGCTGATCAGATAATGTCACTGAAAGCAATGCTTACCTCTAGTCACTTTAGAATACTTTTGTCCCCCACTTATCAAATAAACCTGAACATTATTAAAAGGTGAGCATATTTTCCAAATATGATTAGAAGGTAGGAAAATTGCTGCTCACCTGATCCCAGGGTGGGCAGCAGTTGTAGCCCTTCATGATCACACACACACACACCGGCTGCCTGGGGTGAAACGCTCTCCCATGGGCGGCTGGCTGTTGTGGAATCCCCCTGACCACAAGGGATGGCACGAAAGCCCACCATCCTCAGTTTGGAACTGTCCAATCATGAGCAGGTTGGGGGGTGGAGTCTGGGGGGAAGACCATAGTCTTCACTCCGGTCCACCGCCTGGAGATATAAGTCTACCTACACCTTCAATCCATAAAAGTAGTGGCCAATTCTAAATCCCAGAATGTTGTATTGTGCAGTTTGTTTACACCTGTGGGTGGGATTGCCTTTCACCCACCAGGGTGTGGGGTGCCGCAAGTAGGTCCACAATCACTTCTCTTTAGCAACTGTATTGCAGAAAAAGTGGTGCCATCAGTCCATGTGTGCAGTCATTTTAGGGTGACAGCGATCATCCACCCAGTTGTCTAGCATCACCCATGCGGCCAGACCAGGAAACAACAAAATCATATAGACAAATCTACAGTTTCACTACAAGATCCCTTATTGGCTGTGATTCTGTAGCCTACAAGAAGCAAATGAACCAAAAGGATAAGGGGCTGTAACTGAAAAAGATCCTGTCCACAGTCATCAGCCACTTCATCTCCCAAGACAGAGGGACAAAAAGAAGGGGGGGCCCTTACCTTTCATTGCCAGGGGCAGCTTCACTTCCAAGGTATGTCCAAGACTTCTGGGTATAAGCACTATGCATCTGCAGCTTCCCATAAACACCTTGAAAGGGGAAGAGAAAACCATGCTGGGATCCAAAGGGCCCCCTTTTCAATAGCTACAAGGTCTGGCACACACTAAGCAGGGATTTCCACTCTTGCCACATAAAGTGTGGTGGCCTGGGACTCGGGCTCAGACTCGGAGCCAGAGGAGTCTCAGTCCGCACCAGATACTTTGCCTCAGGCGGCATCTGAACCTAGTCTGGGGCCTGATCCTGAAGAGTCCCAGTCTGCACAGGCTCCCCTGCAACAAGCACCAGCTGCGCCAAGTCAGGGGCCTCAGCCTGCCCTGGCTCCAGATGCAGAGATGACCTCGTTGCCCTCTGCTGTGCAATCATGTGCAGCTGCTCCACTACCAGTTGGGTCAGGAGAGGCTGAGGCGGCCTCTGGGTCTAATAACCCACCGACATCTCCTGAGCTGCAGAGACTCAGGTCTGAGAGAAGGAGAGACCTGAGTACTCGCAGGAGGAGATAGGGAGGTGTGTCACCGGGGGATCAGGACCAGCTGTTACCCCAACAGAGTTAAAAGGCTGCTGGACCCCGCCCCAGGTTGCGGGAGCAACGTTGTTGTTTGCCAGAACCTGCCTGTGATCCTGTGCCTGACCTTGCCTGGTTTCCTGCCTTGGCCCTGTCAGACTGACTCCTCGCAGAACTCTTGGATTCGGGACCAGACCTGGACCGTGTTATTTGGGTTACCCCCGTGCCCGGTACATAAAGCACCATTGCAAAACAGAGATAAAAAGCCTCAATATACATCAGGGGTGGGGGATATGTCTGGCTCCTTATCAAGATCTGCCTAATGGTAGGGCAGGGCTTGAGTGCTACAGGGTTCTGTCACTTAGAATAAGCCCAGGGGTGTCCAACTTCCAAGAGGCTGCGATCTACTCCCACTGTAAATAAACTGGCAGTGATCTACCCATTGGATTGACCAGAGTTGTTGGGGAGGCTTCACCAATGGGAGGATGACCGAAGTTGTTGAGCTGTTTTTAGGGGGAGATACCAGAGTTGAGCTCTGGTTGGACAGGCCAGGATTAAAGGAAACAGACAGGTGGAAGCAAACCATGTAGGCTCATTACAAGGATTTCTGACCAGTTGCAAACTAAATAGCACCAGGGCTTTTTTCCCCAGCTGAACTCAGTTCCAGCACATGTCAGGTGGGTGCCATTGCCTTTATAAGAGAACAAGGGAGGCATCCATGGTGAGTTCCAGCACCTCTTTTTCTAGAAAAAGAGCACTGAATGGCTTCTTTTTCCTATGCACCTTAAAGAACTCAAAATATGTTACTTAACCGTACCAATGGTTCCAGGATCAGCACTTAAGCCATGTAATCGATCACAATAAACTCTCTCAGATGCACGAAGCAGAATTTGCACCTTTCTTCCTCTTTCCAATGGATGCTGCAAAGTACCTGACAGGGGGGGAAATGAATGGCCATTATTGATTGATTTTTATTTTTAGCATACTTTTCTATAAAAGAAATTATCTCATGTCGCTGCTAATAAATCTAAAAACTTTGATAAAAATGTTATCATTAACAAAGACATCAAATGCTAAAAGGCAAGGGAAATAAAATTGTAACCTGTAAATCCCCAAACTTGCTTGTGAAGTCCAAGTATGCCATTGGCTTACTGTATTGTGCAAACAAGACCATTATAACATTTGTAGCAGCAATGGGTAAAAATAGGTAAACTAGGTGAAAGCAACAGGCAATAACTTATGAGGTACAGCACACAACTAAGCATTAGAGGTATAATAATAATAATAATAATAATAATAATAATAATAATAATAATAAATTATTTATATCCCGCCCTCCCCAGCTGAAGCTGGGCTCAGAGCGAATGGGTGTTTTAAGTGCATCTCTGGGCACAGGAAGAGAACAAACCCAACAGATCTCCCCAGAAAGGCCATTCCAATAACTAATGGCTTGAAAAGTCAATTGATCGGGGGACATAAATTTCCATAAAGCAAGGAAGTTGAAAACCATGAATATTTTGCTTAAATCCATTCATGCCCAGCAAACAGGAGAGTCAGCTTGGCCCTGCAACCGTGGGTGCCCAGGGCTGTGGGTGCCATGCACAGAAATTTGTGGGTGCCATGCACTGTGGGTGGCACCGAAATTTGTGGGAATCCGGCCCCTTCGTGGGGAATTTTGTGGGTGCTCAGTCACCCAGGGCCCCAGGGAGTTGGCACCTATGCCAGCAAGCCAGTTCAGTTTACCTCTAATTTTATCCAATGACTTCTCTATAAATTGAGCATATGGCTGTGTGTTACTCAGTTCTGTGTACTGCAGTTCCAAATCACTACTCTAATACTCTAAGTGATAAAACTTCATTTTGCAGTTTCATGATTAAGAGACTTCCCCAGTCCAAGAGACTTTGCTTTGCCCCACCCCCCACCCTGTCTATGACTGGACAGATTTTTCTACATTCCATCCTAAACCACCCTGGTGCTTGCTTATGACACAGCAGATTCTACCAGGCTCCAAGCAGACATGGTCTGCCTATGTCTACTACTTGACTGCTCCACTTCAGCAGTCCAGTTCCATCTTGGTTCCATCCAATAGGCCAGCAACCCTAATGAGAACACAATAGTTCTCTTCTTTGCATGCAGACATACACACCAACATGCATGCACATTACATACATGCTGATGAGGTCTGAGCTGGTGTTCACTGGCCAGGATAGGGGTATTGGGAGTGTGGTGGATAGCTAAATGAAAACATTGGCCCACTGTGTGGTGGCTGCGAAAAAATTCACTGTGTCTTGTATTCTGCATAACATATATATTCTACAGATGAAATGTCTAAATTCTAAGTGTATTCTCCAGTCTAACAGAAAAATTGGTAATGCACATGATGAGAAAAATGAAGCAAAAATCCAGAGGAAAGTAGCTGTTATCTTGCAATGATGTCTCTATACAGTAAGCTGTATTCCAACTGTGAATCTATTTATTTCACCGAGGGTAGTTCAGTGTCTCAGAAGAAAATGGCCTAGCATGAAACAGATACTTGGAGGGGAAAGTAGGGCAATTTCTGCCCTAGAGAAATGTAAGCAGAGTCCAGTTAGAGAGTTCAGCATTCCTCTAAAATTAGAGATTAAATCAATTATACAGCACAAAACTGCAGCAGATGTAGAATTAAAGAAATAAATCTGTGCAGAATTAGCCATCATGTCATGATCTTTTAACATTTTAAAAATTATGCATTTGGTGAAGAGAAGAAAGCTTATAATATGTATCCTTAAGAAGCATTCTCCTCGTGAACCTTAAAAAATAATTATATAAATAAATGTATTGTGTGCAATTAATCTTTTATTAAGCTGTCATCGCCACAGCTCTGATTAAGAATAAGCATAAGTGGTCCTGATCCTGGATGTGGTGAATGAAACAAAAAAAAAATTCCCCCTCAATTTCCCCCAGAAATGTAGTACCACACTTCATGCACATGACACTGCTACAGAACAGAAAAATCTTCCACACCTAGCAAATTTGCATGAGTAGTTCTGACTGACATAGAACTACCAATAATCTACCAATGAGGGGTGGGTGAAGTTTTAAAAACAAAAAACCCACAAAGTTTATATATTGCTCAATTGGAAGAAAGCCTCTAAGCTGTTTGCAAAGAACATTCTGAAATATTAAAAATACCAATAAAAGCAAATGTTAAGAACCAATTGACATAATTTTTAATCAAACTATAAATAAAACCAGCAATTCTGAAACTATTATAAGTAGTCAAATTGCATGTTTAAATTACATGCCTGGGTAGGCATGTCTGAACAAAAAGGCTTCTAGCAGGCCCCTAAAAGGCAAAGAAATCCACTCAATAAATAAAGAGTAGACACAGCCACCCTGAAGGACTGGTACCTCTTCAAGCATTAGGCTCCCATGCAGTTCTCAGCTGGGGACGACTACTTCCCCTAGTACAGTGATTCCCTAATCCAGGGATTGGGAAATCTTTTTGGTCCGTGTGCAGATTCTTATTAGGATCTGCCTCACACTCCAAATTTGACAGGTGGGCAAGGCCAACCTGTTAATTTCCTGACATCACAAATGATGTCAAAGGATTTGGTGCTTTGAAGTCCCAAAGTTGAGGCTTCAAAGCACTAGCAAGCAGCAGGACATTGCTAAAAGCAAGGCTATTCCCACCCTCAGCTGCTGAAACAAAGCGGGGGGGGGGGACACCTGGACCAAGCAGGATAACCTTCACATCAGCCAATGCGGAGAGGGGGAATCCTATGTAGCGCTGGGTTCCTGCTTTGTGCAGCCCTTCAAAGGCTCCCAACTATCAGTTAGTTGTCAGCTGTTTTGGAAGCTGCTCAAGTTTCACCCTTTTGGCAAAGTCCACCCTTGGCTGCATGACACTTGTAGGATGGATGCAAGTGGCTTATCCCAAATGGCCTTGCAGACCAAATGGGGATGACTGCGCCTAAACAGTGAGTAGTGAGAGTCTGGAGGAGATAAAACTGATGGTGGATGAGTATGATAGGAGCGAGCAGAGGAGACATTTAATGTGAGCATAACGGGGGAATCTTGTATAGCCAAATGAATAGAAGGCTCAAGGGAGATCCAAGGATAGTAACTCGGCAGTTCCATTATTGGTCACACCAGATGCCATTGAGAAAGTCACAAAAAACTAGCTTGATAAAATAAATGTTATGTCCTTAAAAGAATCCACAGCGTGTTCCTTATCTTCAAATAAACCACATCTGGAATTCCCACTACGTTAAGGGAAGAAATTCACTTCCAAGTGTCTCTCTCTCTAGGCTTGCGGCTCTGGTCTGGCTCTCTATGCTAAGCACAGAATTACCTTTCTGGAAAGGCACTGCCATCTTTTCACCTGCATTTCCAGTTTGCATCAGTGCAGAATCTGAGTCTCGGACGTTTCCCTGCCACAGAGGCTATGGCGTCTTCTTCTATTGTTGGGCAGAACAAAGTGCAAGGCCCAACATAGCTATTAAACTAAGTATTGTCTATTATTAATTCAATTCTTCATGCTGGATATGGCTTTTTCATTTCCTCTCTAAGTGATAAAAATCTGCCCTGCCTAACTCTGATTCGGGATCTTTGAAAAGCATGAGATGGGCTTGGAAATTCATAAAGAGAAAGTGCTTCCAGAAACTTTTGTATGTAAAAAAGAGAGAAAAGTCTCCATGTTCTTCAAAGTTCTGTATCCAAAGAAGCAGCATTGGATCTGATACAATCAATACAAGAAAGGCTTGCATTTTTAGGACTGAGAACATTTATGGTCTGGCAACTCTGGGAAGAGGAGGGCTTTTGCCAAGCTGGATGAATCTCGTGGGAACACATCCAACAAAGACTCTTCTTGTACCTTACAGACTTATTTTGGCATAAGCTTTCATGGATCCTGTGGATCTATGGACCATGGTCACTGCTAGTTATCAACTATTAAGAATATCCATATTTGGACTTAACCTGCTCACTAACTCTTAAACAGTTATTTTATTCCCAAGACAAAAATGTATTCTAAAATGTTTCCATTTTTCCAAAGCCATATTAACTAGATGGACCCCTTGAGATTAACCAGAAAAAAGTTGCAGGTTGCCTTCCTCAAGTACCCAATTACTCAAATTCCCCCTACAAAGTTCCTAAAAAAGCAATTTTGAAAAAGGTCAAAGAGTGACCAACACAGCAGTATTAAAAGGCAAGGATCCCTGTAAGTAACTAAAATAGCCTGATTTGTAAAGCTTACGATGTAATGAATTAGGGAAAATGACTTGTATATCACATATAAATAATTAGTTGTCTTCATTGTGAATGAATGGGCTCAATGCAATGGGCTCAATCACACTTGGGATGATGATGAATTAGGAAATAACGGATAACATACTGCAATATTTCTTCAGGAATGCTACTCATGTTCAAAGAGAAAAAAATGCAACACAAAGAGTCCTTATAATCTCAATTTATATGGCTAATAGCTCCTGGACATGGATCAGCCACTCAGTGTTATTGGTATCCCCGCCAGCCCCATGAAAGTATAGTCCTGCTGCTGGTGTTATTATCAGTAACAGCAGTGGGGATGTGTAGATGTGTTGTTTGTCCTTGACCAGCACCCAGCATGCAGATTTCCTGCTGCTTATTTTTCTTCTTCACTTACCCACTCTCAGTTCACCGCCAGCAATCACAATACAGGCTGCGCTAAGTACATTGCTGGAATTTGATGGGAATTCCAGTGTGCCCTGGATATAGAGGCCTCGTACACGAGGAAGAGTTGTATCCACAAAGATGCTTCTGCCTGAGAAAGAGGGAGGAAAGGGAGGGAGAAGCCTGTGACGCCTGTGGTTTCAGTTCAATAAAAACACTTAAGGAAGCACTCTGCCTCCGACAGTCTTCAAATTTGAAATGAAAGAACGTATAACACAGCACCAAGAAAAGAGAGTAGAAGATCTTCATGGCCAGATATGAGGTGCTTTCTGGAGCAGCCCCTAATACTGTTCAAATAATGACCTACCTGCCATGACAATGAAGAGTAATGGGGGGATGGCATACGTTTTAATGGAACGCTGACCCAAAGAGCAACAAAAATGCCCCTTGCTGTTGCTGTGTGACTTTAAAAGGGAAGTGGGCAGGTGCTGGCTTTCTCACTCTGCGCATAGGATACCACGGTGTACCTGACATGGCTACCAATGTGCTCACTTCCTTCCTCAAACCACACACAACAGCCTCTTCATTGTTCTCAGGCTCATGGCAAGTGGTTGTCTGTATTTTCAATCCAGACTTCATGCACACTTTAATCTCTCCTAGCGAAACTAATTGGTTTAACAGTACTTCAGTGTGCTGGCATTGCAGTAGGTTGGTGTTAAGTTGCTAGAGAAAAGCAGCAAACATTTGCACACACATACACACACACACAAAGATACCTGGACCATGATTAAGAGGCTTTCAAAAAATGATGCATACTGCATTCAGAATCTCAACATACTACTGTATCATTAGCTCCTGCTGCTACTAAAATAACAGACCTAATTTAATTAGTCTGTAAATAAACACATGACAATTCTCCCTTGATCTCTTTCTCCCAGTCAGCAAAGAAATTCAGTGAAACACTTGCTTGTGAATGCAACATATTTTTTTAAGAGACATAAAGCGAAAGGATTGGTCTTCATGCTTCAGATGGGCTGCCTGTGTTTCTTCCACATTGCCTGCCACTGAGCTCCGAAGGATGAAAAAGTTACACAACAAATCAATCTGTTTTGTCATTCAGACACCACATTATCATCAGGTCAAGTTACTAGTCAAACAAACAGTGGAAAACAGATGGCTCCAAAGTGAATAGAAGGCCTCTTTTCTTTCCTTGTGCTATAAATAAACAAAAGAAGCAGAGGTCAAGTAGATTATGAATGGAGGCAGAATGGCCAAGTATCCATAGCTGCAGTTTGAATGACAGAAAGGTCATTTGGGTGAACTCTATCTATGTCATCTACTGTTACTTTATTAACAAATAATTCAAACTTCCTTTTTTTAAAGCAAGATTTTTTTTTCTATGTTGCACTCTGAAAAACAACATAGAAATTGTTTTTTGCTTTAAAAGGAGACCATTTCTAACCTCGGGGCATAATTTCAAATATTCAAAATACATTTAACCCTCCATTCTAAAGACACAGATCGGTGATTTTCAGACTATTGACAGGGAAACTCTTGGGGAAGTTTATCCAAGACTTCTCAGTAAGAAGACTGACAATTGCAGATGTTTCTCTGAGAAATAGCTATTTCCCCAGGATGTGCAACCACAGCAGCATGTTGCTGTTATCTGGAGCACACACTCTGCTCACGTGGGACAATAAAGTGAGACCCAATTGGTCTTTAAGAAAAGTTCCACACCAACTCATTGTGTGCGTCCTAGAATGCGCTCCCTAAACTCAGCAGCGCAAGCGGGTTTATTGGTAGACAAGTTAGTGCTGAAAGATTTCCCTGGAGGAAGAAAATGTGAGAACTACTGATCTAGGTGACCACAAAACTATGGGGTTTGTGTAGTACCTTGGAATGGGGAAACACTTCCAGGTCATCCTCAGAAGCCTTTGGTACAGTGGCGTAGCGTGGGTTGTCAGCACCCGGGGCAAGGCAAGTAATTTGCGCCCCCTAACCCGTGGATTTGCGCCCCCTAACCCATGGATTTGCCCTAACCCCAGATGTTGCGCCCGGTGCGGCCGGCCCCCCCTGCACCCCCCACGCTACGCCACTGCTTTGGTATTAGAACCTATACCTCAGAAGTACAGCAACTCCTTAGGAGGGGGTTACTGCTCTTCTCACCTCAAATAACTCCCACTAAAAAGGTAAAGGTAAAGGGACCCCTGACCATTAGGGGTTGCGGCGCTCATCTCGCTTTACTGGCCAAGGGAGCCGGCGTTTGTCCGCAGACAGCTTCCGGGTCATGTGGCCAGCATGACTAAGCCGCTTCTGGCGAACCAGAGCAGCGCACGAAAACGCCGTTTACCTTCCCGCCATAGCGGTTCCTATTTATCTACTTGCACTTTGACGTGCTTTCGAACTAGACCCTTACAATGGCAATTGCCCAGACCACATTCATGCCGACACCTCATTAAAAGTGTGAACCATAGCAACATTGATCATTCTTTCTTTACTGTTGATTTGCATAGGTTCTTATCAAATGCACTAACAGAAAGCACTCCTGCTTATGCAAGGCAAGGTACTAGATTTCCATGGGTCCCCTCCTACCCTCCCTCAAGCTGCTCTTGAGATTTGAAGAGCCCCCAGGAACTCTACAGGAGCTGGCACAAAGAGCTGCAGTCCTGGTGGGAAGCAAATGCCACAAGCAGAATAATTTTATGCTAGAACAAACCAACCACTGGTTAAAATTCAGTAAGTTGACATATTACAGAAGATACCTTGCACAAATTGACTTGGAAATCAGAAAATAATACAGTGTCACAATAGTACACAGAAGCATAGGAAGGAAAGCCATTGTAGCTAAATTAATTTGGGGAAACCAGCCTAAGACAAGCATTTTTATAAGACATTAGCTTAAATCCTTTGTCCCCCCTCACTGAACAGAAGGAGCTTGCATTTACAGAATAAAAACTTAAGATCCAAGTCAGTAAGTGCATGCATAACATAGTCCGTGTCATCCTAGAGTGTATACTTCATCTAGTTCTGTTATTTATTTGCTAAGCCACATATCCTTAGAAATAACTGAGCCTTTAAAAAAAAAAAAAGTACTAACTTCCTATATACCGTAATCACTGCTGTTTGAATGTGACCTTACATCAGCAACACAGATTTGTTTATTGTTAACTTGTCATGCACAAAAATAGTTCTGCTGGTGAATGAATGAATCTGATCATCATCATCAACAACTAAGGGGCATAACCAGAATGGTGAAACCACAGCCACTCTATTTTATGTGCTGTTGGAGTGATGCAGAAATATATTCAACAGAACAGCAGAGGGCTCTATTGTAGAGCTAAGCTCTTTCCACACTCCTTTAGGAAATGAAAAAAACTGAAGCATCTTATTCACATCTTGCAACATACATCTATTTGTAGCATTAAATAACTTGGGGCCAAATATTGCATACTTTAGGTCATATAAACCTTGGGGGGAAAGGTCACGTGTGACTCATCTCTTTTCTCTCCATCCACTCTACACCACTTAATCAGCAAATGCTAATACATAACGAAGAAGGATACAACTCTAATATCTAAATTGATACACCATTCATGCATGCATGTTTTTTGTCTGGAGAAAAGTTCAGTAATGACACAGCTCTGGCATAAAACAAAACTTGCTAATGATTCAAGTAATGACACAAAATCCCTTTGATCAAGACTTGCACTAGAAAATGCCATAAATATACCACCAAGTGGAAATCAGGAACAACGGAAGCATTATTACATGAGATACAGGGCTCCAGCATTCATCTCTTCAAACAGAAAAACTTCAAAGCAAATCAGAATCAGAAAGAATAAAAAAAAAGCCCACTAACAACAGAGCAGATTCCACCACTAAAAAACAAAACTGCCGGAGGCTACATGATATCATATCTATACAACATACAATTGCTAGAAATTATAACATGCTTTTCTCTCGCACACAGTATTAGGGGTGCATTTCATTTGAACTTTGCATACAAATGTGAAAGCAGAAAGGAGAGCTACTGAATTTTGTCTAGAGTGAAGCCTGTGTTCATGCATGGCATAAATTAACGCATCCCTAATTTCTGCACCTCACATAAGAAGCACACTGGCACGTTAGGCTTGTCTATGGTTATTGTTTTGACTCCTGGTGTGGAAAACAGAATTCTTTACGCAAGCACACAGTCAAGAGAAGGAAAAGTGGGGAATTCTTAAGAAAAGAGTAAGTTAAGAGAGAGAGATCAGCTACGAAGAAAATTAAAGGAGTCAGGCAACACACATCCAAAAAGAAGATTAGAATATGGCTTGCAAGAACTGCAGACTATAAAATGAAGATTTTAATATCTTATATCTTTCCATGATCTTAGATATTAAAATCTTCATTTTATGCTCATGGTATGAGGAAAGGGTTACAAATATTTTTACCAGAGGGCTACAGAATGAAAAAAATGCATGTTCTAAAGCATGAATGACTTAACTTTTAAGCAGTACACTTGTCTTGTTTCTATTTGCCAATTAAGTATTTTGCTTTGGTTTCATTATTCAGTCCATGGTAGTGTTGCTTCTTTAAGCCTTTTAAAATTAGGTTTATTCAGAAGAGCTCAGGACTAAACTTCCAAAAGGAAGATCCTCCAGGTGTGAGTCTGAGGTCTGGGAATAATTTTTTTTTGGAGACTTTGACTAAAGCAAGGAAGTCAGTGACTCTCTTTCTGGTGACTGTTCTGAAAGGAAGAGGGTTTCATCCATATTAACCTCTTTAGAGGGCAAGGGGGTTGCACCCACAGAGTGTTTCCATTTTTGCATTCTTAGATCAGAGGTAGAAGTGAGGAAATTTATAGTCCTCCCAATATTGTTGGACTGCAACTCCCATCATCCCCCATCATTCGTCATGCTGGCTGGGACTGATGAATGTTGGGGCCTGACATGTGGAAAGCCACAATGTTAAGTATGGTAGTTTAATTCACTGAAATTCTAAATGCTTGTATGCATTACTATGTGTTTAAATTTGATTGGTTGGTAACTGAATTCTAGCGAGTTCTCTAGTAGTTCTCATATGATTGGATAACGTTGGTCATATGGGAGGTATCTAATGAAGGAGAGACTCCATTTCATGTGAAGCAAGATGGCTGTGTTTTAGAATCCACTGTGAACACTGCTAAGTTGAATAGAGTGTTGGAGTGCTTCTTCTCTGCCTGAAAGAAAGAAAGCAAAGCTGAAGGATGGGAAAAAGTGGAAATATCTCATAGGAGCGTTAAGGCATGGCTTAACAGAGATAGAGAAGGCTGAGTGCTGAGCTCTGGAAAGAGAGGAAAATACAGTTGTTTGCAAGTTAGAAGAAGAGACTGTAGGCCCATGCTTGGAGAAGCATGTGCCTGCAAATATTATGTTTTAATTTATCCATAACTATAATTTTCTGCAAGTAAAGTTTTTCAATGTTAAGTCTGGGTATTTGTTTAGTTTCCAAAGAAGGGTGTCACTCATATATACAATTTGAGCTTCTTAGCTGCGATTTCGCTACTCTTACTTCAACACACAAGTTCCCCCAACCTATCTTAGATGAACCAAAGCCCTATCCCCTTTTGGAATATAAAAAAATGAGAAATTGTGGATTCATTATCAGCATAACCCATAGAAGGTTGTTAGGAATAGCTGTGGCATAATTTTGCTTACCTATTAGGGCTGTAACTAAAATGCCAGTGATTAAATTGCAGGCATTATGTCCTGAGAAAACATGTATATATGTATTTATTTATGTATGTATGTAGATGTCATGGGAGGCAAGAAAACATGACAAAGTATGTGGAGATGACAAATAAACATTTAATTTTAAGGTCACAGAATCACAGAGTTGGAAGGGCTCCTGAGGGGTCTTGTTGTGGTCATATAGACAAGCCCCTGTAATGCAGGAATGTCAACTAAAGCATCCATGACAGATGGCCAGGCAACCTTTGCTTTAAAAATCTCCAAAGAAGAGTCTATTGTATTGTATTGAACTTTATTACGGCCATTGGCCCATCACACGACAGTTTCCCATACCAACATAATGTACTTAAACCTCCAAATTTAAAACCGCCAAAACTTACAAAAAACAGACAAGAACCAAAGCAAAACAAAAACAAAAGACCAACATCATACATTACAATAAATTTGTAACATAAACATCGCCCTCTACTCATAAATTAGTAGAAGACATCAATGGTGATATCACCTAATTACATCCTAAAACATAGATCATAGTTTAGAGGGATTATCCGAGCCGCACAGGAGTCCGTTTCTCTTCTTTAGGGATAGGACGCTGATCAAGAATCTGGCAACCATGAGTGATCTTAGGGGGTCATCATCATTTAATAGATATCTCAGTTTGGCTTCATTCGTATCATCGGCAATTCCCTTTAGATATTGAGCAAGAAACTTGCTCCTGGCCGATGAGTGAAATGCACAATCAAAAATTATCCCAAAGAAGAGTCCACCACCTTCCAAGGGAGTCTGTTCCACTGTCAAAGGGTTCTTACTATCAGAAAGGTTTTCCTAATGTTGAGTCAGAATCTTCTTTCTCATAACTTGAATCCATTGTTCCATCTTCCATGTGAGAGCCCTTCAGCAATTTGAAGATGTCTATCATGTCTCCTCTCAAATTCTTATTGATAGTGGTGCCCACTTTGTGGAATGCCCTCCCACCAGATGTCAAGGAGATAAATAACTATACAGCTTTAAGAAAATATCTGAAGGCAGCCCTGTATAGGGAAGTGTTTAATGTTTGATGTTTTATTATATTTTTTGGAAGCCACCTAGAGAGGCTGGGGCAAGCCAGTCAGATGCGCAGTGTACAAATAATAAATTTATGATGATTATTTTTATCATTATCCAGACTAAACATACCCAGCTCCTTCAAGCACTCCTCATAAGGCTTGTTTTCCAGACCCTTGATCATCCTGTCTGCTCTCCTGCACACATTCCAGCTTGTCAATATCCTTCTTAAATTGTGGCACCCAGAACTGGACACGGTACTCCAAGTGTGTGGTCTGATCAAGGCAGAATAGAGTAGGACTACTACCTCCCTTGATCAGGACACTGTATCTCTGTTGATGTAGCCTAGAATAGCATTAGCCTTTTTTGCTGCTGCATCACACTGTTAAGCTTATGGTCTACTAAGACCCTCTAGAGCTTTTTTTACAAACCAGGATAAAATCAAGCAGGCTTCAGAATGCCTCTGGGCAACCTGACCCAGCTTTTCTGTGTATTTATTTATTTCTCCCATGCTTCTATGGTTTTTCTCCTTATGCAAGACTAACTTTCACATCAGACCTTTTCTACTTACCAGGCAAAATGATGACGTCTTGACCAGTTGATGGTATGCTCTTATTGTAGCCACCCCAGCCCTTTGTCACACCATCCCAAGACTCAGAAAGAGACCATCTCAGAAGAGGTGGGGGTGGTGGAGGAGGAGGAACTGGATCTAGAAGCAGGGCAAATTACTATAAACAGTGTCTCTTTAGTACCTTATAAGCATAACCAAGGTGTGTGAATAAAGATGCTTATTCCTATCAAAACTGATCATTGACAGTACGCAATTCCATTACCAAGCTTAGATATTGGTTTCAACTGTCAAAGCATTTAATACATACCATTCATAACAGCACAAAAAGAGTTAATCACAGATTTATGTTTCTCATGGACACATATTCACAACCAAAACAGATACTTCCCACCGACCAACAAAATCACAGCATTTGAAGGGGAAAAAATAACACACCCACATGCACGCATGACTACTTTCCCAATCACTCCATCTTAACAGCAAGGAAAATTTTCCGATGTGGTCTTAAAGATCAGAAGATCTTAAACTATGCGAAAATTGAAAATTAGTGCAAGTTCCCCCCCCCCCAAAAAAATGCAATGATTTTTACTAATTTATCATTTCATCAAAAACATAGCACAACACAATGTTGCTTTTTCCTCTTTTTCGCGTGTCTGGCCCCAACCGTATAAGGTGGGATAGCTTAGTTTGGAGGATGAAACTTAGGACTCAGCCACACTGGACTAATTAAAATGTTATCTATGCGTTATAAACATATGGTACCAGATGGCGCTGTAGAGCTGTGATCTGTCCCAATGAGAATTTGCATTGAGAGCTTTTTTATATAGCATTTTTAAAAACAGTGTGTGCCAGATCAGTATAGATCCAGCCTTAATCTCAGGTTTGTTGGTTAAAGCCACACATTGGGCAAAAGATCCCTGCATTTCAGGGGGCTGGACTAGATGATTCTTGTGGTCCCTTCCAATTCTACAATTCTACGATTTGCCTTCCTAAACAGCTCTGATTTCACTGAGTGCCTGTTAGAGGAGGGCAGGAGTAGGGGTGTCAGAGATGTCAACCTAAAAAAGCATTCTTACTTCAATCTTCAGCCAAGAGCAGCTTAAAGGTCAATTTTAAATATCCTGTGTGGTGGAAAGTAGACTTTTCTCCTTTCAAAATTATTCTGTACAGAAAGACTCATGTGCACAAAAATGTGTTTCCGTGTGCACTTGAAGCCTAATGCACTGGAATAATTATCTTTAAAATAGTCTGAAGTTAAAGAAGGCACCATTATTCTTTTTTAAAAAAAAAATTACCCAAGTAATTAGCCCACAAAAGCATTGCAGATAAACATTTTTAGTGGTCTGAATAATCCCACACCTTCAACACATACCGGGCCCTGGTAAAGGGAGTGTGACTTCTGCTTGGAATGCCACTTGGATTGGGCCTTGACCTGTAACTAAATTTCAGAAGCCAACAGTTTACAGATAAAACTGACAAACAAATTAAAGTAGGCTAAAATATTATTCTACGATAATTTCCAGTTATAAACTTTGCTAAGCTTCTCAGTTACTGAAGGCATTTCACAACCAGTTAAAATAATCCATGGATTCCCCACCTCTGATTTTTTTGTTCAACCATAGACATATGCATTAAATAAACAAATACAAGTACAAACAACCAAAAGGAAAGAGAAAATTTCACCCTCTGGTCCCTGTTGCTGCAAGGTAACTCTATTAGCCCTCCATTTGCAGTAGAAATTTAGCAGAAAACGTTCAACTTTTTTGTTCAACTACATTCCAGACTATTTAATCAATACATTTATAGATTTCAGTGACCAATTCTGTCCTCTGAGAAACTGTATCTACCAGAGACAGACAATGAAAAGCACATAATTTATCTTATTTATTAAAATATAAAGGTATCCCCAGCTGAAGGCTCTTGGAAGATAAAATGAAATCATTACTGAATAATTACAGAATTATACAGTTGTAGGGACATATCACTAGGCAGACCTCCATTTTAAGATAGGATCTCCTACACTCAAGGCACCATACAGCAATTATCTGATGCACCAGATATTTATTGGAAACCTCAGTTTTAGCCTGTTCCATTGTCTCCCTATGGATCTTCTTCCATTGCTAAACTGCTGGTGTGCAACCATGTCCACATCCATCTCTCTGTAGTCAAATATATTGCAATAAAAACCAAACTAAATACAATCAACACTGTGGGATCAACTTTTATTTATTGCATTTCCCCCTGCCCCATGTTTCCTCCCATGTGTGATTTAACTCTCATTTTATCCTCACAATAGCCCGAAGCAGGTTAGCCTGAGGGACAGCCAGCAGGTTTAAGGTCATCCAGTCAATTTTGCTGCTAGGGGAGGATTTGAACCTTGGCCTCCCTGAAACAAGTCTTAGCATCTAGACACTACGCTATACTGGCTGTGCAACACCATAAGGTTCTCAGGCAATGGAAGTTCATAGAACAGTTGTATATACTCCACACTATCATCTATGCAAAGAAACAAAGGATCCCAATGCAAATTTGAGTGCCTCTTCACAAAATACAGCTTTAAAACCCTATGGCCCAGATAAAACCAAATAAAGGAGTGGGTAACGAGTACCATCAGTTTCCTCTCTGATTTTGGGCTTTGTTGGACACCTGGCTGATGTATTATTATTATTATTTTTAAAAAGTCTTCCTTTAATTCAGCTTTCCCAATCATTTCCCCCTCTTCTAGCTAGGAGTTGATGCATAGGAGGAGCAATATGTTCATCAACTATGTGGTGACAGAAAACTTTGCCTGTGGTTATTAGAAAAAGCTAAAACTTGGATAAATGACCACAACAGACACACATAAACAGCAAGCCAGAGTATTCTATTCAACATTAAGTGGTTCAACATATATCACATGAAAAAATAACATTGAAAGCTTTTAGAAATCATTGCCAAATCCAAGGAACTGTCAATGGTTTATGTAGCGTTTCATGTTCAGGTAATCTATAACAAACTTATTGAGAGAATGCAACCAGGATAGCACACATTAAGACTTCAAAGAAACAAAATGAGTTTCGACCAAATCTAACCAAGTAAACCATTAATAGATTAATTTTAGCTCAACAAAATAGATGGGATGGAAAGTGTCTACTGTTCTCCAACAGGGTGCATTTGGTCAAAGGGTGGCTTTTCAGCAGGCACCTAGATGGAAAAGTCATGTTAGGTACTGCAGGTTTTTAGGAGGATGTTAGATCAAAGGGTCATTGCAGGAGTCTATTAATTGAATAGAAGATGCAAATATACCAATTCACATCCAGCACCTCAGAGTTTTTGCTACCTGGGTTCACCATTTCCACTGTAATTATAGCATATAGTGATACATGAACTCCATCTTCATGGGCAGTTCTTTTCCACTGAGTATTCCACCGAGAGCCAGCATGGTGTAATGGTTACGAGTGGTGGACTCGTAATCTGGAGAACCGGGTTCGCTTCCCCAGTCCTCCACATGCAGCTGCTGGGTGACCTTGGGCCAGTCACACTTCTCTGAAGTCTCTCAGCCTCACTCACCTCACAGAGTGTTTGTTGTGGGGGAGGAAGGGAAAGGAGATTGTTAGCTGCTTTGAGACTCCTTAAGGGGAGTGAAAGGCAGGATATCAAGTCCAAATTCCTCTTCTTCTTCTTCATCATCATCATCATCATCATCATCTCACACCCAAACTACAGAAGATAACAGCAGTCTCATGTCTGTGTAGATGCAGGACTGATCTAGTCATGTTTAAGGCAGGGGTGAGCTGCAATTATTTTATTTTATTTTATTTTATTTTGGTATTGCTTTTATGGTCTTTCCAGTTTTATTGTTTATATATTACACACTACCTTGCTATTTTACATGAGTTGGTAGCATAGAAATTCTTCTACAAATAAATAAGGTAAAGGTACCCCTGCCCGTATGGGCCAGTCGTGTCCGACTCTAGGGTTGTGTGCTCATCTCACTTAAGAGGCCGGGAGCCAGCGCTGTCCGCAGACACTTCTGGGTCACGTGGCCAGCGTGACGAAGCTGCTCTGGCAAGCCGGCACCAGAGCAGCACACGGAAACGCTGTTTACCTATTTATCTACTTGCACTTAAGGGTGCTTTCGAACTGCTAGGTGGGCAGGAGCTGGGACCGAAAGACGGGAGCTCACCCCGCCACAGGGATTCGAACTGCCGACCATACGATCGGCAAGTCCTAGGCACTGAGGTTTTACCCACAGCACCACCCGCGTCCCTCTACAAATAAATAAATCATGTTAAAGCCCCCAAAGGGCATGTGAGATAGGGACTCTACCCCTGTTGCTGCTCTGCCTATTGAACTGCTGGTCCCTCTACTGGGCTCTAAGGGAAAAGCAAATTTGTGGGGCTGCCTTCCTGCTCAGTGTGCACTTTAAATCATGCATCCCCATCCCACTTTACATGTTTGTGAAAGGGCACCTTGAAAGACATGTCCTGCTGCCCCTGTGATTTATAAAGTAGGCTAATACACCAGTTCACAAAAATGCCTTGACAACGTTTCTTTACAACATACATGTAAAATAGCTTTAATATCTGACATTACAGAGATAAAAGTCAGACCATTCAGACTCCAACACTGAAGCTTCCATCCCAGTGCCGTCCCACAGACGGGGGGGGGGGGCAGGACCAGACTCAGCTGCTAACGAACACTTTCTTAATTGAGAGCTTTGAAGAATGTTCTCTGAAAACTCTGCATGTCAGGAAACACCATATGTGGTTTATCCATAACTGTATAATGTTTTTTGTTTTTTGTTTAGTGTGGTTTGGTTAAGGCAGACTCACACAACAACAGATCAGTGCACAATGAGTGAAGTTAGTCACCTTGCTTCCGATATCAGTTTGGGTTTTGTTTCCACTTTGCATGCAAAAAGTGTCCTGACATTTCAAACTTGAGAAGGCACACGGTCCTTCCCAGAGCACATCAGGGTGGGATAATATAGAGTATAAGCAGCCTCTGCTGCACTCCAGGATGGCTTCCTTCAGATGTTCAGCTTTCTGAATCACAATGTATTTTCTTTTAACTGTGTCATTCAGACTGAAGCACGAAAAAGAGTGTGTGAATTTAGGAGCACGCCAGTGAATGAGCTGGCATCTGATATGTATTTATTGACATTAAATTTTGGGTTTAATGCACTCCTGCCACTCTCCAACAATTCACTCTAAAAGGCTTTTAACTGGCACAAAAGGAGAGGGTCAAAAGTAAGTTGACCCCTAACAGAATGTACAATTATTAGAGAAGGCCAGGACAAGAGCAGCTGCTGGAACCCCACTGACATCGGAAAGTACTTCCAAAAGTCTGGTTATTAATAATACACCCAGGTTCCCCACCACCA
Source organism: Podarcis raffonei (assembly GCF_027172205.1). Classification (NCBI taxonomy): domain Eukaryota; kingdom Metazoa; phylum Chordata; class Lepidosauria; order Squamata; family Lacertidae; genus Podarcis; species Podarcis raffonei. The sequence continues at coordinate 4,737,849 of NC_070604.1, forward strand.
CCACCTCTACAAGGTCCCTTTAGCTTCTCTAAGAAGAATTATAGCCCTCCCTAGCAGCTGCAATAATTGTGTTCCCATTGTTGCACAGACCTCCCCTCGACCACCCCCTACAAGTGTCCATTGTTGGGGCAGAGTGAAGTGATTATATGCTCTGGCTGATACGGTTTGAGCCCAGCTGCCTAACTGCTGACACACGAGCACCGAAAGGGCGGGGGACCCACGTCTGCAAGACGGGGCTCTAACATGCCAGACCTTTTACATAAGTCAAACAGGAACAAATGATGCTTTATGGGTCCTGCTGACGGAGCAACCTCCTCTTTCTTTGAAGTGGTGGCTGCTTATAGGCTCTTACAGCTTTTCCTCTTCAGCCCAAGCAAGCATCCTCCTTTTGATATGCTACATGCTCATTATCTCTGCCCCATTTAATGATTTTTGATTGAAAGGTGGCAGCTCAGTTGCCAAGAGGATCGTTAAAGAGGCTCCACAGAGTCAGGCCTACAATAAAGGCTTTCCTTATGCAGTGGCCTAAATTTGGAATTTCCTAACAGCGTGTTCTTGTTCTTTGTGGCAGATAAGGGCTGAGCGTGAAATTCTTAATTAAGCAGTAAATAGTGTATGGGGTGTCAGCAGATGCAGCCTGTAGCCATGGAGACTAAGTCACATGAACATGAGAGCAGACACTAAACAGGGAGCCCCGGGCTTGGAAGTGAGTGGCAGCTGAAGAATCCTACAAAGCTTGTAAACGGGATTAATTAGTTGACTAATTATTTCAGACCATTAATGTAACTTAAAAATAAAGCCAGTTTCTAATATCATAACAAGGGGAATTCCGAGGATTAAAACACAAAACTGCCCTCTTTCTTCGTTGAAGGCTCAAATGACCAAGACCAGCAATGCGACAATGCTGATTTCCTACAGGACATTGCAAAAAAACAGAAACAAAGCAAAAGGAAAGAAAAAAGAAAAACCCTTCTCAACCTTTCTGCCCTAAAGAAGTTCTGCGAAGCCAAAAGTTGGTATATCCTTACTGGCGGAAGTCAAGAAATCTAAACAGTGGCTAAGGTGAAATAGCTTTGGGGTGCTGGGGTATGTGGAAACAAAAGCTCCCATTGCTTAGTCCAGGGAAGGGGCCCAAAGATCTAAAGTTGGAGAGCCAGACACTGACTACTCCTTCCTAGGGTTTCATGTACTTCTCCCTAAGTCCCAACATGTGACCAAAGGCATCAGATGGTCTTTCATGTCCAAAGAACAAGTTCAAATGCTACCAGCCGGATAGTACAGATTTCTTGTTTGTGGATAGGTGGGAGACTGGTGTCCAAGCATTACCTGAGCACTGAGTAGCATGGGGTTCCCATGTGTCCTGGGTGCTTAATGGAGAGGGGCACACAAACCAGCCGCCCCCCACCGAGATCCCCATCATATGGCTGGGGAGGGTGAAGAGCACCCTCTGCACCTCGCCCTCCCCCACTTTGTGCACCAAGAAATCTTCTACCTACAAAAGTGAAGAATGGGCAAAAACTTAGGGCATGGAAGCAGCCCTCAGGGGCAAAGCTTCCACCTTATGGGCCTTCTTTAAATTTGCACACTTATTTCTTAGTATGTTACACAATGCCCAGTTGCTTGGTAAGATCGGTTATCAGGGCTTCCTTAATCAGTTGGGGGAAATCTAGAAATTGCGCAGGCTGCAAGGAGATGCTGGGCAAACCCACTTCCAACAGCAAGGGGCAACAGGAGCCCCAAATGATTGGTCTGAACAATGGGGTTTATTTTTGTGTCTTCTGAAAAAAAAGCACCTCCGGGCCTTTAGTTGTTCTGGTTGAGACATTTGTGACTCTTTAAGGACTGGGAAGGGAATATCAATCAAGTCCTCAGCCCAAAATGACACAGTCCCACAAAGGTAGATGCAGGAATCCAAGATAACCATTGCTGCCCGCCCTCACCCAGAATTTGTCTCACAGGTTTTCTAAATGCAGAGTCCATTTGTGTGCTACTTCTGCCCCAACAGTCCCCAATACAGGTACCAAGTTGTGGGCGGAGTGTTCAGATGCACGTTTTCCAAATCAAGTTGAGTGACATGCTCTGCGCTGTATGCCACAGGAGAGCGGGTGGCAGCCTGGCAGTCTGCTAAGACCTTCAGGTGGCTATCCATCAATCTCACCATCCCAATAAGTTTAGTCTTATTGGCAGTGGTGGTGGGAGATCAGAGTCAGGAAACAAGGTTTTTAATTTAACTGAGGAGGAAAATGGAGAGCTGTCGATCTAGAGAAAATGACTGAATAATGGCAGGTGAGAGATCAGAAAAATCTTGATACGAAAGAGCCTAGAGCAAAGAGCTGCACTTCCTAGGTAAAGAAAGAAAAGGAAACTGGAGAAAGAGACTCAGGGAACTGCCTAGTATTCATGTTCATGTCTCATGTCCTTCCATCTCCTGTGGGGGGTTGTTAATCCAGTGTTTTCAGGAGTCCTCCTATACGACTCTGGGTAACTCCTCCCACCTAACTTACTTCACACAGGAAATCATCATCATCATATCATTTTATGTGGCAGGAGAGAAGTGACATGATTTTTTTTTTGGGGGGGGGGCTGATGTCCCAAATGGAGAGTGTCATGGATGAGGAGTTACGTGTGATATCCCTCACTACTACCTGAGCTTGGGTACAGCTGTTCCTCCTCAATGAGCATGATGGTTGAAAACTCCCAGTTTCAGAGGAATCCTTAAGGTGTGGGGGATATGCATTTGTTCTTACCTAAATAAGTTAACTTCCTTCTTTCCCTGTTGAAAAACCAGTCACAGCCTTTATTGTGCTTATGTGAAGGTAACAACAGGAGTGGCGATCCTTTCCGTGTACCACAGGTCACTGTAACATTGATGTGGGATGATCGGACTTCATGTTCCAGCAATAAATAATTCCCAACTGTGAAATTATCGAACGTAGCAATATACTAGAGAGTAAAACATAAGAAAAATGCATACTTTTACAACATATTTGTGTCCAGATTTTGTCTGGAGCTTAACAGAAAGGATCTAAGACATGAGGAACGTTCTCTAGACCCATAGTGCCACTATTAAATGATTTCATATAGGCTTCCCTAACCCAGTGGTCTGTACATACACCTCTGAACTAGCTATGGCAGGGGTTGGCAAGGTTTACCTCGCCTGGGCTGGTTCACTCCAGTGGAGATCCCTCTGTGGGCCAGTTAAACGACCCCCGTGTTCTGCTTGTGGCCCATGGGCCTTAGGTTCCCTTCCCCTGAGCTATGGGGGGCCTCTCATTGTTAAAATGAAAATACACATAGTCTTTTTATGTCTCTCTACCAACAAACTTGCCCTCTTCATAAGACAGATAAATACCAGGAATGGGCACAGAAAATCTCAAGATACACATTGATCTACCCACACGTCATTGTAATCCCTGAGAAACGTAGAAAATAATAGGATATATTTATCCGAAAGTCTTCAAACTTACACGACCCTTTAAAAATTAGCTGACGAAGGTGAATACATCGAAAAAGGGCCCTGTCCTGGCTTCTGATCCATAATTGACTCCTGACTTCTGCTCAATGATTGAAACTAAGACCTCCACATCGAATCTGACTATGGACTAACATAAACTTATCTCTACTCATAAACTCTTATCCCTAATTCTGTAACAAATTATTGTGTTATACATATCTTTATGAATTTGAGTTTGAAATCTCTGTTAGAGTTTGTAATATCTATCTGAGTTGTAATCCTTGTCAGAATACATACTTTTGAATGGATTAGTCCTTGTTACTATTGACTATTGATTTGTGAGCAGGGACCACTCCCACTATTGAAACTTACCTTGGCCTGAGTTCTTGGTGTGCTTTTTCCTTGGTACCTTCACATTCCAGACATCAAAACAAGTGTCTGCTAAAAGTGAAAGCAATGCCTCCAATCTTAGCTTAACAACCTAACATGGGGGCAGGATGATGGAGAAAACAGCAGAATGGAGAGAACGTGCAGAGGGAAAGCTCCGTGGTGACTGACAGGTCTATGTTACCATCAAAGCGAATGATTTCATCAATGCTCTCCAATCCAGCAGTGGACAGTAAGGTGGGACTGTGCCACTCCCTTGACCTCTGTCTGGCTATGAGACTGCAGCAAACCAGAACGGAAGGAGAGAGGGGCACAGAGGTCACATGACCAACTTAGCCCCACCATGCTGTTTGCAGCTACTCCAATCCTAGTACAGTGGTACCTCTAGATATGCACTCCTCTGGTTGTGTATATTTCAGGATGCAAATGCGGCAGGGTTTTTCCGGGTTTCGCCACACACACAAGCACTCTACACACCGCACGCATGCACAGAAGCGCTAAACCGCGCTGCACGCATGCGCAGAACTGGCATCTCTGGTTGCGAATTCCTTGGGATGCGGCCGGAGCTCCAGAACGGATCCCGTTCACAACTGGAGGTACCACTGTACTTTACGGAAGGGAGCTTAAGGATGCTTTTGCTTAAGGACGGACTACCTGTTTTTAACCAGATGTTGGATGGCCATCTGTCAGGAATTCTTTAGTTGTGAATCCTGCATTTCAGGGGGTTACACTCAATGGCCATTGCAGTCCTTTCCAAATCTACAATTCTATTAGTCTAAGACACCAAAATGGAGAGGTGGAGATAGACTTGTCAATAGTGAAGGAGCTCCAACTACCAATAAGAGGGAATGATTTTTACCTGGAAAGTAAATACCTTTTTGTTTAGCTCAGGCCAAAAGAAACTTTAATGGTGCTTAGAAAAGACCCTGAATCTATTTGTCTGTAATTTGGCAGGATTCCTACCTACAATTTTAGTGCAAACCAAATCTTGTGAGCAGTGTGCATGCCTAACAAATATACCAATATGATTTATGAAGGGGAGGGAATTGTTACCTGCAGGTTTTCACTCAGCAGAGGGTTGTCGAATGACAGACTGTAAGTCTCCTGATCCAAAAGAAGAACCATCCAGCCATTTGCATTTGACAGAGTGTCAGAGACATAACTGACCATGGTTGTCTTATTGCGACTATCAGTCACTTTTAAATTATAAGGACAGATCGGGGCCTTTCTGAAAAACAATTAAGAATAGTCACGTTTCATTGTCTAATAGCTACTGTTATTTTAGAGTACTTATTAGTTCACCATTGTCTTTCAAAGGCTTAGGCTAATGACAGCTCAGATGGCATAAAACATAGATACCGTATTTTTCCGTGTATAAGACTAGGTTTTTTCCCTAAAAAATAATGTCAAAAATTAGGGGGCGTCTTATACACTGATAGTGCCGAGGGTGGACTGGCGATTGGTTGTTGCCCCAAAATAGGGGGCGTCTTATACATGGGGGGCGTCTTATGGACGGAAAAATAAAGTAATAGTAATTATTATTATTATTATTATTATTATTATTATTATTATTATTTATACCCCACCCATCTGGCTGGGTTTCCCCAGCCACTCTGGGCAGCTTCCAACAAAACACTAAAATACATTAACCTATTAAACATTAAAAGCTTCCCTAAACAAGGCTGCCTTCAGATGTCTTCTAAAAGTTTGGTAGTTATTTTTCTCTTTGACATCTGGTGCGAGGGCGTTCCACAGGGTGGGTGCCACTACCGAGAAGGCCCTCTGCCTGGTTCCCTGTAACTTGGCTTCTCGTAGTGAGGGAACCGCCAGAAGGCCCTCGGCACTGGACCTCAGTGTCCGGGCAGAACGATGGAGGTGGAGACGCTCCTTCAGGTATACTGGGCCGAGGCCTTGAGGGCTTTCAAGGTCAGCACCAACACTTTGAATTGTGCTCAGAAACGTACTGGGAGCCAGTGTAGGTCTTCCCATTTCCCAGAATTTGTCTTCTGTGCAATTTTTGCATCAAATATTTCAGAGAGCACACTTCCGATGTACTGAACTGGTTCTCTAGCCTACCTCCCTTTTAGACAAGTCTCTCTTCTGTGAACTACTAGTTCCTTGCTGTTGCAAGGAGCTTCTCACATGGCTCATGCTGTAGACCAGTGGTTCTCAACCTGTGGGTCCCCAGATGTTGTTGGACTACAATTCCCATCATCCTTGAGCTCTGGCCTTGCTAGCTAGGGGTGATGGGAGTTGTAGTTCAACAACATCTGGGGACCCACAGGTTGAGAAAGGCTGCTCTAAAGACTTCCGGGTTGGCGCCATTGTTTAATGGCGGATTCCCTCCGAGCTCCGGAGGGAATTGGCTCCGTAGCGTCTGGGTCTGGCCGCTGCGGCGAAGCGGAGACCCTTAAAATCACAGGCGCGGATGCCTGTGAACACAGAGACTCGGCGGGCACCATTCGCGCCCCCCCAATCCGCGACGGAGCCTTTTTAAAGGCTTCGGAACAGAGGCAGGGTGAGGCGTGGTGCTGAGAGTACTCCCTCGCCTACGGAGTGAAGCCGCAAGCCATTGACAGAGAGCGCCAACTTCTTCCAAGACTGATTGGATTCTAAAATATAAACCCGTGAGTAAGACGGAGATTGGAACTTTAAAAATTTGTAATTTTGGATTTGGAACGAGCGGGAAGGGGCTAAAAAGGAAGTTCACCCCCCCCTCTTTGTAAACAATCTAAAGCAAAGGACTGGGCAGCTAAGGTCGAGAGAATTTGCTTTTTGTTTTTTTAATGAAAGATCCTGACTTCACGGTTTTGATACTATTAAGAAGATTTACTGGAGGATAAAAAGAATTTTGGGAGCTGAAATTTCACCCCCCCCCCGAGACCCGGGAACGTCCTATGAGAAAGCCTGTTGCATTGAAGATTTTGACAGCTGTCAAGTGAGCTGCTAGTCAGCTAGCTGTCAGCTGGAAAAAGAGAACATTGTTTCTGCTGTTTTTGCTGGTTTACTTGGTATAACTTGTTGAAAATAAGGAGGGCTGATACAAAATAACTGGACTTTTGGTTTTGAGCTGAAAGGAACAACAAGGAACTAAAATCCCCCTAGAGGGGTAATAGGGACATTACATCACAAAAATGGCTGGAGTATGTAAAATCCAAGCAGAATTGGACAGAGCACTCGTTCTCTTGGGAAACTTGCAAGATGAGTACAATGCTTTGTCTACAAAGGTATCACTACTACACTGGACAGTAAACAACAGTTTTGAGCCTGATAAGGACTTGAAACAGGAAGCCCATTCAACTGAACAAATAAATGAAACTGAAAGTGTAGATACGATGGAGCAATATGTTGTTTTTGAAGAAAATGAAGGAGGAGCAGGAGATTTGCAGGAGTCAAAGGAGAGTTACAATATGAGGCCTGACATGATGATAAAAAAGGATAATAAAAAGTGGATGTGGAAAGCCTGGTCTGAATGGGAGTTTGGAAAATGGAGAGATCCCTTTTGGAGGAGATCTGAAGACCTGAGGATTACAAATTTGTTGGTGAAAGCTGGAGCTTTGGGGACATCTGGATTTGAAAGAAATTTGAAACAAGAGTTGGAGCACCCCATAGGCTTTGCCTTTAAGTATGGAGGACTGGCTGGAAGCGACATGGATTCTGTTGGGCCGGAGCCCCTCCGAGACTTGGGGTTTAACATCAAGGACTATCAAAGAGACCGGCAGAAAGGAACTGAGAGAGATATAAGGGCCTCGGATGTGAGATCTCCAGGCTAAAAAAAAAATAATAATATAAAGACTGATGGATATTGATTGGGGACTGGAACCGGGAAAAGGGTGGGTGGAGGTTGGGAATCCAAAGGGTACATAAGGATAATTTGCTTTTTATATTTTTTGTTAGTGGTAAGGAAATTGGGTAAATCGTGGAAGGGAAATTTTGGTCGACTTTAGGAAAAAGGTTTAGGAATAATCAATGAGGTATAAGTATTGATGTGTAATTTTAATAAGGTAAAATTGGTTTCTTTTCTTTTTAAACTAATTGAAAATAAGGCTGTTAAAAATAAATTGAAGAAATGGAAAAAAGAAGTAAAGTAAAGTAATAGTATGTTGGAACAAATGTTTAAGCTAAGGTAAAGAAATAAGTTAAGGACTTGCTGAACTGACAATTCAAATTGGAATACAAGAAGGGGAGGTGTGAGGAAGTCTGAGAAATAAGGTTAAGAATAATAAGTATTAGAAACTTTATGTGTTTTTTCTATTTTATTTTTTTTGTTTAGTTTTGAATGTTATGTATTTTTGTGTTTTTTGTTTTGCTTATTTTTTGTTTTTGTTTGTAGTGTGTTATTGGAAAATGCTAATAAATATTTAATAAAAAAAAAAAGAGAAAGGCTGCTCTAGACAGTGTTTCTGATAAACAAGGAGCCAAAATCGAGGCTCAGTGTCAATAGATTTCTGTGGTTTCACTGCCCAAAACTATGAGTATTTGACAGTATTATTTGCAGTATAATTCTTGTCCATCTCTGAGTATCCTCAGCAAAATAGAAAAGAAAGAAATGTAGTCAGTTCAGCCTCCCTTGTTTGGTGCCTCCAAATAAATCTCTTGGTTTAATCCTTGAAAAGGCAACAATACGCTCCCTCCCTTTAAAACATGCAGGTTAACCGTGAACTGGAAATGGATATCAGAGTCTCTTTCCAAACAATGATTCTGTTTTTATACACTGTCAAGCTAGCACCAAAATAGAACTACCGGTACTATATTGCCCACATAATTGAGCATTCCTGCAACCATAATTAGCACCATTTTAATTTGCCCTAAATAGCCAGTGATTTTCACTGTGCCCTAAATAGCCACCAATCTACCTCTCTTTAATGTTAATGGAGCAGAGTAGGGCACAAGTATTTGTAATTCAGAGGAGCTGAGGGAGTCTGCATGGATCATTAAGAGGAGAGAGCTTTCATTACCAAGGGAGGAGGGAATCTCTCTAGGAACTGATCTTGTCTTTATGCAAAGGAAACCAGGAAAAGGCAACAGCCATAAGATGAAGTTAACCCCTGCCTCAAACTGTCAGGAACCTTTCAAAAATTGTTAAGAACAAAACCAACTTATGACTTATTGACAACACCAAATGTTTACATCCATGTAAGTTTCAGTTAAGAAGCAGCATGCTGCAAAAATCTGGCATGACTAATAGATGGACCTTGACAGCCTTGGTTACAATTTGCCATCATGGTTGTATAAACTGTTATGTAATTTAGCTCAAGTGTAGTGTGCAGAACTGTTGAGCATAAACGGCCCACAAAGGATTTGCTAAACCATTCAGCAACTCTGAGTAGAATAAATATTAAGTCTCCTGTTTATGTTTACCATTAGCTTACTTATCCTAAGGGTGTCTCTCTCTGAGTCTCCTTTTTGTATTAAGGAAAAACACACCACTTGGCTCTAAATGCTTTTGGTTTGGTACCTTTGTGAAATAATCTACTGTAATCGTACATCTCTAGAAAATGAAGCAAAAATTAAAAGGCTGTCTTAAAATAGTGCTGATAATATGAACCTCAATACTGAAATCAATTGTTTCACCACGTTAACCTGATGTTTTGGTTGGCTATTGATGTTCCGTTCCACCTAAACAGATGTGTGGAGCTGTTGTATGTCACATGTCTGTTTACATTCCAGCACAGCTTGCTGGGAACTTCCATTTGTGTAAAGCTTTTGCGTTATGCTGTTTCTTGCTTGGACATGAAGGAGAGCAGACATGTTTTCTTTGTCCTGGTCTATGCTGAATAAACTGCTTGTAAATATGCTTTTCATATGCCTCTGTCTGCCCTTCCGTCGTGAAGAGTTTGTTATCTCTGCTGGCTTGCATGCTCAACTTCTGAAAGGCTTCTGAATCTCTGAGTCACAGTTTTGATGCAGAACCAAGGACTGGAGTTTGACCGACAACCGGCTGGTGGGCTGGAGCCAGCTGGGGGCCTGCCAATTGCCCCCATTCCCTTGGGCACATCCCAACAATTTTAGCCCTCCACCCACCTCCACTGAGCACATACACCAGGAGCACTTTACACAGAGAACACCTGTTTTGCACATACAAATCCAAACTGGATCCTGCTGCATGTGACTGCTGCCAGCAGTTTTCAGAGACATTTGCCAAGGCCCATGTCTGTTCTGGGCCCAGCAAGAGTTAGTAGCTCCATCTTCACTCTCACTTTGCGTAAGGCTCAGCTAGGTCTGAGGCAGCGCATGCTGGAGCTTGGCAGCAGAACGTCTGCCCTGCATGCAAAAAGTTCTATCTCCAGCCACACCACTTTTTGCAACCCTTAAACAAGGATGCACTTGTTCGCATATGGGAATCATGTAAATGCATAATTGGGCATTCCAGGGGACGTCAGTCTTGGGAAAGAGATGTTCTTTGTGTATGTGCATACATTCCTCGATGTGGCATGTACTCTCTAGAGCAGTCCACATCTTTCCCCAATCTCCCATCTGAGAGCTCCCATGCTATATGAAGAACTTGAGAAAAGAATGATACTTACAGGCCAATAGACATACGGTGGAAAGTAACATTTCCATGGCAAAGACTGCCACTGGCAACTTGACTGGCATTGACACTCGGCAAGCAGGAATCTGGAAGCGTATCCACAGAAGGGAGAAGAAAGCTCCCCCTTTGCCCTGTGATTGTGCCATCTAGATCTTTAAGAATCGCACAATGAGGAAATGGGAACAATATCCAATTTGGGGCATTTAGAAGTAGCACTTGTTCAGACCTCACAGCAAATCCGCCTGTAAAGTAGGGACAGGGAGAGAGAAATATGGTCTTGTTGCTAATAACTGATGAACAAGCTACAAAATCTGATTCAGTCAGGGAGGGGTCAGAATTATTTTGGGATATTGAAAGAATACGTTCATATATCATTGCTTACTTGTTTATTAAAGGCATGTATTACTTCATACTGAAAATCTATGACATATCCACTGTTGGTAACTAGAGATAAATGTATTTGGAGCATGGCATTCGCAATGAAATTGGCATCGTGTGCCTACTCAAAACTAAGGGTGGGATTTGCCCAGTAAATCCCGTCCATGGATGCCCAGCCTGCACAAGGACTTCTGCTTACGCAATGGGGCTTTCTCCTCTCTCCATCCCCTATGCCCCCCAAATTGGCTTGGGAGGGGGTTGGGAGAGCCCTCCCCCCAAAACAGCCCATGGGGGGGGGAAGAGAAGGGTTGTTCTGTCTGAAATGCTTGCATTGATGAGACATTTGTTATCGTGCCACGTTGAAGTTCTCCCTAAAGCCACAGTTTCATTGAAATATAGCATGCTGAAATGATACATTTATGGATAGTTGGTGTTCAAATTATTTATAGTCAGCTTTTAATGCTGTTTATGAATGTATGTTATTTTTATGGACATAACAAGATTTATAAAACATACAGTATTTCAGAAAACCGGATTATGGGCATGATCTCAGGACACTGCTTATGCCCCATTCATCAAATGTTGAGGTCTTATGATTATTTGAGGTGGGGTACAGAAGATAGTACCTCTTTAGGGTAAAATAAACAAACATTAAATAGGACTTTGTGCAGGATGTCAGTCTGTAGATAGTACAGTTTGTAGATAGTACAACTCCATGTCCCTTTTCTCATTATTCTGTTGCCTCATGTTTTCTGCCTATTTTATGAAGTTGCATTTGGATCAAACTGGACACGACCTTGATTGCATGAAGCCCATTCAGTTGAGCTCATCCAGGATCAGAAACACAGATGATTGGGGGGGGGAGAGAGTTGAATCCTCTCCCCTCCAAGGCTGCTATTTGCATTGGCAGGGAAGCCTCCACTGCCACCAGCATGAATTCCCTGCCTGCTGTGGTCACTTATTTGACCCTGCAAGGAAGCCAGTTCACAGGCACAGAACAGTCCACATTTAAATCCACCACCACATTTTTGTTTTTGTTTTTGCACAGAAAGCCTATCTTACCTTGACCTCGGTAACAACCAGAACAGGTGGCGATTGCAGTGCAATTGGGAATGTCAAAATTCATAAAGGTTGTATTTGAAATCAATAGTTCATGCCTTTTGGGAGTTTTCAGTCCTGCCTGCATACAAGTCCCATCCTGCAGCAGTAATATAGAAAGAGACTATATTGTGATAGAGCTCCAGCGGTTTCTTTTATTCTTTTCATAGGAACATAGAATTGTAGAGATGGATGGGACTCAAGGGTCATCTAGTCCAACCCCCTGCAATGCAGGAATCTCAGCTAAAGCATCCATGACCTCTGCTTAAAAACCTCCAAGGAAGGAGAGTCCATCACCTCTCATGGGAATCTGTTCCACAGCTCTTACTGTCAAACAGCTCTTTCTGTCAGAAAGTTCTCTTGATGTTTAGTTGGACTCTCCTTCCTTGTAACTTGAAGCTATTGGTTGAAGTCCTACTCTCCAGAGCAGGAGAAAATGAGCTCGCTCCATCTTCCATGTGACAGCCCTTGAGAGATTTGAAGATGGCTAACATATCTCCTCTCACTCTCCTCTTTTTCCAGGCTAAACATACCCAGCTCCTTCAACCACTCCTCATAAAGCTTGGTTTCCAGACCCTTGATCATCTTGGTCGCCCTCCTCTGCACACCTTCTGCCTTCTTAAATGGTGGTGCCCAGAACTAGACACAGTGATTTGCATGTCCAGAAAGGCTCCCAGATTTTCAGCTTTCTCTCCCAGGTCCTATCCCAATTATCCTATGTTTGATCCTGTGTTCTCTGCCTTCTGTCTTCTTCTCTCACGCCTCAGTTCTCTCACCTCTATGCAAATCTTCACTGAAATCATTGATTTATCCCATTGCTCATACTATGTCACACCCATTCTCAGCTTCCACCACTGGCTTCCCACTTGGTTCAGTATCCATCACAAATTCTGTGTCCTTCACTATGAAGCTCTTCATGCTCTTCCTGCCTCTAGGCCCTTGTGAAAATGTACCGTATTTTTCGCTCTATAACACGCACCCGACCATAACACGCACGTAGTTTTTAGAGAAGGAAAATCCGTAGGCATGCCACCCGTAGGCATTCCCTCCATAACACGCACAGACATTTCCCCTTACTTTCTAGGAGGAAAAAAGTGAGTGTTATGGTGCAAAAAATACGGTAAGTTGTGCAAGAATTGAAAGTTGTGTCTTTCACAAGTCATACCTGTAGACAGGGGGAGCTATGCACTTTCTGAGTTGCTAGCAGCTATTAAACCGAACTACACATGCAACGTTAATTTTAAGTTCCAACTGTAGGCAACGTTGCTCTCTGGCCTTGATGGAAGTCATCTCCCCTCCCCCCACAAATTAACTTGCTGTGTAAAGAGCAGAAGTACAAAAAGACAGAAGTAACAGCTGGTTTAAAGGCATATTTTAAAAATAAAAGGGCTGGCTGAGTGGAAGGTTTAGCCTTCTTGTTAAATTAATGTCATAAAGTTTTAATTGATGTTAAAGAGACATCATTATTAAAGGATAGAATTACATAAATTAATATGTAAATTATGACAAGACAACTCCTTATCGTGAGATAATCGAAGATAATCACACCCCCAGGGTGCTGTGAGGAACAAAGCATAGCTGAGTGCTTTAAATCTCTTAACAAGTATGGGGTGGGGGGCACTCCAATGCTCTATATCCAGCGAAAGTAAAACAAAACCAAAAGGCCGTATCTTAGATGTACTGGAAACCACCTATCAAAGATTTCCATGTGTCTTCTTGTTGCTCACCCCACTCTACCATTCTAATCTCTCCTGGCTCCTGAGCTTCTTTGCCTCAGTTTTCCTCACTTTCACAAGGAATATTGTTTCTCCACCATCTCACACTCCTAAGGCTCCCTGGGTTTACACACACACCTGCACACACCCTTACACACAGCTTATGGAAATGAAACAAACCCAGGTACTTGAAGGAGCACCTCTCCTGACATTGACCCGTATTAAGAACTTTGGGTTCTACTTCTGGGAATGGTGCGGCTGGCAAAAGCTATTAGTTCTTGGGGACCTTTCAATCAGAGAACAATAACTGGTGCAAGCCACTACAGCATCCCTTTGCTAGTCACCGCTGTCCAGGCAGCTTGCAGACAGAGATGTGTGAAGGAAATGGGCAAAAACATAGGGTCCTCCTTCCTTCTACAGTCTCTCTCCTCTACTCTCTGCAAGCCACCTCTCCTCTCATTTGGTGGGGCACCTTCTCTGGGTTGGGCCCAGGGATAGAGCACATGCTCTGGACAAACACGTATGCAAAACAACAACGACAACAACATCCCTCATATTTTTTATACTGACATAATTCGGTTCCTGAAATACTGGCTATGAATAAAAAGGGATTCTTGCTCGCTAGCCAACTGTATTTGTGCAACATTGGCTAACCTTTACAGCAGCTTCCAAACACATTCTGTTTGAGACACAAATACCCTGCACTCCCTTAACTGTTGTTACTCAGAGTTTAATAGGAATCCGAGTGGCTTTTGGTTTGGTCTACTCGTGGAGAGGGCTTTCAACACAATACAATAAATAGTTAACAACAGATACATAGTTTTCCTCAGCTTCAAAGCAGCGGATAAAGATGAACGGATAAGCCCTCACTATGCCACAGGGAATTATTTTCTGTTTTACAGATTAGAGCATTGAGACAAAGAGATTAAAAATATTGCCAAAGCAATGAAGGAAAAATTAGAACCAAACATAAAACTCAGACAGACTCTGGATGAGAAAGCAAATGTCTTCTCTAGTCGGGTCTTTCCTTATTAGTTCTGCAATAGTCACTGGGATACATTGAACATACAAAGTACACCATGCCTAACTTCATAAACCTATACATGTCTACTCAAAAGTAAATACCACTTACTCCCATGAAAGAATAAGGCTACAATCCTATACACATGTATTAGAGGGTAAAGCGCCATTAAACTTAGCCATAAGTCAACTAGCAACCCTGGAGAGGGCAGCAAAAGAACCTATGTCTCATTACAGCTCATTCACATCACACTAAACTATTTTTTAACTTGACATCTAGATATGACTATAAAGTCTGACAACAGTGCTGAGAAAAGACCTCAATATTCCCCCAAAAGCTGTTTTTTCTAACTTTATTGCCCTTTTAGCTCTTTAAGTTTGTTTCTTTGTTAGACTCTGAAAGTGGAGGACAACTTGAGTTCTTACCTTCTCATGCAAGTGACCAAGTAGTAAACTATTGGCAACAGAGGTGTTTCCAAGACTTTCCACAATGTCAATTCCAAAATATTTGCAAGACGAGATGTGGAAGCTCCAAAGCTGTAGGTTGCTACAGTTAATAATCTGTTAATAATAAATATTTTAAACATTAATATATCATTACAAAGGAAATCAACATATAAAGTAAATTAATAGTTGTCTGTGCTCCATAAGACACTGTTTGAGAAGACAGTGACCTCTCGGGCCTTACCAAAAATTATGAATTTACCAATCACCTAACCATTAATTACAATGGTGTTTTTTCAGTCTTGCTACACTTTATCACATGGCATGAATGAATTATGGTTTCCACAATTTATGCTACAAGGGACACTTAACTATGATTATGTTTTCCAGTTTTTATTTATTTTAATTGTGAAATAGTTAAATCACAAAGTTTTCGTATTTACAAAATGAGACACAAAGATACATCCATTGGGTTAACGTAATTTGTAAATTGTTATTTACATGGTAAAATTAGCATTATACTTAACTTCCATATGGCTCAATTTGTTTAATTTTTAAATTCCTGGGGACCAGCAACATCATCATAAAGTCAATAGCCCTGGTGGAGCGATTAAATGGCACTGCCACCTAGCTATGATGATGATGTTCCATCTCTGAGCCATAATAAATACTGTCCAAGGTATGTGAAATGAGTATGAAGGAATGCCATGCTTCTACAGGTAGCTTCTCCAGGGCTTTGGCTACAATCGTATTGTCCCAAAATAGCAACAGGCGTGATATAGCAATCTTGAGCCCTTACCCAGCTGACACAGTAATTTACCCACCCTGCCTTCCTCCCCTTTTATCTTATTCCTCATCTGCTTGATTAACAATGAGAAACAAACCAGAAGACTGGATTTTCAGTACGTCCACACAGGATCAAGACTGCAATAGCAGAGACATAAAATACATGCCCCCAATAGTTACCATAAAAAGGGGAAGTATATCTGTTTGGTTTTTTTAATCAGCCCTGAGTGCTCACTGGAAGGACAGATCCTGAAGCTGAGGCTCCAATACTTTGGCCACCTCATGAGAAGAGAAGACTCCCTGGAAAAGACCCTGATGTTGGGAAAGATGGAGGGCACAAGGAGAAGGGGACGACAGAGGACGAGATGGTTGGACAGTGTTCTCGAAGCTACCAGCATGAGTTTGACCAAACTGCGGGAGGCAGTGGAAGACAGGAGTGCCTGGCGTGCTCTGGTCCATGGGGTCACGAAGAGTCGGACACGACTAAACGACTAAACAATAACAAATATCTCTTTTTGAACTTTGTTTTTTGTTCTATTTTGACTTAGGTCTCCTCAGTTTATTATCATTTATTATCCATGTAAACAATGAAAATTATTGATAAATTGTTGCACAACAAAGTTACAGTAGTTGGAGCCAATGAATATTATGGTATATGTTGTAACTCTGACTCCCAGTAGCCCCAGCCTGCATGCTCAATGGACAAGGTCTCAAGGATGATGAAGTTCTTGTCCCAAACATGTCAAGGGCACCAGGGAAACTACCCCATTGCTAAAGTGTTTCAGAAGACTTGGTGGTGGGGAAGCAAAAAATTATGGTTATCCTACCTTAACTCCACCTTCACATTGCCAGGCTGTGAAGGTTTCGAATGTAACAGGCAATGTGGTGTTTGCTCTTTGAGGATGATATTCTGGGTATATTAGGAGTCCAAAGCTGTTTAAATTGAAATGAACGATAATGGCTTTATAACAAAACATTGAGATGGGAAAATGTGCAGATATAGGAAGAATGGGAGAGAACCCAGTTTGCATTTAAAGACAAATCTACATACTGTGACTCACACTTCCCAATACAATAGGTGAACTGAAACATAACCATCCTTCAAAAATTGAAGTTCTCTGAATTGTGCAATGTGGTCCTCATGCTAAGCAATCTGTACAAAAATGTATATGATGGGGCATAGAAATGCATATACAGTACAACCACATCTTGTGTGTAATTAACTTACACAATTTCAACCTTAAGCAATTGAAAGCTCACCAGTTAAAATAGTGCAAACTGGCTGCACACAAGGCAGAAAGCTTAAATGTTCTTTTTGCACCCGTTTTCTCAGCACACAAAGAGCTTGCCTGCCACCGTGCTTAGTGGGCTCTGAGGTGCTCTCACAAGATCTCACAAGAACTTGGACAGCCTTGTGAAATCTCACAACAGCAGCCCAGAACCCACGCACCGAGCGGGAGGGACTTGCTCCAAAAAAGGGAGCGTAACAGCCCTCTGTCTTGCTTGTTGGGTAAGATCCACTCATCGCGCCCGCTCCAGAAGGTATTCGTACAGAGGCAGTTGGAGTACACGCTTTTTCAGGTGTATGCACCCACCATCCCCAAAATGTAACTTCTGAACAAGATATGATTGCACAGTATTAGTGAAAATAACTTTTTAATGAAAAATTGCATATAAACATGTGCATTTGAAGAAAGCGTGTTCTCCTTCAGGGAGAGCACGTGTTGCGGTGGGGTCTACTGAGCCACCCCCTTTGTTGCTGGGTAAGTTCTCCAAGATGGCCAGGGGGCATTGATTGGATTGCCGAGTTGCTGGGGGAAAAGTTATGTTGCAATTTTGGTGGGAGGGGTAAAAGGTTTAAATACTCTGCACGCAGCCTTCTACTTTCTCTTTTGCTGCGTGCAACGGATCACCTGGAGCACTTGGACCGTCTGGAGGACAGTGGAGCGATCTTCTCATTGTCTGGTTACATTTCTTTATTTTCCCCTTCTTTTTAGTCTTCTCTAGTCCCTTAATTAATTTAATTCCCCCCCTTTTTTCTGTTTGATTTCCCACCCCACCCCTTACCCTGCCCTTTGGGAAGATTCTCCCTGTAACTGTGAGCGCTGCCTGTGCATAATCCTCCTTGGCTTGCCTTTCCCAATAGGGAGAGAGCCCCCATTAGGGGCTTTCTTTTGCAAAGAGGTTTTCCCCATATTCGCCTGTTTGATTGTGGGGCTAGTCAGGGCTGTTCCCAGCTTACCTGGAATCACTTTCATTTATAGTATCCCCATAGGTTGGCTTTATTTTGGGTGCGTGCAGTGCTGTTGGCCAAGTTTTAATCTAGCCTTGGGCGGGAGCACTATATTGAGTTCCTTTAATATTGCAATGAGACTATAAAAGGCAGAGAGCAGAAGCAGGGAGGCCTTCACGGCCTGCTCGGCCTGCACATATCATTCAAGCCTAGCCTGCTACAGTTAGCAGTACAGTAATTGTTAAGTCACTGTGACATGTGACTCTCTTTCTCTATAAGAATTTATCTGTTTGTTTGCAGGCTCACTTGTTGCTAATGTATATCTTAGGCAGACAGAGTGGAGCCAGAGGCTCTCTGTGCCTCCAATGAGCACTCTTTGTATGCTCTTTAACTATGCTGTTTCTGAACAAGTTTATTTTCTTCAAGTTTGTTTTGCCCTGATAGTGGCGACTGCCGTTTTAGAGACGAGCCATTGTGGCTTAGTGGCTAGAGTGCAGGACTAGGACCTGGGAGACAGGGTTCATATCCCCCACTTAGCCATTGTTATAACAAAGCAAAACAAGCTGCTCCTTTTGGACTATTTTGTTGCTGGGTAGTTTGGCCCATTTGTGATATTGCTCCCAAAAAGAACTTTGGGTTTCTTGAAGAGGTGCTTCCCTCTAAAGGGCAAGCAGGGGTACCTGGACAGGCGGCGGGCTGCCTCAAGTTTGTTATCTCATTGGAAACATTTATGTCTGGCCTAGCAGGTGATCCTAGGGCTTGGCCCGCTTGGCCCTATAATTTGATGGCCTCTGGCAGCGTTTCTGGCCTGAATAGCGTCCCCATATGGTGCACAAAGCATTGGTTTCACCTGTTCCTCACATTGTTTAGGTTTTTTCTTTTTGGAGTCTATGACAGGGCCTTTGCAGATGCCTCCAGAGCTTGCCTCTCCTGCAGAGGATGACTTGCTGATGCCCCAGGTGCCTTCTTCCAGAAGGAAGCGTCTTCAGAGGCAGAAAAAAGCGGAGCAGGGATGATGCTTACACCTCCTTGCAGGTAAATCATCCCTGGGCTCTGATGATGATTCAGACATCACCTTGGACCTCTCCAGGGGTCAGGGTGAGGCTGTTCCGGGTCTTTAGGGATCATCCTGGATAGCTCAGCTGGTCAGCGTATGGTGCCGGTAATGCCTAGGTTGCAGGATTGGTCCCTGTTTGGGACAGCTGCATGCTCCCTCATCACTCTACCTGGACACTGAGGTCCAGCGCCAAGGGCCTTTCTGGTGGTTCCCTCACTGTGAGAAGCCAAGTTACAGGGAACCAGGTGGAGAGCCTTCTCGGAAGTGGCACCCGCCATGTGGTACACCCTCCCACCAGATGTCTACTACCAGACTTTTAGAAGACATCTAAGGCAGCCCTGTTTAGGGAAGCTTTTAATGTTTGATGCATTACTGTATTTTAATATATATATATTTTGGACGCTGCCCAGAGTGGCTGGGGAAGCCCAGCCAAATGGGCGGGGTACAAATAGATTATTATTATTATTATTATTATTATTATTATTATTATTATTATTATTATTATTATATTGTGGGAGAGTGGACTAGATGATCCTTGGAGTCCCTTCCAACCCCACTATTCTATAAGTGGTAATTCACTATGATGGGAATGTTAGACGCAGGGCTGCCATCATCCCCTCAGCTCACTAGGATCCCAGGGACGGGGACATGTGGACCACTTGCGCAGCTCCACATTTCAAATGGAAATTCCCTGAGCAATAGAACCTGAAGCTGGTATGCAGGAAGCTGGCCCGGTGGCAGCTTTGTTGGGACTTCTTTAGGGTTTCTGGCCAGCGTTGGCCCTGTAAATTTACACATCATGGTGGCAACACGAGGCAGGGCATCTTGCCCAAGCGGGAGCCGGCAAGCAATAACTCAATACCTCTTGCCCATATTTCCATAAAAATATCTCCCTTGAAAGCCTGGCTAAAAGGTTATCTAGATGGGTCAGTGGCTTTGTGCTTGTGGGAAGGATTTTTCCCAATGTTTGGGATTCCTCTGGCTTTTCAGCCAGTGGCTCGGAATACAGCAACTCAAAAGCCAGTTAGAGAGCTACCTGTGGTAGCCTGAAAGAAGGTTAGGAAGCAGCTTGCATTGGGACGTATGGTGGGATCCCCTTGATTCTCCTTCTATTCCCGATTTTCATTTATCCCCATTGGGGATCGTCCCTAAGAAAGCCCCATATAATTCCATCTGATCCATATTTATCGCATCCCAAAGGCACCTCAGTGAATGATGCTATCCCTCCGGAATTGTTCCGTGAAATATGCATCTTTGGATCAGGCAGTTGAGCTTACCAACAAATTGGAGGAGGTGCCTTGTTGGCATTATGCGATATTGAATCAGCTGTTAGGCTGCTGCCGGTTCACCCTCAAGATTTTAAGTAGTTAGGCTTTAATTGGATGGTCCTTATATTGATAAGGCGATGCCGGTGGGTTGCTCAATAGGCTGTGCAGCACTTGAGTCCTTTAGCGCCTTTCTGGATTGAACATTGCGAGTCAAGACTCGTTTAACTGGGGGTATCGTTATGTGGATTATTTTACTGGCTGGTTCATGTGACACCAGCCACTGCTTAGGCTAACTGGACGCCCCTTTATTCCCTGAGGAGCTGGGTGTTCTGTTGGCAGTGGAGGACAGTGGCTCCTACTGCCCCTTTTAACGTATTTGGGGGCTAGCTGGATACCATTGCTCAAACATCTGCTTGCCTGTGTAAAAGCTGTTTGCCTTGAAGGACGTTATTCTTGTAATACTTCCTCTGAAGCAAGTGTTGCTTTGTCAGATCCTATCGTTCCTAGGTCAGTTAAATTTTGCATGCAGGGTGGTTGCTCCAGGCTGCCCCTTCCATTCCTGCTTGGCCAGGTGGTCTCATGGCCCGGGGTCCCTTCATCATCATGTACAGTGGCCTTGAGCCTGGCAGGGCAAGGCAATCACATGTGACCTAACTTTTCTCGAGTTTTCCCCATTGTAGTGTCAGCGCACATCTGGACTGAGGAGTTTAGGGACCGTCGGGTCTGTCTTGGTCTGATAACCAAGCAGTGTGAGAGTCCTGGCAAAACGGTCCTCGTGCTCTGGCAGAGTCTTCGCACTGCTTAAGGTTTAATATTGCGTTTCTGCTCTCTTTATTTCGGGATCGTCTAATGTTTTCGCTGTCGCTCTATCCCGTTTTTTCAGTTGGAGAGCTTCAGATCCTGGGCTCTGGACGCCCAGCTATAGCCGGATTTTTCCGGAGCTCCTGTGGCACTTGGCAACAATTAATAATTATGAGGAGTAGTAGCTTACGTTTCCCCATCCGCTTTCAGGTCTTATGAGAAGGCCTGGACTGATTTCTTAAAATTTAGTTGGCAGTCCTCGGCCATTCAGAGGAACCTGCCCCCATCTTCTGAGCAGGACCTGCAGTAATTCGCCCACCTGCTGCAGATCGGATACACTGTTAAAACTATCAGAATTCAGTCCGCTGCAATGTCTGCTAGAGTAAAGCTTTAATTTTTCAGAGACCCTTCTAAAAGTGTGTCGTGCGCAGGGTCTCGGAAGGTTGGAATAGGCTCCAACCTTCACAGGACAGCAGGCAGGAAGCCGGTCAATCTTTGACCTATGCAGTATCCGCAACAAGTTAAGACTTGTCGGCTGGTTCAAGATCAAGACGAGACTTCTTTCAGTATTCCATTGTAATTTTGGTGTACTGAGGGTTGGGGAAATTGTGTTGGAGCCAGCACGGGGCTGAGAGTTTGGAGGCTTATTGCCTCAGGACTTTTCCTTATCTGCGTTGGAGCTTGTCATAAGTGTCTGGAGCTCTAAGTCAGACCTAGTGAGCAGGTTTGCCACCATCAGGCTTCCAGTCACAGGTGAGGTGGGCCCTTGCCCTGTTATTGGATACCGGAAATATTTGGCTTTTCGTTCCCTTAGGGGCTGGCTCGATCTTAGTGCACAGAAATGGGTTCCGGTTCGACAGGCATCTAATTGCTCACGTCGTGCGCCAGTTATTGCAGCCTGCGGCTTGCCTACCGCTGAACACGCCTCATTCAGCCCGGTTAAGGATTTGAGAAAATTCTTAGCAGTGAGGCCCTCTGGGGGGGGATCCACTGTTCATTCATGAAAATGGTCGTCCCTTGGCACGGCATCAGTTTTCCAAGGTAATGCGTAAGGTTATTTCTGCTTGTGGGGTCCCGGCTTATGGTTTTGCACCCCATTCCTTTCGCATTGGTGCTGCTACAACAGCAGCCCATTGGGGGTTGTCGGCCCACAGGATTAAGGACTTGGGCCGGTGGAAGTCTGATGCGTTCAAGGGTTACGTGCGGAAGAGATGTTGAATTATTGTATTGATGTGTGCTTGTTCTCCACCCTGTAGGTCTCGCTCCAGTCCGTATCTGGATTGTGGGGCACAGCATCGTTCACTGGGCTGGCATCAGAGCGAGGCAGTCTGGAAGGGGACCGGATCTTGGCTTCCCACAGCACGTACAGGTGTCGTGGATATCCTGACGGGGAATGCGGTGGAGTGAATTCATCCCACTAATTAAGCGGAGGGTGCTTTCACATGGTCCCCCTTTGGCAATTGTGGTGCAGTTGGGGGAGAATGATATAGCAAAGGTTGATTGCTATACTTTGCGCTCCACAATTCAAAGAGACTTGGGGGAGTTGGTGACCTTAATACCTACCGTTAAAATATTTTGGTCACAATTGCTGCAAAGGAGCAATTGGCTGGGCATTTCTCAACCCAAGGCTGCTGAAAGGGCCAGGAAGCGAATTAATTCCGCAGTGAGCAAAAGGGTAACGGAATTGGGTGGGTTGGTGATTTACAACCCAGATATTACCTTCAAGGCTCTGGCCCTTTACCGCAATGATGGGGTACATCTTTCCGAGCTGGGGAATGATGTCTGGTTGGATGCGGTAATTGAAGGGTTGAAGAATGGGTTGGGATTGTGAGTGGTTGGCGGCGAGCATAAAGGGCTCGATTGGCGGTTAGGCATTGGTTATAAATCTGGTGGAGGAGGGGTTAGGATAGGCTGGGCCTGCCCCTCCATGGTTGCTGCGGAAAGGGAATTCCGTTAAAGGAATCCTGGGGCTTGCCATCTTTTCGTCCAATCCCTGGAATGGGACTAGGGCCGGCAAGCCTTCGGGGAGCAGGCGGGTGAGAGTTGAGGGTCTGTGTCTCAGCTCCAATTCTTCCCCGACTTGCTTTCCCCCGCACTGTCTTTCGGTGGTGCCCGGAAGTCAGTTCTGTCCCCAGGCGGGGGGACAGATAGTCTTAACCAATGCCTAAACAACCACTCACAGTTTGTATTTTAATAAAGTTGTGGCCAAAATCATGCCAAAAATCTTAAACAAAAAATTACGTGTCCGTTGTGAGTTATTTTGGGGGGTGGATTGGGGACCTCAACACGCAAAGGAACCAATCCAGGCTCTTGGCAGCTGGAATACCAATTTTTGCAAGTTTAAAAGACAAATATATTTTCCAGGAACACAATCTAATTGACTGTGGATTCTGAATTTGTCTCATGATCTGATCAGTCATGATCTGCCTGAAATGAATCAAATGAATTCACTTTGGAATTCAAGTTTCTTCCTAAATGTACGTGTTCTTTATACTGAGAAGAAAATGTGATTCCAGTTCACAGCATATATTCACAGGCAAATATTACTGAATTAGCTGTTACTATAAAACACACACTATAACAAAAACTGAAAGTCAGAGCCGGGTATTTTTATACTGAGGTACTTTGAGGATGGAAACATCAGTAGAGGTACCTGACTCCACAGGAATTAAATTATAGTAATTACTAAGCACATACAAAGGAAAATAGAAAAAGCAGTGGGTAATCAGGAAACTGAATAGTAAACCAGGGATAAACAAAAACACCCTGTTCAAAAATCTGTGTGATCATTCCTTTTTTTGCAGATTATTAAAAAAATGTACTTAACTGTCAGAATGGATCAAATACTTCTAATACAATTACTAACAGTCAATTTATAAGCCACACAAAAAGCCTGAACCACTATATATGGCTGTGTACTTATTTGTTTATGTGTGTGAATGTGTGTATATATAAATTGGGGGTCATTTTGAACTAGAATATGCAGGGTTCTACATTTCAAACATGAATTTTCGCAAAAAGCACACTTAAGACTGACTTTAAAAGGTAAAGGTAAAGGACCCCTGAAAGTTAAGTCAAGTCGCAGACGACTCTGGGTTTGTGGCGCTCATCTCGCTTTACAGGCTGAGGGAGCTGGCATTTATCCGCAGACAGTTCTGGGTCATGTGGCCAGCATGATTAAGCTGCTTCTGGCAAAGCCAGAGCAGTGCACGGAAATGCCGTTTACCTTCCTGCCGGAGCGGTACCTATTTATCTACTTGCACTTTGACGTGCTTTTGAACTGCTAGGTTGGCAGGAGCAGGGACTGAGCAACGGGAGCTCACCCCGTCGTGGGGATTCGAACCGCTGACCTTCTGATTGGCAAGCCCAAGAGGCTCAGTGGTTTAGACCACAGTGCCACCCGCGTCCCTGTAAGACTGACTTGGAATGTATCAAATACTGAAGCCTATATGCAGATTCTACATCTCTGAAATGAAATGCAACAGCTGTTTACTAGATGAAAATACTAGGCAATAGTTTAGAACTGGGAAAGAAGAATATATGTAATTGTAATTGAAATGAGCCCTATTTACAGTCTATGAGAAATGGACCATAGCATATCAATATGTTTTCATCCTGCTGGGGAACAGACCCTATTAAACATCAGAGAAAGCATTAAACACCCCCCCTTTATTGGCTATTGCAGTTAGCATTTAAGAAGATGAAGAAGAAGAGTTTGGATTTGATACCCCGCTTTATCCCTCCCCTTCAGGAGTCTCAAAGTGGCTAACAATCTCCTTTCCCTTCCTCCCCCATAACAAACACTCTGTGAGGTGAGTGGGGCTGAGAGACTTCAGAGAAGTGTGACTGGCCCAAGGTCACCCAGCAGCTGCATGTGGAGGAGCGGGGAAGCGAACCCAGTTCACCAGATTACGAGACTACCGCTCTTAACCACTACACCACACTGCCTTTATGCAGGAGAGTGAATGTGTGCTCACACACATGTGTGCACATGCTTGCATATGTGAGAGAATGACAGAGAGCAAGCAGGGAGAAATATTATCCAATCAAACTGAATGCAGAAGTACCTTGTGCAAGAATAGGCTCGATTCTTACTGAAGGACAGAACTGGAGCCTCTGATGGTCCTGAAGGAGAAAGGTGGAAAAAATAGCCATGTCCCGCAGCACACACTGTGTTACCCTGAGGAGGAGAATATGGTTATAGAACATCCATCTCAATGCAGTTAAGATCCCAGAATACTGGAAAAAGTTGTGGCATTTTATCTTCAGACCTATATGAACATCCATGTCAAGTTGGTTTGGAAATCCAAAGATTCAGACACCTCAGGATGAAAACTGAGAGACATAATGTTACTTCAGAAGGAGTCAGATATGGGGCTCCCTCCAGCCAGAAGACTCCACTGCCTCCATCAACTGACAGAGAGCTGGAGGGGCCTCTCTAGGGTGCTTGACAGGGTTTGTCAAGAGTTTCCCAACATGCAGACAGCCTCTGTGTGGCACCGCATGTAGACAGAATAATGGCAGGTCCAACAGTAAAGGAGAGAAAACAAAAACAAACCACTGCCTGTTTGTTCCTTGTTTTCAAATGAATATCAGAGCAAAGCAGGTAAGCATTACTGGCTAAGAAAAACAACATATTCAGCTAAAATATCCTGCATCTTTTCAAGCAGCTCTAACAGTTTTGCTGGTGCAGTCATGGTCTCATTCAGGCTTCCTCAAACTCGGCCCTCCAGATGTTTTGAGACTACAACTCCCATCATCCTTAACCACTGGTCCTGCTAGCTAGGGATCAGGGGAGTTGTAGGCCAAAAACATCTGGAGGGCCGAGTTTGAGGAAGCCTGGCTCTCATCTAAGACAGAGATGCGCAACTTCCAGCCTGCCAAGTCTCCTCATTTAGTGTGTGAGACTGTTTTGTGGAAACAAATTACACCTGACATTACACAGGGAAGGGTGAGCCTTCAAAGGACCAACAGGGAGTTTTACATGGGCTTCCAATTGCTCATTTGCTAGAGAAAATCAGCTGTGGAGTTGAAAGAGCCAGAGGATGCCAGGATAATTCACACCCACCCATTAGCCGGTGTGTGTTGCTCAAGGTGGGGACTTTCCCTTCAGTGCAAACTGCTTTTCTCTTCCATTGCTGCTCTTCGATGACAGCACTGGGGATGGAAAGGAGAAGAGCAGGGAGGTTTAGAAGGCCTTTCCAGCGCTTCTTCGGGGGGGGGGGGCAAAGTGGGGAGGATGACTTCTAAACATGATTCTCTTAGTGATCACGCTGCTGGTTTCTTGCCTTTTCAATTGCTATTGTGCTTTGTTTATTAATGGTAGTTATTGCTGGTTCTATTTATTTTATCTCTTGGTAATTTGTAAAAATTGTGTTTTAAATGTTTCATGTGACTGGGGTTGGGGTGGGGAGTGGCCTAAATATTAAAGGTAAAAGGACCCCTGACCATTAGGTCCAGTCATGGCCAATTCTGGGGTTGCTCGCTCATCTCGCTTTATTGGCCGAGGAAGCTGGCGTCATGTGGCCAGCATGACTAAGCCGCTTCTGGCGAACCAGAGCAGTGCATGGAAACGCTGTTTACCTTCCCGCCGGAGCGGTACCAATTTCTCTACTTGCACTTTGATGTGCTTTCGAACTGCTAGGTTGGCAGGAGCAGGGACCGAGCAACGGGAGCTCACCCCGATGCGGGGATTCGAACCGCCGACCTTCTGATCAGCAAGTCCTAGGCTCAGTGGTTTAACCCACAGCGCCACCCGCATCCCTGCCTAAATATTACACCTAAGTAAATAAGTGGGCCAACTTTTTAAACTGTATTGTGACCATTATGATACATGTGCCATCATACCAGGGAAGAAAATGATTTATGCAAATGAATGGAAAACTGCAGAACAGCTGATTACATGCACCAATTCTTTAAAATCCCTTATAAATGATCAGGTAGCTGAAAACACTAGACATGCACAATGTTCACAAGACTTACAGGCACTAAAAACAAACAAACAACAAACAAACAAACATTTCTCTCTATAAAGTATATAGGTAATATTATGGCTTTCCCCCTTCCTGCAATTCTAGGATTTCATACTTGTTGAATGCCCAGCAACCAACATTCCTGACACTGAGAAAAGTGGCAAAGACTACATGCTTAGCATGGCCAGATCAAACACAGAAGACTGGGTGTGATCCAACACATGTCTGCCACCGCGAATGGAGCTCCTCCACAGGAACACACAGGGCAGCTTACAGTTCCTGGAACAGGGACCTACCTTCTTTACTTTCTTGCCTCTGTAAAGTGCCCGGCATATTGATGGCATTATTAAAACCAGTATGATAAATAATAATAATAAACCCTACCATTTGGTGGGTTTCTCACTAGTTAAAGGAATTCTTTGCAAATTTATACATTTTGAAGAAAACTCTCACTACAAAATCATTATTAAAAAAAAACCCCTGGACACAGAGAATTAGAGTCAGGAGAATCTAAAAGGGAATTAACCAAAGTTGCAAAGAGTGAATTTTCTGCCCAGACCTTCAACAGTATAAAATCATAGTGGAAATTTGGTCCAGATGTGCAGTGGCCAAAAGGTGGCCACTTGTGTCACTGGAAGTGTTTTTGAGGTGGATATTTGTCCACAGGGACTGGAAGCCAGACCACCAACTCACTTCCCAGAGGTCAATGGAGAGCTTTAAGAAGATAATGACTGTTCATTTCTTGTGACCCAGATCAAAGGAGAGCCAGTGACCTAGAAGAGAGAGGCTCCGTATCCCGTTTCCAGTCTTGTGACCTATACAATTTTCCCACTGTCCTGGTGTCTGACATTTGTCACAAGGGTCACAAAGCAAAGAGACAAGAATAGTGCCGGAAGCACAAGCCTAGGCACCTTTTTGGAAACGCAGCTTTTCAGACCACACTGCCCACAGCACAGTTAATGCAGAGCTTCAGTAGTCAACTCACATTATAGTTCAGTGACTATTTTACCTACGACTCCAGTAGTGCATTCTGCATGATTTGTGAGGGCGAGAGTCCAGCATATTTATGCAGACAGCTGGTAGCTTGACAGCAGCGGTCTCGGCGAAGCAGAGAATTTTCTGCAGAAATAAATTATTTGGGGCACTGTATTCTATAGATCTCTCTGCAGCTATATTCCCAGAGAGAAAGTGGTTTATTTCCATGAGTATTTGATAGCAATTGAATACAGCCATATGACCTTTTAAGCGATTAAGACACCACATGTGGATATTGAACATATTTTGTTAATGCTGAGTTTAAATCCAAGCTCGTCTCTCTACTTGCTTCCTTATCTTCTCCCTAATGGCAGATTTTAAGAAGCTTGAAACAATAAGCCAGCATCAATGCAAACTCTTTATTCAATATCCACCATCATCAAGCCAAGTCATTCCTTAGCATGATTGTGGGGGACACCTTCCTAGGTGGTCTGACAAAGTAAAATGCAGTGGATCAAACAGTTCACATGTAATCTGGCTCACATGTTACAGCCTAATTCTCACAAGAAGCAGAGAAGCTCCCATGAAAAAACATGGCAACCCATAGATAACTATCATAAGCAGAGAGAAGACTAGGCTAGAACACTCACAGCTATTTTTCTGTATGTGGGGAATTTTATGTATGGAGCAGCACTTAGTCATGTGTGTCTCTGACTACAGGCTGAAGTGCTCCAAACATAACTCAACTACTTCATCTGTGGTTTGTGAGAATTAAGCCTTAGATTGTGCATGTAGTCACATATTCTGAGACATCATCCCAAGTACCAATACAGTGGTACCTCGGGTTACAGATGCTTCCGGTTACAGACGCTTCTGCTTACAGACTCCACTAACCCAAAAATAGTACCTCCGGTTAAGAACTTTGCTTCAGGATGAGAACAGAAATCGTGCTCTGGTGCCACGGCAGCAGCAGGAGGCCCCATTAGCTAAAGTGGCGCTTCAGGTTAAGAACGGTTTCAGGTTAAGAACGGACCTCCAGAACAAATTAAGTTCTTAACCCAAGGTACCACTGTATAAACATTGTTATGCAAGTCATAACAGTTGACTTGCATCAAAATATTTACATTAGTACTTAGAATTATGTGAATTGCCCCTCCCTCTCCCAACATGCAAAACAGGAGGGAAAACCATGGTTATTTAATAAATGAGAATATATCGCTCATATGCGCTCCCAGTGCTGGTGGTGTGGAGAGCAGGAGGAGCAACAGGCCTAATCCCCTATAATCACCACTCCACCATGAAAGAAACAGCTTGAATGGTGTGGGAAAGCAGGAGGGATTCCCCCACCTCTCTCTCATAGCTCAAGAACTCAGGGTCACCTTGTGTGTTGGACTAGGACTGGAGAGAACCCAGCTTAGGTTTTGGTTTTGCCCTGAAAGTCACTGAGTGATCTTGTGCCAGCCACTCACTCCCACCCTAACCTACCTCTCAGGACTGTTGTGAAGATAAAATGGAGGTGGAGAAACATGCATGCCACCTTAAACTCCTGGGAGGATTAGCGGGGTACAAATCACTGTCATCAGACAAAAGAAAGTACTCCTTTTCATGCAGCACAATTAGACAAATTTATAACGTGGGTGGCACTGTGGTCTAAACCACTGAGCCTCCTGGGCTTGCTGATCGGAAGGTTGGCGGTTCGAATCCCCGCAACGGGGTGAGCTCCGGTTGCTCGGTCCCTGCTCCTGCCCACCTAGCAGTTCAAAAGCACGTCAAAGTGCAAGTAGATAAATAGGTACCGCTCCGGCGGGAAGGTAAACGGCGTTTCCGTGCGCTGCTCTGGTTCGCCAGAAGCGGCTTAGTCATGCTGGCCACATGACCCAGAAGCTGTATGCCGGCTCCCTCAGCCAATAAAGCGAGATGAGCGCTGCAACCCCAGAGTCATTCACAACTGGACTTAACTGACAGGGGTCCTTTACCTTTACAAAGGTTGGTCTATTCATTGCTATTAGTCATGATGGCTATTGGGGTGCCACAATGGCAGAGGGGCTATTGCTTTCACACCGTGCTTGTGGACTTCCCAGAGGTAACTGTTTGACAGCAAACAGAATCTAAAGGAAGAGGGGAACCTTGTGAAAACACTGTCACTTATCTTGGTGCTCTGTGACATCCTTACAGCTCACCTCTATCGAATCATCAGGAGCCTGGATGTAGAATCCAGCAGGTGACAAGGTTTCAACACTGGAAAGCCCATCAGTTCCAGAAAGCCCAATAACTGTATTGTGCCATAATAAGTTATTTTGATCCAGCGAATCTCCTAAAAACAAACAAAGATAACACATTAACAAGCTGCCACAGAGGCAAGGCATGCAATGGTCACAGAATATATACCTTGAGATGTTCATTAGTTGGTTCCTGCTCAGTAACTAAATGGCAAATCAGTGACACTTTGCTTACAGTTTCAAAAGCTTGATTAAGAAATGGGACACAACTTGTGGGCAAAGCAGCAAAAGGCTGCTAGGGGACAAAAACGATGGAGATGGTCCAGAGAATCCCTCATTTTGTTTAGATGGAGACTAGATTACGGTTCTTTAATAAAAATTAAATCCATTTTGTTTGCAGCATTTTGACTTGTATTGCAAAGATCAAGATTTCCCTCAAGTGCTTGTAAACCAAAGAGACAAATAAGTAGAAGGAATTACAAAATCCACAGTGCTGTATCAGGTTCTGTAGGTCAAACAATCAGCACCATATACATTATTTCAATTTTTCAATTCTTAGAATAGTTTTGCTGCTTTTATTTAACTGACATTTTCTGGTTTTATATAAAATGTCTGTTTTTCATCTTAAGGGGAAATTGAAAGTTTTTGAAACTAAGCAATAAAATGAAAGGAGTGAAATGTCAAGTAAAAAGTATGGAAATTTTTAAGAAAAAATATAGTTTTGGGGAAAATGAATCTTCTTGAAAATTTCTACTAATATTTCATAACACAAATTTATTTTGTATAACTTACCCACTCTAACTCCATGGCCCATAATGTTGTAAAAAATGTTGTTTTCCACCCTGAAATCTGACACCCCATGCAGGCTAATTCCACGAGCAAAAGAATCTAATACAGCACAGTTTCGAAAATAAGAATCTAGAAGAAGAAGAATTGTATAAAGCAGTAGAATTAGATAGAAGTAGAATTTCATGCTGTATCTTCATTTCTATTTATTTTCGCTTAAAATATTTTTATCCTTTCTTTCAATCATATTTCATAAGACAGCTTGCATCATATTTAAAAATAATATATAAATAAATAACCAAAAGTGCAGCGTAACAAATCAAAGCAAACAGGGATTAAAAAAGCAACTGGAGCTAAAAGCCTGTTCCCCACTAAAACCTAGGGAAAGAACAGGGGTTTTATCCTATGCATGCTTACTTGAGGGTAAAAGGTAAAGGGACCCCTGACCATTAGGTCCAGTCGCGGACGACTCTGGGGTTGCGGCGCTCATCTCGCTTTATTGGCCGAGGGAGCCGGCGTACAGCTTCTGGGTCATGTGGCCAGCATGACTAAGCCGCTTCTGGCAAACCAGAGCAGCGCACGGAAACGCCGTTTACCTTCCCACTGGAGTGGTACCTATTTATCTACTTGCACTTTTGACATGCTTTTTAACTGCTAGGTTGGCAGGAGCAGGGACCGAGCAACGGGAGCTCACCCCGATGTGGGGATTCGAACAGCCGACCTTCTGATCAGCAAGTCCTAGGCTCTGTGGTTTAACCCACAGTGCCACCCCCGTCCCATTACTTGAGGGTTTGAGGGTAAGTCCCAGTAAACTAAACATGCTTAGATTGTTCTGTTATTTGGCATCTTGCCATATGAGGTATCTATTAATTCTGTCTTGTGTTTATTAATTCTATATCATGTTTTTTGTTTTGTTTTTAATATTGCACATTGCTCAGAAATTTAAAATTTTAAGCAGTCTACACATTTTCTAAATAAAGGCCATCAGAACAAGCATTGAGCGGTCCTGAGCTTAGAGTGCAACAAAAAGATGACCCCACCAGGGAGACTCAGAACCTTGGTTCTGAGCATGTGAGTTCTTAAAGTCTGTCCTCCAAATAAGATCATAACAATTGAGCTGATCCCTATGGGACCAGTTGGCTCTTGGTTCTAAGCTATTTAGGGCTTTATAGGACAAGACCAGCAGTTTGAATTGTGCCCGGGAACACATCAAATGCCAGTGAAACCCTAAAAACTGAAAACATACATTCTTTCTTATAAGTAACAGTCAGCAGCCTTTCAGCTTTATACCAAATGAAATGAAGTTTCCACATAGTCTTCATGGGCAACTCCTCAATTAGAGCATTGCTGTAATCTAACCTAGATGCCACCAGGGCATAGATAACTACAACCTGATCACATTTCCCCTAGAAGATATGCTGCAGTTGGCATACCTACCAAGTTAAAGTGCCAACTGAGCATTTGGGAAGCAATCAGTCTGTCTGGATCTAAATGCAGTTCAGCCACGAACTGTGGTCCTGATCCCTCATTCCTGTCTTGTCTTGTGAATGTCATCTTACAGGATAACCAAGAAAGTGTTCTGGTCTTGCTCCCCCAAAGAATCTGGAAGCCAACTGAAATATTTCTAGATAACCAGCTTCATCCAGAGATATTTAAAGTTGATCACCCAGCACCTGTTGAAGCATCATGGTGACATCACCCCAGAAAAGGACATTTTGGACTGACCAATGGTTACCAAAAATCTCCTTTTATTAGTCCAGAAAAAGTGACACCTCCAAAAAATTTCTGGGTGTTATTGTCTGACTGAAATAAAGGTCTACTCAGTTGAACATGAAAGAACAGCTAATAAGCTCCACTCCTAGTTTTGAGTTTTTAGCAATGTCATCATCATCATCATCATCATCATAATTTATTTGTACCCCGCCCATCTGGCTGGGTTTCCCCAGCCACTCTGGGCGGCTTCCAACAAAGATTAAAAATACATTAAAATGTCATACATTAAAAACTTCCCAGAACAGGGCTGCCTTCAAATGTCTTCGAAATGTTAGGTAGTTGTTTATCTCTTTGACATCTGTTGGGAAGGGCGCTCCACAGGACGGGCGCCACTACTGAGAAGGCCCTCTGCCTGGTTCCCTGTAGCTTTGCTCATCGCAATGAGGGAACCGCCAGAAGGCCCTCGGTGCTGGACCTCAGCGTCCGGGCAGAATGATGGGGGTGGAGACGCTCCTTCAGGTATACTGGGCCGAGGCCGTTTAGGGCTTTAAAGGTCAGCACCAACACTTTGAATTGTGCTCAGAAACAAGACTTATGATGGAACTCAGTTAAGGCCAACAACTGTTTGTTTTTTAAAAGGCTGCTTAGATACAAAATATAATAATTTTTGCTCACTAGTCATGTGGGCATTTCCAGCAATGGTCAGTGCACTGAGATGCTTCTGGAAAGCTTGGCCTACATGCCGGAACTGTACACCATCTAAATGAAGCTGAGTCTCTTCACCACTGTAGGCCTGCACAATGACAACAGCCCCCATATCCCGCGATCCAAGTTTCCTCTCACTTTTCTTGTAGAAACAGTCTGAGACGTCTGAAAAGCAATGGTGAAGGTATATAGCATGCAGGGCAAATGTTTAAAAAGTATGAGGCATCTTCACAATCTTCCATCAAGTTACAAAAAAAGAGATGTAATCATGAGACATGAAATACTTTAGGTTTATGACATGCTCCACTCACTGGGGGTGAAGTAGGTAAAACTTACTCAGGCTGGTGGCACAATGTTTGTTCATTAGAGTGCTCACATGATGACCATTCACACAAAAAAATCATAAATGTGCAAAGCAAATAATAACATCTATTCTTCTACTAGTCCTGCTCAAGAAGAATTTTAGTGACAAATACCGTATTTTTCCCTCTATAACACGCAGATTTTTTCTCCTAAAAAGGAAGGGGAAATGTCTGTGCGTGTTATTGAGCGAATGTGTGGTCCCTGGAGCCAAAAAATCAGGCAAAAATCAAATCGCGCTTCACGGAGAAGGGAAACCTGAAAAGAGGAAGCGGCTGCTTTCCTGCATTCTGCCTCAGGGTCTTACTGCTCACCCTCCTCTGTTTCCTTGCTGTGTTTGCTGAAACGGAACAAAGAGCAAGGAAAGCCCCTCCCCTCCAGGCAAGCAGAGGGGAAAGCAGAGTGTGTTCCTTCTAATTCCTCTCTGTGCTCCGGTGCTGCTGGGGGAGAGGGAGAGAGGGGGGGGAGGGAGAGAGAGAGAGAGAGAGAGAGAGAGAAATGGCTGGGGTGGGGGGAAACTTTTGCCTTTCTTTTCTCCCTCCCGTTAAATCCCTCTCCTGCATTCTTAGCCAGCTGCTTCTCTGCACACCACCTCATGTCCCTTCTTTGTTTTTCCTTCGCTCCCCATTTAAAATGTGGTTACAAAGCATAGATCCACATGGATCCTCAGGATCTTTGCATTGGGTCACCCCAAATTCACCATCAGATCACATAGCATGTCCATGGCTACAGCCTGCACCAAAAAAAATCACGCACCCACTGTTGCCTGGGGCTGCAATGGTGCAAAAATGTGGTTACAAAGCATGGATCCACATGGATCCTCAGGATCTTTGCATTGGGTCACTCCAAATTCACCATCAGATCACATAGCATGTCCATGGCTACAGCCTGCACCAAAAAAAATCACGCACCCACTGTTGCCTGGGGCTGCAATGGTGCAAAAATGTGGTTACAAAGCATGGATCCACAGGGATTCTCAGGATCTTTGCATTGGGTCACCCCAAATTCACTATCAGATCACATAGCATGTCCATGGCTACAGCCTGCACCAAAAAAATCACACACCCACTGTTGCCTGGGGCTGCAATGGTGCAAAAATGTGGTTACAAAGCACGGATCCACAGGGATTCTCAGGATCTTTGCATTGGGTCACCCCAAATTCACCATCAGATCACATAGCATGTCCATGGCTACAGCCTGCACCAAAAAAAATGACGCACCCACTGTTGCCTGGGGCTGCAATGGTGCAAAAATGTGGTTACAAAGCATGGATCCACAGGGATTCTCAGGATCTTTGCATTGGGTCACCCCAAATTCACCATCAGATCACATAGCATGTCCATGGCTACAGCCTGCACCAAAAAAATCACGCACCCACTGTTGCCTGGGGCTGCAATGGTGCAAAAATGTGGTTACAAAGCATGGATCCACAGGGATTCTCAGGATCTTTGCATTCGGTCACCCCAAATTCACTATCAGATCACATAGCATGTCCATGGCTACAGCCTGCACCAGAAAAATCACGCACCCACTGTTGCCTGGGGCTGCAATGGTGCAAAAACGTGGTTACAAAGCATGGATCCACAGGAATTCTCAGGATTTTTGCATTGGGTCACCCCAAATTCACCATCAGATCACATAGCATGTCCATGGCTACAGCCTGCACCAGAAAAATCACGCACCCACTGTTGCCTGGGGCTGCAATGGTGCAAAAACGTGGTTACAAAGCATGGATCCACAGGAATTCTCAGGATTTTTGCATTGGGTCACCCCAAATTCACCATCAGATCACATGTCTGTGGCCACAGCATGAAGCACAAAAATGATACATCCACTGTTTCATTCAGAATGTTTTTTCCCTTGTTTTCCTCCTCTAAAAACGATGTGCGTGTTATGGTCAGGTGCGTGTTATAGAGCGAAAAATACGGTAATTAACAAAATTGTTTCTGAAATGTTCAGGATACCCCAAATGTGACTAACAAGAAGGGATGGAGTAGGGAAGTTTGTTTGGTTTGCATTCTAAAATGAACTAATTTAATTCACTGGTGCTATGGATGGAAGAGAAATTCACATTTAAAGCCAAATCTATTAATTTGCACTTTCTGAAAGAATGAGAACAAAAACACAGCCATCCCTCAAAATTCATACTTATCTTAATTTTGTGAGGCAGGTCTCCAATGAATAATTACAAATATATAGGGGAAATGTTCATTAAAATGAATATATTAGTGAAAATACCACACAAAAATGCAATCATGCATTTTATTATGATAAATTACTTGCAAAAATATGTGCATTAGTCAAAACTGCACTAAAAATGTGTTCATTAGGAGAAATTCGCATTAAAACCTTAATAAGGATTTTTTTCAAATCACTGCAGAAATGTGGAGTACTAAATTTAAGATTGAAGCAATGAAAAACTAAGAAAACCAAAATTTACATATCCTCCCATCCCCAGCTGGTCCCATACTAGTATGCAGACTGGAACACAGCTATGGTTCCTCATCATTGTGGGAAAAAAATGTGACAAGTGGGATGCCGTAGGGTTCTGTCCTGGGCCCTTTGTTGTTCAACATCTTTATAAATGACTTGGATGAAAGAATTGAGGGGATGCTCATCAAATTTACAGAGGACACCAAACTGGAGGGGTAGCTAATGCCGCAGAAAACAGAATCAGAATTCAAAATGACCTTAACAGATTGGAGAACTAGGCCCAGGCTAACAAAATGAATTTCAGAAGGGACAAGTTCTGCACTTAGGGGAAAAGAACCAGATGCACAAATATAGGATGGGGGACCCCTGTCTTACTAGCAGCAAATGTGAAAAGGATCTAGGGGTCTTGGTGGACCACAAACTTAACATGAGTAAACAGTGTGATGCAGCAGCAAAAAGGCTAACATTATTCTAGACTGCACAAACATTAAATAATTAAATATATATATACCCTGCCCATCAAAAGAAGTATAGTGTCCAGAGCAAGGGAAGTAATAGTACCACTCTGTTCTGCCTTTGTCACACCACACTTGAAACACTATGTTCAATTCTGGGCATCACAATTTAAGAAGGATGTTGACAAGCTGGAACATGTGCAGAAGAGGGCAACCAAGATGATCAAGGGTCTGGAAATCAAGCCTTATGAGGAGCGGTTGAAGGAGCTGGGTATGTGTAGCCTGGAAAAGAGGAGACTGAGAGGAGATAGGATAGCCATCTTCAAATATCTTAAGAGCTGTCACATGGAAGAGGGAACATGATTGTTTTCTCCTGTTCTGGAGGGTAGGATCAGAACCAATGGCTTCAAGGTACAAGAAAGGAGATTCTGATTCAACATTAGGAAGAACTTTCTGGCAGTAAGATCTGTTTGACAGTGGAACAGTCTCCCTCGGGAGATTGTGGACTCTCCTTCCTTGAAGGTTTTTAAGCAGAGGCTGGATGGCCGTCTGTCAAGGCTTCCTGCACTGCAAGGCTTGGACTAGGTGACCCTTGGGTCCCTTCCAATTCTGTGATTCTATTAATCTCTTTATGTTACCCTTAGAGTACCCTCTCTCTCACCTCCTGAAATATCTGCTTCTTTGCACTGCTGCAGGTGGGAAGCCCTTTCCGTGGTGACATTTCCATGGATGACCACACTCCGACTGACCAATGCCACAAGAGCTCTGAAAACATGGTGCTCTCCAGACACCTGTTCTTCAGCAATACCATGAGGATACCTATAGGATAGATAGGAACAATCGTAGCCAGCTTAGATTTTTGTACCATAAATCTAGTCACAAATGAGAGCCAGAATTCAGTTGCCATCCATACCTTTTGACCTTTCATTAACTTTTG
This sequence comes from Podarcis raffonei, assembly GCF_027172205.1. Taxonomy (NCBI): domain Eukaryota; kingdom Metazoa; phylum Chordata; class Lepidosauria; order Squamata; family Lacertidae; genus Podarcis; species Podarcis raffonei. The sequence goes on from NC_070604.1 coordinate 4,775,577, forward strand.
ACGAGCTGTTTGCAATTGCCCCACCTCAACCCAAACCAAACAAGGAAAAAACTTGGTTTGTTTGATGATAAATTTGCCAACATAATATTATTTGCCATGATAATAAATTTGCCATGATAAATTATGCAATGATAAATTTGCTTAAGACTTTAAAGATGCCGCAAGACTCTTTGTTGGTTTTGGTTTCCAGAAACTACCCCTTTGGAAATAGGAGATGGAAGGTCTTTGGGGCTTGGAACACATGTTTAGCTCCAGTGCCGAGCCCTGGATTATGTGCTGCAACAATAAGAGTGGGATTTTCTGAGAATGCAAATAATAGTTTCCCTTCTTCTCCAATTGTACCCAGTCTACGCATATAACCATGCACATAAGTGGCCGCTTGAGTTGTGATGCAACTACATGAATGCAGCTTCACTGTACAAGTGCAAGGTTACAGTAATTTCTCCTATATCATTACAAGCAGTACTGTGCATATTAATAGTTCAGTCCTTAAAATGTTTATGAGAAGACCCATTGAATGCAATAAGGGTTAGGGCACAATCCAAATCTCCCCACCCTTCCACACCAGTAGGACTTTACAGAGCAGTGCATTTGCAACCCTGCTGGCGCACAGCAGCTAAAACAGATGGTTGGCGGGAGGGACACAGTTAAGATGGCTATGCACACTTATGCACCCAATTACCCCACACTGGGCCTCATGCAATGGCCGTGAGGTGGACCTGAGAGATGTTTGGATTGCTCCTTAGTAAATGTCATGAGCCACATGGAAATGTCTTGACAGGATTGGCCAGAGAAGGGCAGAGGAATGGGATGAGGGTGCCGAACTGGATTCTGGAGAAGAGCCCAGTGGTGTGGCAGGTGATGATCTAGAGGCAGTGTGGTGTAATGCTTAGCGTTTTGGACTATGACCTGGGAGACCAGGGTTCAAATCCCCACTCAGCCCTGAAACTCACTGGGTGACCTTGGGCCAGCCACCATCTCCTGGCCTACCTTATAGGGTTGTTGTGATGATGAAACTGGGAGAAGAAGAACCATAGACACCACTTTGAGTCTCTTGCAAGATAGAGGGGCTAGATAAATGTAACAGGCAAGCAGGCAGATAATGTTTTTGGATGGAATGGGTTCTCAGAGAAGAGGCCCAGCTCAGTGAAATCAGATAATCTGGCCACCACAGGAGAGCCACCCAACCTGCCTCCACTGCTGCCTCCTGTCAGGGAGGTGCTCCCTACCTCTGGGGAGGTAACACCCATTCGAGGCAGCCATGTCAACTCTGCCTCTGGTGCAAAGTCTCAGCAGATCCAGCCTACTCATAGGAGTGCCCTTTGGCTTGCCCAGTCCTGTGACTTGGGGGAAAACAGTGTGAATGACTGGGCCACCTCGTTCTTCAAAAGGGAAGCTTTGGGGGGGGGTGTTAAGTGTTGAGGCAACTTCTAAGCTTATGCGTGGCCATGTATCTTACAGCTCTGCTGTGACTTCTGAATCACGTAACCTGATCTATGTTTAAGCATAGTAGGGAATCCTGGAATAAAGCGAAGAAGAAGAAGGAGGAGGAGGAGGAAGTCGGAAACCTGTGTACTCAGTCAACCAGTGGAAGCCTGAGAGTAATTGTATTTAGGATTGCAGCCTTAACATAAGAAGAATAACCAAGAACAATTGTAATATTTAGAGAATTGAATCTGAATTAGAATATAGAGTAACTAAGTTTGTTGTGGTATAAGCTTTCGTGTGCATGCATACTTCTTCAGATACACTGAAGCAGAAGTCCAGTAGCACCTTAGAGACCAATTCAGTTTGTTCTTGGTATAAGCTTTTGTGTGCATGCACACTTCTTCAGATACCAAGACCAATTGTATGAGCTTTACATTAACATCAAGGTCTGCTGAAAAAATACCTGAGAGGAGATGAAACATAGAGTTCTGTGCCATTTACAGTCTTGACAGTCACGACTTCCTCTTGTTTCTGGGCACTTCTAGGCCCTCCTCCACATATAACAACTTCATCTCCAGGTTTCCAGTCCACATGATCCACCAGAACTAATTTTGTATCATTGGGACGTGCGGCTGATTTCAAGTGTGTGACTGTCACTTTAGGGACACAACCTACAACATAATGTGTAGAGACATAAAGAGAGACAAGGAGCACAAAGGTATTGTAGCTTGACATTTTGGTCATACAAACTAAGCATTCTGATCTCATCTCCCAACTATTTCAAACCTACAATTCAAGCAAAATCAGTAACAAACAACTATGCATGCTTGCACTGTTGGAACAACCTTTTTGGTGCTACATTGAAATCCCCCCAAAGCTTTTAAATGAATTTATGAATAATATGCCACAATGGTGGCAATGCTCAGAGAAATGAGTGAAGTCCCAGGTCCTCCTTCTCAAAGTTTCCTTAAATGTTCTCTTCTTTCCCTTTCAGTAAAGCTAAAGCTAATGTATTAATATGAATCGTCTCATTAAATAATCATTCTCCCCTCTTCTGTGTTTGTTTTAAACTTAAGGCCAGCTAAAATACAGAGCAGCACACTCATTTTTCTTCCATGCACACTGAAATGATCATGTAGAACAAAACAAAGATGAAAACCCTCAAGCACTTGGAGGCCAACAGAGAAGGGTGATGTGGAAACAGAGAAAGCAATGATCCATGCCGACTCTGCAGTCGGTATTTTTGATGCAACTGTAATGCAAACAAAGGATTCTAAAAGTCCCCATGTGGGTGGAGGCGGTAGACTCTGTTTTGCATATCGATTACTGTATCAAGGTCAGTGTGAAGTATCTGAGAACCTTTCGGCAATACACTTTCAGGGAGCTTGTCATCTACAAATTACTGTTTATACAACACCATCAAGATGCATGGCATTTTGTAAGAATTCCATAACCAAAAATTTAGGATCCTACATCCAATGAACTTACACATTTGGTGTTGACAATGTGGAAAGAAGAAAGTGGCAAGGGGTGTGAGCAAACGCTGGACCATGCACTTAGGATTGGTAGAAATCATAGAGCCGTAGAGTTGGAAGAGATCCCAAGGGTCATCTAGCCCAGCCCCCCTGCGATGAAGGGATCTCAAGTTAAGGTGAGTTTTGAAGAGTTATAGGGCACCACATCTACATGGAGAGAAGCCCAGAGTTGCTGGGGCAACAAAAGAGCGCAGAAACATTTTTAAAAGTATGAGGCTTCCAAGAGTCTGAGGATGGCGGAGTTGCAGGAGCAAAGATCACAGAAGATATTGAAATACAATGACATCTAGTACCATACACACAAGAGAGGAAAGGAAACTATTTATTGTAGGTAACGTTGTAGGCATATTATAAGGTGACTTAAACCATGTGGAATTGTCAATACCTCCTATTTACTGTGAGCTAAGACGGTTAAATAGGCAAAGTTATGCACAGGCCATGCCAAAGGAAAAACCTAAAAGTCAGACATCAGTCTGCATGTCTAAAATGCAATAAAGGGAAATACACTGGGTTGACCCCACTTAGACAAGCCTTCTCAGACTGACTGATTTCCTGAAGTCTTGGACTACCCCCTACATCATCCAATGGCTGAGACTGATGGGAGTTAAGAGTTGGGAAAGCTGAGTGAAATGAAAAACAAATGATCAGTTCCTGCCATTAATACAATCACATTCCATTCAAAATTAGAAAACAAGGACTCTGAACTCTCATGGCATAACAAGCAATCTATGACCACAAGTATTAATGAGTACATCTATACCCGTATACTGGGAACCTGACACTTGATTAACCTTCATGAATTGTGGAAATAATCCAAAAGCAGAAAAGATAGATCGTCAGCTTTCCCAGCTTTCATAAATTACTGGTTCATTAGCTGAAAGTTCCAACAGCTGTGCCAACCAGGAGTGACTAATAGTTGCTGAAGTCGCCTTCCGTGCCATTTTAGCATCGCCTTGAATTCCCCCGGAGAAACCTCAACTGAGTTCCACCTCTTCAGAACAACAAGCTGGATTTCCTCCAAAAACTGGAGTCTGAGCCAATTCCAAAGAAAATTTGGCACTGGGATGAGGGAAGAACTTAGGGAGAACAAGGCCTGGGGGCCAAATGCTTCCTCTGACGATTTTCAAGATGATCCATCACCCCTTTGCTTGCCCTCTGCAACAGACGAAATTCTTTGGGAAGAAGACTTGTCACCAGAAACAGATTGTTCTCAAGGGGCTATCGCAAGCACCACAGCAGTACTTGGGGAGGGAGGCAGAAATAAACCCACCAGAGATGGCATTCTATTTCTCATAAAAGGATGGCAGTCAAAAGCAAGGGAAATTAAAATCACTCCGATTATTCTTTACCAAAAGGCCTGCCACTGGAAACATTCCCAAGTACTAAAATATGGATTGGCTCAATGCAACTCCTCAATTATTTAATTCATTTTTTAATTATTAACTAGTGCCGGTTGGAAAACAACTCTTCCACAGACTATTTTTGGAGGCAACACCTACACCAGTTAGAAGAGAAACATAACTGTGCACTCTGTAAATTAAGACACATAAATGCTTTCAATGTATTGCAATATCAACAATGCAGCACACTGTATTACTCCGAATATCTACAAAATAACTGGATGCGACCTGCACTCTTTTGCAACAGTACATGTGTGGAGCACCCCATTTCAAATCCACTGCCATCCTCATTCTCAGCTGCGTTAGAAAGTAGCTTCCATCCCACTCCCCATTCTTCTTCAACTCAAAAGAGAAAATAAGGTTTTTGGGGAAATTTGGTAACTACTCAGTAGACTAGGTGCACAAAGTTGCTTTATAGATGCATCCTTTGAGGTGTTAAATAACCTGCTTGTGCTGAAACTGTATATTTGAAGTTTAACACAATAAAACAAGAAAGAGGGGAAATATTACAAGCAAAGTATGCTGAAACTATCGTTGATGGGTCTAAACAGAGGTTGGCAACCATTTTTTTCTGTCAAGAACAACATTCATCTGTCATCTGTTCTTTCAGTCATCTGCCGGGGAGGACATGTGCCAGCAGAGTGCAGGGATCCAACCAAGGCAATGTACCTGGGAAATACTGTTGTTGGGTGTGGGACCTCAGAAAAAAATAGTCAGGGCTCCTGCTTTTATTTTTCTCCGCCACCCCCTTTCCATCAACATACTATTAGGCCAAGGCCATAGGATTTGTTTTGTTTTGTTTTAGGAGGAAAATAAAGCATATCTTCCCCACAGAAGAATGCTGCCAAATTTGAAACCATCAAATTATTTATTTATTTATTTATTTATTTATTTATTTATTTATTTATTTATACCCCGCCCATCTGTCTGGGTTTTCCCAGCCACTCTGGGCGGCTTCCAACACAATATTAAAATACAGTAATGCATCAAATGCCAAGATCTCCATGGGCTACCAAAAAAACACCTGGAGTTTCCCCCCATGAATTTTCTTACCTTCTGCTGTGGGCTTCCCCAAGTGCAGTGGGGTAATTTGGGGGCAATTTCCACGTCCTCAATCCTGCAATTCAACACCCACCCAATGCAAAAACCCGTAACATGCCGCTGAGCTGGAGTTGTAAGCGCTCTGCATCATCCGAAGTGCCCTGTGACTCACCAACAAGTGAATCTGCAGCCTTCAGAAGCCTTTGGCCTTTCTTTGCTTTTTCAAGAGAGGTCTCTCCATCAGTAGGGTCAACATGGAGCCCAGTCTACAAAGGGTTACCAGCTACCAGAGGCGCCAACTTGCCCCTCCATGCAGCAGGCCAAGCCACGTGGCATCCCGCCAGTGCTTGCGCGCTGGGTGTTGAATGGGGAGCGTGGAGCTGTGCTCTGTGCTCGGCCTCCTTCTCCTCATGGCATTGGAGGGGGGGGGAGACAGAGCGTGGCTGCTGGGCTCCGTGCTTAGCCTCCATTTCCATGCATGTGCCTGGCAGGGGCAGAACACGCGGAGGGCGATATTCACTCTCGCTCATTCCAAACCCCTCCCAGTTCCTGGGCTCTTGGGCAGGGGCTGGGGTCTGCAAAGGGCAGCAGCAGGGAATGTCGGCCCCCTCAATATTGGGAGGGCAGGACCCCCTGCCTCAAAATACTGAGGCGACTGAAGCCTCTTGCACCCCTTATACCCCTATACCTGGCTCCTCTGCCAGCTACCCCTGTTCTACATGCAAACCATGTGCAATACCATTGAATTGTGGCCCTGTAGCAACAGCCTGCATTCAGTTTTTCTTCAGCAGCTCTGGAAGCCTAAAATCTTCCTCTAAACATTTTGCCAAACAGCTCTTGGATAAGTTAAGTTTGACCTGAGCAAACTGCAGCCATTCAAAATCAACGTGGATTTTCTCTTCTATCTTTTCTATTTGTGCTTTGGCAACATTATGAGCACCAGGGTAGCTGAAATAGGAAGGAGCTTCCACAACTTCTATAAATCAGGCGCTGTTTGTTCCCTGTCGTGAAAGTTTAGAGCCACCTCCGTAAGCCACTTCAGGCCAAATTCTCTGTGTAGGCAGCTTGTTGATGCAAAGCAAACTTCTCTCAAGTTGCTTATATGCTGGTTGACACTCTGCAAGCTTTTCATACGTTCCCTCTGATAAAACAGGAGGTCTTTGCTTATTTATGATGACTAAGTCCTCTAGACATGGAAAATGAATCTATTCCGTATCACTATTTGCTGCTAAGGAATATTCAGTGTCCTGGGTTACTGAGAACTCCTTAAGCAAAACCCCCTGAAGCTTCCTAGTATCAAAGAGAAAGTACTTCAGAAGGAGAACAGCCTACTGCAGAAAAGTAGAATTTCTCATTGCAGCATGGTGCAAAATTTGGAACTTTTCTTGTACCATCTCATATCAGACAACTTTTCTTCTTTCTTTTTTCACCATACATAATATTTTGGAAAGGGGATAACTACCTAGAAACACAAATATTAAATCAATCACAGTGTTTTGTGGCTTATACTTGTGAGCAATTTTCAAGAACGTGTTATTCCTCTTACCCAAGAAGCAGGCCTTCAAGACAATTCTTCTCCATAAGTCTCAAAGTATATCAGTAGCTAGGGGTCTCCACTTACCTGGGCTCCAGGGGCCCATTCTTTTTCCTCCCCATTCGGCCGTGGGTGGAACGCTCAGTGTCTCCCCTTCCAACCGCACAGGCATTGGTGGCAATGGTCTGTTGGAACAGGCCAATCTGGAGACACCATTAAAGGGGTCCAGGAAGGGGGGTGTCTGGGAGTCCAGCAGCCATAGCACCCTTCCCAATGGTGGCCCTGGCAGGATCGTAACATCTGATGTATGTCAGGGGATGGCCCCGCCTTATTTATTAAACAGTAGGTGCATTGCTTGATACCAGATACATACCCAATACCTTGGCCAAAAACTACTTACACCTGTAATCAATAAAAGTTTTTGCCTATTTCAGCCCCTCATCCTGGATCCCATTAATGGGATACTCCATTCCCCTAGAAGGACAGGCAGAGGCTTACAACATCCCCTCCAACCATGCCTAACCCACCAAAGTTGGGAGGAAGGCAAAACCCTCAGACAAGGCCAATTAGTCTGACAGAAAAATACCTCCTGGCCCTGAATATGGGGACTGAGAGCCTCTATAGCGAGGTCAAGCACCAAACAACTACTTCTGGTAACAAGATGAAACCAAGAGAGTGTGGGTAGGAAAAAGAGGGGGGGAACCAGTGGTGCCAGTGAAGGAGTGGGCCACCTTTTCTTTTCATGGAGTGGACTGGAATGAAGTCCTCTTTGGAGCCCAGTCCACTCCGCCCACCACCCAAAAGACCACCCCTGGGCTCACCTGCAATTAGCCAATTTGCAGGCAGGCTGAATCCAAGTCCCTCAGCCAGTGAGAGAGTGGATTGGTCTCTTGCTGACCAGAGTTCCAGCAAGGAGAAATTCCCTAGGGCTGAGGCATCAGAGGCCTGGCAGCAATGCCACACCCCGGAGGGGAATGAGCAGAACTCCCCGCTGCCTTTCCTCTTCCAATCTCCCTGGTAAGGTCCACCACACCGCCCTGCAATCTGCTACTGGCAACAACAGTCTTGTTTTTAGTCAGTTATTTTACCATTTCCCTAAATCATTTATTAAAAGCACCACATTTAGGATTTAGTCCCGCCCAACACTAGCAAATTAAGTTAGGGTGAACCAACTGCTGCATTACAATATTGCAACCATTATAATGCTAGCAAAGTGCTGCCAGTATTTTCCATAGGTATTGTCAGTTGACAGTAGCATCAGGGGCCAAGCTGGCAAGATGTGATGTGCAATGCAATGAACCTGTAATTCAGATTGCACTGCTATGAAAGGGAGGAAGATATCATGAGGGCTAAGTGCGTAAGTACAACACAGACTCATCACCAGCTTCTCACATTTTCCATTATTGCCAGTTAATCTCCTAAGCAGTTAGTGAATGAGACAGAATGAGCGCTTTTAGGAACATCAGTGTAGGGCAAGATGATAATCCAAATGTTAAGATCTGTTGCCTATAACTTCAGGAGCTAAAGGTCGGTCATTATGAAGGGGAATTGGAGGGGTGGGGGTGTGAAGAAAGGAAGGCTGATGATTCCTTGGTTAAAAGACAAACCTAGGATTTGGAATACATAAACCTCTAGGATGCCTTGATTAGATTACTTGCTGTGATCTAGGTCCACATTTCAACAGGAGCTCAGCTCTAGTTCACATTTTTAAACAACTATTCATGATTCATGCTTTATGTCAAAGTGCATAGCATCTTTCACTGAAACGCTAAAATAAGGTGAGAAACCAAAGCTACTTCCAAACAGGTTGCTCCCAGTGTTACCCAATCACTGGGCTTCTTTTGGCTATAAGAAGAATTGTGTTTAACTCTCCACACTGCTGGGTGTATGCACTTTTTAATGTATACATTCTGCTATGTCATATCCAGTGCTGAAGATGAGGAACAGGAAGGTCCAATTCACCTGAACAACCATTTGAAGCAAAGCACACATTCACTATAATCTTTGCAGTAGACACCATTTCATTGCCCTGCAAGGAACAGCTTGCATCTGGATGCGGCAAACTATAATGCGGGGGGGGGGGGAATGACTGAGGAACCCTTTCCATGTCATTTCAGCAAGGTGGTTTATTGTGGCAACTGGAAAGGTTTTTTTCTTCTGATTTATTATTTAAATAGGGACGTGGGTGGCGCTGTGGGTTAAACCACAGAGCCTAGGACTTGCCAATCAGAAGGTCAGCGGTTCAAATCCCCACGACAGGGTGAGCTCCCGTTGCTCAGTCTCTGCTCCTGCCCACCTAGCAGTTCGAAAGCACCTCAAAGTGCAAGTAGATAAGTAGGTACCACTCCAGCGGGGAGGTAAACGGTGTTTCTGTGCGCTGCTCTGGTTTGCCAGAAGCGGCTTAGTCATGCTGGCCACATGACCCAGAAGCTGTCTGCGGACTAACGCCAGCTCCCTCAGCCAATAAAGCGAGATGAGCGCCGCAACCCCAGAGTCGGTCACGACTGGACCTAATGGTCAGGGGTCCCTTTACCTTTATCTATTATTTAAAATGGTATTACGATGTAATAAAATAAATATAGCATATTAAAATAAAAATTTTAAAAGCATTTTAGTGCTATTTCCAACTAGATAAAATTAGCAGTTCACATTAAATAAAAGTTTTTAAAAACCACAAAATGCTAAATTGGTTATGGTGCCTGTGTGCTGAGCTGTTACTGGTTTAGCCACCAGATATATACCCAAGCCTCCCTCTAACTCCTGCCCTTCAAATATATGCATAGAAGAGTATCACTAATGGTATCTACACCAGGAGAAATTGTACTATTCTTCTGGTAGGGAAAATACAGGATGACAATAATTGGACGATGCATCATATAAATGCTCTGTACAAAGTGAGCTATCTAAATATTGCAATTCCATGCTAAATGCCTAGAATGGAAACACCTCAATCAGCTCAGAGAAACCCAAAGCTCTCAGTGTTGCCTGAGAACTGGATTCAGAACTACAGTGCCTTTGTTTAGTTTATTCTGCATCCAAGATTCAGGTTTTCAAAGACTCTGGAATTATCCATAAGAGAGCAAGGGAGGCAGAAGCAGCAGAGAAGGACAGGGTGAAGGGTGAGAGAATTCCTGACTATCTCAGGAATAGCATCAAGGTACTCTGTATAGGTCATGTTCACACACAAGTTCAGACACTTCCAGTGTTGAATCCTGCACCAGATTCATCAAACAGTCAAACAGTTCGTCTGTGCCGTAGTGGGGGGGGAAATGGATAGGTTTGTTTTATTTGCAGCATGTCGTCTGTAATTCTTCTGCATGCTATCTCTTGGACAAAGCTTGCACCACCTGAAATTCTGCATGTTCTCTCAGGAACTACAGCCAGCCCGTCTAGATCGATTATAATGGAAAGGACAAAGATATGGCCAAGGCCACCAAGCTAGATTTCTCTTTGGAAACTTGTCAGGAGAGTTTCTTGGGGAATACATATGAACAGAGCCAGAGACATTGATAAATTTCTCTTCTGAAGAATCAATAAAAATAAAAAAAAATCCCTCCATCCTATTCAGGCTTCTGCTGTGGACACAAGGGCCATAATTACATTGTCAAAAATTCAAGTTACCCCAGCTGACTGAGACTTCCTTTAAACCTGACATGTGATTGGCAGGCAGTTTATGGGGAGTGTGGTCTGATTGGCAGGGGAGCTGGGTAAAGCCAAAGGCAACAGTGCAATTTCCCCGTCTACTCCGACCACCCGAGCACAGGACTGCCGCGTGGAGAGAATTCTGGGAAAACCCTTAGTCATATTAACATATCAAAGGAAGAAGCTGACAGGCAGTTACTAAACAATCAGGATTCAGCCATTGCTATAGAACGCTTGCTTCCAAATTTTCTATTTGGAAGGAAAATAAGAAATTAAATTACATTCAATCCTGTCTACTCAGACAGCTGATTTCCCTCCCCCTCAAAAGCCTGTTTGTTTAATGATTTAGATCTGCTCTAGCTATACACATTTATTTCAAAACTATAAAAATGTTGACAAGCACTCCAATTTGTTTTATACTACAAGCTAGGTTGATGCCATATTGGAACCAGGAAAATGTGTTTGTATTTGACATAAGCAGCATGAAGGCAGAAAAGTATGTGTTCTTTTTTCCATCTTACTTATAGAGGCTCAACTGCATTACGACTAAATGGCGGATTACACGCTTTGAGTGAAACTTAATTGTACCCATGCACTGGAACTGCGCCTCGGACAGGAGATGGGATGGCAAGCCCAATATTTCTTGCATCATTGCTGAAGAATTGAAACCAAAAGATGTTTCCAATAGAATGGGCAAGGCCACCCAGTTCTTCTCCCTTACTGACTTTTTGATCACCCAGTCTACTCTCTACAGCCATGGACATGACTAGAAATAGTCATTGGTATTTCATGTGGATGTTCCTTTCGTCTGTCTTTTTATGGCACCTAGGTCAAATGCTCTGGAGACAAGGTCCTGTTGCCTTCCATACAAATTCTTCTCCTGCTAGCAAAACAGGGGGAAGGCATTGGACACTAGTAAAATCCAAGCAGAAAGAACATGCTGGCACTCCATAGTTCTGTCAAATCATCAATCAGGAGAAGAAGCAAGACCAATAAAAAATGTTGCTCTGTATCTTCACACCTCTGAGAGAGGTCCTCCTCTTCAGGGCTCCTTCCAATGCTGTTCAGACCTTGGGATGCAGGTCCCATGCGTTTCCTCTGCCTCCTGTACCACATCATGGTAGAAGGCTCGCGTTTGGAGCTGGCTAGCACCCTTTGGTTTTATTATCTATTTATTTACTTCTGGAAACATCAGGGTTCCCTTGAGAAGGCCAACACTGCCCTCGTGTTTCTCAGTGACCTCATTCTGTCAGCACTCACCACTTGAATTCATTATCAGCAAGAGTGATGTTTGAGATATCACCAGCCACAGGAACAGTGTGGCATATTAAGCAGTTGCCTAGGCAATGTAAATTGAACAGCCTGACCTTGGCGGAAACGGAGACATCCCTCCAAGAATTTCGCTTGCGTAATTGGGCCTTTCTTTTTTGTGATGCTCTTCAGAGTAAGCAGAGACCATTTTGCACCTTCAAGCATTAATGTGTGTTGGTTGTATTTAATTAATGTATTTTGATATGCTGTAACCCGTCCTATGACCGTATCATGAAGGGCAGGATAGAAATTCTTAAAATAATGAATATAAAATTTGGTATAGCTTATTATACAAAAGAGAAGGATATTGAGAGACAAACCTGGGCACCGGCGTTACTAAGGTGCCTAGATGGAGCACAGTAATTCAGAACTCACTCTAGACACAATGCAAAGCAGTGTACTAGTACGAACATATCAGGGTTTTGCTAAAAAGAAGCTGTCTACCCAAACTGACTTTGCCATGTACGTATGCAAGGAAGGACTTAACTAATTGGGGAATAAAACATCGTTTTCAGAACTTAACTCACTTGTCTTGGCTCTATCCTAAGTAGAAAGTACATAGGAAGCTGCCTTATACTAAGCCAGACCACTGGAACTTGCCTGCATTGCCTACACAGGCTGGCAGCTGCTCTCCAGGATTTCAGGCAAGCAGTCTTCTGGAGCTGCTAGGAATGGAATCTGGGACTTTCTGCATGCAAAGCCATGTTCTACCACTGAACTCTGGCCCTTCCACTACAGGAAGCTGCCTTATCCTGAGAATAAGACCATCCGTACCTGGAGATGCTCTACTACAGCACTAGAGACGGCGCAAATAATTCCTCCACCTTTTTATAACAGAGAGTGGATGTTCAGGGCTGCCGCAATATTCCACAGTTCTCTTTAAGAGAGATTGGAGTGCAAGCTATTTTAATCAACTGGAAAATATGGGTTTTGTTAACGCTGAGCATTTTTGAAACATCTATCACACAATTGTGGCTAAAGCTCACCGTGCATGGAAAGGGTTCCGTTCCTCACAGCCAGAAATTTGGCCCCATATGGAAAGGATGCTGGAGAGTGCAAACTGCCCTGGAGGTGGAGCTGGGCTTTGCCACAGAAAGGCTGACCAGGAGAGCCAACCCGAAGTTCTCCTCCATCTGACACCAGAATGTAATGAGCATGGAGCTCTATTGGCCCAGGGCCAACAAACACAAGCTTGCCTCCTGAAACAGAAACAGCATTAACAATAATTAACAGTAGGAAAGTGTAGTCTCAGCAACATTGCAGATTATATAATCTCCCCACTATCCGCCTGCCCCAACAAAGAGGGCAAACATTACAGTGGTACCTTGGTTTTCGAAAGTCTCCGTTGACGAACATTTCAGTTTTTGTATGCAATAAACCCAAAAGTAAATGCTTCGGTTTTTGAGCACGCCTCGGAAGTCGAACATGCCATTTGGCTTCCTCTGAGTGCAAGATCCTGAGGCCTAGCTGTTGGCTATTTTTGGTTTTCAAACGTTTCAGAACTCAAACAGTCTTCCGGAACAGATTACATTCAAAAACCAAAGTACCACTGTATCTCCAAAATGAAAAAGCATGAAGCAGCTCTCACCAGGTCATTATGGGAGGGTTTTCAAAGACATGTTGGTAAAAAAAGAAGCTATCTGCACCAACTCTGTCCACAATTCCCCTCACCTACAACACTGTGATAATCTGGTCTTTAAAAGTGAATTTTTACTTGTATTGGTTATGTCTTGAAGTTTATATTTAATAAAAACAACTATGTTTTATTCCTTATCCCACTCTTTACTATGCTTGCTTGCTTGCTTGCTTGCTTGCTTGCTTGCTTGCTTGCTTTATTTATTTATTTATTTATTTATTTATTTATAACAAAATCCTGAACATAATAAACATAAATTTAAAAACAAAGGCAAACTCTAATATACTTCGTTTCAAACTTTTTCTTACCTGAAATTAGGACACTCATCGCCCCTGGGCCACTCATGTGTCCCGCAGCATCCTCTCACCCCGAAAAAAGTGGGGTGAGTGCCTGGCATGAGAGCACAGCACCAGCACTCTGGGCTCATTAGAGGGTCATGTTGGAGTGCTGGACCTTCAGCACTCTGGCGTGACCCTGCTCACAAGTGCCAGAATCTTTTGGTCCAGCGCTCAGGCACAAAGACTCACCCTAGAACACCGGACCAAAACATGGGACATCCGGAAATCCAACAAAAACTGGGATTGGCTACTGTGATTCCAGGATGTCGCGCTTAAAACAGGGCAGTTAAAGGGTATACAATTTACATTGGGTAGTATACAAAACAGAAATGGAGATATCATTGGACTCCCATTCCCATCAGTCCCTGGAAGCATGAACAATGGTAAGAGTCATGGAACTGCAGTTCCCTACATCCGAAGGGCCAAAGTTCCCCATACTGATATAAAAAATGTTTTCCACAAAGAGAAAATCTTCCAGAAAGAGAAAGAGAAACACCTTTCATGAGAGCAAGTCTTTCCTGGAGCTTTGCAAAAATGGAACCAAAGATTTTTAGAGCCCTGATTTACATATGAAATAAGGAGAAAACCATATTTCTAAACAATTGTGTTGTTTTGATACTTCAGGGTAAGTCCTATTGAACTCAGTTGGGTTACTTCTGAGTAGACATGTATAGGATTGTGCTAGTACTTTGTCAGTTAATACAGTTTGCCAGATCCAGTAGTCTGAACGAGTTTTGTGATGTGCATAAATCTTCATACTGAATATGTGAGTACCTATTGTCAAAGAACAAAAGCAGCATCATTTGATCTCACTTTTAACTCCCATGCTTCATCATTTGAGGCTGGTCAACTCCATATTAGATACTACAGGTTATACAGAGCCAAGTCATCATTTTACTGCACTGAAAAACAGCCACACTGCTATTTCAGGTTAGACTTAAGTGTGTGTGTGTCCAATATGAACATGAAGAATTACAAGCAGATATGGACATGGGCAGCACAGGTCAAATGCTTTATTTGCATTCTGAGGAGAATATTGTAGCCTATATAAAATTAGAACAGAAAGCAAACCAATTAGACTACTGGAATATATGAGTGACCTTTTGGCCCAACTAAAAATGATATCCAGTGATATGCTGCTACTAATCTTTAAAGAGGCAACCAGCAATCCTTTTCCTTCAATAAAGGTAAAGGTAAAGGGACCCCTGACCATTAGGTCCAGTCGCAGACGACTCTGGAGTTGCGGAGCTCATCTCGCTTTACTGGCCGAGGGAGCTGGCGTTTGTACGCAGACAGCTTCCCAGTCATGTGGCCAGCATGACTAAGTCGCTTCTGACGAACCAGAGCAGCGCACGGAAACACCATTTACCTTCCCGCCGGAGCGGTACCTATTTATCTACTTGCACTTGATGTGCTTTCAAATTGCTAGGTTGGCAGGAGCAGGAACCAAATAATGGGAGCTCACCCCGTCGTGGGGATTCGAACCGCCGACCTTCTGATCCGCAAGCCCAAGCTCTGTGGTTTAACCCACAGCGCCACCCACATCCCTTTTCCTTCAGTAGGTTGCAGTAAAACTCTCGTATTCGTGGAGTAACTTTGCTTGAACTGTGTGAGCCAGTGTGAATCCTGGGCAGGTGGGAGGAAGGCTAAGGGAGAAAACATGTGAAAAACCCTATGCTGAACTGTTCACACCACTATGACTAAAACACAGTTTTTTAAGAAAAGAAAATTGGAAGTGTTTGAAGCTATATGGGGGGAAATAAAGAGCTCATACAACCATTGTCAATGTATGTGATAAATGCAAGCCTAAATCTGTTTTTCAGGTGATGCTCAGAGTTCTATTCCACTTTAAAAGAAGGGAGGGCTGCTTCCTCTCATTGCCGTAAATTTTGTCTTTTTGAAAATCCAGCCACTTATTAAGAGCCAGAGTACCAAATGAATAAACATAAGGAAAGGAAATGACAGGGAAGGATTAAATTCAAACCCTTTGCCCGATTTAATTACAACATTTTCAAAGTTTACAAGCATTTAGGTCCAACTGTGTCTTAACTGCTAGTTCTCTGAACCCATCCCTTCCTGTGCTCTGTTAGTACAAAATAAATATGCAGCTACTGCCTTGCAGGGTTGGTTTTTTCCTTGTTTTTAAGCTGCTGCTCATTCTTGCTTTCATAGCACTTGACCCCTCTTCTAAGAGCAGAAAAGAATGAATATTACTCAAGCAAGTGTTTGGCTCCAGCTTCTCTACTGTTTGTTCTGGCTCTCCAAGAAAGCAAGGAATATCTTACATATGACCTTAGGGTAATTCTGTAAAAATATCAATGAACTAGAGCAATGACGGCCTACCTACCAAGCAAAATAAATACAATTATACCAAAAATAATCACTTCTATATAGTTACAAGAGAGACATTTCCCAACGCACTCTTCCCCTCATACGAGGAAGGTAAAGAGAAACATCTTGAGGCTGATTGATGCTTTGAGAAACCATCAAAATTACCAGTCATCTCAAATAAACTTTAGTCTCTACTCCCAGGCATTCCCCCTTTAAAAAAGAAAGAACTTGGTTGCTCCCGGGAGGAGGCTATGCTACAAAAGTCTGTGAAATGTAAATGGAAATCGGCCAGGGAACATGCTAGCCTTGTAGGTATCGCACAAGGGGCCACTCAGCCATTCCTCCTTTCCTGGGGTTTTTTTGTTTTTATTTCTGCTACATATCACTTGCGACTTTCTCCTGAACTGGCATCACTGTTAGATTGCATATTTCCATTGGGCACGAGAGACTACACAAACCTCAGCTAGAGGTAGCAACCGTGTCCTTTTGCTGTACTCAAAATATAACAAAGTTAATGTTACCTAGGGGAGAGTCCCACAGAGGTAAAGGTAAAGAAAAACCAGAAGAGTCTATCTTACAATTAGCAAGACTTAAACCTTTGGAGATTTGCTCTTGTGCATAACGAAAAGAGAGGATGATTTCAGAAAGATTGGTGAGATTCCTGGGCGGGTGTTTGAGGCCAACAATAGGAATTTCAAGGAAAGTAAAAAAATAATGCAGATGAGAAATTCAGGACAGGAGGATGATGACATCAGTACCATACTTTTGTCATTAGCTATACTGGTCAGTCTAACTTTGAGGATTTCTTACATGCACTATATAGCAATTTTTGCATTACATTTATCCAGCTTGCATTAAACATATTTTTTCACCAACTGCAGATCCACAGCACACTAGGGATACCAATTCCAGTCCCAGTTAAGCAAGGCATTTAAACAGGTGCTGGATTTTTAATATGCAAGTGCTCCCATTAGAATTCATAGAACTCAATGTGTGCTTAAAGTCAAGCAGTGTATGAAAGCACTTTTCTGGATCAAAGCCTTCCTCCCACTCTGAGTTATACACAGGCAGATGCTTGAACACTCTCAGTCAGAAATCAACTCCCCAAACTGATGTCCATGTTTCTTGGCCATCTGCATGTGTGCCCATCTGTTCAGATGGCATGGGCTCCCTTGCAAGCTGCTTGGACTCCTTCCTGACAGTACCAGTGCCAAGCAAGGGTGATTTAATCAGCAGCTCGAAGAAGGCATCTCTTCTGGAGGAAAACTGCGCCACATGAACAGAAATGAAACAGCATCGCGTTCTGTGTGGTTAGTCAAATGTGGCCGTGTGTGCCAAAGAAAACAAATGCCAGAGAGGAAGAAAGGTTATGACCATAACATGCAGGCATTTGTGCTTGCTCTGGAACAGCACGAATGACAGTGGGTGTTCTGTATATTGGGGGGTGGGCTCCCTATATATTACATAGATAATTTATTTGTAGGGACGCGGGTGGCGCTGTGGGTAAAACCTCAGTGCCTAGGACTTGCTGATCGTAAGGTCGGCGGTTCGAATTCCCACAGCAGGGTGAGCTCCCGTCATTCGGTCCCAGCTCCTGCCCACCTAGCAGTTCGAAAGCACCCCTAAGTGCAAGTAGATAAATAGGGACCGCTTTATAGTGGGAAGGTAAATGGCGTTTCCGTGTGCTGCGCTGGTGCTGGCTCGCCAGCTGCAGCTTCGTCATGCTGGCCACGTGACCTGGAAGTGTCTTCAGACGGCGCCGGCTCCCGGCCTCTTGAGCGAGATGAGCGCGCAACCCTAGAGTCGGACACGACTGGCCCGTACAGGCAGGGGTACCTTTACCTTTACCTTAATTTATTTGTATGGCCTTCAGAAAGATAAGAAACAGCAGTCCTGCAATGGGTAAACATGCCTTTATTTCTGTCGTTCCAGCAGTACAGAGAAATCATGTCTGTACTCTCTCATCCCAACTGCAGAGAGAGAATAACTCCACCCATGTACTTCCAGTACAGGGTCATGTGCCACTCTGAGCTAACATCCGGTGCTCAGTGCACTGAATAGACCGTCCCTGGTTCCCACGGTACAGTCCCATAACATCAGCTTCCTGTTTACCATTCCAGCCATCTGGAGCTCGCTTCTGCATTGCTCCTTTTTCATAACAATAGCAAGCAATCACTTCCTTGTCTCCCCAATTGTTTAAGCAGTTACTCAGGCAGCATCACTATTTGAATTCAAGGTAAAGTAAGGTAAAAGAGCCCTGGACAGTTAAGTCCAGATGAATTCATCTCTGCTTTCAGGCTAGGGGAGCCGGTGTTTGTCTGCAGACAGCTTTCCGGGTCATGTGGCCAGTATGACTAAACCACTTCTGGTGCAATGGATCACCGTGACAGAAGCCAGAGTACATGGAAACGGCGTTTACCTTCCCGCCGGAGCGATACCTATTTATCTACTTGCGCTGGTATGCTTTCGAACTGCTAGGTTGGCAGGAGATGGGACAGAGCAACAGGAACTCACCCTGTTGCACAGATTCAAACCGCTGACCTTCCAATTGGCAAGCCCAAGAGACTCTGTGGTTTAGACCACAGCGCATTATGATGACATCTGATCTGTAGAGGCCAGGACTATTTCTAATTTCAACCGAAACGTTAAAGCTAAAACAACCTGGCTGTTTATTATACACAGAACCTGCTCTGCAACTTCCTCTGCAGCAGCTGCTATGGGAAGAAGTGATTAATCAGTGTCCATATTTGAAAAGCCAATACAATAAACCGATTGGCTAATGAAGGCACGACATTTCAAGATCTGGAGGAATGAAATAGAGGGATGGTAAGAAATGAGGTGAATTAAGGCAACCATCAATCCACACTTCCCATGTGTGGAGTGACTTGCCTGGCAAAGGTGGTATCTAAGAAAAAATCTTAGCACATCAAAGCTGTAATTGTTTTGGAGAGTTCCTACAAAATTTAAGGTCTTTAATATTTGGAGAGCAAACAGAGTTGGCTCACACATGCATGTTCATTATCTGATGACTGCAGCATCAAGTGACAATTTGCACGTGCAGACAGATCTGTCATGTTGTCTCAACCACACAGTTTACCCATTCCACTGCCAGTCATTGGGTTATGTAACAAAGCAATGAGAAACCAAGCAATCACACCAAGGCTCTTATTAAACTCCACCTGTGCCACTTCTTACATTGTGCAAGTAGAGGAAATGTACTGATCAACCCTTTTGCTAAAGCTTTGCAGAAGTGGAATGCAATTTCTTTTGTTAATAGAGCTAGGATTAACTTTCACTGAGGCACCAGAGAAGCCTGGGATGAATCTTAGCAGCTGCCAAAGATGCATATAATCAACTTTGTTGGCTAATAAGAGCTGTAGGAATCTCATGCGCAAGCTGTTGCCTCATCCTTGGCAGGTCTAGAAATAGATGTGTGCATTCTTTAAAGGTAAAGGTAAAGGGACCCCTGACCATTAGGTCCAGTCGTGACCAACTCTGGGGTTGCGGCGCTCATCTCGCTTTATTGGCCGAGGGAGCCGGCGTACATCTTCCGGGTCATGTGGCCAGCATGACGAAGCCGCTTCTGGCAAACCAGAGCAGCGCACGGAAACGCTGTTTACCTTCCCGCTGGAGCGGTACCTATTTATCTACTTGCACTTTGACGTGCTTTTGAACTGCTAGGTTGGCAGGAGCAGGGACCGAGAAACGGGAGCTCACCCCATCACAGGGATTCGAACCGCTGACCTTCTGATCAGCAAGTCCTAGGCTCTGTGGTTTAACCCACAGCGCCACCAGCGTCACAAATCAGAATTTACAAAGATCAAAGGTCCTGAAAATCAATCAACTGATATTTGATGGGATTTTCTTCCTATTCCAACTGAATTCCATCTGAATGGCAAACAGGTATTTCCCCTTTGTACATAGCTTTTCCAAGTCTACGACAATCCTAGATACAACATATAAACAGAAGGTAAAGAAGTTTCCTTCTTTAATAATAAAAACCACACACACACAAATATATACCGGTATACTGAAGTAGACTGCCCATTAGTTGGTGGAATTTATTTGGTGTGTTTTTTTAAAAAAAATACAACATGGTCATTGCTAGAATCATTCTGATGGTATTTAAATTATAGCATTTTTTAATGATAAAAACCGAATACTAACTAAAAACTGAATCCATAGTTATATCTGAAAATGTTTGAGCAAAACTAAAAAAATGGATTAGATAAACGGGAACTACATTCAGGCAATGCAGTATAAAAATAATGAAGATGTCTAGTCAGTGAAAGCATTTATTTTTTAAGTCAAGCTACTGGCTTCACATGGACCACACGTCAATTCATACCCATGCACCTTTATATTGAGCAGATTTTTAAAAAATAATAATAATGGGATTGTGGTGGGATCAGGACAAACCTGCCTCTGACTTAGATATAGAACTTGAAACTTCACTTTAAAAGGATTGCCAGCAAATACTGGAAGAAAACAAAACAGCAGCCTGCCTTCCACAGCACTTTGATCTCCAGATGCCAGCAGATAAAACTTTTTTGTAGAATTAAGCCTCATTAGCTGTTAACATCTTCAGATGAAGATGATGAGAATTGCTCCATGGAAAAACTGGAAATCAATAGGTATAATACTGAAGAATTAAAATGCAACCTTCAAAGCCCTGTCCCTTATCTAAACCTTCTTTTTTTCTGTGTCTTTTCCCACACTCTGTTGATAGAACTATCTTTCAACGAAACTGAAGGAAATTAGTTGAATTTCTTCACAGCACTCTGCCTTAACAGGGCTCCTCCTTTGGGTGAAAAACTCCAACTTCTGTTTTTCTAACAAAAGTTACAACACCATAAATGAGACTCCGTGAGAACCTCTGAAACAGTGTGTGACGTGGGCGCATGTATGCGCCCACATGCACAAGTTTGCATGTGTATATATTATGTGGTGCTGTGGTGTAAACCACTGAGCCTAGGGCTTGTTGGTCAGAAGGCCGGTGGTTCGAATCCCCGCGATGGGGTGAGCTCCTGTTGCTCGGTCCCTGCTCCTGCCAACCTAGCAGTTCGAAAGCACGTCAAAGTGCAAGTAAATAAATAGGTACCGCTCCGGCCAGCTTCTACAGGACATTAAATTGATGGAATGCCTACCCCACCCTTCCTCCAACGTGTGCATGGTTCTCCACTCCCCCACTTTATCTTATCACCCCTGCAAGGCAGGTTAGGCTGGAGAGAACAGCTAGTCTAAGGTCACCCAGTAAGTTTCATGACTGAATGACTATTTGAATTGGGCTCTCCCTGGTCTTGCTCCAACCTTTTAATTATGCCGGCATGCAGCAATGCAGAGCAACGAAGAGTTTCCTCACCTTCCAGATACGTTTTAGAACACGCACACACCATCGTTGCCTTTTTACACAGCACACGTTGCTGGACGTGTGTGAACTGGAGCTGTTCTGTGAGAAGCACAACCAGGTCCAATGAGAAATGCAACAGTTCATATAAAACCAGCTCCTTCCGCTCAGACTTAGGGAACATCATTACAGCCAGGAGCACAGAGAGTAAGAGCTTGTGTATGCGCTTGGGTGCAACACCTTTGCTCCTCTGTGGCTTCTCCCACCTCAAGGCATAGCCACACTGCAAGCACACAATGCAGTGGGCTTATTGGTTTGTTTCTGTTATACTGTGTACTTTGTGTTCTCGTTTTGTATTTTTATGCAGTGATTGTTGAACAAAGGGCAGTATACAAATTTAATAGAGGAGGAGGAGAACCCCAGCAAGTACTAAAGGCCCCCAAAGAGCCTGTGCTCACTCTGACTGCTTGGACTCCCAGTTATTCTTTAAACATTTCTCCCATGATGGCACCAACTCGCTTTCTCTCTCCCACCTTCTCCTTTTCCCACTGGATCTGCTTCTCCCTCGCCCACTGCTGGTCCCTGTTCTCGACTGCCACTATGCCAAAGTCCATTGCAATTGAAACAACCACACATTCTTCCCCATGCTTCCATTCCCCTGTTGCTTACCTGCTCCTATTTTAGATTGGGATGCAGGTGGCTCTGTGGTCTAAACCACAGATCCTAGGGCTTGCTGATCAGAAGGTCAGTGGTTTGAATCCCTGTGATGGGGTGAGCTCCCGTTGCTCAGTCCCTGCTCCTGCCAACCTAGCAGTTCGAAAGCACATCAAAGTGCAAGTAGATAAATAGGTACCGTTCCAGCGGGAAGGTAAATGGCATTTCCGTGCACAGCTCTGGTTCACCAGAAGCGGCTTAGTCATACTGGCCACATGACCCAGAAAAACTGTCTGTGGACAAAGGTCAGCTCCCTCAGCCAGTAAAGCAAGATGAGCGCCGCAACCCCAGAGTCATCCGTGACTGGACTTAACTGTCAGGGGTCCTTTACCTTTACCTTTTTACTGTATTTGTATGCATCCTATGCAAAAATGCCTTTGAAAATAGAGGTAATGCAATGGACCTGTGGAAAATTATTCCACTCCGTGGCACTCTGGTCTAAACCACTGAGCCTAGGGCTTACCGATCGGAAGGTCGGCGGTTCAAATCCCCGCGACGGGGTGAGCTCCCGTTGCTCAGTCCCAGCTCCTGCCAACCTAGCTGTTCGAAAGCACATCAAAGTACAAGTAGATAAATAGGTACCGCTCAGTGGGAAGGTAAACAGAGTTTCCGTGTGCTCCTCTGGTTTCACCAGAAGCGGCTTAGTCATGCTGGCCACATGACCTCGAAGCTGTCTGCGGACAAACGCTGGCTCCCTCGGCCAGTAAAGCGAGATGAGCGCCGCAACCCCAGAGTTGTCCACAACTGGACCTAACAGTCAGAGGACCTTTACCTTTACCTATTTTAGATTAGAACATCATGCATGTAGATGGTGGTAAGCCATTAAACGATTCTATAAACACATTGCCTTGGATCTTAAAATAAGTGTAACTTAAGGAAATTCCTGGAAGAAGGCTTCCTTTCCCTTTCATTCCTTTCCTTTGCCCAGGGCCACGTTGGTCAGAAAGGCCCCCTAGCCCCCTAGAGAAGCTTTTCAGGGGTGGCATGGAGAAGAGAGGAAACTTTCCTCACATGAACTTCCTTAAGTTTATTTATTTTAGCTTTCAAGCTACTGGCCTTCTGACACACAGGCCTCAGCGGTGGAAGCTGCAAGGGGCAACATGAATTCTCCACATTCATCTGCAGCAGTAGCAGCTTATTAGTGAGACCTTTGCTGTTGTTACTCTTTCATGTGCAGGTGTATAGTGAAACAAAGCAGAAAAGTATCTTGCCCCTCAAGCAGCGCTGAACAATTCCACATACATAAAAGAAGAGGTTTAAGTGTTAATAAAGCAACAGAATATAGCAAATGAATAGATGCCATTTCCTTCCTATGGGGGGGTGGGTGGGATAGGAGAGGACGAAATTTGCTCAAACCTTTGACATGAAGCAAGTTAAGGATGCTTGTGCTTGTATCCAAGAACAAAGTCTGGCCTCTTTCTACTGTGACATTATCGCCATCTTGTGGTTGGTGCCCAGTAAGCCAGCTGATGTTCTTTGACCAGAGTCCACAAAATTTAAGAGGGAAGGTGCTCTAAAAATGAAACAGAAAGCAAAAAACGGTTAGCAATACAAACTTTTCTGGGGGGGAAACATGTTCAGCTAGGCAGATCGTGGGATCTATCTTTGGCGTGTCCTGTCCTCCAGGTGATGCAGTCATAAAGTCAAGACCAAGGGAAGAAATATGAGCGTAAGATTCTTAATCTCAAGTTTGTGGGTTCGTGCCCCACGTTGGGCGAAAGCAGTGCTTTTTTCTGGGGGCACTCAGGGGTACACATTGCTGGCACCTTTTTTTCTAGAAGGAAAGCACTGGGCAAAAGATTCCTGTGTTGCAGGAGGTTGCCCAAGATGATGTTCGTGGTCCCGTGCAACTCTACAGTTCTATGATTCTATGGTCTTCTTTTGCAGAAGACAGAAGTATGAACTGCAGGTACAGCAAATCAGCTCAAGGGCCAGCCAAACTGACATCTCGTCAGAGCATCCATGAAAGGCCAACTATCAACCCTGAGAAAACCAGGAAACAGAAAGAAGGAGGTGGAGACTGAGATGCCATTCCATGCCTCAGTTCATAAATCAGCTCCTTCAGCTCCTCTCCTCCCTCATATTCAGAAGAACTAGATATTATCCATAGGTGGAGGGGGGGGGAGTTAAAATTTTGTTGTGGTGGTTTTGTTTTCAAAATTGGTATCTTAAAAGACAAACACAAATGGCCTCATTTATTTTATGGTTCTTAATGACAAACCTAGACAGCATCTTAAAAAGCAGAGACATCACCTTGCCGACAAAGGTCCGTATAGTTAAAGCCATGGTTTTCCCAGTAGTGAAGTGTGGAAGTGAGAGCTGGACCATAAAGAAGGCTGATTGCCGAAGAATTGATGCTTTTGAATTATGGTGCTGGAGGAGACTCTTGAGAGTCCCATGGACTGCAAGAAGATCAAACCTCTCCATTCTTAAGGAAATCAGCCCTGAGTGCTCACTGGAAGGACAGATTGTGAAGCTGAGGCTCCAATACTTTGGCCATCTCATGAGAAGAGAAGACTCCCTGGAAAAGACCCTGACGTTGGGAAAGATGGAGGGCACAAGGAGAAGGGGACGACAGCTACCAGCATGAGTCTGACCAAACTGCAGAAGGCAGTGGAAGACAAGAGTGCCTGGCGTGCTCTGGTCCATGGGGTCACGAAGAGTCAGACACGACTAAACGACTAAACAACAACAACAAATGGCTGTTGTGAACTGCTCTGGGGACACTAGTCAAAAAGCAGAATACAAATCTGGTAAACAAGCTCTGAAATATACTTTGCAACTCTTGTCCATACTCTAGAAACATTCTGTTAAGTCTGCTGCAAGGCCCTCTGTGTGGGAATCCCATTGAAAACAAACCAGTACAAGGCTCATGTCCCTACCGGGCCAAGGGGCAACTTGCACAACACCAATTTGAGTTCAGCTATTATGGTTGCCTGTAAGTGTCTAAGCCCAGTTCAAAGTGTTGGTGCTTAAGTTCAATGTCTTCTGCTATAATACTTCCCATTCTTTCAAATCTGCTGACAGGACTCTGCTCCAGATTTCAACCTTCACCTACATTAAGTGGAAGGATCAGTCCATGTATTTATCATCCATCCCTAAGCTAATGTTGTGAACCCATTGCATCCCATTTGCACACTAATCTGTTGGGGTTTTTTGTTGTTCTGCATATTTAATCACGGAATATGCTGTTTAATTATGCATTTTATCCCAATGTATGAATTTCTAAGTGCATTTCACCCACACTTAAATATGGTTTTTGAAACAGGAACTGTATCATTGAATTCAAAGAAATGAGAAATCAGGAGGATTAATATATTCCAAAACACACATTAGTCTAGGAGGTGCAAAGCTTCATCCATTCACATCAGAATTTACTGAAACAGAAATGCATAAATGCTCCTAACAAGAGTAAGGAGCAGTGACTTCTTTGCCCTGGTGGGTGCAATATTGGACACATTTCCCACTCCTTCATCACTGCATGAGTCTGCTCTCATTCCACTCTCTTCAAATTCCAGTTTAACAGGGAGAATTTCTAAAATTAATTTCAGCATGCAGTTTGCTGCAACTTTGATTTCACTTGAAGCAAATGTTACTAATGTATACAGACATTTTGACAAAGCATTTGATAAAACAAGGTGTACAGACAATTTGATAAAACATTTGAGTTATTTGACTGTATGAATAGAATTGTATAAAGATTGCTTTGGTGCTCTTGTGACACTCAAGTGAAGTGATAAACACACAACACAAATATGTATATACAATACCATTCTTCTGAGATGTAGCAAGTGCCGCAGGAGACAGAATCGGGATTCAAGATGACCTTAGCAGATTGGAGAACTGGGCCCAAGCTAACAAAATGAATTTCAATAGGCCAAATGCCTGGTTCTACATGCAGGCAAGAAGAACCAGATGCACAAATATAAGATGGGGGGAGCACATGGCTTGCCAGCAATGCATGTGAAAGTGATCTAAGGGGTCTTAGAAGACCACAAGCTTAACAGGAGTCAACACTGTGATGCACCTGCAAAAAAGCTAATGCTACTCTAGGCTGCATCTACAGGTATTATTATAATTTTTATTTACATTTGTATACTTCCCATTACCTAAAGAACACAGGGTGGTTCACAACATAAAAATATGGAATTTAGTAAAGTAGACTGTCAAAAGTTCTATTCTGCCTCAGTCAAACCACACCCAGAGTCCTGTGTCCAGATCTGGGCACCTCAGTTTAAGAAGGATATTGACAAGCTGGAAGGTGTGCAGAGGAGATAATCAAGGATCTGGAAACCAAGCCTTATGAGGAACGGTTGGGGGAGCTGGGTAGGTTCAGCCTGGGTAAGAGGAGATTGAGAGTAGATACGATAGCCATCTTCAAATATCTCAAGGGATGTCACTTTCTGTTCAGCAGAGAGAAAAAATGGGCTAAGTAGGGAGAAGCTAAATTAGGAGAAGCCACAACTGAGAAGCATAAAGTCTGCAAATCATCTTCAAAATTCCATTGTGGGTGATTTGGAAAAGTTTGAGAACATCACCTAACAATTGCTAGTTACTAAGTAACATGTAATCCTATTTCTTTCTAGTGTTCAGTAAAATACTGAATGAAAGGGTGCTTTTGTTTATCCTAAATGTTACTGAGAGTTGGATTCAACTTACGATTCCTGATGGTTATTTCCTCCCCGCCCCCGGTCCTACCCCCACACACCAGAATTGGATTGGGATGGTGGGGTGAACCCCTATAGCAGCGCATGGGGAAATTGCCAGCAAACGCAGCAAAGCTGACTGTGCATGCATTACTGCCTTTGAAACATCAGCACTCATTAGCTCAGTCCCCTCCCAGCCCCCTCACACCAATCTGCCTGTTTATAAAACCCACCAAGTGATAGCAAACTTCCAAGCTAACGTAAATGAAATGAAAGTAGTTTCTTGGTGGGGCTCTGTCCAAGCAGCAATTGTTGCCACATACAACAGGACTGAAAGCCATCATCACCCAGATTGTGTCTAAATCAAGAAGCCCTATTCCCTGTTTCCCCAGAGAATTGATATAAATAAGATGGGAGGAGTCACGATACAACTGGTTGATTAAAAACCCTATAGGGTCAGGCGAAGCTACGTTGAGTCCACTGTCTCTGTGGGATGCTTCTGGGAGTGGACACGGAGTGGAGATTTTTGTGCAAGTCTGAGACTTCATACATGCACAGCTGAAGCAAGCATGAAGAGGGGGCAAAAAGCAGCTGTGAACCCACAGAACTACACTTGTGGAAGAAGTGTGGAAGAGGGTCCTGCCTATACGAGACGGAGACAGCTGAACTCAACAAGGGCGAGGTACGTATCTGTCATCAACCTCAGTAACACTGTGCAAAGGCAACAGGTGCAAGGCAGAAAATTGCTCAGTAGCCAAAGCCTGGTATGTCTCTAGGCCATTTGCATTCCCAATATTTGGAGGGCATCTCATTAGTAGATTAACAGGTGTGAAAAATAAGAAAATAGATGCCATTCCTGGAATATTGCTGACTGAACTAATTGTTTCATGTGGCTTCACGATATGACCTGGGGAACACTGGTTAAAAATATCAGCTCAGACATGCCTAAGGAAATGAACACCAGCCCAGCCTAGGAGGGACCCTCCATTTAAAAAACTTAAAACAGTAAAGACCCTACTCTCAGTATAGACGCAAGGACTGATGGAGTAGATGTCATAGAGCAGGGGTCGGCAAAGTTTACCTCGCCTGGGCCGGTTCACTCCAGCAGAGATTCCTCCGTGGGCTGGATTGCGTGTGCGCATGAATGCATGCGCCTGCGATTTCTGGCATCTGCGCAGACACAATTTCTGGTGCCGACAGAAGTGCGTCCCCACGCCGTGCTGGTTTAGTGCAATGTGCGGGGACTTGCAGAGCAGGTGGCTCAGTTCAGGGGTGGCTCGGGGGGCAGTTAAATGACCCCCGTGGGCCGCTTGCGGCCCATGGGCCTTAAGTTGCCGACCCCTGTCATAGAGCATATGGAACATTACAGATGTTCTGTGCTATTTATTTGTCAGCATAACGTTTCCTGCAAACCCTAATTCTTTATGGCGAAAGAGCATTGCATTGTCTCCATTTTGCAGATGTAAACCTTTCTGAGAGCATACGCAGGAAACCATCTTTCACACATCCACACTACTGAAATCAAAAGGCTCTTGAACCTTAGTAGAGTGATATGCAACCTTATTGAATAAAAAGAATAAAGAAACGATTTTAGCTCCTCCAACTAGCACCACACTTGCTGGACCATCTTTATAGTTTAGGCTAGACAAGTTTTTTGAAGCACTCTGTTTCCCCCTGTAATTAGCTGTGGTCCACAGCAGGAGGGACAAATTTGTTGGGGCAATGAGAAATCTTTAAGTAATATATATATTACTACTCCCTCGCCCAGCCTTGCAAGCGCAAACAAGTGAAACTATGGAACATTAAAGCCAAATCACAGAGACTGACATAACACAACACAGCCTCCCTGCCGTCCCTGTTGCACTGACAGATTGCCATTTAACTAG
The DNA here is from genome assembly GCF_027172205.1 of Podarcis raffonei. Taxonomy (NCBI): domain Eukaryota; kingdom Metazoa; phylum Chordata; class Lepidosauria; order Squamata; family Lacertidae; genus Podarcis; species Podarcis raffonei. Next base: position 4,804,366 of record NC_070604.1, read on the forward strand.
CAAGCATGGAGCAAGTGTTCCTGTTCCCAGTCACCAGTGAGGGACAAGGTTAACATTTTAAGTGATGGAATGCAGTGTATATATTTCCCCATGCCAGAGACCCAGGACTCCAGCTCCACCTTTCAGAACACTTAATTTCAGTGATGGAATACACGGTGCGTACTTTCCAGGCTGTGAACTCTTGACAGCTCCTCAGATTAATACACCAGAGAGATTTGCTTTCCCCTAGCCCTCCCCTTACCCACCTGAAGGGAAGCAAAATCACATCTTCAGAGATGTCAAAAGAGGGAGGAGGGGCTGGAATTGGCTTCATTTTTGTTGCCAAGTTGCCTTTTTTCAAGGAATGTATTCACAGCCATCTGCTCTCATTCTTCCTAGAGGAGTGGCCACCACCACATTCTTGCAACAATAGAAATTATTATTTCCTTAAGGACACAAAAATATTTACAGAAACAAACAAAAGTTGATTATCTTTAGCTCTTAGGGAAATGTTTTTTGAAAAAGCGATTTCCTAGTGAAGAAGCAATTAGGAAGGCGAACAGAACCATAATTTAAAAAGACGAAGCAATTCCTGCGTCAACCTCCCACACTCTCCAAGTACGTATGTATACCTTTGGGCTTGTTAACAGAAAATATAAGCAACAGATACATTACAGACAAAATATGCTTATGTCTTCCAGTGCTCTGATCTATAAAGGATGCTCACCAGGAGTGGCAAGGCTGCTAGCGAATCCTTCCAAAATTATCTGGAGCAGGCAGTTTGTAAAAAGCATTGCCATAGCCATCACTATCTCAAACATTGTTTTAAAGCTGGCTTGGGCATCTTGTCCTGTGCTCAATTTGATGTTCTGCTTGGCCTGGTGCTCAAGAATTTTCTGTTCCGTGCAGTCTGAGGCAGGCAGGAGCAAAGGTGGGGCAAGGCTTAGCGCCTTAGCCTGAGGAATCACAATTTGCACAGGTCTGTTTTACTTGCTTCTAGGATGTCATAGAATCATTGCACAACAGAGATCCCGCCTCTGCCACACACTTTAGCACATTAACATAAATGGGTTGGAGGAAGACACAAATGAATGGTTTGTGAAGGAGTTAAGATTTGCAGGGTGCATTCACAAGTTATCTCCTTCGGAATGCTTGACGCAAGACAATTTTCCAACATGGATACATGATGCTATTGTGTTAAACTTGCATGTGGTCATTTGGGCAGCATTATTATTATTATTATTATTATTATTATTATTATTATTATTAAAGCCCGTTTTTTATTTTGATAAATGTCAGCATAGGAAACGTTCAACATAGGGGCATATTATTCAGAACTGCCATCTATGTACTATTTCCAGTTTGACTCTAAAAGGAGCTATTGTAAGATCTAGGGGGGTGACACTAGATTTATCAGTCAGCAGAAAGAAATCTCATTGCTGATTGGGGGGGGTGGCAAGCAATTGTAGCTCCATATAACATTATTCGGGAAATACGGTACTTCTTGGGTATCATTTTTGTGACGACAATAGACCAGTTGGATTAATAGATCATAATGAGTGCTGCATACCTCATTAGCTTCCCTGTTGCTTTGTTTGGTGCCATTGTTGTTGGAGAATTTGCCACCTGGATACACCTCTAATATACCTAGTGCCCTAGAATTCCACATAAAACCAAGGGAATATTTCTCGCAGGGGATGGGGTAGAACCAGTTCAAGCAACTCATGCTTAGGCCCCCAATTCTAGGCCTCGCTTGTGTATACAAATACTCCACTGAAGTTTATGGGACCCTTTTCTTTCAAGGACTGGGGTGGTTATTGCCTCAAAGTCTTCCATTCAATATCTAGCACACCACAGGATTGTACCTACAATACAGAAAAAAGGAACATTTTCTTCAAATCTGCACTAGTGCAGCCTCCTGGGCTCTAGTGGAAGTTGGTCTAGTGTGTTTGCTACGGGACTGATGAATGACGCACTCTCCTACCAGCCATTATTGGATAAATCTATTTACACAGAAAATATTGACCTGGACCAGTGAAGTGGGACTGGAAACAGAAAACTAGCAGGCCCCAAAGGTAGAAATGCATTTCCAGCCAAGAGTGTTAGCAACTCAAGCCCAGAAACAACAGCACTATCATTAATTACTCAGACAGGGGCAGCTACAAATGCAGCAGGAAGACTCCAAAGCCAATGTGGAAATAGTTCTGCTTGCTGATGAGCTGGGGAGGGGAGTGGACAGGTCTAGGTCACCATGAGCCAGTTCCTGGGCTGAAGGGGCTAATTTGCACATGGGCAGAAGCAAAAGGGAAATCTAAATCCTGGGTGAGGAAGGGTGGGAAAATTCACTCGATGTGGAAGTAAATGAAGCAGCTTCGAGACCCAGGAGGTAAGGCTTGTCATCCTAGAGGTAATTATTTTATGAAATAGAACATTTTGGGGGAAGATAAAAACTGTGTTGTGTGAGACTGTAAAGAAAGTGGAAGATCCTTACTTTAACACACTCTTCCCCTTTGCATAGACGGCAAAGCCTGAATTCAGAAACCAAGATAAAAATTCTTCTGTGATGCGACTGGCTGGTACAGTGGTACCTCTGGTTACGTACTTAATTCGTTCTGGAGGTTTGTTCTTAACCTGAAACTGTTCTTAACCTGAAGCACCACTTTAGCTAATGGGGCCTCCTGCTGCTGCCGCGCCACCGGAGCACGATTTCTGTTCTTATCCTGAAGCAAAGTTCTTAACCCGAGGTACTATTTCTGGGTTAATAGAGTCTGTAACCTGAAGCGTCTGTAACCTGAAGCGTCTGTAACCCGAGGTACCACTGTACTAATAACTAAACAGAGATCAATAGCAAAAGACATAGCTGGTTATTTTAAACAAGTGTATTTACCTAGAATCATAGAATAGAATCATAGAATCATAGAGTTGGAAGAGACCACAAGGGCCATCGAGTCCAACCCCCTGCCCAGCAGGAAACCTGCCATTGACTTTTTTGCTGCTGTATAGGCTCTCTGGCTCGCAGTCCCTCTTTTCCTCAGAGCTCCCTCATCTGCTGTCCACTCCCTTTTTGATAACAGCTTATGGCTTACCTGTCCGACACCCATTTCCCTTTCTCTCTTAAGTTTAGAAACAAGGTGCGTAAGAGTGGGGAGACATGACTGAGGTGTGGGGAAAGTAGATAGGCCTTGTCAGTGCTAGGAAAAAAGGTGCCGGAATCAGTGTGATATAGTGGTTAAGAGTGGTAGACTCGTAATCTGGTGAACCGGGTTCACTTCACTGCTCCTCCACCTGCAGCTGCTGGGTGACCTTGGGCTACTCACACTTCTCTGAAGTCTCTCAGCCCCACTCACCTCACAGAGTGTTTGTTGTGGGGGAGGAAGGGAAAGGAGAATAGTAGCCGCTTTGAGACTCCTGAAGGGGAGTGATAAAGCGGGATATCAAATCCAAACTCTTCTTCTTCTTCCATGAACACCTCCCTTGTTCTCTTATAATGGCAATGGAGCCTACCCGAGAGGTGCCAAAACGGAGTTCTGGTGAGTTCTGGCTGGGGGGAAAGCCCTGGGCCTTGTAATAATAGAACTTGGAACCATTCAAAGAGCTGCATGCTGGAAGATTCGGAACAAAAGAAAGTGCTTCTTCACACACAGTATAGCTAAACAAAGGAATTTTCTACCACATGGTATTTGCCAGCTGAAAGCATAGCCCAGTACATAGTTCCATCTGAGGTGGGTGGCTCATGGCAGCTCCTTCCAGCTCATGCACATCTCAGGAAAACATGGCTAACCATGATGTGCAAACTGAGCCATTTCAACAGAGCAGCACCATGCAAGACAGCATTAGACTTTGCACTTTCTCTTTTCTATTTAGATATGAGACTTGGCTGTCAAGGCTTTCTCTTTTGCCCCCCATCAATGAAAAGGAAAAGGAAAAAGGAGTGCCTAATTTGCAAGCACTAAGCATTCCATTTCCAGTGCAATATCCTGTTTCAGTCCTAGCACAGCAGCAACATGTTTCCTTTGGCTTATCTGTATACATTATCACTGCCATAATGCATCATGGCCTGGTTACAGAACCACCCCGTGTAAAATACGCAGTTTTAAAAGCAGGCATAATTGCATAATGCTGTTCAGTCCGGAAGAATAAATGCAGGAAATAAAGTCACCTCCATCTGATAATGTAAGCTGCATAAACTCTGCAGTATTCAGATCAAGCACAGCGGTTGCCCAAAACAAAAAGGGAAATAAAACACTTTGCAGGATTTCTGTTGTCAAAAAGGTTTAATTTTAAACAAAGTAAAGCAGGAAAAAAATAAATTTAAGGGTAAAAGCTGTCAGTAAACAGCCTTTTATAAAACAACCATCACTAGGGTGTCCATGTATTCTACTTTACAGAGTTCTCTGTTTAAAGGTATTCTCTATCCAAAGAGCTGTCCATCATGTAGCGAGAGCAGAGGCCTTCACCTTGCCCATCCAGTTAGCGCCTGGACAGCAGAGTAAGAAGGCACTCAGGCCATCCAGCCACAGTTGTCGTCACCATAGTGAGATGTACTGTATTTTTATTTAAATCATAGCAATTATTTCTAAATTTCCATCCAGACATATAAATTAGCATATGAAATTTGTATGTGAATCTGTGTGTTCTTTTTTTCGTTTTTTTGCAGTACATAAGAGGCTACTTTAGGCTGTACCTACTCTAGCCGAGACTGCGCCACCACTTCAAGAAAAGTGTCCAGAGTGCTATATTTATCTTGTGGGGTTTTACTTGTTTAGAGGGGAACACATGAACTCATTTCGATGTCATTCTTATTTTGACAGTAGCTCCTGATGGCTCGCACCTGATAGCTTCAGGCTCTCATTGTCTTGTGAAAAGAAATGGTAGAATACAACTCCTATGTCCAACACATTTAGAGTTTACTATGGGAGCGGAACTAGGCCTTTTAAGTGGGGTTTTCTTGTATTTTGGCTTAAGCATGCCACAGTAAACCAAAGTTGAACCATTTCTCCATTTTCATGTTGCAAAAACAAAAACCGAGGTCCTTATGAAGCAAAACAGTAACGATTTAGCATATGCACCACAGTTCAGAGCTTATATAAGCCACCTTTAGAAACATGTGAAAGTAGTGGTGGTACAAGCATTTGTTGGTGCCTGGCTCACGGAGTGTGGAAAACCCAAGACCAAGCTGAGTAGAAGAATTGCAGGCGGTTGGATGAGGTGACCTGCAGGGTCCCTTCCAACTCTACAATTCTATGATTCTAAGCCCCACAGCTTCCAAACCGCATGCCTTCACAATACCCCCTAAGGCATCCATAGCACCTTCTGTGCCAACACACACTCTGATTCCTCCCTTCCCTGCTCCTGAAATGGAGAATAAATGGTCAGAGCAGAGATGAGAGGCAATGGGGAGTATCCTCCTTCTTCCTCTCTTCCAGCAACCTCATACCACCAGCATCAGAAACACTGGACCTAGTAGATTCTAGCAGGACAATTCATTTAAGATCTCCAGGCAGTCTTGGCTCTGAAACTGCCCTGATTTCCCTGGTGGATGACCTTTGCCAGGATTTAGAGAGGGAGAGTGTGACCTTGCAGTTCATCTTTCCGTGACTTTCGATACCACCAACTATGGTATAATTTCTGTTGCCTTAAGAGATGGCATTATAGGGCACTATTCTTCAGTACTTCCTCACATTCCTGGAAGATCAGTCCCAGCAGGCAGCTGGATGCTCAAAGGCATTTCCATTTCATGCCTTTGAGCATCTACATGAAACTGCTGGGAAATGTTATTCAGGGTTGGGTTGAAATGCTGACAACAGAGAGCTTTCATTCTCGTTTCCACCATCTGATCCTAGGAAGGCAGTGGGAGTCTGGTGTCTGGTGGGAAATCTGTGTCTGGTGTTCCTCCAGGAGTGGCTTGCAGGAGCAGGGTGCAAAATCTAGCTAAGATGGAAGCGCAGTTCCTCAGGGTTGGGGCAAGAGTGAATGCAGCCTGGAGGAAGAAGTTTGTGGGTACCTTCCTTGGATGCCTAAATGGTAGGGATCCTTTTCACCAGCCTTCAGCTGTTTCACCTGCTGGGCCTTCTCTGAAGAAGATGCTGCTGAAGATGTCTACCTCCAGGGTGATTTACTTCGGTGCTGTGGGGCTGCTTTTGAAAAGAGGCTAGAAACTTTAATTGGTGCAAAGTGCACCTATTTTTCAGGACCACGCAGAAAGTTTTTTTGTTTTCCCAAGTCTTTTAACACCTCTTCATGTCTTTTAACATTACTGATTTTCCTTAGTCTCTGAAGGATAATGGCAATTTGGCCTTACTTTTTTCACTTCTGTAGCTGGGCTCAATTTTGCTGGATTGGTTGCCGGGCTTTTAATTTGTGTCTACCTATGTTGGATTTTATTGCTGGATTTTATCTACTACAGGGTTGGTTTGAATTATTGATGGATTTACTGAGTTCTTCATTATGGTTGTTTTCAATTTTGTGTCTTATTTTATTGTGCATGTTATGTGGAAAATATTTTTGATACTCAGAAAATGTGTCCATATGAACATGGATCTCTGTTCCACCTGTACTGGCTACCTATTTCTTCCCAGACTCAATTTAAAGGCCTGGCAAAGGTAAAGGTAAAGGGACCCCTGACCATTAGGTCCAGTCGTGACCAACTCTCGCTTGCGGCGAGATTGTGGCGCTCATCTCGCTTTATTGGCCGAGGGAGCCGGCGTACAGCTTCCAGATCATGTGGCCAGCATGACTAAGCCGCTTCTGGCGAACCAGAGCAGCGCACCGAAACGCCGTTTACCTTCCCGCCAGAGAGGTACCTATTTATCTACTTGCACATGACGTGCTTTTGAACTGCTAAGTTGGCAGGAGCAGGGACCGAGCAACGGGAGCTCACCCCGTCGCGGGGATTTGAACCGCCGACCTTCTGATTGGCAAGTCCTAGGCTCTGCGGTTTAACCCACAGCGCCACCCGCATCCCAAAGGCCTGGTACTGACCTTTAAAACAGATTAGGACTAGGTTACCTCAGAAGCCAAGAAGCCACCTGTTGCCATAGTAATTACTTAGCCTTGAGATCAGCACCAGAAGACCTGCTTTTTGCTCTGTCAATATGAAGAAAGGGTATAAGAAACATGCCTTCTTTTTGGCAACTACTTGCTTCTACAATTTTTAATGACTGCTGCTAACTTTTTAATTGCAGACCCAGTCACGGGGAAGCTCTATGACGCATCTGCCCACACCTGGCTTCTGGACAGAGTCTTCCCACTGGACTCCTCTAGACCCTGTAATCACACCTTTGGGTGTAGGGGCGTTGCACCTCTTCACTCCACCCCAACATTGTGCTAAGGATTCCACCCAGTGCCTTATCCACCAAAAGGTGTGCCAGCTTGTTATGAGGAAGGCAAAAACTCCAAAAAGGGCTAAATTGTTTGCAGGCAAATTCCTTTCCGGCTCCAGCAACGTGTTGTGGGATTAAAACTGGCCACATTGGGCGTTTATCCCTCCCAGTCCCCAGCCGGGGATCTGGGGAACATCAGGGTTATCCAAAGTGTGTGAGGATTGGGCTGACTCTAGAGAACGTCTGTTCAAGCAGAGAGCACGCCCCCACCATTTTGCGCATCATAGGGGAGAGCCTGTTGTCTTTGTCCATGGAGTTTTCTTGGCAGGGATACTGGAGTGGCTTGCCTGTTCCTCCTCCAGGTGGATCACGTTTGGTCAAGACTCTCCACTATGACCTGTTCATCTTGGGTGCCCTGCTCGGCATAGTTCATAGCTTCTTTGAGTTCTTCAAGCCCCTTCGCCACGGCAAGGCAGTGATCCGTGACCAACCTAGACAGCATCTTAAAAAGTAGAGACATCACCTTGCCAACAAAGGTCCGTATAGTTAAAGCTATGGTTTTCCCAGTAGTGATGTATGGAAGTGAGAGCTGGACCATAAAGAAGGCTGATCGCCGAAGAATTGATGCTTTTGAATTATGGTGCTGGAGGAGACTCTTGAGAGTCCCATGGACTGCAAGAAGATCAAACCTCTCCATTCTGAAGGAAATCAGCCCTGAGTGCTCACTGGAAGGACAGGTCCTGAAGCTGAGGCTCCAGTACTTTGGCCACCTCATGAGAAGAGAAGACTCCCTGGAAAAGACCCTGATGTTGGGAAAGATGGAGGGCACAAGGAGAAGGGGACGACAGAGGACGAGATGGTTGGATAGTGTCTTCGAAGCTACAAACATGAGCCTGACCAAACTGCGGGAGGCAGTGGAAGACAGGAGTGCCTGGCGTGCTCTGGTCCATGGGGTCATGAAGAGTCGGACACGACTAAACAACAACAACAAGGGGAGAGCACTGACAACCCATTGGTGTATGGCCAGTGCCTCCCCTCAAAATAACCACTTTAACGGGGGACCCTGGGATCACCGCCACAGGGGGGCTTCACGCCCCCCCATTGAGGGAAGATAGACTAAAGGAGCCGATGGAGGACCAACAGGTAAGTTACACCCTCTATTGTGAGTGTGGGCCGTCCTAACTCTACCTGGCCAAATCCCTTGGTAACGCCCCCCCCCAGCCGGGATTGGCTGATTGATGAGGCTAGGCAGGAACCTCCAGGTATCCAGCTCAGAGGGGTGGCAAATCTAGACCTTGCCAGGGGGGAGCTGTGCACGACCACGAAAAAACCACCCCCCAGTTTATGCAAGGAGCGGTCATTCCGGCTCCAGATATGGCAGCCAGAATGAACCATGTTGTTGTTGTTAAGTCGTTTAGTCGTGTCCGACTCTTCGTGACCCCAGCCAGGCACTCCTGTCTTCCACTGCCTCCTGCAGTTTGGTCAAACTCAATGACCAGCCTCAATGAACCACAGCAAGATCAATTGGGTGGTGCAAGTAAGGAAAAGGATAGCATACAATTAAACACAGCAGGCATTCTATTGCCATGAATGAAAACACAAAGCACAGCATAACGGGAGGGTGGGGGGGTGCTCTTCAACCAACTGTGGCCCCACCGGCGGCGGCACCGGCCTAAATAGCTGCCTCCTGATTGGTGGATAGGCTTGGCGGGCTTTCCCACCCTCTGTTGCATCCGGCCATGGGGAATCCCCAGAGGCCAACCACAAAATGGCAACATGACCCGGAAGCTGTACGCTGGCTCCCTTGGCCAGTAAAGCGAGATGAGCACCGCAACCCCAGAGTCGGTCACGACTGGACCTAATGGTCAGGGGTCCCTTTTCCTTTACCTATGTGATCAACCTACTACCTGATATATAACTGGAAATGGGTTTATCCCATGTCAGAGGAGGAGATAAAGTCATAAAAATAGGTGCTTTCCATTTATTCAGTTCAGTTTGAAGAACTTAAATTCTACACCCTCTTTGGCTAAAATCACCACTAATGATCTCTGACATTTGAAATTTAACTAATCAGGGCTAACAGCTCCAGCACCAAAACCACCCAGAGGTCAACTAGAAATATTTTGCCTAGCAGTAAGAGCAGCTGACAAAATTAAAACAGCAGCCGCAGGTGACTTTGTTGGGGAAACTCATATGGCCCCCTCTCTATTGTCCTTTTAGGTTTCCATTAAGTGATATTTTGGTTGCAATGGTCAGGCAATACCTACGAGGCCAGAGGTGGGTGGTACCAGGTGAACCTCCCCCTTTATACTTTGAACACCTAAGGTGCTGGATAAATGCAAATAATAATAATGATTTGGAGTTTATGTACATCAATCCATGGTGTCTTATCAATTATCTGATGGCAGCAAATTAAAAAGGAATAATATAGCTATCAGCGCCTTGTACACAGTTCCCCATTTTTGCCCAAGGCTTAGCATATGGCAACCTTTGCTGACATGCCTGCCTGAACTTTATGCCCAAACTCCCAATGATTGTCAGCAGAAAAACAATGGCTAAAGCTTTCCATATCACAGGGGCCAGAGGGAGTTTTATGTTAAATCTGCTTGACACAGCTTTAATTCACTTCAGAGTTGCCATTATTTTGTTTATTAATTTATATATTAAGGTCTTTCCATGCTGCTCCATAACCAAAGGTCTCTGGGCAGCATCCATTCAAAAAATGGTTAAAATACAACAACTTGGATCCTAGCTTTCCTTCTGTTTCCCATCTCCCCTTGCAAAGAAGGGCAAGCAAAATCATCCCGATTCTGAGCATACTGAGCTAAAACGTTTTCAAAGTTACAGGACTGAAAGCACATGCAACATTATTCAAAATCCCTCTCTCATACGACTGCTACAACCAGAACCCCCCGTATCTGCCCCAAGCCTAACCTGGTGAGACAGAGAGAAAGCGCTGGCAATTTTGCTTATCCTTCCCTTACAAGTCAGAGCTACTTTCACCATTTATTTATTTATTTCCCGACTTCCTTTTTAAAAGCAAGGTCCCTTTTCTCATTTAATCTGACAAAGATTGTCCTCTTAGAATGACCTTTCTCCCCACCCCCCTCTCTTTCCCCTTCCCCTACCCCAGGCTATTGCCCTCATGGCAGTAACTAGATAACACACTCTATCAGAGTTTTAAAAAAAAAAATCATTGGAAAGGCACTAGAGCTGATAGTGGCATCAATCCTAACCTGACACGGGCCAGGGTCAACCATTTATCTCTTCTCATTGCCTGTGGTAACAGTGGCAGCCATGTTGGCTCTCCCTTCGCAGCTTAACAACCTTGCAGAAGGCACATTTGTTCATAAAGATAACATCTGCACTTAAACTTGGACTTTCAGTTGCTGCTGCTGCTGCTGCACACTGATCACACAGGACTTACTGTTCTCCTGGGGTGGGAGGTCATTTAATATAATTTTGAAAGACGGCTGTCCAGATATTGAGAAGAATGAGGCGATACGAAGCAGCACAGGTTGAGAGAAGCCTACAAAATATCACTGACAAACATCAGTGTAAGTATGAAGACCAGAGGGTCGGCTGCTTCCAACTTCAGAAGTACTGCTGGGGGACGGGATGTCAGATAATAAACTTTGTAATGACTCGTCTTTTTCCATGCATCACCAAGTAGCCAGAGCGATTTAAATGAGGCGCCATCCATGAAGGACGTCACTCCTGAAAAGGGAGGATCAAAAATGGATTTTGAATTGCTTACAGTGGGAGCAAGGGTTACAAAAGGGACATAGAAGTTTGCCATACTTTATGAAAGAGGCCCAGGGCATGGGACAATGATTGGCATGTGTCGCCATCTGTAACAGGTCTAGCAATAAACAGTCAAGAGTAAAGAAATGTCAGCAACAACCAGTAGAGCTACTGCCTACACTGACTGATCTTACGAGACACGGTGAAGCAGTGGTCCATTCGAGGGGTAGAGCGTGTGGGTGGAGCAAAAAAAGAAAATACAAACTTTGTCCATTACCCTTCCCACATTTAATGGATATTTAATGGACTAAATAAGAAGCATAAGCAGGATGAACATCATTCTTTAGGTTTGTTTTAAGATTTTCAGAATTGAAAGTGGCAGCAGATGCACCCATATCCCCCCCCATGTTTTTCTTATTTAGAGAATGTGTTTCTGAGCATGGTTTGCTTTCTCTTTTTGCTTCTGCACTGCTCCCCATTTTTTATTAAAAACTTTCACCGTCAACAGAGAGACCTAAAGCAGCTCACAGTGCAAACACCTTGAACACACATCAACAGGAAAGACGGGTCAAGTTTCATTCAGAGTAATTAGACCTGTTGCTCAGTCCCTTCTGCCAACCTAGCAGTTCAAAAGCATGTCAAAGTGCAAGTAGATAAATAGGTACTGCTCCAGCGGGAAGGTAAACGGCATTTCCGTGCGCTGCTCTGGTTCGCCAGAAGCGGCTTCGTCATTCTGGCCACATGACCCGGAAGCTGTACGCCGGCTCCCTCGGCCAATAACGCGAGATGAGCACCGCAACCCCAGAGTCGGTTACGACTGAACCTAATGGTCAGGGGTCCTTTACCTTTAGGTAGACAAAAATATCTGGAGGAAGGAGGAATCCAGTTTCCCATTGAAAAATGGTGCACCAATACTCTGGCCACAACCACCGCTGAAGTTCAGTTATTTCCACAGCTACACAGCCACCAGTGAAGTTCAGTCATACCAGTGGTTGTTTAATTAAATACTTAATGCCTTTTTCTCTTTTGTGGGGAGAGCAAACTAACCACACAATTCAAACCAAAGATCTGTTGAGATGAGAGCGTTTGGATTCAGTCAGTCTTGGGCTTTCCCAATTGAGCCAGAGATACAAAAGCATAAGACCCTCAACCCAGCTCAGCCAGGTGTTAAGCCTCAAAAAAGGGTGATTCTGGGAGCATGGGAGAAGCAGAAATCGTGTCCTCCTCCCAGAGAGAATGTGTTGCGGTGAGATCAACAAGACTGACCTTGCTGCTGTTGTGGGTGGGAGCAACTGGATAGCCACAACAACCTGATTGGTGGTCCCTCAGTTGCTGGGGTAATTCTGGCCAATGGGATCATTTCATGCATTAACTGAGGGACCTATATACCACTGCACATTGCGTTGAGCTTCCTCTTTTCACCTCGTGCATCAGATCATCCACCCACCCTCCCTATATTTAGGGTTCATTATGACATTGCTATGCCATCGTGGGTCATCTGTTTTTTGGGATGGGGCCCAGTAGGAATTTCCCCATTTGGCTGATTGGCTGGTGCCATTGGGTTTTGCCTATCGTGTAGCAAATTGTCACAACTTTGTAAGGTTTGGCGGTTAGGCATTGGTTCAATGTGGAATAGAGGGAAGGTTGTCACACCTGTCCCTCCAATGCGCGAAAGGGTATTCCATTAAAGGAATCCAGGGGCTCGCCTTGCTTTTGTCTGATCCCCTTCCAGGGGTTAGGGCCACGCCAGAGCCCCTGGGAGCATTTGGGGTGAGCTTGAGTCTGAGCCTGGTCCAACGCTCCCCCACGATGTTTACCTGTACTGACCTCTGCTGGAGTCCAGTCGTCAGTGCTGCCCTGCTAACGTCAGGTGCAGCTAGTCAGGAACCAATGCCTAAGCAAACCACTCATGATCTGTAATCAATAAAGTTGTGGCCAAAATTATGCCAATAACCTTAAACTAAATTCTGTGCCAATTGTGTCTTTATTTATGGGGGGAGGTCTTGGGATCTTAACACGCAACAGGGCAAAGAGAGACTTGCACCCATGGCCAATTTAGCTCACAAAAAGGGTGGTGTAAGACAAATGCCTCCTGAACAGAATATGGAATAGGGATTATGCCCGCTTTCAATAGTTAGGGTTGCTCTGTTAGGCAGAAGTACATTCAGTGCAGCACCATGAACTGGAATGGTTAGAGTTATCAGCCTGCGTGTTCCATAATGGTAATCTCTCAAGAGACTGGATTGTCACAGATCCAATGCTCCACCAGCTCGCTTTTCCTGCCTTTGGCTTCACATACATGGCATCTGCCCTAAAAGATGTATTCATACCACCTATGGTGCCAGGGGAGTAAGGAAAATCTGTACAAGGGAAACATTGTTAAAACAGCATGCTTGCATGGTGATTAGGTCTGGTCTAGTGATCTGGAATAATAATCTGCAGGCTCACTAAGCATAATAGGTTCAAAGACATCCAAGCTTGGTCAAAACCTCCCACAAGCCCAGAGAGAACATCAGCATCTCGTATTGAGATGTTTACCCCATCAGCATGTTTACCCCATCAGTGTCTCGGTGGTTGACATTTCATTGGATATCAGAGGTATAAGTGGACAGGTTATTCCTCTGGGCTTCCCCAGCCCTGTGTTCAGAGTAGCATTTAGCCATAAGCTAATAAGCCACCAACATCTTCGTTTCTAAAAAGGTTGAACTGCATTATTTACAGAAGCAGGCTCCCCAGGTTAATCACAGGCTAAGTTGCACATGCAGTAGATTCCAAAAGGAATACTAAGAGGTTCTGTCTTACACAAATGAATTCATTCGTGCATGATCATCATCACCACATATCCTAATGGTAGATTTAGATGCTCAAGGCAGTGCACATGGTTGTCTATATTAACTTCACCATGGTAGATGGAGCTGAAAAATAGTGACTGTATGGCAGCGACATACAGGGCCAGCCCACCCATGAGGCAAGAAGGAGCTGCAGATTTGGCTTCCAAGGAATGCCTTGCCGACTGCTGCTGCCACAGGCCACCTCTACAGTGGCCTCTTGCTGAACTGGAGGCGCTGCTAGTCTCCTCCCACCCGGGTTGTTGGTGGGAGGGGGTCAGAAGGTTTACCAGCCATGGGCTGGATCACTCCCACGGAGATTGTCCGTGGGCCGGACTGTCGCAGCACGATGCCAGAAATTGCGTCTGTGCATGTCCGCGGTGCCAGAAATCGCTTCTGCACATGCCCAGACGCCGAAAATCACACCTGTGCAGAAGCAATTTTTAGCATCTGGACATGCGCAGATGTGATTTCTGGCACCACTCTGAGTCCCCGCGCCGCACTGCGCTGGTTTAGTACAGCGCATGGGGGACTCACTGAGTGGGCGGCTTGGGGGCCAGTAACACGGTCTTTGTGGGCCACATCCGGCCCATGGGCCGCAGATTGCCGACCCCTGGTGTACATCTTTATTTCCCCCTTTGTTCATGATTGTAGATCTTCATTCACCCCTTCTTCCCTGGCAGGAAGAGAGGGCCGTTTTGTTTTTCACCTCAGGTGCCAAAATGTCTTGGGCCGGCCCTGGCTCCAAAATGGAGCAAGTGATATACGAGAGGGAGGTGTCAGCATGCTCAAGGGAACACTAGGAATAGAAGTAGAAAAACGCGCTCAGTGGCCACAGCCTGTCTGTTGGGGTGGGAAAGGAATATTCTGATCGGTGGCACAGTTGATGAACACACTGACAGGAGCATGGCAACATTTTGTTGCAGGTCACAATCGTCAGCATATATTTCCAGCACTCTAAACAAGCTTGCGGAGAAGGGGCAAAAGCCTTGTTCCTAATGAAATTCTCTTTTTAACCTGCAATCGTAAAGTTATGCACATGCACATGCTAAGACATATTAGATCAAGGCTTTAATGTAATTCTGGCTCCACTCCTCAAAAAGAGCAGTGTATGTCTCTGTAGATAAGACAGCAGAGCTTCTTTTGTCGGCCTGTGGGTGACTGGGACAAACCCTTCACAGATCTCTCAAAGCCATCAACTGCCATCTGGTTCCTCCACTCCATGTTTCTGGCTTGAAAAAAGCAGCAGAATTCCTAAGGATGCAATCTCGTTTTTTGCAAAATTTTTGGAGGAATTTTCAGTCAAAAAGGTGGGGTGAATATATCCTGGATCATAGAATTGTGAGGGTCATCTAGTCCAACCCCAATCTAGTGCAATGCAGGGATCTCAACTAAAGCATCCATGACAGGTGGCCATCCGACCTCTGCTTAAAAACTGCAGGACTGAATGACTGTGACGTGCAGAAGATAGGGCTGCCTAAGTGCAGAATGCTGTAGTTAGGCTGCTGATGGAAAGAGACCACTATCAGCACATGACACTGGTGTTAAAAGACTTCCTGTCTGCTGCTGAGCCAGATTTAAGGATCAAGGTTCAGGTGCTGTTTATTTTTATAAAAAAAATTAAAAAATTATTTATTTGGTTTTTCAGATCTTTTATATCTCCATTATATCCAAAATTCACCATTAAACTAAAAGTGATATTCGAATCCTACTAATGATTTTAACTGTTTACAATTGTCTTTAAGATAAGTTATAAATTTCCCCCATTCTTTATTAAAATTTTGGTCTTCCTGATTTCTGATTCTTCCGGTCATTTTAGCCATTTCGGCATCATCCATCAAGTGCTGTTTATTTAATTTATATTCAGCCTTTCCTCCCAAAGGATCCCATGGCAGCAAACATATCCGCAGCAAAAAAATAAAACAAAAAACATTTAAAATGTATAAAAGCACTTTCCCATCCAGCTGTTTCAGAGCTCCCAGAAACAGTGCCCTCCAGCCATCAGATGCCTGGGTAGAATCATAGAATCATAGAGTTGGAAGAGCCACAAGGGCCATCGAGTCCAACCCCCTGCCAAGCAGGAAACACCATCAGAGCACTCCTGACATATGGTTGTCAAGCCTCTGCTTAAAGACCTCCAAAGAAGGAGACTCCACCACACTCCTTGGCAGCAAATTCCACTGTCGAACAGCTCTTACTGTCAGGAAGTTCTTCCTAATGTTTAGGTGGAATCTTCTTTCTTGTAGTTTGGATCCATTCCTCCGTGTCCGCTTCTCTGGAGCAGCAGAAAACAACCTTTCTCCCTCCTCTATGTGACATCCTTTTATATATTTGAACATGGCTATCATATCACCCCTTAACCTCCTCTTCTCCAGGCTAAACATGCCCAGCTCCCTTAGCCGTTCCTCATAAGGCATCGTTTCCAGGCCTTTGACCATTTTGGTTGCCCTCCTCTGGACACGTTCCAGTTTGTCAGTGTCCTTCTTGAACTGTGGTGCCCAGAACTGGACACAGTACTCCAGGTGAGGTCTGACCAGAGCAGAATACAGTGGCACTATTACTTCCCTTGAACCAGATGCTATACTCCTATAGTAAACGGGTAAACGGGAATATTTTCCAATTCCTGCTAAAAGTCAATCATGAAAGAGACAGAAGCACCTCACTGGGGGAGGGCAGTATTCCACAAATGAGGAACCACCACTGAATAGGCCCTGTCATGGGTCAACAGCAACCAGGCAGCTCCCAGTGGCAGGACCATCAACAACAAGGCCTGCCTGTACCGGTGTGCAAAACCCTGAACAACTTAGGCCTAGAATAACTTAAGGACTACCCCACCACATATGTCTCAAGTCAATCACTGAGATCATCTGGCAAAGCACTATGAGTGGTCCTGTCTATGGAACTCCCTCCTATTAGAGGAAATTTAACATATTAAGGTAGTTTTATTTCAGCGGGGGGCTTTGCACCATGAATGCTATTCTAATGTTCTATTTTCTGATTTTTTTTTTAAAAAAAAATCTACATTTTAAATTTTGCATGCTGCATGCTTAGTTTTTTGGTAAGCTGTTTGAGACATGATATGAAAACAGGGTATAAACGTGATAGAATAAATAAATGTAGAAGGAGAGAAGAAACTTGGAAGAGAGATTCACATGTGACACGGGAGCAGACAGAATGGGACAAGCCAAGTGCTTGTGTTCCCCATCTCCTTCACATGAAGATGCACAAACACAAAGCCATGTCTGCAAGTGAAGTGTGTGCATCTTAATGCAGACAATGTTATGAAAATCCCTATTTAGGACATATGCCTAAAAATGCAAGTTACTAATTTGTCCCTTCCTGCCCTACGGGAAGGTCACTTTCTAAACTTGGAGACAGGAAAATATTTTTAGGAACACTTAGGGGGAGACGGAAAAGAGCTGGCTTTTGGAAACCATCAGATCTGGGAAGGTATGTCCCGAAGCCAAAATCAATGTTAAATTGATTCCGATAAGAGTGCGTCACAAGAGTCTGCACGCAGATAACGGGAAAAGACCAAGCAATGAATGCTCAGGAAATGGGTGTCTTTTCCTAAACTTTGCTCTCTCTTTTTGTAAATGTCTGTTCTGCATACTTTCCTGACCGTATGCCTCCATTTGTTTTACTAAACTGAAGCACTGTATTCTCTTCTTCACTCTACTGGCTCTTGAAGATCATCAATAAAATACTGAATATTTGAGGTCCAGCTGACTAACTTTTCACAACATGCCTCAAGCAGCTTGCTAAAAAACTAAAAATGTGCAAACAAAATTTAAAATGTAGATTTTTTAAAAATCAGAAAATAGAACATTAGAATCACACTTCATAAAAACATAGAACTGTAGAGTTGGAAAGGACCCTAATTGTCCAAACCCATGTAATGAAAACCTCCAAGGAAGAAGAGTTCTCCACCCCAGAGAGAGTTCTCCACTGCCAAACAGCTCTGACCATCAGAAAGTTCTTCCTGATGTTTAGTCGGCCTCCATGTTTCCTCACACGTTGGCAATACAGCCAGCAGCAGCCCACAATCTATGGGGCTTCCACTCTTCTCTTCCACTGCTGCTCTCAACACTGCCAACTCCATTTCACCCAAGTCTCATCCGTCTCTTACTATATTTAGCATGAGATGTTCCAAATCCCATCTAAGCCATCTGACATAAAATTCCCTCTTCATGCCACAATACCTGCCAAGGGACATCCTATCAAAAGTAAAGTGTTTCCAGAAATCCATATCTAAACATTTATTGTCATTGTTCAAATCAAGCTTTTGCAATCATACTGAACTAGAATGCATATCATACAAGTCCAATGAGCTTTTCAATGTGCCACCAATCTGTCAATGAGTTTTAAAACACGCAAGTGTCTATTTCCTTCGTCACTTATACCCCCTCACATGGGTATACTTTGCCTGGTCAGAATGGAGCGCAGAGCCAGGAGGACGATGCTAACACAATTAAACATCCAGCTCAACGTAAGGGCAGGGTTTCAGTGCTAAACCTTTGCGGCAAGCTAGCATTCACTCCAGAAGAACAAGCCACCTCCTATTTGTGCTTCAATAATAGGTTTGTGTGCTTATTTTTAGTACCACACACACACTTTAATATGTACCCTAACCATACTCCACAGCCTGCCCTCTAGGTACTTTAACACTGAAGAATACTCAGCATTCCCAGAATTAAATATTTTGAAGGAGGAGAGATGAAAACGTTCACAGCAATGCATCTCTAAACTTCCCATGCACAAAATAGTTTTCAGGGGTTTTTTTATAAGGTGACAAGGCAATAGTTTCAAGAGAACATTTGTTTTACACTTTGACATCCCAGAATCACCAAGTAGAGATCAAATTTTCAACTGAATTAATTATTTTCTTTTAAGCCAACAAGGTTAAGTGTCTATTGATAATACAGAGCTTAATGCTCAATATATGCAGAGGTGCATTAAATCCTTGGAGTCCAGTGTGCAAGGGAAATGGTGATGTCCCATTACTTCCCTGACATTTTGCACCTCTTGCTAATAGCACCATTATTGTAACCCAATGTACAAGATGCCATTAATGCATTTCTCTGACTGGTACCATTATTTCCAGTGGAAAGGTAAGGCCAGTTTGCATGACATGATTTAAGCCTCTACAAAGAAGCACGCATATAGCACATGGTGTCATAAATCTTAGCAGGGGGCTGTCAACTAAAATGGAAACCTTTTATCTGACCTGCCCCTTCCCCCATACATACACACATACATGCTACTTGGGTTTCAGTTAGCAAACACAAGTTTCTTTAAGCCACAAATACGCACAAGGCAGTCACTTAGGTGGCCTAGTCACTAGGCAGCACCATGGACAGAAGAGAGCGTTCTTCTATGAACAGAAAGGACCTGCCATTCAAGCTAAAGCAGATTTTATGATCAGGAAACTCATGGTGCAAATCAACCAGGTTCTGGGGTATGATTTAGGAATAATCTCTGCAAGAGCCCATCCAGAAATTATGTCTCTGCTGTTATGGAGCTAACAGTATTGCATAGATATACGATAGGGAGCTATGCGGGTTGGTAATATAACTCTGCAAAATACAGAATTCCTAAATTCTCTCCAAATTATTTGACATGCAGATGGTGCAAGATAACCTGGAAAAGTACTGGTGGCCTGGAAATAGTGAATAGGGAAAGTTGTATATGCAGTTATTAATCTCTGATAGCTCATTCACACATGCATTTGATGCTACATTCAACAAGTTGTGAATGCCTGGATAGCTTAGTCCAGGGGTAGGCAACCTAAAGCCCATGGGCCGGATCCGGCCCAATTGCCTTCTAAATCTGGACCACAGACAGTGTGTTTTGACATGAGTAGATTGTGTCCTTTTATTTTAAATGCACCTCTGGGTTATTTGTGGGGTCTGCCTGGTGTTTTTACATGAGTAGAATGTGTGCTTTTATTTAAAATGCATCTCTGGGTTATTTGTGGGGCATAGGAATTCATTCATTTCCCCCCCCCAAAAAAATATAGTCTGGCCCACCACATGGTCTGAGGGACGGTGGACCGGCCCACGGCTGAAAAAGCTAGCTGACCCCTGGCTTAGTTGGTCAGAGTGTGGTGCTGATAATGCCAAGGTTGCAGGTTCGATCCCCATATGGGACAATTGCATATTCCTGCATTGCAGGGGGTGGACTAGATGATCCTCAGGGTCCCCCAACACTACAATTCTGTTATCTATGACCTATGAACCAGCCCATGATGATGGGGAGAATCTGAACATTCTTCCAAACGAGACTCTAAGAAACTATCACTACTGGGAAGAGAGATTGCTCAGTTGCTTCTTGTTTTTTGAAATAGTTATACCCTACCCTTTTCATATTGTTCAAGGCAATTTACAGAAATAGTAGACATGTAACACAATTGTCTGCATCTAATGTAGCCCTAAGGGGAACCTTCCATTAGTGCAAGGATTTCCTCTTGCATAATGGAACATTCCCCCCCACTTCCCCACTCAATCTGACCTGGGTTCCCCCACACAACCCCCCAGATCAGATCTGGGAACTTTGCAGGGCATGTCTTGCAAAAGGAGGAGGGATCCTGTTGCGCTAGCACTAATCCTGGCACTAGCACAACTATTTACTTGAATACTTCCTATTAAAACAGCGACGTACTGTATAAAAGAAAATCAATAAAAGCCAGCAATGAGTTTAAAAGCAGATGCAGGGTTTTTTTGGGGGGGGGAGCACAAAACACAACAAATGCCAAATAGGGGGAAAGGTGGGAGCATGACATTACAGTAAAAGGTAAAGGTAAAGGGACCCCTGACCATTAGGTCCAGTCGTGACCGACTCTGGGGTTGCGGCGCTCATCTCGCTTTAGTGGCCGAGGGAGCCGGCGTACAGCTTCCGGGTCATGTGGCCAGCCTAAGCCGCTTCTGGTGAACCAGAGCAGCACACGGAAACACCATTTACCTTCCCGCCGGAGCAGTACCTATTTATCTACTTGCAGTTTGAGGTGCTTTCAAACTGCTAGGTTGGCAGGAACAGGGACCAATAAACAGGAGCTCACCCCGTCGCGGGGATTCGAACCGCCAACCTTCTGATCGGCAAGTCCTAGGCTCTGTGGTTTAACCCACAGCGCCACCCGCGTCCCTTGCAATTACTGTAGGCAACACTAAAAACCAGCTGCAGCAGGCCAAAGGTCTTCCTAAATGAGAAGGTTTTAATGGTGCGGTTGAAGGCCACCAAAGACGACTCAAGACTGCTTAAGTGGGGAATTCAAAAGTTTAGGCACAGTAGCAGTGAACACCAACCTTGTCCCACCCAAATATGGGTTTGGAACTCAGAAGAGGGTTTCCACGGATATCTTAAAAAAACAGGCAGGCTTTTGTGGGAGAAGCTATTTCTTATCTCCACCTGCTATTTAAGGTAAATAAATATACGCAACATTAGAACAGATTATTAATTTGCACTGAGGACAAGTCAGTTGGAGTAATTTTAAACTGACCAGATGTTAATCCTAGACTGAGGGGCAGGGAGAGCTTTAGAGCACATTCAAAGTACATTTTCCCCCTAAAAGAATTTTGGGCGCTGCCAGTTGTGAGGGCTAAACGTTAGTGCCCAGTATTCTTTGAGGACCAGCATGTGCTTCAAGTGTGCTTTAAAGATATAGCGCGTACACAAGATGCCAACCAGTAATATCACTTTATTACCGTATTTTTCCGTGTATAAGACGCCCCCTACTTTTGGGGATCCCAAATTAAGAAAATGGGGAGAGATGGCCCAGAGTTGTTGAGCTTTTTGGGGGCAGGATTGCCAAAGTTGTTGAGTTTTGTTTTTTTTTGGAGAGGAATGCCCCGAAAATCACTCACCCAACACTGCCAATCACACGCATCACAGGAGAAAACAAGCGTCTGCCCGCTCGCCGCCAGCAGCAGCCAACTGCACACACAATTGCCACAGCGGATGCCAATCCACAGCAGCCTTTGACACAACCACCCATCAGCCACCAAATTGATGCCCCAGCAACCAATCCTAAGCAGCCCTAGCAGCAGCCAACAATCACTCACCCAATCACCGCTGACAAGCTCCTGCTCGCAGCTGCAACCAATCGCCCGTCCAGCATATGCACTATCTGTGTATAAGACGCCCCCTGATTTTTAAGCTTGTTTTACAGTAACCCCCCCCCCCCCGTCTTATACACAGAATAGTACAGTATTTCACAGTCTATGCACTAGCAAAAAGATGTAAGGGAGCAAGCAACTGGAGTCAAGTAAAATGTTATTTATTCATTTATTTGATAGGAGAGATACCTTACATTACATTTACACTACATTTGCCTAAAGAACACCACCAAATCTAGTAAGTTCATACTCATAAAGGTGATTTTTTAAATTAAAAAAGCATTCACACTGCCACACACGGAATATAGAGCCATATAGACGCACTGTTAAGACCGTATTCACGGAAGACAATCTTACTCAGCTACGAGTGATTGCCAAAGAAGAAGAGGATAGAGCCATAACCAGGTAATGCAAAATCAGCTGTGTGGGCAGCTACCATCTCTGGGAGAACAAGGGAAGGCAAAGAAGGAGAGGCTGAGAGAGATAAGGTATCTGTTCTTCTCAGAGCATGCAGGGACACAAAACCAACTTCTTTCTTATTTATTTATCTATCTATCTATCTATCTATCTATCTATCTATCTATCTATCAAATGATGCGATTTTCAAGTTGATTTGGGTTCCAGTGTGGAGCAGTACCAAAACAGAGTTCTCTAGAATTGTAACTGTCATTTTCCCTCAATAAATAAATGTGGCAGAAGTCTTTAAGGTCTGCCCAGCTACCCCACATAGCCATAAAGAGAAGCATTGTCACTGGCCTGTTTCAACTGGTAAGCAGCCCGTAAAGAATGATAAGTTTCCATAATGGCTCAAAAAAGGCCCCATAATAATCTGTGATCAGGATCTCTGATTCGAGCAACAGAGACAGGAAGAAGTATCGAATTAGGAAGAGTGCTTGCATTTGTAAGAAAAGGCTTTGCAAAAATAAAAAGATAACAATAAGCTATAAAGGGCAATTAAAAGAAATAGGGCAGGTCTCATTCATATTTGATAAACCATATGACTAACCATCATTTCCACTGCTGTGCATTAGAAATGCTATTCAAAGTTGGATAGCGGTTAAAATTATATATTGCCTCTGCCTGGCCTAAATTGTTTTTTTTTCCCCTCTTAAATGTACACAATATTACAAATTTAATTTTAAGCTGTTTGAATCAGTCTATAAAAAAGATTTGATTATACCTGAGTGTTCTGGCCCCGCTCTTTCCATATCTCAGTAATCTTGGCGGTAATTGGCTGATTAGGTTCCTCACACTCCATCTCTGCCTCAGTTTCCATGGTAATGTTACAGGAGCTATTATAGATGAGAACTTCATCTCTTTCCACTTTAGGGCTGAAACGAGAAGGGAGGTTAAATGGGGTGTCATCAATCTTAATGAAATGCAATTATTTTTACTCTTATTAATCATCGCAAGCCATTAGCTTGTGGCAACTGCAGGCCACCATTTGTCAAACTTTGCAAATTTCTGTAATTTTGTTTCCATTCTTTTATTGTTTATTTGTTTTGCCTCCCCACCCCCTTTATCTACAAACCCTCTCAACAAAAATACACATAGGAAGTGTTTTTCAGTGATGCCATTCTGCCTGCCGATCAAAACGTATGTACACATTCAGTTCCAGGACGGAGCAAACACAAGAACGGACAACTAAAGACAACAGACACTGCTTGAGTCAAAAATGGCAGCAAACCCCAGGTAGCGCTTGTCTCCTTTCCCTCTCTTACTCACACTTAATCCTGGGGAATGAATAACTTGCAACTCCCTTAGGGCAAGCGCAGAAATTGGAAAAACCACACAACTGGCTAACTGGTCCCTAATTCCAACTGTGAAAAAATGAGCTCATTTAGGGTTCCAATTCCTGCTACCCAGCTGATAGCAATGATGTTTTCTTGCTAGCACTGGAACATTAACTTAGTAAATTAATTAAACTTACTTAACAGCCCAGGCTAAGCAGATTCGATATATGTGCCAGTTAGTTTAACAGGCCGCTTCCCCCCCCCCCCGAAATCTCTTCTCTCATTGGGAATTGGGAGATGGGGTGGGGTGAAGTAATAATAATGGAAATAGCAAAGGGGTGCTCTTAATTAGGCCCGCTTGCTAACAGCTGCTCACTTGTGTGGGGAACTTCTAAAGTTCTAGTATCTATTTCCACCTACCAAAGCAACCATTTTCATTCCTTTCAGCTGCCTTAAAAACCTCAGATTTACTTGCCCCTAACACTCTATGTTTTGGGGGTTTATTCCCCCCCCCAAAAAAAATTCTGTGTCACAGGAGAGAGAAAAGCGCCACAGCTGCCCATCTGGGTGGTGATGGTTTTGCAGGATTTGTCTGCTTTAACAGTATATACATGGCGAGCAGAGCTTCAGCAGATAAAACTTTTTTCCTTACAGATACAGGGATGCTGTTGCTTGGGATGCACAGGAGCCCTATTAGCAAAGCAGCTGGCATCCCGACTGAGCTTCTTGTGTTCCCAACAGTATCCTGAGAAACAGAAACAGACATTTTGGAAATTCTCCCACAGATAATGAGACTGGTACAAAGCAGGCAGGCCTCACGTATCTTCCAACAGTTACAGAAAGTCCAGAATTTGGCAGGTGCTGCTCTTTTTGCCCTGCAAGACAAAAGTGCTTGCCAAAATCCAGTGGATCTAAAGTTGCCAAAGCCCCAGGCCCATCCCACCCCCCGTAACGGCCCACCCTGGGGCCATTACACTGACTACCACTTACAGGAGATCTGGCAGAGGGCGTTTATCCTGCCCTCTTGGGCAGAGCTGGGAACAGCTCCCTATCAGGGCCACTCCTCTCCAGGAGGGCTGCCGTCGCTCTGTCACACGCAGGGAGTTAGCAAGAGCGAGGAGGCAGCCACTGTGCCTGGAGTTGCCAACCTTTTGAAATGGCCCTGCTATTGTGCTTCCAACAAACGCCTGGCAACATGTATTCAGCATATAGCATATTTTTCTGTGTATTATACAAGGGTTTTTTTATTTTAAAATCATGTTTAAAATCTTGGCTCGTCTTATGCACAGGTAGTGCTGAGGGGGTGTGTGCAATTGCTTGCAGCTGCGAGTTGGAGATTCTGTGCGGCGATCTGGCGGCTGATTGGTGGTTGTGTGAAGCGTTGTCGGTGATTGGCTGCCACTGAGGCAATTGGGCAGCACATGCGATTGTCAGCGTCTGTTCAGCAGGGGTGAGCGATTTTCGACATTCCCACCCAAAAAAAAAGGCTCAGCAACTCTGGGAAATTCCCCTAAAAAAAGCTTAACAACTCTCGGCAATCTCCCCCCATTTTATTTTTGAGTCCCCCAAAATAGGGGGCATCTTATACATGGGGGCGTGTTACACACGGAAAAATACAGTATGTTTGCAAAGATGAAACCCAGAAATGCCCATCTTTACATTTAAAAAATCTGCTCCTGTATAAGGACACTAGTAACCTTGATTTCTGGCATTTCCCTCCCATCTTGTTACAAACAAGACTTCAGGTGAGTTGCAAAGGAGAGAAGAAACATTAAAAGGTGGGGAGCTACAACAGCTTCTGAAAATCCAACTTCAGCAGTAGATTTGAAGGCAAAATGGGAGTCTCTTGACTTACAACCTGGCAACTCTAATCAGAAGTGTTTACTTCTTATGCACTGTTAAAACACAGGACTTGAACAAGTAAAAATTGTAGTGTATAACCTTCGATAATGTAGTCAGTTCCCCAAACACCCGACCATTGTTACCACAAGGAGGAATTGGTACCAAACAATTCACATGCATCAGTAACACTGGACCTTAAGCCAACAGCAACCCTGCTGGTCAGTAAGCGATGAATAAACACTGAATGGGCACTCTAAATATTGCTTAGGTTGTTGACTTAAAGTAGTGAGGGGGGGTCATTCTTCTGCTTTTCATAATCCCTAATCTTTTTCCCCAGTGGCATTCACCAGATGTTGCTTTGGATCAGAATACACACACGGGAACAAAGTAAAATGTTTACTAGATGGATCATCTGGTGTCCCTCAGACTCAAATAATACTTTAAAAAGACAAAGGAAGAGATGCTTTGATATAAAAAATGAATGGATTTCATGTTCAGTCGGGCAGATCTCTCTGCAGGCCAAAGCACACTCTGCTATCGCCAGGCTAGCAAGTGCAGTGACATGCCTGTTCCCCAGTTTGAAACCCGTCCCTACAAAACTCGAGTGCTCCTTACAAAACAGTGCGCTGGAGTCCAGCGACTGTCCGGCAAAAGGATCATGTCTAACCTGATAAAAAGGCCAGCAAAATGGATGCCAGATGAGTTGACAGCAGCCTTGCAAGGCAGCGAAGAGGAACACGTTGAATCGTCACAAAGGTATCGGTACGGCGTGGCTGCCGTCACAACAGACGCGCTTGCTCTGATTCGGATGTCACACTGGATCAGAGCTGCACCTGGCTGCTTCCAGTCATCTCCCTTCTCTTCCAAAGAGCATCTCAAGCTGCACAGAACTGCTATGGAAGCTGGAGAAGAGAGAGGGAAATCACCAGCCATCAATATTAGTTTGGCACCGCCACTTTTCTTTGGCGAGGCTTGCTCCTGTTTGCCTTGCAAAAAGTGATGGGGATAGTTTAGTAGCTTACTCAGTTGGTTTGTCACGCTACTGCTAAAAACACAAGGAGAATTACAACCCTGGTAGATGAAGGGAAAGCATTTGTAATTTGACAGAATTACAACCCTGGTAGATGAAGGGAACGCAGTGGATGTAGCCTACCTTGATTTCAGCAAGGCATTTGACAAGGTGCCCCATTATATTCTTGTAAAGAAGCTGGTAAAATGCGGTCTTGACTATGCTACCACTCAGTGGAATTGTAACTGGCTGACTGACCGAACCCAAAGGGTGCTCATCAATGGTTCCTCTTCATCCTGGAGAAGAGTGACTAGTGGGGTGCCACAGGGTTCTGTCTTGGGCCCGATCTTATTCAACATCTTTATCAACGACTTGGATGATGGACTCAAGGGCATCCTGATCAAATTTGCAGATGACACCAAACTGGGAGGGGTGGCTAACACCCCAGAGGACAGGATCACACTTCAAAACGACCTTGACAGATTAGAGAACTGGGCCAAAACAAACAAGATGAATTTTAACAGGGAGAAATGTAAAGTATGCACTTGGGCAAAAAAAAATGAGAGGCACAAATACAAGATGGGTGACACCTGGCTTGAGAGCACTACATGTGAAAAGGATCTAGGAGTCTTGGTTGACCACAAACTTGACATGAGCCAACAGTGTGATGCGGCAGCTAAAAAAGCCAATGCAATTCTGGGCTGCATCAATAGGAGTATAGCATCTAGATCAAGGGAAGTAATAGTGCCACTGTATTCTGCTCTGGTCAGACCTCACCTGGAGTACTGTGTCCAGTTCTGGGCACCACAGTTCAAGAAGGACACTGACAAACTGGAATGTGTCCAGAGGAGGGCAACCAAAATGGTCAAAGGCCTGGAAACGATGCCTTATGAGGAACGGCTAAGGGAGCTGGGCATGTTTAGCCTGGAGAAGAGGAGGCTAAGGGGTGATATGATAGCCATGTTCAAATATATAAAAGGATGTCACATAGAGGAGGGGGAAAGGTTGTTTTCTGCTGCTCCAGAGAAGCGGACACGGAGCAATGGATCCAAACTACAAGAAAGAAGATTCCACCTAAACATTAGGAAGAACTTCCTGACAGTAAGAGCTGTTCGACAGTGGAATTTGCTGCCAAGGAGTGTGGTGGAGTCTCCTTCTTTGGAGGTCTTTAAGCAGAGGCTTGACAACCATATGTCAGGAGTGCTCTGATGGTGTTTCCTGCTTGGCAGGGGGTTGGACTTGATGGCCCTTGTGGTCTCTTCCAACTCTATGATTCTATGATTCTATGATTCTATGATTCTAGGAAGGAGAGTTAAAAGTCACCAGCCTTGAATAAGTAAGCACTTTCATTAACTATTTTCTTATCCCAGCTTTGTTACTATTCACATTAAAGCTTTCTCAGGGTGGAATGGTTTTGCTGTATTTTGCCACTGGGTATCACTTGGAGTGAACGGCGGCATGGAAACCTATCCAATGAAAATAAACAAACTACACTTCACATGCAGTTCCACCATTCTTTCTAGACTTTTGTTTAATAAAATGCAGCCATTGAGTCTGCAATTTGGAAGAGGAAATGGATCCAGATAGGTCAAGCTCCCCCCCCAAAAAAAAAACCATTTGTTTTTATCACAATTGGTGCATACTATTTGTTTTCCATCATAGGGGTATAAAAACTGCTGCAGGTAATAGTAGGAAGGTGATATAAGGAGAAGGGGCAAAGAAGCCTCTCTTCCCCCTTTCAAATTGTGGCCTTAACAACTGAATTTTGCTTTCTAAAAATCAGTAGTGTAAAAAAGAACTACACAACAAGTACTTCAGCCTTCAGACACTGATTATCTAAGGCAGGGGTCAGCAAACTTTTTCAGCAGGGGGCTGGTCCACTGTCCCTCAGACCTTGTGGGGGGCCGGACTATATTTTGAAGAAAAAAAATGAACAAATTCCTATGCCCCACAAATAACCCAGAGATGCATTTTAAATAAAAGGACACATTTTAGTCATGTAAAAACATGCTGATTCCCAGACCATCCGCAGGCCTTTAGTTTGCCTACCCATAATCTAAGGTCATAAAGTATTTGGATATTTGGATAACAGCCATATTCACAATAGTTTTAGTAGATGTACATGGATTATAGCTGGTCAGATATTCATAATTAGAGAAAAGGTCCAAAATCCATAGGCAGGGAATGTCTTTGAGGTATAGGGTTGGAAGGGACCCCGAGGGTCAGTCTAGTCCAGCCCCCTGCAATCCTGGATTATGCAGGTGGCCCATATGGGGGCTCATTGGGCTGGGTGCTACACAGAATAGGAGTTTGGGGTCGGGGGCTGCGGGGAGGGACAAAAATACAAAAAATAGTGCGACTGTTGAAGCCTTGCCGTTTCTCTCCCCTCATCTCCCAACTCCTGCTGTGTGTTTAACATCCAGCCTGATGAAGAACAAAGCATACTTGCTATTTGGTGCCATTTGGGTTGGCCCTCTTAATAACTGTACAGACTTAAGCCTCTGGGCAAATGCAAATGTCTTTGTCTGGTGCTGAAAGATGCCAGGCATACCTGTTCTGGGAGGGCAATCTCAGCACTGCAGAGAGTGGGCAGGGAGAGAGAGAAAGGAAAGTCACACACCCTCTGAGCCCTTGCAAGGTCTCTAACCAACAGCCCTGTGCAAAAGTGACTCAAAATGCAACTTACCTGTTCCACTTCCTTGGCTTACGCACAAGACTTGAGCCAAGTTGACAGGGACTTTTACAATGCCCTTGCTTGAACCCACATACCTTCCTCCTCCTTCTCACTGCCTTAGCTCAGGTGTCATTGACAGCGGCAGGCTCACACGTTGCAACACGTGGCATTTTTCTCTCCCCAAACATCCCTTCAAATTTCCATGTCATGAAAAGGTTCACCAGTTTAACAAACCTCTGTCAACTTGTTAAAGACACCATAAAAGAGGCAGTAGCAAAAAGAAATAGCAATGTGAACCCTCAGCCTGCAACATGTAAAACAGCTCACAGCGTCTCTAGGAACTTTCCCCTCAAGTCCCTTTTCAGAAATTAGCTAGTGGTCATGTTCACACACAGCAGTCCTTCACTCATTTCATTTACAAGACTAACCAGCTGAAAGTGATGAAAAGCAAGTACTAGTAATCCATAGTAAATGATCTGGCATTTCACCACAACTTCAGCTGGACTACAGTCGCACCTTGGTTGACGAACGCCTTGCAAGTCAAACATTTTGGCTCCCAGATGCCGTAAACCTGGAAGCGAGTGTTCTGGTTTGCAAACGTTCTTTGGAACCAGAACATCCAACAGGGCTTCCGATTGGCTGCAGGAGCTTCCTGCAGCCAATCGGAAGCCACGCCTTGGTTTCTGAATGTTTTGGAAGTCGAACGGACTTCCAGAAGGGATTCCGTTCGACTTCTAAGGTACAACTGTATATATTAAGTCCCAGACACGTGATATCGTTTCTATACTTTCAAAACACATTTTCAACTGCAGGTGCAAAGAAATTGCAAGAAAAATAAGCTCTTCAATTTTCACTCAGTCCTAACAAAAACATCATAGACATCCCTAAGAGTCGAAAATGCATTTTCATGCAAAAAAGAAATTGAGCAGCACCAATATCACATAATCAGCATATAGCAATGTGTTCTCTCCATGTTTAGTTTGCAGGCTCCAGTCCCACAAATGCTGCCAAATCCTGTGTCCGACTTCACCAGAATGATTAGCAAGAGAAATGTTTGCCATGGGCTTTGTCTAAGGAAATCAACTGAAAGCACTGCAGCTCATGTCTAAGAACCAAAGTTCTTATGATAGCCACACAAACCCCTCTCACTGCTGGGACATTTTTGCTACGTATGTGGCACACGTTCAGTTGCCCCTGGCTATTCTGCTAATGGGTCACATAAACCAGAGGTGGGCAATCTTTTTTCTCTCTGCATTCCTTCAAGGTCAGAGCTGATAATGGAAAAAGCCAGATCCAAAAGCATTCTGTATTAACTAACATGAAATAAAGTCCAACTTGTTTCAGTTTTCAGCATGGCTGTTTCAGATAAGGGTGTGGGAGGTGAGAGACAGTGCAACAGATCAATACAGCTACTGTTCTGGAAAGCAAGTGAAAGTAATTCCTTTCTGACCTGTGTGTGTGTGTGTGTGTGTGTGTGTGTGAGAGAGAGAGAGAGAGAGAGAGAGAGAGAGAGAGAGAGAGAGAGAGATATGAGGGAGAAACTTCTTTTCCCTAAGCCATACAACCAGGAAACATTTTTTATCTTTTGTCCTTTAAATCAATTTATTTTTATCCAATAAATTATTTCCTCTTCCCATTGTTCTGAAACCACAAAGGAACAGAAAGGAAGGAATTCTGATGGCATGTAAGAATCGAGCAACTTCAGGAGAAAGTTGCACGTTGCTGAGCACACCTGCCTTGATACCACATTCAGTTAATTTAGCTGCATTTCAGTGTCTGCTCCCAAAAATCTTTCACTTAACCCAGGGGTCTGCAACCTTTAAGACAAAAAGAGCCACTTGGACCCGTTTCCGAAGGGAAAAAAACTGGGAGCCGCAAAACTCGTCATTATAAAAATAACTTTTTTGTCACTTTTTTAATTATTTCTTTGTTTGACCCCTCAGAATTACTCCTCCTCATAGAAATAAACGTTAAATTAACAAGTTACCTTTTTGTGTGTGTGTGTTCTTCCCTTCAAAACAGTGACCAGCGGACATGCCCCTTACAATGTAGCGGGCGGGCGGGCGGTAAGGTGATGTCGGGACGGTGCATGACTAACGCACGCACCGCCCCCATGCGACGTCACAGCCAGTACAGCGCCCGCCACAGTGGGGAGTGTCGGGGCGCACAATGCACCTCCTCCCCTCGCTAGTATCCGCCCCGGAGCCGCGGCAAAGGTGTAAAAGAGCCACATGCGGCTCCGGAGCCGCGGGTTGCAGACCCCTGACTTAACCTTTCCCCTCATCACTTTAATTTTTCTCCTATACTTCAGATTGCCAATATCATTGGCTGGAGGCCATCACACCTGCCCATTCCATTCCTCCACCAAACTCTCTCTTTCCCCATCTTCTACCTGCTTAGCTTGTAGCAATCAAGATTCAGAGGCAGCCTGTTCCATGTCAATCAGCTCGTACCATCAGGAAGTCCTTCCTAATGTGCAGGCAAAGCCCCCTTTCTTGCTGTTTGAACCCTACCCTAGAGCAACACAACACCTCTTTGCTTCCTCACCTGTGTGAGTGACAGCTGGTTTCCTTTGCCCCATGAGCTGCCCCAGTGGCACGCAGGGCAAGTTGCCTTGGGTTTACTCCCAAAGTGCCTAGTTTTTAGACTCTGGGCCCTTATAACAGTGCCATGAAGGACTATCCTACAACTGCTCGCAGTAAGCAAACATCCATACAAGCCTTTTGGAGCCGATATCCCAAAATAAACCCAAAACCTCTCCCAACAGTTTCTCTTGTACACAACTATTGCCCTTCCTTCATACTCACCTGTGGCACAGAGTGATTTCCTGTTCTTGCCAGGTCCTCTCTCTGGACTGGCTTACCTGTGCTGTTGTGTAACATAGGGTGTTTCTGCTGAAAATCTCAGCTGTTGCTGCCAAATTTTATTCATGCGTTTACACGCAGGCTATTTCTCATGGGCTGTCTTTTATTACATTTGCAAAAACAGTGACAACTACCTTCCATTCTCTAGTCTGAAGCAACCGGAAACAATGAGTAAATTCTTTATACGGCATCTGCAGCACATAATCTAACCGAACTTTCCCAGCCAAATTACTGAAGGATATTGATCGAATCAAATGTTCTTTTGCTGCCATCTAATGGCAATTTAAAGTATTGCAAGGAGTCAAAAGCAAGAACCCCTCTCCTGTGTACAAACCAATTTTAACATTAAATATTTCATTTTTATGTTTTTGTAACTGTAGTTTAGTTAATTTTATTTTTGTAAGTAACTACAAATAACTAAAATTATCTTCTCTGTGGTAATTTCTTTTTTATAAAGTGGTGCTATGTTGACAAATCAAACCATCACTCTTATCCTATAAATGAACGTATGAAGGATATTTTCCAGGTTTCAAAACTCATATTAGTGAAACAAAGCATGCAAAGTCTTTCTTTAGTATTACTTGGGGTAAAAATTAAGCTAATTTTATGAAATGCCTATACCAGGTAAAAACCAATACTTGCCCTCAAAGGGATGGAAGGGATGTTGTGATGGAGGGGCCTCTGGAAACCTAGAAAATGGCTCGCCCTTTGGCAGAGAGCAGTCCAGGAAAGGAGGGGGGCCAGGAGACAGAGATGAGGCAGGCTGCTGATGAATCCAGGGGGTCTCCCCTCCTGCTGAGACCAGTTCCCCTCCCCCACTGGTCTCCCAGAACACAGAGAGGGATGAAGAGGGCAGAGCAAAGAGAGAGAAGATGAAGGCGGCTTGTGCTGCTGGGGAAGCACCATGGGGAGAAGCCTTCGCGAGGGGAGGGGAGGCAAGGCAATTTTCGCAGTTTTCGCAACTGCCTCATTGAGGCAAGACTTACTGGGAAGAGTTGGTGTGATCACTAGGACTGAGCTACAGTGGTTCCTCTAGTTACGAACTTAATTCGTTCCGGAGGTCCGTTCTTAACCTGAAACTGTTCTTAACTAGAGGCGTGCTTTCGCTAATGGGGCCTCTTGCTGCCGCTGCGCCGCTGGCACACAATTTCCGTTCTCATCCTGGGGCAAAGTTCTCAACTTGAGGTAACTCTTCCAGGTTAGTGGAGTTTGTAACCTGAAGCGTTTGTAACCTGAGGGGTTTGTAACTCAAGGTAGCACTTTGTTTCTTTGAATAAAGAGTTAATTTCACTGACACCTTGTGAGTTACTGCTGACTTGCTCCCGATCCTGACAGTAGACTAAAGAAAAAAAGACTTGTTTTGAGCTCTGAAATGTGCTGCGTGGCAACGTCTGTTTCTCTCTGGAGATCTAATGATTTGGCTGTCCACTTGGAGTGCTTAAGCTGTGCCACCACCTATGCTCAACTTGTACATTTGTAAATAAACAGCATAAACCTCCAGGGACCTCCTACCAAAGAAAACCAAACCTGAGTAAGTGAACTTCTCACCGCCCAAGGATGTGGGAAAAGCACAAGAATGGGGGGAATTAAATGCAGCGCTAAGGGAGGTATGTGTACAGCGAACGAGTTTCGCTTGCACAACAGGACTTGCCCCCCTCTCCTCCCCTGTGCATGCCCTAAACCTGTCCTGGGAGTTCCCCCAACCCTCCAGAGCAGATTTAGAGGGCAGAGGAAGAGGAGGTGGAGAAGTATTAGCTGCCCAATGCTGCACAGCATGTTTTACTGTCATATTTTAAAACCATTCTTCATTTGCTTCTGCTCACTGCAAGGCACTACATTACACCACTCCTTGTTATCATTCATTCTATTTTAAGAAGCAATGAAGATTTTCAAATTAACAAACCGGATACTCCAGTGGTGAGGACCAACCATAAGACAAAAAGGCAACCGTTTCCCTTCTCTTTCTTTCACCCATTCACTTTCTCCCTAAGCACATCTCTCAGTCCATACAGCTGAACTGACCATTCAAGGGTTGGGCTAAGCATCGCAGATCAGTTGGTGTGACATCCAGCATCTCACAGACAGCACCACAGATGGTAACGGAAGTATTTCCTGGAGAGAATCCAGTCCCATGTATGTGTATTTCTCCACCACCTAGGCAACCTTGAAGGAAAAAACAGAAAATTTGCATTGAGATAAATAATTGCCAGCTGCTGAGATCTTCTTGTTAACATCAGTCAATCCAGAAATATGAAATACCCAGCCATTGGAGATAGTCTATGAAGATACAGGCAGCTCTTGTGCCATCCATATATCCACAAGGAAAGCAAGGCAGCTATTCAAGATAGAAAGCCCACAACCATACAGAGGTGGTTACACACAAAAAGAGTATACAACAGATAAGCTCTTGAACAGGTTACAGAAGGCTTCACCATAGCCTCAGAATACAAGGCAGTGACTAAATACCCCATTAGTATCCAAAGAGGTTTTTTAGTTCAGCGCCTGCAGAGTTATGTGTTTCTACAATATATCGCTATTAATGAGCTATACTAAAGTCCTGTGATACCCTTCATTTAACAGTTAATACATTGTTTCGCTGGCCATTTGCTATTACCATAGCATACCTCTGAATGTGCCCAGAGTAAAGCAAGACACACAGAGAGAAAAAGAGAGGTGGTAAAGATCAGGTACTGGAGTTTGGGCATTTCTTCCAAAGTCAATAATGGATTTCTGAAACTTGAGAATTTGCAAGGGTCTCTGCTGCAGGAAGCAAACTGCTCAAGATTTGCTTTAGAGTATTTCCTGAGACAATAGAAAAGCAGGAAAGACTGTTCATTTACTGCAAGTCAGAAGGCTTTCAGCAGAAAGAGTATTAAACCTGAGAGCATTGGGATGTATGCTTTAAGCAAGGAGCACATGTTTCTTGTAAGACAAGCTCCACACTTTCCGTCTACCAGGAAAAGGATTTTTTAAAGCAGAGGTAACAAGTAGTCTCACAAAGCAGGAACCGATTACTGCAGCCCATGAGTTCTCATATCTATGTTGTTATAATATATTGCCATTGTCCTGTGTCTGCATTCCACGCCGCTCCAACAAGGTCAAAATAATATTATCTTGAAAGCCTGCTTACCAAAGCCGTTGTTCACAGACATAACCATCAGGACAGAAGGGAACACCAAATGGGAGGAAGCCAAGCCTTGGAGGGCATCTCCGCCTGTGATGTTATATTCCCCAGCGGGAAGCTGAGGGAGTGTGCAGCTCAAAGTTGTGTTGTTGCCAACAACATTGGCACAGGGAGAGCATCCAATGAAAACATACATGTCTTCTGTCCGCCGGATCCGTGACACCCTGATTGTCAGATGCTGATTCACAGAAGGTAGAAGGGAAAGAAAGACAGGTGTGGAATCTTCGCTGTAGTTTATTTCCCCAATATGGTACAAGGCGCCATCTATGTTCAGCTGCACTGTGGCAACCCCAGTGCCTGGAGGGGTGAGGCACCGAAGAGCCCAGTATGTGACACTGGTAAGGGGACAGTGGAGCTCTCCTATGAGAATGGAGGTCTCGTTCCTGCCTCGTAATGCTAGGCCGTCGAGTGTGAGAAGGCCTCTGCCGTTGACGCTGAAATTCTGGGGGTAAAATTGGAGGACGTGGGGAACAACTCTGAAAATGCTGGCGCCTTTCTGCCTCAGGCACGCTCGACCCCAGCTTCTGCTCAGCACAGAAATGCTGTGTTCTCCAGCGTCAAGGCTGCCTGCCTGGCACTTGATCCAGGTTTCATTCAAAGCTATGACATTGCAAGGGAGATGACCATCCACCTCTACCAAGGTTTCATCCCCTGCTCTATCTAACCGCTGGCCTCTGATCAACAAGTAAGCGAGCCTCCCGTTCCACGTCATGGTCACGGCATCAATAACAAGGGTCAGGTCTTCAAGAAGATGAAGTGAGCAGCCCCCCAGGCAGTGGCTAGTGATCCCATTCACAGTCACTGTGACGCTAAGGACTTGAGATGCACCACGCAGCTGCCAGTCATTCAGAACAGGGTCACCTGGGGAAAGGGCGCATTTTATGAGGCTGTCGTTTGAACTCTGGATCTCACAGGTGAAGTTGCCTGTTAGATTCACCCAAGCTGAATTTGTCCACGATTTTAAAGAAACGCCAGATATGGTGAGCAACTGCCCCCCACATATGGAGCCATGAGATGGAAAAATCATCTTTATCAGGGGGCGTACCGTTACATGCTGCATCTCTGCTGGTATGTTGGCATAGCCCGCCTGCTTCTGCAGAATTCTTAAAAGATACTGTCCGGGTTCTAGTGTGCTTAGGGGTACAGAGCACTGAAAGCCAGCTGCAGAGTGGTTGGTGTTCTCCACCTCAAGCTGGCATTCCTCATCTCCCAGCATAGCCACTGAAATGGTCACATTGGTCCCTTTTATGCTCAGCCGTACACTATCATTCAGCATTTCTACTCTAATATCTGTAATATCTGGAGTCAAAGACATTTTGTAAAGAAAGTTGACGTTCTCCTTTGAGAAACTCAAGGCAGGTGTGTCCACAAATGACCTGTTGCCTATGAGCACCTCCACTTGCGCTGGAAAGTCTTCTAAGGTGGCATTGGCTAGCTGAGTGACAGGTGGAGTCTGACACAAAATCCTCCCATCGTTCACGCTGGTAATGGGACAAAACTGTGAGTCTACCAAGACTGAGACCATGTCTGGGCTGTTGCTAAAGCCTGTTCCAGAGATTGTGAGCAATGTCCCACCTAGGAAACAGATAATAAAATCTCAGTGCACTAAAACCAAACTTACAAAGTCTAATGTTACATTTAGGCTTAGGCAGTGTAGAACTATGCAAATGAGAACTGAGTTAGTTCCCAAACAGCTACCATTGCATTTTATGGGACACACTAAATGGGCTGCAAATTGGGATACAGTTGTGGGGGGGGGAGAGAATCTGTCCCCTGCCATGCACACAAGGTTCAACAACAGCACTGTATAACGTTAGCTCCTACTCCAAAAATGGGTGTCATCTATCTGTGATCCTTGACAGCCTTACTGCACAAACATGTATGATGCATTGATAGCGTTTACCCAGCAAGGAACCACAACATGGCTCCATTTTGAAGATCTCTGTGACATACTGGATTAATGGCTCCACTCTAGAAAAAAAAGAGAGACCCATATACAATTCAGTTGTATATTTTTTCTTATATGCAAAGAGTCTTATTTCTGTGCTTGATAAGATTGAATTTCATTTTCCTCCATGTCGGACTAATGCACATGGCAGCTATGATTTACATGATCTTTGTAGGCCTTTTGCAATCTTTTTTGGACAAGTCACAAACTGCCGCATGTAGGTGCCTCCATGTGATCTCTGCTGGGCTGAAGACCCAACAGCTCGTACATCCTGGCAGCAAACTACATGGAGGCCACTAAGGGCTCACCCAAACTTCCACTTGCCTCGTGCTTCCCTTGGGAAAACATGGTGTTTTCTGCTGGATGGAAACAAACGGCAATCTGTAGAAAACCCAACTGACGTTTGTTCCGATTCCACAGTTTTTCCAGAGAAAGTGCTGGGACAATGAAAAACTGCTCAGACCTAGAAAGCACAAGTTAAGCAGAAAACCTCTCAGCCCCATACTTTCTAGGCACAGGACTAGCAAGTGTGGACAAGCCCTGGCTCTCTGGAGGCTTTAAATTTTTACTTTGAGCTCATCTTCTTACTGTTTGAGAAGAACCTGTCTGAATAATTTTTAGTTCTTCAGTCTAAAGAATTGAAATAATTTACCACAGCCCATACATATATGTTTGTGTGTATGCGTACACACACACACACCTGCAACCATGATATTAAACCCTTCGTAATAGTTCAATCAGCAAGAAAACACTAAAACATTTTTAAATAATACCCAAACAACATAGATCTCTCTTGTCAACAAATATTCATTGGTAGGGACTATACTACAGTCTCATTTTTTTATCATTCCCTTAAAATAATTCACAGTAAATTAAGTTATATTTGCTTACCCGCTAGTGCCTAGTGAGACATTATTGAAAATGACAGAAAAGCTGTATAATCCATTTGTCAGAGAAGGCAGTACCACACTGATTCCATGATCTGATAGCGCTTGGATTTGTCCCACAGACTCCTGAATTCTGAACTGCACGTCCAGACACGTATAATTGGTGAGGGATGATATTCCTATGTGGAGCACCTGACCCCCTGCAGAGAATGAAAGACAACTTGCAGACGCTGCTATTAATACAGTGAAAAGCATGAGCTACTCCCATAACAAATGCCGATGTAATAATCTTAAACAGAGTTCAGGATTATAAGAACAGCCCTGCTGGAGCAGATCTAAGGCCCATCTAGTCCAGCCTCCCATTCTCACAGTGGCCAACCAAATGTTTCTGGGAAGCTCACAAGCAGGACATGAGCACAAGAGCCCTCTGCCCACCTGCGATTCCCAGCCACAGATATTCAAAGGCAGTGGAAGAAGCCATTGTGGTTGCTTGGGGCAGGCGCCTGTTTCCCCACTGACATACATAAGCACCAGGAGCAGTTTGTTTATATGAATCACCAATGCATCTGAGCTGCTGTGTCCTCTTACTACATTGCTTAGAACCACTTCTAAAACATGTCACGTGCAGCCAGTAACATTTTAAAATACCTAAACATTGGAAAAATGGGAGAAGAGGAAGAGGAAGAGGAAGAAGAAGAAGAAGAAGAAGAAGAAGAAGAAGAAGAAGAAGAAGAAGAAGACAACAACAACAACAACAACAACAACAATGTTCAGGGATTTTTGCCCCTTTTACCTGCTGTGCTGCTTCTGTTTCTGCTCAGTGACAATATGAGTGGATTTAGTGATGGATCATATATGAATGCATTGGCAAAGACCACAGGCCCGTGCTCATTAACCAGCATGAGATGGGCAGTATAGTCTTCTCCACTCTAGAAGGAATGAACAGAAAATGAGTAACCGTAGAGACTGTGCACTAGTAAGCCATTTCCTCCAGGGAAAATGAAAGGTAGTAGGTTTGAGGTAATATGCAGGTGTCGATTAGTGCTTTTACACTACATGACAGCCACTCCTCCCTCCTGTAATAAGGATCCTGTTGCTCCTAAACCATTGTACAGTGGCATTCAACTGGGTAATTGCAGGAATGCTTGCACAATGGGACGTTCACCTCTCTCCTGGCCTCATGCACAACCTGCGCTATCCCAAGATGGAGGGTTGGGGGCAAATGTCAGATTTAGGGCACCAGGGGGGTGTCATTGTGGAAGCAGAAGTCATTCAGCTCACACAATTATTTAGTTGAATACTTTGCAAAGGGACCTACCTCTGAGCAGAAATGCATATCATTGTACAATAAGTTAAATAGGCAATGACTTACTAATAAGCCTCTGATCTTTAGCTCCTGCACAGCATTTGCCATGAGGTGGGGGATACCTTAACATCCACCTGTACTTCTTGTGCAATAGTATTTGCTGAGAATAACTTATAGAGAATAACTGAACTCAGATGAACCCACCACAAGAATGATGCGTGCAATGCATGTTGTAGAAGGGAAAGTTGGAGGGCTTAGATGAATTTTGCCTTCTCTTGCAACAAAAATGAAGGTATTACTTACCCGAGGAGGAAGCCTGCATTCAATTTTCATTGAATTGCTGGTATCGGCATTAATTGGACAGGGTTGGGAACCAAATTGCACCAAGATTATCCCATCTAAGCCAGAACCCTTGATGATTACTGGAATCCCTCCTATAAAAACCAGGATTTCATTACAGCAAACATGCAGGAATGTCATTTGAAAAACCATTCATAGGTGTGCCACTGCTATAATAGTGCATGGTTTTAAAAGATTAGGAGGATCTGAAAATTTGGATTCTTTTCCGCCTCTCCTGGTATGCCCCACAGAGGAACTTCAAATAAATAGTCCCCACAGAGGTCTTCAAATAAAACCATCTTGAAGGTCCCAGGCCACAGAGAGGTTAGGCTGGCCTCAACTAGAGCCAGGGCTTTTTCGGCTGTGGCTCCAATCTGGTGGAACGCTCTGCCACAAGAGACTAGGGCCCTGCAGGACCTGACATCTTTCCGCAGGGCCTGCAAGACAGAGCTGTTCCACCAGGCCTTTGGTCAGGGTGCAGCCTGACTCCCTCCTTTGGCAATCTTTACAAAACTTTAGTTTATGGTTGCCATCAATTTTGATTTTAATTAATTTTTATAATGTTTTTATAATGTTGCACTACTTTAGTGTTGTTAGCCGCCCTGAGCCCGGCTTCGGCTGGGGAGGGCGGGATATAAATAAAATTTATTATTATTATTATTATTATTTACTTCTGCCTTTGCCTTCCATATGCCCATGGTCCTAAACCTCAGGTAGTTTCAAGACAGCCTCCTAATTTGTTTGTACAACATTTGTGGGGAGGTTAGACAATGTTGACTTTATTGTGCTTTTGTTCTGATTTGTTTGTAGAGAGGTTAGACAACACTGACTACATCAAACAAATGTTATTCCACATTTTCCAGTGCCGTTTTGTGTTGCTTTCCTCATCACAAAAAGTGCAATTTGGGGAGAGGGGAGTAGGTTTGTTGTGCAAGAGCTCCAAATCAACTTTTAATTGTCTAGCCTGAGTATGCTGGTTGGTGACTGAATCCCATCAAAATTAGCATCAGTCTGGAACTGCCCTCAGTTTGCCATCTCCTAGCATGGATATTCAGAGAGGCTTTTAAAGGAAACTTGAAAGCAAAAAAAATTAACCTTAAATGGACCTAGGTTATTCCAAAGGTTTTAAAGCATCTTTTCAATCTCTCTTAGCTAGAGTATCATCAACTCTTTGAGACATTCAGACAGGGCCAAAAAAATAGATTTGCCAAGGAGCCCTCTAAATTTGAAATAGAGCTGTTAAATAATGACACCAAGATTATCTCTAGGATGTACCGACTCCTCCTTGACTGGGAAGTCAAGGAGGAGGAGGTGAAGGCAGTAATGATCAAGTGGGTGCAGGATATCGGATGTCCTATTATGATGAGAGAATGGGAATGAAAAACTAACATGAACTTTACTGCATGTTACACCATTAAAGCAAATATGATGAAAATGCAGTTTCGGTGGTACCTTACACCATCAAAACTCTCCAAGATGTATAAAAATAGTCTGAATAAGTGTTGGAAGTGTGGAGAAAAAGTAGGAGATTTTTACCATTATGTGGTGGACATGCAGAAAGGTCAAGGACTTCTGGAATATTGTTTATGATGAGATAAAAAAAGTTTAAATTTACATTCTTAAAGAAACCAGAAGCTTTTCCGTTGGGAATTTTAGGCAGAGATAGCCCAAAAAATATAAGAGAACTCTTTTTATATGCAACAGTGGCTGCCTGTCTATTAATAGCATCTAATTGGAAGGGGTGAAAGATACCAAAGCTAACAGAATGGCAAAATAAATTATTAGACTATGTGGAAATGGCTAAATAAACAAATAGGTTAAGAGGTGACACAAAACAATCATTTTCTCAAAAATGGGAAATGTTTAAGAGATACTTACAAAAAAAATAACAGCGACATATTATCTATAGCAGTGTTTGAATGACCCTTGTGGCCATAAAATATTAAGAAATAAAGAAAAATTGGTACGATATGTTGTAAGAAAGTATTAGAAAGTATATTAAATGTAAGGTAATAATTATAAATACATACAAAATCATAAAGGTCAACAAAATTGAGAAATGATGGGAAGTCTACATTTATTTTATTTTACTTTATTTTGTTACATGCTACTTTATTTTATGTAATATTATTTGATCTTAGCTTAGTTGAAATCTAAGCGGAACTAGAAGTTTAAATTAACACCGTATGGTAAATTAATTTAATATTTTTTTCTTTGTATGTATGTATGTGTATGTGGGAAGTTAAATCTGTAATGATATTAATGAATTTCAATAAAGAATTATTATTTTTTCACAAAAAAATAACATCACTAGATCTCTCCCTGCTTCTTTGTTTTCCAGCCTTTGCAGCTGGAAGAAGAGCAGTTGAAGTAAACATGTGTAAAACCGGCTCTATGATATGCTTACAGAAAGTGCGAGCGAATCACACATACCAATCTCTGAAGCAGTAGGAGGTTCAACAGCAGTCAATCTAGGCAAAATCCTCAGGAAGATGTCACCTTTTCTACTGGCATTGACTGCAAATCCATGGGGTCTGACCAGTACTGTCAGCTTATACAAGCCAACCGGCAACAAGTTCATCTGGCAAACGGCATTAGTGTGATTTGAACTCAGGACTTCACAGTGTGTGTGGTTCACTTCTATGAGCAAAGAACTACTATCTGAACTCAGGCCAGAACCTGTGATATTAATGACGGTATGAACTCCATCATCTGAAAGAATTAAGTTCAGAGTTATACTACAAAACAAAGTATCAATAACATATCATTTTTATTATTAAAATAAATCTCAAGATTTTACCATTTCTTTCTTACAAAAAAAAAGAGAGAAAAATGGGATCGTCCTCAGAAGGCGGTCC
Source organism: Podarcis raffonei (assembly GCF_027172205.1). NCBI lineage: Eukaryota > Metazoa > Chordata > Lepidosauria > Squamata > Lacertidae > Podarcis > Podarcis raffonei. The sequence goes on from NC_070604.1 coordinate 4,846,994, forward strand.
TTCTTGCGACTGGGCCCCTGGACACACCCCTGACTAAGTAGATTTCGTTTCTAGGTCTAAGTTTCATTTCTCTAAATAGGCATCACGGGTCACAGCCAATCAGGAAAGGGGTGGGGGCGGTTAAAGGATTATATAAGCATCAGCACAAGAGTGCCCTAGGCACTTGATTGGCACTGCTGAACACCCGCCCTCCCGCCCTTAGTGTAGGTTCTCGTCCTTGCTTTGGAGTTTATGTGAGTCGCCTGTCTTGGGACAGGGGTGAGTAGGAATTTTTATCCATTTGGCAAATTGGCATTGGCCACTTGGTTTTTTGCCTACCCCCTTAGCAATCATCACAACATTCCAGGTTTGGCGATTAGGCATTGGCTTAATTTTGTGTGTGGAGGAGAGGTGTGGCCCTCACCTGCCCCTCAATGGTCAAAAGGTATTCCATTAAAGGAATCTGGGGGTCCCAGATCTCGTCCGAAGTCCGCTTGAAGGGCTAGGGCTATCACAGGAACCTCGCGGTAAGCTTCTGTCAGGCAAAACCCCAATGTTGCTGCCCCAATGGGTTTACCTACATAGACTCTGTCAACTGGGGCAGTAGTCCGTTACAGACTTCAGCCAATGCCTATGGCAATAGCACTCACATTTAATTTGCAATCAATAAAGTTGTGGCCTTAATGTTGCCCATCAACCTTAATTCTGTGTCCGTGTGTAGTTATTTCATGGGGGGCTGGCTTGGGGTCTCAAGATGCAAAAAACCCAGATAAAGTTAGGAGGTGGTCATGCAGAACCACTCCCAGTGATAGGACCAGGACCACAGCAGAATGGTGAACCTGATGCACATCTCCTGGGGATGGTCCAGGAAGATACTGTGCTGAATGGCAGCAAAAGCTGAGAGATTAAGCAGAAGTTGCAAGGGTATGCCCGGCTATCCATCTCCTGGGTAAAGGCTATCCCACCAGGGCAACAAAAGCAAGTTTGGTCTCAAACTCTGGCCTGAATCCAGATTGGAATGGTTGTAGATAAATGATTTCCTTCAGGAAATGACTGCAGCTGCTCAAGGCGGGGTGGGGGGCATTTGCAACTCAGGATGTGCTTATTTCATTTTGGGAAGAGACTACTCTACTGCCTCCTTCAAAGTGGCAGCCCCCACCCCTTCATGCAAAGATATGTTCATCACCAAAGCTTGGAGCCATTTAGTTGTGCCCCCCCCCTCGCCTCAGCTAGCTTTAATGAGTGATGAAGGCTGATTCCACAATAAAAAGAACCATGACGTCAAAGATATTAAAAGAAATACTATAAGAAAGGTTATTAGGGGAAAAAACCTTATAGCATTACCTATAAAGTATTCAACATTACTGACCAAAGGGGTCAATTCCCAGAGATGTTGAAATGTACATGAACCAGAACAGTTTGCTGGAATATCATTCACTGTAACCACAACCTAGAAAATCAAAGGAAATTATTAGACAATTCTTTGTCATTTATTTGATGAAAGAATTCATTTTTTTAATGGAAGCTTCTAAGTGCATTCTACTGAATGTGCATAGATAACTCCTCCTGATAAGAAACACAAATGGTTAGAAGCCCCCTTCAGATCTTCACACTTAAAGCAAGAAAGTTAGGTGTGGCCTAGGGGAACCCAGGACAATCAGGGACATGAGTGGCAAGGGCAGCAGAAGGGCACACCCCCACCATCACCTCCCCAGTTGGAGATCTCACATGTTTTTTGGATGCCTGAAGGACGCTCTAGTGTCTACCAATTTTCACAAAATGCGAATACCCACAGCAAGGTAATTCATGGTCAGTTCTGTGATACATTAAAACACTCAACTTTCATGAGATATGGTGTCTGTCCACTTCATACCTGTGTAAAGTTATTTGGGGTTGCAAGCATGTCTCCAAATATTGGACCAATAAAAACACCACCATCAAAAACTACACGGTGTGTAATAGCTGGGCGCAAACCAGTGAGGTTTTCAGCAGACACCTTGAAGGGGAAAACGAAAAAGGTCTTATGTATCCAAACATGGGAACAGTTTGCTAGACTAAACTGGTTATCACTAGAACTCCGATAACGGACACATATGGTCCCATGCAAAACAAATTCCTGTTTTTTACCCTCCCTCCCTCCCTCTCAGTCAGTCGTCCATATTTTCTGGCTTCACGGAGCTGATCCAAGGACAGCTGCCTCTTCTGCCATCCCCTCTTCTTGACTGGTGGCTCACCTTCGCCCTTCCCTCAGGGAAAGGGAAAGGAAGGCATCCTGTAAAGTAGCACTGTTTAAAATGTGGGGGTCTGGGGAGGAGTCATGATTCTGGGATATTTAAAGTGCAGCCAAACCAACAATTCCTGTTATGCTAGCTAGGCACATGATAGGAGCTGAAGCTCACAGTTTTCCTGTAAACTTGCTAGAGAAAACTCTGTGAGAGAGACTCCCGCTGTGCCCTTACGCACCCTCTGACTCTGTTTCCATCTCTTGCCGCTGTGCCATCAATGCAAGAACATCTACAAAGTCTGAGCTTGGAGCTCAGACTACATTTTAAGCTAGACTTAAGTATGTCTTCATGACTGAATTACCATTGTAAGCCTGCCTGAAGAAAGCTGCTGTATCTGTTCCTCTTCTGAGTGTGTAAATGTTATTTCTATCTTTTACAAGACTGTTTGTGCGGTTGTTATTTTAAGGGGTAGAAAAGGGGGAAATACCAGGGAATTCCAGTCTGCCTGAAAGCATCCTGGATTACTTAAACTAAAAGGCTAAAGCTACCTATCTAAGCTTCCTTTTAAACTGCAAAGGGATGGCACTCTGCTGAACTCACACACACGAGGAAGAAAGGATAATGTCTAAGAAATATATCCTCTCCTAGTATCTATTCACATCCCAACAATGATGAGTCGCAATCTCATGAAACTTCGAAAAAGCTACATTTTGTGCTTTAATGATATTTTGCATTACTTTTTAAATGTTGTGAGCTGCTTTGGGACACAATTTCTAGATGAAAAGCAGGGTAAAATAAAATACCGATGGAAAGAAAGCACAGGTGCGAAGGATGAGGCTTCCTCAAAGCCAGTTCAATTACAGCTATGCCTCCATGTCTGAGGGTCTCTCTGATTTGGAAGCTTTTTATAAGTGTGCAGATGCACCACCACCGGCCGTGTGCATTCTGAGGTAGCAAGGTCACAGGAAGAATAAAGGCTGTCTTAGAGGCTAGGAAAGGACTGCACCAAGTATGGCAATTTGTTTGTTTGAGTTCCCTCTCCTGCCAAGGGAGCAAAGCACTGTAGATACATTCTGGTTGCACAATACATTTACAAGCATAGAAAATAAAAAGGCAAAAGGGGGTGAGATCGATGATAAATAAATTCTGGATTGAAGTAATAAAGGACCAGGGCAAGAGCACATGTATAGGCAGAAACTGTGAATGAATTAATCTTGAATATAAAGAAATACTGAGCAGTCAATTGGATATATTTAAAAGATTGTCTTACACTGATGAAATTGGGTAAATCACCAATCATTGAGGTCCAGGTCAGTGTCCATATACTTTGATAACAATTGCTTGCGTCCTTAGATACCGAAAAGTCACTGGCATTCACATACTGAGCTGTGAAATTATCACTGTAGGCTTGCAGGAGCTTGCGGAGGTGATGGGCAGAGATGGATACTGGAATGCCTGGGGAAAGGATTATATAAAGTAACTTCTTTTTTTTTTTAATTAATTTTTATTCAAATTTCCAATAACCATTCCAATTATAATTTAACATCCAATTTAACTTATACATCTTTTAGACTTCCATCAGCCTATCTGACAATTTTCATATTTATCACAACTTCTCACATTTCTTAAATTTATGTTGCACTTTAACAATCCTTATTTTATCTTCTCCTTTAAGCGACATTCCTATCTATTCTTTTCACAGAGCTTCCTGAAATCCAACAAGCGTTATTTCCTGATCACACACAGTTTTGATATACTCTGTAAATTTATTCCAGTCCTCGGTGAATCTCTGATCGCGTTGGTTTCGAATTTTTCCCGTTAATTTGTCCATTTCTGCATATTCCATCAATTTCATTCTCCATTCTTCCCTCGTTGGCATTTCTTCCTGTTTCCATTTTTGGGCCAACAGGATTCTGGCTGCTGTAACTGCATATCTAAATAACTTCACAACTTTCTTTTCAACATCATTCCCTAATATACCTAGTAACAATGCTTCTGGTTTCTTAACAAAGGTATATCTGAACATTTTTTTCATCTCATTATAAATCATTTCCCAAAAGCATTTCACTTTCTTACATTCCCACCACATGTGATAAAATGTTCCTTCTTTCTCTTGACATTTCCAACATTTATTACTAACTTTAAACATCTTTCCAAGTTTCACTGGAGTTATATACCATCTATATATCATTTTCATAACATTTTCTTTTATCGTAGTAAATGCGGTGAATTTCATTCCCTCTTTCCATAATTTTATCCACTCCTCTAATTGTATGTTATAACCAAGATCTTTGGCCCATTGAGTCATTACCATTTTTACTTCTTCATCTTTTGTATGCCATTCAAGTAATAATTTATACATTTTTTACAATATTTTTACATCACTATTCAAAATTTCTTGATGAAACCTTGATTTTCTTTCTAAAAAACCTTTTTCTCGCATCTCTTTTTTAAACATTGCATTCAACTGGAAGTAATGCAGCCAATCATTCACCTTTTCTTTAACCTCTTCATATGGTTTCAAATTCAACTTGTTTCCTTCTTTTATTATCAGATTTTCATATGTAATCCAATTCCCTGTCATATTGACTTTTTTCATACTCATTATCTCCAGTGGCAATAACCACATTGGAGTTTTAGGCTCTAATAGGTTTTTATACCTATTCCACACTTCGATTAACGTTCCTCTAAAAATATGGTTTTCAAAACCTTTATGCATTCTGTTCTTATCACACCATAAATACGCATGCCACCCAAATCTATTGTCATATCCTTCTAAATCCAATAATTCTGTGTTCTCTAATTTTATCCATTCTTTCAACCAGCAAAGACACGAAGCTTCATAATATAACTTTAAGTCTGGCAGGGCAAAGCCTCCTCTTTCTTTTGCATCTGTTAATATCTTAAATTTAATTCTTGGCTTTTTGCTCTGCCAGATATATCTTGACACTGTTCTTTGCCATTCTTTAAATATTGTCACACCTTTAATTATTGGTATTGTTTGAAACAAAAACAACATTTTCGGTAGCACACTCATTTTTATCGTTGCAATTCTTCCCCATAACGATAATCTCATTCTTGCCCATACATCTAAGTCACGTTTGATCTTATTCCAGATTGGTACATAATTATTTTGAAATAAGTCAATATTCCTAGGAGTTAACGTAATTCCTAAATATTTTACTTTTTTTACCACATTCATTTCTGTTTGTTGCTGTATTTCTTCTATAACTTCTTGGTCTAGGTTTTTAACCATTATTTTGGTTTTTTTCCTATTTAGTTTGAAACCCGACACCTGACCAAAATGTTCAATTTCTTCTAACACCTCTTTAACACTCTGTATAGGATCTTCTATAGTTATAACCAAGTCATCGGCAAAGGCTTCAACCTTGTATTGATTACCACCCACTGTTACACCTTTTATATTTTCATTGTTTCTTATTGTTCTTAGGAAAACCTCTAGGACCGAGATGAATAACAGCGGAGATAACGGACATCCCTGTCTTGTACCCTTCGTTATGGCAATATTTTCTGTTATAACATTGTTCACAATTAATTTTGCTCTCTGTTCTGAATATATTGCCTTTATACCACTCAAAAAGGATTGACCCACATCCATATATTCTAAATTCTTTAACATAAATTCCCAGAAAATATTATCAAAGGCCTTCTCAGCATCTACAAAAATCAACATAGCTTGTTTATCCTTCCCGCTGGACAGATATTCAATTATATTAATTACATTTCTTATATTATCTTTCATTTGTCTACCAGGAAGGAAACCCGCTTGATCTTTATGTATCATTTCATTTAACACCTTTTTCATCCTGTTTGCTAAAATATTTGCAAACATTTTATAATCATTATTCAATAATGAGATTGGCCTGTAATTTTTAACTTGCATTAAATCTGAGTCTTGTTTGGGAATTAACGTTATGTATGCTTCTTTCCAAGTTTCAGGTATTTCTCCTTTTTCCAGTATCTTATTCATTACTTCTTTCAACGGTACAAGTAGGATGTGTTTCATTTCCTTGTAATATCTTGCACTGAATCCGTCCGGCCCTGGTGCCTTCCCACTTTTTAGGTCCTTTATTGCTCTTGAAACCTCTTCCAATTCTATTGGTTCATTCAATTTGATTTTGTTACTCTCTGATACTTTTTGCACCTTTTTCTTCTTTAAATACTCTTCTATTATTTTGATATTAAGTTTCTCTTTTCTTTTATATAAATCTTTATAAAAGTCCACAAAGCCTTTCCTTATTCCCTTCGGATTCTCTATCTCTTGATCTTCTATTTTAATTTTCTTAATCGTACTTTGTTCCTTCCTCTTTTTAATTTGCCACGCAAGCCATTTTCCAGATTTATTTGCGAATTCAAAATTCTTTTGCTTCATTCTTCTTATATTCCATTCCACTTCTTTGTTAATTATCATTGCAAATTGTGTCTGTAGCATTTTTATACTCTGTTTAACCTTCTCATCATTTGGTCGTATAGTTAGTTTCTTTTCATTTTCCATTATTTGTTTTAGAATTTCCTTCTTCCCTTTTTCTCTCATTCTGTTTTTAATTGAGTTTTGTTGAATGAAAAATCCTCTCATTACACCTTTGCTGGCGTCCCAAACCATACTCGTCTTCGTTCCTTTGTTAGAGTTATTCACAAAGTAGTCCATCAAACATTTCTTAGCCATATCCACAGTTTTTTGGTCATCTAGTAGGTTTTCATTTAGTCTCCACCTGAAAGATTTTTCTTCATTCCCTTTTAGAATGGCTTTAACCGCATTGTGATCTGATAATACTTTGGGTTGAATCTCAATCTTTAATATTCTTGTAGTTAGTTCACCAGAAACCCAAATCTGATCAATTCGAGACATCGTTTGATTTACTTCTGAATAGAAAGTGAATTGTTTTTCTAACGGGTGTCTCAGTCTCCAAATGTCCACCAAATTACAGTTTTCCGCCATATCAAAAAAAGTTTTTGGTAGTTTCCCTTCTTTCGATTTACCTTTGGCCCGAAGTCTATCCATTTCCATTGAAACCACCCCATTCAGATCTCCCATTATTATTATTTTCTGGTCCAGGTATTCAAATAACTTTTCGTCCAATCCTTTGAAAAATTCTGCTTTGCTTCCATTTGGTGCATAAACTCCAATAATTATTAATTTTTCGCCTTGCCAGTTGACTTGTACTGCTATAATCCTTCCTTCTTCAGTTGTTGTGCCTCTAGTTTACTTTTTATATACAATACCACCCCTCTCTTCTTACTTTTATCCGATGAAATAAATTCATTTCCCAATTTCTTATTGACCAGAATTTTTCTATGCGCTTTTTTAACATGAGTCTCTTGTAAACAAATAATATCCAAATTCTTCTGTTTTAAATATTGTACCACTTTATTCCTTTTTTTCCTTTCATTCAATCCATTTGAATTCCATGTCCATAATTTTAGTGCCATGATGTCTGCCAATTAAATATATTCTTTTCCCTCTTATTACTTCTCTTTCTCTTCCTTATCTTCTTCACTTTCCTCTTCTTCATCCTTTTTCCCTCCTCTTCCTCTTCTTTTTTCCTTTCTGCCTCGCTCTTCTTCCTCCTCCAACTCCAACGAATCTCCCTCGTCCCCTCGTACTCCTACCGCTTCTGCAACTTCTCCTTCTCTGGTCAGTTCTCTGTATCTTCTGAAAAGTTTTTCCACATCTTCTAATTTTGTCAATCTGTGCCTCTTCCCTTTGTATGTAAATGTCACTCCTTCTGGAAACTCCCACTTAAATTCTATTCCATTTTTCTTCAATGTTTGTACTAATTGTCTATATTGATCTCTTTTTTTCAACAGTCTCACCGGCACGTCTTTAAAAATAATTATATAGTTCCCATCGATGTTTAGACGTTTTTCTCTGTTTCTTTGCAAAATCAAATCTCTCATTTCTCTGTCCCTAAAGATAATCAAACAGTCACCAGGGAATTTTTTGGCTTTGGTCGTTCTTGTTTTGATCCTGAAGGCGTTTTGTATCGTTTTCTCCACTTCTTCAATTTTCATATCCAACCATTGGGCAATTTCTGCCATCAATTTTTCTTTGATCTTTTCTCCTTGGGTTTCTGGCACCGATCTTAATCTCAGATTAGACTCCCGTTGCCGAAGTTCATTCATCGCAACCGCGTCCCAGAGCTCTTCCTGCGTTCTATTCACTTCTGACATTTCTGCCCTAATTTTTTCCTCTTCCTTTCGGACCTCTCTCAATTCTAATTTTGTCCTTTTCATTCCTTCTTCCAAGTTCTGTGTTCTTTTAACAATTTCAGTATTTTTTTTCGCAATTTCTTTCATTTGGTCTTTCAGTTCATTCACTGTTAAATCAATTTTATTGTCCATTTGTTCTAATTTGGTTTCCATATGACCCAATTTACTCTCAAGATTTTTCTCACTACTTTTTATATCTGTCTTAAGTTCTGAGAACATCTTTACAATATCTGCTTTCCATTCCGGTTCTTGTCTTGAACCCTTTCTCTCTCCTGGTGTTGCTCCTTCTGTCTTTTTCTGAGTATACGACATTTTACCTTCTCCTCCCCTTTTTAACTTTCACAGAGATAAAAAATAGAACAAAAAGACCAACAATTTTGTTTTTCACAACACCTGATAAATATCAACAAATCAATCAACTTCCCAAATCATACACTATTTTTGTTCAATATAGAACCAGAATAAAATCCTTAAACTCAATATCAATCATATAATTTTCATGTCTTATACATCTACCCCCTAGATGAAATCAGAGTATATTAAGTTCTGGTAGAGAGAGGAGTTAATCAATTTGTTAATAAACAACAGCCGAATAAACCGAGAGACCCTTCAATATCTTCTTGCCACTTGCTTGGCTAAATCCCAGGAGTTGGTTGCGAAGTTTAAACTAAAACAGAGACCACTTCTTTTCTTCTATCTTTTCCAACAGTCTCTTACAGATATCTTTTAATCCAATAATCCAAATTCCAAATAAAAGGTGAGGCAGGGGGACACCCCCAGAACCAGTAAAAAAAAAACACCAAAAATACCCAAAAAACAAACAAGCTGATATTCCTTATGGAGGGAGGAAAAAAACGAAGCAGGTCAAAACCATAAAAATCCGCTGTAAAGGAATAAATAAAGTTCTTTTCCCTGGTAACTAAATGGCCACCAGAGTGTTCTCCTTTGGCAACAAAATGGCACTTTGTATCCCTTACTTGTAGCTTCAGGGAAACGAGGGGGGGCTACTTAGTATGAAAAAAAAAAAGGCTTTACAGTCTCAAACTCCTTAAATATCCCAACAGAGAGTTCCAAAAAAAGGGTAGGTGTCTATCATCATAAGTCTCTTTTGTTACTTGGATTGCACATATTTATATAGTTCCAAATCAATGCCTTAGAGTCCGTAGCTTTTACTACGCAGTTTTTTTAAAAAAGTGAAAGTAATCTCGCTGTCTCCCTTTCTCCTTCCCCTGCTCACAGAAAATTCTCCGGAAGGCTGTTTTTAAGTGCTTCTCCACAGTTCCTTTCCCCTTTAACTTATTACAAAGTCAATATTTTTGAGAAGCTTTTCCCCTGAAATTTCTCCGCAATATCCTTAAAAACTTTGCCGCTTGTCAAAACTTACAGTCTTTCCGCTCCGCGAATTCTTCTTGTGCCAAAATCAAATTCCTGGCAAGGCTGACCTCCTTTTTAACACCTTACCACCACGAATTAGTTCATATTTGTCCAAATCCAATCATGAAATTTAACTTTTTAAAGTCCCAATTCGTTTTCTTCTTGTTTGAGAACGGATCGCTTTGTGCGCAAGCTAGGGGCTTCGCTATGGAGAGATAGAAATGGCTTCCCGCTGCCGACGTCTCAACCCCGCCACACTCGTCACCTCCAAAAAGGGGGCTACTTGGTGGCCAGGGGAGAATTTAAACGGCAGAGCTGGGACCCCTGCCTCTTGGATTCCCTTCCAAGAGTATTTGGGGGGCTGCGGCGCCCTTGCAAACCCCCCTTTTCTCTCCCAATAGCTGGATACTCTTGTGAGCAAGAGATCCCACTTGCTTTCACTTCGCGGTCCGCCGGAAGTCCCCCGGATTATATAAAGTAACCTAAGTCAGTAACCAAGAAACCTTAGAAGAAAAATATGTGATTAAATAATGAAGTGCAAGTTTCATGAAATGCGAACATATTGCATGAAACTGGTTGATGTGTTTGGCATATTGACAGGGCTTTTTTGGTGTCTCAGCAGCAACACAGCTCTTTAGGGCTAATCTAGACATGTGATTTAGGTATGGAATTCTCTCAGTCAGATAGAAAGTTGGGAGCTGGAGGGGGGATGACTAGAGAGAAGGCAGAGGTCTGGTTTTAAAGCAAAGGGGATGTGCAGTTGAGGAACACATTCCCTGTCCCCCAAAGCTTATTTTTCCCTTAATTCCCATGCTCCAAGGACTGTTCTCCTAACAGGAGCTCTGAAACCAGAAGTGATCCTGAGAGAAAATTACTTAAAGACAGAGGCTGGATGAAGGTAAGTCACAGAGCAGCAGGGAAAGGGTTCCTTTGTAAATCAAAATCTAATCCCTAACCCCACTTTGTGACATGACTGGAATAGTTTCATATTTAAATGCATGGAAGAGATGTTATGTACTGAAGTTCTCACCCTGCGCCAGCAGGGGGATACTGTAGATAGTTATGCAAATAAGGGATCGAAAGTGACGTTCAGTGATTGGATAGTTTTAGAAAATTGTTACAGTTACGTTGTACTGGAGCTCTATATAAGCAGGCTGACTGAACCCTTCAGTTCAGTGCTGTTCTGGCCTGTGAATAAACAAGAGCTGTTTGAAGAATCGCTGTGTCGTCTGATATGTTCATCCACAACTTAACAAGAGAAATCTTTGTGATCTGTTTAACCCTGCATCTATCAAGTTTAAGTTTAGCTGATTTCTATGCCACTGTGCCCAACATGGCTCACAATAGGCATTAACCTATTGTCCAAATACAAAACATTTTTTTAAAATGAACAGTTCAAACAAGACAATATAAGTGATTCAATAAGCATAGGACAAATGCAGTATTGCAGTGAAATATTCTAGAGTGAATAATAATGTGTAGAGAGCATAATCAGAAGTAACAGGTCAAGAAATATATCTAAAGCTAGCCATGACTTCTTCCTATAACTTCCAAAGATGGAGGCTGCGTAGCCTCAGTTTACCTGGTATCACAGTATTGGGCAGATGAATTTGAAAGGTTCCTCCAAGAGGTGGACTTGCAGCCTGCACTCTTTGTACGGTCAGATTGACTTGGGCCTCACCCACGTTCCCTCCTGATCCTTCCCAAGGCACAGCTCCTCTGTGTGAGAATGAAACCATGTAAACAGATACAGCTTCAAACATTTCAGGAGAGCGCAGAACAATTCTGAAACCAATTCCTACCTCAACGAGAAAAGAGGTAGAGTCTTGCAATAGTCTGCCATTAAGAAGGACACATTATATACAGGCGAAGCACTGACCACTGACACGGATTCCACAAGATTCCCATGAGGACAAACTGGCTTTGGCTCTCTTTGAAAAACTGAAAAGGAAATCATTTTTGGATAATATCAGGGGACGGAACCAAGAGTCTCACTTCCTGTGGCAGTCACAGGTTGTGGTTCATGATCACGCTAGGAATAAGCATGGCAAACACACATTCGTACACTGGAACAAGCTATGACTTCATTTGGTTTATGCAGCAGTGGGGTAGGGAAAGGATCTCGTCTTCAGTTCCACTCAGTCCTTGCTGTTGGAATGCTATTCCTGTCATCAATTAGGAAACACCCAAAGCACCCATGGGAGTTTGCCAGTGTTGGAGCCCAACGTGGTGTCGGCCAGGCATCCAGGTCCCTCTGGGCAACCAGGAGGAGGGGTTGATGCAAGGACAGACCCCTCCTCACTCCTCTTATTGGGGGGAGTCACCCCTTATGTCGTGATCCTGCCCAATGTCATTTCCACCCAAAATCATGAAGAATTAAAGAATGCCTAACAAAGAAGGGGGACGCGGGTGGCGCTGTGGGTTAAAGCCTCAGCACCTAGGGCTTGCCGATCGAAAGGTCAGCGGATTGAATCCCCGCGGCGGGGTGCGCTCCCGTTGCTCAGTCCCAGCGCCTGCCAACCTAGCAGTTTGAAAGCACCCCCGGGTGCAAGTAGTTAAATAGGGACCGCTTACCAGCGGGAAGGTAAACGGCGTTCCGTGTGCTGCGCTGGCTCGCCAGATGCAGCTTGTCACGCTGGCCACGTGACCCGGAAGTGTCTCCGGACAGCGCTGGCCCCCGGCCTCTTGAGTGAGATGGGCGCACAACCCTAGAGTCTGGCAAGACTGGCCCGTACGGGCAGGGGTACCTTTACCTTTACCTTTACTAACAAAGAAGGAATCAGCGAATCCTTTTGTGTCATCATAAACAGATACCAATTGAGGCATTTTGATGAGACTTTTTAGCCTGAAAGAGCGGAGCCTTCCACAAGGGCAGGTGTGAAAAAGACTGGCATTATTTTCAGCTCTCCTAACCCACTATTAGGATACGGGTGAGCATCTTAAGTTACAACATTATGAAATGCACTGATTTTGCCGCACATACAGTGGTACAAATCATAAAGGCAATGGCAAAGAAAGGGCACTGCGTGAAAAGTACACAGAACAAAAGAGACACACTGCAGATATCTCTTAATGTCCGTAATATATTAGGAATGAATATTTATGGACCTGACCAACGGGAGCTACCATGGAGAGCTCTTATATATTCAAATGTGTATCCTCCTCCGACTTTTCATCCTGCCTGAATTCTGAGTGCTCAGAAGGTTTTTGGAGCAGCCTCACAGATTATATTGTTCTTACAGAGCCACTAAAGCAGACATAGGCAACCGCGGCCCTCCAGATGTTTTGGGACTACAACTCCCATCATCCCTAGCTAACAGGACCAGTGGCCAGGGATGATGGGAGTTGTAGTCCCAAAACATCTGGAGGGCCAAGTTTGCCTGTGCCTGCACTAGAGTATTCTGCTGACATAAAGATATATGTAAAAAGACAATGTTACCTTGCTCAAATCCTTCCCACAGAATAATTTTGGCAGATGATGGCTGTGTTTCACATTTTAAAGAAAGAAGATCCTCTAGCTCTCTCTGGAGCTGCAGATATTAAAAGAGGAATGGAAGAGCAAATAAGAGCAAAGCCATGCGCAGAGGTGAATTTAGATAGGGGTAACAGAATGGGGGTAAGGGTTAAATCTAGGAGAAAATGCCCTTTAAGGTTGTTTTTTAAAAAAATAACCCTAAGCGTCTTCATTTTAACATGTGAATACAGTTTCAGAGACCAATACATACAATGTCTTTTGCTCTACATTTATTGGGTTTTAAAAGGTTAGCATACTTTGCATACCCATTATTTCAATAGAAAGTGTGACTTGTAGGGAAACTTGTCACATAGAAAATCATAACCTAAGAGGCATAACAAATACCATAGTTTATTTTCACAATCCAAGAGAAATCTTTGTATTCTGCATTTTTTTTTACAATTTCTCATATAACAATGACAAAAATGAAATATCTTTTCTAGCAATTTAGAACTTTCTGGTAATTTAGCTTTTGGGAAATATTCATGTATTGATTGTACAGCCATTCCTGAAACAATAAAATTTTAAATTGTGCTTTGCTCTTATCACCCATAAGAGCTTTTGCACTTGACAGGAATTATACTGTTCTTCTATGTAACGGTGCATCAGAAAACCACAATTTTATTACGGGTTTTGTAAGATTTTTTAAAAATAAAATTATTATTATTATTATTTGAATTTATATACCCAGAGAATAGAAAACCGCAAAAACTCCCCACCCCAAAAAAAACACATTTTAAAAGGGCATACTGAAGGAATGACCGCCAGGTGTGGAACACACTTCCACCCGCAGACAAGCCTCAGCTGTCTGAATGCATGACCTTTGGGTGTGGAGCACACTTCCGCCCGCAGACAAGCCACAGCTGTCTGAATATCATGCCCTCTATCTAACCTGTGGTCTGCCATGCCTTGTCTGTGACCTTTGTCTCCTTCATCATACATTGTGCAAGGGGAAAGTGATGAAGTGGAAACAGGTGCCAAAATAACTTTGAACCTCCCCATGATTGCGTGATTGGAAGATGTAAAGGGCACAGTCCAAAATGTATCTGACTGGTTTTGCATATTGTGCTAATAAAAAGATCTTCGGCAGAGCTAGCTGGCAGCTTGCCTGTGCACAGCTCACCTGCATTACCAACTCCTGCCTCATGCCTTCACTTCACATACGATCCTCACAACATTTAAAGTAAGATAGTTAACAAACCTGGACAAGAGCACTCACTGAAAAGACCATGATCTTAGAAATGTTTGCAAGAAGACCAGAAGATGCCATAAAGCAAATCAGACCATTGGTCCATCTACCCCCCTTATCATCTACTCTGACTGGTTGTGGCTCTCTAGGGTTTCAGACATAGGACAGTCCCGGCCTTACCTGAAGAGGTCAGGGATTGAGGCTGAAGTCTTTTGCATGCAAAACATGCGTCAAACCACTGAGCCATGACCTCCCCCAATATTATGTGTTGGAAATCACATTTCATATCACAATATTTTCCTGACCCTTAATTTATTGGTCCTGAGTTTATTACGTTCAGAAGAGCCAAAAAGTCCCATGTTTAATTCCAAGCATCTCCAGGTAGGATTGCGAAGACTCCTGCCTTAAACCCGAGAGATCCACTGTCGAAGGTCAAGAATATGGAACGAGATTGGCCCATACATAGTTGGATTTTGAGAATTTCACTATGCTGATAAATGACGCTCAGAAAGTATCTTGTAATACCCTCCCAATGATTCTATAACCAAAAGGATTTATTGGCCTGCAGTGGTAATTTGACTTACTTGTTCAGCTGTAATATTTGTTGACATAAGGTTGGTGGTGACATTGTCCCAGGAAAGTCTGAACCATCCTGTACCAGATAGTATCAGCATCTATAAAGCAGAAAGACCCTTGCAAAGTATGAGTATTTATTTCATAGTGGTATTAATATGGAAATTTGAATTAATTATTTCATAGCATTGTAGAGTTGAAGGGACCACAAGGACAACCTTTCACGGTCGTCACTTACAGTTCCCAACATTCACCTTAACTACAAGATCAATGTGATCGCTGTCATTGAAAATTAACTCCATAAAATCTGTAGACCCAATTCTATTTAGCAGCCACTGAAAAAGCACTTCTAGAATTAAGTCAGTGGCTATTATATAATTCAGGCCAGCCATGAATCCCAGCACAAAGAAATACTAGTTTTGAATGTGATAATCCCATCAAATCCCTAGCTCTTCTATAGATTTTGCCCAACGAGGAACTCAAAGAGACTTGGAGACAACTTTCACAATCTTTTTTTAAGAAACAACAACAATAAAGTTCCCATAAATTGTCTTCTTCGGGAACCAGTGAACTAAATGTTTTCAACACGCGTTGATATTTCCTGGCTCAATGCATTTTTGATTACTTTTGAGTATGTGGTCAAATGGTCACAAACGTCAATCCACAGGGAACTCAACCAACATTTGTTCAGCAGTGAAAAAAACAGGTTTCCCAGGAGAAAGCAGCAAGACCAAAAGGGGGAAAAAAACCCACCTCTCAGGAACATGACTAGAAATCACTTGGAATCATGGGAAGGGCCCAGAATCACAACTCCTATGAATATGAGGCTCAGCTCACAACCATGAGACTAACCTGTATTTCAGGAAGCCTAACTGCACAGGCATGTATTTTGTGCTTCTCTCTGTGATAGGTATTAACCACACTGGGATTCAGCCAAGTATTGTGAATCTGGACTCCAACTCTCATTCCATTCTTTGGCGACTTCCCATGATGCACAGCTTCCAGATAGTACACTGAACCACCAGTAAGCTCAAATTTCTCAGATTTTGGCTTCCAGGGATGGCTCCAGTTCTCCTCCCAATGCGCTGACCATTCAGGAATGCCAGCAGGAATAGATGCAATTTCCACCTGTTTTCAAGTAAGCGACAGCAGTTATTCATTGCATTTTCACCCACCTTTTTCTGCAAGGAGCTCAAGGGGGTATGTACAGTTCTTTCCCTCCTCAATTAATCCCCAGATGTCATGACACTGGGTGCCTGTCTTAATTTCAGCTGGTAATTAATTCCAGACAGCTGGAGATGCAACACTAAAAGCCTGGTTTCTAATACAAACTAAGCGCACCTGTAGGACATGCGCAAATAAGGTGGTCAGAGTAGCCAGATGTGTATTTGGCTAAATAACAGATCTGTTACTTAGCTAACAGTAACCTGTGAATGGCTTGGAAGAAAAATGGGTTTACATCCCTCAATGAGGGAACGTAAGAGCTCTTAAGGTTGTTCAAAACATAAGCAGTCACATCAGCAGTCTGTCAAAGGAGCTTTCTAATTCCAGCTCATTTTGAAAATGAATGGCACTAAATATTAGGCAGAAGATCCATTGTGTTCATGAATTTGTCTTTTGGGGAATGGGCACCACTTTAACAAAACATCACCAGACTAGAATTTTGGATCATGCATGTCACACATTTTGACAGCACCTCTGAAGACAGGTGCTCATCCACACTGCGCTTTCCAGGCACAGAACTGTGTTTTAATGCTCAGAAGCTATACTTCTATCCAGCTTGAATATCAAGAAAGTCACCTCTCAAGTGTCCTCTCTCTAAGGGCGGATCTGCACTCTTGGATTATAATGTTAGAAATGTCATATTAAAATGTGACACTAGAGGGCGCTGCAGAGCAGTGAGCCACCGGCAAACTGCCATTAAACGTTATAGAACATTATATTTAATAACATTTAAAAGATCAATGTAGATCCAGCCCAACTCTCTCTCCTGCTTTTCCTTTTCCCTTCCAAAGTGCTGACTCCGCCCACCTCTGGTGAGCTGCACCAGCAGCCAATCAGAGGGAGGCTACAGCTCGGCCCTCTGGTGGAATTCCGCGGCACTGCACCACCAAACTGGTGGAGCTGAGCTTTCCGTCACAGCGGTTGATCATTTATTTTGATATCTGGTATATTGGTCTTGTCCAAAACCCTTTCATGCCAAAGAGGGCAAGAAGCTGGAGGTTAACTCTCCTCGTTAATACTTCTGTTGAACCACAACTGCAGAATACATTGCCACATGTCTAATGAGTTTTAGGACACCATTAAAGGCCTTCTCATTCAATTTCTTTCTGTTCCACCAAACCTTTCAGGAAATTATTGGCAAAGCTGTTCAAATTGCTATTTTCTAGCCTGCATCATACATCACTTTAAACCATAGTTAACCATAGTTAAACTCAGCCAAACTCTTCCCCTGTTACACTGCTTTGAACTAAACCATGGGCTTAATGTTATGTCCAAACATTGGCTTAAGGCTTGTTTCTTTCCAAACGCTGAGCTTCCAATCAAGGTTTGCTCTTGGCTTATCACTTACAGTTTGTTTGGTGGAAACAAACCACAAGCTTGGTTTCAGACATAACACTAACCATGGCTCAGCTCCACGCAGCCCTGGAGGAGCAGAGTGCTCACAGCAGCATGCACCAGCACACAGCACATGCGCCTGTATATCAGTTCAAACTATGGTTTAAGGTAACAAGCAAACAAGGCTCCTGTAATCTGCTCCTTAACGTTTTGCTGGTCCATTTCTATTGGCTACTAAATGGTTTTATGTATCATTTATGTGCCACAAATCAGTTTTAATGAACATATCAGAATGCTCTGTAAATGATAGCTAAAGCCTTTATATATCAAACTTTTGTGCTCTACCACACCTGCCCAATGTTCCTGACCCTTCTTTTGGATTCTTTTAGCTTCTTTTAAATTCTTATAGACTTTTAGATTCACCTTGTGTTTTAATACCTTTTAGCTTTCTAAGGCGCTTTTAAGATTTTAAATGACTGTAATAAAGATTTGTATTGTATTGTAAGTGTCATTTTAATATATGGCATTTTGATTATACAACTCAGATTTTTTTAAAAAGATGTTGTATACTCATTTTATAAAAATAAAATCTGACGGGCTAGGTGCATTTAGCCCTATTTTTACTTCTGAGAACCAAAGGTACTGCCTACACATTTTCATATAGCAACATATCCTGAAGATCAGGGTCACTACCCAAATGCAAGTGATTATTTCCTACAGTTTCTCAGTCATGGAAAGAAGCAGAGTCTGCACAGTCTCTATTATGTCTTGTCCATTTCAACAAAAAAAGCTGGTGTAATGAATCAAAACATGGCTGGGACATTAATTCAAGTAGAAACCAGCATTTTCTCTGTATAATAATGGCGCCAATCCAAGTGATACCTTTAGAAGACCATTAATAGGGGCCCAAATATTGGCTCATTATAGGATGACCAGAATTCCAGAAATTCATTTTTATTTCAGCCATGACAACAGCTATTTCCCCCTCCTTCAACACAAGGCTAGATGGGGGGGACCTTACTGTGATTTCACCCTGAAGGAAATATCTCACAGTTAAGCATTATTACGTACTTCACTGGACTATTGTTCCACCCAGCCAATCACAGCACCCGGAGCCGGTCCCTCATTTGAATGCCTCCCACTATATAAGAGCACAGCTGGAGTGAGGTCACTGTCACTTGCAGTAGGACAGCTAAGCTGAACAGGAAGGCAGAGAAACAGCAAAGCCATGTCTGCTGTCCAAAGACGTAGGAAGGCTTACTACCAGAGAAGGAGGCAGAAGAGATCCCGGAAGATCCTGAGCAGACGAAGGCGGCTACATTCCAGGCGAAAGAAGAAAGCGAGGACAAGACGCATAGTGAGGTATGCAAGGAGTCACTATCAAAAGAGGCGCCAGCCCATGTCCCGGTATTTCGACAGGCGGATGAGGGCCAACGTCCTTTCAGCCCACAAGGCCAAGCACACCATGTGCTCCCAGAGGAGTAAAGCCTATAGCAGGAAGCCCTCACGGATGGGCAGGCCAAGGAATAAGAAGCATTACACTCGGACTCGCTCAGGCCTTCTGCACGCCAAACTAAAGAAGAGGGCTGTGATCAAGGCTAAACTCAAGAAGGCCCTCAAGAAACATGCTAGGCGTACAGGTACTTCTGCTCTGAAGAAAGCCCAAAGAAAGCCACGTCGAACTGAGAACGATATTTTCTACAGTTTGGCCAACCCTTCCATGCCAAAAGCAGCATCGCCATCAGAGGACCGGCAGACAAAGAAACAGTCTGTCCGCTTCACCACCCCTGGCAACCCAAAGAACAAGGAGATGGAGCAACAGGAAGATCTCTCCACTGATAACCAATCAAGCCAGCAAACAGTGACACCCAAGAAACGTGGCCGGCATGCAGGCACGTCTGTTTGCAAAAGCCGCTAAGCTAGAGGGACACCCACCACTCTTCTCAGAACAACAACCTGCAGGCCTCAAGGGGGGAATTGGAGAAGGGAAAGGGAAATCACCCCCCAGCCTGCTTTGAAGATCCCAGTATAAAGATCCTTTATACTTTATCCTTGAGGAGACCATCTGCACCCACAGCAATCCTAAACAGAAGTGATTTTGCTGAACAAATGAAATTAGTTTTATCCATGACTGAAAAAAGATATTTGATCTTTTGCATGTTTTACGGGCAAGACAACCAACCAGAAGAAGCAATCCCGTGAGAGAACATTTCTTTCTTTATTAGCAAGAGATGAACAATCACTTTAACCGAAAACTAGAGAAAAGATTTGTCACCATTTGGTAAACAAAGGATCGTTGTACCCAAGGTGTGCATTCGCCCAAGGAACATCTTAAAATACTAATAAAGCTGGATCTTTTGAAAAATGTGTTGTGGAATTCTCTCGGCTACTTAGGGACAGTTTAGGCAAGGGAGTGTTACATTTGAGAAGTCATAACAAATGAAGTTTCCTTGCATGTGGCAGATAAGTTATTTAGAATATATTTTCCTCCCTAAGCTAAAGCAATTTAAAAATCAGTTATCAGCTATTTCCTTTCTGGTTAGCAAATGATTCATAAGCACTGTGCTACTAAGAGTGACTTGTCTTCTGAAGTGACAGTCTTACATCCGGTGTAGCACAGGAGTAAGTTAAAGCATGTCAATTTAAGCCATTGGCTTAAATTTCACCTAGACCAGGAATTAACTAGATAAAATTAGGCAAGCTCTTCTTATTTCAGAGTCTGGCCCCAGCTCCCTGCTACAAGGGTAGAATCATAGAATTTATAAAGTTGGAAGGGACCACGAGGGTCATCTAGTCCAACCCACTGAAACACAGGAATATTTTGCCCAACATGGAGTACTGTGTCCAGTTCTGGGCACCACAGTTCAAGAAGGACACTGACAAACTGGAACGTGTCCAGAGGAGGGCAACCAAAATGGTCAAAGGCCTGGAAACGATGCCTTATGAGGAACGGCTAAGGGAGCTGGGCATGTTTAGCCTGGAGAAGAGGAGGTTAAGGGGTGATATGATAGCCATGTTCAAATATATAAAAGGATGTCACATAGAGGAGGGAGAAAGGTTGTTTTCTGCTGCTCCAGAGAAGCGGACACGGAGCAATGGATCCAAACTGCAGGAAAGAAGATTCCACCTAAACATTAGGAAGAACTTCCTGACAGTAAGAGCTGTTCGACAGTGGAATTTGCTGCCAAGGAGTGTGGTGGAGTCTCCTTCTTTGGAGGTCTTTAAGCAGAGGCTTGACAACCATATGTCAGGAGTGCTCTGATGGTGTTTCCTGCTTGGCAGGGGGTTGGACTCGATGGCCCTTGTGGCTCTTCCAACTCTATGATTCTATGATTCTTAACATGGGGCTCAAATGCCACGGCCCTGAGATTAAGAGTCTCATACTGTCTACTAAAGTAATGTATGGGAAACACTTTGAACACTCAAAAAGCCCTACATAAATGTCAAGAAGCTGTAACATTCTACACAATTTATATTTAACAGAGAGAGAAAATCAACACAGATCCTGCTATGGAAGTCTAAACAAAGGGCAAGGACACAATGCAAAGTTATAAGGATCACAGAATTTTAACTTTTACTTGTAGTAATTTATGGTATTGGTACCTTGCTTTGGGGGTCTTTGGAAAGGCTTAAATACAAAGAAGCCTTGTCATCTGCCTGGATCCAGAATGTGTAATTATTTGTCTGTGGTGCCACAAAAAAACCATATAGTCGTGCCCTGGGTAACAAAACAAAAACATTAATGAAGCAAACTTCCAGACAAATAACAGGCTTCCACTTCTGAGGGAAAGATGAGTTACATGAATGACTTTAGTTATTACACAATCATTTTAAAAGACTTGCCTTTATAGAACACCACTGAGACATATATGTTATCTCATCCCAGAATAAAATGTTAGCTTACTAAAGAATCTCCAACGATCCTTTCTTGCATAACTAGTGTTATGAAAATTAGTAAACTCATTAGTAGTTCATTCTAAAAAGTAAAATAAAAAGTAGGAAATGTAGCTCCCTATTGATTGCTTTC
The DNA here is from genome assembly GCF_027172205.1 of Podarcis raffonei. Lineage (NCBI taxonomy): Eukaryota > Metazoa > Chordata > Lepidosauria > Squamata > Lacertidae > Podarcis > Podarcis raffonei. Next base: position 4,868,665 of record NC_070604.1, read on the forward strand.
CCCCCTGCCCGGCAAATTTATTTACACATATGAAAAAGACCAGGGAACCTCGTGGCTCCTGCCAGTTCCACCTGTAGGTTTAGAAACAGCAAGTGTAAAAACTGAGAGGGAATGGAGTCTTCAGATGGATTTCGTGAAAGTCAATCCGGTTTCTTTCCTCAAAAGTTATCAAATTTTCATATAATGAGATTGTCTCAGATGCTCATTAAATCAGCACCAGAGAGCTACATCACAATTTCCAGAACCAAGGCACCTTTCCAATATATGTTGTCATTCTATTGGGTAAATGTTTGGATAGGATATTAAAGACATTTGGGGAGATTTTGCCATTTCTTCCATAAAGTGCATTTCTCTTTTCCCACAACATTGGTCAGCTGTATTTTTTCTCTGTTCTAAATATTCAAATACAATGCACATCTATGGAATCCCATATTCTGTGCAAATAGTCTGTGAAGATTCTGCAGTTGAGCCAATTCTGTCTGGGTCGTGTGCTATGTCAATAAATGCTAAGGAAAGATGCTCACATTTTATGGTTTTATATCTTGATTTTATTCTGTGAACCTCCCTGAGACCCCCCAGGTATAGGGCGGTATATAAATTCTAATAATAATAATAATAATAATAATAATTGCCATTGTGATTCCCTACCTCTCTAGTAATGTAGGAATGAAACCACCTGGGATGAGAATTACACCAATATAGTTGGGATACTTGGTTGCAGGTATTTATCCCAGTCAATAAAGACAGACACCGGGTTCTCCAAGGAAGGTCAAATTTGTTTATCTGCACAGGGGCTACAGCGGGATCTCACCCAAAGGCTGAGCCCCTCCTTGTTCTCTGAGGTTGCCTTTTATACTTTGCGGCAAACAACTTCTTATAGGCTTACTCAAGCAGGCAAAAAAAAGTGGAACTTTACTCATGCAGGCAAGAGAAACAGAACTTGTTTTAGCTTTCCACACCCCCTCCTATCCTGTCTGCCCCAAACTGCGAACATGTGCAGATTTCTTGCCCAAACCTGCAAGTTTAAAAACAGTCACCAGTTAGCTCATCCCTTGTGACTGACTTTCTTTTTTAAAAATATTTTTTATTAAGGATTTTCTTTCTGACCTTCTAGCATAGACATCTTACTCAGCACTCCTGCTAATTCTGGAGTGGGGGGGGGCATGTTGAGATAACCTCAATTTGGGCCTTCTATCAACTTCTCCCCCCTTCCCCCTAGTAGTCAGTACCTTCTAGATAGTTTCAGTACTCAAATGTTACCAGAGTGTACTGGGTCCATGGGGAAGTAGCAACGCCCCACCTGAGTAAAAATAGGCTTTCAGCTTTTATTCAGCCAGCCAGTATGGAGGTGCTTATGAAAATGCAGGAAATTTGACTGACTATCAACCGCTCAGGGATGCGGGTGGCGCTGTGGGTAAAACCTCAGTGCCTAGGACTTGCTGATCGCAAGGTCAGTGGTTTGAATCCCCGCGGCGGGGTGAGCTCCCGTTGCTTGGTCCCAGCTCCTGCCCACCTAGCAGTTTGAAAGCACCCCCAGGTGCAAGTAGATAAATAGGGACCGCTTACCAGCGGGAAGGTAAACGGCGTTCCGTGTGCTGTGCTGGCTCGCCAGATGCCGCTTAGTCACACTGGCTACGTGACCCGGAAGTGTCTCCGGACAGCGCTGGCTCCCGGCCTCTTGAGCGAGATGAGCGCGCAACCCTAGAGTCGGACACGACTGGCCCGTACGGGCAGGGGTACCTTTACCTTTATCAACTGCTCACCTATCAATTCAGACTCACTTGAAACTTTGCATGATACTTAGGCTGTGCACACACTCCTTCCCTCTATGTATCCAGCGCACTCCCACCTCTGGTTTGGGAACCGGTGTGCTGTGCACATTGCATTAGCCACAAACCCATACCTATCCTGTGGTTTCTTGTGAAATATTGCTTTATATACCTTTTCCCCAAAACCAGCTTCAATCCAAACTGAGAAAAAGAACAACTTAGTTGTGTTTTCACCCTGGTAATGTGTTCAGGGAAAGGGGCCGCTCTCTAACCAAGAAATCTCAGGGCCCTCAAATTAATCGCCATGTTCTTTAGAGGAAGCCATGACAGTTAAGCTGCATGTGACACTCATATATCCCAAGTTCCTGTAAAAAGAACTCCACTAAAATAGTGTGAATTGTAGTACACACCGGCGTCCTTAAAGATCACTGATTACCTGAATGTCTGTTGCCTCCCAAACTGGAAATCTAATGGAGAACTGGCATTAGGGACAAACTGCCAGCGGTACCCAGGAGCTGTTTCAGTAAAATCTGTGTCTGATCCATCCCAAACCTCAAAAAGAAGCCCTCTGTTTCCTGAGAAATTGGGGAACAAGAACTTTATCATCTGCAATGAATGAGTTAATGCATCACAACACAAATGGACATCACAGCAACAGCAGGTGCTGGCTAAGTAGGCAGAGGGTTGATTTTGCAAGTGAACAAATGATCTAGAATCCTACAAATCCATGGCTTTGATAATTTAACTGTGTTAATACAATTAATATGAAGCTAATGCCGAAACATCAAACCAAGTGTGAGGGAAGCTACCACTTGGACGCGTCACAATAAAAGTGCACCTGGTTTAGGGCCATTGAGTCTTCTGTGCACACCAACGGCTCCAGTTGTACAGATGATCTTTCGTGGAATAACGTGCTTAATTTGGCAGGGACTGCCTGGCAAATGGGAAGAGAAGCATGAATGAGAAGGATATCGCTTCAGAGCAAAATGCCAGTCCAAGCTACTTAAAGGATCACCAGCACAGACATACCTACCACATGCTTCAAAGGAAATGAACACATGTTGTGGTATACCTCCAGAGACATTCACATTTCCAGAACCATGAAGACTGATTTCAACATTATTACCTGCAACTGTGACCTGCACAGGTGTATCAAAGAAGTCTCCTGTGATGGTGAGATCGGTGCCACCACCCAGGCTCCCTGCAGCTGGAGACACTGAAAATATTTCTGCAGAGGAAGTGAAATAATTGAAATTTAGTTCCGTTTAGATGTAGGTTAGCTAAAATAAAATGGCACAACCACGTACTGGTTTTATATCACATAGACTCTGTCTTGCACCAAAACAACCCCAATCCATGCTCAAAAGAAAATATTCACATTAGACACATTTGTTCTGAGCTGCAAAATGTTGGGGAGCTTTGTAAAATTCAAACTAACTGGGAAAGGAGTAAAGCGAATAAAAGAATAATGGTTTGGACAGGACAATGGTGATCAGGTTTAAAATCTCAATCTAGAAATTAATCCCCCTTTCTCCAGCAGATACAAACGCACACAAGCACACAGTGTTTTAATCATAACACAAACCCCCAGTTTCATGCTCTACAAAAGGTTTGTGCTCTCCTTCTCCAGCAGGAGGGAAATCTAACTTTTGCTTTCATTTTCAGCTAATCACAGAACTGTGGTTAGTGCTAAATGTGGTTAGGGCACAGATGGGCAACCAATTTTCAGCTGAAAGACCAGTTTTCTCAGGGATAATCTGTCAGGAGCTGCATACCAGCAACAGGGGAGGGCAGATCTGGAGTAAAAACTGGGCAGGTCCAGAACCAAAAATGAGCAAGGACAGAGTCGAGGGTGAGTGAAGCTACCCCTTCTCTTCTCCCCTGCTTCTTCTGTTTCATTATCCTTTTCTACACAAATAATTACAGCAGATTTGTAGACTGAACAGGAAGTGGGATTAATTCCAGAATCCTCTTCAATGAAAGACTGCAGGGCAATATACCTGAGAATGTCTGGTACAGGAAAAGGTCCTGTTTTGCGCTGATAAGCCAAGCATCCTTGTTCACCACTGACCTGCAACACAAAAGTGAGTGAGTGAACAACACTAATACAGAAGGAAATTAAGACTGGAATATGTTCAGGGAAGTTTTTAACGTGTGATATTTTACTATATTTTTGGCTTTTATGGAAGCCGCCCAGAGTGGCTGGGGAGGCCCAGCCAGATGGGCGGGGTATAAATAATAAATTAGTAGTAGTAGTAGTAGTAGTAGTAGTAGTAGTAGTAGTAAGATATTCCAATGCAGAGTGAAAAAAGAAATGTGTGCAGAACTGCAATAAGCTAGTTGTTCGGGGAACGCTTTCATCACTCACCCCCATAAGTCACAGGAATCTGCTGCATTATTGACCTCCAGAGGGCGAACTTAGTTATTCATTCATTCACTCATGAATTGCTTCCCATGAAATATCCTGAAGCTATTTAACAATAAGAGCATCAACGCTAGACTATATATAACACTGAGGCAAAAATCTCCCCTTTGAAGGATTGTTGGAAAAGGTCTTCCATAGGTGACAAAAAGGCGATTGTGACAGTGTCTACATGATACAAAATGGGAGGTGATGTGCCACGACACTATAAGTCCAATTCCTACATCCTATGGAACGGACTTCCTGATGGGATAGAATCTGCTGGAAGATCAACTAGGTGAGGCTTGTCTTTAAGCTCACACTGCTAAAATTGAGCTTACACTCAATGTATGTGTTAAAATAATTTGTTCTTCTTGCTCCCTCTTCTAAAAATTGATTTTGCTGGAACTCCAGATGAAAAATAAAATAGTGGATTTCTGTCTTGATATGGTTCCAGAATCCACCAAGCTGAAACCAACTAGAAAGGGGCAAGCCGCCTGTGGCTCATGTTAAGACTGGCTCATATATAAGCTGAGCCACTACTACCACACACACACAGAGAGAGAGAGAGAGAGAGATCAGAACATAGCATCCCAACCATGTACAAATGGCAATTTCATGCAGCCACAACAGGGGACTCTCCTGGCCATGCAAAATCAGTGACAACCCAGAGATCAGGGAAATGCAGGAGTTCACACCATTTCTGGCTTTCAAGGGCTGCTCTCACAAGTCCAGGAAAAACCCTCCCACCTGTGCACAGCTAGCTCTTTGCAGTCAGGGAGTTTGAGGCACTAAATTATATTTGGCTGCCGAAGACTTTGCAGCCAAGCCCTGCACAGCCCAATGTGTCCCCTGGAAGGGATACCCCTGAACTTCAAAAGTCATCTTTGCAGCTAGTGGTTGGCTACAGCTTTGAAAGGCGTTGGTGCAAGTTTTCAAAGACAGGTGACTGTTTGCCTCCTACCAGCTGATTTTAGAATTCTAGCATCTTTAAATCTTGAAATGAATGGATGCCCTGTTCTCCAAGGATTTCAGTGGGAAGGTTTAATGACATTGCAGCTTCCCAAACGTCACATAGGGGAGAAGCACCAGTCCACCAGTGGAAAAGAAACTCTTGTCCCACCTGCTCAGTGATGAATTGTTAGTTCTCCTCCACTTGCCATTCGGGGGCTGGGTGGGAAAAGCCAGGTACATTTTGGGACTTTCTAATGCTCATCTCTACCTTGAGGTGAGCATTAACAAGCTCTCAAAGCATATTTTCAGACCCAGATGCAGGAAACGTCACTGACACCTTGAATGCCAACTTCTGAATACAACCACTTTCCAAAGCAAAGCAGAAGGTATACGTGCATTTAAATAGTATTTATATGAAAAAGAAGGCATTCAGAAACACAACATAACTATAAAATTAGCCATTTTTTAAAAAAAAAACTTATCCCTTACTTACTTTCCTTTGTTAAACACTGTAAAGCTAACATTATGTGACCCTGTAAGAAGAGAAAAAGCACACATCTCAGTGCAAGAATGTGAATCATTTCATGTACATACAGAGTTAACTAATGTGCCTCACTTGAAATGCCCGTGTCTTTTGCACCCAGTTCAAAACCATCATCAGACACCTGACAAGCTGCTGTTTCTTCTCTATTCCCCCCCCCAAAAAAAAACCACACCTCGTGCTTCTTGGGAGGAATAACTCTTGCTAGGAGTGCCTGTTCTCTATGGCTTCAGCAAGACATTCACTGTGATACACTTGTTGCTTACAGTTGGTGTTATGTACTGAAGTTCTCACCCTGCGCCAGCAGGGGGATACTGTAGATAGTTATGCAAATAAGGGATCGAAAGTGACGTTCAGTGATTGGATAGTTTTAGAAAATTGTTACAGTTACATTGTACTGGAGCTCTATATAAGCAGGCTGGCTGAACCCTTCAGTTCAGTTCTGTTCTGGCCTGTGAATAAACAAGAGCTGTTTGAAGAATCGCTGTGTCGTCTGATATGTTCACCCACAACTTAACAGTTGGTATATCATGGTTGCCAAAAGTGTGAGCTGGGGGGAAATGCCCCAAGTAGCAAGAACAAAGAGAAAATGAATTTGTAAGCAGCTCACACCTTTTTGAAAAGAGAATGGCCATACCGCCCCTACCCCCAACAGTAGCCTTTTTTATATTAGCCTTCTTGATTTTTATGTTACTGAATAAAATCAAGATTGCATGTTATTTCCCTGCTTTCCACTGACCAATATGGTTCCCTTCCACTCGGCATGCTACAGTTCCCAGACCGTGATCGACTTGAATGGGATATCTGCAAACAAAGGAAAATAAAATACAATGAACCATGAAGATGCAATAGAGGCAAAGGAAAGGAGACAGAACATATTGTGTGAAGCTGAGCTGAGTACTGTTCATTCACTTCAAAGACAGGAAAGGACTGAATGTGTTCTGCCAAATTCAAACCCATCACATCAAATGCTCAGCAAGTGATGTCTGAGCATCCATTGAGAAATTTAGTTTTGCCTGCCCTGTTAATTTTGTGTCCCACTCTCCAGTTTGTGTTGTCATTTGACCCCATGCAGACTGACTAAAGGTGGTAATGGGATATCGAGAAACAAATACTATTTTGTGAATGAATGTGCATTCCTTAGGTTCTAATGGCCACAGCATATTTTTGATTTTTAGTGCTACCCATCAAAATGTGTTAAATATAAACATGAAAATGTACCAGTAGTCTAGGGACACAACGTAGCTTCAGCACATGAACTCTGACAACAAATATTGATTCACCTGCTTTAAACCTAATAAAGACAACAACTGGGAGAACTATCTGTCCATTTTTTGTGTGTTTTAGAAGCATTTGCAGCAGCTCAGGAACTGGGCCTCTAATGAAGAACTGAAATTACCACATCTCAGACTTGGACCCATGAAATTGGGAGGGGTGGAAATCACATTGAATAGGGACAGGGAGCCCAAATATGGGCACTGAATCAGCTCTAAGTTATTCTGTCAGAGGGCATGACTAGAAAAAAAACTTTTAAATTGTATAATAAAGTTAATACTGGACCTGTTTTCTTTTGTTTTAAAGCCAGAAAAGTCAAAGCCTAGCCTTGGAACTTTTAAATAATGATTCATTAAAATACCTAACAGGCCAGCTTCACTGTCTTCCTGTGTCAAAACAAAGGTCTTTACATCAAAAAGCAGCAGGAGAGGGCTTGATCGATTGACCTCATTGTGTCTGAATTATTGCATGATGCGATACCACTAACAACCTCACTCCTGTCAAGGACACCCATATACTCAGATACCACAACCAAAGCAGAACTCACAGGAACCATCATTCAGAACCCAAACCATGCTTTGAGTTTCTAACACAGCTAAACAATGATTTTGACTTCCTAATCTGCTTTCATTTTCTACCTTCTCAGTGGTCTATTCTGGAGGCAACAGCAACCATGACGTGTTGATTCAGACACCACCACAAGACAGCAAAAACCAGAGTTAAAGGTAAAGGTAAAGGGACCCCTGACCATTAGGTCCAGTCGTGGCGGACTCTGGGGTTGTGGCACTCATCTCGCTTTATTGGCCGAGGGAGCCGGCGTACAGCTTCCGGGTCATGTGGCCAGCATGACTAAGCCGCTTCTGGCGAACCAGAGCAGCGCACGGAAACGCCGTTTACCTTCCCACCAGAGTGGTACCTATTTATCTACTTGCACTTTGATGTGCTTTCGAACTGCTAGGTTGGCAGGAGCAGGGACCGAGCAACAGAAGCTCATCCCGTCACGGGGATTTGAACTGCCGACCTTCTGATTGACAAGTCCTAGGCTCTGTGGTTTAACCCACAGCACCACCCTGTACACTAATCCAACACTAAAAATTGTGACAGCAAGGACCCCTTCTAAACCAAGGATAGGCACTTCTCCATTTAGTTAGGCATTCAGTACCTCTCCAGCTGCCATGCTCTTGCATCCACACCTTTGTAAGGCAGGAAGATGGATGCAGAACAACTTGGTCCCTCCCATGTGACCTCCTTGGTCCCACACATGAGACTTTATTGTCCCCCTTGGACACAGGCTGCCCCACCAAGCCCAGGGGCTACCAGCTGCCACAGACTGGCTGGTATTCTTGCTGTCACCATGGCAGCAGCAGAAAAGAAAAGAAAAGAAAAATACTGTGTGGCCACAATGAATGGCTGCATGGGAGGAGCATCAGTCAGGTCGTGAGGGCCCTTAACTATGGTGCTGGTCTTGCACACATATAAGCAAGCACTCACACACATATTTAAATGAAGGTACATGTGAGAAAACGAAGGGTGAATGCACAAAAAGGGTATCACACACACAAATTCGCATCCATAAATTCAGACAGAAAACTGGTATATCATTTGGACCAATTTTGTAGCTGAGGGTAGGGATGGAAGGACAGAAATTATATTTCATTGGCATCAAAACTATTAGTGTGCCTTCCCTAATTTATACGAGCCCCAAATATGCTGCACCATTATAAGCTTTGTGAATTCTCACAGCAAAAAGCATTGCAATCAAAGCTGTGAGGAGCAACTTACGTGCTGCGCATCTGCTTATTGGCAAGGGAACAAATGGTTATCCATCCATCTCTTTCTGCCTCAAGGATAACAGGGCTGGGGCAGAGAGAGGGGAGAAGCAATGCTAGTTCAAGGCAACCCATAATAATGCAAGTCCACAATACATTTCTCTCCCCCATGCAACGTAATAATCCAAATGTATTATTTAACCATAGCCAGAGTTGGGACAGGGGCAGGCTTTGGAAATCTTTCGTAATATGGCACCCTGTGCAAGGCCAAAATTTGGCAACCCCAAATGGATCTTCTCAATTTTGGGTCTTCTCAATTTTGCACCCCCTTGGCTCAGTGCCCTGTGCAGGGGATCCATTCGCACCACCCTAAAACCAGCACTGGTCGGGGTGCGGGGCCTGCTCTTGTTCTTGGAGTGCATCTCCCACCGTGGCTGGCCATTGGCCATTCTGGCTGGGGCTGGGCATGTTAGAGTCCAGCAACTGGAGGGCTACAATTCCCCATCATGGAAATGCAAAGGGAGTAACCCTATATCGAGTTGCACAGAGGAACTGAAGGAACCAATAAACACACTTACCCATCAATAAAATCTGTGTTAAAGCTGTAGGCATCAAATTCTTGGGCCAGGATAAGACCATAGACTTGCATTACATTTCCTAACAGGATAAAGATGGGGGTGGGGGAATTATTCAAAAGGCAAAATGAAAATCTGTGTAGAGGAAGACGGTGAGTTGGGTTTTACTGCCTTGATTTCTTCAGTGCAGTAGAAGATGCCCTCTGTAAGTATTATAAATCTAAAAACTATAAGCAAGAATAATAAAGAATAATACATAGATAACAAATTATCCATGGCTGGTGTTAAGAGGAGTCAAAATTGTACTATTCTTATGTGGTATTTGTTAACATTAAAACAAAAGAGGTCAATACATTAGTCAGCATTATCCTGTATCTTATTTCAGGTCAGTATTATAACATTATATATAATTTTAAAGTTAACTCGGGGTTGCAGCATTATAATATTAACCTAAACTGCTTCTTAATATTATTGCCTTAATTGCTGTAATGAGCCTAACTAATGTTAATGACTTCGAAATAGCTTGGAGACACAATTCAGGATATAGCATGTAGGCTTATGCGAATTTAAAAAATCATGTGGATCGGAAGGTCAGAAAATCGTAATAATAGCCTGAAATAAGATACAGGAAAGCACTGTTCATTGCTCTTTCTGGTATCTGCTATATTCCCTTATCTTATGCTCCTTTTTGTGTATAGGACTCATCAGCCCAGGAATGTAGACCATCCAAAGAGAAGGAAAACTCTTAAAAGCTCTTGACAAGTAAATCATAAATAAATTGTATAAATAAAGACATACGGTCTCCACGTTAAGGTCCATCCTTTACCTGGGACTCCATAGGGAGGGTCCACACGATAGACCACAGGAGTGTGTGCAACAGAGAACTGTTAAGAAAAGAATATATATTATATTACATTGCCTTTCACAAAACTATTGTTTCATTCACAGTTTTGGAGAGAGAGACATCAGTGTACTCTTGCCATGTAGTGAGAAAACTCTACTTATGTTGATGGTTGTCTGTCCTCTGCCATTTTTGCAGAAGGGCAGAAAAATCACAGAATTAAGTATTAAGCCAGGGGTCAGCAAACTTTTTCAGCAGTCCACTGTCCCTCAGACCTTGTGGGGGGCCGGACTGTATTTTGAAGAGGAAAGAAAAAAACTCCTATGCCCCACAAATAACCCAGATATACATTTTAAATAAAAGGACACATTCTACTCATGTAAAAACACGCTGATTCCTGGACCGTCCACAGGCCAGAATTAGAAGGCGACTGGGCCTGATCCGGGCCCCGGGCCTTAGGTTAAGCTAACTTAATTAATTAATTAAGCTGAGCCAGACCAGAGTCTGGTGATGCAGTGCCTCAGAATTCCACCAGAGGCTGGGGCCTTTCTCTGATTGGCTACCAAGGCAGCCAGCTGGTGAGAGGTGGAGCCTGATTGGATACCCTAAGACAGGCTTCCTCAGCCTCGGCCCTCCAGATGTTTTGAGGCTACAATTCCCATCATCCCTGAGCGCTGGTCCTGCTAGCTAGGGATCATGGGAGTTGTAGGCCAAAAACATCTGGAGGGCCGAGGTTGAGGAAAAGCTTGCCTTAAAGAATTCTGCAAAATACTCTACAATCCTAACATTTTTTCAGGCTGCTTTTTCAGTGACACATCGCTTAGACATTTGTGGCATATTTTTTCTAGTTTTGAATATTTTGAATGAATTTTTGGTTAGCGAATAAAATCCTGTCTCTTTCCCAAACCTAACCTCATCCAGTCACACTTGCATTCTGATACTTACTGGTATTAAAAGCAATTCAAATATTCTCACCTTTCTCAAATACCCAATATATTCATATCCTGTTTTTCAATTATCTATGGTCCACAATTATAATAAATTATTCTTGAAATATGTATCAGCGACCTGTTTGTTAAATGTTATAATTGACATTCATTCCCACAAATCCTCTGGGAAGAAGCCAGTGAAGGAGCATGGCTCGACCAGAACACATTTCGGCTTTTAATTGCCCCTCCTCTTTGCTTTCTTGGACACCTGACATTGTTTTACCAGCTGGATTACAGGTACTTTCCTCTCCACAAACCTAGTAGTCACTTTTAGTGTATATTACTGATACCATTAGCAATGCGGCCTCTCTGTAGTGTGGAGAATGGTAAAATTATTTTTGAAGGCCGCCTGTAATTGGAGCCTTAATTTACCTCTAATATCCGTAACTGCATTCAGTTCATTTTCAGACTTTCTTTTATAACAATTTTTATTGAGAGTTTTCAACATAAAATACAATAAAAACCAAACTAATCTAAAATAAAAAAGAAAGAAAAGAATAATAGAAAAGAAAGGAAGAATGAAAAAACCAATGTGTATATATAATATTAAGCCCTCTATCACTATACCTTGATCCTTATTCCACACACAGAAGACTGAACCCTCCCAGCTCCAACCTTCCCCCTTTTCCCTCAGCTTCACACCCTGAGAAAACATCTCTGGCTTGCCTCTCCTGCAGGTTCCTTCATCCCCTATCCATCACTCCTCCTCATCCATTCCAAATACAAATGGCATTTTAATATTTAGCATTTTTATTATTTTTGTTCCTAAAGTTAACCTGCAAAGATACTGGAAAGACTGATGTCTATCAGTGGTGTATAGAAAATGCTGCTTGTAGCTGAACAGCATAGCTGATGATTTCAGGAGTTAGTCACTGGATTAAAATAACCTCTAACTACCGAGCTGCAAATAAAATGTTTCAAATGTGCTGTAAAGTGCAATATGCAAATGTGACACTAGATGGCAAAAGTGAGCTATGCAAAATTCAACGTATTTTTCAAAACTTTTTTTTTTAAAAAAAGCATTTTCACAGAGTTTTTTTATATATGTGTAGATTCCACCAAGGGTCATCTCTCCCCCCAGGTCAGTCAAGTGTGGTGGTAGGGTGGCACTGGGTAGGGCTGGGCGAGGTGGAGCTGCTTGTTGATGCCACCAGTGCTGGGCCTGGTGGCAGTCTGGGCCTGACTCTTCCACAAGACACAGGGTGCAATCCACCCCAGCGCAACTCATGCACATAGCGCTAAACCATAGTTTAGCATTACATCAAATGTAGCTGATGGCATCTCTACACTGACAACATGAAAGCAATGGCTTGTGGACTCTCCTTCCTTGGAGGTTTTTAAGCAGAGGTTGGATGGCCCTCTGCCATGGTTGCTTTAGCCGAGATTCCTGCATTACAGGGGGTTGGACTAGATGACCCCTGGGTCCCTTCCAGCTCTAGAATTCTATGGCTCTAGATACAAAGGGATGCACACAATCAGTTGCGAGATCAGGGATTCTTTACAAATAGGAATTGAAAAGCAGGCTTTCCGTAAGCTTCCATGATCTAGCACAACAGAACTGCCTTCCTTTACAGACTCTGCCTCTTGCACTTCTCCCGCTAAGAGGAAAGTGAAGCAATCGGAATACTTAATGAATCTTCTCCTCTTCATGCTGATCATCAGAGGCATGAGGTCAGCCTCTGACTGCGCCACTGGGCACAAGCTGTGGGGAAGCAGAGGAGGAAGCGCGAGGAGAGGAAGGCAGTGGCCGCCAGCTGCTTGGAATACCTTCCGCAGGTTTCTCCAAACCTGTCACAGCCAGCAGCTGTCTACGTTTTTACAACTACCACAGAGAGAGAAAATTAATTTTTAATGCGCATGGCTCACAGGTTCTCGTGCCCCCAAACAAAGAGGCAGTGTGTGTTTTATTTCGCTTGGAATGTGTCTCATTAACTGCATCCCCTGGTGGTTTTTCATCAGCTCTCTAAGCTAGCTGAACTCCCAAACAACACCTTAGCTTTAATGTGCAATTTGCTGAAACATGGGACTCCTCATGCTCGATGCTGCAGAAAACCCTTGGTTGCACTTGTACACAACATGGTAAAAGTTCTGGCTCATTGGCAAGCAGAGACAGGTGAGTGGGCTCAGTGAGAAAAAGGCAAGCTTATTCTCTATTCCCAAACCACACATATCTCACCAGCCTTAGTGCCATTCCATGCTGATGTTGCAGTGACAGAAAGCTCATATGCACAGCCAGTTTACCAAATATTCTTCCACACAGCACTACCTCAAGTACAGAGAAATCTTCATTAGCTCTGTGCAGGATGACCCACAGAGAACATAGAGACAAGCAAACTGCTCTTGTCCCAGGGAATTGAGGTCATTTGTATCAACTTAGCAAGCAGCTGGGGCGATTTTATAATTCAAGTCCAGATATGTAGTAGGACTGGTTGCCTGTTTCAGTTTGATGAAACCGCAAGACGTGGGTGCTCTGGGCATCTTTGACTGGTCTTACAAATGTTGTGGTTGTGCCATGGCAAATGCTCAGAAGTGTATGCTCCTGAGTTAAAGTTCCATTGAAAATAAGTCCCAGCTGTCACCAAGCCTGCATGTGGCCCTGATCACATGTTACACGCTAACATATCAAGATGGAGGAGTATCAAAAAGATACTTTTGTTCTCACTGGGGCTAAATAAATTGTCAAGTAAAGCCACTTCCACATAAGGAGGAGGTGGGGTTGCGGGCTTCATGGCCCCTCCACGTGCGCGGGAGGGGCGGCCAGCCCCGCGCAATTGGGGGATTCCCAGCTGCGTCATCCCCTAGCCGGCCAATCGGGTTGGTCCGGGGGTGTGGCGTGCCCCATAAAGGCAGGACGCAGCCAGGGATCTCCCTCTTTGTCCACCCGCCAGCTGCTCCGGTTTTCCCACCCTCTAAGGTTTCCTTCCTTGACCTTGCTATGGACCTCGGTTGGTCGCCCCTGAGGGGCCTGGTAGGAATTTTCCCACTTGGCAAATTGGCACCAGCCACTTGGATTTCGCCTCCCTCATAGCAAAATCGTCACAACTTTCTGAGTATTGGCGGTTAGGCATTGGAATAGTTCTGTAGATGGAAAGAGGGGAGGTAGTGCCATCACCTGCCCCACATATAGAGGGGTAGTCCGTTAAAGGATTATGGGGGGCGTGGCCCTGTCCGAAGCCTAGGGAGGTGAGGGCCTAAGGCACGCCCCCTATCAGTGACCCTGGGGGAGCTCCTAGTTGATGTGCATCAGCAGGACTCCCCCGACTGGTGGTTAACACTTCCCGGACTTCAAGCAGATGGGCTGGAGTCAGATATAGTCGGTTAGGTCCCATGCCTAAGCCAATACTGCTCATCACCTGTAACCAATTAAGTTGTGGCCTTTTTTAGCCCATTAACCTTAATAATTGTGTCATGTGTCATTATTTCTACCTGGGGGGGTCGGGAACTCGCCACGCAAGAAGAGTGTGATTGCATAGGCTGTATGAGAATGAACTGGGTACAGATTAAGCATTCTCCTCCTCCTGCACCCTTTATTCCTTCCAATCCATGAGAGCAAGTTCCACTCCTATTCACAAGGTTATATCCAGAGTATGCCAATGTTTTCTTCCTCTGCCGTGCTTGCCAATGCCTGATGCTTTGCACCATCACTTGTACTACAAAGCTTAGGTAGTCAAGGAGATAAAGGGTGTGTTCAATGTCCCATTGAGCCTGAGCACCTCATAAATACAAGGATGAGCTAGGCTAAGGCTCAGAGGTAGCTCTAAATGTCTAAATTCTACCCTGCATTAAAATCATTATTTCTAACAATGTATTAATGGCCCATGTCCTATGGCCTGGCTACTGGATTGCTGCTAATTACACATCCATCCCCTTGAATACATACCTGAAATGTGCAGTTGTCACAGTGCAACTCCTTCGTGTTGTTGATAATTTGCCCATTCAGAGTGAACTGGAGTTGGTAAAGTCCTCCCCACTGTGAGGCCCTTCAAGGGAAATAATAAGAGCAAAGGATAGCTAGCAAGCAGCATGAGAGAGACTGGGGTCCACCTTACTAAAACGTGAAGCTTAATATTGAATCTGAAGAAAGAAACGAGGCAGCTATGATTTCTCCCACCCAGTTCCCACCCATCTTGTCATTAACTCCCCTGCGTCTTCTGTAGGAGAAAAACACACACACAAAATGGGTTCAGAAGAGCAGAGAAGGAAGGCCTGGGAGGAGAAGACCATGGAGAAGAAAAGATGGCTGCCTCCTCTCCCAGGTGCTTCACTGATATAATATAGTCAGCGGGGAGAACCTAGGAAAGCTAATAGAGCCTGATCCTCTGCTGGGGGGGTGTTGCAGGAGGGGATTTCGGAATAGGACTAGGTCTGTTAACTTCTATTTTATGCCATCTCAGAACCAGGACTTTCTAAACTTACATAAAATTCAGTTAACTCCACCGCCACCACTTTGCAAATTCAGGTGGTGATATAGGATTGCCACCTTTTTTTCTAGAAATAGGGCTGTGTCTTTCGCAGTTAATGGCATGTAGTCACTGAACAGGTAAAGCTTTTCTTCACACAGGTGTAAAGTAACATGAAAATCTTCACCTTCTGGGTTTCTGCTCATTATGTGGCTTTTAAAAGAAAAACTGCTCTCCCAGAAAAACAGTGGTGTGATATTATTACTGGAGAGTTGGGGGAGGGGAGTGGGGAAGAATAGCGCAGGAGACAGCTGCAAATTGCCACCCAAGTGCAGCGGGTCAAAGTTTTAACTTAGTAATAATTATCCAGAAACCCAGTCTTTAAACTTAAGCTTTTTTCTCTCTTTCTCTTCAGGGCACAGGTATGCGCCACACTTGTTAATCATTGTCGTTAACATTTTAAATTCTGATTTCCTGCTTGGCACTTGGTGAAATCCTTGTTATGGTCTGGAATATAAACTAACGCTGCTTTTCTAATAACTTTTCTCATCCACATATACTTTTCCTATTAAAGTCACTGTCTGATAAAAATTAATAAATTCACAACCAAGCCATAAAGGCAGAGAATGGTGGGTACATGACTCTTGTTGGTATATCTTTCTAATATTACAGCTACACTAGAGTGTCAAGCATTTTGAAGATCTAAATAGACTTGAAATGTTCTTTAAACGGAAAGACAATGACTTTTGCTTAATTAAAAACTGAGAGGTAACGAAGTATTTGTTACTGAGCGGTAACAAGACCAGTATTTAAAGCTGGTTTTTTAAGCAAAGGCTGGTGCCAAGAGGCTTGCAATAAGCCCTGAAGAACAAGTTTATTCAGGACTTTTTGAGTAAAAAATGAAATGCTGGAACTCTTATCTTAATATGCTAAGGGTGCCAGCAAAAAATGGCAGCAAAAAAAGAGAGCTGCTGATATCAGTGAGTATGGTCACACAAAAAAGCACTGAGGTTTTATAGGTATAGACAGACAGACAGACAGATATTCTATCTTTGAAACATGCTCATGGTAGCTGACAACAGTATAGATATATAGAAAATTAACAGTACAACCCTATGGTATATCTTCAGAAGGACTGCAACTGAAAATAATTAAATACGGAGAAACATTGCATAAAAAGAAGAAAAAAATCAAGAAATGGAGTTAAAGCATAACAAAAGAGCAGGAAAAATGTTAACACCATAGCAAGACCATCCAGGGTTGCCATATTTTGAAGAGCAAAAAAGAGGACATTTGCAGACTTCTACTTGGAACTATGGATCACTATGACGACTCTACCCATGAAAAAGAGGGCGTGCCCTGGAAAAAGAGGACATATGGCAAGTAATCCTGCAGGTCCTATAATATGTCTGTCCTTATTGATGTCAGTCTAGCTCTAGTGGTGTAGTTTTCTGTTTTTATGGTGAATTTTTATTGTTTTTATCCTCTACAAGTTGTTGGGGGTTTTTTTACGTTTTTACGTACACCGCTTAGAAATTCTGAAAAGCATGCTGTAAATAAATATATAAAAAATAAAACCCTGGGCAAGGACTTCTGCATGCACAATGGGGCCTTCTCCCCTCCCCCCTCCATGCTGCCTCAAATTGGGGGCTGTCGGGGGCTGTCAGGAGAACCCCCAGAGCAGCATGCAGCGGGGGCAGAGGGATCATTCTGTCTGGGAAGCCACAATGCTTGCCCTGATGGAGCAGTTGCCTCAGGACAATGTTTACTTTCTCTTCATGCTTTGAGAAGGTTTGAATCGTCGGTGGCACGTTAAAGGGGGCAGGAGGCAGTGGATGAGGACATTTCCTGCTTGAGAACCTGCCTCCATATTGGGTTTGGATCCCTTCCTCCATGTAGGAGACTCATTGCTTGTTGCAATAAGATGCACTTCCTGAACTGATGTCCATTACATTCATTAGTAAGGCTGAAGCATGTAAGGAATGTAGGTCCATTCCCACAACCTACAAGAGCACATTGTAAACTCACATATATCAACAGAATGCTTCTCTAACATGGTTTTGGGATGGTTTGAGTCCACTTCCCTTCTTGGCCCACAGGAAATATTTTAACCAGAAGGACATATACATATATGTATATATATACAGATGTTGGGTGCCAAGTCCCATTAGACCCAGCCAGGGAGATGGTCAGGGATGATGGGGCCTGCAGTTCAGCATCTGGATGGCTCCAGATTGACTAATCTGGATCTCTGCTATTGTGTTCTGCCCCTGATAATAGCATTGCAAAGAACCTTCGTTACCTTGTTTGGCATTTTGTGATGGACAGATCAAAACTGACAGGCTGAATGTCACACAGTACTGTAGGCAGCACTGAATTCAAGAACGACACTTCCAGGTGAGACCAATTGATGGGATATGAGAGGCCTAATGGTGGGCAACCAAACAACAAGCAAACACAGCAACATTTTAAGGCACAGAAGGTGAAACGGGATAAACACTGATCAATATGTGCAGGGCACAGATGATATTGTGCATAACAGCACCATCATATATCACAATCCAGACACTTCCAAGCCCTTAATAAATTCTGTGCCTTTTCCAATTTACAATATCATTTTTGAGAAGAGGCAACTAGAACTGTACACAGTACTCCAAGTGCTGTTATACCATAGATTTGTAGGGCATTATGATATCAGCAGTTTTATTTTCAGTTCTTTTCCTAATTATCCTTTGCATGGAATTAGCCTTTTTCATAGCTCCTGCACATCAGGTCAACCCTTTCATCAAGTTGCTGTTCTCATTCCTGGTCAGACACTGCCAGTTTGGACTCCATGAGCATATGGGAATTTAATATTTTTGGGTGCACAATGTGGATCGCTTTACATATGTTTACAATGAATTTTATTTGCCTCTTGTCATGGGACATGAGGATAGATCATCTTGTGCATCACTAATGGTGAAAGAGGAGGAAGCAGAGAATAGGGGGAGAAATGGCCAGTTCTCACAATGGAAGGATATAAGAAGTGGATTCTCCTAAGGATCTGTATTGGAGCATGTGCTTTTTAACTTGCTCATAAATGACCTGGAGTTAGGGGTGAGCAGTGAAATAGCCAAGTTTGCTGTTATCAAGGTGTTCAAGGCAGTTTTGAAAGAGAGGGAGAGAGAGAGAGAGAGAGAGAGAGAGAGAG
Organism: Podarcis raffonei; assembly: GCF_027172205.1. NCBI lineage: Eukaryota > Metazoa > Chordata > Lepidosauria > Squamata > Lacertidae > Podarcis > Podarcis raffonei. The sequence goes on from NC_070604.1 coordinate 4,887,369, forward strand.
AGAGAGAGAGAGAGACCATGAGGAGCTCCAAAAGGATCTCTCCAAACTGGGCAAATTGGCCATAAAATGGCAAACACAATTCGGTGTACACAAGTGCAAAGTGATACAATCTATCCTCACTTACAGGATCTGAAGTGGAAGTTACTGACCAGGAAAGATAATTTGGGGTTGTGCTGGACAGCTCAATGAGGACGTTGACCCACAATGTGGCAGCTGTGAAAGAGTGGGTTTCAAGTTAGGAATCATTAATGAAAGGAACTGAAAATAAAATTATCAATATAATAATGCCATTTTAGGAATCAACAGTGCAATTGCATTTAGAATACTTTGTTTGCAGTATTGCCCATTGTCTCTCACATAGCAGAGAATATCTTCTCTAGGATTATGTGGGCTGACACACGTGAGCAGTAATTAAAGTGTGCTTCTTGCTTTAAAACTGTCGTTTTCACCCACATGCAAATTTAATCAGAAGATTAATTGATAAATTACCATTGGTTGACAAAATCACACATGATTAATCTAGTTACATTTTCTTAAAAAAATTGGGTTGAGGTGCCACAAAGAGCAGCTAGTCTTACGACTGCCCCTTTTTGTCTAGAAATACCACCAACAGTTTCTGGGGGCCCCCAAAACCGACCCTCATATCTCAGTGTGATCCAAGTTCCACCGCCAATGCTACCTTCCTTTGGCTCCATGGTTACCTTTGCCAACGTAACTATAAAAAGAAAAAAACAACATATGCAATGAATTATGTAATGGTACAGCAAATCGCTTTTCTTCTTAAAAGAATAATCTATTTGTAAAGGCCTTTCGGAGCATGTGGATGCAGACTGAGCAGAACTGGGAGATCGTGAAAGGTTTGTGAAGGTCTCTTCCTATGAAAGAGACTCCTGCGTGTTCCATATCTCCCTCTGAAAAAGCAAAGCCCTGCTGGACAGAGGCTTGATGCAATGGAGGCAGCAACACTGGTTGTCTTTGCACCCTCACTGCCACGTGGCAGGCCTGATTAGGAACCTGAACACATGCTTGGTCAGCTCCTGGGTGAGATATATGCCTCTCACAGTCCAGTCCTTGCCCAGTCCATTTCATCAACTGCAGCTCCTCAGTGTAAAGGTAAAGGTAAAGGGACCTCTGACCATTGGGTCCAGTCGTGACCGACTCTGGGGTTGCGGCACTCATCTCGCTTTACTGGCTGAGGGAGCCGGCATACAGCTTCCGGGTCATGTGGCCAGTATGACTAAGTCGCTTCTGGCAAACCAGAGCAGCGCATGGAAACACCATTTACCTTCCTGCCAGAGCAGTACCTGTTTATCTACTTGCACTTTGATGTGCTTTCAAACTGCTAGGTTGGCAGGAGCAGGGACCGAGCAACGGGAGCTCACCCCATCGCAGGGATTTGAACCGCCAACCTTCTGATCAGCAAGTCCTAGGCTCTGTGGTTTAACACACAACGCCATCCGAGTCCCGCTCCTCAGTATACTAAGGGGCAAAACAGACTCCGCAGTGCAGGAGTAGGCACTCAGGAACAATCCTACCCATGGCCTTACGAGCCTCCCCATTCCATAGTGGAACTAGGGTCTCAGCAGGATCTCTGACTCTTTCCCCTGGGCAGGGGGTGGATCCAGAGCAGCCAGGAATCTTCCCAGCTCACATTTTTTAAAAAGAAAAATATTTAGGTTGGGCTGCAATAAGCAAAACACATACAGTGGTACCTCGGGTTACATACACTTTAGGTTACAGACTCCGCTAACCCAGAAATATTACCTCGGGTTAAGCACTTTGCTTCAGGATGAGAACAGAAATTGTGCTCCAGCAGCATGGCGGCAGCAGGAGGCCCCATTAGCTAAAGTGGTGCTTCAGGTTAAGAACAGTTTCAGGTTAAGAACGGACCTCCGGAACAAATGAAGTACTTAACCCGAGGTACCACTGTACTGTATGCTATTGGTAACAGAAACATGCTTCAGCAAACTCAAACATACTGAGCATCCCTTGAATATGCCAGCGTATTTCCTTATTAAAGAGTATTTGATCTAGTGTGATATTGAGGCATCTGATCATAGCCTGCATTTTTAATCAAGGCTTATATTTTGATCAGATTCCTGTATTCTAAAAATGACCTTAAAGAAATATATATTTGTAAATGTTTGTATCTCTCATGCCAGGCAGAAACCATACTCTGGCAGCTGTTTATCTTCTTGATCAAGGGCCCCCCTGATCTATAGCAGTGTCTCAGGGTTGTAAAAGGAAATTACAGGCTGGGAACAAAAGGTCACACTGACCATACAAATTATAGAATACAATCAAGGTTGCAAAAACACAAATAGTAATAATTATTGTGCCTCCCATTAAACTTGAGCCACATCTTCCTAAGGTTAAAAGGGCAAGAGCTAATACAAACAGCAGCTGGATAGGGAAGAGGCTTCTCTCTGAAGCTGCTTTGAAGCTTCAGAGAATTTAGAGAAAACTTAGAATTTAGCTTAGCTTTTACTAAGTTCCCTTTCTTCTAAAAAAACTATATATGTATGAAATATATTGGCTTAAATGTAATTATGCAAAGGATTTAGAAAGTAAGAAATCATAGAATCATAGAATCATAGAAGAGTTGGAATAGACCACGAGGGCCATTGAGTCCAGACCCCTGCCAAGCAAGAAAAAACACCATCAGAGCACTCCTGACATATGGTTGTCGAGCCTTTGCTTAATGACCTCCAAAGAAGGAGATCTTTCATTGATAATGTGTGGGGAGATGAACAAAAAGATCTGTTCAGATAAAATTAGCCACCATCTGTTTTGGAGTGAATAGGGCAATAGGGCAAAAGATGAAATGTTAGTTAAGGCGCCTAGTCTAGGGCAAAAGGTTATCTGGTAATTAAGGTGCCTGGTCGAGGTAAATGTAAGATATATGACTACTTATTTGCCAATTATAAATAGAAGGAAATATAGCTCTTTGTCTCCCATAAAAGGTAATAGGAAATGGGTGTATCTTTTATGATTGGTTCTAGCAAACAGCCAATAGGAATTTTAACCAGGCTGATTGGACAGAGGCAGCCAAAGGAGGAGCAAGGGGGCTGAGCTGAGGGAATATAAGTGCTGGCCATAAGGGCAGGAAGCCAGGCCAGAGCTTGGTAACCATATACCACTGTGCCTCACATTTATTTGTCTGACAAATAAATTATTATTTTAATTTCTCTATTGCTGCGTTGAATATTTCATTCCAGCTAAGCGTTAACCACAAGCAGGGTGCTACAATATCATAATTGCATGTGCTTCAAAAGTAATTGCAATGGTTTACCGTATTTTTCGCCCTATAGGACGCATTTTTCCCCCTCCAAAAATGAAGGGGAAATGTGTGTGTGTCCTATGGGGCGAATGCAGGCTTTCGCTGAAGCCTGGAGAGCGAGAGGCGTCGGTGTGCACCGACCCCTCTGGCTCTCCAGGCTTCAGGAAGCTATCCGCAAACCTTGGGAGCCTGCGGGAGTTCCCACCGGGCTCCCAAGGCTAGCGGATAGCAGCCTGTTCTGGGGACTGGGGTCGGGGGAAGCTTGGGCTTCCCCCGCCCCAGCCCCGTGCCTGGGGGAAAAAGTTTTTTTCTTTATTTCCCTCCCCCCAAAACTAGGTGCGCCCTATAGGGTGAAAAATATGGTACTTCATGTTTTAGTTAACAACAAATTCTTTACTATTGCAACTGAATACATGATGAGGCAGTAAAGAAGGTCGCTAATTGGAAGCTTAGAATTTATTGTTATTATTATTATTTATTAAATTTGTATAGCAGATTGACTAAGGCAAGTTTGACAGGCCAAGCTGGTGACAGAATTTCTACAAAACACACAGGCAAACTCTTATCTCTTTGCCACGGTGCTGATGCTCAGTAGTGCAGCTTGATAAGACTCACCTCCGAAGAAAAGTAGCAAAGCCTCAAGAAAGGATGGCATCCGAAACTCCATCTCTAACCTCTTCCTCTGCTTTCGACAATAGACTTTCTCATTGAGATCACTGCCTCATTCATAATCAGAGCTCAGATGGTTGGTTCTCTCACATGTATTCACTGCAAAGGAAACATGTCTTATATGCTGTTTTTCTTTTTTAATACCTTTGGGGCAAACAGCTTGATGCCCAGAAGACATTTCAATACCAATTCAGAATCCTTCTTCGTAAGAGCATCTACAGACCAATTCAGAATTACTACATGGAAGCAAAAAAAAAACAACAGCCTGAAAGAAAGCTTTTGTATTATCTTAATCAGAATATATGGGAGATGATAGATGATAGATAGATAGATAGATAGATAGATAGATAGATAGATAAATAGATAGATAGATAGATGATAGATAGATAGATAGATGATAGATAGATGATTGATAGATAGATATAGATAGATAGATAGATAGATAGATAGATAGATAGATAGATGATAGATAGATAGAGATAGATAGATGATAGAGATAGATATATAGATGATAGATAGATAGATGATTGATAGATAGATAGATGATAGATAGATATAGATGATAGATGATACACAGACAGATAGATATCTGTTACCACATCATTTGTATGAGTGTGTGTGTGTGAGAGAGAGAGAGAGAGAGAGGTCTACTCTGCTGGTAGATTTAACCTCCCATTTAAGGTGCTGTGTTTTGAGGCCATCTCCTGAGGGCATGCGTGCCCACCTTGCCATCCGAAGTGAGGTGTGGCAACTGGATAGGAGGCTTTTCCAGCTCCCATGCCTTGTTTGTGGAACTCTCTTCCCAAGGGGGAACACCTTTGTTATCATTCAGGGATGAGGTCCAAACATTTGTGTTCACCTAGTCTACGGCTTGACAATCAGAAGGTCGGCGGTTCGAATCCCCGCAACGGGGTGAGCTCCCGTTGCTCGGTCCCTGCTCCTGCCAACCTAGCAGTTCGAAAGCACGTCATGTGCAAGTAGATAAATAGGTACCGCTCCAGCGGGAAGGTAAATGGTGTTTCCGTGCGCTGCTCTGGTTTCGCCAGAAGTGGTTTAGTCATGCTGGCCACATGACCCGGAAGCTGTCTGTGGACAAACACCGGCTCCCTCGGCCTGAAAGCAAGATGAGCCCTGCAACTCCAGAGTCGTCTGCGACTGGACCTAACAGTCAGGGGTCCCTTTACCTTTACCCTTTACTAGACCATAAAGAAGGCTGATCGCCGAAGAATTGATGCTTTTGAATTATGGTGCTGGAGGAGACTCTTGAGAGTCCCATGGACTGCAAGAAGATCAAACCTCTCCATTCTGAAGGAAATCAGCCCTGAGTGCTCACTGGAAGGACAGATCGTGAAGCTGAGGCTCCAAGACTTTGGCCACCTCATGAGAAGAGAAGACTCCCTGGAAAAGACCCTGATGTTGGGAAAGATGGAGGGCACAAGGAGAAGGGGACGACAGAGGATGAGATGGCTGGATAATGTTATCGAAGCTACCAGCATGAGTTTGACCAAACTGCGGGAGGCAGTGGTAGACAGGAGTGCCTGGTGTGCTCTGGTCCATGGGATTACGAAGAGTCGGACATGACTAAACGACTAAACAACAACAGGCTTCAGTTATATTGGCTGATTTGAACTGAATGTTGTATTCTGCCGTTTTGTTTTAGTTTTGTTATATTATAATTACATGAAAGTTAGTACCTCATATTTGGTGGAGATGCGGAGAAGGCCTTCTCAGTGAAACTCCCTTCCTAGAGAAGCCAGTCTGACTCCCACTTGGACTTCTGCCAGCAGATGAAGAAGACCTTGTTCTAGCAGGCTTTGGGGAACTGACTACTTTAAAGGTGCTGTGATGTTTTTGTTGTAATTATCTAAATTGTTTTAGTAGATCATTCATATATAGAAAGAGTTTTAGTTCTTTTAATGTTTAACTGTTCTTTATTGATTGTGGGGGGGGGGTTAACTATTTATTTGATCTATAAGCTGACTTAAGTCCCTGTCAGGGGAAAAGGCTGGATATAAATAAATATATTGATGGGTGGGTGGATGTGTTAAAAATAGGTTTTATTTTAAAGAAACATTTGGAGATGAAGTTCTATAGTTAATTTATAATTTAATTAAAAACAAACAGATCTCACAATTCGGATAGGTAGCCCTGTTGGTCTGAAGCCGTCAAAATAAAATTGTCCAGTAGCACCTCAGAGACCAACTAAGTTTGTTCTGGGTATAAGCTTTCGTGTGCATGCACACTTCTTCAGATCTCACAATTAGGAGCGAAATCAAGTAGACCAGCTGCTTGGCTCTGCAGAACTTGCAATGTGACAAGATCCACAAAGTACCAGTTCTACACTTGTAAGAAATAATTCTTTCGTTGTGGCAGCAACTTCCTGCCCATTGACATCATGCAGGCACCATCACGGTATTCTTTTCGGCAACCGCTTAAAGTACTTTTCTTTATGCAAGCCTATCCAGTATGTAGATATTTATTTTAAAAGTTTCTTAATACTTGCTTTTAGCTGTTTTACTGACAATTTAAATATTTCTTCTAAACCACTTCCATGTTTTGTTACAATCAAACAGTATAGATATTTTGTTAGACAAACAGACAGACAGACAGACAGACAGATAGACTGGTCCTCCACAAAATACATCTGCAACAAACAAGCATTTTCTCAATATGCCACAATCACCAGCGAGTTTATATGCTTCAAAATTATGCTATTGCATACCTTTATAGTACTTGTTCCTCCTCCAGTTTTCTGATCCAATAATTAGGCAGTGGTATACGGAGTTTCAAAATTAACCATTTTCCAAGTCCTATAATTTAGTTCTGTTCCATTGTTTCAACTCGTACTGGATGATGGGTTTTTTAAATAGTCAACAATAGCTTTTGCTTTTCCAGAAACTGGAAAAAGCTGTACTGTAACTAAAACTAGTGTGTGACCAATCTGAATGCTTGCGATAGCAGGGGTGTGAGTGATTTTTCTCGGGGCAAGCTTACTTATTAACGTAAGCTACTTATGCTATTAAGCCAGCTTGCCACAAGCCTTTTTTTCATGGTGATACAGAAGTAGCTTGGGACATTTCTCTTAATCTTATTTAATAATTTTAAAGAGAGAGAAAAACGCAGCTTGAAATATACATTATAACTTTTTTTTATTTTTCACATTTAAAAATAATATAAGCAATTGTCATTTAACAGTCCTTTAGTTTTGAGGACTATTCTACATGTGAGGAACATATAGATGATTCGTAGGTTTCCGCAATCTGGTATCCTCTAGATATTTTGCTCTACAACTCCCATCATGGTTAAGGAATAATGGCAAAAGATTATAAAAGTAATTTCTGGATTAACATATTTCTTGAAATAAAATAGAAGTTAATAGGGATTTGTTATTTTCGGGAATACTGGGAAATAACAAAGTAAAAAGTAATAAGCAAGAGTTGTACAAGATTATGATTCTAGCTGGAATGACAGTTATTGTTCTGGGATGGAAAGAAAAGGCCAAATGGAATATGGAAAAATGGAATGATTATGTTTTTGAATACGTACAATCAGAAATATTTGCACAGATAGTGGCAGAGGATAGATGGGAAAATAAATGCCAAAGAATCACAAATAAATGGGCAGTTTACAGGAACTGGATAGAAAGGGGGGGAGCCATCCCTAACATACAAGCTCAAATGAACAGACTGTGTACATGGATAAAGATATGAAGAAGGAAGGCCTGATCAGGGAGGAGGGGGGAGGGGAATTATTATTTTTTAAAAGTAAACGGGATGGTATTTTGAATTGATTTTGTTATGTAAGCCTTTTTCAGAAACCATGTATACTAATGTTATGTAGTTGCGTGTGTAGGTCCCCAGGCCACCCCTCAAATAACTTCACACATAACACGTAATTTTAGTTTTGGTTTTTGGGCACTATTTTGGCCACAACTTTATTAAAATACAAAATCAGTGAGTGGTTGTTTAGACATTGGTTATGACTATCTGTCCCCCCGCCTGGGAGAGAACTGACATCCCGAGGTCCGAGCGGTAGCCAGTAGAAGGGAAAGTCAAACTTGGGGGTCATTTGAGCTAAGCGTCGGACCCACACCGCTCACCCCAGCAGCTCCCCGAAAGCTTGCCGGCCCTGGTCCTATGACAAGGATTCCCATAACAGGGATTGGACGAAATCGTGGCAAGCCCCAGGATTCCTTTAACGGAATTCCCTTCAGCGCAATAGGAGGGGCAGGCACAGCCTATCCTGACCCCTCCACCACCAGCATATTATAACCAATGCCTAACCGCAACCTTACAAGTTGTGACGAATTGCTGAGTAGTAGGCAAAAACCAAATGGCCCAGCCAATCGCCAAATGGCAAAATTCCTACTAGGCCCCTGCGCCAAGGCAGACGACCCCATGACAGGCAAAGCAAGGTCAACCGGAAAAGAGGGCGGGCGAGCGGGTGATCCGATGCACTCTGCAAAGAGAAAGAGAAACCAGAGTGCACCAATATTTAAAGACTATGGTCCCACCCACCCAATTTGCAACATACAATTTGCCCCAGCAACCCGGTTATCCAATCACAATGCCAGGCAACAATTATTAACCTGCCTGGCAACAAGAGGCCTGGCCCAGTGGCCCACACCGTAACACGTGCTCTCATTTATTGGAGAACACGCTTTATGCATTGTAGTATGAATGAATTTTGTGTTGTATTCTTTGTTTTATAGAATATATATAATAATGTTATGTTATTAAGCAAATTTAATAAAACGGGGGGGGGGGAATACAACTCCCATCATGTCTTCTCATGCTGGCTGGCATTAATGGGAGATGTAGTCCAACATACCTGAAGGGCCTCAGGTTGAGGAAGGGTTATTCAATGCAGTGCTGGAGTCCCCACAACCAACAGCTCCTTGCTTGGCCATCTTACTGCTGATCCAATATGTGTAAGGCTGAGGTGAACTTTTCCACCGCTGCCCCCTAAAATGCCCCTTTGACAGACTTGAACTGTTTCCTGGACATGCTGCCCAGACTGCCCCCCTCCCCCAGAAAGATTTTGCTTGAAATGTTTGTGATTCTTTGGGCCTAGAACATCCCATAATGGAATGGGCCCGTTTGTATGTGATACCATAATCATGGAGATTGGTGAGGAAGAATCAGAATGCCATAATTACTAACAGGTTGTCTCGGGGATAGCTCAGTCAGTAGATCATGAGGCTCTTAATATCATATATATATATATATATATATATATATATATATATAGTTAATTTTCCAATAAAGACAAATTTATAACATCATTAAACATCAAAAACACATCACATATCTTTTTTTCTTTTAGACTTCCATCAACATGTCTGATAATTTTCCATAATTATCACAAATCTTCACATTTCTTAATTTATATTGCACTATATATATCTTATCTTACCATGTTGTTTAAACAATATTTCTACCAAATCTTCTTACAAAGCTTCTTGAAAACTTACAAACGTTATATCATTATCACAAATATTTTTAATATATTCTGTAAATTTACTCCAGTCCTCAGTGAATCTTTGGTCTCGTCGGTTGCGAACCCTCCCTGTCAATCTGTCCAGTTCCGCGTAATCCATTAATTTCGATCTCCATTCTTCAATCGTAGGCATTTCTTCTTGTTTCCATTTTTGGGCCAAAAGAGTTCTGGCTGCTGTTACTGCATACAGGAATACTTTCTGATCGTTCCTTTTTATTTCACCACCTAATATTCCTAATAGAAATGCTTCTGGTTTTTTAACAAATGTATATTTCAGTATCTCATTATATCTCATTATATCTCATTTCCCAGAAGCACTTCCTTTTTTTACATTCCCACCACATATGATAAAATGTCCCTTCTTTCTCCTTATATTTCCAACATTTATTACTCACCTTATACATCTTACTTAATTTAACTGGTGTTATATACCATCGATATATCATTTTCATAACATTTTCTTTAATTGTGGTACATGCCTTCCTTCTCATCCCTTCCTTCCACAATTTTATCCAATCATCAAATTGAATGTTATATCCAAAGTCTTTGGCCCATTGAATCATAACTGATTTAACCTCTTCATCCTTCAAATGCCATTCCAATAATAATTTATACATCATAGATAAATTTTTAACTTCCTTATTCAATACTTCTCGTTGAAACCTAGATTCTTTTTCAAAATAGCCTCTTTCTGTAACCTCTTTTCTAAACATTTCATTAATCTGAAAGTAATGCAGCCAATCGTTTACGTATTCTTTCACTTCTTCATACGGTTTCATTTAAGATATTAAGAAGAAGAAGGAGGCTCTTAATATCAGGGTCATGGGTTCAAACTTCATATTGGGCAAAAGATTCCTGTATTGCAGGGGGTTGGACTAGATGACCCTCGGGGTCCCTTCCAGCTTGACAGTTCTATGATTTTATGTTTCTAACAGATCCATTGGGGAAGAGCAACTGGTGCAATTTTCAGCCATTGCAGTAAAGCAGCAGGGCAGGAGGATACTAGAAATAGTTCCAAGAGTATAAAACTCAGAATCTAAAGGAAAACAAGTGGACATTTAAAAAGTAGCCCCAAAATAGCTCCATCCACATTTCAAAAAGGGGGGAAATGAACGCCTTGATTTCAGTGGTAAATAAGTTTTCTAAAATCACACCATATGATGGGGAGCATTTGGGGCACAGGGTGGCAGTGCTGAGCCACTGAAGAACTGGAGAGGAAGTTGATGGATCACTGTAAGACTGCAGCCAAGCTTTGTTTTGCTTAGACCTAATTCCTGTACTGTGCCTAGTGGTGAGGTGTTGGGATTGATTGATTGATTGATTGATTGATTGATTGATTGATTGATTTGGTGCATTTCTTTGCCAGTAAATTCTTCTTGTTATTGCGCTCCATCTGAATTCCAGCCTAAAGGGACATCATATCCCTGACTTGGATATCCCAGGCAGGAAATGCTGGCCGCTATCGGATTTGGAGAGGGAAATGGCAGTTGTTTATAGCTAAGCTACCGCCATGATTTACTGGAACAGGCACAGATCAGACAAGGGTTTCTCCTATCTCTCCTGTTCAGTCTCAGTATTAGAGTGCTGGCTCAAAAAGTGCACACAGATTCATTAATCTAAAATAAATCCAAATTAGGGATTAATGAAGATGAATAGGGGGAAAAGGAATATTACAATATCTAAACAGAGAGACAACAGCATTCACTATCTTGGCATTTTAGTCGATAATAAAGTTAATAAATTAACTGAGCATAATTTAGCACCAGTTAAAAAATAGTCAGAGGTAGATGAAATATCCAATGTGAGCTGAGATGAAACTTCTGCAAAAGTTTTTGTTCATGCTTTTGGGATGTCCTTGGTTAGTTCCGCAGACAACCCTGTATAAAATACAAACAATAGCAAATATATAATTATAAAGTGACTCCCTAGGGCAAAAGCTAAAATAATACAGCAATAAATACTGTGCCAACTCCCTGGGGCCCTGAGTGCCTGAACACCCACAAAGTTCCCCATGAAGGGGCCAGGCACCCACAGATTTTGGTGCCAGAGCCATGCATGCTGCATGGCACCCACAGCCCCGGGCGCCCACAGTCGCAGGGCCAAGTTGGCACTCCTGCAAAGGGGTGCTTCTAAATATTCAGAAACACCATGGTGCAGCACTAATAACTGCAGCGTTACAATGTAATAACACTTATAGGCAGGGCCGGATTTAGGTTTGATGAGGCCTTAAGCTACTGAAGGTAATGGGGCTCTTTATATGTCCAGCTGTCCTTTGTCAACAGCAAATTGTTTTTTGTGTGAGTATATGCTATATGGTAATTTATGGACCTAACAGGTATCTAAAGCCATTTGCACATGCAGAATGTAGGCACCCTATATATAGAAATGAGCAAACCAGTGATATTTTAGGGAGCAGGCTAGCAAGCCATTGCTTGCATCATAAGAGCCTACACAACACAAAACACTGTTGTTGTATGTAGGTTTTATTTTATTTGTTTTTATCTTATATTTTGGAAATGCACATCTAGGTTTTTTTCCCTTTAAATTTTTTGGTGGCCCCCAAGAGAGTGAGGCCCAAGCTATTGTTAGGATATTTCCGTTCCACCTTAAAAGGGAGCAGGATGTTTGTATAACAGCCTGCGTAAGTTCCTGTCTCACAGGATGTTTATGTTGTAAGTTCCTTTCGTTTTCTGCTGCTGCTTTGCCTGAGCAGTCGGAGCAGACGGTCATGATTTCTTTGTTCTGACCAACGCTGAATAAAACTGTAAATATGCAAGTTTCTGCTCTCATGCTGTGCAACTTCATGCTGCGTGAATTCTGCTGATAGAGTGTGCACAAGCTCAAGAATGTGGCTATCTTTTCTTGAGGCTTCGTGTCGCTATAATTGCTAGATACTGCGTGACTAAGGGAGGTCGATGGATCGTCCGGCACCGAGCTTGGGGGCTCAGATGGACTTTATCTCCCTGGCAGTATCCCAACAACAGGTTATGGGCCCAGATTCACGGCACTTGCAGGAGAGTAAGACAGAAACAGACTGCTGAAAGGTATGTTGGAAAAGCGAAAGCAGAGGCTTTTCTGTTTGCCGCGGAAGACGTCTTTGATGTCCGGCAAAACTAATTGGCCTGGGAGCCGAGCCAGAGGCATCGTGATTAATGGGCTGTCGAGATAAGACGTCTTAAAAGGCTCACGGCTGAAGCAAATAGCTGAGATGGATCTTTTACAATCCTCTGAAGCTGCTCAGTGCCCTAAGTTAAATAGGCACAACTATCAGACCTGGGCAAAATGGTGTGAGAGTTTGCTGCGTCAGTTTGGAGTCTGGCATACTGTATTTGAGGCCACTCCAGTTCCTCGGACAGAGAAATGGCAGGGCCAGGATTCGAAGGCCATGGATATTATTGTCTTATCCGTCTCTCTGGAGGAAATAAAGACGCTTGCTGGAAATCTCACGGCACGTGACATGTGGGATGCTTTGAAAAAGGCCCACCAGCCAATAATCCCAGCCCAGTGTTTGAATGCATCGGAGGTCCTGGCTGTTTCCCAGAATGCTAGTGAATGCAGGGATGCTGAGGGCACCGATTGCAAGCTGCAGGGGGAGCAGACTATAACGTCATCCCAGGCAGCATTCCAGCCTCCAGGGGGGGCCAAGGAGTCGGCAGCTGAGAGCTCTGTTTCTCGTGAGAACCAAGGTCAGAGCCTTTGCAGAGGCCGGAAGACCAGATGTAAACAGAGCAAGATGCTTGCAGGTGGCCAGGAGCAGGGGGGCAAGTTGCAAAAGCCCACGCCAGTGGAAAACAAGGCTATGTTTGCTGGCACAGCTCCACCAAAGGCTAAAGGCACGTCTGATGGCCAGGAGCAGGGGGGCAAGTTGCAAAAGCCCTCGCCAGTGGAAAACAAGGCTATGTATGCTGGCACAGCTTCACCAAAGGCTGAAGGCAAGCTGCAAAAGCCCACGCCGGTGGGAAACAAGGCCAAGGCCAGGTTTGTTATTGACTCTGCGGCCACGCGCCATCTCAGCAAAGACCGCCATCTGTTTATCTCCTTCACACCTCAAGATGGAGAGGTCCAGCTGGCTGATGGAAGGACTTTGCAAGCTACAGGAGTTGGAACTGTGAAACTTGCAAGTCTGAATACGACCATTAGCAATGTACTTTTTGTTCCAGGAGCTGCGGACAATTTGATTAGTGTACCACAGCTGACTGGGCGTGGTTTTGAGGTTTCCTTCAAGAGGACTGTCTGTGTCATCAGAAAAGGCAAAGAGGACATTTTGCATGCAAAGTTGATGGATGGTTTGTTCTGTCTAACTTATGATGACAATGCTGTTGTATCTAATGCTGATACTTGTTGTGTTGCACAAACTAACAAGGTTCTTCATGCAGGATGCATTCATGATGCACATCGCAGATTTTGTCACCTCTCTTGGCAAGCGCTAGCCAAGATGCCTGGGTTGGTTGAAGGTTTGGACATCAAACCTTGCAAATTTCACATGAAATGTGTATCTTGTGCAGAGAACAAGGTGAAGGTTGCTCCAAAAGGCAAGGAGTCTAGCAGGCAGGCTTCCAAACCCTACCAGCTAGTTCATGCAGACCTGGTAGGTCCTCTAGCGCCCTCTTTGGGTAGAGCAAGGTACTTCATGGTTCTAATTGATTCTTTTTCCAGGTACATTCATGTGTTTATGCTCGAGCAGAAATCGCAAGCATTTCCTAAGTTCAAGGCATTCTGTGCTTGGTTGGAGAATGCTCATGGTAAACGTATTGGTTGTCTGTTTACTGATCGGGGCGGGGAGTTCACTTCTCAGCAGTTTGAAGCTTTCCTGACTGAGAAGGGAATCCAACATGATTTGTCAACGCCTAGATCGCCATGGATGAATGGGCTTGCGGAGAGAGCAAATCAAACGTTGCTGCAAGGGATAAAAACCTTGTTGCATGATGCCAATCTCCCTGAGAAGTTTTGGGGGGAGGCTTTGGCGAATTTTGTTTATTCTTTTAACAGGAGACTGTCATCACCTATTGGCTGCACTCCCTATGAGAAAATGTATGGGAGGAAACCTAATGTCAAACACATGAGAATCTTTGGTTCTGACATGTGGGTGCACACCCCACAAAGCAACAAGCTTGGGAAGCGTGGGGCACATGGTTTGTTCATGGGGTACGAAAAAGGTGCATACAGGGTATGGATGACTAACTCTAAATCCATAAAGTTCACAAGGAGTGTTGAGTACAATCCTAAGTGGGGGGGAAATGTGGGAATTTTCCAGAGTTACCCAGAGGAGGATGAAGGTGATGTGAAGAAAGCAGATCATGCTGAGAAAGCTGAGGAAACTGAGGATGATGATGATGATGATGATGATCAGAGTTCGGATTCCAGTTCAGTGGGCGGCGCTGCTGCTGCTGTCAGTGACAGTGATGACACAGCAGACTACAAGAGCGCAAAGGCCTCAGTCAGACCATCTGATGAGTCTGACAATGAACTGGAAGAACCACTGTTCACCATTGGTCGTTTTTCTCCTAAGAAGGAGGAGATGAGTCCAGAAGACTTGCGTCTGGTTCGCAGGTCTGAAAGGGCGACCAAAGGCAAACCTCCAAAGAGATTTGCTGATGAGTTAGCTAAGATGGCAACTGCTGTTCTTAGTAGCTCAGAGAAGGTGTGGGAACCTTCAAGCTTCAAAGAGGTCCAGGAGTTTACCTCTAAAGATGCTGAGCCTTGGCTTAAAGCCATGAAGGCTGAAGTTGATTCCTTAAACAGGAACCAGACTTGGGAGCTGGTACCGGTAGTCCCAGGAATGAGACTGGTTGGCAGCAAATGGGTCTTCAAGGCCAAGACAGACCAGAATGGCAAGGTTGTCAGACACAAAGCCAGATTGGTTGCCAGAGGTTTTTCACAGGTACCAGGGCAGGATTACCACGAGACCTACTCGCCCACGGTCAAATATGAGAGCATTCGGCTGATGCTCAAGATCGCTGCGGAGGAGAAACTGCATGTTTCCCATCATGACATTAATACAGCTTTTTTGTACGGGATTTTGAACGAGCAGCTGTACATGCTTCCACCTGATGGGATGCAGATACAGAAGGGAATGGTCTGTAAACTGCGGAAATCCTTGTATGGTCTCAAGCAGAGTGCCAGGTGTTGGAACACAAAACTCACTGAAACGTTGCTTTCTCTAGGTTTTCACCAGGGCAAAGCTGATCCATGTGTGTTTGTCAAGGAGGAGGGGCAAAACAAACTGTATTGTTTATGTTTTGTTGATGATCTTCTGATGTTTTGGAAGAATCAGGCTTTTTACCAAAGCACCCTAGCTCAGCTGAAGGAGCACTTTGACATGAAGGATCTTGGTGAGGTATCCAACTATCTTTCTCTGCAGGTGGAGAGGGACCAAGCAGGTAATTTTCTGGTACACCAAACACAGAAAATTGCTGATGTATTAACCAGGTTGAATTTGGTTGATGCAAACCCAGCAGACACACCGATGGTGACAGGTTACCAGGTAGACAGTACTGCTGAAGCGTTTTCTGACACAACGCTGTACAGATGCATTCTAGGCAAGTTGAATTTCATTGCTAGATGTTCAAGACCTGACATTGCTGTAAGCACTAACCTGCTTAGCAGACATGCTAACAATCCTACTGTTAAGGATTGGAAAGCTCTGAAGCGCATAGCCCGGTATTTGAAAGGGACTATGCACTACAGGCTGAGGTTCACCAGTCAGAAGACTGGAGGTCTTGAAATCTTTGCAGATGCAAGTTTTGGAAGTGACACCACGGATGGTACAAGCACTTCTGGAGTATGCTACATGTACAACCACTGCCTGTTTGACTGGTTGTGCAAAAAGCAGACAACAGTTAGCCTAAGTTCCTGTGAAGCAGAACTCAATGCTCTGT
Source organism: Podarcis raffonei (assembly GCF_027172205.1). NCBI lineage: Eukaryota > Metazoa > Chordata > Lepidosauria > Squamata > Lacertidae > Podarcis > Podarcis raffonei. The sequence goes on from NC_070604.1 coordinate 4,903,695, forward strand.
CATTTTCACTCATGGATTGTGAATGGTTGATGCAACTGTTTAAGGACATTGGGGTTTCTGTGAAATGTCCTATACAAGTGTATCAAGACAATAGATCTTGTTTGGCTTTGCTGAACTCGGAGAGTTGCAAGCAAAGGACCAAGTACTTGCAGATTAAGCTACATCGTGCAAGAGAGTGTATTCAGAAAGGACTCATTCAGGTGTCCTACATGCCAGGAAATGAAATTCCTGCTGATCTGTTGTCTAAGGTTGTTAACAGAGAACAACTGAAGGTTTACGCACAAAGGTTGCAATTGGGTTGAACCACAGGTACTACAGGTTACACGGAAAGGGGGAGGATGTTAGGATATTTCCGTTCCACCTTAAAAGGGAGCAGGATGTTTGTATAACAGCCTGCGTAAGTTCCTGTCTCACAGGATGTTTATGTTGTAAGTTCCTTTTGTTTTCTGCTGCTGCTTTGCCTGAGCAGTCGGAGCAGACGGTCATGATTTCTTTGTTCTGACCAACGCTGAATAAAACTGTAAATATGCAAGTTTCTGCTCTCATGCTGTGCAACTTCATGCTGCGTGAATTCTGCTGATAGAGTGTGCACAAGCTCAAGAATGTGGCTATCTTTTCTTGAGGCTTCGTGTCGCTATAATTGCTAGATACTGCGTGACTAAGGGAGGTCGATGGATCGTCCGGCACCGAGCTTGGGGGCTCAGATGGACTTTATCTCCCTGGCAGTATCCCAACAGCTATAGCTTGTTTAGCTTATACGTAAATCTGGCACTTATAGTGCCATAGTGATTCCACTATGCAGAACAACACAGGTGCATTGGTGTCTGAGGGAAGGATGAGGAGGAAGAGGCACAATGAGTCCTGCTGGGATCCTGCTTCACAAGGCATAGCCTTGTAGGCCTTTTCCCACCTGGCCTGGGAGGGCAGCACCCGGACTGACTCCAGCTACAAAAGCTGAGGCTGCTGAAGAGGCCAAAGACTATCTTGGTTGCCTCTTGGTGCAGACCCAGGTCATGGAGCCTGAGCTTCCACAGCTGCCATGAACCACCATTGGGTAGGTAGGACTGGCAGCAACAGCAGCAGCAAAGTTCTATGCTTTGGATAATATTTTATTCTCTTGCTAACTGTGCTGTTTTAAAGGTGCATTTTGTATTTGACTTCCTCTAGTAATGTTTTAGGGACGCGGGTGGCGCTGTGGGTTAAAGCCTCAGCGCCTAGGACTTGCCAATCGAAAGGTCGGCGGTTCGAATCCCCGCGGCGGGGTGCGCTCCCGTCGTTCGGTCCCAGCGCCTGCCAACCTAGCAGTTCGAAAGCACCTCCGGGTGCAAGTAGATAAATAGAGACCGCTTACTAGCGGGAAGGTAAACGGCGTTTCCGTGTGCGGCTCTGGCTCGCCAGAGCAGCGATGTCACGCTGGCCGCGTGACCCGGAAATGTCTCCGGACAGCGCTGGCCCCCGGCCTCTTGAGTGAGATGGGCGCACAACCCTAGAGTCTGTCAAGACTGGCCCGTACGGGCAGGGGTACCTTTACCTTTACCTTTAGTAATGTTTTCTGCAATTTTTGGCTAGCTTTTCTGCGTTCAATGTGTCTTTTGCAGTTGACCTCCTTTGTAATGTTTTATTTTGAAACCTTTAATATTTTCATTTCCTGTTATTATGTTGCTTTGAACATAGACTTTTTTTTTACTTTCTTCTGTAATGTTTTATTTGATGTTTTAATGTGTTGTAAATGGTTTTGAGGTATTTTTCCCTTGGAAATATAAAGCAGTATAACACTATCTCCAGATTTTTAAAACAGCATTTATGAGTCATTATGAGCAGTACTCAGCCATTTTTCAGGACCAGGAACTCTACTAAGCCCAGCACTGCACCCTGACCTGGGATTCCTCACCTTCCTTCCCCCACCCCTGTCACCCGAACTCCAGCTCAGCGACTAGAGGACAGTTGCTCACAATGGAAAATCTCTGCTTCTCATTCAGTCTGATTGGCAGCCTCTGCTGAGGATCAAGGTTAGGCTCAAAAGAATATCCCATCCCAATGCTCAGGCCCGTTTTTGTATCAGACACTGTTCAGCCTTTCTGTTCCAACAAGGGAACTGACATGAACATTTCTCTCCACTGTAGCATGCTGTTGAGATGGCTTTAGCCCAAGTCAGCAAGAGCAGACATGCTAAATTTTCAGTATATTGATCATTGAGCACAAACAGATTTATGGATCTATGGCATTTATACCCCACCTTTCCTCTAAAGGAGCCCCAGATGTCATACATGGTTCTCCCTCTCCCCCATTTTATCCTCACAATAACCCTGTGAGGTACGTTGGGCTGAGAGTGTGTGACTGGCCCAAGGTCACCCAGTTTCACTTGATATGGCTGGTTTTTCATATCACTTATCACCACAATTTCTTCTGATTTATGCTAAGAAAAATATATTTTGGGATGTCTTAGAGCACTGTTTCTAAAAACATCCTAAGACCAATTGGAACAAATTGCCCCTGTCACATTTCAGCCAATGAATTTCTTTAAATGCTAAATTTACTGCTGGCACAGCTGCTTTAGCAACAGGTTGGAGCGTTCTCCAGTTTCGAGAGACAGCTTGTTTCAGCTCCAACCTTCTGTGTTGGTCACTGAGTATGTGTGGCTAACCAACCACATCCCATTCATTTAGGTATTTCACTTATACCCTGCTTTTCAGCCAAGAATGGCTTCCAAAGCAGCTTATAATTAAAAACATGCAAAATTTACACTACAATAGCAACCCAGTTTAGGCTCTTCCCGGGTGCACCATCTCCTCTGCGCCTGTGGAGACCTGTGGCTGGGATATCTGAGACTGAATCCTCCTCATGGCCATTGACAGGGCAAGGATCTGCTCTGTGGGATCTTGCTTCCTTCTCCTTCTCTTGGGAGAGGCCAGGTTTCAGGTCCGGCTAGGGTTGAATCCCAATGGGAACGTGTATTGCCATATTTTCTTTTCTCAGCCACCCCCACATTCCAGGCTCTTCCCTCAAAAGAGAGCAGGCAGAAGGAACTGCAGATGGACTCGGGGGGGGGGGCTGGTGAAAAAAGTTCCCACCCACTGAAGACGCCTTCCCAAAAGATTCTTTCTTGGTCGCATCTTTAAGGGAATTCATAACGCACTTTGGAGAATCAAATAAGTAGGACCTGCAGCAAAATGTTGTACTTCTGTCTAGCATCCTATCCAGCCAGCCATGTCCTTTAACAAAATGCTCTGTTCCTCCATCCTCCTGGTTTTCATGTCCACCCCCTGCCAACATTCAGTCAGGGAGTATTTTGTGGTCGCATAACATGCACAAATATCAATCATTCTTGCGCAAACCTTTGGGTTTCCCAGAGCCTACGGATGCATCTATTTTCGCAGTGCCTCCCCTCCCTCGCCAAATACTATGTGAGGTGTGATAGTACAAACTCAAGAAGGCAACAATCTGGATTTGTAGTTGCAAATCACACACACACACACACACACACACACACACACACACAGCTACAGAGGGGGAAAGGCAGAATTTGGAGATAGTGAAGAGGGAAATGTGCAAAGGCTTGGCAGTCGTGAGGATGTGAGAGAAGGTGTAACAAAGAGCCTATCCAAAGTCTTCCTGCTTAGCTGGCATTCTCAAGGCAACATGGTTTACATAATAAACAAGGACTTGGTGTCACTGCTGGATTTCTGAAAATAAATTAACACATTTAAGGACTAGTCTATCAAAATGAGGTGCTGCTGTATATCTGTGCTACTGTTGGTATTGTTCCCAAGCAGTAAATGATTTTCAATAAAGCCAGGTTACATCTTGAAACACTGGAAGAATTATTGTCCTTTTGTCCTCCCATTTTCACCTGTTTGTCTCTCACATAAAACGTTTTCCCCTTTGACCTTCTCTGTCCCAGCAGTACACGGTTTCGGTAATTCTGTACATTTGCCTGCTCTGCTTGCTGCCTCGACAGCAGCTGTATAAACCTCAAGAAGAACAGCTGCTGGGCACCAACGCCAATGTCTTGGACCTTGCAAGAAAAAGCTCAAACCTTTTGCAGATTGGCATGCTTCTTAGAATGCCTGTTTTTTAAAAAATAAAAACAAATACCCGGAAAGCTCTGTGAGTGTGTTTAAAATTAATTGCAGGGTCAGAATGGTGTACATTTAAAAAAAATTATATGTGTGTGTCCCCCTTCTTTTGCATTGCGATGAGGTAATTATTATTTTTTCAGACTCCTAGGAGAGAAAGGAAATAGAAACCCAACAATTTAGTAGGAACTTTGGGTGGGTCATGTTTTAATCTTCACTTCCAGATGCATCCATAAATATATGTTGAGCCGCATTGGGAAGGATTATTAAATACAAATGGTGTTGAATTCTGGAATCACACCTTCCATTCAATCACAGAATCGATTTTGAATGTTTAAAAAAGGGGTATGTATGCCTTTTAAGTAAAACCAATAAACCAATATCTTTATAATCTTTGAAGAAGCTACTTTCTTCATATTCTACCCAAATGACATTGCCAACCATGTGAATTTCATCCCTGCACACAAACGGTGATTCACTGTAATGGAGGTGATTAATACAACGTTGATAAAAAACCGTGTAAACAGATGGGCTTAGTTCCTACTGGAAATCTTCCTAATTTCTAAGGCAAATCAAAGATACTTATACATCATTCTAAAAGGGCCATCTAAAAAGAGCAGCTGCATTAGGCCTCACATTCCAAAAGAACTCTTAGAATTTGCAACAACCAACAACTGCTTCCACTCCCCTCACAAGTGTGCAAGCAGGTGTGGGACACCACAATTGCTCCAGAGCACTCTTGCTTCTGACCCTGTCGTGGGTCTGCATGAAGGAGCAAAGTTGTATAAAATATGATGCTGGATTTGCATTAGGCAAATCAAACACATTTATTTCTTTTGCATCATCGATGCTGCTTCTACTAGTTGAAAAGCTCCCCTCCCCGGATTTCTAAACACTTTCAAATCTATTGTTGTGTCCAAAAGAGCTAAAAAAAAAATATTTCTCATTAAAACGAAAGCAAATCACTAGGAAGCTGAATTCTGCACCAACACTACATTTTGTGGGGTTTCTACATTTTATAATTAATTAATTGCATTTTATGCAGACTGACAGATTGAACACAACTCTAACAGCCACAATAACCAAAGGAGTTCAGTAGCTGATGCTGTTTTACAGTCTCTCTTCTCTTTTCCCTAGAAGGTTTCATGCACACTTAATCTTGAGTGGCACCCAGGACCTGGGGTGAAGTGCAAGTACTGAACCAATTGGGAGTAGTGACCACAGGGACTGAAGGTGGATTTCAGATAAAACAGCTAAAAACATAGGGGGGATCGTTTTTTAAAAAATCAATTAATCTTTTATAGAATTCAAACTGTATTAAAATCTATTTAAACTATACAAATAATTAGAATAAAAACAATGCTTTCATTAAAAGTAGTCAGTTCCCAAAAGCCTGTTGGAACAAGAAAGTCTTCACGGACAGGCGGAAGGACAACAAGGAGGGAGCCTATCTAGCTTCTCTAGGGAGGGAGTTCCAAAGTTGTCAGGGAGCAGCCACCACCAAAAAGGTCCTCTCCCAGTGAAGGTGGGAGAGGCCAGACCAAGAGGAAGGTCTCCTCTGAAGATCTCAAAACCCAGGCAAGTTCATATGAGGGAACACAGCATTTCAGATAGCTTGGACCTAAGCCACACAGTGCTTTATAGGTCATAACTGGTACCTACCATCTTAAAGAATTCAAATGTGAAATTGCTGATCTCCTAACAAAAAATATGTAATTTGTCCTTTCGAGTCCTATATTTGACCTCCTTCCTGCAGTCCTGACCCATTAGATATAGCAGCCCACCTGTTCTGCAAAGAATTTCAGTCACGAGGAACAACGGCAGCGACTCTCATGAAGCAGCTCAATGCTGACTTTGGATGGTTCCTTCACCAGATCAGAGACTGTGGTGCAGCTTGACTTCTAAATACATCAAGAATATGTACAGCAAGAGAGAGCAATGTGAAGCAGGAACTAATGTAAATATTTCATGTAAAGAATCAATTCTACAGTAGATCTTGCAGGTATTTCACAGGCATTGCAGTTTTAGAAATCTGTGAAAACAATTATTTCAAATTAAGGTTAAACATTCATTGGTTGAAAGAAAAAAATAACTACAGTGCTTCAAGAACATCTCAATTTTTTTATATAAAAAAGGTAACTCACATCCCAGATTTATAAAGTTACCTTGGAAATATCATGATTATGGAATATTTAGCTCCTGATTCTGGGACACAGCATCTTTTGATGGCAAACCAGCAAATAAACCTAATTCATTCCAGAGACGACTAAATAACAATTTAGTTCTTGTTTTGTTAATGGCGCTACAATAAATAAAAGGCAGGCAAAGGGCAAACTGGGATGCTCTGAATTTTCTTTCCCACCCCCAGCCGTTGTTGCCACAATTACTACTAATTTAAACGGAAAAACAATAGCTCTTACCATAACAGGAAAGACGATGAGGTGAGGTGTTGCAGCTCAGTCTACTGCCAGAAGTGGTTGGCTTTTTCTGATGATACTTATAGTTACTTATTTGGCTTACTGTACATGCTACGTAATAAAGATAGTCTCTAAGCAGTTTTCAAAGGAAACATATACACAAGCAATAAACAATAAAATAATATTTCAAAGTAACACAATAAAATTCCAATAAAATATAAAGCAAAAACTGAGCAGCACAATATAAAAATTCCCCCCAAAAGCTTTTCAGCTGCCTCCTTGTTCTTTATCTTTCAATTGGACATTGACTGGACAGCCCTTCAAACACATGACTGCCTTTTGTAAAGTAGGACAGATAACCACCACTTTGTAAGCAGGCTCAGGAATTCTATGCCATTATTATTATTATTATTATTATTATTATTATTATTATTATTTGGTATTTCTAAGGTCTAGGACATAGGCACACCCCTGGGTCCCCTTGATAGCAAATGACCTTTTTTCTGTGACTACTAGAACTTGCCAGCACAAAAATGGCAGGGAGAGGTCTATTACCACTGGGATAGTTCGCCATTCATTTCCAGCTTTGTAAAATTGTATTTTGCCTTCTTGACTTATTTCAGTAACTTTGATCAGGCATGCAGAACATATGCTACGGCATATCCGGGTATCCCTGTACAAGCGTACTGTTAAAAGCGCCTTAGATGTGTGGCAAGTGAAGTCCTTATTTCCAGGAATGTGTTGCCTTTGTACATCCAGGCAGGGAGGAGAGCAGCAATGTCATGTATGAAATGCAATCTAAAGAGGGTCCCTGCTCTCCCAGTCTAGGACAGCTGAAGAGCTGTAATTCAAGCATCCTCTGTGCTGCTGTCACTGCTAGTGATTGAGGTGGACAGGAGTTGTGGATACGGCTGCGGCCAGTAAAGGACGCAGACAGGTGGGAGGCCAAGTTAAGGGGCGGGTAAGAGCATCTAGTACAAAAAAGGACCGCATCAGCCTTTCCAGACCAGTCCCAGTTGAGAGGAAGAGGAAGAAAAGACCCCAGGGGGAGACAGGAGGAGGAGGAGGAGGAGAAACTGGAGATGACATTAGCAGCATGAAAACAGGGGAGTGTAGCAGAGAGGCTTGAAGAACTATGGAGCCGTTCCACAGCAAGGAATACTGCAAGGAGCAGCACTCTTTAAAGAAATTGTGACGGGGTCGAGGATTCCACAGGAGGGGCAGAAATTTAGACGGATTTGAAGTAAAATGCAGATTAGGAAGTGGCAAGCAGAGGGTGTGGATAGACTGGGGAAGAGGGGCTGGAAGTTGCATGAGAAAAGTAATTTTATAAACAGGCAAGAGGCGAGATAATAGTAAAGATTGCACAGAATCCTTTTCTTTTTTTTAATTTTAAAAGGTCATCGAGGTCTCTGAACAAAACCAGTTGTAAGAATTTTAAGCGCCTCAGAAAAAAATATCCCGGGAGAAGCAAACCTCTGTGTGTCTTAACACCCCCTTTCAAATGCCCCCTAACACCCCTTCCTCCAACTTTGGATGGTGAAACGATGGCCCACCGTGCAGAACGAGATACACACTTCAGGAAGACTCTGGTGATCTATGAGGTAATGTTTGAAATTTTCATATTTAACCTCTTCTTGGACTATTATGCCAAATCATTGCTTCACTCTCTTTATTTGCACTAATAAGTTTTTTAAAAGTGATTCTCATCCAAATGGAAAAGGCAGAACCGTATTTCACACATTAGGTAAAGGTACAGGTACCCCTGCCCGTACGGGCCAGTCTTGACAGACTCTGGGGTTGTGCGCCCATCTCACTCAAGAGGCCGGGGGCCAGCGCTGTCCGGAGACACTTCCGGGTCACGTGGCCAGCGTGACAAAGCCGCATCTGGCGAGCCAGAGCCGCACACGAAAACGCCGTTTACCTTCCCGCTAGTAAGCGGTCCCTATTTATCTACTTGCACCCGGGGGTGCTTTCGAACTGCTAGGTTGGCAGGCGCTGGGACCGAGCAACGGGAGCGCACCCCGCCGCGGGGATTCGAACCGCCGACCTTTCAATCGGCAAGCCCTAGGCGCTGAGGCTTTTACCCACAGCGCCACCCGCGTCCCCTTTCACACATTATGCAATAGCAAATCCAGGTTTACCACCAAGCCTCTCTAGATAGAGAACAGCAGCCAATCCTGACTCTCTGGCTTGCATTATGATAAGCATATTCGAACCACATGTTTGCTTCCTTTGTACTTAAACTTAAAATAAGTTGTATTTTTTTTTAATTAGGAGGCCATTTGCACAGGCCTTAGAGGTGGAGGAGGAAATCGGCACACCCCTCCTCTTATTTAACATTTATTACATGGCTTAACTGTATTGGGCTTTGACATGGGTAGGCAAACTAAGGCCCGGGGGCCGGATCCAGCCCAATTGCCTTCTAAATCCAGCCCGCAGACGGTCTGGGAATCAGCGTGTTTTTACATGAGTAGAATGTGTCCTTTTATTTAAAATGCATCTCTGGGTTATTTGTGGGGCATAAGAATTGGTTCATTCCCCCCAATATATATATATATATATATATATATATATATATATATATAGTCCAGCCCCCCACAAGGTCTGAGGGACAGTGGACCGGGCCCCCTGCTTTAAAAGTTTGCTGGCCCCTGAGCTATGTTGTGAGCACCCTGAGATCTTTGGGTGAAACATGGTATGTAAATTCAATAAATAAATAAATGAAATAGATGCAGCTTGTCGTAGGACCACATAGTGAAGGACAGCCAGCTAATGATTGTAAGTGTCCAGTGGCTCTTAGGATAGTACAGACAGGGTGGTTGCAGTTCTATGAACACTTACCCAAGGGCAAGATCAATCGAACCCAGTTGGATTGGGTCCCAGAAGGCAGTACATGCAGAGCACGTAGTTTGTAAGATGGCTTGCTTACCATCACGGCCAGTGACCCTAAATTATGTTGCCTGCATGACAGAAAGTTTAATCCACAAGTCAAGGGGAAACACAGTTTTTATGAAATCTTAGGACAATGAATGGTACATTTTATAAGTAAAAGTCACCTTTAAAGAGAAGCAAAGGGACCCTCTCCATGATCTTGGGTTTGTAGGGCCACAGTCACAATGGAAGAGCGTACAACACGATCACATCTGCAATGTAGAATCTGATAGCTGTGACAACAATATTGAGCACTTCTGCTTAGAAATATTTTAAAGAAATATTGTAATGTCCTCCTGACTGAAAATGAAAACCTGAAAATGTGGAGTTTATCTGCTAAACAATGTGAAATTACAAGGGGTTGGAGTACAACTTCATTAGCCAATCGGTTGTGTTTCTTCACTCAGCAAAGATGTAATAACTCCATAGGGATGCTAAGGGTAACATCCTATGCAGGTTTACTTATAAGTTAAATGTACCACTGTATGCTTACTCCCATGTAGGTATGCTCTGCCATTTTCCCTGGGAAAACCCATGGTTTTCTACTGAAAACATCAATCAGATTTTCTAGAAATTAGTTCCAATTCAGCAGTAAAGAATGTGTTTTCCAGGCAAACACAAAACCACTCTGACTCATGCCTAGAAAGCACGGGAAAAGTGAGAAACTGCTTTCTAGGTACCAGAAAAGCAGAAGCGTAGACAAGCCCAGAGTCTTGGCTTGGCAAACATTGTGTTTTCAATAATCAGTGAGTAACAACATTATTCACTGAACCATGACACATAACATTAATGAAAAAGCACCCAAATTCACCTCAAATCCCAAGCATGAATTTATTTTTTGTTTTTATTTGTTTGCAAATCTACATGCTTTTCTTTCTTGCTTTCTGGACATAGCACTTTGAGTAGATTTTCAAGTGCTGGAACTAAAGGACCATATCTGTTTCAGCTTCTTCTTAGGCATTAAGCCAATTAAATAAATTGTAGCTGATCGGTCAAATGAATTTTAATGTATTAATCAGTTAACATTTTCAATGGAAAGCATATTTTGTTTTTAGAGAGTGCATTAATTCTTGTCCCATGATCACCATCTTAAATGGCAGGTGTTATTAACCTCCAGGGAGCTCAATAACACCTGTCATTTACACTTCTTGAAGTCCTTGCCTTAAAAAACAATTCCTGTTTTTCATTTAGTTTCCCGACTGAGGGCAAATTATTAGTATGAAAAAGTTATTAATCAATTACCCTAAATTTATATATTTATTGCTGTAAGCCGCTTTGAGACCTAGATACTGAAAACCAAGAAACAAACTTTTCAAATAAATATTATAAATAGACATTCTCTAAACATCAAAGCCTTCCGTCTTGTACCTAAGGAAAGGTTTGCCAGTCTCTGCCTGCAATATTCACAGAGGCTGAAAGGCTCCTCCTCGTGAACTTAGCATTCTACCCAGGGCAGAGTAACAGTTGGGGCAGAACATTTTGGTGGCATTCTGACTGAAGCAGCAGAGGCTCAGAGGAAATTGTGATTTGCATCATATTTAAATTCTTGCTTACAGGTTTTAGGTAAATCCTCCAGTGCAGCCTCCCACACAGCAGTGGTTCCCTTCTGTAGTGGCCGTGCTGTATTCTTTAAGTGCCCACATCAGTAATGCTCCGCTAAGCCAACAGACATAGATGGTGCTCAGACGCCCATTACCTGTGCACTCACTGCACTGCAGCCTTCACGGGACATTATCCGAAATGCATGTGTATCCTGTACTTTGTTACAGTATCCTATTGTTTGATGTGTTGTTTCTGAAACCAGCTTCACACTGATTGGAATCCTTAAGTCACTACTAATTTGTCTCATCTCTAAGGTGTTTGTCGCTTGGTGTTCTTTCATATTATAATTCCAAGTTCCATCAGTATTAAAAGCAGTCCTGGTGATAAGTCTTAGGCTTATCTGTTTTGGGTCCAGCATTATCCCTCAACAATGCACTCAGCTGGTTTTACATGGGGTGGCTGCAGTGGCAAACACAAAATACTTTTACTTGTCTGTAATGCTTTGCTGTACAGTGGTACCTCTGGTTGCGAATGGGATCCGTTCCGGAGGCCCATTCGCAGCGTGAAAAGCCCGCAACCTGAAGCGCCATATCTGTGCAGGTGCACAGCGCGACTTGGTGTTTGTGCGCACGCGCGAAGCGCGATTTAGCACTACTGCGCAAGCGGTGAAACCCGGAAGTAACCCTTACCGGTACTTCCAGCTTGCCGCAGGACGCAACCTGAAAAAACATAACATGAAGCAAATGTAACATGAGGTATGACCCCCAAGCCAAGGAGATAAGCAACTATACAACCTTTAGAAAACATCTGAAGGCACCTCTGTATAGAATTTTTTTTTAATGTCTCAAGTTTTATGATGTTTTTATATATGTTGGAAGCTGTCCAGAGTGGCTGGGGAAACCCGGTCAGATGGGCATGGTATTATTATTATTATTATTATTATTATTATTATTATTATTATTATTGAATAGGACGTCCCTATTTTCATTGGATAAATGTTGGAGGGTATGTTGTAGTATTTAGGAGTAGCAGAAGTGAGTTGGAGACAGGTGGCCATTTTAGGAAGAAGCTGTAACGGCATGTAGGTGGCATGTAAAGTAATGGATTCTGACTAGGCAACTTGTGAGGTAAAAGGGCCCATCAGGATCTAATTGGTGGCCTTCTCTACAACCTCAAAGCTATATTATTGTTTTACCTGTTACATACAGTTATGCTAAGGCAAAGGTTCCTTCAACCACCTGTGTTTTGGACCAATGTCAGCGTCACATTTATTTCTAGTCAGCTCACTGGTGCACTCATTTATAATAAACAGTTAAATTAGTCTATTAGGAGTGCATGTGAAAAAATAGAAATTTGTTTTCTCCTTTCTTTTTTAAAAAGGAGGCTGACTTCTGTTAATATCATTACTTTGCTTTATTATGGGTTTTTTTCTTTTCTTTTTTTAAAGGAACTGCAACTAATGTTCTCAATATTGACTGCATTTTAATCATGACTATATCTGAGAGTAGGCATTTAAACCTTTGTCCACATTGATTAGATTAGTTTTCCTTATTTAATTCCTATTCCGCTTAATATATTAATATATATCTAAGCAGTGTACAAAACACTGAAGCAACAGTTAGCATTGGTCCTCTCTCCTGACTTCCTTTCTGAAGTGTTCCTGCCCCTGGCCTAAATCTGGGACTGAGTAACAAAGCATGAGATAATTTCTAAAGACAGCTTCCAAAGGATTTCCCTCATATTGGTTTCAGGAAGAGTGGGGCCCTACAAGTCACAGGCAAGAACACCACACTGGATGTATGAAGGGAGAGGCAAGGGGAGTAGTGACATAGCAGCCATTTGAAAAGTTCAAGAAAAGTTTAAAGCAAGAATAGGACAGCATGCATAGACTAGACCCTTTCTGCTGTTGCGTAGTCTCCAGTCCCAGCTTGTGGTAGGTCCTTCTTTCAGAGAGCCATTCCAGACCTTCTGAGTGTACCTCGATTCCCAAACTGAAGTTCATTACTGGCAATCAATACTTCCCTAGTAGATATCTCAAAGGATTGTTGGAGTGCCTTAAACATCATGGCTGAGAGAGCAGAGATGGAATCCCTGCTCCCCCAGCAGCTAAGTGTATTCTTGGAGAGCCAAGCCATACATTCAGAAATCACTTTGGACAACAGGTGGACAACTGCCTGTTTAAATACTCCTCCATGCAGAAAATAACAGCATATGGTGTACATGAGGGAGAATTTGGTGTGTTTCAGTAAAATGTGAGCTTCATTCATACAGGGATTTTTGCAGCGGGGGCGCAGGTGTGTGCTTCCATGTAGAAAAGCTTTCACACATGTATTTCTTCTACCAACAGTCTGAAATGAGATAGTTGCAGCAGTCGCCTTACATGCTCTTTACAAACTATTGCTAATGCGTAATTTGAAGTTGTTGGGTGGTTGTTAAAATCATGTAAGTCTCCACTAAGTCATCTGGAGCCACTTCTCCAGGCTCTTGCAACATAAAGGGGAAGGTACACATAAGTACAGGTTATTGGGCTGGCACAGGTGGGTTAAGCTACATTTAAATTCAGTGGCTTCAGGAATTTCAGTTGTGCAGTCCCTGTGCACAACAGCTGACTATTCTAATCCTGTGCATGAGCTATTGTCTGTTGCCGTCCTTCAAATGTAAGGTACCATACTGCAAGCACATGCCACCAGACTCAAAGGATAGCTTTCAAACAGACAAGCAAGTGCATAAACTTCTGTTTGGGTACAATCACCTAGTTCTAAAATATCTCCCAATGTTAACGGAAAAATCACCACGCTTAACAGTGTAAAACTGAAACAGCTGCTCCTATCTGTCTCCTATCGTATCTTAAATGCCAAGAATGGACAGATGTGTCACTCTATAGCTCAGAGATGATTGGGTTACTGTCATCAGATCAAGCTCAATCCATTACCCATTAAACACCCTCTGTTACACATTTATTTGTGGGTCAGAGTTCAGCTATGGCATTAACAGCCTCCTAGGCCCATCTCCATTTCTTATCTGCTTGTGCTGTTGTTTTTTATGTACTGAGAAACCTCTTCCCAGTCCTAAGAAACAGGAAACCTCAGAGTCACACAAGTGTGTTCATAGGCAAAATGTAGGATCATGGATACATGAAGAGAAGGAGAAATAGACAACAGCAAAGTTTTCTTTCAGTAGACATTGAGTTTATATTTCTGATTAAAAGGGGATTCATGTTTTCACACTCAATGGAAAGCTTTTGCATAAGAGTTAAACGAATTATACCTTTCTCATAGGTAAGAATGTATCGTAATTTTAAGACATAGTATTATGGTAGGTACTGGGTAGTTACCCGTGCTATTTTTCTAGAAAAAGAGGTGCCAGAACTGCCTATGAACGCCTCCCTTGTTTCTTATAATGGCAATGGTCACTTAAGAGGTGCTGGAACTGAATTCCGGTGAGTTCTGGCTGAAAAAATCTCTGGTAGTTGCACAATAGTATTCAGTTCAGACCTTTTGTTGGTTGAAGTGGAAGGAAGCACAAAACAGCCCCTGAAGTTGTAGCCATCAATCAGAGATTTTCTAACTGGTGAGTTTGTCCTCTGGCCAAGGGAATGTGGCTCTGACATCCTATACAGCCTGCTGTAACAAATTTGCAAGGCACTTTGGGGACAAAATCTCTCAGATTCCAACAGAGGTTGACATCACAGTCAGACCAAATTCGTGGAGGTGTCCAGAGCACAGTCTGTTCCATTTGACTGGGTCACTTTTGGTTATTGTGGCTTGAGGATGTGGAACAAGCTGCTTGAGGAAGAGTGGACTTCATTGAGCCCTGCCCATCTTCGCTTCTCTCAGAGCTAGCCATGGTGAATTGACTGGGGACACCCAGTAAGTGATCAATGCTTCACTGGAGGAATGGAAGTTTGTATCTGCCTGGAAGGAGAAGGCAGTGCTTCCGCTACTTAAGAGGGTCTCCTTGCACCCAGAAGTGTTACATAACTATCATCCCACGGCAGATGTCTCCTTTTTGAGCAAGGTCCTTGAGAGGAAGGCAGCAGCCCACCTTCATATATGTTTGGAGGAAACTGATCACCTGGATCCATTTCAGCTTGGCCAGGCCATTGCACTGAAACTTTCCTGGTCTCACTGGTTGATGACATTTGAAGGGAAGGCGATGACCCTGCTCATTCTCCTTAACCTCTTGGCAGCTTTTGATACCATTGCCTATGGTGTCCTTCTGCAGCAGACAGGGAAGTTGGAGTGGGGGACATTGTACTTTGGTGGTTCTGCTCCTATCCCCAGAGCCATTTCCAGAAATAAGTTGTGTGAGGGTCACTGTTCAGCATGATAGGAGCAGCCCTGTGGCATCCAACAAGGTTTCATCTTGTCCCCCATGATATTTAACATTTATCTGACATAGCTGGAAAGTATCATCGGGAGAACTAGAGTGAGGTACCACCAGTCTGCAGATGACATCCAGTTCTCTCTCTCTTTCGCTCTTCCATCTGAATCAGTAGAGGCAGTTGAGGTGTTAGATTGGTACATGGAGGCAGGGATGGCCTGGCAGTGGGCCAATAAGCTGAAGCTGAATCCTGCAAAGAGAGAGGTGTTATCTATTTGGAGTTCCCAAGTTCAGAAGATGGGGAGGCAGCCTGTTTCAGATGGTGCTGTACTCCCTTGGAAGGAGCAGGTCTGTGGCTTGGGAGCACTCCTGAAGCCAACATTTTTGCTGGAGGTTCAGGTTGCATTGGAGTGTCTGATTTCACCTCTGGCTAGTTTCTTCTGTCCCTTTTAGACAGAGAAGACTTGGCCACTGTATTCCATTCTCTGGTACTTTCTAGACTGCATTATTGCAGCATACTCTAGTTGCCTTGAAGACAACTCAGAAATATCTACAGTTCCAAATGCAGCCACCAGATTACTGGCTGGGGTTCCATTTAGAACTCGCGTGACCAGCTGCACTTGTTACCAGTTCATTTCTGGGCCCTATTCACATTCGTGTTTAAAGTCCTAAATGACTTAGACCCTAAATATCTAAAAAGCTGACCCCTTTCCTACAGACCGTCTTGTGGGTCAGCAGAGGCCCTCTTTGTAGTTCCACCACCAATGAAAGTTTGGGGGTGGGGATACCCAAGAGAGGGCAATCTCTGCAGCAGCCACCAAACTGTGGGATTCCCTCTCTACAAAGCCATTCATTTCTCATTGTATGCTGAAGACACACTTCTTTACTCTGGCCATTAACACTCGAGATATAATTTTCTCTTTGGTGTAATTCATTTCAGTTAGTTATAATATTGTATTTTTAAATTGCTATAACCCACCCTGGGACCTCATGGTGAAGGATGAGTAAGAAATCTAAATCATCACTGTCATCTTTAGGACCTGTACAAAGCTGGTTAAATTTCACCGAGGCTTTGTTGAGATTCCTGCATTGCAAGGGGTTGGACAAAATAACCCCTGGGGTCTCTGAAGTAGCTGGGGGTGTCCCTCCCCCAACTTTTTCTCTTAAGTAGAGGGGGGGAGCCTTGCCACAACTTCAAGTGACTGCACGCAAAGCTCAAATTTTATTAAACGGTCACAGACCAGATTAACTCGTACAGCTAGTCAACAAAGCACAACACCGGAAAAAACAAAGGACAATTTCAATACAGATTAGGCCATAACAGCAATTTAAAATTAGACAGCATAAATAAAATTAAGTATTTGCCTTCGCCTGCATATTGGCATTGGAAAGCTCTTGTTTCCTGCGCCTAATAGCGGCTACACAGAATTTGGCAACATTGATCGTAATTTCAGGAACCTTATCTTCTACCAAGGCTCTCATACGTTGGAGTTCTGGTTCATTTTTAAGCTTTTGTAGAACTGGGGCAGTAAAGGTCAGGCGTAGATCCTCGTAGTAACTACAGTGCAGCAATACATGCAGACTTGTTTCCACTTCCGATGAGCCACATGGGCAAACACGTGACTCATATGGTTTGCCCTCATATCTGCCTAGAAGCAGGGCAGAGGGCAGAACGTTAAATCTGGCCAGGGTAAAGGAGTGTCTGTACTTAGGTATTTGTAAATCAGCCAGATAATTTGCGGGTGAGAACCCTCTCCCAAAGTCTCTAATTGTGGCATGTTTATCCATTTTGCCCATATGACATTGCAGCTCTATGTCCCTAATGCGTTGAAGCACTTGACTTCTGGCTCTCTCATATCCTGCCGCTATCAAGATCTGCGGGGAGAATCCCAAGCTTCTTATCTTTTCAAACAGGGAAGCTTTCCAGGTAGAATGAAAGGTGTCTAAGAGTGTTAAAGGAGCCAAACCGGCCGGGGAAAAAATAAGTTTTAACCAGTAGTGTATCTTTAGAATCCACAACCGCGCGTTGACGGGTGGTTGTCCAACTTCTAAGCGGACAGCTATATTAGATACACAGGGGGGGATCCCCAATAAACACCGATAGAATTTTGTTTGAAATGCCTCCATAGGCGCAAAATTTTTAAAACTGCAAACCTGGGACCCATAAGTGAGTTGTGGGAGTATTTTTGCA
Organism: Podarcis raffonei; assembly: GCF_027172205.1. Taxonomy (NCBI): domain Eukaryota; kingdom Metazoa; phylum Chordata; class Lepidosauria; order Squamata; family Lacertidae; genus Podarcis; species Podarcis raffonei. Next base: position 4,921,178 of record NC_070604.1, read on the forward strand.
GCAAAAACCTGGGAGGCCGCAAAGCTGTCTAGTAATGCTTCCCTCTAGCTGCTTTTGCATATGTATAGAAAACATGCAGTGAACTCGGTGAACAGTCACAGATTTCTAACTCGTGTGACCTCAGCCTTAGGCTTTTTAATGCAATCTGGTTCTGGGCTTTGCAACTGAGTATGGGACAGGAGCTGAGGATGGGTATGAGAGGGTTGAGGAAAACAGTGTTAAGTGTGTTGCTAAATCCATCTTTTAACAACCCTGCATCCCAAACCAGATATCTTCTTGTGCAACAGAAGGATGCAGCCACACAAAGGGATGGAGGATTCCACAAACTCACCTGCCAGGGAAAGAGCTGGTGCTGGATGCGAGTGGGCAATGCAAAATTACCCAGCCAGCTTAGAAAGGGAAGGAAGTGGATTCAGATATTTGAAGAAAATACCGTGAATGATGGTGGGTGCAGCCCTTTAGCTAGTAGAGATTTCACACTTCAATAGGCTCTTCAAGCAAGCATTGCTCTTGGCTTAAAGTAGAAGTTAGTCACTCTGGGTGAAAGCCCCTCACATCCATGCACAGGTGGAATGGGCTTCCACTTGCACAAGAAGGTTTCTCTTTGCTCTTTTGCCCCCTGAAGCCCCGCCCCCCATCAAGGAGAGGAAGTCCATTCCTGTACGACTTTGGATTCCACCCACTATGAGTTCCATAGGAAGACATCTCCAAAACAGTGAGAGTATCAATGCCTTAATTGACGTTGCTTTTGTGAAAACTAGATAATAGCACAAATAGTAGTTGTTTGGTTTCACTGACAGCACTTTATAACACACACACACAGCTTCTTCTGCAGACCTGATGGCATATGGAGGTGGAGGGGGCAATTTAGATAAGGAACGAAGAATTCACCTTGCTATCTGCAAAGAAAGCCCAAACCAGTTGGCAAAGCCCTGCATTTTCAAATTTAAAGAAACAGGATATCTAATTGCAGACCTCCCTCATTATATAAAGTTTAGACCTCAAACTCTGCCTATCCATTCCTTCCCAGCAACCAGAACAAACATCGGACTGTTTCACATGATCACTTCATCCACTGAAAAGGCAATTCAACACTGAAGGGACTTTGCTCATACTATCTTCTTTCAGCTGAAAGCTGCATTTCTCAGAACTCTGCCAAAAACATCTGAACCACGAAGAATAGTTTGAGGGCACATGATTCAGCTCCACTCCTGAAGGCAAGTAAGCCCTGGAGCTCTGCACAGGGTATTGGTTTTCAGATACTTGAAGGTGGTTTTGTAGAGCTAACATTTCCTGACCAAATCAGTTTTGCAGATTTCTGCAAAACCAGGGAAGACCTGAAACTAGCTCTCAGCAATATGCCAGCACAGCTGCAATAGACCGAGGGGCATTTTGGTATTCAAGTAATGCCCACCCTCCCACTCCTTGCAATAACCATAGCTCACTTCGAAAGATATTTTAGATGTTTTATATTTTCTTGTGGCAATGGGGAAATTTAGACCAATTGTCCCACAAATATTATTGCCTGTGCATAGTCTGATTGTGGCTAGTAGACTGATGGGAACCGCAGGGACAGCAGTCTGAATCTCTGGCATGAGGGCATGGCACAAATCGATCGCGTCGGGATGCTACATGCACTAGTTCACTTAAAAACTGGATCCAGCTCTACTGCCACTTGCTGTGTGTGCATGAAAACTCAATTTTCTCATAGAATCTGAAGTACTTGGCACATGTGGGAAACCAGTATGTGTAACCAAAAAGGGTAGGTACCGATTTACACATACTGTTTCTTACCAATGTCAACAAAAGGAAGTATAACTATCACATTAAGGTGGGAGGGAGAGGATCTGATGCACGGAGGCTGCTGTTCTATCACACTTAGCTGGTACTGACATCTGAAATCCTTTACACGCTTATTTGAAAGTTAAGGGTATTTCTACATTAGCAGCTTAAAATGCAGCATGGTCCTTTTCTCTGCACCGCGTTTCAAGGCACATTTGCACACATCAGTGGGTGGGGATTTCATCGCCTGAAGTGCACTTTGGCTTCCCTGCCCCCACCAGCCCTGCTTCTGCCTGGAAATTCTATTCTCAATCAAATATCCTTTATTAGGCATAGCAAACCACACATTATCAAACAGACACCGTATACAAATTGTGCAAAATACGAGCTCAGCATAACAAGGTTTGTCCCAGTCAGATCTTTAACTCCAGAGGAAATCAGTTTGCATAAATAATACAATACAACACTACCACATAACCGATCAGTTAAGAATCACTAAATCTCTTTGTAATGGCCCAGTCTTTCTACATGAACAGCACTCAAAACTTCAGCCACTGTTAAAGTAATTTGATCATTCCTGTCCGAAAGCAGGTCCTGAACCGTTGGTAGCATAGAAATCAGTCTTTTGAAATGTAAGGCCTCTAATAATTGTCTTCTGGCATAAATGCCAAAATCACAAGAAAAGAAAATATGCTCCAAAGTATCAGGTTCCTGTTTACTACATTTGCAGAGATGCTCTGATTCTAGGAGAGCTAAATATCTTCCTCTCACTATCATCAAGGGAAACATATTAAATCTGGCTAACATAAACAGCCTGCACAATTCACGATTCTTCAGATTTGTCATGTATCCGAAATTCTGTTCATGAAGCTGCCATCTGCGCTCATCTATGTGTGCACGACACTTGTCTAAAATGATGCACGCACTCTTCTTAAGCATGAAGTGAATGTGGTTTAAGTTTTCCAGTTGGACTGAAGCTGGCTTGAGGAAAAACCAAGCCAACAGTGATATTTGTTGAGAAACTACAGGGACAATATGGATTGTGGCCAATGTTCTGTGAATGTGGCTTCCAAAGCTAGCCATGGGATGTGGAGCAAGCAGTAATGTGAACGTACCCCAACTCATTGGTATTAGTGGGACTTTCCTTATACTCAGCTTGCTTCTGAGTAGATATCTATAGAATAGCACTCTCAGTCTTGTGAAATTCAGTAAGATTTACCTCCAAATTGGCATGCATAAGATTTCAATCTTCTGAACAAAAATACTTTCTCAATAAAACCGAGGCGAATATGTTTTGGCTTCCTGCTACAAAGAGGAGAACAACAGATTTCTCTTTCTGAGATGACATGCTTCTTTATATCCCCATATGAATTATACTGCTATGGAATGTAAGGAAGTGTGTGGTTTCAAGAAGATGAACCACCAGAAAGGTCTGTCCTCTTTCACACAAACACATACCTGTTCATCTGTCTGAGTGAATAGATTTAAGGTGTCCGTTACAGTCTGCTCAAAAATCCAAAACCGCTTCCATTCACTGAAATGCATGCAATCATACGGCAACCTGTTAACAGACTCCCCCGAGATATTTTGAAATGTATTGTTTGATTTTGCTGACTTTTGAATCATTTCCCTTCGTACTACATAGCAAGTGCAAATTATATTTAACTGATCTTTTTGCTGGCAAACTTCTAGACAATAACAACAGGAAAGGAACAATTGCAATTGGAGAATGGAAATGGTGGTTACATTTAGAAAGTGCAAAATGTGAAATCACTGATGGCTGGAATCAATAGAAAGTCACCGAAATCAGCCAGAACCAAAACATATAGCATAACATGGGTGCAATTGACCTGATAAATGTACCTGAGGGGGGGACAAAGGTCCACGAAATGTACTTTGAAGAGAAGTGGCCATGTTTTATTAGCTCTGGAACATAAGGATGTATATATGGAAAGACCAATGCTAAAGTCCTTTTCTGCAGGGGCACATGATTAAGCTCCACCCCCAGCACCATGGAGTACTCTGAAAGCTCTGGAGAAGAAGAAGAAGAAGAAGAAGAAGAAGAAGAAGAAGAAGAAGAAGAAGAAGAAGAAGCCGCCAACGCCAGGCAGAGCTGTGTCTGGAAAGAGTGGGGCAAACAGTATGTGGGGATAAGCCTTGAGTGGAGGAGGAGAGCTGGAGGAGAGGTCTGAGGTGCTCACAAACTTCTCATTCTCCGTAACACTCTGATACACTCCCTTATGTACGCACCAGCACACATGGAGGACTCTGCTGAGCCCTTTGCACACACACATTGATGAAGGATTGTTCTCAGATTTCTTTAAACATGGTTAATAAGTTTTATATTGGTGCTCCATTTGAAGAATGACATATTTGAACCAATTATATATGTTTTTGTTTTGTGACCTAAAAGTACCATCATCTTTCAACCATTACTACTCCAAATCTAATATGGCCCTTGGTTAAATAGTTCCACCTACCACCTTGCATGTACTTTTATTAAAATTTTAACCCAGCTATTTGTGGGATACAGCGCAATATTAATACCTTTTGGCCCCTGAACTTTCAACATGTCAGCTGGTTCTCTGTGTGATTTTCTCTTCAGTGACTTTCATAGAATTGTAGAGTTGCAAGGGACCCCGAGGGTCATCTAGTCCAACCCCCAGCAATGCAAGAATGCTGCCCACAGCTGTCTGTCCCTGGGTGGGCTGGAACCATCAACCTTCTGGTTAACAGCCAGACACACTGACCCTTTGCACCACTTTGATAGTTATCAGGAAATCTGATATGTGTCACCTCGTGCTCTAGGGAGTAGAGAAGCAAGGCCCAGTGGATTTTCTCCTATGCCCTCTTTTGTATCTGGTCACTCTAAGAACAGTCTTTAGCAGCTTCTGCCTTCTGGATATTTTGGGCTCCATTGCCTATCAGAGCCAGCCAGTACAACCATGAGCACCAGGTTGGGGAAAGCTGATCTGGAGAGGCTTCAACCCTGAGCAGCAGAACCTTGGATTAAGTGGAGATAAAAGAGCAGTCAGTTTGCCACAGTGGCAGAGGGTGCGGGGGTGTTTAGGGTTAGGGTGTCATCACTGGTGGGGGTGACAAAATGACAAAAATATGAGTATTAAAAATTAAAAATGGGGTTCATGAAACTTTTTAGTTCAGTCAACAAACATCAAGAAATGTGGCTGGCACTGGGCGCCACACACGCCTGCAGCGTGCCTGAGCCACATGGGGCTTGCATCTCCCCATCGCCTCTCCCTCAGCCGCCCTACAGCAGAGGGGGAGGCAGCGGAGAGGCTCCACGCAGCACCCCCTGCCCTCACGGGCGGCTCGCCCCGCCTCCAGCTGCAGGATGCGCACCCCACACTGGACACCCGAGCGGCTAGCTACACCACTGGTTTGCTACTCAAATGTTAAAATGACAGTGACTCTCTGAATATTGATTCCTATGCCTCTACCTTGTATAGGTAAACGTTCATAAAGAACGTCTTCTAATACAAAGACCTTACTGAGATCAGTAGAAGCCCCCCAGATGTCGGTACATCCCCATAGCTAACAAATGGCTACATTGGCTCTAGGAAAAGAGGAGGAGGCTGCTGGTATAGAGCAGGGGTCCCCAAAGTAAGGCCCGCGGGCCAGATAAGGCCCGAGGGACTCGTTTATCCGACCCGCGGTGACCCCCACCGCCCGCTGCCACCACCCACTCTTACCGGCGCTGTGCTACGCAGCTGCCCACTTTTGGGTTAGAGGAGCACCGGAAATAGCTTGTGCGTATGCACAAGCGTTATTTGCGCATGCACAAGCATTATTTCTGGTGCACATCCAGGTTGGAGGAGGCCCATGGACATGCGCACAAGCTATTTCCGGTGCTCCTCCGACCCAAGAGTGTGCCAGAAATAGTGTGTGGGCACGTGTATGGGCAGGCACTCCCCTGCCCTCCACGCGATCAGCGCTGGAGACACTGGTCTGAGGTTCGGTAAGTTTGCTGACCCCTGGTATAGAGAGTGTGAAACTCCCTGATTAAAAGCTTCTTTTGAGCTAGTTTTGCCAAGCTCCTGGTGAGCCGCACGCCCACACCCCCCTGGCACGCCACCTTGGTATCATCTCAAAAAATGCCTCTTTTGTCCTGCTTAAAGCATTGCCACGCGCCGTCTGGTTCAACAGCCCCTGGCAGCTGTCACAGAGGTACAGCTGGGCAGCTTTGTGAAAACTGAAGCTTGAGTGACAACTGGCAGGTGATTCAGATGACAAAAGAGGGGTCTCTTTAAGTTCTTTGCTTTTTGTTTAAGGAGAACGTGTCGTTTTGTTGCTACTGGGGCTGTGTCGTGTACTTGGACCCTGCATGTCCACAGATGCCAAATCTTGAAGTTTTTAATGTTCTCAAATAACCCAGCTGCCAAGTGAGTGAGGCTATCAGCTTGCAGTTCAGAGAGGCGAAAGCAAGGTTCAGGGTCGGCCATGGCATTTTGATCCTTCCAAGCAACATTCAAGTGTTTTAAAGTATCTCCACGAGATCCCAGAGAGCCTCGTAACTATTATCCACATACAGTTCTGCATCCTGAGGCTTATAAGTGCTGAAGGCTTGTCCACTTTTCATTCTAGCCAGCCTGCTAGAACTATTTGCTAGTCCTGTTGCCTCACAGTAAGCCATAGCTCTCTGTCAGCTTCTACCATACTTCCTTGTATGATGTGGGGAGGGTGGCTCAGTCAGTAGAGAAACAGACTCAATCTTGGGGTCCCATCCTGGGCAAAAGATTCCTGCATTCAGGGAGTTTGACTAGATGACTCTTGTGGTCCCTTCCAACTCAATGATTCTATTACCTTTTCTGCCTCTAGCATCCAGCTCATTAAGGCTGCAAACCTCATTGAACTCAGTAGGACTTACTTCTCAGTAGTTGTGTGTAGAATTGCAATGTCAGCATTTTTTAATTTAACAGATTGAGTTTCTCACCACCAACATACACTGTTTTGGTGTATATTGGGTTTTAACGTTCATATATCCATAGTATTAGGTAACATACCAGCACAAATGCCACAAAAGGCTTGAATGCTTTTCTGAACGGAGTAATCTGTTGTGTTGGGGAAAAACATGTATGTACTATTGCTAAAACTTGGGTCCAATGGGTTCCTCATCTACTCCCCTGCTTCTTCTGCGGTGATTCATTAGCAGTTTACTGACTGCTACATCAGTCCCTCTGAGCAGCAAAAGGACACAATCCACTGGGACAGGAAAGTCTTGAGAGCCAGTGTGGTGTAGTGGTTAAGAGCGACAGACTCGTAATCTGGTGAACCGGGTTCGTGTCTCCACTCCTCCACATGCAGCTGCTGGGTGACCTTGGGCTAGTCACACTTCTTTGAAGTCTCTCAGCCCCACTCACCTCACAGAGTGTTTGGTGTGGGGGAGGAAGGGAAAGGAGAATGTTAGCCGCTTTGAGACTCCCTAGGGTAGTGTCAAAGCGGGATATCAAATCCAAACTCTTCTTCTTTTTATGAAACAACAACAACAACAAAGCCTTAAGAAGCTGCTTCAATTCTCCTAGTGGTAAGGTTAGCCCCAATTATAGCTCCCTTCATGGTTGGAAAAGAATCATTAGGGTTTTGATCTGACAAAGGATCCCAGATGTATGTTTACTTGTAAGCATCAATCAGCCATTGCATTTCTGTAAACTTCAATTTTTACATGTTGCAGGTATGACCTAAAGATGGTCCTGACGTCGACTTGAGTGCGTAAACACAAAAGCAGACGCTGAGTGCTGCTCTGGCTGGTCAAATGGAACCAAGACCGTCTTCCTTGGAGGTTTGGTCCCCTTCAACCAGCTATAGCAGTGCTGCCATCACACATCCATCTGCAAAACATTGCCCCTTATCTGTGTTTGGTTTTACCTTACTTTTTCTATGCTGCGTAGCTGTCAGGGAGGGTGGGGCTACAGGTATTATCAGTCAGTGCCACAAACCGATCAAATCCTTAGCAGGGATGAATGTGTTCAGTCGCCAGTTTATTGTGCTGTGATGACAGAAAATCCAAATTATTCCTCTTTATAATCCCTTCACCTGGAGTAAAAAATCTAACCTTTGAAATAAGAAACGGACACAAAAGTTAAGTCGTCCACCAGTATGGGTAACAAAAGGGACGTGGGTGGCGCTGTGGGTTAAACGACAGAGCCTAGGACTTGCCGATCAGAAGGTCAGTGGTTCGAATCTCCGCAACGAGGTGAGCTCCCGTTGCTCGGTCCCTGCTCCTGCCAACCTAGCAGTTTGAAAGCACGTCAAAGTGCAAGTAGATAAATAGGTACTGCTCTGGCGGGAAGGTAAATGGCGTTTCCGTGCGCTGCTCTGGTTCGCCAGAAGCGGCTTAGTCATGCTGGCCACATGACCCGGAAGCTGTACGCCGGCTCCCTCGGCCAATAAAGCGAGATGAGCGCCGCAACCCGAGAGTCGGCCACGACTGGACCTAATGGTCAGGGGTCCCTTTACCTTTTTACAGGTAGCAAACCCTGAGAAAACAGACCCCTTGAAGATGAAGATCCTGTCGTAGAATATTGCAGGATGAGCTAATTACAAAGTAAGTATCTCCTTGATTACCTTTCAAAATTCTAAACCACCTAGATCATTTTAAAACATCCTATTAAACTGTCTCAGCAGTTCCTTCAGTCGCAGTGGGGAAGCTAATTGGTTTGGGTAGAGAAATCATTGTGAATAGCCATATGCACTTTTATTAAACTGGGGGCTACTGTGAAGTTACTCTACAAAATACATTTCTATTTCCCTACAGAATCCAAAGTACTGTAACACTTAGGAAGAACTAGAAATTGGAGAGCGGGAGATTTGGCTCTTTTTAATAAAAATTCCAATCCCCTTATTTTGTGGGGAATATATTTTTTTTAATTAGATTTGGGGCCAATCGTAGGTAATGTTGCAAAGCATAGAGTATTCATTTAGAATACTTCATGTTCAACATTGTTATACAAACTAAGAGTGTTAGATCAAATTTCCTTTATTATCTCCCTAATTTTATGGTAGAGAGTGGACCTTACAGTTACCATCAACTCATTCAAATGATCACAGTGGACTTTCATATGAGGGACAGGTCCACCTGTCTCTGCAATATTACTGATATTTTGCAGATCAAGAGGTATTTTTGGTTCAGTAAGCAAATTTAAATCAATATAGCTGATTCTACCTCATTGCTCTCAGCATGGAATCTCAAGCAATCTATTTCATCAGAATGGAGTCCTTCAAAGCTTTGCTGCTGTCGTATGGGACATTAAATTATATTTCCCCACCTATTTTTAATGTTAATTATCAAGAAGCAAAATAGTTTGCCAATGATTGTTGAGCTGCCAAGGAAGAGCTCCTGCACATCAGACTGTAAGTCAATTGCCTTTCCTAACTTGTGCATGTTAACAAGCGGAACTCAAACGCTTGCTTATTCTACAGATTGAATAATATCCAGCCAGTCCAAACAATACAGTGAAGATGCATTCAATTTTTCTTGAAGCTCTCATTTCCCACTCACTTTGCACTTAGGAGTCATTATGCTGCTCTGTGGGTAACGAGGGTTTCCTTCCTGCCATCTCTGTCGTTGTCTGCGAAGACGTATCTGTCACAAATCTGCCACTCAACAAATGTGTCAACCACCACCACCAAACCACACCTGAAGTATAAAATATATTTTTCTGAGCTTGACAATAATAAAAAAATCAGGTACATAATAAAGTAGCATTATGTGTCACAGCAATAAGTCTATGTCTCATCTCTGTTCCTTGTGAAGTATACTTACAATTTGTTTTCTTTTGCAATGCGCATTACTCTTGCCACATTTCCACAGCTTGCTGTGGGTATTCTTGATTTGTGGTGTGGGATCCATGGCTTAATAGCAGAATGCCTCAGATTGAATCCCTAGGATCTCCTGGTAGGGCCGGGGAGAGACCTGCCTGTCTGAAACCTGCCGCTGGAGCACGATTTCTGTTCTCATCCAGAAGCAAAGTTCTTAACCCAAGGTACTATTTCTGGGTTAGCGGAGTCTGTAACCTGAAGCACCTGTAACCTGAGATACCACTGTACAGGAAAACTGCTGCCAGTCAGTTTAGACCAGGCTTCCTCAACTTCAGCCCTCGAGATGTTTTGGGACTACAATTCCCATCATCCCTGACCACTGGTCCTGCTAGCTAGGGATCATGGGAGTTGTAGGCCAAAAACATCTGGAGGGCAGAGGTTGAGGAAGCCTGGTGTAGACAATAGTGAGCCAGATGGACCCCAATGATCTGTCTTGATTTAAGGCAGCTTCCGATGTGAGTTAAAACTTTCTGAATAGGGGTAACTAATCTTTGCCTGTATTGCTTGAGTCTGTGCCAATATCTGATCTCCAATAAATATTGAATTGATGCACTTTCCTGGCCTGTTGTCAGTTGGTGTTTGTTCCTGAGCTTATTTCCCCACAGAGCCAATGGAAAAGGTAAGAGCCCCATTACTTCCTTCCAACTGTACAGTTCTATGATTCTGTGCAGGTGTCCTACTTGTGGGTAAGCTGCACGTAAAAGCTGGAAGTGGACCCATGTTGCGTGGCATCCCCTGGCATCCGTACAGGATGAAGCACTGATCACCCAGGGTTCCAGACTGCATAGAAAGGTCCCTCCCTCCTGTCAGACGTCTGTGCTCTCTGCATAGATACCAGTGGGATGGCTACTCAATGTGGATGTACAGTTAACCTCAAGCAGGACACCTGAATAGGACTCATCTGAGGGCTAACTGGCATTTATTGGTTGAACCCTCCTCTTCTGAGAAGTTAAGAAGCTAGGTACGTGTCACATCAGAGGCTCTGTGACAGATTCAGCAGCATAAAATTTATATTCCACTTTTGCTATCACAAAATACTTACAGGAAATCATGTCATGCAGAGGGAGCGTCTTTTGGTTTTTTATAATCCCTGAACAATGAGAAGGATGTTCCAGTGCATTTAATATTAATAATAATAAAATTTTATTTATATCCCGCCCTCCCCAGCCGAAGCCGGGCTCAGAGCGGCTAACAACAGTAAAATGATACAACATTCTAAAATCATTTCATTATAAAATCTGTTCAAATCAAATTGATGGCAAATATTGGGCTAGAGTTCTGTGAGGATTGCCAAAGGAGGGGGTCAGGCTGTGCCCTGGCCAAAGGCCTGGTAGAACAGCTCTGTCTAGCAGGCCCTGTGGAAAGATGTCAAGTCCTGCAGGGCCCTAGTCTCTGGTGACAGAGCGTTCCACCAGATCGGGGCCACCGCCAAAAAGGCCCTGGCTCTGGTTGAGGCCAGCCTAACCTCCCTGTGGCCTGGGACCTCTAAGATGTTTTTGTTTGAAGACCGTAAGGTCCTCCGTGGGACATACCAGGAGAGGCGGTCCCGTAGGTACGAGGGTATTCATTCATTTGTTTATTGTGCTACTGAAAGTTTGCGTATTTGGGCATGAAAATATACAAAAATACCAAGCAAGCAACTCTTATTTCACAAACTCCAGTATTCTCTTTACAGTCGTGGGAAACATAAGATGCTCCAAAACATGATATGAGAGCATCTCCTATAGGAAGGATGAGTGTTAGGTTTCACATGACTAACTCCTAGCCAGAAAGAATGTGACCCATACTGACTGAATATTTCCGTAAATGGCTAAAGAGAAAGCACCCTCTCTCGGATGGAAGAGTTTCCATTCGCCTCTCTGCTCAGAACTCGAGAGGAAATTGTGTTTTCTGTTCTGATGCGGTAAACTGGTACACAGTTTTGACACGGCTGGTGTTAAACAGAGTTTCCAAACCAAAGAATCAGGATTACCAGATTCCATACGGGTTAACATTCCTAGAAATAGTTGTTGGGGGGGGGGAACAATTCAGTTGTATATTCCTACATCAACTGGGAATATAAGCAATAACTGGGTGCATGCAAACACTCAATTTTTAACATGTTAATTGTAGCACCATTGCTATATTATCAGAACAGTATGAACATTATCCAATTGCCAAGTAGCAGAAATATTCAGTTACTACAAGTAAGCCATTCACACAGCTGGTAATTGTGGTTAGCATTTGACCCAGAGCAAGGGTGTGCAGCCAAGATTATCAGGCATTTGCCAAGGCCCATATCCCAGCAAGCTTGGCGCCTAGAGGATCCTTAGAAAAAAGTGTACATACGATGAATGAGCATTGCCTAACTACTTCCAAGAATACATCGAGGGAACTGTTATTAATATTACTTTATAAATTTCTGTCCTGCCCTTCATAGAGTCGGAACTGGTAGAGACCTCAAAGGTCATCTAGCATCTAATCCAGTCCTCTGCTGATTCAGGAAACCTACTATTAAAGCATCCCTGAGAGGCGGCTTTCCTGACTGTTTTAAAAAAATATGGTGAAGGAGAGTCCACCAACTTCTGAGAAAGTCTCTCCCACTGTCAAACAGCTTCCCCATATTTAGTATAAGGCTATGTACACACGATACCTTTAGGCACATCCGTTAAAAGAATTCTGGGCCCTGTAGTTTTTTAAGGCTTGCTGGGAATTTTAACTCTGTGAAGCATAAACTACAGTGCCCAAAATTCTTTGAGGGAATGAGTGTGCTTTAAAGGTATAGTGCACACAAAGCCTAAATCATTTTCCTTGTAATTTGAACCCATTGACTCAGGTATTGCCCTCTACAGCAACAGAAAACAAATTTGCTCCATGTTTGTGAAAGCCCTTCAAATATTTGAATTCATATTGCCTCTTAAAGGTAAAGGGACCCCTGACCAGTAGGTCCAGTCGTGGACCACTCTGGGGTTTTGGCGCTCATCTCGCTTTACTGGCCGAGGGAGCCGGCATACAGCTTCCGGGTCATGTGGCCACCATGACTAAGCCACTTCTGGTGAACCAGAGCAGCGCACGGAAACGCCGTTTACCTTCCCGCCAGAGCGGTACCTATTTATCTACTTGCACTTTGACGTGCTTTCGAACTGCTAGGTTAGCAGGAGCTGGGAGCGAGCAACGGGAGCTCACCCCATCAAGGGGATTCGAACCACCAACCTTTTGATCAGCAAGCCCTAGGCTCTGTGGTTTAGACCACAGCACCGCCTGCATCCCTCTCATATTGCCTCTTAATAGTCCCTTAAACCTAAACATACCCAACTCCTTCAACCTTTCTTTGTAGAACAGCATCTCCAGACCATCACGCATCTTTATTCCCTTCCTGTGGGTATGCCCTGGTTTGTCAGTGTCCTTCTCAAAATAATGGTGCTCAGAACCAAACACAGCACTCCAGAACAGAATAGTACCAAGCTTCTCATGAACAGTATTTGTGTTGATGCAGCCTGGCGTTGCATTGCCCTTTTTAATGTCTGTGTTGCACAGCTGACCAGTGTCTTGTATGTGATCTGCTAAAGTCCCTAAGTGCCACACATCTGGTATTTATGCATTTGATTCTTCCTACCCAAATGCAAAACTTTGTCTCCATCCACACAGTTCAATGTCATCTGAAAATTGAATGGGCACCCCACTCTCTTTCTTTGCCATGTCATTCAGGAAGATGTAACAACGTCAAACAGAAGTTTGTGGCACCCCATTTATCACTTATTTCTGGGCTGAGGAAGAGCCAGTGATAAGTGCTGAATCAAACAGCTACAAATCCAATTTTACCAGCTTGCTCCAAGAATATCATGGGAAATTTCGCCAAAAGCCTGGCTTCAATACAAAAGCTTCTAGGGTGGCTTACAGTACTAGATGAAAATAAAATCCAAAAACCTTTGGAATAAAACTTCAGATATATTTGCTACTAAGCCCTCACAGGTTAAAAGGACAGGAGAAAGGAAAAGATATTCCTCTGGTGCCAAAAAGAAGGCACCAGAAATTCTCCCGATGGAGAACATTCCATAGGTGTGCTGCTTTAGGTGGTGTGTTTGTTTGTGTATAGTACGCTAAATGTGGATGCCTCCATCACATCTGCTTTGGTTCAGAGAAAGTGAGCATTCTGATTAATCGATTTACACTTCCATTACAACCTCATGTGCAAGAAAAGGAGGAACATACATATAGTGTATAAATAATACCATCGGTAAGAATATGTCTATTCCAATAAACTAGAAATCATTTTATAACTGAAGAGAAACTGTATGCAGATTTTGCCCTCTATAAATTACATTATTTACAAGCAGGCCCAGGCTGGGGAAACCCAACCACATGGGTGGGGTATTAAATTATTAATTATTATTATTATTAACAGCAGCAGTGAGGGTGCAATTTTGTACACGATTTCATTTTGTTGTGTAGATTACGTCTACACAATGCTCCAATTAGGTCTGGATAAACAATGTGGTACGGTAATCTTGAATAATTCTTAGTTCAGATATGCCATCTCCAGTTACCTATTCTTTCCTGTGGATATATTTAGATTTCATGCAGGGTAAGTAATAGAATGACAGGAGTGTTTATTTAAAAGCATTATACCCAGCTTGATCATTCAGTTAAGGCGGGAACAACTTTTATATCAAAACAATAACCATAAACTAGGTTCTATAGACAATATAAAATGAGAAACACAGGACAACCTTGACGGGTTGGCAGGGAATCATCCTGCAAAATGGACATACAAAATGACTAGCTTAAAAGCAATTACACTAAACGTGAGGGGATTGGGAAACCCTATCAAAAGAAAACGCATCACCTTGTACATAAACACCATGAAACCACACATTGCCTTCCTACAGGAAATACACAACCCACCCCAACGAAGCAAACTCCTGAGTGAACCCCTCTTCAGTCAACAATGGGTGGCACCTGGCTCAGGAAAGGCCCACGGAGTAGCCATAGGACTCAGTAGATACCCTTCAAAGCCACAAGAGTGCTAAAAGACAAAAGAGGGAGATTCATTTTTGTTAAAGAGACACTAGATGGCAAAACTAAACTGCCAATTGGCTCCATATATGCCCCAAACATAAAACAACTAGAGTTCTTCCAGAAAACACTAAACAAATTCCTCTCCTCCGAAGGGGAAGCAATCCTAGGAGGTGACCTCAACCTAAATATGAGAGGCACCTCTCTGAAAGACGGAAACCCCAAACAATTAGAGACTCCTACAAACTAATGAAAATGCTAAAAAACAGAGGCCCTCATGACATCTGGGGAGAAAATAACCCAGGAGACATCAGCCACACATTCCAGTCTGGACGCCATGGCACAATGTCCAGACTGGACAGCATTCTACTAACACAAGGCTTGATCCCCTTGGTTGAAACCACAAACATTGTTAACATGTTTCCAACCCCATCATTCTGCCCGGACACTGAGGTCCAGTGCCGAGGGCCTTCTGGCAGTTCCCCTGCTGCGAGAAGCCAAGTTCCAGGAAACCAGGTAGAGGGCCTTCTCAGTAGTGGCACCCGCCCTGTGGAACGCCCTCCCAGCGGATGTCAAAGAGATAAACAACTACCAGACTTTTAGAAGACATCTGAAGGCAGCCCTGTTTAGGGAAGCTTTTAATGTTCAATAGGTTATTGTATTTTAATGTTCTGTTGGAAGCCGCCCAGAGTGGCTGAGGAAACGCAGCCAGATGGGTGGGGTATAAATAATAAATTGTTGTTGTTGTTATTTTAAAATCACAGACCATGCCCCAGTAGAAGCTACCCTCAAAATAGGAGAAGTACAAACGACCCCATCAAGGTCCTTCAGCCCCATCCTAACCACAAACCAACTAGCTAGAGAGAGTCTCTTGAAAACTCTCCAAAACTACTTTAAGGATAATGATGTGGGTGACATTGCAACCCTTCTCCTCTGGGACACAGTGAAAGCAGTCATCAAATGAGTGTGCTTTAAGTAGAGGGCATTCCTTTTAAAAACAAACCTCCTTAAAAAATGGTAAATTAGAACAAGACATTACAACCCTCTCATCACACTACAAACAAACAGGAGCCAAAAATAAAATCAATAAAATCCTAGAACAAAAAAAGAAGGGAAATTGACTCTCTAGAAATCAATAAAACAATGACTAACATCCTATATTCTAAACTACGCTTTTACGAATATGGAGGGAAGAACTCCAGACTATTAGCAAACAGATGCAGGAAAATATCACTCAAAACAAGAATACACTGTGTCACTAAAAAAAGGCGGTAACATAACATCCTCCACAAGGAAATAACCTCAGAATTTGCTGGATTTTACACCAACCTATACAGCTCCTGCAACCTACCTGAACAGGAAATTGGAAGACTCTTAACAGGGCTGACCATGCCAAGCTTAACTGCAAAGGAACAAGAATTAATGGACAGCCTTATCACCCCAGAGGAATAGAGATGGTACTCAAAAATCTGAAACCACACAAAACCCCAGGTTTTGCAGAATTCTACAAAAAAAATTAAAAGAACCCTTGATGCCTTACATGGCCTGCCTGTTTAGCAACATCATAAAAAGGGCCCCCTACCCCTAAAACCTTGGCCTTTTCCAAAATAGTCTCTATCCCAAAAAAACTGCGACGCGGGTGGCGCTGTGGGTAATACCTCAGTGCCTAGAGCTTGCCGATCGCATGGTCGGCAGTTCGAATCCCCGCGGCGGGGTGAGCTCCCATCGTTCGGTCCCAGCTCCTGCCCACCTAGCAGTTCGAAAGCACCCCTAAGTGCAAGTAGATAAATAGGTACCGCTTTATAGTGGGAAGGTAAACGGCGTTTCCGTGTGCTGCGCTGGTGCTGGCTCGCCAGAGCAGCTTCGTCACGCTGGCCACGTGACCTGGAAGTGTCTCCGGACAGCGCTGGCCCCTGGCCTCTTAAGTGAGATGGGCGCACAACCCTAGAGTTGGACACGACTGGCCCGTATGGGCAGGGGTACCTTTACCTTTTTACCCCTAAAACCTTGGCCTTTTCCAAAATAGTCTCTATCCCAAAAAAACTCAAGGATAGCCTCAAAATAGAACCACATTGTCCAATATCATTGATAAACCAACAGTACAAGATATTCACATCAATCCTGGCTAACGACCTAAAAAAGTTCCTTCACCAACTTATCACCCCGGACCAGGCAAGCTTTGTTCCTGGTCGCAACATAACAGATCCCTTTAGGAAACTACTGAATCTGATAGAACACAGCAAAACAACCAAACTCCCACTGATGATCATATCCCTAGACATCCTTAAAGCCAGTGTGAGAGAGAGCCAGTGTGGTGTAGTGGTTAAGAGCGGTAGTCTCGTAATCTGGTGAACCGGGTTCGCTTCCCCGCTCCTCCACCTGCAGCTGCTGGGTGACCTTGGGCCAGTCCCACTTCTCTGAAGTCTCTCAGCCCCACTCACCTCACAGAGTGTTTGTTGTGGGGGAGGAAGGGAAAGGAGAAAGTTAGCCACTTTGAGACTCCTTCGGGAAGTGATAAAGCAGGATATCAAATCCAAACTCTTCTTCTTCTTCTTCTTCTTTGATTGCTTAGAATAGACATACAGTGGTGCCCCGCAAGACGAATGCCTCGCAAGACGGAAAACCCGCTAGACGAAAGGGTTTTCCGTTTTGGAGGTGCTTCGCAAAACGAATTTCCTATGGGCTTGCTTCGCAAGACGAAAATGTCTTGCGAGTTCCTGCGGGGTTTTTTTCCTCCCCCCCCTTTTTCTAAGCCGCTAAGCCGCTTATCCGCTAAGCCGATAAGCCGCTAAAAGCCGCTAATAGCGCTAATCCGCTAATCCGTCAATGGGCTTGCTTCGCAAGACGAAAAAACCGCTAGACGAAGAGACTCGCAGAACGGATTCTTTTCGTCTTGCGAGGCACCACTGTATCTATTAGCAGTATTAACTAACATTAAATTTGGCCCCAACTTCCTACAAACTCTCAAATTTACTCCCAAGCCTCCGCAAAATGCAGAATTAACAATATGGACTCCAATACCATAGCAATCCACAGAGGCACAAAACAAGGGTGCCCACTGTCTCCCTTCCTATTCATCTTGGCCCTGGAACCCCTGGCAATCTGACTCCAAGCAGACCCCGATATCAAGGGTGTAGAAATAAAAGGTAAAACCTACCAACTTGGGCTCTTTGCAGATGACTTGATAGTCACAACACAGCAACCACCCTAACTAAAGAACTCAACACATTCGCAATGGTGTTGGACCTACAAATAAACTTTGCAAAATCTGAGGCTTTGTGCTTCAACACACTCTCTCTCACACACACACTGCATACCCAAAAGGAATTCACCAACATCAAAAGATAAAACTCTGGTGTACCAAATTCAGGTACCTAGGGGTTCAAATAACCAAAACCTCAACAAACTTTACCTCCACAATTACAAGCCCCTGTGGCGACAAATCAACAGAGACTTGAGGAAGTGGAACAACACCAACCTTACCCTGACAGACAAAACAGCAATGATCAAAATGATCACCCTCCCAAAACTAACCTTTTTATTCCAAACTCTCCCAGTCTGGATTCCCCCAACCCAACCCCAGAAGTGGCAGAAAAAAACTATTTTCTCACACAAAAAGCCAAGAATAAGCCCAAAATATCTGCACCTCCCCTCCTCAGAAGGAGGATGAGGAATCCCCAACATAGAATCATATCACTGTGGTACCTCAAGGTTACAGACACTTCAGGTTGCAGATGCTTCAGGTTACAGACTCCGCTAACCCAGAAATAGTACCTCGGGTTAAGAACTTTGCTTCAGAATGAGAACAGAAATTGCATGGTGGCGGGGCGGCAGCAGTGGGAGACCCCATTAGCAAAAGTGGTGCTTCAGGTTAAGAACAGTTTCAGGTTAAGAACGGACCTCCAGAACAAATTAAGTTCTTAACCTGAGGTACCACTGTACATCACCAACCAAGTACGCCACATAATATTGTATATTCTAGAAGATGAGACGAAACAATAGGTCCGCTTGGAGAGACAACATCGAAAACATTCCCACAACAGCATACCCATTTGTCCAAAACAAACTAAAGAAAATCCCCACCACACTGAACAGGTTCACACAGTCCATGCTTAAAGCATGGAAAGGAAAAGCAGTCAAACTATCCTGATTCTTGTCCCCACTAACCCCCCTGGCCCACCACCCACTATTCCAAGGCGCAGCACAAAACCTCCAGATAAAAAATTGGCAAACAAAGGCCTACACAGTCTAAAAAGACATCTATAGCAACAACAAACCCAGACCAACACAAGAAATACAGGACAAACTAGGGGACACCCAAATACCTTGACTAAGTGTAATATAGCACCATAAGCCGTTTAAAAAATATGGTTCAAAAGTGGTGTAAGAATGGCGTTACAATTACACTGACAAAACAAATGATCTGTGTCATTTCCTTATCTTAACTAAAGTGTTGGCCTCCTTCTAACTTCTTCCAGATCATCTAGTTGTGAAACAGAAATTCTACGTACCACAGCATATCTTGATTTGCAAGTTTCCTAGCATACATTCCATTTCGGAATCAAGTTCGTAGTTAGTGTTAGGCCAGGCTCATGTGAGAGCATGTGGCATAAAGTGAGATCAGCAACAAGCAGTGAGGAAAGGATAGAGGTTTTATATTGAACAGGAACTGAACCAGGGTAATGGAATTTTCCATCTTTTATGTGAATTTCATTTCTTACATAAAGGTAAAGGTAAAGGGACCCCTGACCATTAGGTCCAGTCGCGGACGACTCTGGGGTTGCTCATCTCGCTTTATTGGCCGAGGGAGCCGGCGTACATGTGGCCAGCATGACCAAGCCGCTTCTGGCGAACCAGAGCAGTGCACGGAAACGCCATTTACCTTCCCGCCGGAGCGGTACCTATTTATCTACTTGCACTTTGACATGCTTTTGAACTGCTAGGTTGGCAGGAGCAGGTACCGAGCAATGGGAGCTCACTCCGCCATGGGGATTCGAACTGCCGACCTTCTGATCAGCAAGTCCTAGGCTCTGTGGTTTAGGCACCCCCAATAACAGGGCTTTTTTTCAGCCAAAACTCACCGGAACTGAGTTCCGGCACCCTCAGGTGGGCGCCATTATCATTCTAAGAGAATGAGGGAGGTGTTCATGGTCAGTTCCGGCTCCTCTTTTTCTAGAAAAATAGCACTGACTACCCATCACCTTGTGGAAAGTGCAACTGGGCCCCTACTTTTCCAGAAATTCCTTACTCAGATCACATTGAGGCAGTCGATTTTCTTCCAAACATTCCAGCAATATTTATAATTCCACATCTATTGTGATGACATTGTTCTTCTCTTCAGCATTTCATTATGCTGATGACGTGACTTTGTCTTTTAATCTGGTCCTCATCCAAGAGATACCTAAAAGTTTTATACTTTATTTCATTCAAGTGACAAAATAATGTTCTTTATCACCCTGCCATTATCCTCCTTTTATTCAGTGAGGTAGGTACCATCCCAGTTGACCCAAAATTAATAATACATAAAGGTAAAGGACCCCTGATCGTTAAGTCCAATCGCAGATGACTCTGGGGTTGCGGCGCTCATCTCGCTTTACTGGCCGAGAGAGCCAGCGTTTGTCCGCAGACAGTTTTTGTGGGTCATGTGGCCAGCATGACTAAGCTGCTTCTGGCGAACCATAGCAGCGCATGGAAACACCGTTTACTTTCCCGCCAGAGCAGTACCTATTGATCTACTTGCACTTTGACGTGCTTTCGAACTGCTAGGTTGGCAGGAGCAGGGACCAAGCAGCAGGAGCTCACCCTGTCAAAGGGATTTGAACCGCCAACCTTCTAATCGGGAAGCCCAAGAGGCTCAGTGGTTTAGTCCACAGCGCCACCCGCGTCCCTCTACCAGTTTAGTTCTGGCCTCAGAACTACTCCTTTTTTATCACCTGTTTAATACAGCATCTGCTTGATGGGAAAGTATGCATTATATGAGTAGATCAGTTACCTTGCATTATATAATTTTGCAGTCAACAAAACTGCATCTAATAAATAACTATTGGGTGTTTATGGTAACTATCATAGGCAAATAGGAAAGACCTTTCAAAATAACTTGGAAAAGTTATTTCTACCTATCATTGCTATAGTTATTAAGAGGTATGTTACCTCAGCAAATGGCATTTAGAAACATATTGTTGACGTTTAATCTTGAATATATATCTACAAGGGAGTTGCTCAGATTCCACCTTGAATAACTCCTCCCAATTCCAAAATGGCATCTCTGCAGATACCAAATGCTTGTTTTTATAAGGAGTGCATGCAAAGCGAGTCCAAGCCATTTATGGCTGCTATGCAGGTGTTTTACATGCATTGCACATATTTTTCGAAACGCAAGCTTGTCTCCTTCACAGATTATGGGTGGGGTGAAAAGAAATGTTCGAAGCAGCCCCCATTCCGGTGGCCCACGAGATCAGCCACGATGCCAAATGAAATGGCACACATTTCCCCCTTCCCAAGAAGGCTGCCTTCTCCACCCCGAGGTCTTCTGCAAAAGTGTTGAATGTAGGGCAGGCTGACTCAGCATTGCAACCACACAGCTAGGCACCTACGTAGGAGGGGAAGAGAGCTAGACATGGGCTCCGTTAAAAGCACTTGTTGGCTGAAACACACACACACACAAAAATGGCCCATATTTCAGAGGTCTGGGTTGGTTGCGATAGATTCATTTCAGCAGACATTCCTGGAAGGAGCTTGAAAAGCTGGTTTTTAACTGTTATGAGTGAACAGAAACCTCCTGAGAAGTCACTCAGGGCAGGACCACCAGCAGGGTTTTCCGGGACAGGTACAAAATGTGTAGTTGCCCAAACTATCCCTCTGCAGATCTGGCCCAAAGTATTGCTGCACGCCACCCCAATCTCGGAGCGGTGCAAGGTCCCAGGGCTTTTGGGCACTCGCGCAGGATTCAGAAGGAGGGGCAGCAGAGATTTGTGGGGTCTTCATGATATATGGTTTATTTGCAGCTCTGTACAACCTGAACCTACAATGGAGGGGTTCACAGCATTCAACACCCGTAAAGGTCTTGCTTCTCCCTTGGATTCAAAGAGAAATCAAACATGGCTTGCAAACGTTGCTCTGACTCTCTCTCTCTCCAACTTGCTGATTTACTTCCATTTATTTATTTAATAATTATTATTAATTTTAACTGCTAGGTCTTTATTCATTTAGTGTGATCAGTCAACAGGAATGCACAATGCTAGCGGGCCAATGGGCCTCTTTAAAACCGCCCAGGACTCACACACAGGAACCCATAGAAAATCTCTATTGGTTAGACTGCAATATCAGCCAGACCACAAGGTGACACTGTAGCAGGCAAACACACACACACACACACACACACACACACACACGCATACAAACAATCTTTGTTAGTTCGCAATATCCACCAAGATTACAAGCTGGCACTGTCACATTATAAATACAGTGGTACCTCAGGTTAAGAACTTAATTCGTTCCAGAGGTCCGTTCTTAACCTGAAACTGTTCTTAAACTGAAGCACCACTTTAGCTAATGGGGCCTCTCGCTGCCGCCGCACTGCCAGAGCACGATTTCTGTTCTCATCCTGAAGCAAAGTTCTTAAACTGAGGTACTATTTCTGGGTTAGCAGGGTCTTTAACCTGAAGCGTCTGTAACCCAAGGTACCACTGTAAATATAATCAGCCATTTTAAGTAATTAAAAGCTGCTACACACACACACACAGTCAGGGACGCAGGTGGCGCTGTGGGTTAAACCACAGAGCCTAGGACTTGCCGATCAGAAGGTCGGTGGTTCAGATCCCTGCAACAGGGTGAGCTCCCGTTGCTCGGTCCCTGCTCCTGCAGTGGGAAGGTAAACGGCGTTTCCGTGCGCTGCTCTGGTTCGCCAGAAGCGGCTTAGTCATGCTGGCCACATGACCAGGAAGCTGTACGCCTGCTCCCTCAGCCAGTAAAGCGAGATGAGCGCTGCAACCCCAGAGTTGTCCGTGCCCGAAACTAACAGTCAGGGGTCCTTTAACCTTAACCTTTACACACAAACAGTATAGAGAGAGATGGGGGGTGAGAACCCAAAACTTGTGGCTAGGGTTGCCCTGTATAATACAGGATTGTCCCGTATTCCAATGTAAAATGCCTAATTGCTAAAAACTGGAAAAAAGAAACTGTGCCAACAAAAATGGAATGGCGAGACAAACTGTTAGAGTGTATTGAACTGGCTAGATTAACAGAGGCAATTAGAGATCACACTAGACAAGAGTTTCAAAAAGCATGGGGGAAATGCAGAGAATACTTCACGAAACAGTGCCCTAAAATACATACCTGGACTTTTTTCGATTAATGTCTGCAGGATATTTAAGTTATAATTAGAAAAATCTTAATAATTATTCATAAAGGAAACATCTTGTAAGAAGTAAATAAGGAGGCCAGATACAGGATAAATGAAGCCTTTTATTTTGTTGGTTGTATTTTTGTATGTTATGTTTATTGTATTTCTGTATTGGGGGGTGGGGGGTTTATGTTATGTTGTAAATAAATTTCCAATAATTTTTTAAAAAAAATTAAAATGCCATATCCCATCCAGCCCTACTTTGGGGGCCCAGGGATGAGCCAGGGACCTTCTGCATGCAGACCAGATGCTCTGCCCCTGAGCTATGGCCTTGTGGGGTGGGGGGTGGGGGTAACTTACCAAAGTATGATGAGCAGGCCTCAAGCTCTCAGAGCAAAGTGGCTCTGAGCTCCAGGAAAAGAAGGTTTGTATAGGCTTTTCCCTCCCCTTTGCAAGGGCTGATGGGACAGCTTTTTCTCATGAGCCCATTGCACAGACAAGATACTGGGCAAAACCTTGCCCAGTATTTTGCGGCAATCTGTGGGTCACAGTGCGGCCGAGCAAAGGTGCCCTGCGCTTATTGGGCACAGAGCGAGGCTCCTTGGTATATTAACCAGTAAGAACTTAAAGAAAACTGGACTGCATTGCTAGTTGTTTCAGAGCAATGTGTTTATTTGTATTTACACCTCTTTTTTGTAACAAGTTTAAGGACAGTTTGCAGTAAAACTTTGGAACTCTTTTCTCGGTGTGGGGAGCTTACCGAGTCATACTCTGCGCAAGGCCCAGATCGGGGAATTGCATTCACATAACTTTAACAAGAAGCCCACACGTACCGGCAGACGAAGGTGATTGACTACATGGGACTGGCTGAGATGACCGGCAGAATCCGAGACCAAGGGAAAGAGACGGTGGAAGAAGACTG
This sequence comes from Podarcis raffonei, assembly GCF_027172205.1. Lineage (NCBI taxonomy): Eukaryota > Metazoa > Chordata > Lepidosauria > Squamata > Lacertidae > Podarcis > Podarcis raffonei. Next base: position 4,945,054 of record NC_070604.1, read on the forward strand.
GAAGAAATTTAAAGTTTACCTTAAAAACTGTTGCAAAATTAATGAGTGCTAAAATGTCTTGAGTAATGCAAAATAGAATTGCAGCGATAAACAATTGGATATGGGAAAAAGGATTTAAAGGAAGTGTCACAAGCAAATAAAATTAGGGGTTGCTGGAAAGATTTAGAACAAGGATGCAGAAAAAGGAGGTATGGGGAAGTCGCTGAAAGAAGGTTTAAGGAAAAGAAGGTTAAGAAATTATACATGTGTATGTGTTTGGTTGTTTTTGTATTGTTTTGTATTGTTATTTGATATGTGTTGGAAAATTAATAAAAATTTATTTAAAAAAAAGAAAGAAGAAGCCCACACGTACCTCTACTCGGAAGCGCAGGAGGAGGAAGGAGGTGCTCAGGAACAACGTCCAGCACGTAAGCTGGTGCAGAAATCGATTTTGCTTCCAGAGGACACCCTTGTATGCGGAGGACTGAAGCAATGGCAGCTGGGAAATGGAAGACCCATCTGCCCCCCAAGCAGAGCTGCAAAGGCACCACCATCACACCTGGGACTGAGCTCTGCTCCTCACCTGGCCCATTTTGCAGCATCCTTGTAACAGCTCAGTATCTAGCAGGTGAGTGATTGCAAAAGGCATTATTCCCTGGGTAGCTTTTTTTAAAAATTGGTTATTTATTGTGTGATGGTATGTTTGTTTTCAAAAAAGGGAACAATTTCACTTTTTCCTTTATTTGATGTCTCTTAACTTCAATATTCCTGCCAACCTAGCAGTTCGAAAGCACGTCAAAGTGCAAGTAGATAAATAGGTACCGCTACAGCAGGAAGGTAAACGGCGTTTCCATGTGCTGCTCTGGTTTGCCAGAAGCAGCTTAGTCATGCTGGCCACATGACCCGGAAGCTGTACGCTGGCTCCCTCGGCCAGTAAAGCGAAATGAGTGCCGCAACCCCAGAGTCGGTCACGACCAGACCTAATGGTCGGGGGTCCCTTTACCTTTTTAAGGAGTCTCTGTGGGAGTATATTGTATTTTTAAAATCTGGGTATCAGAGTTTTAAGGGGGCTAACCAGATTGGGATAGCTGGGATAGCAGGCTTGTTGGTTTTGAATGCCTTATGTAGATTATTCCCCCCCCCAATTTCGTTGTTCTGTATGGGACAATGACAATAAAGATTATCGTATCGTATTGTAGCTGGGTCTTGGAGGTGGAAGAGGCAGCTGGTTGGATTGAAACACTGAGAAGGGCCGACCAAGGATTAAGACATTCTGGGAGATGATTTATAACGAAATGAAAAAGGTATTCAAATATACCTTCCTGAAGAAACCAGAGGCCTTTCTCCTGGGCATGGTCGGCCAATTGGTGTCAAAGAAGGATAGAACCTTTTTTATGTATGCAACATCAGCAGCAAGAATACTCATCGCGAAGTATTGGAAGACACAAGATTTACCCACCCGGGAAGAATGGCAGATGAAGTTGATGGACTATATGGAACTGGCAGAAATGACTGGCAGAATCCGAGACCAGGGAGAAGAGTCGGTGGAAGAAGATTGGAAAAAGTTTAAAGACTATTTACAGAAATACTGTAAAATTTATGAATGTTAGAAAAACGCGGGAATGAAGTTATATGGCTTTAGTAGAAATGTTATAAGGAATTAAGTATAAATAGATTAATAGAGTATTAAGGAAAAAATAAGGTTAGAATGTGTTAAGATAATTATAGGATAGGAAACAGAGGAAGGTGGAAAGGAATTGCTGAAACAATTAACAGAAGTGGAATACAAAAAGGGAGGTGTGAGGAGGTCGTTGAAATAAGTGAATGAAAGTTAAGATATTGAAATTGTTTGATGTGTTTTAATTTGTTTTTGGTTTCTTTTGTTTTGTTAGTTTAATGTGTTAGCATTATGTAGTGTTTTTGTATTGTTTTGTATTGTATTGTTCTTTTTTTGTGGTGTTTAAATTGTTGGAAAAGTAATAAAAAAATTATAAAAAAAAGAAACACTGAGAAGGGCTGGACTCCTGTTCCTCCCTCAGCCTTTCCCTGGGGAAAAGCAAACAGGTTCATGTTTGTGGTGCATGACAGGTGCATGACAGCTATTGGAGTCTTCCGCTTGCATTTAAGTCACAAGAGATCCGCATCTGATTGCTCAATGGCCTAGGAAGCTGCCCAGACTGGAGAGTCAGGGACTGTACCGGGCACCTTCTGCCTGCAAGCAGATGCTCCAGTCACTGATCTATGGCCTTGAGCTGCCTCCACAATGCATAAAACCAGCCCCTGGCCTGGCTCGCCAGTTCTCTTAAATATTTCACCACTAAGAAAGTTTTCAATTCGAAAAATGTGAACAGACAACTCGATATTTCTGTCTTTTTATTCATTCTTTAAGTTACTGAATAAATACAAATAACTCATGTTTTTGAATTATAATTTGCAGGTGCATAAATACAAGTTATATAAATAGGTCTTATAAATACAGCTGGAAGCAAGTTTCTCTTTGCTTCTCCATGAGTTTCACATTTCATATGCATTTATATCGTGACATAGAACATACAATTCAATAAGACTGACCAATAGCACAGGGGTAAAGGATGCAACACTCGTTACAAGGGAGGACTTTTACATTTTTGGCAAGTGAAGAGAAGAGGCCATTTTAGCTAGGAGAGATTATTTTGTCATCGTGGCCTAAGGCCAGGAGGAATATATATTCAACATTTTCACGGCCTACTTAAATGTTTTGAAACAAATGGCATTTTAAAGTTGTGTCACCTAGTAAGAAAGTTGCACAAAATCTTTCCTAATTCTATGTTGTCTTTATTTCTGCTCATCCCTGAGATAGCAGTTTCTTTCTCTTTTGAGTCATCAAAGAATGTGATTTGGATTCGGAAAGCATCAGCCTGGAGTGGGTCATTTAGCTCCATTGGTCAATTCTCTGCTTCTTTCAGGCACTTCGATTAGCATAGGTTCTGGTGTTCGCCATGACGCAGGTGCAACCAACATTAATCACTTCTTTCTCCAGCCAAAAGGTCTGCTGGCAGCCAACCTGCTTCCGTCGAAGAACCATGATCTCCTGCCGAATAGGAACAGAATTCAGGGATATGTTTGGTTTGCCTTTGCTGTCCAGACAGAAGGCATGGCGGCAGATGGCTTTCGAAATCACATGGGGAAACCTGTTGGGATCTTCGTGAGTGCTGCAAATAGAGGCAAAGGGAGGGCAAGACTGTTAGTTCATCCGAACACGTAGAGCCTTGAAACTGGCTGCATACAATGGGAAGCTAAATGTTTGCTTCTCTCTAGACTCTTGGCCAAAGAGAAGCAGGAATGGCCGGCTTGTAGAAAGTTCTGTGAGCGGGGAAGGTAGGGTCTCTTCGCATGGAAGAGACTTCCAGAGGTTCACACATCCCAATCCTTCAAGGAAGAGAGGCTGCAAGTTATCAGAAAGTGAAGGAAATGGCTGCTTATTGACTACTATATCAATAATATATTACCATGATATGCAATATAATCTGTCAGTTTGCCAGTTCTTGCTGCTGTCAGACCTCTTCCATGACGGGGGTCGAGAGCCTCAGCCACTGCCCTTGGGGGTACAAATGTGGCCCTCCGGTCTCTTAAGACTCTCCAGGCCACCCCACCCCCCTCACTGGTTCTGCTCTTTACTTCCCTCTAGTACTGGAATGTGAGAATGCCTCTTGCTTGCCTGAATTGTGGATGGAGAGGTGAGTGGGTTTAGAAACCTGTGGCTTTTGCATGGTGGGAACACTGCTGACTGTGTAGAGGCAGGAGGCTCTTGCACCTGGCATATATCCCCCGGAAGGCTAACTTAAGGGAAATCAGGTCCTTGGGCTGCAAAGGGTTCTCTACTCCTGCCCTGTGACGCAAGGGAAGGTGAGAGAGACCCATTCCTGGTTTCAAGCAGGCAGAGGAGGGTTATCCAACAGGAGGTTCTCAAAGCAAGTGCTGCCGAAAAGAATGTGAGATCAGAAACATGCACGGACTGCGTTGATCAAGAGTCTCTTACTTGGGACTGCTACCATGATTACCTGTAAATGGGCACCTCAAACTGAGTGCCCTCAAACTGAGCAGCAGATATACTCCAAGGGAGAAGCAAGGCAACTGTGCATAGACCAAGCAGCCAATTGCTACCAGTAAACATAGGGAGTAAAAGGAGCAGCCATGGGGGAAAGATGTTCTCAGAAACATTCTGCCATCAGAGAAACGCTCTGTGTTCCACACTATAGAGCAGGCTTCCTCAACCTCAGCCCTCCAGATGTTTTGAGACTACATTTCCCATCATCCCTGACCACTGGTCCTGCTAGCTAGGGATCATGGGAGTTGCAGGCCAAAAACATCTGGAGGGCCGAGGTTGAGGAAGCCTGCTATAGAGTCAAATAACTTCCATTTCAAAGGCAGTTGTCTGTAACTACCGTGGTGCAGACTATAGAGTTGTGGCTCTGAAAGCTTTGTGGGCAAGGGCACAAAATCCAAGCACCCATGCACCTCTGGTGATTTAAGCTTTAGGACCCTCGCAACAGGTACCCAGGTTGCCAAAGAGTTCCTCTGTGCCGGTTGGTCGGGCTCCATTCAAGAAGACACAAATTAGTAGCAATGTGAAGCATGGCATGTGCAGAGTGACTTTCCCCCATTGCAGGGCAAATTGAATCAGCAGCCCCTCATTGGATGAGGAGCCCCTGTCCGAGGCTACAGTTCCAGATAGGGGTGAGCCCTGGCATTTATCAAGGAAGCACAACCTGGGAGTAGCAGAAGCAGGATCAGGGGAAGGTCCAAACACCTCAGCAAGAAAAAAACTGCTCCCTTCATGGAGACAATTCAGTTCTCCCTCTCTCTCCAGTCTGTTTCCCAGAAAACCCGGCTGGCTCCTGGGTTTGACAATAGCTACAAAATTGTGTCCTTTCTTGCAGCAGCCCTAGACATTTTAAAGTATTGAAAAACCACTGTGGGTTTGCTATGCATGCTCTGCTTCGTAGCCAATACATTTGATTCAATGAGAATAAGGACAATACCTGTAATCCCATGGAGATACAGATCTGTTCCTGATGTCCTGAGGCACCTCACTGGCTGGTTGTGGGCGGCCAATGTGGACCTGAAATGTCAGGGACTTTGGAGGAAAATCCTCTTGGGTTCCAGACTGGGGTGGACAGTTCTCGCTGGGTTCCTCGTTGTTTTTCCCAGGCTTAACTGCTTTTCCAGAAGCTAAATTCATAGCTGAAAGCAGCAGCAGCAACAACCCAACCTGAAAGGGAGAACAGATACAAAATGAGTTGTTTTATCATGTGCAGGTTAAAAAGGTAAAGGTACCCCTGCCCGTACGGGCCAGTCGTGTCCGACTCTAGGGTTGCATGCTCATCTCGCTCAAGAGGCCGTGAGCCGGCACCGTCCGAAGACACTTCCGGGTCACGTGGCCAGTGTGACGAAGCTGCAGCTGGCGAGCCAGCACCAGCGCAGCACACGGAAACGCCGTTTACCTTCCCGCTGGAGGGGTACCTATTTATCTACTTGCACTTAAGGGTGCTTTCAAACTGCTAGGTGGGCAGGAGCTGGGACCGAACGACGGGAGCTCACCCCGCCGCGGGGATTCAAACTGCCGACCATGCGATCAGCAAGTCCTAGGCACTGAGATTTTACCCACAGCGCCACCCGCGTCCCTCATGTGCAGGTTAGCCAGAGGTATAATCTGAAACTGACATAAAATAGGTTTTTGCATAAAACTAGGCACTCTGCTAATATTGAAGTACTTAAAGGGTGCCAGGTTTTACTGAAAGCCAGAGTTGTGACCCTGAAGCCCTTCCTCTGAAGCCTAGAACATCAAGCAATGGGGGCTCACTGGTGAAGTGGCAATACACTAAACCTGTCTTTTTAAAGAAATAAATAAATAAATTCCTAGCTTCTTAATTAGTCTATATTTGAAGTATATAAATTAAGTAAGGCAAAGGCTGTGGTTGTTGGGATTGTCTGAACTGAGATAGCGCTTTCAAAACTTGCTTCCAAAATTGTTCTATTTGTTGTTCTATTCGTTAATATTTATTTGTGTGCCAATCAAGCAAATAAATTCACAAGGAAAGCAGATGGGACCCTGGGGGAAGTGGTACTTGAGGGAAAACAATGAAATCCTGCTGAGATTGAATTGATTATATATCAGTCCTCTTTCGAATCTAAAAGTAGCTTTAGATCTATGAGATTACGAAAAGCATTCAGTTATGTGAAACATTAACCCAGAGCAGGTGGGATCACAGTCATAGCTATGGAGCATTGTTGGTAGCTTATCTACGGGATGAAAATCCCTCCAAAAAAAGAAGTTCACGAATTCAAGGAAATAGTTGTTATCCAAATGCTTTAAACTGTACTGTCCAAGTCTATTACATTAATTACACATATTACACTAATTAAATATAGCTTATTGTTGCAGCTATAATGAGGGATGGATAGACAAACAGAAGACTTAGATAACCATTGGCTTCAATTTTTGGTAGCAAGTGGATTGGGAGATTGAAGCTTCACTAACAAAATTCTGCATGTGGAAGGAAGACTGATAACAGGATGAAGTAAGAACTAAAATGCAATGTCACACGCCTCTACTTTTTAAGTTGGACACAAATGGGTACTAAGAGTTCTATACACCATAAATGACAATCTGTATTATCAGTGTACTCACCAGTGAGGGAAATCTTGTAGAAGCCATAGTAGCTTTTCTTTTCTGCTGCAAGGAGCCTATTAATGGAGATTCTGCACCTGAGTACCTTGAATCGTGTCCGTATGTGCAATCCCGGTCTCCTTTTATACTGTCTTCAGAATCAAAGCCAGTTTTTTCCATTCACTAGTTTTCCCCGCCCTCAGTTGTGGTTCAGGGGCAGCTGTGGCTGACATTTACCCTTTTTTCCCCTCGACCACTTCCTCGAAAGTGTCACATGGGACAGCAAGGGAAATGCATTTAATATACCACCTACCTAGTTATGGGGAATCTAGACCAATAGATTTGTTTGAATGACAAACAGATGGCCTACAAGATAACGGCAAGCTTGCCTGAGAAGCTTTTTTTCCCCTTTCCCCTTTTTAGTGTATTGCATCGTTACAACTTACCTATTGTAAAATAGAGCAATCTAGATCTATGTTATACCATCATAATCTGTGTATGAAAGCACGTAGACAAGCATCCATCATAAAGATATAAACTAGACAATTGCCCCCTCAGCCCTGCAAAAATAAATTCTGCCACTTTCAACATCCTTTGTACATCATAGGTCTTTTATTTCTTCCACTTCTTCCAGAGATTTCAGGGCAGCATCCTAGTCGCACAATTATGTTGGTTGAGCTGGATTGTGAGGCTCAGGGGGGCCACCAGCTTCATCGTTTTGAACCTACATCCAACCCCAGGATTATAGCAACTTGCTGCTCCCTTTCAAGCAAATGATATTGCTGCATTGGGAGTGCAATGCCCATTTGTTCTAAAGGGAGCCAGGCTCCCTTTCACAGATCTTTTCCTTGGAAAACGCATCTTCCCTGCACTCGTGCTGCAATTCTGCATGGCTCCAGCTACAACTTTAGTAGTAATGAATACTGCACAATTGTGGAGCCGTATGTGATAAAGGGGTCTTGGCTGGGCAGTCCAGGACTTCCATATACACTATCCAGATAGGTCACTTCAGTGAGTTATAAGCTCCACCTAATTGGCAAAAAGTACAAGCGCTATAGCTTGCCTTTGATTGTGCCCTTCCACAAGAACATGCATTGCACTGTCCAAAATGATGGCTTTTCTGCAGACACCTTCCCTATAAAGAGTGCTGTGAAACAGGGCTGTGTTCTCGCACCAGCTCTTTGGCACATTCTTCTCCCTGCTGCTCTCATATGCCTTCAGCTTGACTAAAGACTGTGTTCTTCCATTCAAAGAGCAATGGGGGTCTGTTCATCCTAGGTTGTGGGTTCTTATGCCTTGACAGCGCCCTCCAAGAAAGCTCTACAGAGTCTCATCAACCATTTTGCCCAAGCCTGCATGGGGTTCAGCCTCAGCCCAACGAAGACCAACATCTTGGGTCAGGATATTGCCAGCACTCCACACATCAGCATTGATGACCACATGTTTGAGGTGGTAGACCATTTTATCTGCCTGGGCTCCATCATAACCAGCAACCTCTCCATCGATGCCGAGCTGGGCAAACGTATTGGCAAGGCAGCTACAGCAATGGCTCTCCTCTCCCAAAGGGTATGAGAGAACGCGATGCTCATGTCCAATACCATGATGATGGTCTACTAGGCTTGCGTGCTGAGCATGCTGCTTTATGGTAGTGAGTCATGGGCAACTTACGCCTACCAGGAACAATGCCTCAATGCCTTCCACATGTGCTGAGTCAGGAAGATTTTGGGCACCACTTGGCAGGACAGTCTCAAACAAAGATGTGTTCTCCCAAGCCCACATTCCCAGCATGTTCACACTGATGTCTTGGCAACATGTATGCTGGATCATGTCCACAGAATGGAAAATGGCAGGATCTACAGGGAGCGGGCTTCTGGCACTAGGCTCATTGGCAGACCAACACTGTGTTATAAAGATGTCTGCAAACATGACATGCAGGCTAGCAACATCAGTTGCCTGTGGGAATCCCTTGCCTGGAGACAGACAGTCAAGTTGTATATCCATAGCAGCGCCAAGAGGAGGAATGAGCGCTAGGAGGAACCCAGAGAGAAGAAAGTGGATGCCTTCATCTACCCCAGCTGCAATAAAACATGTCTCTCCCATTTTGGTCTCTACAGCCACAGCAGGTGCTATAATTCTCCAACAGATGGAGGGCCCACTCCTCCATTGTCTCCTGAGACAAATGGATGCCAACATGAAGATGTGCCACAAGTGCCTATTAATGGATAGTTTCTGTGACATCAGTTCAATGAGCGCCCCCGTACCCAGGCCTATGCAGTAAGTTATAGGATCATCTATTTTATGTCCCAGAAACTCCAGTGGGTGCAGAATGCTGCAGCGAGGCTCCTCACAGGGTCTCTGCCATGGGAGCATATTCACCCAGTGCTTTTCAAGCTGCACTGGCTCCCGGTGGAGTACAGGGTCAGATTTAAGGTGCTGCTTTTGACCTTCACGGCCTAGGACCCTCGTACCTACGGGACCGCCTCTCCTGGTATGCCCCACAGGTCCATAAATAGCAACATCCTAGTGGTCCCGGGCCCTAAAGAAGTTAGATTAGCTTCAACCAGAGGCAGGGCCTTCTCAGTACTGGCTCCGGCCTGGTGGAACGCTCTGCCTCATGAGACCAGGGCCCTGCAGGATCCGATTTCTTTCCGCAGGGCCTGTAAGACAGAGTTGTTCCGCCTGGCCTTTGGCTTGGAGCCAATTTGATTCCCTCCCTCTCTTTCTTTTTTCCTTTCCTTCTCCTCCTGTGATGAGGCTGCATTTTAATATTTTAATGTTTCAATATTTTAATGTTGTATTTTAATCTTGTTTTTAAGTTGTATTCATTCAACTTGTTTTTATTATTGCTTGTTAGCCGCCCTGAGCCCGGCCTTGGCTGGGGAGGGCGGGGTATAAATAAAAATTAGTATTATTATTTCCATGAGTCCCAGTCCCCGCTCCATGACTGCTGTGGTGGACATATCCAGTGCACATTCAGAGGGGAAATGAGGGCTCACCTTTTCTTTTCAAACACATCCCCTAGCTATTCCTCTACAGCAAATTTCCACCTGCCTTCATTCACTTGGCGATAGAAGGTTTCTGGTTCTGGGGAAAGGCTGAGTGGAAGAGCACCCACCTTGCCCACAGAATGTCTCAAGTTCCATCCTTCCAGGTAACTGTGGGAGATACCCCTTGTCTGAAATCTTGGAGGGCCACTGCCTAGCCGTGTAGACAATACTGTGCAGGAAGGATCAATGGTGCAACTCGGTATAAGGCAACTTCCGGCTGAGTATCCTTTTTTGGACTGAGAATAAATGAGCACTTTTCTTGTTTCTGGAAAACTCATGATATTGACCCCTTTCCTTTTCCTTAAAGAGACAACCTTGCATCAAAATTGACATTACAGCTTAAAGGAAAGCCCTTTCGGAGAACTCTGCATTCCTGATCGCCATAGTGCGTCATAGAATTACGTCCTTTCTACTCCCATATTGTTGGAGGAATACAGAAGAAACTGAACTATGTGCTAGATGGAACCATTTTCTCAAGAGCAGCTGGGAATCCTGCATTTGACCCTTCTAGCTGGGCTGCAAACTGTAGAACCCTACTGCAAGAAATCCACTTTTTTAAAATGGGTTTTTTGTTTTTGGGGAAATGGCAGAGAAATGCACTGAAAATTAAAAGTCAATAAAAATAAAGCTGGTCCTAATTCTATCTGTCAATTGGATTATTCTTTCCACAGCATATTTTATTTGTGTCCAAAATTTATTTGCATTCTTGCAAATCCACCATAAATTAGGGTGTGTGTGTTGAATTTCAATATTTGATTCACATTTCCACCATCTATTGTCCATACTTGTGCTAATCTTGTGAAGCATGTTCCATCAAGTTACTACTATAAAATAGATTTGTTTTGTACAAGTAGAAATGAAAAGTTTTGCCTAAGTTTTCATATATACCGTACTTCCAGATTCCGAACGTTGTTGATACCCCTGGATCTTGTTCCCAACTTACTTATCAGCAGACTAAGTGACCACTAGTGACCCTTCCAACGCCCAGAATCCATTACTCTACGCTGCCTGCAAGCCAGGTCTTTGAATTTCACCACCCCGTCTTTTCTGTGGAATGTAATAGTGTCTGCAGTGAGGAAAGGGATTAGCATTTTCAGCAGCAAAGCTGAACTCTTCCCCATTGTGTTTGTACTGTTGATGAATGGGGAGTAGTATTAAGTGGTAGGAGTTGGTAGGAAGGGGGAGAATTGATTGAATTTGCAGTTAAAAGTGAATGGATCAAATTTGTAGTTTCCAAAACAATATGAGAAGTGAAACACGGACACCCTTTGGAAATGTGGACTTCTCTGAATGTTGCAGCACAATTCTCCAGCCACATAATGTGTACCTCCCTAAAGTGCATACACTTGTGTACATAAAAAATCCACACAAACATGCATTATTAGGGAGAACTACTTTGCAAACCACAAGGAGAAGGGGGTGACAGAGGATGAGATGGTTGGACAGTGTTCTTGAAGTCTGACCAAACATGAGTCTGACTAAACTGCGGGAGGCAGTGGAAGACAGGAGTGCCTGGCGTGCTCTGGTCCATGGGGTCACGAAGAGTCGGACATGACTAAATGACTAAACAACAACAACTTTGCAAACATATGTTGCATTGGGCAAAACTGCCTTTAAAAAAATTCACTAAAATGTGGGAGGATTTTCACTTTTAAATACACACAGAGAGATATGGAGTTGTGGAGAACTGAACTTACAACTGGAAAGATGAGAATTGGAGAGAAACCAAAACGGACTTATTTCCCCATTGCTAGTGCTGAGTGGGGCCACTCACATTCCTCTCCAGGAGTGGGAGCCTGTAAACTGCGCAAATCCCACAACACTTTTTTCCCCAAAAAATTTGTATTGATTTTCCAAAATATTTTTTTAAACAAACAAACAGGCAGGCAACCAGACAAACAAACAAACAAACATAAATCTCAACCGTATTAAACCAATCTTGGTGACATTGTTAAGTGACTTCCTCGTATCCCCCTAGTTGAATTTCAGTGTATATCATTTTAACAGTTTTCCAAAACCAATTTTCTCATAAAATTAACTTAATCACTTAACATCTTTCTATCTTTCTATTTTGGCATTAAACATATTAATTCCTAACATAAATCCTAAGCCTATCTAATATTTGCAAGCTTTTCCAATTAAGTTCCCACAAGACTTCTTTTCATACTACGGATCGCTTATGACGGTAACCTTTCCTTACAGGATTATAACTTTCCGGGGATGCCTGCTGCTGGTAAAAGTTCTTCCTCTGCCCATAAAAGACCCTGCTGACTAACCGTTATGACAGGAAGGGAGCTGAATGGCAGAGTGACCTATTTTATTTTCCCCCACTGTCTGTCTGAGGTAAAGAAATGCGTATCACAGATTTGACACGGCGTTCTATTTTTCTTTGTCAGGTAATACATCAAATGGAAATTATTATTACTACAAGCAGGGTCACAAGGAGTGTCTAAACGGATTCCCCACCTCTGCCTTTCCTTTTTGCTATTAAGGGCAGTTCCGGCACACATTGGCTGCCCTTTAAACCTAATTGTGCTTGCGTCAATTAGATTCCCCCCACCAAGTCATTGAGGTGGCATGGCGGGGAGGTCAGAGCTGATGTTGCTATCATATGGGTTAGGTCAAGGAATATCCCAAGGAACTCAGCTTGGACAATGCTAATTAAATTATAGATCAGGCTTTCAGAATCCTCCCAGGCACAAGGAACAGTTAACCAGGGTGGACAGAGATGTGTAGTCAAGGCAAATTTCTAAAAGCAATCTTCTTTTCATTGTTGCGCATACACACATAGCCTGGATAGCTCAGCTGGTTAGAGTGTGGGGCTGCTAACACCAAGGTTGCAGGTTCAATTCCCGTGTGGGACAGCGGCAGGTTCCTGCACTGCAGCCAGTGGATTTCCCCTTTATTTAGCCTTTGCTAGTTGCAACAGTTTCAGGCAGAACGTATGGTGGGAGGAGGGAGAAGAGACAAATCATGGATTAGGAATGTTCCCATGGGAAATAATGGAAATGTTCAGCTGCTTATGCAGACACTCACCTACTGAACCATTTCGTGGGAACACATTGTGTTCAGAAAGTGGGACCTGAATGTAAGTGTAAGTAAACCAGGCATAAGCAACCTCAGCCTCCAGCTGAGTTGGGACTACAACTCCCATCATCCCTAGCTAACAGGACCAGTGGTCAGGGATGATGGGAATTGTAGTCCCAAAACATCTGGAGGGCCGAGGTTTCCTATGCCTGAAGTAAACCTTATATCACAAAGACACCACAGTCCCTGCTGTTCCTCATTCCAAGGAAACTGAACCCTGGGAAAGAACCGGGAACCCCTGGAATCTCCCACTGCTGGGAGGTGGTCACGTAGTGACTGGTCATGTTGTTCGGATCCCTGATGATTGTCTTCCAAACCAACTACTCCATTGTGGTTCGAGGACCCGACCCCTGCGATGTGGAAAGAATACACAAGGAGATGTTATATAAGGTTAATGGGCAATGAAAAGCCACAACTTTAATGATTACAGCAGTGAAAAGGTATTGGCTTAGGCATTGGATCTCTCAAGCAAGTGGGTTTATTCACCAGTAGGTGGAGCCTGTTGATGCTAATCCAACTATAGGCTCACCCCTGATGTCACCGAGGGTCGTGCCATGGCCTCCCGCCAAGCAGGCATCGGACGGAATACACGACCGCCAGATTCCTTTAACGGAATACCCCTAAATTGAAGGCATAGGCGATGGCCACACCTAGCTCTTCGACACACCACAATACATTATTCCAATGCCTAACCTACCCACCAATACCACAAAAGTTGTGACGATTGCTACGAGGTAGGCGAAAAAACCAAAAAGCCTAATGCCAAATGGAAAAACTCCTACCAGGCCCCCCGGGCAACCAGGGCGACCAACCTAAGGTCCATAGCAAGGCCAATGACCTAAGCCCTAACTAAAAGGGAGTGGAGGGTGGGTGACTCGCGGCGAGACGACGAAGAATGAGGCCGGGCAGAGGCTGGCGCCGCAGCAAAAGGCTGCTGAATACGCCCCCTCTCAGGCACCTGGTTGGATGCCTGCCGAGGGGCGTGGGCGCCAGCCAGGTGAGATGGAGGCAGGGGGCTAACGCCCCCTGCTAGGGGCGGTGCTCGGCTCCCGCCCACAACCACTCCCCTCACTTGCAGGGAGGAGAGTCTTTCTGAACTTTAAAATGGGAAGTGTAATGCTGGTGGTCAACACCAGAAGTTGGGAAACACTTGCCTGCAAGCGCTCCAATTGGAGAACAGCCTTTACCAAAGGTGTCATGGGCTTTGAAGACACTTGAACTCAAGATGAAAGGGAGAAACGTGCTTGGCAAATGCACACCGTGATCAACTCCCGCCCGGAAACCAATGTACCCCATTGTGGAAGGATGTGTGGATCCAGAATTGGCCTCCACGGACACTTACGGATTCAACTGCAGTGTGTGGGTTGTTGGTTAAAATTGGAACTACATTGTAGCTTAATCTTCTTCTTTGGTGATCACTCATAGCCGAGTAAGATTGTCTTCCATAAACAAAACCGTGTTTATGGAAGACAATCTTACTCAGCTACGAGTGATCACCAAAGAAGAAGATCAAGCTACAATGTAGTTCCAATTCTAACCAACAACCCACACACCACAGTTGACTTAGCAAACTGTACCTGATAGGAATCAGAAGTTTAGTCAGCCTAATCAGGTTAGTTCATTTTCATATCTTCCATATTTGCATATTACAAAGCTGCAATGGTTCAAATTTGTTATCTGCAAGGCTGATCAGTTTCCATCTGGAAGCTCTGAAACTAAAAGTGGGGAAAACTGCCTGTAGGCAGAGAAAAAAGGAGGGAGATGTGCCCATTGTACGTGATAGACATAGTTTTAGCAATTCAAGAGTCTCTCATTCTTTTGCTAGACACTCTAATTTTTATCTCTTCCATTTTATTTGCTATGTAAAGAAATTATAAGGAAAAACCACTCAAGACAGTTCTTGTGGGGTGGAAAGAGGAGCTAAAGAAGAGTGCAAAAAGGCTTCTCAGTTTGAAAATCTGAATCAGTGAAGCATTAAGGCATTTAAACTTTTTGTTGAGGCTGTCATTACAAATTGCTGTGTGCCTTGAGCCTTCTGTTCAATTGCTCCTTTATCTTTCCTTTTGTTGAGGATGTGTTCGATGTCACTGTTGTTGCCCATGCATGCTCAGGTGTCTCTAAACACACCTTCATGGTACTTCTCAGGGTTGAGGGGACATGCCCTTCCAGAACACAGATGACTGGAGAATTTCGCTCCAGTGGTGTTCTCAGGGAAAACTCTTCCTAAAAGTGACCTTGGCTCTGTTTCACCAGAGAGCAGTCAAGTGGAGCCTAGACCTAGAGTCATGGTGAACCAAATACAATGGAGAATCATTAGGGTTTTATAGGTGAGAACCAGCAATTTGAATTGAGGTTAGAAACAGAACAGCAGCCAGTGAAGTTGTTCTAGCAAGGGAGTCATCAGTAGAGCATCAGACTCTTAATCTCAAGCTTGTGCGTTTGAGCCCCATGTTGGGCCAAAGATTTATGCATTGCAGGGAGTTGAACAAGATGATCCTTGTGGTCCCTTCCAACTCTACAATTCCATGATTCCAAGCCCTCTGGATGCTACTAGACGTACATGATGTTTCTAATGTTTCATCTGTTCCAGATAGCAGATGCTAACTCTGATGGTGTTGTTCCCAATCAGGCTTAAATCTCACAGCCTAACAGTAAGCAGATATTTGCCAGGAAATAAGTCCTAATTTTGAAGGTCATGCTTAAGCTGAACCACTTACAACTCTCCTCCTGCTTAGGACGTGCATTCAACGGAGCATTTTTTAAATTCCTCTTCAGGCCTTCCTGATCAACTGGTGCAGGTTATGGGTGGAGAAGGCTTGGCCAGTTCATGTGGTCCCACGCCCACCCACGCACCCATGGTTACAAATTTATATAGCTGTCTGAAGTAGGTTTTCCAGGGCCATCTGTGTGGATTCTTGTCCTTTCTGCTTTCCCTCTTTTGTCACTGTCATGATTGTTGCCATCCTGGCATGCTTGTCCTTTTCATGTGTGCAACGTGTGAAGAGGGCAAATGTGGCGAAAGGGATGAGGGGGCATGTTGCCTCCCACTGTCTTTGGAGCAATGTCTGCAGCCAAGATCTTGTTCCTCATGCCGTAAAGGTAAAGGGACCCCTGACCATTAGGTCCAGTTGTGACCGACTCTGGGGTTGCGGCACTCATCTCACTTTATTGGCCGAGGGAGCTGGCGTACAGCTTCCGGGTCATGTGGCCAGCATGACTAAGCCGCTTCTGGTGAACCAGAGCAGTGCATGGAAACGCCGTTTACCTTCCTGCCGGAGCAGTACCTATTTATCTACTTGCACTTTGACGTGCTTTTGAACTACTAGGTTGGCAGGAGTCCTCATGCCGTAAAGGTAAATGTACCCCTGCCCGTACGGGCCAGTCTTGACAGACTCTGGGGATGTGCGCCCATCTCACTCAAGAGGCCGGGGGCCAGCGCTGTCCGCAGACACTTCCGGGTCACGTGGCCAGCGTGACATCGCTGCTCTGGCGAGCCAGAGCCGCACACGGAAACACCGTTTACCTTCCCGCTGGTAATCGGTCCCTATTTATCTACTTGCACCCGGGGGTGCTTTCGAACTGCTAGGTTGGCAGGCGCTGGGACCGAGCAGCGGGAGCGCACCCCGCCGCGGGGATTCGAACCGCCGACCTTTCGATCGGCAAGCCCTAGGCGCTGAGGTTTTACCCACAGCGCCATCAGAGGCGGAGCAGCCATGCACAGAGGAGGCCCCCCACAGCAGAAGTTGTGGCAAGTGCAACCAGGGCAGGAGGAGCTTCATGACTCTGGGGTTGAACATGTTACCTGTAGCCCCTGCCATCATGCTTGCCCCCTCCTCGTGAGTAGCAAATGAAAAGGGCTCTTTCTCCATGGGGAGGTTCAAGTTAGGTTCAGCTGTTTCCTTTCCCCACTTACTACATCTGGGTGGCTTCTGTAAGAATGCAGGTGTTCCTTCTCTTGCTGCTTGCCCCCAGAAAAGGATCCTTTCCCTCTGATAGGGTATTGCTCTGGGGAGGCTTCTGTGTTGTCTTATATAGATGCCCCCCTCTGCCGATCTATTGCCTTTTTCTTTGCATAGGACACACAGAAAGTGGTCACTGGAATAACTTCCTCTGTTATTTTATGCCAGGAGAGGAACGTTCTCCCCATTGCTGTAACTGGTTTGACATTGCCTATGGCTGTCATGGATCACTGCCTTGCCGTGGCGAAGGGGCTTGAATAACTCAGAGAAGATATGAGCTATGCTATGCAGGGCCACCCAAGACGGACAGGTCATAGTGGAGAATTTTGACCAAACGTGATCCATCTGGAGTAGGAATCAGCAAGCCACTCCAGTATCCCTGCCAAGAAAACTCCATGGACAAAGACAAAAGCAGAGACATCACCTTGCTGACAAAGGTCTGTATAGTTAAAGCTATGGTTTTCCCAGTAATGATGTATGGAAGTGAGAACTGGACCATAAAGAAGGCTGATTGCCGAAGAATTGCTTTTGAATTATGGTGCTGGAGGAGACTCTTGAAAGTCCCATGGACTGCAAGAAGATCAAACCTATCCATTCTTAAGGAAATCAGCCCTGAGTGCTCACTGGAAGGACAGATCCTGAAGATGAGGCCCCAATACTTTGGCCACCTCAGGAGAAGACTCCCTGGAAAGACCCTGATGTTGGGAAAGATGGAGGGTACAAGGAGAAGGGGACGACAGAGGACGAGATGTTTGAGATGTTTGGACAGTGTTCTTGAAGCTACAAACATGAGTTTGACCAAACTGTGGGAGGCAGTGGAAGACAGAGGAGTGCCTGGCGTGCTCTGGTCCATGGGGTCACGAAGAGTCGGACAATGGCTGTCATGAGATTACTGTAATGCGCTGCCTGAAGATGGTTTGAAAGCTTCTGCTGGTGCAGAATTCAGCAGTCAGATTGCTCACTGGGACAAGATGGTTGGAACATATTACACCGATCCTGGCCCAATTGAACTGGCTCTAACTTTCTGGGCCAAATTCAAAGTGCTGGTTTGGACCTATAAAACCTTTAACAGCTCAGGACCACCTCACCCCATATGAACCTCTCTGGGCAGAGATAATCATCTGAAGCCCTTCTTTGTGTGCCTTCTCCATGCAAGGTCCGTAGGGTGGCAAAATGAGAATGAGCCTTTTCTGTGGTGGTGGTTCTCCATTTGTGGAATGCTCTTCCCAGGGGGTTATTGGTTGCGGTGGTGGTATGTATTTTGTGGTTTTGTTTTGTATTTTTATGCTGTAAACTGCCCTGTGATCTTCAGATGCAAGGGCAATATATACATTTTAAAATAATAGAAAGTAACCATCATTTGCATGCCACCCAGTGTTTGGGCATTGGGGCTGGTGTTTGTGATGGCTCTCCATTATTTGCTTTGGGGAGTGGAGTCTCTTTCTCTCCTCGGTTTTTATGCTGGGTTTTGCTGCTGACATTATGGCAGCATAAATAGCCCACCAGCAAAGGAAGCTTCCCTTAATTAAAAAAAACTTAGTTTTTAATTAAGCCACTCAGTTCTAAGGCACTTTTCTTTCATTAAATGAATGTAATTATTCTAATAATGTGTTGATTTCTAAGGTCGCATATTTGCTTTCTGATGAAGCTGCTAGTTCCTTAATTTGTTCATGTTAAGAGACTCTATCACCCTCTAATGGACAGTATGATGGATTTATTATTAAAGCACTTTATCTCTGTCTAATGGAATTGTTCATTTCTAATTCACCCAAGTCCTTTTCAAGTCCTTCAGCTAAATTTATGGTGAAAGTATTTGTAATGCATGGTTTAAATGGTTTAATTTGTATTATATATCATTACTTGTTTCAAGTCATGTTTTCAGTTGAAGAGTTAATGGCATTATAAGGTTGAATCATTTGTTTAAAGAAAATATAGACAATAGGTGGGAATTGGAAAGACAATACAAAATGATTAGAATAAAAGTTTTGAATAAGTTACAACCGTATTTAGATGCAAGCAGCCTTTGGGGTATATGGAAAAATAAGGCAAACAGTTAAAATTAGCCAATATCCTCCCAATATAGATAGGGAAAAAATAATTGCATCGTTTTCTGCAAAAACAAAAACCATCTTTGATGCACTCCTAAAATCCTTTGAAAGTGGGGGGGGGAGAGCTAAAAGCAATGGGGGAAATGGAAGATTTAAAGAAGGAAATGTAAGACTAGATATGCAGATCCAACAGGAAAAACCTCCAGCTAATCACTGGGGGGGGGGGAATGGGTTAACTAGCAAAAGAGAAGGTTGAGCAGTTCTTATTGGGAAGATATATGAAGGTCCAGAGCAAGAAAGGAAGAGGATAGAAATGAAAGTAAGTTTATTAACATATAGAATAAGAGAACAAGAAGAACATACGTTTAAAGAAGATTGGAAAACGTTTATTGAATATATGGGAAATAATTGTGTACAGCTTAAAACGCTGGCAGCATTAATATAAATTCAACAGTGTAAATAGGTTTTGATGGATGCAATAATGGAATACTGAATGGCATAGTTTTTGTAAAATATACACCAATTTATGATAATTAAAATGAACCATAGGAAGAGGAGAAGGGAAGTTATTGCTATCTTAAGGATGTAAAATGAATATTTTAAATTGTAAAACTGAAAATTTAATAAAAATTATATACAAAAAAGAGAGAGAAATAAATGAAAGTTTATTTTGAGAGAGACAAGGAAAATGAAGAAGAGATTAAAAATTCAGGGGGAGGCACTGCACTTGTAGGAAACACAATTCTGCACAAATGTTTTGTAGTGGCAGATGCTATGCACCTTGGAACCAGCCCTGGAGCAGGGCCACCTCAGGAACCAAGCTTCACCCAAAGCAGACAGCACCCAACCTGTTCATCACCCTCCTAGATACTAGCAGATATCTCAGGTTAAGGAAGTTCTGCTTACAAATAAATGCAAGCAAATATCCCAAATGTTCTATTTCCTTGCAATCTTAAAAAATATACATTTTCCTTGCAATCTTAAAAAATATATATTTCTTAGAATGGCTTTTACTATTTCTATACATTTTTCATTTTAATTCTAGCTGCAAAACTCCCGTGGTATCAAAAAGGACAAGATAAAAGACCAAAAGCAGAATACAAAAAGAAGTTTTTAGCCTTCCTAGCTCAATTCCCATATCACTTTGCAATGATAAGACACACGGCTGTCTTATGAAGGAGACATGTAGCTGCCTGTAGAAGTAATTTTCTCTAGCTGCATGCAAGATGAGGCTTCCAGGATCATCTTGATGCATGCTATACTCCAGTAACCAAAATAACTTCAGAAGAAAGCAATTGCTTTCAACGTTATGTAACAGAAACATGACTCACCCATGATTTAATTTTGGAATCTTTGTTCCCAAAGGCAAAGCTGGCAGTGTATATAATGGGGAAGAGGAGCTATGCATGAATACAGATACACAGTGAGAGAAATGTAGCATTTGTAGAGCTGTCTTTGGTTGCAAATATACTTTAATAGCTTCATTCACTACAACCACATTTGGGTTATTTATTAAAAGTCCGTGTCAAGTCATTACATTTGTGAAGAAAATTTGAGCTGCTAAATAACAACAAATTGCAGGTATGATAGGCTGTGATGGTTGAGGGGACAAAGGTGAAAAGCTTAGAATTGCACCACTGTGCAACAAATTTGCACAGATGTTTCTTTCCACCACTGGTTTCTTTAGGACATACCAGTGATTTTTAACGAAAGATTGCAATTAAGTACTTTTGAATGTAAATGTGTTCTCCCTTGCAAGAAGAAAAAACCCAAGGCAAATAAACCCACATAAATGTTTTATAACATGGGCATCCCAAGTTGAAGTCTGTTCTCCTAATCTAGATGGCTCAGGTGAAGCAAGCCAAACTTTTTAGATGGTCCTTATAGGAAGGTGCTGAAAGGGGGATTCTCCACACCATGGAGCTGTTCATCAGATCAGGAAAATTATGTCATCTGACATCATGATCTGGTTGTCATCTTGCATCTGTTCCAAGGCCACCTTGACTTCCGCAGATGAAAAAGGGTTTGGGTTGTCTCGGTTGATGGACTCCATGAGGCTCTTCAACCCCACAGATTGCGCATGAGCAGCTTTGAATACCTCCAGAAGGGCAGCCTTGAATGCTTTCAGTCTGTGCAGGTACAAGAAAACAAACAAGGAGTCAAACAGTATGGTTTGGCTACACAGAACTCGGCTAGGCTCTCAAGCCATGAAGCAGCTAAGATGCTTTTAAAGAACTGTGTTTGAGCTCTGAGTCTCCCACCGCTGTTTGCATATTATTCTCTGCCTCTGCCACAAGATGCCACTGTGTTTCTGCTGCAGGAAGTGACAGCAGTCTGCAGTCTCTATCCATCTTTAATAGAGAGACTACAGAACAGGGGGAAAGAGGGTGAACTGAATGATCCCTCAAGTGGGGCACTTTGGATCTTAAAAAGGCCAGCCATGAAGCCACTGAAGGAAATCATTATGTTTATGCCTTATGAGGCTCGGCGGGGGGGGGGGGGGATGGGAAAATCCCTCACTGGATCAACATGAAACTTAGCAATGAGCCAAAAGAGATGCAGCTAATTTGCATACCTTAGTCATAAAGAACTAGCATCATTTGACAATCTTGGGTCTTATTTTAAAATTACTTTGAACTACAGAAAACTACAATAAGACTGAAATCCCAACTGCCCATATCTGGGAGTAAGTCTCATTTAACTCAACAGGACTTATTTCTGAGTAGACACAGTTGAAATTCCCCTGTTAGCATCTGAAAATAATACTGACATATGACTTTTCACATCAAGGGTCAGAATAAGCATGGCCTTCTTTGTTTTATTTATTTAAACTACCACATTTTCAAAATGACCAGCCACAGGACTACTTGTAATTCTACAAAGTCCCAAGGATCACACTGGTGCTTCAGCCTGCATACCATTAAACTCTGACCTGTAATATTTATTTGCATACTACCCACCTGGATTCGGCCAGCTTTGACTTAGTCTCACCAGTGCCCAAAGGTTCAGTAGTCTTGGGAGCGTGTGCCTCAACTAAGTAATATCAAGGAGAGATGAGTTAGTCTTGAAGGTGTCACAAAATAGGGGAATGCAATGTCAAGTATTCACCAACAAACTTTGATCTATTATACACCAGGAAACTTTAATGGACTCATCCTCTTCATCAGATGTGTCTAACTGGTAATTAATGAATAACAGATTTGTTGCTCTAATAGAATTGTTCAGTCTTTATGCTATAAGACTTAGTTGTTTTTGCTGCAACAAACCAGCACAGCTCTCTCTCTCTCTCTGGAAATTACCCTATTTATATAGCAAATATTTAACAGGCAGCCCGTGTGGTTTAGTGGAAAGGCATCAAACCAAGACCTATGACTGATGCTATAATCCTACATCCACAAACCTAGTAACAAGTCTCACTGAAACTCAGTGCAGCTTATTCCTTAGCCATCTTCTGTAGGGCTGCCCTGTTACACACCTTTTTATTTCTTGATTACTGTTACCACAGAAAAATAAAACACTTTTTATGGTTAAAAGCAGTGGATTTTAAAAGACACAAGAGCAAAGTTAACTCAAAAGGTTTGCAAGTACTGGAGAAACAAATACTGAGTATATGAACATTCTGGAATGGCGAAAATAGAAAAGCAACAGTTTTTCATAGTCTGGGGAGTTCTCCAGGGAAGTCTGCGAGTTGACACTAAGCAGCTCCAAAGCTATCACACTTTCAGCAAGCTTGCCAGAGGTGAAGTGACTCTTGCAGCCAACTGCACGCTGAAATCCCTTGTGGGCAGATTCTACTGTGCAAATGAATCAAAAATATAGTGCATGAATGCTTTTTTTGGTCTGAATCATTAATCTACTAGCCTGAGAAAGATCAGAGGGAAACTGCTCACCTTCTGGCATTTCCTCTTCAGTGTCGCTGAAGGAATAGGGATCATGAGTCTCTCCTTCCACTGGCTCATGATCACTAGAACGCGTCTTCCTCCTACAGAAGGACAAAAAGTTTATAGCAATATTCTCACCACCCACAAATGGATAGAAGATACCTGGAGTGTGTAGATTTGGGGAGAAAGGGAGGGAGAGGAGATATTGAGCTTGAAACCTTGTTTTATTTTTTAAAAACTGAAAAAACTTATTCTGTGAAACTCTCCCTCCTTCCTATCTTCTACCTGGGTAGGGGACTGAAAAGGAGAGTAAGACTGGAAGCCAGTGATAATGGGAGGCAGAAAGCTACGGACTGAATAAAGTACCTTCCAGACCCTTCTAGTTTTATTACCTACTTTAGGTTTGTCCTTCAGATAGGTTTGAAACTTGCAGCCCTTCAGATATTGCTCAACTACAACTCCCATCAGCTCTAGACAGCATGGTCAATGGTCAAGGCCAAGGGAAGCAGTAACTCAACTATGTCTGGAAGCCCAAAGGTCCCCCCATCCCTGCTTTATTAGAAAGCAGTCCAAATTATTCCAGATTTTACATGAAAAGCCATATTCTATGCGGTAACCTAATTGTAGCCATTTACATTCCTGGTCTCTGCTACTTGTCTTTAATTTACGTGGATGTATGGGGGGGCAATTATATTGCTTTTTGTTTTAGATGTCATTATTTGGGGTTGGAGAAGGAATGTGCAACCCATCTGCTGTGCGTAGACTGCACTGGTTACCTATTGAAACAAGTTGTTTCAAAGCTGCCCACCTGCCCATCACCTGACAGTCATGTGATGCTTCCCTTTGAAGCCCCAACTTTCAGAACTTCCAAGCAAGCATTCTGGCAAGGGCTTTCCATAGGACTGGAAGTGCATCTTGCTTGCTTTAAGCTCCCAATTGTTGCTTTCAAGTGCCTCCCTTACCTTCCCTGCATCTGGCATCATGTATGATGTCAGGTGGGGTTCCTGAAAATGGCCTCACGGGGGAAATGGGCAGGCATGGAGGGCCACGCTTGCTCTGTGAGCCAAAGGTTCCCCACCCTGTACATTATTGTGTGCAGCCACACAGCTTGTGCATTATGCAAAACACACACAATGCGGCCCAGATCATCTGGGCCAGTGAACTGCATATAACTGTCTGAAAGCAACCCACCAAGTGAGCCATCGGCTGAACGGATAGTTGCAATGAGATGGAAATGCAAGATGATCCATTAAATATGAAAAAATTGTAGTTTTGCTCTCTGTTGCCCAATGAAGACTTTTTCTTGAAGAAGCACATGTGGGTTCTCCTTACACTGCTTTCCTTTACTTACCTCTTTTTCTCTCTCGTTTCACTTTCTTGTGCAGCTTCATTTTCTGTGTCTGGGTCTGAACCATCTTCAGTCTGCTTCTTTCGCTTCTTTTCTTTTTCCAAAACCTTTGAAATGAGAGAAGCACAAAGAATCTATAAGTAGGTCAACTAATCAGCCATTTGCTCAGGAGCTGAGAAGTCTCAATGGAAGAAGCCATATCACAGCCCAACAAGACAATGACAAAAATCCAACAACAACATACAAATCAATATGGCTAACCTGATCTAAAACACCCACCCACTCCGCGAAAACAAAGATCACCACAGCCAATCACAAACAAACCACCACACCCTAGGCCTACTCCAACCTCTCTCACCACCAAAGGGACACAAGTGAATAGCAGAGAACCTGCACAAGCAACGCTGACACCAAACCCCACATATATTAAGTAAAATAGAAACATCGCCACCCAACCCCACTCACCTTTCCCCCCCTCCACCTCTTTCCCCCTTTTCTTCCTAATGTGTCAACAAATGAAACTGATCTGTTAAAAATGTTACTTGAAAGAGACATTGCACATACTTTTGTAAACCAAGAAAATCTTTAATAAAAAAAAACCCAGAATGCGCCAAAAAAAGCAGAAGCCATCAGCAATGTGGCTCCTTAGAACAGGAGGGTGAATCTTAGGTGGTTTTAAGCCTTAATTAAGGTTCAGTCTCCAAATAAATGAGCTACCCAACACATATAACCTGCACAGAAGCATGGTGACTTCTGTGTTATGATTAATACTGCAAGGGTTTAGAGACAATGTGTAGAAAAATGCAACCATTCGTTTCACAGCACACCTGATAAAAACTGACTCTGATTTTCCTACTCGCTGGACCAAAATTATGTGGCCAGTAGCTAAGACACTTTTTTATTCCATCAGGATTATGCAGGCAATTAAGAATACCTATTTCCACAATAGTTATCTGATTTAAACTCGTTTTATATGGTTTTTATTGTATGGTTTTATGCATAGCTGTTGTGAACTACTTAATTAAAAAAATGAAATGGCAGTAAATAAATCTTCTTATATAAATAAATGGTGGCTGCATGGACAAAGAGATTGATTTACTCAGTATAACTACAATCAATAAGCTGACCACTTGCATCTGTGAAATGCTTTGTAATTCAGGAGACTGTAAATTCTCCTACATGTCTCAAGAAGGCACAACCCACCCACAATCTCACTCAAAAGCCCCCAGGAACACTACTAGAGAAGTAAGCATTCATTACTTAGTATAGCCACTGCAGCCTCTGTTGGCTCCAGCTTGCCGTCAATGACATGGAGCTGAGATCAGGATCCACCAGCTAATGTCCAAGTAACGAGGGGCAGATTCATATACCGTATTTTTCGCTCTATAAGAGGCACACGACCATAAGACGCACCTAGTTTTTAGAGGAGGAAAACAAGAAAAGCCAGCAAGAGCCGCAGACACGCTCGCTCAGCAAGCCTCTTTAAAGATAGAGCGGCTCTTGCTGGCTTTTCCAGGAGGCGGCAGAAGGGACTGACGGGCTGCCCTCCGTCCCTTCTCCCACCTCCCTGAAAAGCCAGAGCAAGCTGTGCAGCTATCGCTGAAGCCAGCACAGCAAGAGCGATAGCTGCGCAGCAGCTCTTGCTCTGCTGGCTTCCCAGCGAAGCAGGATGAGGGACAAAATGGGCTCCACAAGGGCTCCCTTCCGTTCCTCCTCCCGCTTCACTGGGAAGCCAGCAGAACAAGAGGCGTTGCGCAGCTCTCGCTCTTGCTCTGCTGGCTTCAGCGATAGTTGCGCAGCCTGCATTTGCTCCATAAGACGCACACACATTTCCCCTTTTTGGAGGCAAAAAGGTGCGTCTTATGGAATGAAAAATACAGTACATTAGTTACTAATAAAGGAAGGTGTATTTTACTGCATCACACCGTTGGTCCATCTAACTGAGTACCACTTCCATTCTCCAGGGTTTCCAACAGGAGCCTCTCTCGGCGCTACCTGGAGACAGCTGATCTTTTGAACATAAAAGCATGTGCTCTACCACCAAGCTACGTCCCTTCCTCGTGAGTTCAAGGAGTCTGGGCAGGAGAGGAGGCAGCTTGCTCCATTTCTTCTGCTCATCCAACCTGCAGCATTCCTCCCTTCGTTTCCCAATCTCACCCTTTGTATGAAAGGATTGCCGATGTGTGTCAAGATACCAAATACAAGCCAAGTGAAGAGAATTTTATCACCTATGCACAACTGCCCAGAAATCTGCAGGGGGGGGGCGGAATGACAATATTTCTGTCTCTTGGAAGGATACTACTACAACAACTGATTTATCAAGTGATCCTAACAGTGCTGCAAGTCACCACATGGTAAATAGTTCCACATGGTAAATAGTTACCTGTGCTCTCTCATTCTGCCCTTGGCTAAGTGGGGCAGCACCATGGTGCACTTACTTTTTGCTACTGAAAATCCTTTACCCTTCAGGAACAAGGATGCATGTGTTCCTTCAGCACAAGCAAACGGCCCTTTGATCCCCTCCTGAAGTACTAGTAATTGGTCCTGCCTCGACCCGGGCCAGAAGTCAAGTGCAACAGAGCTCTACTTTGTGCAGTAGAGCTGTGCACAGCAATGACCGTTGTCAGGGAAAAGCTTCAGCACAGCAGCAATAATTCTGGTTCCTGGACTCAGCAGAGTGATGGAGTTCTCCTGTCCAATCCAGCGACATCTGTGTAGCAATTCACACAAGTGCTGAGCCATTACAAAACTCTGCACAGCAGATAACACTATAGGTTTTTGGAGCAGCAATACAATTACCGTATTTTTCGCTCTATAGGACGCACTTTTTCCCTTCTAAAAAGGAAGGGAAAATGTGTGTGCGTCTTATGGAGCGAATGCAGGCTGCGCGGCTAAGCCCAAAGCCAGAACAGGGAGACGGAGCGCTGCGCAGCGCTCCGTCTCGCTGTTGTAGCTTGGGGTTAGCTGCGCAAAGCTTCCGCAGGGCATCAGGGTGAAGGCTGTCCCCGAAGCCAGAACAGCAAGAGGCTATCCCAGAAGCCAGATCCCTTTTGCTGTTCTGGCTTCTGGGGTTCAGAATTTTTTTCTTCTTGTTTCCTCCCCCTCCAAACTAGGTGCGTTTTATCATCCGTTGTGTCCTATGGAGCGAAAAATATGGTAAGCAAACCTCTGCCACTCGATGAGAAAAGACCAGCATCCTCTTCTGCCGTTTGTGAATATGAAGGTAAAGTCCATCTAATTACTGACCACTATAGGCCACCTTGGGAACATTTTCAGGGAAGAACACTTGAAATAATGGATGACATTAGTACCATTAAAAGATACAAGCCAAGCGCTACCAAATACCTGTCCCCAGGTTAGATGCATTTTTTTTTTTGCCTGTTATGATAACAGGCAATCCAACAACAGTTCGCACACCTTTTTGAAGTAGGCAAATTGCACCAGCTCTAAAGCAGCTTTGGCGTCCTGCTTGTCCACTGTTTTGCTCATCCTGGCTTTAGCATGTGCAGTTGAGAGTCTGATCAGAGTTTCCAGCGTACGGGCCGTTATAGGGGAAGTCTGGAAAGTAAGATAGAACCATTGAGCTGCTGAATGATAAAAAGAACAAGACTCCCATTTCAGGCAATCACTTGTAGAACAAACACATAGCAGCACATAAAGGGGAGAAGCCACAGGGCTCTTTTACTATAGCCAAGCAAGGAGACTACCAAGGTTATGCAGCTGACAATTCAAGCTGCAGGACAAGCATCTGATAAGCACTACATGCTCCTGTAATCTTCCACAATGTGAACTGCAAATGTCTCTCTCTCTCTCTCTGTCTCTCTCTCCTAGGCAGGAGACAACTACATGCAACCTTTGAAAAAGGAAAAAAATATGAAACCAAATACAGCCATACCTCAAGTTACAGACGCTTCAGGTTGCATTTTTTCAGGTTACAGAGCCACCGAAACCCGGAAGTACTGGAACATGTTACTTTCAGGTTTCGGCGGTCGCCTATGCACAGAAGCGCTAAATCGCGCTTTGCACATGCGCAGAAGCACCAAATAGCATCCCACATGGATCACATTCACAACCTGAGCGTCCACTGTACATGTAATTTCTCAGATCCATAAAAAGAATCTGCCCACCCATCTGCCAATACTAGTGTGTTACATGCAGCTGCAATTTTTTTTACAAGCGCGCTTTAAATTCAATGGGATTTTAATCTGAGGCTACAGGCTCCACTCCTAGATCTTGTATGTTATGGATGGGGGCCAGGGAACGTTATGGTGCTCAGGTAACTTCCATCTGCACAAAATCCTCTTATTAAGCAGTGCTGCAGCCCTATAGCATTGTTCCCTGCTGCTGTTATTCAGAGAGGAAAGTGAGGATTTCCAGGCCGAGTTCGGCTGACTGAAAAGCAGCTAAGCTGCACATCGGAAAGCAAAACAACTGTCATAGTCAAGGCTACTTTGATTCAAATATACAGTACAATTATTTGTTCCTCCTCCTAAGAGTGCAAAAGAAACATTGCTTTTACCTCAGCAGTCCAGTGGTGTAAAGTAAGCTGAGGAACAACCACATGCCCATTGCCATCCAAAAACCTCTGCAGTTCAGTAGGTGTCTGAACTTGGGTTTCTTTGTGTCTTAACACAATGTTATTGTGCTACTACATCACATGTAATATGTAATTTTCTCAATTTCAGCTTTGCTCTCCCCCCCCCACCTTTTCCCCAGTAAAAAGCACCCAGCCCCCTACTCACTCTAGCCACATCAGAGCTGATCTGGTCCTGACTGCGAAGAGAAGAATATTCCTGAGCGATGAAGGCTGCTGCCTCCTCGGTCAAGACTGGCTTGATCATCTTGGCGAAATGAATGTATTTCCTCATGAACTCCACACTAACGATCTTCTCTCTGTTTGGCAAACGCAAAGTGATCAAGTTCTGTAAGCAATTCAAACTAGGTTCCTCCCTTCAATGGGTCGAATACACAGCCCTAACTGTAAAAAGATGAGAATTAAAGCCAGTGAACCCCTTTGCCGTTTCCCTTTTATGAACCCTGCAGCCTCACACCCCCAAACTAATCTTTGTATTAAGAACTGTGGTGGAAGCACCTTGTAGGAGGGAAGTCTCAGAAAAATGCGGGGGGGGGGGGGTCGTGCCTCTCTGGATGACTCTCCTTACCTCCAACTCCCAGAACTGCCCTGCGCAGAGAAGAAGAAGAGTTTGGATTTGATATCCTGCCTTTCACTCCCTTTAAGGAGTCTCAAAGCGGCTAACATTCTCCTTTCCCTTCCTCCCCCACAACAAACACTCTGTGAGGTGAGTGGGGCTGAGAGACTTCAGAGAAGTGTGACTGGCCCAAGGTCACCCAGCAGCTGCATGTGGAGGAGCGGGAAAGCGAACCCGGTTCCCCAGATTACGAGACTACCGCTCTTAACCACTACACCACACTGGCAAGTAGTAGGGGGCAAGTAGTAGTGGGGTCCCCAGCACAAAAAAAGATGGAGGGGCAGAATCTTCTCTATGAGGAAGAGCAACAGTGCTTAAGGCTTTTAAGTTTAGTGGGGGGGAACTACTAAGGGGGGTAATATGAACAAAAGCTTATAAACTCATAAATGCTGGAGCCAAAAGTTCTCCTCTCTTGCCACAATACCTGTCACCCAATGACTTTGGATTGGCAATTGATCCACCACAGATAGAGGTACTTCACAATAAGCGTAAGGAAGTCAATGAATTCATTGCCACAAAGTGCAGGGCTAATTGGGGGTTTGATAGCTTCAAAAGGGGGAGTCATGGAAGATGCATCCTATCTATAGCTCATCCCTGCAATGAGAGGCTGGCGAACAACAAGAGTAGGGCAATTCCTTCCATCTCCTGCCTGTGAACTTTCAGACACACAGCTCGCCATTGGAAAATAAAAGCCGGACCTTTGGTTTGATCCAGCTGGGCTGCTCTTATACTATCTAACCAAAACTTCCTGTCAGTTCCCGAGAAAGCAAAAATATTGCGAGTGTGTGTGTGTGATATATGGCCCCTGAATGTAGGCTACTGATTTGCATTTCTATACGGTTTGGAGGCTGCGCTTTAAGCCACCTGTGTTTTAAGCAATGGTAAGTGGGGCAGGAGAGGAGATTACAGCAATCAATCTATCTGCAAGGAGGAAGACTGTGGGAGGCACTCACTTCCTCCTCTTAGGCCCATGCAGTAGATCGTCGTGTTTTTCATACACCTGCAGCTCGTGGTCCTCCTCCTCAGCAAAGGCAGGATCGTCGGTGGCCAACAGCTCAACGGTGCTGCCCAAAGGCATGGCTGGAAAGAGAAGGGAAGGGTTGCCTGGAGACATATCTAGGTCACATTCAATTACTATAGCAACAGACACAAAAACCAGCACCTTCTCACTGTACTGTTTCCTGAAAAGCTCCATTTAAAAGAAAAAAATCTGAGCAGCAGGGATGAGAAGAGCCAAGCTGCCAAAGCTCCCTCTAACAATGAAAGCAGGCATGGTGAAATAAACTTGTATTATCGGTCCATTTTTGACTCTGACCCTACCCACAAGGGGCAAGTTGCCCAGGAGGAAATGTGGCCCTGGGGCTGAAATGGTTCCCTGATCCCCGTCATAGGAGAAAAGTCTTCTGATTTTTCTCCCCTACACATCTGCATGCTAATGTTCTATTTCCCCCTCGACTTCCAACCTGGCTTCCTATTAGTTGGGGTGGAATTCCTTATCTAATGTTAGGAGCATCCCTGCGTTCCACAGGCAACTTAGCACGGTCATTCCACCTCCCACAACAGCAAGTGAAGACCTGAAAATATGCCATAGAATAACAGGAGTGTTGCTTGCAAAAGAAAGAAGCTTTGGGTAACTCCGATTAATTTTCATGTCACATAGGATTGCCCACATAGCTTTTCGGGAAGAGAGACGCACCATCTCCATCCTGTTCACCAGCTGCTCTGTAACGATGCATCCGCAAAACATGGTCCGAAATCTCCCGATCTAGCTCTGGATCCATTTGATCCAAGACAATGAAGAGCAAATCAAATCGAGACAGTAGAGAGTCCTGCAAGCCAATGTTCTCCATGGGGGTTTTGTATTGGTCATACTGTAAAAAGTTATATGAAGAAACAGCACGTTCAGCCTGCAACTGTTAAGGGTATCTTATTCCTAAAGAGGGAAATAAGGCCTACTGGACAGGGAGGGCGATAAAGAGAAACCCAGCATTTTCTGAAATAAATAAAATAAGAAGCACAAATATTGCTACTCATGCACACCATGGTACTGTTTTTGAGCACAGAAAATGCAGGTGAATGACAGCCAAAGCTTGCCACTCACGTTCCCCTCATTCTCTATTACATCAAAGAACTCCATTTTCAAATAAAGACAAACAAACACAAACCATTGTGGTGACTCTGGCCTGCTTGGCATGGCTAATGCCATTTTTAAAGCCAATTTTGGGAGCAGCAACAATCACATGTCTATTCATATGCATATATACCTTGTTCCCTTTGCCTACGTATTGCAGCACTTTAATTGTTTAATATTAAATTATCCACCCTGAAATCTTATATAAGGCAGGCTATAAATGGATTAAGTAAAATGTGTTTAGTACAATTCACAGCATGTACCTGGGTCATTACATCGTGAATCTCCTGTTTTTGTCAGCAAACATCACTCATTGCATGGAAGACCACAATATCAACTCATGTGGCAAGTTCATCTGGATCACACGTTTCAGAAAACTCTTTCTCTATCAACTTGGGGGAAAGAGGGCAGGAAGCACCCTACCCGCTTGCCAGTCACTGAACAAAGTGCAAAATGCAGATTGATGCCAACTGGAGAATTCCACCTGAAACTATGCCAGGGGTTCACCATCAGGAGTATGTGAGAATGTATATGACCATCTGAAGAAGGCTATCCCCATATTTAAGATGACACAACCTCTTTAGCTGCAGCCCCACAAAGTGACTAACAAAACCAGTATCAAAATTTGAAGCAATAAAAAGAAAACCAGAATGGTCTGCAAAGTCAACAACTTTAACATTAGGTGTGCCTGAAGAAGCATCCGCAAGTACTCACCTTTCCATACACTGGGTTGGCAGCTGCTAGGACACTGCAGCGAGCATTGAGCTGGGCCTGAATACCCGCCTTGGCAATGGTAACGCGCCCTTGCTCCATCACCTCATGGATAGCTGTGCGGTCAATGTCAGACATCTTATCAAATTCATCAATGCATACCACACCCCGGTCAGCCAAGACCATGGCACCTGCTTCCAGGCAACGCTCTCCTGAAGACAGTAAATTGAGAGTACACATGAGTTTGGACACAGCTCCCTTCACACCTTTCCAACTAGGTGAACTGGAATACTGATATCCAAGCACTCAAGTGTTATACTACTTCCCCATCTCCATGAACACAGTGTCCCAGCACTGTCCCTTAACATTCAATAAGTCCTATAGAAGAGCAAAGACAGTCTAGCCCATTGCTATGGGCCTCCAGTTGCCCTGGATCAGAAAACTGAAGCACACATGTTGATTACACCCATCCACTGACCACAACTTCTTGAGCATTCATCTCCAAGTTAGCAAAAGTGAGATGCTAAGCAGTACGTATTAGCCAAAGGCTGCTGCTCCACCTGAAAGACAGGCTATTTAGCAGAATTAGCTCCTACAGTACTGTTTCCATCCATGAAGCTGCCAATAATCTGTGCAGATCCTGCACATAAATGCTTACTTCTGCAATTCAACTAGCAGCAACTTTGTACTTTCCCAGTACCTCACTTCTGCTCAATGCAAATGGGTTACAAATGAGGATATCGAACATGTTTTTGTCCACAGATATGCACAGGTGTTAAGAAAGAATTAAAACATGCACCCATTTTTCCAGCAAGGAACACGATGAGACCCAAACCAGTTATAACCAGCAGGCTGGTGGCAGAGCAAGAGATATAACCCAATTTGTAACAGCCATAAGGCAACTTTGCTCTCCACAGAGCTGTGCCCCATTGATGTCTCCAGTTCTGGCTCCAGCTGCCATGCAAGAACACACTATCTTGACTTCAGAGAGCCAGTCACCAGCCTGTTTCCCACCGCAGTGACTGCTAACCTTGTGTGTTAGCCTGCTCCTTACCAGTTTCCGGGTCTGTAGTGACGGCAGCAGTCAGACCAACTCCAGAGGAACCCCTGCCTGTGGTGGGGATGGCCCGTGGAGCTGTGCACAGCACATAACGCAGCAACTGAGACTTTGCAACAGAAGGGTCACCTGAAAGAGAAGAGACAGTGGGCTCGTTATGATGTTAACACAGCCTCAGTACAGAACTGCTAGCCTTCCATTTTGGCCCATGAGACTATCATGGCCAAACCATGCTCACTTGATGTCGTCTATGGCATCAGGTATGGGGCCGACAAAGCTGAAGTTGGGCCAAAAAGAGTTTTGCAGGCATTACTGATTGGCTGATGATCAGCACCCAAAAAGCCCTATGCAAAGTGCTGTGCTCGGGACTTCACAAGTGCTGGCCATCAGATGACGAGCGCCACTTGGACAGTGCAGGACTGTGCCTTTGCCCATGGGGTTTGATTTCAAATTGCAGAAGCCCAGACAGGTCACACAAGGTCACAGAGGCATTAGGTGATTGACAGATGGGTGGCCCTGGCCCCAACTACTACAGGACAACTAAGTGGCAAAGCAATACAACAAAACAGAATTAAAATGTCTTCAAAACAATTAAAAACATCTAAACTATGGCTACGAACATTTCCATGATATATATTTTTTAAAGAGAAGTGCCCCCAGTCATACCAATTAGCAGGATGTTAATATCCCCTCGGAGGCGACTTTTGTTCTCCAGCACCTTCTCCACTCCACCTAGCAGCATGCAGAGAATTGCCTTCTTGATGTATTCATGGCCATGGATACTGGGAGCCAGAGACCTTGACAGCTGATCAAACACATCCTAGTTTCAGGAAACAAGCAGCAGAAAAATGTATTAGGAGGTGCCCATAGACAATTAACCGTAGTTTCAAATGGCAACAGAAATCAAAACTACTTTCAAGGCACATCAGGAAAAGGAGGGTTCCGCCACAATTGTATGGAGGGTCAGAACTGGTTTAAGATAACACCCATACTGGAACTAATATTTTTCAGTATCAGTTGAAAAAATGTAATACAGTACAGTGATCATGATATATTATGGAATACGTCAGTGCAAGATGACGCTATAGAAACACACTAAGATGTATTTGCTTATTAGCGGTATTTGAAGGCCAGTATATGCCGAAGTTTCTCAATGTCTCACAACAACAAAACCCCACAATTTAAAACTGAATAAACCATAAAATGAGCAGAGTAAAAATGGCTTTAAACCTAATAGATTTTTATAAATTCAATGCAGACATTCCTAATCTTAATTTTAGTTTTGATTTTACTATAAACAGGCTCCTTACAATTAAGATCTAAAGCCCTTCACACTACTCTCTGCAACCACAGTTTTTAGCACAAAGTTTACAAGGTCCACTTAACACATTCCACTTTTAGGCACATGGTTTAAACATTGTACGCCTCAGAACTGACTACAAGAAACACATGGATTGGTTGCAACTCTGCTGAGTCAACATTAAAAGCAAACCTGAATCTTCCCAAGCAAAATATGTGAAATTGCCCTAACATCATAGCCCAATTTACCTTTGAGTGGCTTTTGCTGAATTTTTTTATCTTGGAAATATCAGCTGATGAATATTCAGGCCGAACCTCCTTATTCATCTGCTTCACTTGGCAAGCAATCAGAATAGTCCTAGAGAAGGTAAGAAAACAGAGACCCTTTGTTACATGTTTGCTTTGTTACAGGTCTAGACTGACCAGCTGCAGATTAGTGGAAGATTGCTAAAAAAAAAAAATCTGACAAATCTTAGTCAATAAGTGTTTGGTCCATTTCCAATGAGACTTTAGAGAAGGTACAATGCTCAGGGAATCTTTTTTTAAGCCATACTCCATTTCACTACATTAATATCTGCAGAGCTGTAATGTTTTAAATTTTCAAAAGACTTATATTCACTAAAAAGTATCTCCAGTTAATTTTTTAAACACACACACACTGATAAAACACCATCTGAAGAGTCTTTCTCTGCCTTCCTCTTATGCTACATGAATGGACTCCAAGATGATGGGCTGGTTCACATGCAGCTAGAAGCCATGGTTTACCTCTATGTACACAAGTCACAATGAGCCTGAACTAATTACACACTACCTCCCTGCCACGGCTGCTTCCCAATACTGACCTCATATTGAAGGCAAGTCTGAAGTGGGGGAAGCCTGTGCACACGGATGAGGAACAATGTCATTTGTCCTACAGCCCCTTCTCCTTAGTGTGAGGACAGGCAAGTTGTACTTGGTCAGCAGAAAGGGGAAAGCCTTCAGAAGCACTTCTAGTAAACCCAAATTACCTAGGAAAAGTATTAATTGGCTACTAAGCCAAAGAACAATTTGTGGACCTCTGAATATGATACTAAGTCTTCTGGGTGCTGCTACTCTCCTGCATTTAAGAATGGCATGTTCAATGGGAGGATAGAGGGATTATCAGATTTTGCATTCACAATTTACATATTGGCATGTGTAAATTCTTATGTATGCACCACCTGCAATTTTACGAGAAATGTGTGATGGAGGAGAAACAAAGGAAACCATTTTGTGAGGGGCTTCAGGCAAATTCTTATGATGGGAGAGAGACAGAGAAACACAAACACAAAAAAAACCACCTCATACTGAGAGAGGCCAACAGAGATCACACAGACCAGAAACAGCAAGTCAATGCTTAAAAGGATCATAAGAACATGTGTGAAGGACAGAATCACACAATTTATCAAGAGAACTAAGATCTACATGATGCACTTTAGAAGTCAGGCTATCTGGAATTTTTTCAGCACATATATTTGGCAATGTCCTTTGTGAAATAAACTGACATTAATCCTCTTATAGAATTGGGGGGGGGCAGGTCTTGGCATAGCAATACCTTCCCTAGGACAAGGCAGAATCTTTGTAAACTGCCAGAAGATTTAACAGACAAGAGGAATGAAGTTTAAAATGTTGTAATATCATTACCATAACTAGGCAGATAATGTTTTCAGATTCTGTGACAAGTAGGCAGCAGTAAGGGCAAGAATCCATTGCAAGAAGCCTTGCTGAGTAGTTTGATTTTATGACAGCACGCCAACAAATAAGCTTGCCTGCTGAGCGTTTTACCTAAATGTCCCTGAAGTGTAGCCACCTTTCTTTCCTGGCAGACAATGGAACGTCCCAATGACCTGCACTCTGTCCCCTGGTTTCACCTTGTCTACCAAGTCATCGTCTAAAATGATGTCCACAGAGCGAGGGAGCTGCCCAGCTGGTGCTTTCTCTGGCATCTCTTGGATTGTGATTGTCTGGTGGTCCTTGTAGGTAGACAGGCCATATTCTGTCTCAAGTGGGTTGTTCTCTTCATCCTAGATAACCAGCGTAAGATAAAAACATAACGTGCTTTTTAGTGTAGCCTGTTATGTCCACACTGGGTGGCGCCCAGGCATGGTCCAAGTGCCACTTAGGGAAAGGCTGTTAAGTCATTTAGCAAGGTACATCATGAGAGATTATTTTAACTGTAAGCTTGGAGGATCATAAAATAATTGGGTTTTTTATGGGCAAATAAATTGAAGAGATTCTGGTAGACTCACTACTTCAACACATCAACACTTTCTGCTATTATTTGTTAAATTTATATAGTGCCCTATACCTGCAGGTCTCAGGGCAGTTCACAACGTATCCAGACACAGCTGGTTTTTCAGCCAAAACAAAATTGTCACAGTTAAGGAAGTTTACAAGCTGACCAGTATATCCTCTAGAGATTACTATGTAGAAACAGTTGCAGAAGCATCTGTAGCTGCATCTGTTGTTGTTGTTTTTTTTGGGGGGGTGTTTACACACAGAGATCTTGAACAGCACAAACCCTTTCAGACAACAATTTTGGGGGGCGGTGTCATTTTGAACCAATTTTTAGGGAGCACAAAGGGCAGCAGGACAGCCTCCCTCAATTTCCTTTCCTTTTAACAGAAAATGAATACATGAAAGAAGTATTCTTAAACAGGTAGGAAAGTGGGGAGGAAATAGAATTGAGATAATTTGGATAAAAGATCCACTGAGGAATGTCCATCCTATTGATGGGAACACCCTTGAGGACACAGAACCCACTTGGCTGACCTTGGTAGGGTAAACAGCAGCTGATGGAAAAGGTTCCAGGGATGTCATATCTGTGTAACGGCGTTCAATTGTCTTCTTGGTAGCAGGGCAATAGTGCACACTGCGCACAATCTTTGGGCGAACCAAAGAACCTGTGTTGGAGTGGGAACAGCCTTTAATTTTGTTTTAGGTCACAATACTCTGCAAAAATAGATGTTGCATTAACTGCATTCACTCCAGACATTCGCAAGTGAAATTCCAAATTTCCATTTCAGAGCCTAACATTAAAAGCCTGATTCTGTCCAGGGCTACAGCCTAAATACCTGTTTAAATATGTTGTAACTGACTCCAAATGAAATCTATTTCCCACAGGTGCTTCCTTACTCCCCAGGAATAGCCATGAGCAACATCAGAGCTCATGAATGTTCTTTTTCAGAATGTGCTTCAACATTCCCAATTCCTTGTCAGATTCCTACACTCTCTCTCTTCCAGCTAATGCAAAGACTGGAAGAAATCCCACAGTTAGACTGACAGTCTCCAAGCTTGCTGGGGAAAGATTTTGCTGCTCCTGGCCCACTCCCCGTACCACTGTTTCCACACAAATGTCCTCTCCCACAGTAGCATCAAGAGACAAGCCCCACCCCAGCCACCCATCTTCCTTTGTGAGCGGCCCCACCCCAGTCAAAAAGGCATTTGCCAAGATAACATTTACTTCCACCCAAATACTATACAGTTATTACCACAAGGCACATAAAAACACACAGGAAAAAACAAGGGGTTGTGTGATCGCTGCGCCCCTGCCCTCTTCAGTCTGGCACTATCAGCCTCGATTTGCAGACTTGCAGAGGGCAACTGTGTGAAACAGGCACCCTCCGGAGTCCTGCATCCAAGGAGGCTCCCTGTGCATTGTGGAACCCATGGATACAAGAAGCTCCCTGCTTCACACAGTTGTCCTCTGCAAGTTGAGGCCTGTGGGCAGCATTCTCATTCCCCCCCCCCATGTTTTCTCTATACCTCATGGCAACACCAAAATAGGGCCACTACATCCATTATGCCACACTTAGCTTTGCCCTGCAGTCATTTATTTAGACCACTGATGGTACATGTTTTTGCAGAGAAATCAAGTGCTTGAGAAGACTACCATTGGTCCCATTATATTCCCATCCACGCAGTATTAAAAGCTCTCCTCACTTTGTTTTTTAACTCACATTTTGTTACAATACCCTCCACACAGACGATGCAGCTGAGAAAGTGGGATGTCAACGTCCGTGGTGTCACATGTTTAGATCCAAAGCTTCCCTCAAGCCCAATGTAAAAATCTTCATACTGCTTGGAATAGGTGGCATCAACAGAAGCAACAAAGTCCTTCAGAGCGCGCTGGAAAGCCACCATCTCCTCAAAGGCACTGTTCAGCAAACTGGAGCAAAGATGAACAAGACTCTGGTGTCAGAATCCCTAATGCCATGTCAGCCCCTACCAATATGTCAGTTGCTGGCAGTTTTTTTCCAGGGGAAGGGAGACAGAAGATCCCTGGTCTTCTAAGGGACGCTTATTGGCCTTCCTCCCCTTTCCCATCTCTGTGGCCAAACAGTTCTTTCTTCCTAAATGGAAACTACATCAACTTCTGCCATTTTACTCTGCTTATGCTAAATCTTCATAACACTTAGGCAGGAAGAATCCACTGCATAAATATAAGATGGATTTCATGCATGATCTAGTTACAGAAACCTTACGCCAAAGAATAAACGGACATAAATCGGACATCAAGAATCACAAGACAGAGAAACCAGTAGGAGAACACTTCAATCTCCCAGGACATTCTATACAAGATCTCAAAGTAGCTGTTTTACTACAAAGGAATTTCAGAAATAGACTGGAAAGAGAAGCTGCTGAATTGCAACTCATTACCAAACTTAAAACCATGGAGAGACCTGGTCTGAACAAAGACATTGGATTCTTATCTCATTATACATGACAAAGCCATTTTTCACCTTCTCACCCCTTGCTTTTTCCTGAAAGACCTATTGCAGTCGTTAAGAGTCGTCAACAGGCTCATCACAGCTATCTGCCAATCACCCATTCCCACCACCCTTCTGAGTAATACCCCTCCCCACCTTCTCACTATATAGAAGGATCTGGCAACTTCTGTTTCAGTGTATCTGAAGAAGTGTGCATGCACACGAAAGCTCATACCAAGAACTAACTTAGTTGGTCTTTAAGGTGCTACTGGAAGGAAAAAAAATTTTTATGCATGATCTAGTTGAGATTCCTGCACTGAAAGGGGTTGCACACTGCAGGGCGAGAATCCTCGGGGATCCTTCCATCTCCACGATTCTATGATTCTATAATGGGCTGCCCTAGCTAAGAAATGCAACACCTGGAAGCTTTCCAGTGACAAGAGCCAGAGAAATCAGTCACCATGGCTCCTGAAAAGCACTTAAGACAGCCTTCTCTTCCTTTTTCATCTCTTTTGAGGTTATTGTTGACATTGTGTTACCACTCAATGGGCTGTTTTATATTTTCAAACCCTGCTCCAGATTCAGTTTCACATATACAAGTTTCTTACTGTGGCAATTTTAAACCATTTATCAGTCACATTGACAGTAGCATCTTATTCTTTTAAAAAGTAGCTGTCATATGTAGTTCTTTGATTCCATCCTAGCGCGATGCATATTAAGGCTTTTGTGTCTTAAACGTTGCATTATATACAGCAGATCTATTTGCATTTATTTATTAAAAAAAACAGTTGTACAGGAGGCAGTGAGATGTTCCTGAGCTTACAAGTACTGTAGCTGATCAAAAGAAAAGGAAGAGGGAAGGGTTAGAGCTGGAAGGGACCCCTAGAGTCATCTAGTCCAACCCCTCTGCAATACAGGAATCTCAACGAAAGAATAAACATACACACACTATATCTTCCTATCTATCCGCAGTGACCCAACACACGTGTAACTTACCGACTGGCTCTTTTCTCATTTTTTCTTCGGAGGTCATTGATGTTCACAATCAGGCGGTACTGGTTGTCGCTAATCATGTCCCGGACTTTACTCTGGTAAATCCCCTGGTCCTCCTGCAACCAAGATCAGATCCCAACCTTTGCTGGAGCCCAAGACCCAAAGCATTGCAAGGGACTCCGGCATCACGCAGGGTGACACCCCCCCCCAAATAGAAACAATCGCAACTATACAGCTGTACATATATATATATATATATATATACACACACACACACACACACACACACACATATATATATGCAGTCATACCTTGGGTTGAAGTTGCTTCAGGTTGAGCGCTTTCGGGTTGCGCTCCGCAGCGACCCAGAAGTAAGGGAATGCGTTACTTCTGGGGTTCACCGCTCACGCATGCGCAGATGGTCAAAATGATGTCATGTGCATGCGCAGAAGTGGCAAATCGTGACGCACAGACGTGCGCTGCGTTCACATCAGGATGCGAACAGGGCTCCAGAACGGATCCCGTTCGTATCCAGATGTACCACTGTGTGTGTGTGTGTGTGTATGTACAGTGGTACCTCGGTTTAAGTACTTAATTCATTCCGGAGGTCCATTCTTAACCTGAAACTGTTCTTAACCTGAAGCACCACTTTAGCTAATGGGGACTCCCGCTGCCGCCACGCTGCCGGAGCACGATTTCTGTTCTCATCCCGAAGCACAGTTCTTAACCTGAAGCACTATTTCTGGCTTAGCGGATGTAACCTGAAGCGTATGTAACCTGAAGCGTATGTAACCCGAGGTACCACTGTATACACACACACATATACGCGCATATATATATATGTATATCCACGCAGCATAACCATCAGGATGAGCGGGAGCTCTATTCCCTGGAGGCTTAAGCCCTCCTTCCCCCGAGAGACCCCCCCCCACCCAGGCCTGCCTCACCCCCATGACCCCCCCCCCCGGCCTTCCGCCAAAGCCCCTGCGCAGCCCCGCTCGGCCCGAGGAGGACGCAAGAGGTTTCCACAGGCAGCGAGGCGCGTCGCCCACACAATCGGGATTCCAACGAGCTCAAGGACTAACGAGTCACGAAGCTGCACTCTGCACATGCTCGGCCGCCCCCCCCCCGCCCGCGCACCTCGTCGTCCAGGAAGTCCAGGTAGTCCCTCTGGGCCTCCCTCAGCTCCGCGTCGTCCAGCACCGCTGCCGCCGCCGCCATCCTTCCTCCCGGCTCCGTCCTCTTCCCTCACGGTTTTGGCGCCAAAAGCGCGCCGCCTTTTCCCGCCAAACCGAGCGGAGGGCGGTGGGCGGAGCTCTCCAACACGCCGCCCAATGGAACGGCACGCACGGCGCGGAACTCCAATCGCGGCTCCGCGCACGTCCGGAAACTGCCGGCCAATCCGGCGGTAGGCGCGGGAGGGAGGAGGCGGGCCCTCGCGTCCCCGGTGCATTGTGGGGCTTGTAGTTCGCGGCCGTGAGTTCCTGGTTTCTCTCGGTTTCCCGCGCGAAATGAGCCGGCCTGTAACACTGCAGCCAGGAGGGGGCGGTAATAGGCCTTTTCCCCACCAAATAAGAGTCAGCGAACTTTTTCAGCAGGGGGCCGGTCCCCTGTCCCGCAGACCTTGTGGGGGGCCGGACTATATTTTTTTTTGGGGGGGAGAACAAATTCCTATGCCCCACAAATAACCCAGAGATGCATTTTAAATAAAAGCACACTTTTTACTCATGTTAAAACACGCTGATTCCTGGAACCATCTGGGGGCCGGATTAAGAAGGCGATCGGGCTGGATCCGGCCCCCGGGCCTTAGTTTGCCTACCCATCCTCCAGTGCAAGATTGCAGTTCCTTTGCTCTCCACTGCCTGTTATCCCTGGGATTCTCCAGGAAAGAAGAGCCTTGCAGGATCAGGCCCATGCATAGCCCACCACGTCCAGGATCCTGTTCTTGCAACGCCCAACGTGGGGGGGGAAGGGTTAACTGCTCTCCCCACCCCACCCCCAGACCCCACTCCCCATCCTGCTCAAATCCCCTGCAACACATAAACACACAGCTATTCAACATGTAAAAACTTTTTTTTTTTAATCAATGCAGCCACACGATTGTCATGTCCCGCTTGGCCCAAGAGCGCTATGCAAAGGAGCCTCTGCAGCAGCAGAACTTTCTGTGATGTGTGACACAAAATGGGGAATAAGAATCACTTATCCTAAAACACATCTTTCAACCTGATCTCTCTGTATTTCTTAAATAACCGGTGATCTTTAGCACATGATTTTGACTGATGCCAGTGGTCCTCCCTCTGTCGGCAAAGCAGCACTTACTTAACACCTGCAGGTGCAGGATTGCTCCCTTAATCTTTCCTCCTTTTTTACGCTACAGAAGTTGTGTTCTTTCTTCTCCTTTCACACATGATCATGTGTGGTGAATTTGAGGTGTTTAATAACAAATAGCCTACCCCATCATTTTCCTTGTGATTGGTCATATCAGCAGAATCAAGTGGCACAGAATATCTGTTCCGCATTTGTAAGACCTGAACCGTTTACTTTGGAACTCCCTGCCCACTGAGATCAAGCAGACGCCTTCCTTGTACTCTTTTCAGTACAGTTCCTGCTAAAAAAGATTATTGCTTAGACAAGCCTGCCTAGATGCTTAGAAAGTTGCGGTAGTTTTAATCTGTTTCAGTATTTTAAAGTAGGGTTGTGTTTTTTTCTTGATTTTCTTGGTTTATCTTTTTGTAAACCACTTTGAAGTTTTTTTAATGAAGAAGAGGTATATACATTTTATTAAATAAACAAATGACAGCTGACACTGAGCATATAAAGTGTTGTGTTCTTTATATACTACTAATGATGAAATGGCTCACTAAGACTCTCAATTTTCTTTCTGTTGCGTGTGTGTGTTTCTTTTTTTTTAACAAGAATAAAAATATATTATCCATTACTTCTTATATTGTTTGTATTTTTGGGTGAGGTGTACATGTGTATATTTAGTAGGGCTTCTAACATTTTTTATATCATGTGTTAGTGAACATATGTGTACTACTAATACATTAAACTAAACAGACAAAAAAATCAAGGTAAAATTCACCTCCAACTTTCCCTC
Source organism: Podarcis raffonei (assembly GCF_027172205.1). Taxonomy (NCBI): domain Eukaryota; kingdom Metazoa; phylum Chordata; class Lepidosauria; order Squamata; family Lacertidae; genus Podarcis; species Podarcis raffonei. The sequence goes on from NC_070604.1 coordinate 4,988,280, forward strand.
AAAAGACAGGCGTTCTATTGAAAACATCTATATTTGGAAGCCCATTAAAATGACTGTGTTAATTTTCAACATAAAATAATAAACCATCCAGTCTTGTAAACAAAGAACAAGGAAACTGCAGCCAAATCTCCCAGTATTGAATGAGGGATAGGTAGAACCAACATCTTCGTAGTAACACGACATACCCACTCTGGGCGGCTTCCAGCATATATAAAAACATAATAAAACATTAGACGTTAAAAAATGTCCCTATACAGAGGTGCCTTCAGAGGTCTTCTAAAGGATGTATATTTACTTAGCTCAGGGGTCGCAACTCTACACCCTCCTACATTTCTCCAATTGAAATAGGGACGTCCTAAGGAAAAGTGGGACATTCTAGGATCAAATCAGATTCTGTAAATCCAGGACTGTCCCTGGAAAATAAGGACACTTGGAGGGTCTGACATGAATGAGTGAAGTGGAGCAACAACAGCCACATAACAGTGTTTCATGCCGTCCCAATCTCTGAGTGGCGTGAAATTCCAAGGGTCCCAGGCACTTCTCCAGGGTGTGTGTTTCCTTTTGGAAATGACACACAGTGGAGACTGTGGTGTCTTTATGATATATGGTTTAATTCCACATATATACAACCTAAGCCTAGATGGAGAGTGCAGAGCAGTCACATCCCAAGAGGGTCTTCTTGCCTTCTCTCTAAGCGCAGCGTTGGATTCAAACAGACACCAGCCATTTCTCTGCCTCCTGCTCTCTCTGTATGTCTCATAATTTCTTCCTCCTGGCTTCTAACCCACCTGGTGTGAGGTGATAGCTCTGTGTATTTGAGCTGTGTGTTGGGTGCTTCTAAACCCACAGGACATCACTTTACACACTTGACAAAGCTGATAGCAATCCTTGAAAGAAAGAAAAAGACTTTAAAGTGATAAAATTTTAGATGATAAATGTTTAGACTTTAAAGCGTCACAAGACTGTTGTTTTTGCTGCAAGAGACTCTGTGAAAATTGGTTTAATGGGCTAGATTGTGAAAGAAACTACCCTTAAGGCGGGCTTGTAAATACCCACTTAACTGGATACCAGTAGCAAGTTAGGGGGCTATGAAGCAAGTGGGTATGTTTGTGACAAGCACACGAAATCAAAACATGTATCTCGCAAGCAGCACCTTTTAGGGGCCACCACCATGCTAAATCATTGCTGGCTGCAGCCCTGCTCCCTTCCACTGAAAAAGTAAAACAGAAAACAGGCTTCACTGGGGATAGATAATTCTTACTCTTTCAGCCCTTTTAGGAGGTGAAATGGGCCTTCAGTTGTACTTTGCAAAAAGGGTTGCTTGTCTCCCCATCCCAATAAGCTGCTGTTAGAGATTTTGGGGGGAAACAACGTCATGGGGCCACATTCTTAAAGTGATTGTTAGCTACTTTGGTTTTCATTATTCAAATATTTTTTCCAGGAAGAACAGCTTGTGCCCAAAATGTATCGGGAAATACAGTGGACACTCGGGTTGCGAACGTGATCTGTGTGGGATGCACGCTTGCAACCGGCAGTGGCGCGTCTGCGCATGCGTGGGTTGCAATTCAGCGCTTCTGCACATTCACAAAGTGCGATTTAGTGCTTCTGCGCATGTGCAACCGCCGAAACCCGGAAGTAACCTGTTCTGGTACTTCCGGGTTTTGGCGCGTCCGTAACCTGAAAAAATGCAACCTGAAGCATCTGTAACCCGAGGTATGACTGTACTATTGTTGTGGTGGTTTTTAAAGCACCATCCTGGAACCCACTGGAATGTTTTTAGAGCCTTAATATTTGAAGGATGGGTCAGGAGCAGGCACCTGATTCTGTTTTGTACCTTTTCTTGCTCCTGAACGGAATAGAGTATAGATAACAAGGAGTCTTCTTTTGCTGGCGGCAACAAAGGCTGCCAGTGTGACCTTGAGCCGAACACCTGTAAGGACCAAGAATGAAGAATTCATTAACTCAGGCTCAGTAATAGCCTTGTATGGTAATTGGCATTAGAACCAATGGCCCGTGTCAAGGTAACGAGAATAGGAACTAAAAATAGTGGCTGGCTGCTCTCCATTTGAGAATGCCCGTTTGAGCAATGCTAAAGCCATGTTCTATTGGAACAGTCCAGCTTTAAAGAAAATAGAGAAATGAAATCAGAAGGCACGAGCCTTGGCTGGATTGACTTCTTTCTTTAACCCCCCCCACGCCACCCCTACCTAGGCTTGTCACCTGTCCTGTATAATACAGGATTGTCCCGTATTTCGTCCTGCATTGATACAGTTTGTCCTGTATTTCAGGTCTTTTCTGTCTCTGCCAAGTTAGGGATCCTCTCCAAATGTATGTGTTCGAAAAGGTCATGTATTTAAGCTCTGGGTAGCCAAACTCGGACCAGTCCCAGGGGGCCACCCTGTTAGGCTGCAATAGATTGTAATGGATTGCTTTGAAGTCACGTCAGCAACAGATGAAAAAATAAATCGCCCCCAATTGCCCTGCCCTGTCTTGTATTTTAACAGAACAAAGGTGGCAAGTCCCCCACAAGTTCTAAGAGAGGGACCACTGTAGCGCTATCTCCGCAAGGTTAATTGTTTTTATTTTGTAGCTATCAGTAGCCATTGTTTATTGGGTAACTATCAGTAGCAATAGGCATTCTCGGTATTACCTGGTGCCACATTTCTGAAAGCTAGCTATCTTAATGGTGGTCTATATCGGCGGGTGGAACCAACCTCTGGCTCCCCAGATGCTGCTGGTCTAGAATTCTTGTCCTGCCTGATTATGAGCTGGTCTGCTTGCTGGGTCTGCCAGGAACTGGGAAGCCATCAAGACCTGGAAGGCTTCAGGTCCCGTCCCCCATATCAAATCTGATTCTGATGGGAAGATCCAGGCTATGGCATTTCTGTTCTCAATTAGCAGCTCAAGCACAAGGGTGGGGAGCCCTTCTGCGGCCCGAGGGGCACATTTCCTCATGGGCCCCTGCCCCTTCCTGTGGTTGCATGCCAGTGGTGGGAGAAGGCAAAGACAAAAGCGGGTGAACTGACAGAGACGGTTCTCACCTTTGCACAGTAACCTGCCTTCCAGCTCCACAGGCGCCAGAGGTTTCTGCAGGCAAATGCCCTGCCTTTGCAACAACAACTTGGTAGTTTTTTGACCAGTCAGTCTGGACTGTGGTTTGTATGATGGGCAATTGTTTTTTTATCAGTGCTGGTCCAGGGACAATTTATGATGTTAATTTAAACACCTTACAGCCAAATCCTATGCATGGAAAAGTATGGGAAATGTCTTTCATATCGGCAACAACAGGGAGGTGTTGGGTGTTTTTTCGTGATATGATAGCCATGTTCAAATATATAAAAGGATGTCACATAGAGGAGGGAGAAAGGTTGTTTTCTGCTGCTCCAGAGAAGCGGACACGGAGCAACGGATCCAAACTACAAGAAAGAAGATTCCACCTAAACATTAGGAAGGACTTCCTGACAGTAAGAGCTGTTCGACAGTGGAATTTGCTGCCAAGGAGTGTGGTGGAGTCTCCTTCTTTGGAGGTCTTTAAGCAGAGGCTTGACAACCATATGTCAGGAGTGCTCTGATGGTGTTTCCTGCTTGGCAGGGGGTTGGACTCGATGGCCCTTGTGGTCTCTTCCAACTCTATGATTCTTCTTCTTCTTCTTCTTCTTCTTCTTCTTCTTCTTCTTCTTCTTCTTCTTCTTCTCTTCAGTTATTCCCCCCTAACATATACTGTGAGTAATATGTCCATGTTCCCTTCCACCTCCTGCCTTTGCTCCCCTTGGCCCTGGCCCAAGAGGCGTTATGGCTCGCAAACAGCTGAGCTGCATTTTCATTTTGCTGAGGAGTTCCTTCCTTGACTAAGGATAATCAGAAACTTGGGAAGTCCTGCTCCTCCCTGACCTTTAGCTGCACACTGATATTGCTGGCAAATTGAGATGACGGGACTTGTTGCCTTTTGTTTGTCTACATGAGTCAACAAATTCTTTCTTTAAATTATCCTCACTGTTAATAGTAACCAGGGAACAATAAAGCCAACACAACTTCTGGCTGAAAGATAACATGGTCCCTAAGAAGGCAAAGAAGAAACCGCCTCTTACTCAGGACAACACCCTCTGTGAGTCAGTCCTGCAAAGTGAAGACAGGGAGAAGGTAGTTTTTTAAGGCCCAGCATAAAAGCCAAATACGATAAAAACCCACAGGGTTGCTGTTAAGTTGTGGGTGAACATACCAGACGATGCAGCCATTTCTCCAAAGCAGCTCTTTATTGGTAAGCTGGAACAGAACTGAACAGCAAACAGCTCAGCCGGCCTGCTTTTCTAGGCAGCCGGCTGTCAACATTGTAGCAACAACAACCACCCAGGGTTTCCAGCCTAAATTAACTTACGAGGACCTGAGTGAAAACTATATACAGTGGTACCTCGCAAGACGAAATTAATTCGTTCTGCGAGTTTTTTCGTCTTGCGAATTTTTCGTCTTGCGAAGCACGGAACTGCACCTCTTCAAGCAACGCACCCTGGGTATTAACGGTTTTAAGAAAAAGGAAACAAACTTGCAAGACGTTTCCGTCTTGCGAAGCAAGCCTGTAGGGAAATTCGTCTTGCGAAGCAACTCAAAAAACGAAAAACTCTTTCGTCTTGCGAGTTTTCTGTCTTACGAGGCATTCGTCTTGCGAGGTACCACTGTACACGATACTCCTGGTGGCCAGGGTGAGAACTTCAATACATAACAGTTGCAACTGCCATTATTTTCAGAACCTCTCTCTTTTCTCTCTCTTTTCTCTTTTTTGTAAATCGACAATGTTAAAAACATAATTATGACCATCTGTAATGTATGTTTTATTTCCTTCGTACCTCACACTTCGTATTTCCTTCATACCTCACACTTTACAGTTCTTTCTTCCGCCAACCCTGCTTGTATTTCTAAGGGTTTTGCTGGCCTTTAGTCACAGTTGATTGTATTCGCTACTTTGCCCTGGATTGTTGGCTGATATTTTATTGTGTATTTTTACTGTCGTTTCTTTTGTGACCAAAGCCTTCTAAAATTTAAAAGAAAGGCAGTGTATAAATATTTTAGATAAATAAATAAATGTGCCTGTAGAAGAGAGGATAGCATTTTATGCATCTGATATTGTCCACAAAATCTTACACCACAATAAATTCGATAGTCTGTAAGGTGCCACAAAACTCTCTTTTCCTTCTGCCAACAGAACTACTAATTATCATGATGAATTCTGCCATGAATTGTTGCCTGCTTAAAAAGTATCACGACCTTCCACTGTCAGACTGAAGGAATATGATTTTTCTGTCTGGTCTCATGGGAGCATCAGCTAGATTCTAGTATATGTCACTTCATTTCACATTAGATTATCTATCATGGAGATAGGAACAGTTTGTGCATGCTTTATTTGCAAAAAAACCCTACACCATTGGCAATATAAAATACAATGAATACATACACACACACACACACATATATATATAAAAAACAAATGCACACAAACACATTCTGGTCTGCTTTGCATGTCATGCTGGCATTGCTTTCAAAATAGATATGCTGTTAAGCACTGGATTTCTGCAGGATAAATTTGATTTAATTACAGTGATCTGCTGAATAATTGCTTCTAATACGGATCCTCAAATATGATATCCATGTCTTAGGTTTGCTGAGCAAGAGAAAAAGATTTTGGGGTTAGCAAGTCAGTAAAACATTTTAACTTCACATTATCTAGTACTGTACACTTCCAGAACAACTAATAAATATTTTTTCCTGTTAATGTTCCTTGTGCCCAAATTGAAAACAAAAACAAAAACTTTCAGTTGAAGCTGATTTTTCAGTGATAAGTAAAACCAAATTGATTCTACAAAAGATGTAAAAATAACGCTCCACAGAAGGTTGTTTTATAATTTAAAGAATATATTTATTCTATTTCTTTGGTTGATGGGGGTAAACTGGACAATGAGATCCAGAGGTGACAAATCATTAGAATCTCAAATGTATGTGCATACTTTCTAAAATGTTTTTGTATTTTCAAACACTTTTCAAGGTCAGTGGGGGGGGGAGGGGAACTTAATGACCCCGCTTTTCTGCAAGAGCAGTTTGTAGCAAAACAAGTCTGTTATCCACTGGTTCAAACTGGGTCTGATATTTGACAACCTCTGTTCTGACTTAAATAAAAACCTCTTGACCAGTTCATCATAAATACTCAAGTATAGCCACATGAATGTACAGCGGTTTCTTTAAAAGGTCGTTTTGCTTATGGTTTATATAGTGCTACTATCCTTTCAGAAGTCAGGATATTTTGAAATGCAAAGAACACCTTTTTTCATAGCAGAAGATCAAATAATGCTAAGCAGACAGTGCAATAATCCATCTACAGTGGTACTTCGGGATGTGAACGGGATCCGTTCCGGAGTCCCGTTCGCATCCCGAAAGGAATGCAAGACGCGATGGCGCATCTGCGCATGCATGGGTCACGTTTTGCCGCTTCCGCGCATGCGCGTGACGTCATTTTTAGTGTCTGCGCATGCACGAGCAGCGAAACCCGGAAGTGACACGCTCCGTTACTTCTGGGTTGCTGTGCAGCGCAACTCAAACGCGCTCAACCCGAAGCACATTCAACTTGAGGTATGACTATATTCAACTGCTCATGTGGCAGATAGGCTCTGGTTCAGGTGATAGGGATGGGAGAACGCTCTCGCCATCCCTATGTGAAGGGTATTAATAATAGTTGGTTGATATTGGGCAAGAGGGAAAGTCATCATCACTATGATATTTGTGTTTTCTTACCCAAAATGCCTTTCACCACTTCCTTTCAACATGCACTTTTTCTTCTTTGACTTTCCTCTTGCCTTCCACCTCCTTTCAATCTCACCTCCTTTCACAACCTGTCTGCCTGTGGCCTCCTTCTCGCTGCTCCTGCCTTCTTCCCCTTTGGTTTCTCAAACATTTATACACCTTTTCCTGCCTTCTTCTGCTTCCTTTTGCTTGCTGCTCCTGCCTTCGTGTCTCCCTCTCACTTTCCATTTTACCTGGCTCACTTTCTTCCACCTGATGTCATCTTCTCTGCCACTTTAACTTGCCTTTCTTCGACTTTGACTCCTCAGGCCAACTTGCCTGAAATCAAAATAAACTGGATTTCTGGTAAAGGTACGTCATTCTCAAAAACTCAGGTAGCCAGCAGCCATACTTGGTTGGATGATGACATCTGTGGACAATCCTCAGATTCTTTGAGACTGAAGTAACATACAGCTGTAGTTCCAAAACAAAAAGGGTTTTTTGTTTTGGTTTTTAATTTGCAGAGTCCTGCCATTCTTTTTAAAAAGGCAAATCAGCACTGAAATATTCAAGTTACAGTCCTGTACATACTTGACTTCTGACTGACATAGTATCTGCTTGTTACTTTAATTAATGTTAACTAAGGGACCTGAGCCTCTTCCCTCTTTCTTGCAGGTTTCAAGGTTTTGTTTTGCTTTTTCTATGGGGGCCTTTCTTTTCCTCTGTCGCAACCACTGCTTATCTGTCCACTTGCCTGGCTCCTACTCTTAGAGTGTGCACTGAACACCACTCCTTACTATTGAGTGGACTCTCACACTGTTGGGCTTGCCCTCCAGAACGGGAGGTGTCTGGACATACCCCTTCCAGAGTGAGTGCCCCACTGCTGCCACCAGTCTGAGCCCCTCTTTTCTACAGAGAGCAGAGGTGCCCCATGGCTTCTAGGCCTCCCGTCACAACTCTCTGGCTTTTGTGGCATGTCATCCACTAAAACTGGGTGCACAGCCTCTTCCACAGCCAGGGAGCATATGCCCAACAGGGATGGGACTGATCCTGCATCAAGGCTGGGTCGGGTCAGGCCAAAGTGGGGAGGTGGGAAGAAAAGTGAAGAAAAGGCAGCAGCGCCCAGGCTCAGCTGAAGGGTTTGCATGTAGTGACAGATTTTCTGGAACCCACTGAAGACCTAGGGAGATGTTTCAGAAGGAAAAAGAGAAGGTTTACTGCTTAATGGAGTTTGCTGGGTTAGCCCACTAAAGTCTACAACCTCTAATCTGAGCGTATTCAGTGATGTCCTGCAGAAAAGATCGTGGCAGCTTCCAGCAAAACTGCATGATTTTGTAACCTGAGAATGAGTCAAGCATGTGTTCAAGTTCTGGCCTTTTTTAAGGTGCACACTTTCAAATTGCACACTTAACACTGCAATGTAGTGTTTGAAAGTATGTGTATCATACTCAACAGAGAGCTGGGGGTTGTTTGAGTCTCTCTGTTGCCTATACATTGTGAGACAAACTTGGGTATAATGCTGTGTAATGAGCAATAGCACTATTTGGACTTGTGTTTGAGTAGCCATACACTTGAAAGTCATGCATTTGTGGCCAGTTTATAGTTGCTTCTCTATCTGAATTTTCAGAATACAGAGAGTGGGGGAACTACCATTGTTCTCCTACCCCTTCAGAGCTTCAAAGGATTTCAGAGACACAGCTGTTTTTCACAGCTGCTGTGCTATTGAAAAACAAATTGACCTAAAGGACATGAAGATCTGGTAATATAAAAGAAACTATCTTTGAAAAGATCAAGGGTTTGGAGAGAGATGTTGTTTCTTCCATTGCTGTTAGTCTTTAAAGCTGATGATTGCTGATCATTGTCAGTAAATATTATAAATTAGACCCGCAGAGGTAAGATAGGGGCTGTTTAAGCTGACTGTGGAAAAAAACAAGTGCAGCACGTTGTATAGCATGTGTCAGGAAAGATGAGTGTGCATAAGTCCAAGTGACTCTCATGCATGTGATCGTTTGAGTGATCCTATTGTATCAGGGTGAACATTTTGCAGAATGCAAGTTTGTGACTACACCAAAAACTGGGATTCAGTTTGTAGCTGTCAGTTTCTGTGCAAATCTTGTGGGGACACACATATCTTGTGATTGTCTAGGATGCTGACATTGTCCCCATAGTGGCCCAGATTCTGATCTAGAAAACAGAGCAGTTTCTCTTCCAAGCATCCTTACGAGCACAGTGAGAGTTTCACCATAGCTTTATTTTGATAATTGGGAGGGTGTGTGTGGCTTTTTAAAAAATATATTTCTCTTTGTCCTGGTTTTAATTTGGGGTGGGGTTGTTTGTTTCATTGTAAGTTGCTTTGAGTTGCCCTGGGCAAGATAACATTCAGCTTTACGCACTTGGCAGAAAAATTATGAAAAAATAAAAAGGAGGCGGATATCCAGGGAAAAGAAGACACTGGCAACCCCATCCGCCATTGCACCCGATATGTTTTGACTATGCGTGATTTGGGCTTCAGGTGCGATTCTGGGAACTCACCTCTTTGAGGTCTGTGCCCTGGGCGGCTGCCTAGCGGCCCTACTAATAGCACTGGCCCTGCAAACCCTATAATAAAAAATGCTACAACGGAGGCTGCATTTGCAGGGTGATGAAGGGGGCAGGTGAAGAGGAAATGCAGGAAGAGGAAGACGAGGAGGGCGGTGGAAAGAGGAGGCAGTTCCCATATGTGTGCAGGGCGGGTGCTCTCATTCGGCCAACCAGGCAGCCGTCTCAGATGCAGACCTCACAGGAGCCGACCTTGGAGGAACTTTATACAGTTCAGTTTTGGTTATACAGCAACTTACAGATTTCTGATGATATTTTAGGCCTTTGGCTAATTAAGCAATCTATGACAGGGGTTCTCAAAGGGTGTGGCAAGAGAGGATGACAAGATTCATGAGCAATCATAAAATATCTAAACATTCAGTGTAGGATCAAAATGAGAGCAAGAGCATCAAGTGGTTCATGTTCTTATGTGGCTGCATTGTTTTATATTTTCTGGATGTCCCATGATCATATTCTAACGTAGTTGTGTTCTATGTTACAAATCAAGCACTGCTGGGAGCTGTTTGTTTTCCAATGCATTTCCTATCAATAAAAACACCAGTGCTGCGCAAACAAATTCTGAGTGTGGCCCAGATAAAAATGTTTGGGAACCACTGATCCTTTTAAACTGGGGGCGGTGGGGGGGAGTTGATGAGTAGTTTTTTGGCTGTTGTTCCTTACTATGGTATTTTTGTGTTTTTATATTGAAAACTGCCTCAAATGAAGGAAGATATAGAAATGTAATATATAATAATAATAACCAGGAAGGCAAACTTGAAAAAAATATTCGGGTGGGTGGGAGTTAAGCCCCTCCCACCTAATCGACCACATGATGCGACACACAGACACCCACACCCACACCCATATTATTTGAATGGCAATGCCCATCAACTTTGGAAAGTCCGGCCCCCTCAAATATTTTATTGGGGGGGCGGGCTGAAGGGATCTCGGCTCCTATGATAACAAAAACAACCATACTTTCATAGCCTGAAGAATTTCATCATTCCCACACGACATCTGTTTCTGAGAACTCAGAAGTCAGCCAAAAAACAACACCCCCCACCCACCCCGCCCCCGCTTGTGGTTGCGCGCCGCCAGCAAGCCCTTGTCCGCGTCGCCTGGCGCGCAAGACAGGTTTCCCCGGCGGCCGGGCGCGCAGCTTCGTCGGGGCGAGAAGCCCCTTTCCGGAGGAGGAGCCCCGCCGCTGGAGCCCGCCCGGGGAGGAGGAAGGGGCGCGGCGGCCGAGAGGGAGGCGCCGGCAGCTTCTGGGCATGGCGGGCGCCCCGAGATGCCCTTCTCCGGGGCCGGCATGGAGGCTCCGCCGCGCACCCCCGGCAGCTGAGCGGGCGCCGCGCATCGCCCACCTACCTGCTGCTCCAGGTGAGCTGGCAGCGGGAGTGGGGGCGGGCTGTCCAGAATGCCCTCCAAGCATGTGCAGAGTGCCGTTTGTCCTCCCGCAGTCAAGCGCAGCGCAACGCTCGGGCGCAGTCGAGGGCTCCCCCACCCACCTTTTTAAAAAGCCCCCCCAGGTCCGTTTGCATCCCGGCCCGAGGCCAGGTGAGGCGAGGGCTCCGGCGGCAGGATCCCACCCCGCAACCCCGCCGGAGGATGCCCGTCTCTCTTGCCTGGCGGCCCCTTGGCGCTTCGCCGCAGGTGCCCAGATGCCCGGAGAGGAACGGCTGAAGGGCGCGGAGGACTTTGCGCAGAGCCCCGCCAGGGCGCCTGGCGAGGTCTGCAACGCCGCTGCGAGGAATCCTCAGCCAAGGGCGCTTGCTGCGTTTTCTTCGGTCCTCTCTGCCCGCGCCCGGGCTTGTCTTTGCGCACCCGCGTGTCCTGTTTGCGTTGCCTCTCTCTTTCAGCTGCGTTGCGCGGTGCCTGAAGGTGGGTTTTTGCCTCGGTTTTCCTTAGCGGCGAATCCGGCGCTCACCGTCCTCCACAGTCAAGGAGGAAGGCGAGATGGGCTGCCCTTCGTTGCTCAGAGAGTTGGTCCTTGGGGGGACGATGCAAGCCCTTTCCTCCCCAGCTGGCCCGTCCTCATCTACCCCCTGCAATTAATTGCAGGAGATCCCACTCGAGATTACTTAAATTGGATCACATTAACTTGTTGACCGGTCTGTTGGTGCTCACAGCGGGGCGGGGGGGTGTCTCTCCATAATATTTCAACACAGCCCCATTGAATTGTAACCTGCTCCGTTTATTTTTAATATGGAATATTGTTGTTTCTTTAATAATTGCCAAGAGTGCAATTTTGTGTGTGTGTGTGCTTTGATGAGGGAGATGAAGGGAGGTTCCCTTGCAGTTTTCTTCCTGGATTATCTAATTGCCCATCAAATGCTACACACACAAGACCCAGGAATCTTGAGGAGGCCTAGATTCTTGCTTGTATGCAAGAATCAAGCGCTGGTTGGAAAAGGAACAGGTCAGTTTCCCCGCTTCAAAACTCCCAGCCAAAGGTGCTCGATGAGCTGTGTTGGCAGCCTAACTTGTCTCTGGGCGCAGATTTTCAAACCCCTGGATGGCTTGGGCCTGTTGCCCTGTTATTGCTTGCACAGAGGAAGTCCGGGCTCCAACCTTCAAAGGTTTATAATGTCATTGGTTAGGTGTGGCAAGTCTTCAAAAGGAGCGCTTTGGAGGGAACTGGAGAAAAGGAAAGCATTGAGGTTATAAAAGCATCTCATGTGTACAAGTTGCAGAATCAACAGTGGTAGAATTTACACAAAAGCTCTTACAGTTTATTAATTAGGATTAGTGTGACCCTCCTAGTAAAAGGGTAAAAGGAAGGAATGTTAACTTATTCACTTCTCCATAAACAGTATAAGAAGCCACATATTTGGCTGAAAAACCATGCAAAGGAATTTCCTCCTCATCATGCACTTTTGTTTTTAAGTTATTTTTGGTACTTAGAATAGTAGTTTTGTTTTTCTTGAGTCAATTTTGCAAGTGGGTAAGGAATGCATTATAATGACTTTTGTTGATAGACTTTTTTACGCTGTTACAGCCTTTCAGCAAATATTTCCTCTGTTTATTTGCGGATTTAAAGTTTTTTCCAGCTTTTGTGTAAATATAAATACACTGGATAACTTATCTTTTTACTGTTTTTTTCTGAATGCATAATGCTTTTATATATTTTTTGTTGTGGATCGATTATCTTATGGAGCTCCTTTTTCTTACACACTTTCCAACCCAGTCTCCTGCTAAGCCCTTACCACAATTTCAGGCATAGTGCAAAAATTAGGAATGAACTAACTAATCACTTATTTCTCCAGCTACAGTCACTGACAAGTTCATTCAGCCTCATTTCTCCATTAAGATGATTTTTTAAATTAAAAAATTAAGATGATTTTTTAAATTAAAAAAACTGCATTAAAATGTGAATCTAAATATGTATTTCTAGAAATACCCACCACTAGATATATTTTCTCTCACAATACTAATCTTCAAATACATTTTGATATATCTTTTGAGCAGAGAACTGTGCCACCATAATTGGAGAACTGCAAGCTGCATTCTGATCCACACATTATTCCAGGAGGTGTAAGTCAAGTCAGCTAATACTGGAATTAAAGTCCTATTGTATAGGTTATTCCCCTGAGGAACCATGAATCGCTCAGTTCTCTGCTGGAGCTTGCAGAGGTCATAGAATTGAACTTAGCCTGTGCCAGATTCTAACAGTGTTCGCTCATATACAGCATTTCTGTGAATTCAGACTTGATTGGCTTTCTGCGTACCATGCAATCACAGTTATCACTGGAGTGTTTGCAGTGGATTCTGCTACATGCAGCTTTGCATGAGAATGCATGCGTTCAAGGCCCAGGGGTCAGCAACCTTTTTCAGCCTTGGGCCAGTCCACCGTCCCTCAGACCTTGTGGTAGGCTGGACTATATTTCGGGGGGGAAATGAACGAATTATATGAGGAACAGTTGAGGGAGACAGGTATGTTTAGCCTGCAGAATAAGAGACTGAGAGGAGATATGAGAGCCATCTTCAAATATCTCAAGGGCTGTCACATGGAGCAAACTTCTTTTCTCCTTCTCTGAAGGGTAGGACCTGAACCAGTGGCTTCAAATTACAAGAAAAGGGTTTCTGACTAAGCATTAGGAAGAACTTTATGACAGTAATGCTTGGCAGTGAACAGACTCCCAGAAGAGGTGGTGGACGCTGATTCCTTGGAGGTTTTTAAGCAGAGATTGGATGGCCACCTGTCATGGATGCTTTAGCTGAGATTCCTGCATTGCAGAGGGTTGGACTAGATGACCCTCAGGGCCCATTCCAACTCAACAATTGTGATTTTATGTTGTGAACCACCCTGAGACCTACGTTTATAGGGAGGTATACAATTTTTTTTTATAAATAATAATAATACAGTGCTGTGATTTTGTGATTATAACTGCTGTATTTTGCCCTTGCTTCTTTGCTGTGTCCTACTAGGAGTCCTTGAGGGATGCGGGTGGCGCTGTGGTCTAAACCACAGAGCCTAGGGCTTGCCGACCTCCCTGCGACGGGGTGAGCTCCCGTTGCTCGGTCCCAGCTCCTGCCAACCTAGCAGTTCGAAAGCACGTCCAAGTGCAAGTAGATAAATAGGTACCACTCTGGCGGGAAGGTAATCGGTGTTTCTGTGCACTGCTCTGGTTCGCCAGAAGCGGCGAACCATAGAAGCTTAGTCATGCTGCCCACATGACCCGGAAGCTGTACGCCGGCTCCCTCGGCCAATAAAGCGAGATGAGCGCCGCAACCCCAGAGTCGGTCACGACTGGACCTAATGGTCAGGGGTCCCTTTACCTTTACTAGGAGTCCTTATCTGCTACTATTTTGTGATTTTAGGCATCTGTACTATTCCTATGTTTTGTAGCGGCCATTGCATCACACACAAATAAAATCAATCTTACCACCATAGAAAACGTTTAAAAATAATTAAAAAGTTGGGGGAAATGATTTGCACCTGCACCTAACCTTTTTCTAAACTAGAACTCCTTCAGATATTTTGGGGGGAGTATTACATAGACCCCCCCTCCCCCAAATGCTAAGCACAGCAAAACAAACATAGCTACACTGATACTTCTGGAAACACGTCCAGAAGTAAAAACAGTGGACTGTTGAACCATAGAAATGCCAAATTCTGTACTCCTTAGGGACACATGAGCATCACTTTGTAGATGGGAGTATATGAGCTCAGTATCCTGTTTTAGTACTGCAGTCAGCCAGATGTAATTGAGAATTGGTTGCCCAATGCCAGATGTATTATGCAAAAGACACCTTACAGAATGCTAGGCAGACCCACCTGATAGATGCTCTCCTTTCTGTTTAAACTGACTTAACAAGTTTTAAAAGCTCTTGCAGCTGTGAAGATGAGCTTGAAAGTGTGTGGTCCATGCTTGGTGGCATTGTAGAAGCTGTGTGGAAGGACCTTGGGGGGTGATTAGGGGGGGAAAACTGGGTGCTTCCCAGCACTATCCGGAGTATTCTGGCTATAGCAACACCCATTTTATCCTCATGTTCTTTAATACGTGCACCAGCTAGTTGCGCCTCCCCCAATCTCTTTCATTTGCATCGGCTAAGTTACTCAGACAAGTTGCACACAAATGCTGTTATTTGGGAGTAGCCAAAATAATTCAGCTCTCCGAAGGATAGAGGGTAAGCTGAGGCTGAAATAGATGCCCTGCGAAATGAATATAGCTGTTCAGCAAACGGCTTCGCCCACGCAGAAATGAGAGAATAGAAGCTTTGTGGAAGTGAAACAGTGAGGGCTGCTGACCTTGGGCTTTTCAGTCTGTAATGTTAATTGCTTTCTGCTTTGTTCATCATCACCACATGACTGCTGAAAACTGGCAAGTTGTTCTTGTTTGCTAATGTCCTGGAATTTTCTCAAATGAAGGATTCAATGACCGCTGTTGATTTTTAAATATTTTTTTAGCTTGTTTTCCAACTCTTAAGTGTTCAGATATTTTCTGAGAAATCTTGACTCTTAATTTAACTCTTCTAACACCAATGTTTTCATCAAGACACCACAGATGCACTGTACTTGTTTTGTTCTACATATCCAAGCAGCATGAGATGGTTATCTGTGGTCATGAGAAACTTGTAGAACAGATTTTCTTAGTGTAATTGCGATAAAGAAAATGTGTCCTTTGCACCTGCTAATAATGAACTGGGAGAGGGGGGAATTATGTGGTTCCTAATAACGCATTTAGCATCGGTTTGGACCTTAGTACTGAATGGAAACTGTGTGGAAGATACTGGCATTAGAAAGCGAGAAAACAAGCAGATAGAACAAAAAACCAATGAAAGCCCTCACAGGGTTAGCTGTCATCATCCAGACCTTTTGATTTTGTGTTGGGGGGGTGAAGTTGAGTATGGCTGCTCTTTCTATTTCAGGAAAAGATGAAACAGTGATTTCTGAATTAATTTAAACTTCAAAAATGGTTGTTTTGAAAAGCAGTTCTGGTTGAGGTGGATGTGAAATTTAGGCTTCCTTTCGCTGGAACTTCGTTTTCAAGAGTGGAGGAGTAGGAATTTGGTAACATCTGTGAAGTGGGTGGAGAAAATCATTTGACTTTCACAGGAGGGAAGAGTTAGCAAATTATTACGTGGTCAGAGGGCCTTTTTCTCTTCCCCTTTCCTCCTCCTTCTTTTAAAAAAACATAATTTGATGCTTGAAGCAGCTAGGAATTGTGACTTCTGCTACACACTTTCAAAACAGAGCAAGAAATCACCATGTGCATTGTACTGAAGGGAAGTGGGGAGATGGCTGCCTTGGCTATTGTAATTGTAAGCTAACTATCCGCCCTCTTGGAAGTCCATCTTTCTCACTGGATTGTCCATCTCACGCTCCTGCTCTTCAGGAGGGTTTCTGCACAGGCAACAACCTTTGCAGTTTAGCTGGACTGATACTTATGACCTGGCCTTAGTAAGATGCCAGCGTGAAGCAGCTGGAGGTGTAATACAAAAGCAAGGAACACTAGGCTGCCAGCTTTTGTTGTTTAGTCGTTTAGTCGTGTCCGACTCTTCGTGACCCCATGGACCAGAGCACGGCCAGGCACTCCTGTCTTCCACTGCCTCCCGTAGTTTGGTCAAAGTCATGCTTGTAGCCTCGAGAACACCGTCCAACCATCTCGTCCTCTGTCGCCCCCTTCTCCTTGTGCCCTCCATCTTTCCCAACATCAGGGTCTTTTCCAGGGAGTCTTCTCTTCTCATGAGGTGGCCAAAGTCTTGGAGCCTCAGCTTCAGGATCTGTCCTTCCAGTGAGCACTCAGGGCTGATTTCCTTCAGAATGGATAGGTTTGATCTTCTTGCAGTCCATAATTCAAAAGCATCCATTCTTTGGCCATCAGCCTTCTTTATGGTCCAGCTAAGAATGCCAAACAATGAGGCATGCTGAGAGGATCTTGCCTTCAAAACTGAGGAGCACAATGATCTTTAATAGTTGCTTATCTCCCCACTGGGGTGTTAGGGGAGGGGTAGTACCTCTGGTGGGGGACATGTCCTGCTCCTTCCGGAATGGCTTGGTCCACACCCTGCGCTCAGCTCTCATCTCAGGCTCCTAGAAGCTGTCAGCATGCGACAGCAGCCACACCTCCAAAAATGGCTTCGACTAGCCGGCTAAACCAGGTGAGGGAGCTGATGGGTCTCAAACCCTCTGTGGGCTCTGGCTGATTGAGTGGACAAGACCAAGACTGGGTCCAATGGTCAAGAAGGTGGCTTCTACACATGCTGTGAAGGCACATGAGAGCAGATGGGCCTCCTCGATGAGCTACCTTCCCAGGTTGCTGAGCCCCATCTGCCCCTCAGTTTCCTTTACAGGACGTGCAGAAGCCTCCTTTCTGACAGACATCATGGTAAGAATGCATACGTTTTAAGTTCCTTGGTTCCCTGGTTTGCAAGATCTGTGAATGGGAGCGGGAGTCAACGAATACATTCCATCAGCGGAAGCCCTGTGGAAGTGCTTCTGCAGGAGGGCTTTCTGCCCCCAAAATTGCCTCAGGGAAGTTGAGGGAGCTGCCAGAACTGTACATGGAGGATCATTCCCTCTGAGAAGCTGAAACGCTTGCCCAGATGCAACCATCGCCTTAGCTTAACGTTGAATTCCTCCTAGGATGTGTGGTTGTTTTCTTAAAACAAGTTTAATAGCAGCTTTGCACAGGGGACGAAGGAGATCATACACAGAAGACTTGAGTTCCACCCCTCTTGCTCCTGCCTTCTGTCCATACTTCTTAGATGTTGTGTGACGCAAAGTGACATACACAGAGACTATGAAATATCTGTCTCTGCTTATTTCCAGTTTCTGCTCTTGCTAATGGCTTCTCTTTCTCTTTTCGCTTCAGGGATCCACAGGACCTCGCCACACACTTCGGCACGATGACAGCCATCCTGGAACGGATCAGCACCTTGTCCGTCAGTGGACAGCAACTCCGCCGACTCCCAAAGCTCTTAGAAGAAGGCTTCCCCAAGATGCCTGGCACCGTCAAAGAATCGGATGTCCCTCAGCTCTTCCGGGAGCCGTACATCCAAGCTGGGTATCGCCCCACAGGGCAGCATTGGCGCTACTACTTCTTCAGCCTCTTCCAGAAGCACAACGAGGTGGTGAACGTCTGGACCCACCTGCTGGCCGCTTTGGCTGTGCTGCTGAGGTTTAATGTTTTTGCGGAAGCAGAGGAGTTGACTTTGGAAGTCCAGTCCCTGCCCCTCTTCCTCTTCGTCCTCTCCTCTGTCACGTATCTCACTTGCAGCCTCTTGGCTCATCTCTTGCAGTCCAAGTCCGAGATGTTCCACTACACCTTCTACTTTGTGGACTACGTTGGGGTCAGCGTCTACCAGTACGGAAGTGCCCTGGCCCATTTCTATTACAGCTCTGATCAAGCCTGGTATGACAAGTTCTGGCTCTTCTTCCTGCCGGCGGCTGCCTTCTGTGGGTGGCTGTCCTGCGCCGGCTGCTGCTACGCCAAGTACCGCTACCGACGCCCTTACCCCGTCATGAGGAAGGTGTGCCAGGTGATCCCAGCAGGGCTGGCCTTCATCTTGGACATCAGCCCCGTGGCGCACCGTGTGGTCATGTGCCACCTTGAAGGTTGCGAGGAGACGGCTGCCTGGTACCACACCTTCCAGATACTTTTCTTCCTCGTCAGTGCTTATTTCTTCTCCTGCCCGGTTCCCGAGAAGTACTTCCCAGGTTCCTGCGACATTGTTGGCCATGCCCACCAGATCTTCCACGCCTTCCTGGCCATCTGCACACTCTCCCAGCAGGAAGCCATCTTCCTGGATTACAAGAACAGGCGAGACATCTTCCGCAGGCGGCATGGACCCCTCTCCGTCATTCTGTCCTGCGGCTCCTTCTTTGGCTTAGTGGCTTGCAGTGCTGTCACCGCACACCTCCTGCAGCGCAGGATCAGGGTGGAGCTGGCCATAAAGGAATCCTGAGGGATCGCAGTGGGGACAGGGCTCAGACCCGGCCTGCTTGAAGGAAACCAGCAAAGATGAGCTGCGTATAAATACTGTATATAAGTAAATTAACAAAGGGAGTTGCCCCTATAAATTATAAACAAGGAATTGCTTGCAGTCTGGAACTACCATAAAAAATGCTGCCTTATGTCCTAAACATTTTATTTTTTTTACTGCAGTGTAATAGTTGCTGGCCAAAGAAGCTTTTTAGGCAGATGTTTCTGTCCTGAGTTACCTGCTGAAATTTGTATGTATGTCAAAGAGAAGTGGGAACGGATAAATAATATAAAAGGGAAGTACCACGGAATTGCTCATTTACAAAGGCACAATTCTAACTGAAATACTAAATCTGTGTCTGTCACAATGGATGTCAGGGTTCACGTACCTGAAAACCAAAAGTAGGAGTGTGTGTGTGTGTGGAGGGAATCACTGCATATAGCAAAGTAGCATGTCAGGGAGAAGACCAGACCAGACCAGACCTCATCTACTTGCCATGCTGCTGCAGGAGTTTTGTTTTTGTTATGGCAGGCATTTAATAGTTTGAATTGCTACCTGCAACTGGAGACAGCGCATCATAAATACAGATTTATGAACTCAGGAGAACTGGGTTGTAGTTCCAGGTATATGGTGAAGATTGACAGGGTTCAGGGACATAACCCAGTTTGGTCTGTTCCATTTTAGTTACCTGTGGCCTTGAGGCTTGAACTTCCTCCTGAGTTGTAAATTTCAGGAATAAATATTTTACATGTCAGAGATAGTGCAGACAGGAGTAATGTTTGGTCTCAGTGATCTGTTTACCACTCTGATTTAGGTATTTGTGAATTCACAGCTCTTTTGTGGGAGAGAGTGAGCCACCTTTTCTTCTAGTAAGATGCCCTGTACTAGTATGTCCAAATTCCGTTTTTCGTCTGTGGGTTCCTGCTTGTTTAATCACAGCAAACGATTCCCCCATAGCAAAAGAGAAACCTTCCTCTAGGTGTGTATCCTCCCCCCACGCCTCTGTGCCTCACCTCACCTCCTGAGTTGGTGAAGGGGAAGCAAGGTAATGTAGCCATACATGCAATTTTATCTTGCTCATATAATCTGTTGGCTCTCACATTTTTTCTTCCGCTGTTGAGATGTTTCAGATAGTGCAGCCAGCTTCCCTCTGCAACTCGCTTGAAGGATCTTGGGATGTGGAAAATAGGAGGGGAGAACATTTCAGCAGAAGAGATAGAAGAGAAAGGGAGGGGTGGGAGTGCATTTTGATGGGGTTCAGCTGGCTGTGAAGACTGGTTTTGACAGGAGCCCTATGACCATAAAATTGCCTTCTTCTCCATCACCCTCCTGGATCCTCTGATTATGCTCTGATTGTGAAGGTCTGTAGCTGCCATCTCTCTAGAAAATACAAGATCTTTTGTATCTTCCAAAGACTGTTATTTTTGTGTAGCCTAGTTCCTCCTTAGCCCATTTCTGTGGTCTCCACTGCACACTCCTGTTCAAATCAGCTGTCTGGGTAATGTGGTGAGACTTTTCTTCTCCCTTCTTTACCTTTACACATAGCCAGAGAGGGGCTGGCGATGTCTTCATCTGATGCACGTTGCCTGTTTGGCTTCCCCATGCCTGCAACCTCTCCCCACAGCTCCAAAGAAGCCGTCTTTGTTTGTGCAGTAGCTGTCTCAAATGTACACACCTCCGCTTAACCACAAAATTAACGTGACTTACGTTTTGAAATCAGATGGAAATTGGTTTGTAGAAAACTACAAGATAGATATGGATTGTAGCTAATGTCATGCACAGCTTCAAACACCAGCCATGGGAATGAACTGGAACCAGAGTAAATGTCATGTGTACACAGGCAGCCTAAGATATAGGAGCTTCAAACGCCCCATTCACTTTCAGCTGTTCCTGCTATCCTTCTACTCTGCATGGGGTGAGCTCTGGAACCTGTGTGTCTTTTGAGAATGAGATACAGTCGTACCTTGGAAGTCGAATGGAATCCATTCTGGAAGTCCGTTCAACTTCCAAAACATTTGAAAACCAAAGCACAGCTTCTGATTGGCTGCAGGAAGCTCCTGCAGCCAATAGGAAGCCTCTTCAAAAGTTTGGGTTCCAAAATAATGTTTGCAAACCGGAAAAATCTCTTCTGGGTTTGCGGCATTCGGGAGCCAAAACGTCTGAGTACCAAGGCATTCGGGATCCAAGGTACCACTGTAATGGTATTGAATTACTACCCCAGTCTTGCCCACCTCAAAAGGACACACAGATTTACCCTAATCATTGAAGGAAGGCCAGTTCGGCTGGATTTACAGATGCACCAGAATGAGGCAGTAAAGTCCTGAGAGGATAAGAGTAGACTGTATCACTTTAGACTGCATTACGTATATGTGTGTGTGTGTGTGTGTATATATATATATATATATATATATATATATATATATATATATTAAATGCACACAAGTACTACCCAGAATGATGTAGCCATCTTGCAGTGCTAGTTTAATATTTTGCACTGGTGTTTATTTTTTAAAAATAATTCCTATTTGCAGAGTAGTGGGTACCATACATTCTGCTACCTAATTCTTCTCCATAAGACACATATTGGACCAGATTAATAATGCACTGCAGGTGTCAACATCTTCTTAGTTGAAGCAAGGCTGGCGTGACTGATGGGTTTTGGTTTCACTGATAGTTTAGGGACCATGGTCTTCCATCTTCTCCTCTGTTCCTGTCCATCCCATAACCTCCCTCCTGGGCTCCAGCTTCACAGTGTATTTTAGGGACAGCTCCTTTGGAAGATGGGATTACCCATAATGGCCTGGCTTCTCCTTTTGGAAAACGGCAGCTAACTCTATCCCAGCTTCTCTTAGACAAACAGAAACATGCAGAAATTCAGCACTAGTACCCTTCATGAAAATTTAAAACAACGATAGAGAAAGAAACACTCAGGGATTGGTAATGAGATATGGAGCCATTCTTTCGTTAGAGCAATTTGAACACATGCTGAGCTTGACTGTGAACAAATATAACGGGAACCCAGTGAGTCTTGGGCCTAGGCAGGATGAGGCTGTGTTCAAAGCTTGGTTTCCTTGGGACCAGGTTTCTTTGTTGGTAGGGAATCAGCATGAAATATTAATTTCTCCTTTGGCTTGAAGGGTAGATTTTTGCATAAAATTGACTCCTGTACTGCTTGCTCTGCAGCAGTCAATGAGGCGTATCATTCAAACTCGGGTCACTGAGTCTAGGCGCACTTTCTGCCTTTGAAGCTGACGTTCTTGCTTTGTGCGCGACTCGGAATCACACGTGTAAAGTCAGACCCCCAGTTTCCAGCAAAATGTAATTTTCAACTGAGACAACTGATAGGCTCTGCTGATAGGCATCGCGTTATCTTCTAGCATGTCGCTGTACTTAAACGGTGTTAAACAGAACATGTGTATGTTCTGTATGTAATGTAAAACTCGGTAATAACAGTAAAAACTCAGTAATAACAGAAGATAATTTTTCCAAGCTACTTTTGAGCCTGAACAGTGCATATCTGAAAGCCATTCTGTTGTGCCAGAATATGGCAGAACTGGGATAGATTCTGGACAGTAACAATTCTTTTTTTTTTTTTTTATAATATCTTCATTCATTTTCAAATACAAATTTATATAACCAATATCAGAATTTATCACATAATCTTTTTTTTTACTTCCCCCAGTTTCTCTGCCAATCTTCCGTTTTGTTTATTTATTCACACATTTTCTAATTTTAATATTGCCTTTGAAATATAACCTCCCCAGTCTTATTCCCTTTTTTACAATATTCCTCATATTTTCACAGAACATCTTGAAAGCCTACAAGCGTTGTCTGTTCATCACATATACTTTTCAGATAATCTGTAAATTTTCCCCAGTCCTCGGTGAACTTCTGGTCTCGCAAATATCGAATCTTCCCCGTTAGTTTATCCAGATCTGCAAAGTCCGTCAATTTCAATCTCCATTCTTCAACCGTTGGTAATTCTTCCTGTTTCCATTTTTGGGCCATGAGTATTCTTGCTGCTGTTACTGCGCATTGGAAAAGTTTACAATCTTTTTTACATATTTCATTTCCTACAATTCCTAAAAGAAAAGCCTCCGGTTTCTTAACAAATGTATATTTCAACTTCTTTTTCAATCTGGACAGTAACAATTCAGATTGCACCAGGGCCCATAGGTGTGTCGTTTTCAAATGGTTCCCCTTTGTAAAATCTAAACATCTCCCTTTGCGCCGCAAACTAATACAGAATAAAGGAATGGGGTGTATTAAACCTTTGTCTCTGATGTGATGGTTTACTACATGTGATCTTTTTACACCATTGAGCATTCAAAAGGACGACTCAGCCCACTTTTGCAGGCCGAAGTAGTACAGTAGTATAAAGAGAATACACTTTATTCTCTGTAGCTCATGAATTTGGTGAAAGTGAGTTTGGCTTATGTAGTTTTTAAAAACAAGGCATTTAGTCTTAACGTTTCTGATTCAAGTGCACCTCTTGCTTGTTGTCACCAAAAGTTGTTAATACAGTATAAGATATTCAAATATGTGCTAAAATTATTTGAAGAATCCTTATCAGCTTGAAGTTTAATGCAGCCGATTTCACTTTTAAATTACCACAGATTGAAAACTAACCACCCAGAAAAAGGAACGCATGAAATGTCATGTTGGATATCTTTAAAATAAGAGAACTGATATGTTCATCATTCTGAACTGGTGGACTATATGAAAATTCTCAGTGATTTTAGACCACCACCTAGTGGTATAATAAACCAAGATTTTCTGATAGCTTTAAAACTTTGGACTTGAGATTTACACTTGAGGCTTGTCCCCACTTCTGCTTGTTCCATGTCTGGACAGCATGGATCCGAGCAGTTTCCCTTCTGGCCCTCTCCTTTCCTTTCTTTAGCTCTAAATCAGTGACCATCTGCAGAAAACCCAATTGCTGTTTGCTCCAATTGAGTGCTAAAGAGCAGTTTTCCTCAGAGGCAAGCAGCACGACAAAAGGAACTCTGAACAAGCCCTTGCAGAGCTACTTTATTTTAATTTAGTAGGAGGTTCCTTTATAAATACTAATTTGACCAAAGTTACTTTTCTATTATTATAAGTACTGTATGAAATACTAGTACTGTCCATGTCCCCCTCTCTGGGACTTCAAAAGTCACTTTCATAGCTCCTCATACTTCATACTTGGTTGGCCTAAAACCTGATATTAAAAGTGATGACCGAGTCCCATTTAATGTATTGAAAGGTTTGTGACTGGCATCATTGGGCCTAGAGATAAGCATGTACGAAGACTTCTTTATTACATTTAGCTTGAAAGAGCACTTTGAGGACCAATCAGGTGATTAAAGAACTTCGGTGCAATTGGTTATTCCCCAGATCCTCTTTAGCAACAATATCTTCCTCAGATACTTTCCATAATCAATTGCTGCCACTTCTTCTCTACATTTCCAAGGAGACTTAGGCAGGACAGATGTGTTAATTCAAAGGTTTGTTGACCGGTAAAGTAAAACTGATTATCTTCTATAGAACAATCAGACAGAAACCTGCAACTTTTACTTTGCAGACGCCATTACGTCTAGATGATCAACAGCAATTGAAAATGTAAGCCTATTTACAATAATACATGCTCACCAAGAATTGGGGGATGAGAATGTCATCTGCAGCCTCATACATTGTTGTTCGTGGGCTTGGGAAGGATATGAATTTAATAAATAAATAAATTTCAACTGTTCAGGTGAGGTGTTTAGGCAGAACAAGGGCTGAGTTATGTGAACTTATTTTTTCCAGTACATAATTAGAGGAGCACATGCTAGGTGCTTCTGGTGTGTTTTGTGTACTTATGCCTTTCAAGGGACGGTTTTTAATGATAATTTTAAAAAATACATTATAAATAAGGGAGGGGGGTTGTATTTTCTTTTTTCAACCAAGGGGTGTTAGTTTTGATACTGCACAAATGACTTCTCCTTGTTTATCTCCTGAAGTCTGTATTGTTCGGAACATTTGCACATTTATACTGTATTAACAAATGTTGAAGGGAATCAAGAATAAAAGTTGAGAAATTTAAAATAAATATTCCAGTCAGCTGTGTATTTTGTCACTGAATCTGAAAGAAAAGAGAAGACTCTTAGAGGAACTTATGGGAGAAATTGTTCCATGGGGTGGCTGGTTGGTGGGGAAGCAGCAAAGAACTCTGGCAGGATGGTGAGAATTGTCCTGGAAGCAATTTCACTTTCCATGGAAAGTGTCTTGTCTCTTTTCCTTGCAAATTAGGGAGGGGTGGGGGCGTCTCACTAACAATGCCATGCCACTTTCAAACTTCATCTACAAAAAGTTCAGAGTCATTTTTTAAAGAAATGCACTTAATCCCGTATTGTGCTATCCGGTCCTAAGCATTTTTTTCGTACAGAAGCACCTGCCACGATGCTAAAATTACACTGTAAACATTGGTGCCAACTCCTAGGGGTCGAGGTCTCTTCCGTGCCCCCCCCGGCCCAACATATTGGAGGGGGGCAACTACGATTCGAGGAAATGCAAGAAGCACACGACTTTTTTTGCTGGGAGGGAGCGGGAAGCAGGCGAAGGAGGAGGGGCTGCGCAAAGCGCGCGCAAGGAGGGGCGCTCCATCTCGGCGCGTCGCCGGTCGCCGAGGAAACGCACGCGTTGCCCGGCTGCGAACGGGGAAGGGAGCCGCCGCCCGGCCGCCGCTCGGCGCCATGAGCTCCCAGCCGGTGCAAGGGCTGCCCCTCCTGCCGGGCTCGTCGTTCCGGGACCCCACGGTGAGCACAGGCGCCCCGCCAGCCCCCGAGCCGCGCTCCTTCCCCGGGACGCGGGGCGCACAAAGCGCCCCTGCCTGCGCCCCGCTCGCCCCGCGGAAGGAGGGTCTTTGCGGGGAGCGGGGGGCTGAATGCCTGGCCCCAGGGCCGGATCGAGGTTGGATGGGGCCCTAAGCTGCTGGAGGTAATGGGGTTCTTTGTATGTCCAGCTGTCCTTTGTCAACAACCAATTGTCGCTGTTTTCTGTGTGGAATACAGTGGTACCTCCGGATACGAACAGGATCCATTCCGGAGCCCCGTTCGCATCTTGAAGTAAACGTAAGACGCGTCTGCGCATGTGTGGGTCGTGTTTCACCACTTCTGCGCATGACGTTGTTTTGTGCGTCTGCGCATGCGCGAGCGGAGAAACCCGCAAGTAACGCGCGAGGTTACTTTTGGGTCACCGCGGAGCGCAACCCGAAAATATTCATCCCACTGCTATTTCAACCGGAGGTGTGACTGTGTATGCTTTATGGTAATTTATGGACCTAAAGGTAAAGGGACCCCTGGCCATTAGGTCCAGTCGTGGAGGACTCTGGGGTTGCGGCGCTCATCTCACTTTATTGGCCGAGGGGCCGGTGTTTGTCCGCAGACAGCTTCTGGGTCATGTGGCCAGCATGACTAAGCTGCTTCTGGCGAACCAGAGCAGTGCACGGAAACACCGTTTACCTTCCCACCGGAGCGGTACCTATTTATCTACTTGCACTTCAATGTGCTTTCGAACTGCTAGGTTGGCAGGAGCAGGGACCGAGCAATGGGAGCTCATCCCGTCACGGGGATTCGAACCGCTGACTTTCTGATTGGCAAGCCCTAGGCTCAGTGGTGTACACCACAGCACCACCCGCATCCCCCTTAGCAAGTGTAAAGGTAAAGGGACCCCTGACCATTAGGTCCAGTCGCAGATGACTCGGGAGTTACGGCGCTCATCTCGCTTTATTGGCTGAGGGAGCCGGCGTACAGCTTCCAGGTCATGTGGCCAGCATGACTAAGCCGCTTCTGGCGAACCAGAGCAGCGCACGGAAACGCCGTTTACCTTCCCGCCAGAGCGGTACCTATTTATCTACTTGCACTTTGACATGCTTTCGAACTGCTAGGTGGGCAGGAGCAGGGACCAAGCAAGGGGAGCTCACCCCGTCATTGCGGGGATTTGAACCAAGTTCTCCACCATCCCTGGAACAGGGCATCCAACCCTCTGCATATTCCACCGTCTCCCCTCTCCTCTATGCAAAGCCAGATATCCAGGCCTCTTCAGAAACATCCACCCTCCCCATGGATCCCTGACCAGAAAACCCAAAAGGGTGTTTGTATTGTATTTCCTTCTCTCCCACTGGTCATGAATGTATCTACGTGCGAGGGTTGTTTGTTTGCAGTCTGCTCTGCGTTGCCTTGGGCAAGATAAAGTGACTAACAAATTTAATAAATAAAAATAATATAAGTAGTAGAGGAAGCCACACATTGGGACAGGGGGTGACATTCAGATTGTGGAAGAAGAAGGTTGAAGCGATTTAAAGTTTGAGAGGGAGAGGATTGTTTTTGTGTTTGGGAGAGTGGCATGCCTTAGGGACAACTCCATATCCCTGGAATGGATCCCGATCATCCTTCACTAAAGCGTTTGGAGGCGTCTCCTATAAATAAGCCACTTCTAAAGGCATTCAGCAGGTCTGCGTGACATTTTTGAGGCGCAAAATCCTTCCCCCCCATCTCCCGGCTGCATGGCTGGGAACTGGAGCACTCATGCAACTCCCACAATTTCATGCCAAGGATCACAGCATGTGCTCTGACCCTATCCCACTACGCAGGGTGTTCCCGCCCCCAGCCACTGTACATTATGCACCTTTGCTCAGCAATGACAGTGATCTGTCCCGCATCCGACTCTTGGTTTTCTTTCTTCCCTTAGAAAACTGCCTTTCACCGCTCTCAGACCTTGGGTTACAAGAATGGCTTTGCGTTTAAGCGGCTTCCAACCACAGGGATCGGTGGCCAACGGCTGCATGTCAACCAGTTGTCCCCAGCTGAACTGGATGAACTGGCCAACAAGAGACCCACTTTGACCTACGGCCAAGCCAAGCAAGCCCCACCTTCAGACTTCATCCCAGCCCATGTGGCTTTTGACAAAAAGGTACTGTTCAAAAACATCTCATTTCAGAAATGCCCAGTCCTGGAAAAGTGTCTGTTGGGAAGCTCAGGGAACAAAAGATTTTAGAAAACATTATTTTCAAATATGTCTTTGGCCCAAAACAACCAAAGCCTGGCTTGAAAAAGAAATTCTTTGCTTAGAAACCATGCTGTTTCAGTGTCCTAAGAGTTCTCCTAGAAGCTAGAAGTCCGAATAATTGGAAGAGATTAATGATGGCAAGAGAACTGATGAGCATATTCATGTTTCTGTTTTCAGAACTCTGCTGTGTGGACTAAACTAGGTGTGCAGGTGTCAGAGTTTTGTGTCAGAACTGAGTCACAGCTGAATCCCAGTCCAGAGGAGGAGGACAATTTAAAGTTTACTAAGGGCAAGTTCTTTCTGCCCATGTTTCCTTCCCCAATTGCCTCTTTCCAGCTGTTTTTCTCTCTCAAGAGGACTCCATGCATTTAAAGCATGTGATGCCCCCCAAAAGTATTCCAGAAATTGTATTTTTTTATGGGTGTTGGGAATTTCAGCTCTGAGAGGGGTAAACTGCAGTTTTACCCGGTTTATTTGGAGAAATCAAGTGCTTTAAATCTATGGTGTGTAGTTAGTTTAAGTCTGGAATTAACCTCCACAGAGCAAAAAAAACAGCTGGCGAGAAAATGTGGTTTTCTTCGCACCATGCAGATGATAAAATTATATGGTTTTATGAGAAAATCAGTACCTGTTTTCTGAGGTACTAATTTTTGATCAATATCCAGGTAGAATGCAAATTGGGATAGTCCATAGTATTAGGTGTTGTTTGAACAAACCACTGGCAGTATTTCTAAAACAAATTGGATAATAATATGAAAGCACAGGCATGTTTTTTCAGCAGCAGTTAAGGACTGATTAGCTGTTTATTGTTGGTATCTAGCAGTTAATTTATTAAAACGTTTCTACACTTATAGACAACCTTTCTCATTAAACCTTAATGCAGCTCGTATCAATATAAACAATATAATTAATTCAGTACACCCTATAATTGCACCTCGAACAAGCTCATTCTCCAGGATCACCTGTGCTGAGGAAAGAAAGTTATTGTTTTATTTTCTCCAAATTCCTCTTGGTTGAAAGACATTTAACCTCAGGGCCACATCTTAGGCCCACCTGACCTGTTTTCATAGGACTAAAGGGAATGGAGACCATTGGGCAGCTAGTTGCTGCCATTGGTTTCATGTTGGATGGAGCTTTCCTCCTGTTTCCAGAGACACCAAATCCTTTTATACCTCCTGCGTTTAGCATGTCCCCATGTGCTCCCGCTCTCACAGGATCCGCTCCCTGCAAGAGAAGGGCGTGCTGAATTTTTCAGCTTTTAAATTCCTAAAACCAGGGTTGCTAAAATTGTTGTACCATGGCTTGGGAATTCAAAAGGTATTTTGGTTACATTAATATGTTAGTTTTGTAAAATAATTTAGTTTAAGTAAAATGTGTGCAAAACGGCATAGAAATAAGTGCCAAATACTTTCAGTTATATCATGTATAAGAGCTTGGATGTTCCACCTCCTTTTGTGTGAGACAAGGGTTAAGATCTACCTCTGATAGAGAGCTTTGCATTCCCCCTTTTCTTTTTCTTTTTTGGTTGTTTTCTTTTTACCTAGATTAGTTTGTTTTTTATTGCATTGTATGTTGAAAAGTTTCAGTATTTTTTTTCTTTAAAAAGATTGCCAAGTATTTGCATTTATATTATATATTAATATTATTATCATTACTTATTTAGCATTACCTGATATTCTGAGAAGGTAAAATTTAAATTCTTTGGTTTTCCCAAAGCAGTTTATGTGCTTCTCCATCATATGTAGACTTACCAAGCTAAATGTTGTCCAAGCACAAAAATAATAGCAGGCTCAAAAACATACTTTTAAGAACCTTCACTGAAGAAATTTGCAAAAATTAAGTTTCACCTCCTAAAATGACACATTCTTCTGCAAGGGTGTCTCCTGCGATTTTACCATGAAAGAAATTCCTTGTGTCTCACGGGGCTCCTTTCCCCGCAGGTGCTGAAGTTTGACGGTTACTTTCAGGAAGATGTCCCCATATCTACGGAAGAGCATTTCCGCATCCGCCAAGTGGGCATTTATTATTACCTGGAAGACGATAGCATGTCTGTCATGGAGCCCATTGTGGAAAACTCTGGGATTCCCCAGGGCAAGTTCATCAAACGCCAACGTCTGCCCAAGAACGATCGCGGGGACCATTATCATTGGAAAGACCTGAACAGAGGAATCAACATCACTATCTATGGAAAGACCTTCCGGATCGTTGATTGTGATGCCTTCACACAGGTACTGGCACCTGGGCTGCTCATTTCCAGAACTGACTGGGGGAAAAGTAGGAAATGAGTCAATTGCAGTATTGCAATAGACATGTTACAAAACAGATAGAGAGGGAAACGTACATCTTTTGTCTCCCCTTTCAATTCATAGATTCTTTTTCACAGTTCATTTACATTTAGGGAGACACTTTTGTCATAGACATCTTGCAGTTGGGGGGAAATGAGGGGGAGAGAGAGGGGGGTAGAGAGAGGGGGGTTGTACTGTTCTTTCGTTCTGTTGCCTAGTGTTAGTGGTAGGGCAGGCATGGCCAAACTTGGCCCTCCAGCTGTTTTGGGACTACAATTCCCATCATCCCTGACCACTGGTCCTGTTAGCTAGGGATGATAGGAGTTGTAGTCCCTAAACAGCTGGAGGGCCAAGTTTGGCCATGCCTGTGGTAGGGGGTTGGGTCAACACCCCATGGGCAGGTCCTTGTTCATATATATTTTTATTTTTTGTCGATATTGTGATAGATCAGGGGGTTCCTGAGCTTGGTTGGTTGTGTTCTGTTAATTGCAATGTGGTTTGTTTTTATGTGTTTGGGGAGACAGATTGTTGGGTCAGTTAAGCCCCATTGATTTGTATGCTGTTGTCGTGTTGTGCTGTGTGATGAACAGGAACCACACTGGGGCGAAGGCATCCCCCTTTGTTTGTCCCTGTGCTAGTTTAAGTTTGTTGGTCAACTTTCCCATACATTTTGATACCGGTGGTCTGTCTGTGTTCCCTCTTGATAGGTCCTTCCAGTGTCTGGTCATGATGTTTCTGGCTGCTGATATTAAGTGACTCATGAGTTCCTTGTCTTGGATTAAACTGCCCCTTGGATGGAGATTTTGTAAATCGAAGCCCCTTTGCTGTTCTTCAGTTCCTTGCTGTCTTTAGCCCGGTATTAATGACATGGCTGTCTTTTCCTAGACTTTTCTGGAGAGCCAGGGAATAGAACTGAACCCTCCGGAGAGAATGATTTTTGACCCTTACACAGAGCTGCGTAAGATGCCTCTGCGCACATATGTCACACCCTCGGATTTCGACCAACTCAAGCAGTTTTTGGCCTTTGACAAGAAGGTGAGTCTCTGGTTTGTTCTATTTCAGATTCTTTCTAACAGACCTTTCTATATAATGATGATGATGATGATGATTAATACTACTACTACTACTACTACCAGTGGGACACGGGTGGCGCTGTGGGTAAAACCTCAGTGCCTAGGACTTGCCGATCGCATGGTCGGTGGTTCGAATCCCCACTGCGGGGTGAGCTCCCGTCGTTCGGTCCCAGCTCCTGCCCACCTAGCAGTTCGAAAGCACCCCTAAGTGCAAGTAGATAAATAGGTACCGCTTTCTAGCGGGAAGGTAAACAGCGTTTCCGTGTGCTGCTCTGGTGCCGGTTCGCCAGAGCAGCTTCGTCACGCTGGCCACGTGACCCGGAAGTGTCTGCGGACAGCGCTGGCTCCCGGCCTCTAGAGTGAGATGAGCGCACAACCCTAGAGTCTGTCAAGACTGGCCCGTACGGGCAGGGGTACCTTTACCTTTACTACTACCAGTAGTAGTAGTTATAATAATAATACACCGTAAATTCAAAGCAGGAAACTAGCCCCCTATGATAAAATCAAGAAAATAGCAATCAATAAAACATGTAAGTAAACAAAACAAGTAAAACAGGAGAAGATTAAGCACTAAAAAGGCAGTCTGAATAATAATTATAATTATAATAATGTGCCTGTATGAAATAGAGACTCTGTTTGCTCGCTCCTTCCTTCCTTCCTTCCTTCCTTCCTTCCTTCCTTCCTTCCTTCCTTCCTTCCTTCCTTCTTTCCTCCCTCCCTCTCCTTCCTTTATTTAGAACTTGGGGTTATTACTGGCATTCTCATATGATTTACACAGCTACCTTATACTAAGTCAGACCATCTACATCCATTCAGCATGTTTTAAACAGATTTTTATATGCATGTAGTTTTAATTCTATTAATGTTTGATTGTGTTTTATTTGTTGTTTTCCCTGTGCTTTTAGCAATACTTGGTTTAGCAATACTTGGTTTTTATCTGTAAGTTGCCTTTGAGCCCCACCAGGGGAAAAGGTGGGGTACAAATAAATTCTTCTTCATCATCATCTTCATCATCATCATCTAAGACTGCCTCCTCTGACTGCATCTTTTTCTTAGGGTCCCTGATCCCTGAGGGCCTTTTTCAGTGGAGGCTGAGATTCAGTGGGGCTGGGCAAAGTCTGTTCCCTCTCACCCTGAGTTCTGGCCCCTCCCGTGCCTTACAGGTCCTTCGCTTCTATGCCATGTGGGATGATACCGAGAGCATGTTTGGTGAGAACCGGCGTTTCATCATCCACTACTACTTGGCAGACGACACCGTGGAGGTCCGGGAGGTGCATGAGCGGAATGACGGCAGAGACCCTTTCCCTGTGCTGATAAGGCGCCAGCACCTGCCCAAAAAGCTTGCAGAGAAGAAAGGTAAAGGGCACCTGTGCTTAACCTTTTAGGGTTCATGTGTAAAAGGCATACTTAACTGGAAAAATTGGCGTGCAGAAGGTATGTGTGCAAGCAAGAGTATTTGGGTGCAGTGTGAATCCCATTAACATTTTGCATACCAGTAACACATTCAGTGCTATTTTTCTAGAAAAGGAGGTGCTGGAGTTCACCATTAACTTCTCCCTTGTTCTCTTAGAATGGCAATGGTGCTGGAGCTGAGCTCTGGTTAGCTCCGGCTGGAAAACAGCCCTGAAGGCATTAATATGGGAAAGTGGGAGCTTGATCTATGGCAGACAGTAGCCAGGATGAGAAGTATGTGTGAGGCTGGGAGAGGGCCCTTTTTCAGACAGTTTTGGTAGAATTAGACAGGTCTTCTAGCATGCAATGGGGTTAAAGCAGTTATCCA
Source organism: Podarcis raffonei (assembly GCF_027172205.1). Lineage (NCBI taxonomy): Eukaryota > Metazoa > Chordata > Lepidosauria > Squamata > Lacertidae > Podarcis > Podarcis raffonei. The sequence goes on from NC_070604.1 coordinate 5,021,216, forward strand.
CCATACCAGTTGAATGCCCTGTTTGGATCATATTGCTGTCTAAAGTCCTAAACATACTCTTGTCTTTCTGAAGGATGCTTGCTGCATTTTCTTTAGTTTTCTAAATATTGCCTGATGATACATTCTGAGATCCTTTGGAAATTACTTCCAGAGTTTAAGCATGATCGGTTTTGATCTGTTTAAAATTGCTTGTCCCATTTAAATTGCTGAGGCACTGAGGCTGCAGTGTTATCACCATTGCGACTGTTTGTCCCCGGAGATACCGTATTTTTCACTCTATAAGACACACCAGACCATAAGACGCACCTATTTTTGGAGGAGGAAAACAAGAAAAAAATATTCTGACTCGCACAGTGAAAGCAGCAATCCCTCTTGCTGTTCTAGCTTCTGGGATAGCTGCGCAGCCTGCATTCGCTCCATAAGACGCACACACATTTCCCCTTACTTTTAAGGAGGGGAAAAGTGCGTCTTATAGAGCGAAAAATACGGTAGTTTGTCCTTCTTTCGGCAGCTGAATACTCTCCTTCCTTAGGAGTAATCGGAGGCAGGACACATCTAACCCTCTTTCTTCCGCTAGGACCCTTCCCAACTTGTGTGCTGGAGATCTCTGATCAGGAGGTCCTGGAATGGTTCACGGCTAAAGATTTTGCCGTAGGCAAATCCACTACGCTCCTTGGGCGCTCTTTTTTCATCTATGATTGTGATGAGTTCACACGGCAGTTTTATCAGGATAAGTTTGGCATCACTGACTTCCATCCAGTCGATGTAAGGAAGCCGCCTCCGGAGGAAATCAAGCAGGTAATGGCAGGGAGCAGGAGGGGGAAGATGGAAGAGCGATCGGTGTTTGACTCAAGGCTAAGGCTCCAGTCCCTACCCTGCTTGCTTGCAAGGAAACTCAACTGAGTAAGGGGGCACCTTTGAAGGTGACCCGGAAACTGCAATTAATCCAGAATGCGGCAGCTAGACTGGGGACTGGGAGTGGCCGCCGGGATCACATAACACCAGTCCAGAGAGATCTGCATTGGCTCCTAGTACGTTTCCGAGCACAATTCAAAGTGTTGGTGCTGACCTTTAAAGCCCTAAACGGCCTCGGTCCTGTATACCTGAAGGAGCGTCTCCACCCCCATCGTTCAGCCCAGACACTGAGGTCCAGCGCCAAGGGCCTTCTGGTGGTTCCCTTATTGCGAGAAGTGAGGCTACAGGGAACCAGACAGAGGGTACTGTTTTTGGGGGGGACAGGAGGCGGGCAGGTGTGGAGGATTCCCTGGTCCTGAATGGGGTAACTGTGCCCCTGAAGGACCAGGTGCGCAGCCTGGGAGTCATTTTGGACTCACAGCTGTCCATGGAGGCACAGGTCAAATCTGTGTCCAGGGCAGCTGTTTACCAGCTCCATCTGGTACGTAGGCTGAGACCCTATCTGCCTGCGGACTGTCTCGCCAGAGTGGTGCATGCTCTGGTTATCTCCCGCTTGGATTACTGCAATGCGCTCTACGTGGGGCTACCTTTGAAGGTGACTCGGAAACTACAACTAATCCAGAATGCAGCAGCTAGACTGGTGACTGGGGGCGGCCGCCGAGACCATATAACACCGGTCTTGAAAGACCTACATTGGCTCCCAGTACGTTTCCGAGCACAATTCAAAGTGTTGGTGCTGACCTTTAAAGCCCTAAACGGCCTCGGTCCAGTATACCTGAAGGAGCGTCTCCACCCCCATCATTCTGCCCGGACGCTGAGGTCTAGCGCCGAGGGCCTTCTGGCGGTTCCCTCATTGCGAGAAGCAAAGCTACAGGGAACCAGGCAGAGGGCCTTCTCGGTAGTGGCGCCCGCCCTGTGGAATGCCCTTCCAGCAGATGTCAAAGAGATAAACAACTACCTGACATTCAGAAGACATCTTAAGGCAGCCCTGTTCAGGGAAGTTTTTAACGTGTGATATTTTATTGTATTTTTGGTTTTTATGGAAGCCGCCCAGAGTGGCTGGGGAGGCCCAGCCAGATGGGCGGGGTATAAATAATAAATTATTATTATTATTATTATTATAGGGCCTTCTCGGTAGTGGCACCCACCCTGTGGAACACCCTCCCTTCAGATGTCAAGGAAATAAGCAGTTATCCTATTTTTAAAAGACATCTGAAGGCAGCCCTGTTTAGGAAAGTTTTTTAATATTTAATGCTGTATTGTTTTTAACATGCGATTGGGAGCCGCCCAGAGTGGCTGGGGAAACTCAGCCAGATGGGTGGGTTATAAATAATATATTATTATTATTATTATTATTATTATTATTATTATTATTATTATTATTATTTGCAAACACCTCTCTGCTTATGGAGTCTTGGCAAGCCACAGCAACCATTCCTAGAGCATTCTGGTCCTTTTTTTAGTGGTTAGCTTAGCATTAGCTCTGCAGCCAAATGATTATGCATCTTTCCCCCATCAATGTTGAACCATATGTAGGTTCAAGATGGAGCCTCACAGGGGCTCTGCTAAGGCTGCACGCCAGAGAGACATCCTCACTCCCCCCCTCCCCAATTCAATTGGACAAACTGCATTTTCATGTTAAGTTGGAGGGTAGCCACCTCTAATAAGTATCTCATTCCAAAAATGGGATACTGATTGACAGCTGTTGGGAGATCATCCACTGTCATTAGCTCCCCTCAATAAAACTCAAATCAGCTCTCCAAGACAGACAGGGAGCGATCAGTTCTACAAAGGATGGTCTGCCAACTGACATAACACCAGAGATCTGACATCAGCAGAAACCTGGGGATGAAGTTAGCTGGGACACCTCAGAGGGTATTGACAGGGGACTGTCACACACCCCTGCATCTCTGCTGTAATGGAGGATAATGGTGATACAACAGAAGGTGCAAAGTGAATGAAGTCCACTCTATGATCTTGTGAAGAAAGTTGCAGAGCGTTGCATTATACTTCTTTATTTGTGACTTCTTTCCTCTGCAGGAAATCCCTCCGTACAACGGTTTTGGTTTCCTTGAAGACTCTCTCCAAAACTGCTTCAGTCTGATTCCTCAAGCGCCCAAGAAAAACGTTCTGAAGATGCTAGAGAACGACCGCAAAGTCTTGCGCTATGCAGTTAGGATGGTGAGATGTCCTGACGTGCTTTCTGGATGTTTTGGAGATTGGGTGTTCTCATCTCTAAGGGCAATCTTTCAAACCCCCAAATGGTTGGATTTTTGTGTAGCATGGAAGATTACTCCAAAAGTAGGAGTGTCATAGAATCATAGAATCATAGAATCATAGAGTTGGAAGAGACCACAAGGGCCATCGAGTCCAACCCCCTGCCAAGCAGGAAACACCATCAGAGCACTCCTGACATATGGTTGTCAAGCCTCTGCTTAAAGACCTCCAAAGAAGGAGACTCCACCACACTCCTTGGCAGCAAATTCCACTGTCGAACAGCTCTTACTGTCAGGAAGTTCTTCCTAATGTTTAGGTGGAATCTTCTTTCTTGTAGTTTGGATCCATTGCTCCGTGTCCGCTTCTCTGGAGCAGCAGAAAACAACCTTTCTCCCTCCTCTATGTGACATCCTTTTATATATTTGAACATGGCTATCATATCACCCCTTAACCTCCTCTTCTCCAGGCTAAACATGCCCAGCTCCCTTAGCCGTTCCTCATAAGGCATCGTTTCCAGGCCTTTGACCATTTTGGTTGCCCTCCTCTGGACACGTTCCAGTTTGTCAATGTCCTTCTTGAACTGTGGTGCCCAGAACTGGACACAGTACTCCAGGTGAGGTCTGACCAGAGCAGAATACAGTGGCACTATTACTTCCCTTGATCTAGATGCGATACTCCTATTGATGCAGCCCAGAATTGCATTGGCTTTTTTAGCTGCCACGTCACACTGTTGGCTCATGTCAAGTTTGTGGTCAACCAAGACTCCTAGATCCTTTTCACATGTAGTGCTCTCAAGCCAGGTGTCACCCATCTTGTATTTGTGCCTCTCATTTTTTTTGCCCAAGTGCAATACTTTACATTTCTCCCTGTTAAAATTCATCTTGTTTGTTTTGGCCCAGTTCTCTAATCTGTCAAGGTCGTTTTGAAGTGTGTTCCTGTCCTCTGGGGTGTTAGCCACCCCTCCCAGTTTGGTGTCATCTGCAAATTTGATCAGGATGCCCTTGAGTCCATCATCCAAGTCGTTGATAAAGATGTTGAATAAGACCGGGCCCAAGACAGAACCCTGTGGCACCCCACTAGTCACTCTTCTCCAGGATGAAGAGGAACCATTGATGAGCACCCTTTGGGTTCGGTCAGTCAGCCAGTTACAAATCCACTGAGTGGTAGCATAGTCAAGACCGCATTTTACCAGCTTCTTTACAAGAATATCATGGGGCACCTTGTCAAATGCCTTGCTGAAATCAAGGTAGGCTACATCCACTGCGTTCCCTTCATCTACCAGGCTTGTAATTCTGTCAAAAAACGAGATCAGGTTAGTCTGACATGACTTATTTTTCAGAAATCCATGCTGACTATTGGTGATCACAGCATTCCTTTCCAGGTGCTCACATACTGTTTGCTTAATGATCTGCTCCAGAATCTTCCCTGGTATTGATGTCAGACTGACTGGGCGGTAATTATTTGGGTCCTCTCTTTTCCCCTTTTTGAAAATAGGGACAACATTTGCCCTCCTCCAGTCTGCCGGGACTTCGCCTGTTCTCCAGGAATTCTCAAAGATGACTGCCAGTGGTTCTGAAATCACATCTGCCAGTTCTTTCAATACTCTTGGATGCAGTTCATCTGGCCCTGGAGACTTGAATACATCTAGACTAGCCAAGTATTCTTGTACTATCTCCTTAGTTATTCTGGGCTGTGTTTCCTCTGCTGAATCATTTGCTCCAAATTCTTCAGGTCGGGCATTGTTTTCTTTATCGGAGAAGACTGAGGCAAAGTGTCTGGGCAGGGGTGAAGCCTAAATGAGGCATAGGGGATGCTGCTTCACCTGGCCTGCTGCTGCTCGCTGGCTGGCTGGGGCAGAAGGGAACAGGCAGGTCACTGTGCCAGCCTGGAGCTGGCGCTGTGATCTGTCCCAGAATGGGCCTGATGCCAGCAAGTGAGGGCAGTGCCCTGGGCTCAGGACCTAGTAGATCAGAAGCCAGCTCAACCTCTGCCCAGCCTGGAATGCTCTGCCACACACAGGGATCCCTTCAGCAGGTGGGAGAGGGAGGTCCGTGCCAGCAGAGCGATGTTGGCATTACTCTGCAAGCAGAGGCCGTTGGGGCCGCATGGAGGGACATGCACCCTGCTGCCCAGTCTTGATGCAGATGGCATTTGGATTGCAGCATCCATTGATCAATCTACTCATTAAGTCGTAACGTTAATCCTTTTCATGATGCTTTCAACATCTCAGGGTATCGGTTTAGTGATGTTATTTCTTCATCAATGTACATGGCATTTAAAGCCAAGCAAAATTCCCTGTGCTGAGGAGTTTTAATCTGCAGCATAACAGTGAGGAGGCATTGAAGGAAGGAAAAGAGTAGCAGAGGCTGTGATAAAAGGTGGCACACATTCCTGCTGTATTGCCTTAGTAATGTCTCCCATTTTCCTCATTGCATCCTCAACCTTCTCAGCAAAGTCCAGCATCAGAACTACAGACCGTTAACAAACAACAGAGTTGACAACTGTTGAATTTACAAATGGAGACCCTGTTTTCTACAGGAACAGACTGTGAGAAATGTGCCTTGTCACGTCCTTTAGAGCCGTGGTTCCCACAGGGGGGCAATTTGATTTTTAAGGGGGGCAATTCAAGAATGAGTTATTAACAGTGAATGGCCTTTTAGGCTTCCTCCACGTGAATAGGAGTTCACTTTTTGAATAATAAGAATTATATCTCACGGGGAGGGGGGCATCAGGATTTTAGAGGTGCTTAGGTGGAGCATGGCTAAAAAAGAGGTTGGGAACCAGTGCTTCAGAGCCTTCTTAAGAGCCTTTCTGAATTCTTAGCTTTTTGGAAGCAGATTTTTAACCGACTCAGTTGTTTCCTGTCTGACAGAAGCAAACAGGGGTGTGTGTGTGTGCTGTGCTATATACCAGGACGGAGAGACAGACGGGATGGGGTGGGGGCGGCAGCACAGTTGGGGGGCAGTCAGGTGCGAGGTGCCATCCCAACCACACTGCCTGTTGCTGCTCCCAGTGCAGTGATCTCTGTATGTAATCTCTGCAGGAATCTCCCAATCCTGAAGACAGTAAGCGTCATTTTGTGCTCTCCTATTGCCTTGCCACCGACATGATGAGCATCTATGAGCGACCTATGCGCAATTCAGGAAGAATTGGAGGCAAATTCCTAGCCAAGACCAGGGTGTGCAAGCCAGGGTCCACTACAGACATTCCTGTTTACTATGAGCCAGCTGACTTCACCATTGGAGCCATGGTGGAAGGTGAGTAGAAGACAGCAGGTAAGTAAATTGGATGCTCTTATGTAGAAAACAGCAATGTTGCTGGTGTTTTCTGTGTTAGCTATCCAGAATGTCGTCTGCCTTTGCTATTGTGCTGGTCAATATCTTGGCATGCAGTTGAATAATAAATCTTGAAGTCATAATAGACCGTTTAGAAACGTTTTGTCCAATTTCCCTTGCATTCGTGAGGCACAATGTTTAAACCCAGCTAGCTCAGAACCAGCAAGCTGGCTAAAGCACTGCTGAACCCTTTGCTGAGGAATCAGAGTTCTTTAAGGTCTCTGACCTCCAGATCCCTTTTGCATTACCCTCTACATTGTAGGGAGAACAAAGCAATATGGAATCGAGACAGAAGCAGAAAATGCTGCCAGTCCATCCTTTGTTTTATCTCAGCAGAGGACTCACCAGAGAGCTGTAGAATCGGGCACCATTTTCTGCTCTCTGGTGGTTGTAGGCATGGAAGGTTCTGTTCTGAGTTTTGCTCTGGCCACTTTGCAGAGCGAAGGAGACTGCCAAGCTGCAGGATCAGATGAAAACTTTGGCACCTTGGACTGGACACTTACTCTTCAAAGAAAGCGCTCGATCGTCTGTGCAGCTCGTGCTTAATGGTGAACACTGGTTTCCTTTTCTTTCATTCCAGTGTTCAGCCACAGGTTCATCATCATAGATGCTGATTCATTTGTCCTGAAGTATATGGAAGGCAATTTGGAGAGTTTCCCACCAGCAGTTGTGCAGTCCATGAGGGATCACTTCGCACCTCGCCAGGCAGCAGCTGAGGCAGTAAAGAGGTGGGCGTTTAAAGAAAACCCATGCAAACGTTTCTCCAGACATCATTAGATTCTTCTTGGAAAGCTTCATTCCATGTTTCTTTGTGTGACGCTATCCATGCCCATCCTAGGGCCATTATATTCATTGTGCAGAATAAGGTCTCCGTCTTACATTATCACTACGGGGAGGGAATCATTGTAGCACAGTCCCTCGGACACTATGGAAGTACCATGAAAATCCTCAGGGAGCCTATACTACTCTTACTTTACTAGCTGTTGGGGAGTAAGAGTGGGAGAGAGCTTTTTCATTCATGGCCCGTCTTGTAGGCATCCAACTGGCTGCTGTGGGAATTGGGGTGCTAGTCTAGGTGGGCATTTTGCCTGATTTACTAGGGCATTTAAAATGAATCACAGAACAGTCCAACCCCTGAGGGAGTCCATTCCACTTCATACGCTTACGTTAGTTTCCCATCAATTCTAATCATGTCCATTCAAACATTTCCAGGGTGTGCGTGTCTTATTTTGAAGACTCTTAAAGGGTGCATGCTAAACTTTCTACCCTAATGGTGAGGGGTTTTCCTTTTTTACATGCAGGGTGCTATTTGCGTAGCTGTCAACTTTTTCCTTTTCTTGCGAGGAATCCTATTCGGAATAAGGGAATTTCCCTTTAAAAAAGGGAAATGTTGGCAGCTATGTGCTATTTGTTGCTGGGGAGCAATTCTCCACCTGCTGTCTCAAATTGTGAGTTGTAGAGGAAAGAAACAATATCTAGGAGGAAAATGAGAATATTTGGTCCTAGTTGTTTCAATGAACCAATATAGGAAACGGTTGGCTACTCTTGGTGTACCCTTGTTAGTCAAATGTGCAACTTCCCACTTTAGGAATTGTGCAGTTTAACCAGAACAGACAGAGGGAGAACAGAAAGCTTTGTCTAGCTGCAAAATAGAACCCGAAATTCCTACCTTACTCAGAATTCTGATAAATTTTGCCACAGCAGTGTTTACGATTCACAAGTCTTAACCATTTTCTCTTGTAGGTGGATTCACTAAAAATTCAGTAGATTAATCAGTGGGGCTGTCAGTTAGGAGCAAGCAACAACAAACCCTTTAAGATGGGACTTTCTGGCAGATTTCCTTTATTAAATAGTAATTTGAATGTCTTTGTTGAGGTTTCGCCAGTATGCAAATTCATCTAATTTTAAATCAGCTTCGCTAACAGGCTGGTGAATAAGGAACAACCAGTCTTGTGATGGGATGGTGAGCTGCTTGTGCGTAAAATCCCAGTCCCTCAGAGTTTGGCTAAGTCCACAAACCTCTGTCTCTGACGGAGCTCCTTAAGCATGGCTCCATCAGTCGCTCGTTGAATCGGACAGTGGGCGTTTACGGAACTTCTTCCAGCATAAAAGCTCCTTAACGGAAACGCGTCTTCTGGACTCTCGGCGTGACAGTTTCCGCCGAGGAGTGGGTGTCCCTACAGGAGGTCCTGAAACCTCCCCACTATTTTCGCTGGAAGTGTCTCTGAGCCCTCCCTCCGACTCACTTTCCCTTGGAACTCCACTTCTCCCCCTGCTGGTTCCCTCCTCAGCTGAATGGTCTCTCTCACCCTCTGTGAGCCCTTTCACCTCCTGCTCCTCAGATGGCAGTTCCCTGACAAGTCTGTTCATCTTCAAGGTGACAGCCCTAAAGATCTGTACGTAAGCCTTTCGAGATCATGGTAGCCAAGCCAGACAGGCTCGTGCACAACGGAGGAGGCGTACTTGCCGACTCGTGAAAGACGTTCCTCCCCCCCCCCCTTGTAGGTTAGCTTCAGATGAGCCTGACAAGCAGGAGCTGGATGCCCTGACTGAGCAGATACAGGAGCACATGAGGAGACATAACTACTTGCCAGACAGCAACATGCAGGCAGCCTTCCTCCAGCAAGACAAAGATGGCTCAGGGCTCCTCAGCAGAGAAGAATTCTGTGCCCTCTGTGACCACTTCAAAGTGCCTGTCGATGACCCCCTTTTCCAGAAGGTGAGGAGTAGGAATAGTCACAGCATCTGAACTTTGCCAAGAAAGCCACGGCAGCGATTTGCACTAACCTGACCACTTGTCTGGTGCACACGTATCCTCATGAATTCAGTGGCACTCACTTCCGAGTCCGTTTTCGTCATATCGTATGCCAACATTAGGACAAGGGCAGGCAATGTGGTCAGCAGCAGGGGCCGCGATGGAATCATAAAACAAGAGCAAATAGCAGCACTGCTTTCTTGAATAGAATTTGTAATGTACTTCTGGTACAGTGCTAGTTTCCTCTTCACTGTTGGTGAACAGTGAAGAGTCTGGGAACAAGCCAAAACCAACAGTGACAGTAAAGTATTCATGACCTTTGGGTTACAGTGGTACCTCGGGTTACAGACAGTTCAGGTTACAGACTCCGCTAACCCAGAAATAGTACCTCGGGTTAAGAACTTCGCTTCAGGATGAGAACAGAAATCACATGGCAGCAACGGAAGGCCCTATTAGCTAAAGTGGTGCTTCAGGTTAAGAATGGTTTCAGGTTAAGAACGGACCTCCAGAACAAATGAAGTTCTTAACCCGGGGTACCACTGTACTTTTATTTTTAAAATAAATAAATAGTAGATAATGAGTGAACAAAGCTTACTCTTTGCTGCCATGTTGGAAGTGTCCTTAGCCTTAGATCTGTTGACAATTCAAGTTGCAGTAATTAGAATTGGCATAAATTTAGGAGAGGGTATCCCTCACTCGGTGAGGTGTATTGCATGTTTTCTCAGATGCCATTTGCCTAATTTCTCCTAGGAAATTAAAAGTAGCGATCCTTGGGATTTTTTGGATATGGGTTCCTTCCACACCAGCCCTTTTCTCTTGAATTGCCCTCTGTGGCTCACTCACTTTTTTACAGTATCCACATTGTTGTGAACTCTTTGGATTTAAGTGGTTTTTGGAGGTGCTGTTTTTTCAGACCTCACTTGTGGTGATTTGGGGGGGGTGTGGAATACAAAGCAATTGCACTACTAGCCTGACCCACTCTTTTCAGGGTTTCTGTTGGTGACAAACTATTTCTCACCCTGTGGAACCACATTTGTTCTTGAATATCAGATACATTACAAACTGCCCTTCTAGTGAAATGGTAATATTACCAGATTTTTTCAGCTACTTGACTTTCCTTCCTTTTCTCTTCCAGCTGATCGCCCTTTGTTCCCATGGTGAAAACCAGATCAGATACCCCAACTTTCTCAGAGTTTTCGAGGGGTGAACACCAAAAGGTATAAGCAGCAGCAGCAGCAGCAGCAAGAGGCACTTTTGCATATAGATCAACATGGATTAAACTGAGCTAATTCTTGTGCACTTGCTCTTGTCTCTTTTCCCTTCCATCCTGCAAACCTGGCAGAAATGGACATCACTGCACGGTCATTCCAGTTGAATACCTTAAACCTTCCGAGAAAGAGCTCCAAAATTATAATCACACTAGATAGATATTGGGGGGGGGGTAGGGAGAGGCCTTTGGACCTAGATGCGGAAAGTCATAAACCCTTTTACTTTAAAAGGTAAAGGTAAAGGGACCCCTGACCATTAGGTCCAGCTGTGGCCAACTCTGGGGTTGCGGTGCTCATCTCGCCTTATTGGCCAAGGGAGCCGGCATACAGCTTCCGGGTCATGTGGCCAGCATGACTAAGCTGCTTCTAGTGAACCAGAGCAGCACACGGAAACAATGTTTACCTTCCCACCAGAGCGGTACCTATTTATCTACTTGCACTTTGGCATGCTTTCAAACTGCTAGGTTGACAGGAGCTGGGACTGAACAACAGGAGCTCACCCCGTCATCGCGGGGATTTGAACCGACCTTCTGATTGGCAAGCCCTAGAGCCTCTGTGGTTTAACCCACAGCACCACCCACGTCCTTTTACTTTACTATGCCACTTACCACAACTAATTAGATTTTCTACTCCAGAAGTGACCCCATGTCTGCTGTTTAGCAACATCCCCCTGTAATGACCCACATTTGCTGTTTGATTGGCAAGGGGGTGCAAAGGGGAGACTATTCAAACGTGAAGTAATTTGTAGCTGCGGTCTGGTCAGGGCTGCCTGGGACGTTTTGCCGCTAGAGGAAAAACAGGTTATCTACCACCTTGCAATCTCTTCCACCACTGGTCGCCTACTGGGGTGTGCAATGCCCACCCCCCACTGTCTGGGGTCACATGGGTGGTTCTGGCCCTGCTATGAACCACAATACATCCGAGCAGTGCTTTTTTTCTAGGGGGACGCAGACCCCTAAACATTTTGTGAATCTAGGTTTGGCCTCATTGAGGGGCAGCAATATGATTAGGAAAATGAGAGCACCCCTAAACATTTTTTTAAAAGAAAAAAAGCACTGCATCCGAGTGCTCCTAGGACCTTTGTGGCAAAGGGCAGTACCAGTTTAATATCCTCCCCTTTCTCCAAGGAGCACAAGATGGCATAAATGGCTCTTTTCCTTATCCCCATTTTATCGTCAGCCTAGCCCTATGAGGTGGTTTATCTACAAGACCCAGTCACGTTTCAAAGCTCCATAGATCAACGTCCTTTGTAGACCGCGGTAGTGTGTCTAACTGTGGGCCATCTGAAGAGTTGCCTTACACACAGTGTGACTGTCTCAGAGGTAAAGGTAAAGGGACCCCTGACCATTAGGTCCAGTTGTGGCCGACTCTGGGGTTGCGGCGCTCATCTCGCTTTATTGGCCGAGGGAGCCGGCGTACAGCTTCCGGGTCATGTGGCCAGCATGACTAAGCCGCTTCTGGCGAACCAGAGCAGCGCATGGAAATGCCATTTACCTTCCCGCCGGAGCGGTACCTATTTATCTACTTGCACTTTGACGTGCTTTCGAACTGCTAGGTTGGCAGGAGCTGGGACAGAGCAACGGGAGCTCACCTCGTCGCAGGGATTCGAACCGCCAACCTTCTGATCGGCAAGTCCTAGGCTCTGTGGTTTAACCTACAGCGCCACCTGCGTCCCTCTGTCTCAGAGGACTTTCCTGCTAAAAGAGCCTGCCGGTTTCAGCCCATGGATTTCAAGCAAGAGTCTGGGGAGGTAGCAAGGACTTAAACCAGGACATTTCTACAGCCAACCTCCCCAAAATGTCCAGTCTGCACCTCCAGCTTAGTCAGACAAACTGCAGACTGAACTTTCCATGCCTGGCCTCACAACAAAGGAGACTGATGTCAAGCCAACGCATGTTAGTGGTGAATGCACGCGCACGAGTTCTTGAGATCTTTCTATGCCTTTTTATTTCAGAAAATATTGTGTCACAGATAGCTTTGATAAAAGTTGTTCCAACAACAAAAATTAATACATACTTTAAGGTTTTCAATGGTATAAGGGGAAAAATAATTGACAAGGAATTCCTGAACAAAGTTGTCCTCTCCTTCCCACCCCTCCAGAGCTATCAAGATGAAATGTGAAAAACGGAAGAACAGGCATTTTATTTCAGCTTCCTGACTTAAATTTGGTCCATAATATTAACACAAACCCCGCCACAACAGGCACACATTCAACACCATATTCTGTTGTATACTTTGCAACAATTCTGACGTAGTTGTGCACTTGGGATAATAAAGGCTACACTTCTGGAAGACACAAAATCAGGAATAGAGGTAACTGATTTTTACCTGTAGTAGTAGATGTGTTTTACGTAGCATTTACCTTTTGTTCGAAAATTGCCCACAGAACACGTAAGGATTGTGTGGGCAGAAGAGTTAAAGGGAATTATGTTTTCCTAACCGCTTTACCAGATAGGCACTTTAAAAACAAGCAAAACCTAAGCTATTTTAAAGAATACAAATTTTAATGCCCTGCTGTAAAAATACCAATACATGAGCTTTGGAACGTTTGTGGTTAGACCTGCAATATATTGCTCCACAACTTCTGATCTACCTAGGACATGAGGGGCAGGAAAAGGACTGTGAGGTTACCTCTCTCAACCCAGAACAGGTAACAGGATAACTCCCCACCTGGGCAAAAAGTAATAATAAAAAAAACCATCACATTAGATAAACGATTGCCCTATTTCCTCCTCCCAGAGTCAGAGCACTCACAAGGGACCACAAATCTAGGTGAGCTTTTTATTGCCCAGTCTGGGAGGAAAATCACGGGACAAGGAGGGGTGTTAACACTAAACCAAGTAGCTATGAGCTCAGTGCTATGTGGGATAGCCTTTTCCTAGCTGAAGGCACCCTCAAGGTCAAAATGCGCTTGGGGTGTTGTTTAATTATGCTTCGGTGGGTGGGGGGCTCTGAAAAAGACATGCACTGCAGCTGCTGAGATGGCAATCTGAAGCAGACCACCAACACAGGGGAGACAGAGTTGGGGCTTGGCCCCCACTTTGAGAGGCACCCTTTTCTTTCCCTTTTTCAGGGTGTTTTTCAGCAAAAAGGCAGAGCTAAGGAAACCTACACACACAGCTTCTGCTTCAAACTGCAGCCTCAGTGAGCGATTGCATTAAAAACATACACACAAAAGAACATAACTATACATAACACCTAGTTCTGTTCTCAGTCGTCACAAAAGGACCATAAGAACAAAATGAACGAGACTCCTTGCAGCTTCTGCATAAAGTTTCAGAATGAAAGCTAGTTGTCTAGAATTAAAAGCAGGCAACTGAATCAGGTCTGCTGTGGAACTAAGAGTACATGTTTGCGTACTGAGGCTTGTGCTGTAATACAGCAGAGACACTTTCCATTAAGGTACTTACTAAGGAACACCTACCGATAGTATAAAAAAAGGCATAGAAAATTGAGGCAATGTGTTCAGCAAAAGCTGTCCCTTTTATGACTAGCTAAACTGGTGTACAAATGTCGGGGGGACGACACTACATGGAGAGACATACAGAAGAAAGGTACAAAAGGCTACGTGGCAATGTAAGGCACTTGTATTGTTCTGCAATATGCTACACGGTGGCTTGACAACTTTGTGCAGGAGGAAGCAAGGTTGTGCAGGCTGCTTTGTGCACCTTTTAAAAGTGATCCTCTGAGCTGCCTTGGAAGACATATGGCGCCGGTTGCTGCAAAGTCACGGCAGCTCTATTTGGTGACGGTGGGTTGTGCTGCAGCAGCTTGGAGTCTAGCACAACAAAGTAAGGAGAGTTCCCAACTTAAAACAGTGGTGTCTCTCTTTGGAACAGTGTCCAACCATGCTAAGGAAGGTGTTGGGCAGAAGGAAGGCAGGCCTGGCTCCCATTAGGCTCAACCAACAGAGAGAAGCCTTCACAGCTGCGTCCTGTTGGCTCAGCCCACTTCGCCTGACCTGCTTATAGCACCATGGTCCACCCAGCAGCGCCCTTCACTCCTATTCAAAACAATATACAGATGAGGTATATTTGGGACTCAACAAGGAGCGACAGGCACACGCGGGTAAGTTTGGCTTCGGCTCAGAATGTCCCTTGTCTGGACATCCCAGGTTTTGGAGGAAAGGGAAACTGATGTCTCCAGGTACGCTCCCAAGTAGCGCCAACAAGGGAACAAGAGTGTTTCAACTCCTCATACTTGGCAACGTTCCCAAAAGCTGTGCAACCGGTGGCCAAGCAAGCTCAACCAAGCCCTGCCTTGGCTGCCCCTCTGTTTTACTGTCCTGGAACATGAGATAAAAACACAGCTTGGTGGGTTAAAAGTTACGCCGACTCAACTGAAGGACACTACGGGATAAGGACGTGTGCACAAAAATAGAAAGCTGGAAATGAAATCTGCACCAGTTACTATAAAAGATCCCATTTGGGGGGCGGGGGCGGGAAATATTTAAAATAATAAACCAGGCATCTGGTGGCTTGAACGCGGCGAAGAACCACCCGGTCACTCGCTCGCTGTGAAGGGCTGCTGAACAAGCTGCCACTCCCTAGCCGGTGTCAACCCTTTGCAGAAGCCTCCTTAGCATGCATAAATCGGGAGGAAATGCTGTTGGGATCAAGAATGCAGCAGAGAATGGCACAGGGGAACATCCACCACCATTTATGGCACAGGAGAATGGACGCTTCAAGCCCCCAGTGTCTGAGGCACGAGGTTTCTACGTAGCACTTGCTGGAAACGGCAGCTGGGCTCCAGTCCTGCTTGCAGGCTTCCCAGGGGCACCTGGCTGAGAATGCTGGACTCAATGGACCACAGGGCTATAGGGCATAAGATGCTCTTATGTTCTTAAAACACGTGCAAGGTGATCCAGTTGCACTGGGGGCAAAGGCAAGTCCCAAAACCCTGGCGACTGAGGCAGACACAACTGCACTAAGGAGGACAGCGGGTACCGTTCCCTGAAAACCAAAAAGGGTAGCAGTACAAAGAAGCTGTCAGTTCTTCTTGGGTGAAGGACCTATTCCCTCTCCCAGAATATGCTTCTCACTGTTAGTTCCACTTCAACAAAAAGAGGAAATGTAGCAGTTAGAGAAGGGTGGCCCCCGAGGTAGACTGTACACTGAGTGCCCCCACCAGCTTTGAGAATAGGTGACAGTAGATGGAAAGCAGTTTCACCCATGAGAGAGATTTCCTCTCACCGCATTCATAATACACCCACGTATTAAAGGTTAGGAACTGTACAGCATTCTGTGTGGAAGAAACCTATGTAGCCTTAGAAGAACACCATTCTCAGGAGCTGCAAAGAGCAGCCAGAGTGGAAATGGGTTCAGATCCCCTTGGACAAAACTTGTGAAAAAGTAGGGGGGTGGGGACGCCTGAAAAACAGAAGGCTACGGTTGCCATCCTAAAGACACTCGCTAGGGAAGAACAAGAGGCTTACTTCGGAGCAAACTTGCACTGAATATGCTGTACAGGCAATAATATTGCTGTCCTATGTTGGTATGGATGGACCACTTGAACATGACAGACCCAGTAATAAAGATTACACCAACACTTCATGAAGGAAACTTGCTGCAGAGGAAACAAAGGCATGAGGAAACTGTCCGCTTGTTAAGTAAGGAGGTCACAGACCACCCACAGACGTCTGCCCTGATCTGCTATTTCAGTGAGCAGTGAATCTTCTCCCTGGACTAAGGCACAGTCGGCTGAGGATGATTCTCAAGGCCTGGGGAGATGCAAAGCATGTCTGACACATACCAAGCTGCCAGGCCAGCAGGTCTATTTGTTGGTGTTTCAGGAGAATGCAGTAAATTCTATTTTCGGCTAAGAGGAAGCAGTATTGGAGAGAAACTGCGTGCATCTGTCCCCTTCTCCAGAATGCAGCTGGCTAAAATTTCAGTCTCTGCGAATAGTCATAGCACAACCCAAAAGTTACATACATACTAAATTATGTTTGTGCACTTCGCCATCTTGTTGTGAAGGCCTGGCACATTCTAAACGCTCTGCTAAGATTACTAGATATGTAACAGAATTAGGAAATGCAGGCAGAGAAGGGACCTTAGAGGTTTGCTCCATTTCCCCCTCCAATGCCATTTCCCACAAACTCGCTGTGCAAGAGTGCATTGTCTGAAGGGGACAAACCTCCACATACTAGCCAAATGTTCTATTGTCCCGGCAACGAAGCAAATCATGTCCTACAGACGCCACCTCTCCAAACCACGAGCTCCGGCGAGAGTGAGGTGGGTGATACTAAGGGAATGGGATTCCAAGGAATAATCGTTTACAAAAACATCTATGGGTGCAGGAAAAGCAGCAAGAATACATTGGAGGACAGATTAAAATGAGCAAAAAGAAAATACACTGGCTGAGGAAGGGGTTTGGTGTTCTGAAGCCCCGCTGCGGATGGAGAGGGGCTTTTTGGTTACTGCAAACTGTCTGGAGGCAGAGAGAGGGGGGGAAAGAGCTTTTCGGTGGTACGTTGAGTCAAGCCGTTTGAAACCGGGCTTGGTGAAGACACAAGCTGCTTCTTATTCCCAGAGTCCTTAGTCTCGCATTTTCCATTTCCTCCTCCAAGATTCCTTGAAGACTGTGCTTTGGCTCTAGGGAGACTTGATTTTCTTGGTCCGCGGCGACGTACCATTTTCTGCTTTCACCACTCCGTTTTCATGGTAGCCTGAGGTGTGGGGAGAAGGAGAAAATGGTATTTTAATAAAAGGCTTCAATAGGTACTTGTACAAGCCTTTTAAAGACTCAAAGAATGGAGTCTGGAATGCTGTATTTAATACTACAGTTGTAGGGTGAAGGCAGTGCCTGCCACCCCCCTCAGCTAACTCTGACATTGTCCCCTGGGGTTTTCCGAAGCCACAAGTATGGGGTTTGGTGGTATGAGCAGAACTGCTCTACAGGAAACATAGCTGAGGCTCCTGGCAGATTTATCCTATGATGGCTTAACTGGTCATATTCTACCATCCCTCCAAAGATCCAGCAGTAGCTCACCTATGGCTCTCACGAATCCACCTATTCAGGAAATTTGCAGTGCCAAAAAAAAATTGCTTGGGCAGCAGCATGTGAACCAAAGACTATTATCTTGCCCGTTAGACCCCAGGGAGTGACTGGGTGAGATGGGGGGGGAGCTGCAATAGGTGTCTCTGGGCCACTAATCCTCCCCCCCCAAAATATGTGTGTTCTAGCTGCAGCAGCTGCTTGGGACCCAGCCAGGTCTGGCCTGTTTCAGAAGAGCTCATTGTACAGACCAGAAAAAGCCACTATTGTCTACTAGCTGCCTAAACGAGAAGAGTTGCCCAATTAAAACAACCCAAGCCGCTTATTCCTATATATCTTAACAAATTAACCAGATCTGCATATATTAGGCATATAAAAGAACAACATGTGTCACAGCAACAGGTATTAGCCCAGAAGAGGAGTCTCCCACATTCTTTTTAACACAGAAGATGAAGGTTAATTCTGTGTCCAGGGCGGCTGTCTACCAGCTCCACCTGGTACGAAGGCTGAGACCCTACCTGCCCGCGGACTGTCTCGCCAGAGTGGTGCATGCTCTAGTTATCTCCCGCTTGGACTACTGCAATATGCTCTACGTGGGGCTACCTTTGAAGGTGACCCAGAAACTGCAATTAATCCAGAATGCGGCAGCTAGGCTGGGGACTGGGAGTGGCCGCCTGGACCACATAACACCGGTCTTGAAAGAACTACATTGGCTCCCAGTACGTTTCCGAGCACAATTCAAAGTTTTGGTGCTGACCTTTAAAGCCCTAAACGGCCTCGGTCCTGTATACCTGAAGGAGCGTCTCCACCCCCATCGTTCAGCCCAGACACTGAGGTCCAGCGCCGAGGGCCTTCTGGCGGTTCCCTCATTGCGAGAAGTGAGGTTACAGGGAACCAGGCAGAGGGCCTTCTTGGTGGTGGCACCTGCCCTGTGGAACGCCCTCCTGTCAGATGTCAAGGAAATAAGCAGCTATCTTATCTTTAAAAGACATCTGAAGGCAGCCCTGTTTAGGAAAGTTTTTAATATTTAATGCTGTATTGTTTTTAACACTTGATTGGAAGCCACCCAGAAACTCATCCAGATGGGCGGGGTATAAATAATAAATAATAATAATAATTATTATTATTATTATTAATATTATTATTATTATTCCTGCTTCTTTTCGTTCTTGATGAGTATTTTTAAATATATATATTTTCTGCTGCCCAATTAATCTTTTCCTCCCAGCTGAACAATATATATATTTTAAGAAACTGATTAATCTGACCACACAGTCAGCTACACACTAGAGCTAAGGCACATCGCAAGCTGCTTCTCACACCAAGTAGGGCCCCTGCTCCCTCTTGCTCAGTACTGCCTGCGCTGAGCGGAAGCCCCTCTGCAGGCTTCCAGGCAAGCCGCCTCTCGGAGGGGATGCAGTGCACACGCTCGCCCACACAGCGCTCAGAGCTCAAACCAGACACGGGTGTGATGCCCCAGCAGGATGCTCACCTGACTCCCTTTTTATGGTCTTCAGCTGCTGCTTGCCATGGGTGGCGGCCGCAGCCGCAGCGGCTTTTTTCCTAGCGCTCTGCTCATTCCAGTACTCCCGCCAGCGCCGCAGCTGAAAGTGGATGAAGCGCCACATCATCCAGGCCTGTGAGAAGCACACCAGAAGCAGGACGCACATCCTGGGGGAAGCAAGCAAGGGAAGGCAGGCTGTGACTGAGCGAGGAGCCGGCCGGCTTCAAAGGGGCGCCCCGGGGAGTGAAAGAGGCTGCCGATTTAAACACCTGCCTTTCCGTATCAAAAGCCCTGGGGAAACCTAGACTGAGGGCTGGCACACCCAGGTCATCAACTCTGCCACTGCCCATCTTGGGCTGGTGGGCATGCGCATTTTGCTTTGATCCACAGCCAGATCTCAGACGGCGCTGTGTGAAAAAAATCTTGAAGATAACGGTGAACAGCTTCATTCAGAGGACTCATTTCCAGGGAGAAGCTATTTGTGCTTGTTTACCCTGAGAACAGGGACGCGGGTGGCGCTGTGGGTTAAAGCCTCAGCGCCTAGGACTTGCTGATCGAAAGGTCGGCGGTTCGAATCCCCGCGGCGGGGTGCGCTCCCGTTGCTCGGTCCCAGCGCCTGCCAACCTAGCAGTTCGAAAGCACCCCCGGGTGCAAGTAGATAAATAGGGACCGCTTACTAGCGGGAAGGTAAACGGCGTTCCGTGTGCTGCGCTGGCTCGCCAGATGCAGCTTGTCACGCTGGCCACGTGACCTGGAAGTGTCTGCGGACAGCGCTGGCCCCCCGGCCTATAGAGTGAGATGGGCGCACAACCCTAGAGTCTGGCAAGACTGGCCCGTACGGGCAGGGGTACCTTTACCTTTACCTTTACCCTGAGAACAAGGAACGGGGGTGGCACTGTGGTTTAAACCGCAGAGCCTAGGGCTTGCCGATCAGAAGGTCGGCAGTTCGAATCCCCGCAATGGGGTGAGCTCCCGTTGCTCGGTCCCTGCTCCTGCCTAGCAGTTCAAAAGGACATCAAAGTGTAAGTAGATAAATAGCTACTGCTCTGGCAGGAAGGTAAACGGCGTTTCCGTGCGCTGCTCTGGTTCGCCAGAAGCGGCTTAGTCATGCTGGCCACATGACCCGGAAGCTGTACACCGGCTCCCTCGGCCAGTAAAGCGAGATGAGCACCACAACCCCAGAGTCGGTCATAACTGGACCTAATGGTCAGGGGTCCGTTTACCTTTACCCCGAGAACAAGGGACGCGGGTGGCACTGTGGTCTAAACCGCAGAGCCTAGGGCTTGCCGATCAGAAGGTTGGCGGTTCAAATCCCCGCAACGGGGTGAGCTTCTGTTGCTCAGTCTCTGCTGCCAGCCTAGCAGTTCGAAAGCACATCAAAGTGCAAGTAGATAAATAGGTACCGCTCTGGCAGGAAGGTAAACAGCGTTTCCGTGAGCTGTTCTGGTTCGCCGTAAGCAGCTTAGTCATGCTGGCCACATGACCCAGAAGCTGCACGCCGGCTCCCTCAGCCAATAAAGCGAGATGAGCACCACAACCCCAGAGTCGGCCACGACTGGACCTAATGGTCAGGGGTCCCTTTACCTTTACCCTGAGAACACCAGAAGCTTCAGCTAGACTGGTGCCCCATTCAGGCATTATGTTACCCTCGGGTAACGTAAACTTCGGGTTCGTTACCGGCAAACCCGGAAGTGTTTTGCCGTGCACGCATGTGCAGAAGCGGTCTACCGCCATGTGCACATGTGCAGAAGCAGCACTTCTGGTAGCGAAAACTTTGGGATACGGCCGGACCTCCGGAACGGATCCCGTTCGCAACCGAAGGTACCACTGTATATTCTAAACAAACCCATGGCACCTCTCTTATGGCTACAGGCACAGTCAAGTACTAGTTAAGGGGGATTTCTAACAGGTGCCCACTGCAGTCAACGCTGGTGCCAATTTAACACTTAAACGTGTTTAAAACCCGCAGGGGAAAGGGAAGACACAAATCCTGTACTTTATGCCGTGGGAAAGAGATGGGAGCTGGACTGACTGGGAGGGAACTGTACTGCTCTCATGCATTACTTCTGCACCAGGCCTAAAGAGATGGTGCCCTGAACTCATCCAGCACCCCTGTCCTTGGGCTTTCCTTTGCTCACCTCCCAGAAACAAAATGCGCCTGAGCCTTACCTGAAAAGTAAAGTGTTGAAGTTTCCTTTCTCGGGGTCAAACGCCTGGTTCTCCACTCGAGCCAGCCCAAAGCCAATGACCAGCACGGATAGGGTGAGGGTGAAGAGCCGGGAAACGACAAACACCACTGCCCAAGCATTAAACCTTGTGGAATTAAACAGGAGACCATTCGACATTTCAAAAGGGGGATACTTGCCATGCCTCTTAGGTGGGCATTTTTAATAATGTACAGGAGCTGTCAAAGACTGTCAAGAGGCAGTAGTAGCGCTTCAGAAGAAATGCAGTGTGCAGGTTATTTCAGTGGTGCACCCACAAAACACTACACTGAGCTGTAGTCAACTAAGTCCTATTCAGAGTAACCTATTGAAATTAACAAAACTATGTTAGTAGTCACTCTTAATTTCAATGGGTCTACTCTGAATAGGGCTAGCACTGAATGCCGCCTATAGGGTGTGATTCAACTAGTGAGTCCCGTCAGTAGAAGTTATTCAGCAATTATGTTAGAAGTCTTTCTTTCTTTCTTTCTTTCTTTCTTTCTTTCTTTCTTTCTTTCTTTCTTATTCACATCTAGAGTATAACAGGAGATGATACTGGAAAGGAGCATCTAGTCTTAGAATTCCCCAGACATTTGCTAGTGAGCCTCAGAGGCTGCGGGTAGCCATGAAAGGAAAGCCATGCTTCACCCAGACAAAAGAGCACTTACAGCTTCTCGTTGTTTTCATCTGTGAAGTAGAACAGGCGAGCCATATGGAAAAGGAATTCAGCTACGTACTGCAGCAGCAACAGGATGAGTCCCAGGCGTGTGAGGCTGGAGAAAGGGAAGGACAATGGTGATTGCAGTAGAAGGGATGAAACCTTTTGAGCCTCCTCTTCCCTCTCCCTAGCATTTTACGCCAAGATTCCCCTCAGAGTCCCTTCCGACTCTATAGATCTATGAGTTAAAAGGCTGTGCTGCGATCATGGAAACTATCAGGCGAATCAACCTTGATTCCACCTCACCCCACTCCTTTCAAAGACCAACGCTGAGTTTTACTGTGCTTTCACCAAGGCCTCCCAATTTTATGTGACAAGAACACCAATTGTGAAATTTAAAAATCAAGCAAAGTCTCACATATAAAGTATCAAGGTGGTGCAGAACGACATATGCAGGTACAATGAACCTTAAGATACCATAAAAACGATGCAGAGTAATCATAAAAATGACTGCCTCATCCTGAAAAAATGAAAACAACTGAAAACAACTTGGGCAAAAAAAATGAGAGGCACAAATACAAGATGCGTGACACCTGGCTTGAGAGCAGTACATGTGAAAAGGATCTAGGAGTCTTGGTTGACCACAAACTTGACATGAGCCAACAGTGTGACGCAACAGCTAAAAAAGCCAATGCAATTCTGGGCTGCATCAATAGGAGTATAGCATCTAGATCAAGGGAAGTAATAGTGCCACTGTATTCTGCTCTGGTCAGACCTCACCTGGAGTACTGTGTCCAGTTCTGGGCACCACAGTTCAAGAAGGACACTGACAAACTGGAACGTGTCCAGAGGAGGGCAACCAAAATGGTCAAAGGCCTGGAAATGATGCCTTATGAGGAACGGCTAAGGGAGCTGGGCATGTTTAGCCTGGAGAAGAGGAGGTTAAGGGGTGATATGATAGCCATGTTCAAATATATAAAAGGATGTCACATAGAGGAGGGAGAAAGGTTGTTTTCTGCTGCTCCAGAGAAGCGGACACGGAGCAATGGATCCAAACTACAAGAAAGAAGATTCCACCTAAACATTAGGAAGAACTTCCTGACAGTAAGAGCTGTTCGACAGTGGAATTTGCTGCCAAGGAGTGTGGTGGAGTCTCCTTCTTTGGAGGTCTTTAAGCAGAGGCTTGACAACCATATGTCAGGAGTGCTCTGATGGTGTTTCCTGCTTGGCAGGGGGTTGGACTCGATGGCCCTTGTGGTCTCTTCCAACTCTATGATTCTATGATTCTATGAATAGGCCTTTGAACGTAAAGAGGTCTTCAAGAGATGCCTGGAAGTTAGCAGTGAGGATACTTGATGAATCTCTGCTGGGAGACATTTGCTACGTTTAAATCACTGGGCTAGTCTTGGGAGGAGGCCATGGGCTTTGCTGTGTAGGAAATCAATTGCTCTACCTCCTGCTCAAAGCCTAGAGACTTTGGGGCAAACATGCTTAAAAAAAGAAGTGTGTTTTAACACCGTTACAATCATTGTGAAGAAAAAGCAGTTGTCTAGGCCCCTGATCCAATGCCATACTTCCTACCCAAATGGACCCCCCCATACCACGTCCCCATGCTAAATCTCCTACAGCTGTTTTTTGTGTGGGGTTTTTTTTGCCCCAGAAGGTGCTGTTTACTGCAAAAATAGCCATGTTAAGCATCCCTTTTAAAAAGCATGACCAGCATAATACAGTCAGTGGGAATTTTGAGTGCAGCACCCAACCTCTTGGCCTCTTCTCCGATGGCGGTGCTGTTTTGGGCGTGGGACAGGCCTTGGCTCTGACAATTGTCTGACTTTATCTATTCCTTTATTTATTTTATTCAACAGATTTCTAACCTGCCTTTAAGAATGTCTACTATCACAAGGCGGTTAACAACATTGTTGGCCTCTGTCTATCTCGAGAGGCAATGGAGAACGCCTCTGGGGATGAAGTCAAATGGCTGTGTTAGCAGCACCCAAGGGACCTCCCTGGGCTGCAAGCCTGAGCAGTACGTATGGAGGTCCTGGTGTGCCAGACAGTAACACCCCCTTCTGGGCCTTGCTGAGGTGGCCCAAAGGAAAGCAGAGCAATAGTTCGGCACTAGCCTGGCTGCAGGAGTTGCCCGAAGGAGGCATACAAGCCACCATCCAACTGTCTTAGGGCTCCACTCCAGATTTGCCTTTTCTTCTCCCAAATATATCCCACAAAGCGGTGGAAGTTTAGGACCACTTTTCCTTCCCCGAGATGGGCTGCCTTCCCAGGTTGGCCAGCCCCATCCGCCCCTCCCTTCCCTCTACAGCACGTGCAGAAACAGCCTTCTGTTGGACCCACTATCTTTGCAACATAATCATACAACAAACAACAATATATTAAAGCAAAAATTAATAAACAAAGGGCTTAGGCAGGTCCTCTTAGAAGACTGGAACCCAAGCCTGCTTTCTGTGAAGTTTTATTTAAAACCGAAGCAAACTATACAGCTTTGGAGCTGCAGACAGAAAAACGCAGGAACTATTTATTAGGAGTTCCTTTTAACCTGAAGAGAAAGCAGGTGTGCAACATTGCCATGTTGAAGACAGTGGGACCCTCAGAACTTACTTTAAGAGGTATGCTCCAGCTATATGCACTAGATAGAGGCTGATATATTGCAGCTGACGAGGAATCTCTTCCTGCAAAGAAAGGGGAGACCAGAAGAAGCCAATGTGAGTCGTAAGAGGCAATGACTGGGCTGCACCTAACATGGGCGAAGCAGAGCAGGTGCAGTCAAACGCAGGGCCTTGGTGCATCTCGCATCAAAGAAATCCGCATGCCAGTACAACACACTGCTGCACTTTCCACAAGGCTTCCATGGAGAAATTCAAATAAGTTAGTGGGAGGGTGTCTTTCACACACCACTAGGGTAGGAGAGCAGGAAAAGTGCTTTTCAAAGTATTTTCTACAACTGTGAAAATGTACCGTGGCTTTCCTTGGCCTTAAGAAAAAGCATCAACTTGGAAACTTCTTTGTCAGTTTAATATTATTTTAAACATTCATTTGATTTTTTTGTATTAAAAAAACTTATTTATTTTGCTTTGTATTTAACAACTCCGCTGGTAACTATGGGTGAATGAAATCTCATGCGGACACGTGAGTGGGTTGGCAGAGGAGGGACTGATCTCTCTCGCTCACCCATTGGCTTAAAAAATGCAGGCTAGTAGCTTTTGTGGCCTCATCAGCACAACACCCACCCACCCACCTCTACTGGCCTCCCAAGAACCCCAAGAGAAAGTTAGTTAGGATGATGGTACTCACCTTCCGCACCTTTTGGAAATATAGTTCAGGCAGTGCATGCAGCCAGTAGGACAGCTGGCAAAGGTAGAAAAACTTGACCTGGAACCTAATGTTTAAAAGAAGTGCATTTCTTAAGCATCCACATGAAGCAAAACATTTTTTGCCATTCTCCCTCCTGACTGTGAGGTCCTCCTTTTGAAGCTTAACGGCACAGACGTTTCGGAAACAGAGGATTCCTGAGACTGTCTTAGCAGATGAAAGCTGGCCACTGACCCTTGGGAATTGCTGCTGCAAAATATGTTGTGACGAAGGGAAGTGAATCACTTCTGCTAATCTGGTGCGCTCTGGCAGGCGAGGAAGCAGATGGCCACATCCTATCTCTGTGCTGGGTCCCAGGCAGAGATGTGAGTTTGCCAAAGTGGTGCTTTCATGGCTGTGCAGCTGTCGTGAACTGCTGAGCGGCACCGCTAGAGGGATGATAATATGAGTGGCAGCCTGACTTGGTTATAATTCATGCTCAGTGATGACAACTCAGGAATCGGACGCATCATTGACACATAGACTATGGAAAAACTACACACTGTATCCAAACAATATTTATTTAGGACCCACGGGGCAGCCAAGGATATTGACAGGATTCAGGACTGAGGCTGATGAGACAAAAGAGTTCCAGAAGATCTACACAGCCTAGGAGAAGAGTAGCCTTGTGGAATCAGGAGCAGTTTGTTTCTAATGCCAGCTGTGAGGGTCTCTGGGGTAACTTTTATGCCTGTTAAGATGCTCTGCTTTACAGTAACACTGAAATGTTCTCAGGATACGGAGGAATTTTATTTTTTTAAAAACTGCATACTTAAACTGAGGCAAGCAAAACTAACCAAAAGCCAGTATATAAATCTCCAGTGCAATTGCCTTGAAAAAGTATGAATACCAGAGTTCAGAGCAAAATTGTAAATTTATCGTTTCAGTTCCTTCATCACCTGCCCAAATTACATTTAAGCGCAGGGTAAGATTGGATGTCGGGACCTGGGTGGCGCTGTGGGTAAAACCTCAGTGCCTAGGACTTGCCGATCGCATGGTCGGCGGTTCGAATCCCCGCGGTGGGGTGCGCTCCCGTTGTTCGGTCCCAGTGCCTGCCAACCTAGCAGTTCGAAAGCACTCCCGGGTGCAAGTAGATAAATAGGGACCGCTTACTAGCGGGAAGGTAAACGGCGTTTCCGTGTGCGGCTCTGGCTCGCCAGATGCAGCTTGTCACGCTGGCCACGTGACCCAGAAGTGTCTGCGGACAGCGCTGGCTCCCAGCCTCTAGAGTGAGATGGGCGCACAACCCCAAAGTCTGTCAAGACTGGCCCGTACGGGCAGGGGTACCTTTACCTTTTTAAGATTGGATGTCACCCATGGTGAGTGATAAAGGAAGTGAGGCCCCATCTGAACAATACACTTAAAGCAGTATCATGCCACTATAAACAGTCATCGCTTTCCCCAAAGAACCCAGGGACATGTAGTTTGTTAAGGGAGCCAAGTGTTGTTAGGGAACTCCTGTTCCCTTTTGAGAACTACAACTCCCAGAGTTCCCTGCAAAGAGGAATCAATAGTTACACCACTCTAGGAATTGTAGCTCACGCTGGGCGCGGGGGGATGTGGGCCTCTTGACAATTCTCAGCACCCTTAACACACACCACTATCTCAAACAGACCCATCAATCATGCCATTATGTGTGCACTTAAATCACATGCCATTATGTGTGCACTTAAAGGAAATGTCATCATTTCCCCTACATTCCTACAGTGGTCAGGGTGTGGTCTGAAAGCACCTGATCTAGGGGTGACCACAGCTTGGCACCTTCGGTTCCACGACAGGAGAAAGGTGAGATATAAAATGTAAGGAAAATAAAATGTAATATGGGATTTTAGTTCAAGAACCAGACACAATTTCTCAGAATGCAAAAGGAACTCCATGTGAGTGTAGAATCAACACAATCTTTTTTATCTGGCTGGGTCGAACCTTTCAGAGCTCTTTTCATAAAACACCCTTCTTGCGATGACATGACATTATTAATACTGGAGGGGAAAAAGCCTTCAGGGACACAACTGATACATCACAGAGAATTTATGGAGTACTTCTCTGGAACTGGAAGGTCAAAAGGTGTGCTTGACCCCAACATTCCTAAGAGAAGTATCAAGATCAGGATTTGCGAACAGACACAAGAGCAGAAAAATGGACCTGAAGTTTGCTAAGGATGCTGTCTGGATTACTTGGGAACGAACTTCCTGCGGTTGGGACACAATCCTTTAAGAAGCGCCCAGCACAATGCGCAGTCCGTTCTTCCCCTGCTCTAGACTGCCCCTCTGAACACCTATTGGCAGACAGTTTCCTTTTCCTTGGAAAGGGAAGCAGCCGCAAGAGTTAGCCTCATGGGGAGCAAGACCATTTATGAAGCAGAATTATTGTCCATAGACAGTTTGGAGGCACAAGCACACTCCTACAAGGAAAGTGAAGTCCCCCCAATCCCTGGAATAAAATGGTTGCCTTTAAGTCTAACAACAGAATTCACTACCACAAGTCATAGTGCTTGTTGGCCACTTGGAAAGCTCTAGAAGGAGATGAGATCATTTTGTGGAGGAAAGGCTACTGGTCCTGATGGCAGAGACCCTATGTCTCTGAATACAAATTGCTGGGGATTCCAGCACAGGAGAGGAGAAGGCTCTCAAGCTCATGTCCTGCTTGCCCAATGGGGCATCTGGTTGGCCACTGTGAGAACAAGATCCTGGAGCAGAGAGGTCTTTGGAAGGAGCCAGCAAGGCCACCTCAGGTTCTTAAGGACAAGGATTAAGCTTGCAATATCAGCATCGCACACAGGAGGGGGCTGCAAGATCACTTCTGGCCGGTTTGAAGATGCAACTGAAGAACTCAATTCACCCTTATTCCTGTTATCACTCACTCCTGACCTCAGATAAACCAACAAGAAAGGAAGTGGTTGTACTCTGTGGCTACTTACGGGAGATGAACATGAGGGTAGTTCTCCCACAGACTCTTGGGGTTTGATAAGTATCCTTCCTGAAATGAAGGAAGACACACAAAGTAAGAGAGGGAGTGGGGAAGAAAGGTGAGTTTGCAGCGAAGTCTGGCTAAACAACAGCTGCCCAAGTCCCCATCACCTCTGCTAAAGTTTATACGTCTAGGTGACAACTCCAAGCTATTGCGGAAGACTCTGTGCGAAATATAGACACCTTTTCTTTGTACAATAAGCAAAAGGTGGGGAAGTTCTTTCTACGACAAGGGTGGGGAAACTGCGACCCTCCAGATGTTGTTGGACTACAACGCCCAGACTACCTGGCAAGGCTGATGGGATGCAGAGCTCAGCAACAAATGGAGGATCACAGGTTGCGCAGCCTTGTTTTTCAGCAACAGCAGTTGCAGATGAGTGGGGTTGGTTGTTGGCCTCTGTCTGTCTTGAGGGACAATGGAGTGGCGTCTGGGGACGAAGTCAAACCAGTGTTAGCAACACCAAAGTGACCTCCCTGGGGCTCAAGTCTTGGCAGTGTGTCTGGAGGTCTTGGGCTGTCCGGATAACAAGACTCCCCTCTTGGTCCCTGTGATGTGGTCCAAAGGAAAGCAGTGCAATGCGTTTGGCCCCAGCTTGGCTGCAGGAGTTGCCAAGTCATCATCCAACCATCTTAGGGACTCCATTCCAGATTTGTGTAGGATTTTTACCCCTTTGCCTTTTCTTCTCCTGAAGCTATCCTGCAAGGCAGTGGAGGTTTCAGTGTTTTTCCTCCTCCTAGATAGGCAACCTTCCCAGGTTGATGAACCCCATCTGTCCCTCATTTCCGTCTGCAAGCAGCATGTGTGGAAGCTGCCTTCTTGACCGCTGGACCCACTCTTGCTCTTGTCTGCTTAATCTGCCACAGCTTGACTTTGCATGAAGGGAAGTCCCTAACTCACCAAGGGTTTGAGACCAGGGTACTGAAACAGGAAAGACACGCCCCCCCTCCAATACACACACAAATGCAAATCCCAACACTCAAAGTTCAGAATCTGAAAACCAAATGCAGAATGAAACCGTAAAACAGCTGCAGAGGACAGAAGTGGCTGCTGGGCAAAACTCATAGAGTTTCAGGGCTCAGAGAAGCCTCCTTCAGCCAGGCATCATCAGCGCTGGCACAGAAACAGCTTTAGATGTTTACTCAGGAGACAACAGGCCCTGCTTAAGCAATCTGGGCATAAAGGGGTGTGATGGGGAGGGAGAGAAGCTTGGCTGACAAAGCCTCTTAGATAAAAACCATCCTGCTGCTTCTTTCTCAAGGCAGATGGGCTGAAAAGAAGGTTTGAGAAATGGAACCAGGTCCCCACTTCACCACCACCTCTCCTTCTGAAGGTCCCCCCAAGGCTCAGCTGCAGGGAAGTATCTGCCTCCCTCAAAAGTGCCATTTGCAAATAGATTTAAACCAGCAACACTGTGATCAATTTCCCACACATTTCAAGATGAGACCAGCCCAGTACCTCTACCAAAGTCATTCAGTGTAAAAGCCATAACTGGTATGGTTATGATGCAACTGGAGTTCCAGCAAGCGTGCTGGCATTCGTTATGACCCCACCCTGGGAGGCAGTGGCAGGCCGTGTATCTGAGAGGACCAAAAGCACTGGCTGTACTCAGTGCTGCAAGCCGAGTGCTTGTCCTCTGGTCTGTGCCACAAGCCATGTGGCAATGGATCCATGGGGAGACACGTGGCAACAGGAAATGGCAGCAGCTAGTAGTCTGATGGCTGCTGCAGGCAGCGCCACCCAAGGAGACTTCCCTAAGGAACAAGGTCACATGGACTTCCTTTGCTTAGGAGATAGGCTCACTGCCTGTCACAATGGCCATGGAAGGAAGTAATTCAGAACTGGGCCTTTTGTGGTTAGTGGAGGTTTGTCTTGAAGCTAAGATATCTGCCATACAGAAGTCAACTGCATATCAGAAAACCCCACCCCGGTATCTGGGCTGACTGCAGAAAGTAACCAGAAACCCCAGATTCATTTTAGAACATTTGCGCTCCCTTGTGTTCAAGGTGCAAAAGGGATTGGTAGGAAAAATATATAAACTGCTTAGAAAATCAATGTACAGAATAATCATCAATGATATACAAATTCAAATTTAAAAGTAGGTATGAAGTTATATGTCCGGAAAGTTCTTGTAGAAAGAGGAAAGTTTTTAACAGGCATCTAAAACAGTTCTGCGAGTTTACCTGCCTAACCGTAAGTTCCAAGGGGGGAGAGGGAGATTCAAAGCAGCGGTGCTGCCACACTGAACTAGAGACTCCCCACAGATACAGAATGAACCAGTATATGGCATGCATAGGAGTCCAAGTTCTGCAGATCAAAATGTTCGCATGAGGAAGGTGGTCCTTCATGTAATCTGGTCCTAAGATGTTAATTTATTTTTATATACTAACAATAAAACCTGAGATGTGGCCCAGTGTGAACTTTAATTTTAAAAAATTGCACCCATACAGATTTAAAACTGGCTGAGGTCCATCAGAGAGCCAGATTTTGAATTTCTATACCAAAATACAGTGGTACCCCGCTAGACGAATGCCTCGCTAAACGAAAAACGCGCAAGACGAAAGGGTTTTCCGATTTTTTTGCCGCTTCGCAAGACGAATTTTTCTATGGGGTTGCCTCGCAAGACGAAAAATTTTTTGGGTTCTTGCGAGTTTTTTCCTTTTTCTTAAAGCCGCTAAGCCGCTTATCTGCTAATTGCCGCTTATCCGCTAATCTGCTAAGCCGTTAATAGCCGCTAAGCCGCTTATCTGCTAATTACCGCTTATCCGCTAATCCGCTAATAGCGGTGCTTCGCAAGACGAAAAAACCTGCAAGACGAAGACACTCGCAGAACGAATTAATTTCGTCTTGCGGGGCACCACTGTACTTGTTTTGGTATGTCATACAATTCCCCACTTTAGGTTCAGAATGTGACCTGAATAGCAAGTGGACATCAATACACTTTGCAAAGTCAGCAGTGTATGTGGGGAGAGTTTGAACCATTCCCTCTAAGTCCTACCAGCAGACTCACATCCTAAATTAAGAGGTGCGTTGAATAAGGTGACCCTATTTGGCCACTCCCCGTAATGTGATCACATATGAACAAAGGAGAAGAGCAGAGAAAGCAAGCTGCACCCCCATGTATAAATTCACATCCAATCTTTCTAAAGGAAGCTTACCGTTGCCAGTACATATAGGCACCAGGCCATGGAGGCAATATGAAACGCTACCAGCTGCCCAGACTCATTGAACTTGCTGTGCTTGATCTTGGAAAGGTGGAGCCTCCGGTTGATTTTCTAGAAGAAAACAAAAATTCAGCAAGACTGGAAGACAAAACAAAGCATCCTACGCCCTCAAGAGACAGTAGCTCAAAGCTTCTTTTTGGCATGTCAGTATGCCAGCCCTAGAAAGTTCAAATCAGATGATCAGAGGATACCAATAAAGGGTCCACCAGATATTTTGACTTGGCTTAATAACCAGCAGCCATTATTTGTGGGTGCAGTCAGTCCACCCTAAAATGCAAACTGAACAAGGCCCAGCGAGGGAAGAAGGAGAGAGCAATGCCACAAAAGCCTGAAGATGTCAGAGGGACCCAAAATAGCCCCAAAAGGAGAACACTGAAAAGAAAAGAAAATCTCACCCAAGCTCAGGAACAAGCAGAAGCAGTCCTGAGAAGGCAACTGACTTGTTCCAGGCAGGAAAGAAAGAAAGAAAGAAAGAAAGAAAGAAAGAAAGAAAGAAAGAAAGAAAGAAGACTTGAAAGTTAAGAGAGGGAAGTTATAGTTGTCACAATGACACAAGTTCACATTCTTCAGTCCCACAGTTTGGTAAAAGCTGAATGAGAAACAAAGCATAACATTCCTCTTCAAGTCCATTTCACCTTCTAGAAAACGGGACTAAATACTTTCCTGGTGCCAAGGGGCCACAGTAAAAAGCAACTATAAATCGGAAATGTTCTACTGCCCACAGCACAAGGGAGCGGTGTAGGTACTGGCTAGCTTGTATGAAAAGCAAGACTTACGTCCAAAGCATACTCCTGCACCACAGCATGCAGAATTATTGCTATGAAGATGTAGAAGAGGATTGTGACCAAATCCTTCAGCCCGTAGTGATAAAGAACAATTTCACCATCTGAAGAAGAGGAGTGGGGTAAGGGAGGAAGAGATTAACATTAAAGAGTTAAGCTGGGAAGCCATATAGGGATCAAACTTTTAAAGGCACCCGCTAAGAGGCAGGATTTAAGTAACAAAGAATTAGCTCAAATGTTGGCAAGAAGCAGAAACAGACCACCATGAGTTTAGAAGAACTGAACTTAACCAGAATGCAGAGCAGATGTGGACAGCTCAACACACACACACACGTTTACATCTCCTTCCCACCCGGTCGGTCCTCTGAGAGGCTGTTTGCATGATGTGTTATTCTGAGATAAGTGTCCCATGAACTCCCTTCATCCTCGGATTTATTGCCATGTTCCTTGGAGGCAGGGGGGTCTCAATCAGAAGGTGAAGTAGTTCAGAGGACTCTGGGAAGACCAAGGGTCCTCAACTCACCTATTTTTCATCCCCGGGTAAATGACTGTGGGTGGGTCGAGATCACAGTTCCATAGCGAAACACAGTGACCTGCGAATGACCCAAGACAGTTAGCAGCAGAATCCAGCTCAGGGCTGCTTCTCACTTTACATTTGTCCCTTGTGTACGGATCCACCAGAACAGATACACAACTCATGCCAGCTGTGAATGGAGGGTGTACATTGACATCACAACTTTCTTGTCATGACATATAGAACAGGGTTGCCATATGTCTGGATTTTCCTGGACATGTCCAGGATTCCAAGGGCAAAATTACCATCTGGGGGGATTTTTAAAAACTCGGCATGATGTCTGGGTTTTTGGAAACAGAACCAAGACGCTCAACAACTTGCAATCCTAATATAGAAGCAGTGGCACAGAACCACTGAACTGGAAGGAGGGGGACCTTGGGATCACAGAGTGCAGGATCTGTAAAGCGGGATGCGATTGCAGCATCACCAACAGATGGGCACCCAGCTTCTGCTTAAATATCTCCAGCGAAGGAGAGCCCCCCCACCTTCCAAGGGAGTCAAGCAGCACCCATCTTCTCTCTCTTAATATTTAGCCAAAATCTATTTCCCTGCACTGGTTCTAATCCTGTTCTCTGGAACAAAGGGAACATGCCTGCTCATCTTCCGTGGGACATTTGAAGATGACTGTTGTGTCTCCCCTAACAGTCTAAACTCAGCTTTTTCAACCATTCATCACAGGACTTGGTGTTAAGACCCTTCACCTTCTTGCTGTCCTACTCTGAGCACACTGCGGTTTGTCGATGCCCTTCTTAAAACTCTTGCGCCCAAACGTAAGAAGAGTCCTGCTGGAGCAGACCAAAGGCCCATGTAGTCCAGCGCCCTGTTCTCACAAAGGTCAACCAGGTGCCCATGAGAAGCCAGCAGGACCTGATCGCAACCCCACTTGGTCCTCCTGTGATTCCCAGCGCCTGAAATTCAGAGGCCCAGTGCCTCTGACAGCGGAGGCAGAAACAAAGCTCTCAGGGTACATAGCCACTGAGAGCTTTGTCCTCCATATATCTGTCCCATCCTCTTATAAATAATCGAAATTGGCAGCCAACCACTGCCACTTGTGGGAGGGAATGCCATGGTTTAACTATGTGCTGTGTGAAGTGCTTTTCTGGGGGCGTCCTGAATCTTCCAACAGTTTCATTGAATGTTCCTTAAGCATTGAAAGAGGGAGGAAAAAATTACCCATCCACTATCTCCACAACAGGCTTAATTCAATGACATCACTTCTTACTCGCCCTTTCTATAAAATAAAAAGCCCCCAACATTCGAACCTTTCCCCATACAGAGGTCCTCCATTCCCTTCGTCATTTTGGTTGCTCTTTTCTTGACCTCTTCCAGTTCTGCAGGATCCTCTTTGAGGTGAGACAACTAGACCTGCACACAGCATTCCAAGTGAGCTCACGCCATGGATTTGCATGAAGCTGTTATCATATTGGGTATTTTTAAAACCCCTTTCCTAATGATCCCTAGCACAGAATTTGCCCTTTTCACAGCTGCCACACTCTGGGTCGACATCTTTGAGAAGCTAGCAGCTATGACCCTAAACTCTCGTACCTGGTTGTCACCCCATGAGCATGTATGTGAAACTAGAATTGTTTTTGGCCCAGTGTGCCTCACTTTGAACGTGCTTACATTGAATTGCTTTTGCCATTTTACTGCCCATTCTCCCAGTTTGGAGGGATCATTTTGGAGTGTCTCAGAAGAGGAATGTCCAAAGGAAAACAGACAGGACCCAATGCCTATTCATGACCTGAACACAGGACTTCTGATGATGGAGTCTAGAAATGCATTAGCCTCATTGGCTGCCCTGTTGCTCTGCTGACTCACGTTTAAGGCTGGCTGCATCCCAATGTTCTAGTCTGTCAAGAGCGCTTTAACTGTTAGAATCATAGAATCGTAGAGTTGGAAGAGACCACAAGGGCCATTGAGTCCAACCCCCTGCCAAGCAGGAAACACCATCAGAGCACTCCTGACATATGGTTGTCAAGCCTCTGCTTAAAGACCTCCAAAGAAGGAGACTCCACCACACTCCTTGGCAGCAAATTCCACTGTCCAACAGCTCTTACTGTCAGGAAGTTCTTCCTAATGTTTAGGTGGAATCTTCTTTCTTGTAGTTTGGATCCATTGCTCCGTGTCCGCTTCTCTGGAGCAGCAGAAAACAACCTTTCTCCCTCCTCTATGTGACATCCTTTTATATATTTGAACATGGCTATCATATCACCCCTTAACCTCCTTTTCTCCAGGCTAAACATGCCCAGCTCCCTTAGCCGTTCCTCATAAGGCATCGTTTCCAGGCCTTTGACCATTTTGGTTGCCCTCCTCTGGACACGTTCCAGTTTGTCAGTGTCCTTCTTGAACTGTAGTGCCCAGAACTGGACACAGTACTCCA
Organism: Podarcis raffonei; assembly: GCF_027172205.1. Taxonomy (NCBI): domain Eukaryota; kingdom Metazoa; phylum Chordata; class Lepidosauria; order Squamata; family Lacertidae; genus Podarcis; species Podarcis raffonei. The sequence continues at coordinate 5,056,355 of NC_070604.1, forward strand.
GGTGAGGTCTGACCAGAGCAGAATACAGTGGCACTATTACTTCCCTTGATCTAGATGCTATACTCCTATTGATGCAGCCCAGAATTGCATTGGCTTTTTTAGCTGCCGCGTCACACTGTTGGCTCATGTCAAGTTTGTGGTCCACCAAGACTCCTAGATCCTTTTCACATGTACTGCTCTCAAGCCAGGTGTCACCCATCTTGTATTTGCGCCTCTCATTTTTTTTGCCCAAGTGCAATACTTTACATTTCTCCCTGTTAAAATTCATCTTGTTTGTTTTGGCCCAGTTCTCCAATCTGTCAAGATTGACTCTAATCTGTTGACTCCATCTTCTATGATGTTAGCTACCCCTTCCAGCTTTTTGTACATGTGACAAACATCCTCTCAACATGTCAGCTGTAAAAATGTCCTAGCAGTGGGTCTAGGACAAAGCCCTCCAGCATCCCACTCAAGATCGCCCTTGTTTCCAAGTTACCTCCACATTTGTGCCTTGCACCTTGAAGAGTAGTGATTTAAAGGTGTGCCCCAACCCATTCACAACAGGCATGAGGTATGCACATTTTGTAGTCTGGTATCCTAAGGGACGTGGGTGGTGCTGTGGGTTAAACCACAGAGCCTAGGACTTGCCGATCAGAAGGTCGGCGGTTCGAATCCCCGCGATGGAGTGAGCTCCCGTTGCTTGGTCCCTGCTCCTGCCAACCTAGCAGTTCAAAAGGACATCAAAGTGCAAGTAGATAAATAGGTACCGCTCCGGTGGGAAGGTAAACGGCGTTTCCGTGTGCTGCTCTGGTTCGCCAGAAGCGGCTTAGTCATGCTGGCAACATGACCCGGAAGCTGTACGCCGGCTCCCTCGGCCAGTAAAGCGAGATGAGTGCCGCAACCCCAAAGTCGGCCACAACTGGACCTAATGGTCGGGGGTCCCTTTACCCATCCTAAGGTAAAAGTGGGAAGTGCCTTTGGAGCCCCCAGAGTACCTTGGTTCTTTATTGCAGGGTGTTAACATTACAAACCAGGGATAATTACCTGAACCCGGTAGCCCCTGCACAAGCAACTGAGGACCCTAGATTAATGTGCACTTTTTTGTTACGCAAATAGTAGCCATGGGGAAGTCTGAGCAGGTGGTGGTGAGAAAATTCAACTTTTACTACCTCCTGAGTCTGTTGTTTGCATTTCAAAGGAAGCCTCCATTGAGACCCATCTCTTCTCAGAATTACTGTCACCAGCCTGGAGATATTAAATTGGTAACACGGGCAGCTAAGTTTATACTGCGCTGCCCCAGCAGAGCAGACTGTACAATCTCAATGCATAGACAGACAGAAACCCTGAGTCTCCAGGGTTGCTAATCTAGCTCTTTGCATCAGCACGCGGATCATTTGAATATGAGGCTCCGGTTGTCAAGTGAGTCAGACCTAAAGCATCCAGAGCCAGCCCACACTCTTTTTCTTGAAGAGCTGTGGTTCAGGGCACGTGCCAAAGACCCCAGCAGCAGCGAGACACATCGTGAAGTGGGTGACTCAAGCTGGGTATTTCCACAGCTGCAGAAGGAAGGCCTGAGGGAGCACCTCCGTTTGGAAGTGCTTTATGAACACAGAGGCAGGGCAGCAGAACTGAAAGCGATGCTGCTCTAAGTTCAAAGAGGGCCTTTTTAGTGAAATATTTCTCTCTCTTTTTTTTTCTTCCCTTGGATAATGAGCGCGGCCCCTTAAGTCTCCAAGTGGTGCAGAGAACTGTGGGACCTCTTGCCTCTCGCCCCCACCTGCCTGCACCCACTTTCCCTCACCTCCTGGGGCAAAGAGCTGGGCAGGCTTGCCATAGCGCAGGCGAGGAGGTGGAAGGGTGCCAGGAGGACCTGAGAAGGGCAATGCCCCAGGTGGCCATTTGTGGGAGCAGAAGCTTCCCCTGGGGTTGTACTGCTGCACTCCCGTTTTGCTGCTCTTGCCATTTTGCTTCGTCTTGTGGTTTTAAGCTTATGGTTCTCATCAACTGTACATTGTTTAAAACTGCGGCATTTCACGTGACGTGTCCTGGAAGCACAGACATCATTCTCATTTTCTACAAGGAGTTGCTGCATGTTTTGTGCAAACACACGTTAGAAGCCTAATGGTGGCTTTTCTCTAGAAAGCAGCTTCCGGGGAGGGGACTGTGGCCGAGAGGAAAGAATGCTTAACCCTTTCTTCAGTCCATCTGTTTCCCTGCTCCATATCAGCACCCCAGTAGGTTTTCCTATGGCACAAACATACACACAAATTTTGAAACCCCACAAAAGCAGGGCCAGGGGGGAACAACCTGGAGTGGAGAATTGATAGGCTAACGAAAGGGGTTGTTCAGCCTTCCACGTAAACAGCTCCTCTGCTTTCAGTCTCACCCATGCAGAGCTGCTTCACCAAAATGAAAACTGCAGAGAGCTTGGCATGTTCCCCTACTGTGTAGTCTAGCCTTAGACACAATAATAATAATAATAATAATAATAATAATAATAATAATAATAATAATAATATATTTATACCCCGCTCATCTGGCTGAGTTTCCAACAAAACACTAAAATATTAAACATTAAAAGCTTCCCTAAACAGGGCTGCCTTCAGATGTCTTCTAAAAGTTTGGTAGTTATTTTTCTCTTTGACATCTGGTGGGAGGGTGTTCCACAGGGCGGGTGCCACTACCGAGAAGGCCCTCTGCCTGGTTCCCTGTAATTTGGCTTCTTGCAGTGAGGGAACCGCCAGAAGGCCCTCGGCGCTGGACCTCAGTGTCCAGGCAGAACGATGGGGGTGGAGACGCTCCTTCAGGTACACAGGACCGAGGCCGTTTAGGGCTTTAAAGGTCGGCACCAACACTTTGAATTGTGCTCGGAAATGTACTGGGAGCAAGTGTAGGTCTTTCAAGACCGGTGTTATGTGGTCTCGGTGGCTGCTCCCAGTCACCAGTCTAGCTGCTGCATTCTGGTTTAGTTGTAGTACCTTCAAAGGTAGCCCCACATAGAGCGCATTGCAGTAGTCCAAGCGAGAGATAACTAGAGCATGCACCACTCTGGCGAGACAGTCTGCGGGCAGGTAGGGTCTCAGCCTGCATCCCAGGTGGAGCTGGCAGACAGCTGCCCTGGACACAGAACTGACCTGCGCCCCCATGGACAGCTGTGAGTCCAGAATGACTCCCAGGCTGCGCACCTGGTCCTTCAGGGGCACAGTTACCCCATTCAGGACCAGGGAATCCTCCACACCCACCCGCCTCCTGTCCCCCATGTTACTGCTGACTGCTCTGATATTCATAGGAGGAGGTTGGAAACCATCTAATAAAAAATAAATAAACCGAACACACTGAAACCTTTATGACGACATGTTGACAATGGGGTGGGAAAGGTTTGGGGGGGGAGAAGTCCCTCACTTTTCCAGAAAAAGTTAAACATCTGGCCTGAGAGCTGGATGAACTTGGGGCTGGATGGGGAAAGGGGACATAAAATGAGCATTCCTCCGTCTCCTTTTATGTGACAACCCATTCCCAACATGCAGGGCATTTCTGGGGTGAGGCAATCAAGCAGGGGTGGTAGGGGGTGCTTTCATGCCCCCTGTGGAGGGCCACAGATTCCCTCACCATGCGGTTATAATAATAATAATTTTATTATTTATACCCTGCCCATCTATGGGGCAAATGGAGGGAGAGCAAGGCCCACAGGCGATATAATCACAAGGAAGCTGGACTGTCATGGTGGTGACACAAACCTAGCTAATGGGAAATCCAGGGCTCATAGCTTGCAGGGTTGAATACCACCAGAGTGCTACCAAGGTATGCATAGGCTGCCTTACCTGCTGTAGGCACACTGACGTTATACTGAGGTAAGATGAACAAGAAGGCAGTCTTGGCTGTGACCTGTAAAGACAAAGTAAGTTGCTCTATTAGTTTGTATGGAAGTCCAAATGGAAATCTTTTTGCCGCAGGCATCTTGTGGGTCCCAGAATGCGAGTGATAACCCTGTCCTACTGCTCCAACATCCTCGACAGGAAGGACTCCACTGCAAATTATTTTGAGAAGCGAGAAGTTAAATTCACTTTTCCTGCAAGTGAACACAAATATGCAAGACTACAGAAGCATGGGAAACCAACTTGGCGCCTGCCATAACTTTTGGACTGCAGCTGCGATTAGCCCCAGCTCACCTGGCCAACAGACAGGGCTGGTGGACATTGTGGCCCAAAGCACCTCGAGGGCACAAGGTTGGCTACCACTGTTGCAGATGTGCTTCCTGCTTCCAGGATACAGTTGGTGCTGCTGCCTGAGCTTGACTTTCTATGCCTTTTTTTGGGTGAATGACTGAATCTGTATGTGCCAGAATTTCCTCCAGGTAGGATAATTCTTCCTCCACCTGATCTCTAAAGAAGAGTGTTTGCCACTGGTCTCCTTTTCCCCAAGCCAGGCTTAAGTGCTTGAAGCTGAAGAAAAACCAGGGAACCAGTAAAGCCCTCCTGCAAGGGTAGGACTGCTGTGTTTTTAACAGCTGTGTGGCAGCTAAAAAAATCAGCAGCTCAAGGTTGTCTGGTCATTGCATGATGGGGGAAGACTGTCCTAGAAAATTACTGCCTGCTATGCAGCTGTGGAGGAGGCAAAAGGCCCTGTTGAAAACTGTAGAGCATCCAATTCATTCCCAAGCGAAGAAGAGGGGACAAACTCCCCCAAGATTTCCAGGTCCCTGAGGATAAACATCAGAAGAGGCAGACGGCAATCCAAGTGTGGGTTGAGGCATAGAGGCTAGCAAGGATATAAAGAAGGAAGTTAGTCAAGCAGAGCCAAGATAAATAAGGAGTTTGTAGCTAGGAAGCATCAAGCGGAAAAAATGAAGGCAAGTATTAGCCGTCGGTTCCTCATTGTATACCCATTATGTCAAGTATGCACTCTGGATGAAATATAGCTAAAAATGTTGAAACAGAAGAGAGCACAGCCTTCAGCAGCCAAGGGGTGCAGATGGGCGTCGGAAAGGCACAGGCTTAGAATTGAGAGCGGAAGAGGGACTTTAACTGAAGTTCATTTGCAGAACGGAGGAGGAGTTTGCTTTCCTGCTGCGGACGTTGCAATAAAGAGCAGCCCGTCTTGGAGAAGGGACTGCAGCAGCTGGAACTGGGCCCGATACAAACAAAATCAATGAGTCACCCACTGGGAAAGAATTACACAGGCAAGAACAAATAATAATAATAATAACAACCAGGAGACTGAAGCCTATAGCAGTTGTGTGTGTGTCTGTTGGGAAGGGAAGGGTAGTAAACAGCTACATTACTAGAAAGCAGAACTTGCAACAGCTAGACATGGATCACTTTCTTGATCTGGCAGGGAGAGATGGGGGAGGTAGCAGCAGACCAGGCAAAATTTTGGTCTTGCAACTGCAGTCACAGCAAACAGGGCACAGAACTAGGGAGGCAATATGCAGGGATAGGGTTCTCCTGGTGCAGACTGCTGAACTGAACAGAACCTGATCAATAGCTAATTTTACCACTAAAGTGAAATACTGTCCTCTTCTACACTGGTCACGAAGCCCACAAGATATTCTGCACTTGCAAGCACAGATCAACTGAAACACAATTTTATTGACTTTGGGGTCTTCTACACCCTCCCAGTCTACCAGCATTTTCAAGAAGAGGTCCTAAAATACAGTATCTCCTTATCACTGAGTTGTGTGTTTTCTTTCTGTCTCTTTTACCAGGGAAGAAGAAGAAGAAGAAGAAGAAGAAGAAGAAGAAGAAGAAGAAGAAGAAGAAGAAGAAGAAGAAGATTTATTGGTTGCTTTTTCTTGCCAAAGGCAATTCAAAGCCCATGACACAACCAGAAGACCCCAAAGAAACACAACCCCACATAGATACATTAAAAAAACCCAAAGCAGCCTCCAGGAACTGTACGGCTTCTGCAGGCCACCTGCTTATTCGTAATTAATCCTGATTTTATTGCTCACACAGTGGTTAAACTATGCCTGTTCTTTATTGGTATTTCTTACGATTTTGTTGCAAGCTCTGAGTTTGTGTGTGTGTGTGTGTGTGAGAGAGAGAGAGAGAGAGAGAGAGAGAGAGAGGGAGAGGGAGAGAATTTCAGTTATAGACAATAAAGTTATAGAAAATAAAGTGATGAAAGAACAAAGAAAAGAAGGGGGAGAAAAAAGTGCAAAAATACAGTAAGAAAAAATAAAAGAAAACAGTAAATATGATCAGTTACATTTCCATACATTATTATGCAGATACTGTATATAAATACTAGGTAAAGGGACCCCTGGCCATTAGGTCCAGTCGTGGCCGACTCTGGGGTTGCGGCGCTCATCTCGCTTTATTGGCCGAGGGAGCCGGCGTACAGCTTCCGGGTCATGTGGCCAGCATGACTAAGCCGTTTCTGGCGAACCAGAGCAGCGCACGGAAACACCGTTTACCTTCCTGCTGCAGTGGTATCTATTTATCTACTTGCACTTTGACGTGCTTTTGAACTGCTAGGTTCGCAGGAGCTGGGACCGAGCAACGGGAGCTCACGCCGTCGCGGGGATTCGAACCACCGACCTTCTGATCGGCAAGCCCTAAGCTCAGTGACTTAACCCACAGCACCACCCGCATCCCTGTATATAAATACTACTATTGTCTAAATACATGTATGACAAAGAGTATCCCTTCTGCATTCCTCCTAATTTGCCTGTGGGGATGTTAACACATCTTCCTAGAAATCCTTTCTTCACCCCACATTTCAGTACATTCATTGCCTTGTCGCTTTCCAAACCACAAAAAGTCCTGCAGGCTTGTAACCACGTTAACTGGTCAGTTCCAGGACACCCCTGAATCCTGTCAAATACCGTATTTTTCCCTCTATAACACACAGATTTTTTCTCCTAAAAAGGAAGGGGAAATGTCTGTGCATGTTATTGAGCGAATGTGTGGTCCCTGGAGCCGACTGGCGCAAGTGGAGGCAAAAAAAATCAGGCAAAAATCAAATCGCGCGTCTCGGAGAAGGGAAACCTGAAAAGAGGAAGCGGCTTCTTTCCTGCATTCTGCCTCAGGGTCTTGCTGCCCACCCTCCTCTGTTTCCTTGCTGTGTTTGCTCAAACGGAACAAAGAGCAGGGAAAGCCCCTCCCCTCCAGGCAAGCAGAGGGGAAAGCAGAGTGTCGTTCCTTCTAATTCCTCTCTGTGCTCCAGTGCTGCTGAAAACATGCAGGTGGGAGAGAGAGAGAGAGAGAGAGAGAGAGAGAGAGGGAGGGAGGGCGTGACCTGGCTGGCTTGGGTGGGTAGGTGGGGGGAAACTTTTGCCTTCCTTTCCTCCCTCCCGTTATACCCCTCTCCTACATTCTTAGCCAGCTGCTTCTCTGCACACCCCTCTCGTGCTCCTTGTCCCTTCTGCGTTTTTCCTTCCCTCCCCACTTAAAATGTGGTTACAAAGCATGGATCCACAGGGATCCTCAGGATCTTTGCATTGGGTCAGCCCAAATTCACCATCAGAGCACATAGCATGTCCACGGCTACAGCCTGCCCCCCAAAAATCACGCACCCACTGTTGCCTGGGGCTGCAATGGTGCAAAAACGTGGTTACAAAGCATGGATCCACAGGGATTCTCAGGATTTTTGCATTGGGTCACCCCAAATTCACCATCAGATCACATGTCTGTGGCCACAGCATGAAGCACAAAAATGATACATCCACTGTTTCATTCAGAATGTTTTTTCCCTTGTTTTCCTCCTCTAAAAACGATGTGTGTGTTATGGTCAGGTGCGTGTTATAGAGCGAAAAATACGGTACATTGGGCTGTAGCCAACTAAGTCCTGCTCAGGGTAGACCCACTGAAATTAATGAACCTATGTTAGTCATATAATGGGACTATTCTGAATAGGCTTGTGTGGGATACCATCCTGACAGTTTGAAGACACTCATCACTCAGCTAACTATGTTGTGCAACCCAGGTCAGTATCTGCAATGAAACGAGATGATCAAAATGCAAGAGGTATCCACAGAATGATGCTATAGATTTAAATATTTCTCTATTACACATATAGAAAACTGTTATGAGTGTAATTTATTGTAATATCTCTCTTATGCATCAACTCCCCCACTGCCATTAAGATTTACAGTTGTATATAAAATGGGGGGGGGTCAAAGTTTAACTATCACTGCAACCATTTTTCAGTCTACAGCTCTCACTGCTTCATCTCAAATACTTCACCCATAATTCACCTTTAAAGAAATGATACAAGTATACACAATAAAACAATGAAAGCTGTTCTAAGCTTCCCATTTTTTTTTAAAAATGAAGACATAAAAGTGAGCTAGAGCTATTATTTCTTTAACACATGTGAACAGAGTGGGGTCCTATCTTAACAGATAATTTAACCTCATTTGCAGGGGCATTTAAAATTCATGCCAATTTTAGGGGGGGGGAGCAGTTATCCTGGCAATACTAGGCAAATATCTTTACTATGAGGTGACAGGCATGCTGCAAGGAATTCAGACAACTACTAGCCTCACACTCAAAAGGTGGCTGAATTTCAATAGTGAATGTGTTCCTGGGATATACAGAATAAAATAATTAAAGTAAACTAAAAAAAAAAAAAAATTCCTTCCAGTAGCACCTTAGAGTCCAACTAAGTTAGTTATTGGTATGAGCTTTCGTGTGCATGCACACTTCTTCAGATAACAGGTATATGCAGGTATATGCAACAGACTTTTCAAAACCAGGAGAATTCGGAACAGCTGCTTGCAAGGTCAGTGATATGATCCCTTACCCAGATCCAGACATTGCAATAAAGAAAGGATACTGTCATGCTATGGATTCTGCCAGGGAAACAAACAAACAGCCCAAGAAAACCTGAAGAACACAACAGCTGAAAAGGCTGCTGGTCAAATGTGTGGATAAGGACGCCCTGTGCCTGTATCACAGCTGTAAGTTTAGTATTTTTACATCCCCACAAGGCATATTTTAAATTTGCCCTTGTCAACGTTCGTTTGTTTGCTCCTCGATTCATTCAGGTCACTCTCAAAGTCAACAAACCCAGACATTTCCCTTTCCCATCATAGTTCAGGGTTCAATTCCTCAGATGTTTGTACTTCTTTCCACCAGAGCCATTTGCACTCACCAAATAATTCGGTACCACCAGATTATAAGTCTACCACCCCATTTGCTCCTACATTTAAAAGAAGATGAAGGAGGATCCCTTTTTGAATGCTAGATGCAAGAAGCACCTGTGGGAAAAGGCACACTTATCCACAGAGTAAACCATGGGCATATCCAAACGGAAGAATTTAAGAAATATCAATAGTGAGACATTCAAGACTTCTAGTGACCTCCCAGACTCACCAACCAATTCTTAAAAACATGCCCTAGGAATCAGAGCACTGAAGTCAGTCACCAGTAGTTGCAATTCACCTCCCAAGTATTTCTCATAAAAACAGGGCATTAGATATTTTTGAGTTGGACTAGTATTCTAATAGGGACGCGGGTGGCGCTGTGGGTAAAACCTCAGTGCCTAGGACTTGCCGATCACATGGTCGGCGGTTCGAATCCCCGCGGCGGGGTGTGCTCCCATCGTTCAGTCCCAGCGCCTGCCAACCTAGCAGTTCGAAAGCTCCCCCGGGTGCAAGTAGATAAATAGGGACCGCTTACCAGCAGGAAGGTAAACGGCGTTCCATGTGCTGCGCTGGCTCGCCAGATGCAGCTTGTCACGCTGGCCACGTGACCCGGAAGTGTCTCCGGACAGCGCTGGCCCCCGGCCTATAGAGTGAGATGAGCGCACAACCCTAGAGTCTGGCAAGACTGGCCCGTATGGGCAGGGGTACCTTTAGTATTCTAATGCTATAGCTGCAGAAGCAAGTACTCCCCACTTACGTGGGGGTTACATTCCGGCCCCCTGTGCACATAAGTGAAATGGGCCTAAATGGGGAGCACACTGCTGTGCCTCCAGCTCATAAGAACTTCTGTGGAGCCCAAAGAGGACACCCCCTTAGGGCTCCGGGGAAGATCTTCCTTGTGAGAATAACAGCAGGCTGCCTGCAATGTGAGAGGACCTACAAATACCGTTAACTTGCAGTCAAGCTTGCAAAAATCTATCATCTGCCCGATAATAAGTGTTGGAAATGTAAAGAAACTGAAGGTACATTCTTTCACCTGGCCAAGGATTAAGGCTTTCTGGGAGATGATATATAATGAAATGAAAAAGGTATTTAAATATACCTTCTTGAAGAAACCAGAGGCCTTTCTCCTGGGCATCGTAGGCCAATTGGTGCCAAGGAAGGATAGAACTTTTTTATGTATGCCACGACAGCAGCAAGAATACTTATTGCAAAGTATTGGAAGACACAAGATCTACCCACCCTGGAAGAATGGCAGATGAAGGTGATGGACTATATGGAACTGGCAGAAATGACCGGCAGAATCCGAGACCAGGGAGAAGAGTTGGTGGAAGAAGATTGGAAGAAATTTAAAGACTATCTACAGAAATATTGTAAAATTAATGAATGTTAGAATGATGTTGGATAAAAAGTTAAGTGGTTTTTAGCTATAACGATATAAGGAATATGAAAAAATGGATTATTAACAGGTAATTATTAACAGCGGGTGGCGCTGTGGGTAAAAGCCTCAGCGCCTAGGGCTTGCCGATCGAAAGGTCGGCGGTTCGAATCCCCGTGGCGGGGTGCGCTCCCGTTGTTCGGTCCCAGCGCCTGCCAACCTAGAAGTTTGAAAGCACCCCCGGGTGCAAGTAGGTAAATAGGGACCGCTTACTAGCGGGAAGGTAAACGGTGTTCCGTGTGCGGCTCTGGCTCGCCAGATGCAGCTTTGTCACGCTGGCCACGTGACCCGGAAGTGTCTCCGGACAGCGCTGGCCCCCGGCCTCTTGAGTGAGATGGGCGCACAACCCTAGAGTCTGTCAAGACTGGCCCGTACGGGCAGGGGTACCTTTACCTTTACCTCTTAACAGGTAAAAATTTAAGGTTACAATATTTTAAGATTAAAGACTAGGATAAACAAAGAGGGAAAGGATTTGCTGAACTAATAAATTGAACTGGAATACAAAAAAGGGAGGTGTGAGGAGGTCCGGGAAACAAGCAAATGAAAGATAAGTGTTGGAAAGATGGAATTGTTTTTTAACTATTTTTATTTTGTATTTTTCTTTTTTCATTTTGTAAAATTTTAATAAATATCTTTTTTTAAAAAAAATACAAATACCGTTAACTTGGAGAGCGTATACCGATAATTTATATTTATTAGAATCCATAGCTAGCTCACCCTTAATTCCAATTCCTTATACCCAAAATAAGCCTAGTAACTGTATGTGAAACCATCCAGGAATGTATTTTATTCTGCTATTTGTTTGTTTGTCTGTCTTATGTTTGTTCTCTATTCGGGGAGGGTTTAAAAATGGACCTTTGGGAGCTGCTGGCAACGCCTCCTGCAATGAATGGGTCACTAGGTCCTTATCCTGGACTCCACATAGAACTACGGACACTCTTTGAAGATCACACGGCCTTTTGGGCGGGTTGACCTCAACGTGCTCTAGAAATAGGAGCTCCTATATTGAGCAGACCTCATAGGCTCGACTTGGGAGAACATGACTTGTGACAGTACCAGTAAGGAAATGTTGGGTTTCCACATGCTGTTAGTCACCGGATCAAAATAAATGATTCAACAGAAAGGAAATGCAAACAGAGAGGGGGGGGGCGGAGGGAAGAGAGAGAGAGAACCCTGAATTATCTCTGTAATGCTTTTGGGCAGAAGGTTAATTTTTCCTATTCCTCAGCGGCCTTAACCAATTTGAGAAGGAGCAAAAAAACCAAAATGGGTTAAACCTAGGCATACTTTACTTGGAAGCAAGACCCATAAGCAAAGTGTGAGCTGCTCTAAGAGGAAGCTGTTTCCCCTCAGGGTCCCTTTCCAAATCTAGATCAAGGGAAGTAATAGTGCCACTGTATTCTGCTCTGGTCAGACCTCACCTGGAGTACTGTGTCCAGTTCTGGGCACCACAGTTCAAGAAGGACACTGACAAACTGGAACGTGTCCAGAGGAGGGCAACCAAAATGGTCAAAGGCCTGGAAACGATGCCTTATGAGGAACGGCTAAGGGAGCTGGGCATGTTTAGCCTGGAGAAGAGGAGGTTAAGGGGTGATATGATAGCCATGTTCAAATATATAAAAGGATGTCACATAGAGGAGGGAGAAAGGTTGTTTTCTGCTGCTCCAGAGAAGCGGACACGGAGCAATGGATCCAAGCTACAAGAAAGAAGATTCCACCTAAACATTAGGAAGAACTTCCTGACAGTAAGAGCTGTTCGACAGTGGAATTTGCTGCCAAGGAGTGTGGTGGAGTCTCCTTCTTTGGAGGTCTTTAAGCAGAGGCTTGACAACCATATGTCAGGAGTGCTCTGATGGTGTTTCCTGCTTGGCAGGGGGTTGGACTCGATGGCCCTTGTGGTCTCTTCCAACTCTATGATTCTATGATTCAAATGAAATAATAGGCTGCTTATGGGTGAAACCAAGGTAGGGAGAAAGAGTGCAAGGAGGTCCCACTCTCTTGCTACGGGATGTTGACTGGAAAGTGTGGCCCCTTTGCTTCAAGACAGAGGTCTTTAAGAAGTCAGGCACACCCACAAGTTGTGTGAGGCCAGTGGAAACCCCACCGTGATCTCTGCTGAGCTATCCGTATGGAAGACAACAGCAGAGATGCCATATTCTGAACAGCCGCCTTGTCCTGCATCTCTAGGCTCCTTTCTCTGCTCTGCTGTGACTGCAGATCTTTCCGGGGACGCACCGCCATCAGCCTCTCACGGGAATCTTTAGGACCCTGCTTGAAGGAGGCGCAACTGCCACTCACATCACAGATCCTGAGCAAGTATGCATTTCAATTAATTGGGACTTTACTTCCTACTAAATGTGTTTGAAATTATAGACTAAGCTAGATAACAATAGAAAGAAGAAGTGGAGAATGTTACCAGTGAGCAATTAGGAAAGCAGGTTCTTTTTACACAACTGTTAAATCGCTCATGCCTAATTTTTCACTTCCAAAATTAAAACTATACTCATTTCCAACTACATAAGACATGAGAAACAGACCCACAGCTGCACTCAGCCAACTGTGAAATACGGATACTTCAAAATGGGGCAAAGGAATATGCCCCACTCTTATCAATCTCCCACAACCTGTGATGTAGGGCAGAAAATTTTTGGTAGAAAATTTTCAGTAGTTGTTATATTCCTATATTTTTACAACAAAATTCCATCTAAAAAAATGAATTTTCCTAAAATAAATTAGTAGCATTCCAAAAAGATATCATATCTTGTGAAAAAATTTTTCAAGGTCATCCTAAGGAAACATGCATCCATTTAAGTGCTTTACATTTCATTTTAGCACACTCACGTATCAAAATGTGCACAATTATTCAAAGAAAAATAATATCCTAGTAATTATTTTATTCTGTTGGAAAATAACATTTAAGCCACATTTATGTAAGCTTTGTTCATTTTTTAATCCTAAATATTATTTCAAATACTTTTAGGTTATTGGGAAACCTTTCAAGGTATGTGTTTAGCATGTAGAACATGACATACTTCAGTTTTGTTTGCTAAATGTTAGCCAAGTGTGTTACATCAGTCAGTTTTTAAAGCACTGGAAATTTTCCAGAAAACTCACACCACTGCTAATAACCTAAATTCTCATTGCCTTTAATTACACGTTAACTTTTTCTTCCACGCAGCCCAACACGTCTCCAAAGGAAAACTTAAGAACATGAAAAGAGCTTGCTGGATCAGGCCCAAAGTGGCCCATCTACTCCAGCATCCTGTTCTCACAGAGACCACCCAGGTGTCTGTGGGGAACCCGCAAGCGGGAAATGAGCGCAACCACAATTCTGCCCACCTGAGATTCCCAGCGACTGGCATTTGAGGCATCCTGCCTTGGTAGCGGCGGCAGAACATAGCCATTGTTGCTAGTAGTGACTGAAAAGTACAGTCATACCTCAGGTTACAGACACTTCAGGTTGCGGTCTTTCAGGTTACAGACGCGCCAAAACCGGAACGGGTTACTTCCAAGTTTCGGTGGTCATGCGTGTGCAGAAGCGCTAATAGTGCTTTGCGCATAAGCGCCAAATAGCAACCCGCACGTGCGCAGACGCGGTGCTGTGGGTTGCAAACACTACAGGCTGCGAACGTGCCTCCCGCACTGATCATGTTCACAACCTGAGTGTCCACTGTACTAGAACAGTACAGTGGTACCTCGGGTTACATACGCTTCTGGTTACATACACTTCAGGTTACAGACTCCGCTAACCCAGAAATAGTGCTTCAGGTTAAGAACTTTGCTTCAGGATAAGAACAGAAATCGTGCTCCGGCGGCGCGGCAGCAGCAGGAGGCCCCATTAGCTAAAGTGGTGCTTCAGGTTAAGAACAGTTTCAGGTTAAGAACGGACCTCCGGAACGAATTAAGTTCTTAACCCGAGGTACCACTGTAGTCTGGTCCTCATTGAGCGCCTTTCCAAAGCAGCAAGGTGGACAACGTCCTTTGTTTCCTCTGGATCCTACCCACACCTGCTCCTTTGCAGGTTATTACATTTGCCCAGCTTTCAAAACAGCAATGTTTTGTTACTGGGGGAATTGGAATATGCCGTGTGGAATGTGTGCACCTGAATGCAGTATCAGAAATTCCCCAGGAGTCAGGTGCGTTTTCTGACTCGCGCTGGTCTAATTGTGACCACGTGGAGATCTCTGGATGCCAGATCTCTGGCAACGGACATCTCCCTTTGGCTGGCGCCTCCAGGTTTCTGAAACATGTAAGCAGAAAAGCTTGTATATTTGGTGGTTGAATGTGCTGTCAAACTGCTTTGAGATTTTTTTCTTTAAAATACAAAGCGGTATAGAAATGAAATCATCACCATCATCATCATCTCATTTGGGGGGTGGATTGGCGCCTAGACATTCTGTTGAGGTGACCGCAACCTAGCTTGAAGAAGCCATTTGGCAATTAGCTTATACAGTGGTACCTCGGGTTAAGAACTTAATTAGTTCTGGAGGTCCGTTCTTAACCTGAAACTGTTCTTAACCTGAAGTACCACTTTAGCTAATGGGGCCTCCTGCTGCCACCACACCACCAGCGTGCGATTTCTGTTCTCATCCTGAGGTAAAGTTCTTAACCCAAGGTACTACTTCTGGGTTAGCGGAGTCTGTAACCTGAAGATTCTGTAACCTGAAGCATCTGTAACCCGAGGTACCACTGTATATCTGAGTTTCTAACACTGAAAGAGCAATTAGCCCTGGCACAGTGCTGTAGTTTCCATATGCCAGAGCCTTAAGCTAGACCAAAGCAGCAGCGTTTAGGTTCTGCCATAATCAACCAAATTCTTGCTTTACGTTGCTGACCTTGAGCCAGACATCCTGGAAAGTGAAGTCAAATGGGCCTTAGAAAGCACTGCAAATAACAAGGCCAGTGGAAGTGATGGTATTCCAGCTGAACTATTTAAAATTTTAAAAGATGATGCTGTTAAGGTGCTACACTCAATATGCCAGCAAATTTGGAAAACTCTGCAGTGGCCAGAAGATTGGAGAAGATCAGTCTACATCCCAATCCCAAAGAAGGGCAGTGCCAAAGAATGTTCCAACTACCGCACAATTGCACTCATTTCACACTCTAGCAAGGTTATGCTTAAAATTCTACAAGGAAGGCTCAAGCAGTATGTGGATTGAGAACTCCCAGAAGTGCAAGCTGGATTTAGAAGAGGCAGAGGAACCAGAGACCAAATTGCAAACATGCGCTGGATTATGGAGAAAGCTAGAGAGTTCCAGAAAGACATCTACTTCTGCTTCATTGACTATGCAAAAGCCTTCGACTGTGTCGACCACAGCAAACTATGCCAAGTTCTTAAAGAAATGGGAGTGCCTGATCACCTCATCTGTCTCCTGAGAAATATCTATGTGGGACAAGAAGCTACAGTTAGAACTGGATATGGAACAACTGATTGGTTCAAAATTGGGAAAGGAGTACGACAAGGCTGTATTTTATCTCCCTGCTTATTTAATTTATATGCAGAATACATCATGCGAAAGGCTGGGCTGGATGAATCCCAAGCTGGAATTAAGATTGCCGGAAGAAATATCAACAACCTCAGATATGCAGATGACACAACCTTGATGGCAGAAAGTAAGGAGGAATTAAAGAACCTTTTAATGAGGGTGAAAGAGGAGAGCGCAAAATATGGTCTGAAGCTCAACATCAAAAAAATGAAGATCATGGCCACTGGTCCCATCACCTCCTCGCAAATAGAAGGGGAAGAAATGGAGGCAGTAAGAGATTTTACTTTCTTGGGCTCCATGATCACTGCAGATGGTGACAGCAGCCACGAAATTAAAAGACGCCTGCTTCTTGGGAGAAGGGCAATGACAGGCCTAGATAGCATCTTGAGAAGTAGAGACGTCACCTTGACAACAAAGGTCCGTATAGTTAAAGCCATGGTTTTCCCAGTAGTGATGTATGGAAGTGAGAGCTGGACCATAAAGAAGGCTGATCGCCGAAGAATTGATGCTTTTGAATTATGGTGCTGGAGAAGACTCTTGAGAGTCCCATGGACTGCAAGAAGATCAAACGCATCCATTCTTAAGGAAATCAGCCCTGAGTGCTCACTGGAAGGACAGATCGTGAAGCTGAGGCTCCAATACTTTGGCCACCTCATGAGAAGAGAAGACTCCCTGGAGAAGACACTGATGCTGGGAAAGATGGAGGGCACAAGGAGAAGGGGACGACAGAGGATGAGATGGTTGGATAGTGTTTTCGAGGTTACCAGCATGAGTTTGACCAAACTGCGGGAGGTAGTGGAGGACAGAGGTGCCTGGCGTGCTCTGGTCCATGGGGTCACGAAGAGTCGGACACGACTAAACGACTAAACAACAACAACAACAACAAATGTTGAAGTCTGGAGAGGCTCATAATTTTACTGCAGGGGTGACTTAATCTCTGGCCCCCAGATATTGCTGAACTACAACCCCTTGACCTCTGAGTATGCAGGATCATGCTGATGGGAGCTGTACTTCAGAAACACTTTGTGGGGGCTGCAGAGTAACCAGCACCGTTCCATGCCTTTGCTTCAGAGAGGCTGAAAAACGTTTTGAAAGTCCCTGGCCAAGACCGAGCAGAGATCCTCATTTCAGGCCAACACAAACGCCGATGAAAGGGTTAAAAAAAACCAGAGTTTCCAGAGACTGACAGAAGTGCCTGGAAAAAGGAAAAAGCCTTCCTGGGAGGAAACAAGCTATTGTGAATCAGGATTCAGCCATTTCCTTTCTATAGCCCTCCATCATCCAGAGGATACCAAGCCTACCCTCAACTCATGAAAGCCTTCTATAAGCTCCAGCACAAGGCCATAAGCTGCAGAAATGCTGATTTCAGTCCAAACAGACCAAAACAGCATGAAAATATGGATTGCAATGGACTGTGAAGTGAGAGGAACATGCCTGGTGCAGTTCAGAAGGTCCATAACTGCTCCAGCATCACACAGCCACTGCCACCCAAGTCTAAGGTAGCTCAGAACTGAAGCGGAGACAACCAGAAACTGAGAAATAGATGCTGCATCCTATGGCATTTCTTTTATTTCAAATAAAAATACTTTTTAGGCCACCTTATGTGATAATGTCCTTTGTTGGTGACAAAAAAACCCCCAACACTACTCCCCTAGTGAAACATCAAGTAGATGGCAAAAAATAACTACAGATTACTCTTCAAAACAATCCCCACGATGGGGTGAGCTCCTGTTGCTCGGTCCCAGCTCTTGCCAACCTGACACGACTGTAGCTGAACTACAACTCCCATCACTCCTGGGGCATATGGGAACTGTAGCTTTCAACAACACCTGGAATAATAATAATAATAATAATAATAATAATACAGTGGTACCTCGGGTTACATACGTTTCAGGTTACAGACGCTTCAGGTTACAGACTCCGCTAACCCAGAAATAGTGCTTCAGGTTAAGAACTTTGCTTCAGGATGAGAACAGAAATCGTGCTCCGGCGGCGCGGCAGCAGCTGGAGGCCCCATTGGCTAAAGTGGTGCTTCAGGTTAAGAACAGTTTCAGGTTAAGAACAGACCTCCGGAACGAATTAAGTACTTAACCCGAGGTACCACTGTAATATAATAATAATAATAATAATAATAATAATAATAATAATAATAATAATAATATATTTATACCCCGCCCATCTGGATGGACTTCCCCAGCCACTCTGGGCGGCTTCCAACAAAATATTAAAATACAGTAATCCATCAAAGATTAAAAGCTTCCCTAAGGCCACGGGTAAGCCACCTCTGCTTTAAAACAAATTCAGCCTAGCATGAAAAAAAGCAAGAGAGAGAGAACTAGTAGGTTAAAAAGCTTCCCACAAACAGGAAAGGCAAATGTAGAGCAATCAGCTCCTTGCCAAAGATTCCTTGTACCTTCAAAGCACACTGCATTTGGCAGCTACAGCTTCTCGTGAGTAAGAACTGCCTGCCATCTGCTCCACTCCTTCCTCTTACGCAACTTTAGGGGAAGATCACCAGAAAAGAAGGAGACATTTAGGCTATAATTTTCTTGTACCCCTACCCCAGTTCTCAATAATGGAACTGGTAAAGAGAAAGACCTGAGCGATTTATATTGCTAAATATAAGTAAAATATAAAAAGTAAAAAGCAAGTGAAATGAAGGGTTGAGGGTCCACCAGTTTGCCCTTAAGCCAGAAAGCAAAATGGCATATGCCGAAAAGTTTACTTTGCAGAACAAGAAAACCAATGCTCACCCTGAGAGCCAGGGAAAAAAGGCAGTCGTTGCCAGTTGGATCAAAGTGAGAAGCAAGCGAAGAGAGACTGAACAGAGAAATACTGCAATTATTGACACTTTCGTGCAATGGAGAGAAATTGCATATACCGGTGCCCTAGCCTTGCTTCTCACAAGGGTTCCAGTGCCTTTGCACTCACTGGCTAGAATGCCAAAGGAGGCTTACAGGGCAATCCTATACATGTTTACTCAGAAGTAAGTCACACACAATGGAGCTTAGTCCCAGGTACACACATGCAGTATTTCAGCTTTGCTTCGTATTAAGCCATTGGGTATAATACCGACTGCTCATTTTGCTTTTGTATGTTTGTAAATAAAAAAACTAAGGGACGCAGGCGGCGCTGTGGGTTAAAGCCTCAGCGCCTAGGGCTTGCCGATCGAAAGGTCGGCGGTTCGAATCCCCGTGGCGGGGTGCGCTCCCGTCGTTCGGTCCCAGCGCCTGCCAACCTAGCAGTTCGAAAGCACCCCCAGGTGGAAGTAGATAAATAGGGACCGCTTACCAGCGGGAAGGTAAACAGCGTTCCGTGTGCTGCTCTGGCTTGCCAGATGCAGCTTGTCACGCTGGCCACGTGACCCAGAAGTGTCTGCGGACAGCGCTGGCTCCCGGCCTATAGAGTGAGATGAGCGCACAACCCTAGAGTCTGGCAAGACTGGCCCGTACGGGCAGGGGTACCTTTATCTTTACCTTTAAATAAAAAAACTAGTCACTTTATTTTGTTTTATTTTAAAGCAGAGAAGCTAAAAAATGAGGCAAGCCCCCAACGCAACTGATGGCGCAGGTCAACATATCAATGCCTTTAGCATCCAACATGTTCAGCAAATGCAACAATCTCAATCCCAAGAACCACAGAAGGCTCTGAATGGTGGAAGAACTCCTTTTTGTTTACTACGCTGATGCATTCTGATTTCAGTTTCTGGGGTATTTTGTTCCCGTTTCCCCATCTAACAAAAACTAAGAGCACCTGCAAGTGCATCTTCTTGCAGCTCCACCTCTAACACTGTACAAATGAAATTACAGAATTTTTCTTAAGGCAGCAACAAAAATGCAAGTTTTTGTGAGCAAATTTCTGTGCCCACCAACCTTGCAAGCACACAGCTGGCAAACCGTGTCCAACGAAAACAGCACAGATAGGACAGACGAATTGCATCCACTGGAAAGTACACAAACAGGTTAGCTGACAAAAGGCATCCAATGAAAACCACAAGTGACCAGTTATTCAGCAATGTATTTAGCGTTGTGCAGTGGTGCCAAATGAGAAGAAAGCATGTTTTTCTTCCGGATTAAATAGGAATGAATAATTTTTTGGGGGGGAGACACCACCATTTTCTTCTTCTGTGCAGCATCAAAATCATGCACTGTGTTATGAAAATCATTGGCTCTAGCTAAAGTTGCTTCTTGTCTTGCCAAGTTACAGGGAACAAGGCAGAGGGCCTTCTCGGTAGTGGCGCCCTCCCTGTGGAACGCCCTCCCACCAGATGTCAAAGAGAACAACAACTACCAGACTTTTAGAAGACACCTGAAGGCAGCCCTGTTTACGGAAGCTTTTAATGTTTGATGTATTACAGTATTTTAATATATTTTTTGGAAGCCGCCCAGAGTGGCTGGGGAAGCCCAGCCAGATGAGCGGGGTATAAATAATAAATAATAATAATAATAATAATAATAATTATTATTATTATTATTATTAGCCACTGGTGTTTGCGTTTGCTCTTAACCATAATCTATTACATACAGAATCTTGAACTTGGGTCTAACCCTGGCTCTTGTTTTCCAGCTCAAAAATTCTGCAGCTGAGATCATTCTACTGAGAGAGGTGTTTTCCTCTAGTTGTTTTTGTGGGGGCAGGAGCAGGGGGGAGCGGGAAGAGGTCAAGTATTTACCTTGAGCTAACTCACGTGACTTATCAGCCAGCACAGAGAGAGGCATCTCAAAGTTTAAATGGGCAGGTTTCACCTAGCGGCAAGCAACTAAAGGTCAACTCCAGGCAACAGGGAGTTACCTTCTCATGTCTTTGTCCTTGCAAAATTTTCTCAAGGGAACTCAGATGTTCCCCCTTTAACATAGAGGAGCCCTAATTTAGCAGGAGTCACAAGCTGTCTGGTTCACAGGAAATCAGTCCCTGGGAATCTTCAGTGAGAACCCGGCTGCAAATCTTGTAGCCTGCCGGCAACAGCAGCAGTTTGGGAATTTGTATTCCTACCAGCTGGGATTTCTGACTAATTAGATCAGCACACACACACACACACACACACACACCCTGTTCCCCCATCACCAAGTCACCCATGTTTCTGTGTACTGGAAACTACTTGTTAAATGAAGTGAATGGCAACGCAAATGCAGCTGGAAGTCTCTCTTCTCCAATTTGCTAACACAAAGTGAAACGTGGCACTGAGGAGCAGAGACCAGGTTGGTTGGGCTTTGGCTTTTTCCTGGTTTTTTTAAAAATTCAACTTCTCAATCACACTCTCGACTGAGCCACAGACGTGCACGCACACACGCACCCCAGTCAGACTCCACCCAGACTCAGAGTTTTGCAAGTGTGCCCCTCATCTGCCCCCCCTTGCCTGCAAACTAGGGAGGGAAGAAAGAGAAAGCCAGAAAGGCGAAGGAGGAGTTCGGCATTCCTGGCATTCCTGCGCAAAGTGCCAGGGTTGCAGAGGGGGGAACTGCCTGCAGCGACAGGGAGAAAGACCTTGGAAGGATCCCCCAAAGGAGCCTGGGGCGGGAGAGGGAGGGGGGGAGAAAGAAAGCCTCCATTCACAACTACCCAAATCTCGTTAGAGGGATGGAATTTGGGACAGTCTGAAGTTCTGAAAGAAACCCTCCAGCTGTACACCACAAAAAGGCAGGCCTGCGCAGGAATCAGACAGAGGACATTCATGTCTTGGCAGCAGCAAAACATTCCCTGGGCTCCACTGGGCAGGAGGTGGGAAGCAAGAGGAACCAAAGGCTGGGGGTGTCAGGCTGGCTCTAGGCATCCCTTACACAGAGAGGAGGATCCTTTGCTACCCAGTACTTATTTCCAGTAGAGAAGGAACACCATCGCCAAGGAAGGAAAGCAGCCATGAAATGCCAAGGTTGAATGAGGAGGGTTGGGAATGAAAAAGGGAAATGGTTAAAATAAGGCCAAGGAACATGTGAGGAAGATTTGTTTGACTCTCCCCCCCTCCCCCCGCGTCTCAAATACAGATGGGGTGCAATTTTGATCTCTGGCACAGGATCCTCTCCAGTGTGGTGTAGTGGTTAAGAGCGGTGGACTCGTAATCTGGGGAACTGGGTTTGCTTCCCCGCTCCTCCACATGCAGCTGCTGGGTGACCTTGGGCCAGTCACACTTCTCTGAAGTCTCTCAGCCCCACTCACCTCACAGAGTGTTTGTTGTGGGGGAGGAAGGGAAAGGAGATTGTTAGCCGCTGTGGGACACCTTGGGGTAGTGATAAAGCGGGATATCAAATCCAAACTCTTCTTCTTCCAGTGCTCCTAGAGAACTTTCCCCCACAATTCCATTTTTGTGATCCATGCCATTTTTCTGCAATTGCTTGCCTGCCCAAAGGGGGAGGAATGGCAAATAGGGAAGGCATATTGTGGGGTCCGGACGCAGGTGGCGCTGTGGTCTAAACCACAGAGCCTAGGGCTTGCCACGACGGGGTGAGCTCCCATTGTTCAGTTCCAGCTCCTGCCCACCTAGCAGTTCAAAAGCAAGTCAAGTGCAAGTAGATAAATAGGTACCGCTCCGGCGGGAAGGTAAATGGTTTGCCAGAAGCAGCTTAGTCATGCTGGCCACATGACCTGGAAGCTGTCTGTGGACAAACGCCGGCTCCCTCGGCCAGTAAAGTGAGATGAGCGTTGCAAGCCCAGAGTCGTTTGCGAATGGACCTAATGGTCAGGGGTCACTTTACCTTTTTATTGTGGGGTCATGCTTTTTTATTTTTAAAGGAGTTCTATCAGTACAACATGAGTGGGTGATATCAGCATAATACAGTCCACATAATGAGTTTCATGTGCTCACCATACAAGTGCCATACAGATGAAGGAATTGAGGGGATGGTCATCAAATTTACAGGTGACACCAAA
This sequence comes from Podarcis raffonei, assembly GCF_027172205.1. Classification (NCBI taxonomy): domain Eukaryota; kingdom Metazoa; phylum Chordata; class Lepidosauria; order Squamata; family Lacertidae; genus Podarcis; species Podarcis raffonei. The sequence goes on from NC_070604.1 coordinate 5,079,210, forward strand.
CTGGAAGGGATAGCTAATGCCACTGAAGACAGAATCCAGATTCACGATGACCTTAACAGATGGGAGAACTGGACCCAAACTAACAAAATGAATTTCAACAGGGACAAATGTAAGGTTCTGCACTTAGGCAGGAAGATCCAGAGGCACGAGTATAAGATGAGGGACACCTGGCTTACTAGCAGGACATGTGAAAAGAGTCTAGGGGTCTTGGTGGACCACAAGCTGAACATGAGTCAACAGTGTGATGCAGCGGCAAAAAAAAAGCTAACACTATTCTAGGCTGCATCAACAGAAGTATAGTGTCCAGATCAATAGTACTTCTCTATCGTGCCTTGATCAGATCACACCTGGAATGCTGTGTCCAGTTTTGAGAGCTACATTTTAAGAAGGATGTTAACAAGCTGGAACATGTGCAGAGGAGGGCAACCAAGATGATCAAGGGTCTGAACCAAGCCTTATGAGGAACGGTTGAGGGAGGTGGTCTGTTGAGCCTGGAAAACTGAGAGGAGATACGAGAGCCATCTTCAAATATCTCAAGAGCTGCCGCATGGAAGGTGGAGCAAGCTTATTTTCTCCTGCTCCAGAGGGTAGGACTCAGACCAGTGTATTCAAATTACATGAAATGAGATTCCGACTCAACATCAGGAAGACCTTTCTGACAGTAAGAGCTATTCAGCAGTGGAACTGTCTCCCACAAGAGGTGGTGGGCGCTCATTCTGTGGAGGTTTTTAAGCAGAGGTTGGATGGCCACCTGTCATGGATGCTTTAGTTCAGATTTCTGCATTGTACTGGCTTCGACTAGATGACCCTTGGGGTCCCTTCCAACTCTACTGTTGTATGGTTCTATGAAAAAAGAACAAAGTGCTTGCGTCCTTCCTGCCATACCTGCCACATGCTCTGGTTGTGTGCTGCAGCAGCGAACCAAGCTCACAGAAAGCCATTGTCCCGATAACATGATCCCACGAGTTGAACATGTAAATGTCTGGGACATCAAACAAGCATAGGAATGCACCATGGCTGGACCGGCAGCCATGTCACAGCAACCATGACCATCCACAACACTCCCCAAGGAAAACAACCTACACAACAGTAACACCTCAGTGGAGAGATAAAGCAAACACAGCTCTATAGGTGGAGACAGCATGCCACCAAATTACAAAGCAGCCATCGCTGGCTCCTGCAATATGCAGACATACAAGAGACAACCCACCAGCAAGAATCGACCTGGTTTGTCCCTGCTTGTGCAGAGGGCAGGCGGGTTGCCTGGCTGCAGACCTAATGAGCAATAACATAGAGATGAAGTAGCCCAGAAACCCTCCCAAAGTAAGGTAAAGGGACCACTGACCATTAGGTCCAGTCGTGACCGACTCTGGGGTTGCAGTGCTCATCTCGCTTTATTGGCCGAGGGAGCCGGCGTACAGCTTCCGGGTCATGTGGCCAGCATGACTGAGCCGCTTCTGGCGAACCAGAGCAGCGCATGGAAACGCTGTTTACCTTCCTGCCGGAGCGGTACCTATTTATCTACTTGCACTTTGACGTGCTTTCGAACTGCTAGGTGGGCAGGAGCAGGGACTGAGCAACGGGAGCTCACCCTGTTGCGGGGATTCGAACCGCCGACCTTCTGATCAGCAAGTCCTAGGCTCTGTGGTTTAACCCACAGCGCCACCCGCGTCCCCTGTTACAGTGATAGTGTGGCATAAATCCTATGGCTCCAGCATAGCAATGCTCTCTGTCTGCTTCTGGACACTGATGAGAGATTTCAGAGGAAAACTAAAAGGAACAAGATGCCCACAGGTAAGAAGAGGCTAAGAGAAGAAGAATTATCTGCAGAGTAGGCAAACACTTCGGTATTAAAAGGGATGCCTTAAACAGCCGCCAATTAGCAAAAGGGAATTGAAGTTATACAAGGATGAGCAATGTGTGTCCGGAACAGCACAGGGTCCAGGATGCTGGGGGAGATGTGAGTTTGATGTGGTGATTGTGCCTGCTATTCTATGCCAGGAAGACTAAGCAGAAGCTTCTGTTTCCTTCCCTCTCTTGCCCTTCTCCACTGGGCAGCATGGCAGGGAGGCCTGGCCCAGGTGCCCCTGATCTCAACTGCCCAGGGAGACAGAAGACAGGACCCAAGGACCAGCAAGGGCCCCCTCCGCCTCCTGGCAGCACAGCAGGGAGGATAACACCAGACCCCTGGTACCTTCCTCCTTGCTCATCCTCTGTGCTGGCCACATGACCCGGAAACTGTACGCCGGCTCCCTTGGCCAGTAAAGCGAGATGAGTCGGCCACGACTGGACCTAATGGTCAGGGGTCCCTTTACCTTTACTTTATAAAGGGAGCAGCAGCCCAAACTGCCTCTGCACGCTCTCTGGGAGCTGCAAGTGCTGCTGGATTGGGCCCTACTGCCCAGAGGTGAAGGGCAAGGAAAAGGGGCAGTGGCTTGCTGCAGGAAACGGCAAGGAGCAACAGGCACAATGAACTTAGTTGTCTTGCCAAGATGGGTCACCAGAGACTCCTCACTGCTGCCGCAGGTTTGCTTGCAGGGGAAAGAAGCACCCAAGAAGCAAGCAGTGGCTGAAAGGTGTATACCTATGGGGCTGGCCAGATTGGCCCCCGCCGGGCGCAGGCCCAGGGGGCATGGCAACTGCACCTCTCCACATATGCCATATATGCTTCAGCTGATATTCCTGAATTGCAGGGGGTTGGACTAGATGACCCTCGGATCCCTTCCAACTCTACCATTCTATGATTCCTTGCCAAGGGCCTCTGCCAGTCGGTGTGGACCGTGCTGAGCTAGGCGCCCCAAAGGGCCCGATTCGGTATGGGCAGCTTGCTCTCTTCCACGTGCCCAGCCCCACCGAGGCCCATATCCTCCAAGCCGTCGGGGAAGCAGCCTCCTCCTCCGCTGCTCCTGGGAGCTGCCAGCCGCTCGCCCGCCTCGGGTGGGAGAAGGAGGAGGAGGCCGCGTTTCCTGCCGCGGGCGAGGGAGGCGGCGCCCCCGACGGGTCTCCTCCTGCGCGGCAGCTAGCCAAGAGCCAGCGCCGGGGGGCCCGGCACAGCTGACCCCGGCGGCCCCGCCAGCAGGACCGGGCGCCGATGCAAGAGCAGGAAGGAGGCTCGAGGGAGAGGGAGGGAGCGCCGTCGGAAGCGGACGGGGGCACTCCGAGAGAAGACCCGGAGCCTCCCGTTGGGACACCCGTGAATCGGAGCGGGGGCGGGATGTGTCCCCAAGGGGACGGGACAGCGCGAGGAGTGGCTTTCACCTCGGAAGGGGCTCCTCCTCCGCCGCCGGCAGCAGCAGCAGCTCCCTACCGGGGAGCCCGGAGGACGCGGGGTCCCGCGGCCGGAGGAAGGCTCACCTCGAACATGAGCGCGACGAGGACGCAGAGCACCAGGCAGAAGCCCACGTCGGCGTGGTTGTGGATGAGGAACTCCTGGCTGAAGAGCGGGTGGCTTTTGGCCCGCCTGCGGAACGCCATGGCCGGCGCCCAACCCGCCAGCAGCGCGGCCCCCGCGACGCCAACTTCGCCTGCTTCTTCCGCGGCCCCTCGGACAACTTGGCGGGCGGGCGGGCGAGGCGCAGCCCGGCCCCCCAGCGCAGGCGCGCCTCTCGCTGCTGCCGGCCTGCCGGGCTCCTCCGCCCCGCCCGCCCGCCCGCCCGCCTTAGCCCGGCCTCTGCCTGGACGGGCGTCCGCCGGGGGCGGGCCGGGGGGCGGCCCGAGTGCTGCTGCTGCTGCCGCTTCTGCTCCGCGCCGACCCCGCCGCGTCCCGGAGCGCGCTCTGCCTTCGCCCGGCGGCCTGGCGTCGTGGCATCCCGCGGAGCTGGACGGGACCCAGCGGCCCAATTCCGGCCACGTTGGCTTCGGAGCGCGCGCGCGCGAGACACCCGCGGACTTTGCGCCCAAGCGCCTTCGGGCTTTTTCGCTTTTTTAGTCCTTTCTGCAGGAAAGAGAGAGAGAAGCTCCTGGACTGAGGCTGGCCTTTGTCTTGTCTGCTCACAATGGGGTGTGTGTTTTTGCGTTTGTGTGGTGCACACACACACACACACTTTGCTCTGCACAAGGTGCACGGGATTGCACATACCTCATGGGTGGGCATTGCTTTATACATAACGCGTGTCGAGATACTTTAAGAAATGTAAAATTCCAGCACAATTGGCTGTGGCAGTCTGTGATTCATATAGGTACACAAACAGTAGTGTCTTGTCTTTTAGAAACTTAACTGGCTGCTTGTGGCACAAGCTTGCCTTAAAAATGTGTAGCCTGTCACCATTGTTGGTTTTTTAACACACTTAAACCTTCTGCACCATCAGGAGGGGTGTAGAGTTTACTTGCAATAGTGCAAACTTGGTGCCAAAGCCAGTCCATAGGTAGGCTTCACACTGTGCCTGTTCTTCACCTGTGGCACCACACACACACACACACACACACACACACACGTGGCCAGGGCTGGCCCAAGCCATTTTGGCACCTGAGGGAAACCACAAGATGGTGTGCCCTCCCCCAGAAGCCGGGGAAGAGGTGGGGGGAGTGAAGATCTACATTGGGAACAAGCGGGGGAATCAAATTAACCTTAGCCCACCATTGAAATGAGAATCAAAGGCTGTTAGGGGTGGGGGAAGAGGTCCGCTCTGAATCACGCTGGGGGAGTGCAGCCCAGGAGATCCTGGAGGGCAGCCCTTGCCATTTCCCGGGAGGAGAAGAAGAGCAGCAATGCCTCCCATTGTGTACCACAACTGTTGTTGCCACCATGACGGCAACTGCAGGCAATGCAGTCCTTGGAAACTGGGTATGCTGCCCCTGTGGATCCTGCCACCTGAGGCATTTGTCTTCCCTTGCCTCATGGGTGGACCGGCTCTGTATATGGTGAAGCCCAGCAAGTTTAGCGATTGTACAGGCCAGGGGAAAGCATAAAAACAAACAGTGCGCCCCTCCCAGCTCCTGGAGTCTCCCACCCTGAACCTGGAATAGCTGCCAGATTTCTGCAAATAAATTCTGGGCCACCTCTCCGTATCATGCAACTAATCTACTAAGATACGTTTCGCTTTCAACAAAGATGATTTTACAGTTCAGCAAAGGGCTGATGTTCTGTCAGTTCCTTTAAAAAAGAAAAACTCTCCCTTTGGGAGAGTGCATGAGTGTTTGAAGTCTCTGCAGGCTAAGAAATTCAGTGAAGATGAATTTATGTGGAGTAGTCATCTGGGCTGAGTTACAGTCAGGATTCCTGAGCTATTACGTATCAGCCTAGCCCTGCCTGGAACTGGGGGAGTGTATCTTATAAAACATGCTTAGATGCATGCATAATATCCAACTCCTAGGGGCTGAGGTCCCTTTGCCTGCCCTCAATAAAATGTTTGAGGGGGCCACCCCCCCTCCCAAAGTTGATGGACATTGTCTTTCCAATGGTTTGCATGCACCATGTCTTATATTCAGTTATGAGGGGCAGGACTTACCTGCCCCCCCTATTTTATTCAAGTTGGCAGCTGGTACTGAAGTTAGTTTACTAGTTCCCAGCTCCTTACTTGGGTTAAGAACTTAATTCGTTCTGGAGGTCCGTTCTTAACCTGAAACTGTTCTTAACCTGAAGCACCACTTTAGCTAATGGGGCCTCCTGCCGCTGCCGTGTGATTTCTGTTCTCATCCTGAAGCAAAGTTCTTAACCCGAGGTACTATTTCTGGGTTAGCAGAGTCTGTAACCTGAAGCATCTGTAACCCGAGGTACCACTGTATTTGCTCTAAAGTTTGAAACACCTTAAACAGAAGGTAAGTTCATATATCCATCAACTCCAAAATAAACCCATAATAAACACTTGGATATGACATATCACATAGCTATTCCCTTGAAGCCCAACAATTATCATACTTGTGAAACCCACAAACCCCCTTCTGTGCAGTCATAGCAAGGCAGTGTACCATAGAAACAGGAAAAAATGGGTTTTAAACACCTACACTCAAAACCAGTTGTCACACTTAAAACTATACAAAATAGACACTCATGGTGAACACCCACCCAGTTATCCTGCTGAGGAAGCCTGCCGGAGCAAGAGTATCTTCAGTTGTTTCCAGAAAGTGCAAGAAAAGTGTGAAATAGCAGAAAGTGTGGAATGGCGGGCAAATGCCCAGAATCGAATAATGCATCTTGACCTCCCCCCATCATCCTTCATTTCATATACTGTGCTAGCAACTGTTTAAGCAAGGCTGGAGACTTGCCCTTTGCTGCTTCTTTCATATGGAAAAGACTGGTTGGTGATGACTCTGCGCCAGTATTGCTGGTCCCTCCAGTGGCCACCAGACGAACTGAGTGAATGAAATGGAACACAAGCCAGCCAGGCAGTGGGATTTTTAAAGCCTGACCTTCTGCCTGACTATCATCCAAGTGCAGGAAAAGCTCAATCTGTTAGAGGAGACAGAAGAAGCTATTTCTTTTATTCATTTTTAAGCATTTATAAACCGCTTAGTATTTTAAGCATCTCTAAGTAGTCTTGTGATCACCGATGAGAAGGCTTGATCTCCTCTAATCCAGTTTTTGTTATCTGAAATATACTCGGAGTCAAGTGTGGATTTCATGCTCTTTATTCAGCTCATAGTAGTGAGGAATGCCAGTTCCCCCAAAATGTCTGCTTTATATAGATTATTTACACAATGGGTGCCACATGATTGGCTAATTCTGGGATTCTCCTGTAGGCCAAACAGGTTGCGGCTTCACTTCCACCTGGAGTTGGATTGGGTGGCTCCTGTGGACCAATCAGACTACTGCATTCTGAATCCTATTGTTCTAGGACCAATCAGACTGCTGCATTCTGAATCCTATTGTTCTAGGACCAATCAGACTGCTGCATTCTGAATCCTATTGTTCTAGGACCAGTCAGACTACTGCATTCTGAATCCTATTGTTCTAGGACCAATCAGACTGCTGCAATTTGGATCCTATTCAACTCAGTACATAACATTATCTTAAGCCAGGATTGAAGTAAGTTTATTTGGATCCATTCTAGTCTGGCTTCAGGCCCAGTCACGGCACTGAAACTATCTTGGTCACCCTTGTTGGTGACATTTATCAGGAGAGAGGCGCCCAATTCAAGGTGCTCACATTCGTGTTTAAAACCTTAAATGACTCAGACCCCAGGTCTTTGAGAGGCTGCCTCCTTCCCTTCAGACCCTCTTGGGTGTCAAGATTGGCAGAGGGCACCTCTTGGTGGTTCCTCCACCCTCAGAGGCTTGGGGTGGGTGGTGGCCCAGGAGAGGGCATTTTCTGGGGCAGGCACTCCCCACAGAGGTGGCCTGGCATCTTTATTATACAGCTTCTGAGAAAACATGGGCAACATTACAACTCACTACTTGGTGTTGGGTTTAATTTTACAAAATGAGAATTAAGGTCAGACGTCTACAGGAAATTAATAGCTACTTTCTGACCAATGACAACCAGGAGCTTAGCCAAGTGATGATTTGGGATTCTTTCAAAGCTGCCCTTGGAGGACAGAATATTAAAGAGGCATTCTATCTAAAGAGCCAGAAAATTCATGCAAGTTAGCTTTGTTGAAATAAATTATTTCCCTGGAAAGACAGCACAAACTCATGGAGAGCGAGCACACTGTGAATTACAAGCTTTGGACACTGATCACATCTCTGTTGCCATGGCCAAAATGTACAGTATGTATTGCAAATTTGGTATTAAGAGTTCTAGATTCTTGGTGTGAGTGCTACACATAAAGGGAAAGAACACAACCACTTATGTAGAGTTCTAACTTTGGAGGGCATGCCCTATTATAACTCAGCTTCTACAAACAAAATATTTACATGCTTTGATAGTGACTTCTATACGTGATACCCTTCAACTGAGAATATCCAGACATGAGACTCAGCTACTTTAGTAAAGAAAAAGCGTTTTATATGCGTTATAGCACCGTGACACCAGATGGCGCGGTGGATTTTTCACTGTGCAATTTACAACACATTTTCCTGAAACACTTTTTTTGATGTGTCTAGATCCAGCCCTGGTTAAACAGAGTAAAACTTAAGCCCTTGAGTCAACAGCACAGAGACTTCATAGAAGAACCAACAGGAGATCTGTGATGTCATCAAAAAGCTGAGAAGGGGGAAAGTGACAGGCCTTGGTGGGTTTTGACTCCGAGATTGTTTTAAATCCTAGACCAACATATTGTGTAATTATACACGCAATGGTAGGACTACATCTCGGTCCTGAAAAGAAACCAGGCTTTTTATAATATTGAAGCCAAATAAAGACCAGAATATGCTGGGATCTTAACCATCCAACTCATTAATCAACCAGGGCTGGATCTAGACACATCAAAAAGATGTGTCAAAAAGAACACGTAAACATAGTGGAAAATCACATTGGTGAAAGAAGGAACTCCACAGCGCCATCTGGTGTCACAGTGTTATAATGCATATAAAATGCTCTCTTTTTTGCTAATGAAGCTGAGTCTCAGGACATTAAGATTGTGTGTAAGCTTTCTCAGTAGCATGCCTTAATTTTTTATTGGTGCATACTGGTCAAAAAGGCTTTTTTCCAAAGCAGTAAATTTCAAATACCATTTGCAGGATCCTAAATTTGACCTATAAAGCCAATTCCCAACTACTGAAGAAAGAGGCAGTAAAACAAAATAGTTTGCAGTGCATCATGATCCTAAAAATGCTTCCTGAAAGGTAAGCCAACCAGATTTATTGCAGCGTACAGCAGAACAACGCTGTGCACTCAATTTAAGCGTGGGGTGGTGCGCAGTTACTTACATTGTTGCAACGACAATGCATCATATTCTATAGCATCTCAACCAGCATCTTCTGAATACAAACGTGCAACCCACGGTTGTCAATAGCAAATGTTTTGGGAGCACCTAAAGCAGTGGTTGTTGAAGCTCAGTGGGGTTTGGCCCCATAATTCTAGCTTTTCTACAATAAAAGCAGTGTATAATAAATACGAGCAGTCAGCAATGCAAATTTCAGTTCTGTAATATCAACCTCCATATGCAATGGTCTGCCATAGCAGACTTGTATAAGACTTCAGGGTTTTGAAAGACCGCTTTTGGCAATTTTGGAGAACTCATCAAGACAAAAAGCACACACACTGCACAAATACATATTGATATATGTTCTCAGTAATGAACAGCATTTATTTATGACCATGTAAACCATTAGACTTTCTCCCCTGACCACTGAAGCATTTCCCCCAGAACCACAAGCCTTGTTTTGGGCTCCATATCTCCCATTCTTTGCTGCCGTTTCCAGCAGGTGTCCTACTGTCTGTGTCTCCGAATATCTTCAGCATCGTCAACACAGCAATTTCCCATTCCGTTGTTGCATCGGCCAACATAGACTTCCACAGGATGGCAGAGAGTATGCCGGCAAACTCCCTTTAGTCTCCTACATCGCCCTGTGCCTTCATAGAGAAAATGAGACTTTGTGAGTCTTATCAGAGCTGCTCTGGACTCCTGTGCAGAAGACATTATACGATGCTGGAGAAGACCAAGACAACACATGCACAGACTGGACTGCCATAAATCTCTTAATACAAGAGGTTGAGATCTTAGGGGAAGCACCAGCAGATCAATATCCTTGCCACTCAATTCTACATGCCCTGTCAGCAATACTGGGGAGATCTGTAAGAAGGCTCTTTCGGAATGTTTGCACAGCTTACTATCGTACCAGGACTCTAAATTCTGATTTTCCTCTGCTGTTTAGGTGCACAACAACGCTGTTTATATCCTGGTACTCAGGAGTACTTCATGAGGGACCATCACACGATGTTGCGCATGGACAAAGAACTGGTGTACAGAGGAATATTTACCTCTTCTTGTCTCCAGCATCACGCAATGGCATGCATGTGAGCATAGGAGCCAACACCCAGGGGCTGAGGGGACTTCGCCCCCCCATAAAATATTACAGGGGGTCGGGACCCCCAAAGCTGATCGGCATTGCCATTCAAATGATGTGTGTGCACCGCGCCATGTGATTGAATATGCGAGTCAGGGCTTACTTCACCCCCCATGTTTTATTCAAGTTGGCACCCCTGCATGTGTGGATAAACCCTTGCCAATAAATCACCACAGGCAAAGGCTTGCTGTCAGCTGTTGTGCAACACTTTCTCTTGGAGGTGGCTCATTCAACATACCCATTCAAATGTTGCTGATTATTGCAGGCCCTTCAGATGTTGTGGGTCCTTTCAGTTCCAGCAGGGCCAATGGCCAGGGATAGTGAGAGATGTAGTTCCAACAAAACCTAGAAGGCCAAAGTTCCCCCGCTCTACTCCTGCCCCTCCATCAGTTTAATGCTTCTTTTTTTAAAAAATACCCGTTGCCAGTTCCCTGCTTATAATAACTGAATGGCTCATCTGCAATGCTAAGCCCTCATTAGAATTAACTTCTGACACATTGCTCTTGCTTCTTCACCTTCAGATAGCTAACAATAGTCTAGGTGCTCTGCATTATGTAATACGGTTTATAGTCCTGCAGTCTTCTGCGCTTTTACCTGGGAGTAAGTCCCAATGGCTACAGGGGGACTTCTGAGTCACAAGCTGTACTGATGGCCACCAAATCAGATGGACGGCAAGGCTATCAATGGCCAATACTAGTCTATCTACTACTTCCAATATCAGAGGCAGTGTTTCTCTGAACAGCAGTTGCTGGAAATTGTGTGTGTGTTGTGCTCATATCTTGCTTGGGAACTTCCCATGGAGGCATCTACCCGGTAATTGGCAGCTTTGAGAACAGATGGGCTTTTGGTCTGATCCTGCACAGCTCTTTTCATGTTCTAAAATCTCAAACATTAAAAACTTCCCAATCCAGGACACAATTTCGAGCCTTCAGATGTCGTCGGAAAGTTGTGGGGTTGTTTATCCTTTTGAAATAATAATTTAAAAAGAGCAGGGGATGAATAGGAGGCAGTCCTCATAAATAAACATATTGTTTGCCACACCAAGAGAAGCAGGAGGAACCTGCTACTCACCTGGGAGCTCCCTGCAATAGTTCTGAATTAATTTGGTGACAATAACCCACATGACCCTGTCAGGCCATTCCCAAAGAGAAGGGTTATGAAAACACACATAATACGGAAGAGGGAAATGAGTTTTTCCTTGGGGAAAACACCAGAGCAAATTGAAAATGTGTATAGTTCACACCCTTTTGACACTTACCTGATTTGTCCAGGTAGGCAGGTTGGAACAGGAAAAAGATAAGCAGGAAAAAACACAGAATCCTCATGCTGGCTGATGTACAGGTGGAACTCAAATTGCACTAGGAGGGAAAGTAGCACAAATACAATGAGACTGTGCTTCTTAAATATATGATATCTATGAAATCTATGAAATTAACAGGCACTTCATGCCACCCAAATAAGGGCCATTCCTCCTGCAATGGGGGCAAGGTTTGTTTGTGTTTTAGGGTTTGGGTTTTTTTTTTGCTATCCTCCTGTATTCACAAGAGAAACATAACACATTAGCTGGCAACTCAAGAGTCTCAGCCACAGTAAAACAATGTATTTTTTAAATATTTGGGCAGTCTGTAAACAATTCATTCATAGGCAAGCACTTTAAAATAGCATATATTTCATTGAGAGAGTTAACCACATGCCTGGGGTTGATGTGACTCTATTTAGAAAAGGATCCATTTTATTCTGGCTTCTGACAATTTAAAAGTTTTTGATGTCCCACCAGTGATTTGGATAATTGACTTAAGCACATATTTGGTCTTACTGAAACCAGTGTATCTTAAAAACGCATAACTTTGGCTGGATTACACTCATGCTCAGTATAGAGTCAGTGCCTAAATTAATATTTTTTTCAATCTGCAAAAGAATATATTGACTACACAAGAAATGGATAGAAATGGAATAAAAAGGACTATGAACCGGAATGGAAATCTAGTCTTCTGTTTATCTTTCCTGTATGTAGATTTTGTATTCACATGACAGTCTTTCACATGGAAGAAAATGGTCATGCCAGAATTGGAATTCCAGAATTATTCCATTTTATTGTGGGATTATTGTGGTGTTTTTTCGTTTTAAATCAGTTTCTAAAACATAATTTCACATGTTTTTTTAAAAAACCTGTGCAATACAGATTAATGGCCTGGGTGAATGTGGCCTGAGTCCTGCAGTTCAGTTGGCATCAGCCTTGGGTTGGCAGGCTTTGCTGGAGAAGGAAAGAGGAGGGGCAGAACTGGGCAAACTTGGGTTGCAGAAAAGGAGATCTCCCCTTTCTACGACTTCATTTGCTTTCAAAGCAGGGAAGGGATGCTGAATCTCCCTTCCGTGGAGGCTGGAGAGGGCTGTGATCAGCCACAGGGGGCAGGGACTGACCAGGAAATGTCATCAACTGAACAGGAGCCTGAGCAGGAGGGTGCAGTCTTGTTGCCTAGAACCAGGCATCTCCTTGTCATAGGGGAGCATGCTTGCAGCCCCAATATTCCCATAAGACAAGAGAGTCTCGCAAGTGAGCAAGGCACGCCTTGTCTTTAAAAGCTTGGCAGGAGGTGCGGGGAAACCTCCTGGGACATCTTTGTGTCTTCCGTCGAGGCCCAATATACTGAATAAATATCTCTTTCTTACTTCCAAGTAAGAACTTCTGCCTGTGTCTGCTGGGTGGGAGACAAGACACAGTGACCACTCCAAGAAGAAAACCAAACTGACTGTCAGGTGTGCGTGCAGGAGCCAGGCCCTGTGACCAATAGGACTCTGCAGGACTGGGGCCTTCCTAAGTTGTTCTGAAGAGGCAAGGCATGGCCACATAGGTGAGGCCGATTGGTAACTCACAGCACCTGGTGGCAAGAGCCGGGAAGGGATATAAGGTCAGCATTTTCCCTTCGGCTCTTTGCCACAGCAACAGATTCCCTGCCTTGCTGCATTTGACTCCTTGACTCCTTGCTTCTTGATCCTCGGACCCCTGACTTCGTGACACCCAGCTCTCTGACCGTCGGACTCTTGGCTTTCTGACTCCTGGCTTCTGGACTCTCGTTCCTTCTCCCACCCCGCCGTCTTGCCCCTGGTCCCAACGTCCCCAGCTGGGACTTCGATCACCCGTGAACTGGACCATGACACTAACCCCCTCTGCCCAAAATGGGCACTTGCACCCAAGTGCGTAGTTGTTTCCTATGGGCCTTGTGTGTGTGTGTTTTTTTTTAAAAAAGCAACCACCTTCACATCTCAAAATAATTCCAGAGCTCACCTTCTCCTCCCATGTTTGGCCAATTTAAAGAAACCTAAAAAATTCCAAGCGATATAGTCCAAACCTATTAAATCAATGGCAGTTTTTCTATTGGAACGTAGAACTTTACCTCTCCTTCTTGCCTCTAAAGCCTGTGTGAAGAATCTATAATAGCAGGCTATTTCCCGCCAACATCAAATTGGAGTGTCTATGGACAGTGGCGCTGGCAGGACAGTATGTATATCCGAGTATTCCTGTCTTTCAAGTGCTGCCACCAGTTTCTGCTCCCAGTCTCAGCTGGGCCTCCAAAGGATGCAGAACAGAACCTTCACCACAGAATCCCTGTGACATCATCATTTGTGACATTCAGGCAGAGGCTTTTCTGATGCCCCTCCCACCATTCTCTTGCTTATCATACATAAAATTCAAAGACAGTTTGTGTGTGGTAGATAGGATCAGAATCAGAAGCCAGGGACCCCATAATGAGGCTTTTTGTTAATACTATTAAATTCTTTTTAGTTCTGCCCATTAGCAAGACCCTCTGCATCAACCCTATTATTTGAGTAGCCCCCCCAGCAGGCTTCCCCATCTTCTGAGGTCAACCAAGTCACTCCAAGTAACAGGAATTTGTTGATAGTGGTGTTATCCTTCTGGTACTCTTTAGTCCAGGCCGAATCTCACTGTTCTTGCTGAGGGTACCTGAAATTAAGGATCAGAAATGGGGCTAAGCTGAAAGACCAGGAAAAGGTGAAATAAGCAAGCTGAATATAAATGGACTAGTTGGTTCTTTCTTCCAGGGTTCATGTGTTTGTGACTGATCCCAATCCCTCTTGGCCCATTTCCAAGGAGCAACATCACAACAGGTAGATCAACCCTATTTGCTCCTTCAGGAGTTTAGTTCCTCAGATTATGAGACATGAAAGCTTTTACTGGTTCTGTCCAAAGTGTTTTATCTGTAAAGGTCTCACAGCCTTCCCCTTTGGCCTACAGGCCATTTTACAAAATTTATCAGAAGTGGGAAAGTAATAATAATAATAATAATTTATTTATACTCCACCCATCTTTTTATTGTCACATGTGAGCAACCTGTGGACCATTGCAGCCCTTGTGGGTCTCCCCTGAGCTTGCCACTCTGCTGCCCCTCAATTTTGTGGCACAACTGTGATGGGGGAGCACCATGCATGAAAATGGCCATCTCTGTGTACCATCTTGCCTGAACAGCTGCTGGGCAGGAAAAGCATGATAGTGATGGGGAGGATATTTGAGAGGCTGCCGAGAGCCTTACGGTTGCTATCAGTGGCTTTCATCTGAAACCAGAGGGCGGTTTATGCACGCAGAGTCTTTTTCTCTCTCCTTTATTGATATATGAACACCCCTGGGTGTGTCTGTGTGCTTGTATGCAGGGATAGGACTTCTCATTGCAAAGGTGAAAGGAGATGTTGAGAATGGTGAAACTCTAGGCGCACGCTGTGCACTATTTCTCTGTGGGAGGAAATGAACAAAGAAGAGAGGTGTCCATTTTGTTGCTGAGACAGAGCACCACAGTTTGCAGTGGAGATTTCATTTGGCAGCAATCCTTCCTTTCTTGGTTGGTCAGAAGAGCCACCCACAGCACAGTGGCAGGAGTCGGTAGTGCCGGGTGGGAGACCAGAGAGGCAGGGGAGAGAAGTTCACACTGCTTTGGGTTTCCAACCAGTAACATAACACAGGGCACTTGCACCAAAACCAGCAAGAGGGATTTAAGCAGTTAGCTCAGGCAAGACTCACAGCACACACACTTCTGCCCCGGGGCCAGGGAGGGGAATCTTCTAAACAGGCTGATACAGATCCTTTCTTTTGGGACAAATGACTATTGCTTAATAACTTATCACATTATAACACACAAGTTCACAGTAGGTGACAAAGATAGTCGTTGGCGTTTGTAAGGATGACCCATTAATGGAGAGATGGGGAAAGAAAGCAAAAAATCTCCTAAAAGGTGAGTGTTGATAGCAGTGGAATGGAATTGTTGTGTAATGAGCAGCTGATAAGGAGGAAGAAATAGTGGCTTGACACCTAAAGCAAGACTAGCTTCAGGGTTGTGAGGCCTCACACCTTAGTGAAGACACACCATTGTTTACAAACTTAGCATCTATTTCTTTTAACAGGGAACAATAAAGCAGAGGTTTTTTTTAAAAAAACAACAACCAACAACATCTAAATAGAAAGAAATATCCAAACATGGTTTCGCAGACTTACAAATTCAGTTGCATATTAACATATAATTTATAACAAATTAAACAAAAACAAACAAAACAGCATGAATTTAATCTTGTAGACCAGGGGTCAGCAAACTTTTTCAGCAGGGTGCCGGTCCACTGTCCCTCAGACCTTGTGGGAGGCCGGACTATATTTTGAAATGAACAAATTCCTATGCCCCACAAATAATCCAGAGATGCATTTTAAATAAAAGGGCACATTCCACTCATGTAAAAACACGCTGATTCCCAGACCGTCCAAGGCCGGATTTAGAAGGTTATAGGCAAGACTGAATATAAATAGAGTAATATAATGTACAGTAACCTATGGTGTTTAGATTGGTGAGCACAGGTAAATAAATGTCAGTTTAAACTGATAATAATTTAGATGTACTTATTTCAATATCCATTCATTTTGTTGCTGGTTACCTTAAACAACCCAGAAGAAGTGACTCATACACACCAGACGGTATTGACGCTGTAGGTACTGTCCTGCCCTATGCTCCATTGTTTGTATAATTAATAAAAAACTTACCAAACACTATCTAAGCTGTCTTGTTTCTTTTGCCCTCTTGCCACTTTTAATTTTTGTGTCAATTTTTCTAACAATACTTCATGCCAGACACTGCTTTGCCATTGGTCTATATTTAATAAACAGATCCTGAAGCTGAGGCTCCAATACTTTGGCCACCTCATGAGAAGAGAAGACTCCCTGGAAAAGACCCTGATGCTGGGAAAGATGGAGGGCACAAGGAGAAGGGGACGACAGAGAACGAGATGGTTGGACAGTGTTCTCAAAGCTACAAACATGAGTTTGACCAAACTGCGAGAGGCAGTGGAAGACAGGAGTACCTGGCGTGCTCTGGTCCATGGCGTCACGAAGAGTCGGACATGACTAAACAACAACATATTTAATAACAGTAAAAATTTTGGTTAAAAGTATGGCAGCTAAGGTAAAGGTAAAGGGACCCCTGACCGTTAGGTCCAGTCGCAGACGACTCTGGGGTTGCGGCGCTTATCTCGCTTTATTGGCCAAGGGAGCTGGCGTTTGTCCACAGACAGTTTTTCCGGGCCATGTGGCCAGCATGACTAAGCTGCTTCTGTTGAAACCAGAGCAGCGCACGGAAGCGCTATTTACCTTCTCGCCGAAGCAGTACTTATTTATCTACTTGGACTTTGATGTGCTTTTGAACTGCTAGGTGGGCAGGAGTTGGGACCGAGCAACGGGAGCTCACCCCGCCATGGGGATTCAAACCGCCGACCTTCTGATCAGCAAGCCCTAGGCTCTGTGGTTTAGACCACAGCACCACCCGTGTCCAAATGGCAGCTAAAGGGCAGCATATTTTCAGAGGAGTTTGTGCCAGAGTTTGGTTCAGGCTCTGACTGGGGAGTGCATCTTATGCAAAACCACGAAACCCTGTGGCAATTATACAACCTCATTGAACCTGTCACAAAGATCTGGCTAATTAGCATCTGTTCATTGGAATGCCTTCATCCTGTAATATTCTATTCATGAGCATTCATAATAAAGGTACCGGTAGATGTTTCGTAGGCAAACAAAACTGAAATGCAAGCTTCACCTGTCGGCGATACTTCTCTGTGACGTAGCAAATAAACATCAACAACAGAAAATTGCAACATAACTTTTGATAAATTGCCATTGCCATGGGGATAACGACATGGTTTCTATACCTCCCAGTTTCACTGAGCCACTATAAATGGAGGTGCAACCTTCCTCCTCACTGTGTGTCTTCTCTTTTCTGAAGACTTCAGGATCTCTCGCAGCACTCAGCATGAAAGCCCTTTTTCTTCTCTTCGCTCTCCTCCCGCTGGTGTTCCCTGCTGATCCAGGTAAGATGCCTCTCAGTTCCAGGGCGACTGCAAAGCAGGGGCAGCCAAGGCAATGTCACCCAGATGTTGCTGGACTGCAACTCCTATCAGCTGCAGCCAACATGTCTTTTGGTCAGGGATGATGGGAGCCATCTGGAGGGACCCCACACTGGCTCTCCTTGCTGTAAAGGGTGGTAGAATCATAGAATCATAGAGTTGGAAGAGACCACAAGGGCCATCGAGTCCAACCCCCTGCCAAGCAGGAAACACCATCAGAGCACTCCTGACATATGGTTGTCAAGCCTTTGCTTAAAGACCTCCAAAGAAGGAGACTCCACCACACTCCTTGGCAGCAAATTCCACTGTCGAACAGCTCTTACTGTCAGGAAGTTCTTCCTAATGTTTAGGTGGAATCTTCTTTCTTGTAGTTTGGATCCATTGCTCCGTGTCCGCTTCTCTGGAGCAGCAGAAAACAACCTTTCTCCCTCCTCTATGTGACATCCTTTTATATATTTGAACATGGCTATCATATCACCCCTTAACCTCCTCTTCTCCAGGCTAAACATGCCCAGCTCCCTTAGCCGTTCCTCATAAGGCATCGTTTCCAGGCCTTTGACCATTTTGGTTGCCCTCCTCTGGACACGTTCCAGTTTGTCAGTGTCCTTCTTGAACTGTGGTGCCCAGAACTGGACACAGTACTCCAGGTGAGGTCTGACCAGAGCAGAATACAGTGGCACTATTACTTCCCTTGATCTAGATGCTATACTCCTACTGATGCAGCCCAGAATTGCATTGGCTTTTTTAGCTGCCACGTCACACTGGTAGGGAAAGAAAGAGTCTTCAAATGAGGAATGGTAGTAAAAAGTTTTGAGACGTGAGATTATCAGTAACCTGGGAGAAAAAGTGAATTACGGTAACATGCTCAGCGTGCTAAAAGTACGACAGAGGAAGGTGCCTTATACCAAGTTGTTTCATTGGTCCTTCTGTACTCAGATCTGTACTCTTCAGCTTACTTCAGCCAGTGTGGTGTGAGAGCCAGTGTGGTGTAGTGGTTAAGAGCGGTAGTCTCGTAATCTGGGGAACCGGGTTCGCGTCTCCGCTCCTCCACATGCAGCTGCTGGGTGACCTTGGGCCAGTCACACTTCTTTGAAGTCTCTCAGCCCCACTCACCTCACAGAGTGTTTGTTGTGGGGGAGGAAGGGAAAGGAGAATGTTAGCCGCTTTGAGACTCCTTAAAGGGAGTGAGAGGCGGGATATCAAATCCAAACTCCTCCTCCTCCTCCTCTTCTTCTTCTTCTTCTTTTTGCTTCAGAGATGCAGAGGAAAGATTTCCATGCATGCGCACCAGAGTCTTCAGTATCTGATTCTAGGTTAGCAAATGAACATTCTCATTCCTGTTTAAAACAATGTTTGGTATCTGAACGAGGACCCAATCCTTCTGAAAAGGATGGTTGTGGGAGGGATTCCTGCATTGCATGGGGTTAGACTAGATGACCCTGGCGGTCGCTTCCAACTCTACAATTCTATGATTCTATGAAAAACATGACCAAGACTTGTGATGCAAAGACTCCCAGGCTGTGAAGTTAACATGGGAACATGCCTTTCAAATTCCGCAAAGGATACCATGAAGTGCTCTTTAAGAAATACTATCTCTGTGCCTCTTATATAATAGTTAAGTAGGTGCTTCCTCAAAAACAAGAAATTAAGAAACTTACCATATTTTCTCCGCTGCCTTTTTTCTTTCTTTCAGAGACAAATGAATCTGATACGGTTGCTTGTCGGAAAAACTTCAACATATGTTCCACTTTGCTTTGCCCCGTCTTCTATACAGCCAATGGAACCTGTTATGATGGAAAGCAAAAATGTTGTGTACCTTGGAAGATCAAGGAGATGTTGTCATCCCTCCGAAAAACATGAAAACGAGCAATGCCATTTCTTTGCCTAATGTAGATAAAATGCACATTGTTTTCCTTTGATTAAAGACTCAGGTTTAAACAAAAACATTTTGCTTGGATTGCGATCATTAGTCCACAAATAGCCCAAGGAATTATCTGAAGGTCATGACAGCATTTGACTGCTTGAAGGTTTACCCCAGCCACTGGATGGCTAGAGAGCCATAAGTGAATTGCCATGAGCTCTTTGGAGAACAGCTTAAATACAGTGGTGCCTCGCAAGACGAAAATAATCCGTTCCGCGAGTCTCTTTGTCTAGCGGTTTTTTCGTCTTGCGAAGCAACCCTATTAGCGGCTTAGCGGATTAGCGCTATTAGCGGTTTAGCGGCTATTAAAGGCTTAGCGGCTTAGCGGCTGAAAGGCTATTAGCGGCTTAGCGGCTTAGAAAAAGGGGGGGAGCGAAAAAAAATCGCAAGACTCGCAAGACGTTTTCGTCTTGCGAAGCAAGCCCATAGGGAAATTTGTCTTGCGAAGCGCATCGAAAAACGGAAAACCCTTTCGTCTAGCGGGTTTTTCGTCTTGCGAGGCATTCGTCTTGCGGGGCACCACTGTATATAACAAAACCCACAAAGGTAACAATTGCATGTATGGGCACAGAGACGACCAGCTATTCTGTCCCAGGCAGCAGTCTCAGCTGGAAAACCAGGCTCTAGCCAAGGAACCTCTATCCTCTGCTGAATTTAGGGCACCAGATCATGATGTCCTGCTAGCTCCAGTTCCAAATCCAAGAAGCAGAGCCCAGCCAGTCACAGGTCAGGTTCCAGCAAGATAAGGCTCAGGCATGTCCAGGACATCAGATATAATAGTTGTGGAATGTCAGATCCTGTATGTTGGGAGTAAAGCAACAATACCTGAACCGGAAAGGCAACATGTTCCTCCTCCTTACTCATTCCTTCTCTTTTAGTAACTGCTTGTTGGCAATTCCATCCAGGGTTTTACTTGCTTCCTGCTTCTTCTACTAGTTCAAGGCGGTTACAGGATGAGCTGGTGTTAACTTCTTGGCTCCATCTTGGTCACCTGTAATATGGATGCTTAGAATGGCTTTGTTTGACATGAGTAACAATCCTTAAGTTTTCTTCACCCTTTCCATCAGCAGTCTTAGTGGGCGCTTTCTGCATGCTGCTGCCATGTATTTACCCAACTCCAACAAGATACACTGGGAGATCAGGCCAGCGCAGGCTGCTTGGCTGGTTCCTCCTGATCAAGGCTGAAAATGACGCAGAGGAAGCTACTGGTGCTCACAAACACCACACTCCACAATAAACTGTGCGTGGTGGGAATAGTGATGGTGGCTGGGAAGGCAGAT
The DNA here is from genome assembly GCF_027172205.1 of Podarcis raffonei. Classification (NCBI taxonomy): domain Eukaryota; kingdom Metazoa; phylum Chordata; class Lepidosauria; order Squamata; family Lacertidae; genus Podarcis; species Podarcis raffonei. The sequence goes on from NC_070604.1 coordinate 5,099,685, forward strand.
AGCAAGCAGACCCAGGTGACTGGGGTTCTCTGAGACAACACCCTCTCAAAGACACATAAGGCATCCAAGAACCCATCTGATTATGTAGCAGGTAGGATTGGGGGGGGGGAAGTTGGGTGAGTTTGCACGTTAATGTGAGTGTACCTACCATAATTCACATTTCTCAAAACATCGTGTGTACTGAAATGCAGCCATCCTTTGGAATCCACAGTTCTCTGAGTTTTGTGATGCCGTTCTCTAACTCCAAAATGTGTACATCAGGGGAAAGTGTGCATAAGTATGCATACAACAGTGAAAACACCACACAAAGGTGCATTGTATTAGGGAAAAACTGTTTGGAAACAGTGTGTTAATATAAGGCAATTGTGTATACATATTAGGGAAAATTTATACTAAAATGCTAAAGGAATTTTTGTGAGGACTTTTTTATAGAAAAAAACTATTGCACTGATACAGAATTGTAGTTTGCTGGATTTAAGATTGGAAAAATGGGAAACAGAGTATTTTATTTTATTATTTATTTAGTTGATAAAAATTCTACACCACTTGATTGGGGAAAACCTCAAAGCAGTTTACGAAAAAGATAAGACAATAAAATCAAGACAAATTTACAACCTTACTTTAAAACATACAAAAGCTAAAATACTAAAAAACATTAAAATCACCTCAATTTTCTAAGCATCTGCGTAGACTTATCTAAACAAGACTGTTCTTAGCACCTGGTTGAGTGGGCACTCGTAGGGTAAGGCAATTTCATCGGGCTTTGAGGCTTTGTATAGTAACAGCAGCACCTTGAACTTGGCAAATTGGCAACCAGTGCAGATCTCTGAGCACAGGTATCATATGCTGTCAAACCACGTGGAGCCTACCTGTGGAGCCTACCCGTGGAGCCTACCTGAGCCTCCAGTGACAGCTGGATCCAGAAGTACCCCTAAACTGCGGACTTTCTCCTTCAGGGGGTGTGCAACCCAATCCAGGGAAGGCAAGTGACCAATTTCTTGGACACGGGAGCTACTGACTCACAGTGTCTCTGTATTGGTAAGATTCTTGCTCTGCTTGTATTTTTTCAAACCTTTTCCCACTGTGCCCAGGTATTGTGCAGCCTCGCCAGATTCAGATGTTATGGAGCTGAGTGTCATCAGAATACTGGTGGCAGCTCGCCCCAAAACTCGCAATGGTTTCACGTAGATATTAAATAGCAGGGGAACGGAAGTCCCTCTCCCAATGCTGCTCTCTGGACTTGGTCCTGAAGGTAGGATTGGAACCACTGTAATCCTGTGCCCCCAGTTCCCACCTAGAAGCAATAGTAAGGTCACGCTCCCCCTCTCCCACTCTCTGCAGAAGGTCACCCATCAGGACAACCAGTGAAATGGACACATTTCTTCATCATTAATGGGGCAAGCGCTGGAGCTTAGGAAGACAAGCTAAGCCTTGGCAGCAATTCTTGTCCACTAGAGGACACTCCTGCCTAAGATACTGCTTTACGGAGACGAAGTGAGCATGCCAGCCACAAAGCGCTAGAAAATCTCTCCAGGAGCAAAGAACGATGAGGTGAGGCCTTTTCTGTGGAGAAATTTTTGAGACCCAAGTCCGATCTAGACTAGCCAGAAGGCAGCCATATCAGAAGTGTGATGCCTTCTGATTAACATGGAATGAGGCCTCCAGTGCTGAGATAGGACCATCAGAGGGAGAACACTGTCAAGCCTTGCCTTTGAAATTGCCTTCTGTTTTCTAGCTGAAGTGGGCAATCCACCCATTAAATATAATCAATTAACTGATGAATCAATTAGTAAACAACTGCATATAAAAAATTGGGCAAAATGTCAACATGGGTGGGTGTTTTTTTTTTTTTTTTTAACATTTCAAGAAGTATAGTATAATAAATTACCAGACATAGCAAAAGCCAATGCCCCTTCTCTCATTCTCTTTCAGAGTAACACCTTGGCCTGGGCCTGGGAAGTGGGGAGGAACAGGTTCAGCTGCAGCCCACACAGGAATGCCAAGGAAGCAAAGCCCTTCCTTTTTTTCTGGAAAACAAACAAACAAACAAACAAACAAACAAACCAGTTGTGTTGTTGTTGTTTAGTCGTTTAGTCATGTCCAACTCTTTGTGACCCCATGGACCAGAGCATGCCAGGCACTCCTGTCTTCCACTGCCTCCCGCAGTTTGATCAAACTCATGCTGGTAGCTTCGAGAACACTGGCCAACCATCTCGTCCTCTGTCGTCCCCTTCTCCTTGTGCCCTCCATCTTTCCCAACATCAGGGTCTTTTCCAGGGAGTCTTCTCTTCTCATGAGGTGGCCAAAGTATTGGAGCCTCAGCTTCACGATCTGTCCTTCCAGTGAGCACTCAGGGCTGATTTCCTTCAGAATGGAGAGGTTGGATCTTCTTGCAGTCCATGGGACTCTCTCTAGCACTATAATTCAAAAGCATCAATTCCTCAGTGCTCAGCCTTCTTTGTAGTCAAGGCCAGCAGTGGCTGGAGCACAGTATTCGCCACAGTAATTTGCCATATACTTTCTCACCAATTTGCTGAAGGGAGCGGGAGGCGAGGGGAGACGCAAAGGGCGGAGGGGAAAAGACACTGTTGAGTAGGATGGGGAGATCTATTAATGGGGAGGGGAAACTCACTACTATGAAATTTGGCAGCAGAGTGGGGGGTTTAGGTCACAGAGACTTATGGGCCCCACTTGCCCTGTAGGAGGATAAACTCCACACCAAAGTTTATTGTGTGTTTGTGTTTTATTTTATTTGCACAGTCCATGTAACATTGCCTTCAAATACCACCATTCTCAAATATTTCCCCTTGTAAATTTGGGTTTACCTGATATGGGTGGAGTGGGGTGGGGACTGTCCATTTTGAGCATTATTCAGCTGTTAATCCACCCCCACGCTTCAAATTAGACCAGAGGAGCCCACACCTGCATGTATATGACAAGAAACTTGGGTCTTCCCCATTCATCCCAGTTGTGTCCAGAGTGGGTCATGGCGTTGGCTCTTGGGCCAGCTCCACCCTGTCTTCTCCCCACTTTTAGAAGACCCTTCCTTGTGGTTTGAGGTTGGCACCTGTGGGTGGGGATCCTGTCATTGGACCTCCTGCCCACCCACATGTTCAGTAACCAAGAGGAGATACATCAGCTGCCAGAGAGGAGGGGAAGGACATCTCCACCTATAAGCCACTTATTTGATTTTATGAGGCAGACAAGGATTCCTTATGCTTACATTTTCAAAAAAGAAAAAGGTCCTGATCTTCAGATTCTCATTATCCACTGACTCCACAGGAAATGTGGAGTGGGAACTAAAAAGATGGAATCCAGATTGGACATTCAGTTCTCATTGTTGGAAGCACTCTGTACATAAAGGTTCTTTTGATAAGCAATAAAATGCCTGTTGCCATTTCCTATTTTATGATGCCATGGCTTTATGGCGTATACAGAGATGATAGAAAACATTCAGTTAGGTACATTGAACTATGTCAGCTTTATGTTGAAAAGTAAGAGCACTTTGTTCAATCTAAGCATCATTTGTTTCAGCTAATCTTTGCAATATGACTTTACACATGCAAGTTTAGAAACACATGACTAGAATGAATCAATGCCCTTCTTTTTTTATATTTGCATGTGAATCTTTCCCATACTATGCTTTAGATCCCTGTTGTAATTTCTTAATAACTCTAAACGGGCAGTAGTATATCCAAAACAGAAACAGAGGGTAGCAGCAAACAAAAGTGGTCACACTCTTTCTAAGTTAGGCTTTGATTCACATGTTTGAGTGTGTGTGTGGGTTTCATGGTGAGTGATCCATTGCCATCTGGTGAGATGTTAACTGGAAACTCATCCTCTTCTGCTACATGAAGCTGGGGGGAAACAGTTCCTCTGATGCAAAACACAATTATGGAGAAGGTTCCTGACAACTTCTCCATTTCCCAAGCTGAAGGTGGTTGTTTGCACAATGAATGGAAGACCAGCTCTGAGAAGCATCTCTGTGATTCAACGCAAGCACGACATCTGGAGGAGAAGGCTGGGCTTGGGAATGGACTGTGGTGTGCTCAGAGGTGTGGCTTTGCCACCAACTGCACAAATATGGCCCAGCCCCTTCTGGAGCTAACCAACCACCTCCATATGTCCATTGTTCTCAGTATAGGGAAAGGCATGCAACCACATAAGTGGCTGGAGGGGGTTGTATATGACCCCTAGGCAAAAAGGTTTGGGTAGGAGTGGGCCTTTGTCTCTGGGTGAGAAGGAGTTGAAGGCTCAAATTTGGATTATTCTTGAAATAACCTGAGTAATGGTTCAGTTGAGTATATTTCTAGGGGGATGAGAAAGACAGCAGGAATTGGCCTGCTTGAACTCCGACAAGCTAATATTGTTCTGTAGTGGGGATTAGGGTCAGGAGAATGTGTACTAAAAAAGGTTCTCTTTCCAGATCTATAAAGAGTGATAGGAAAGGCAAAGGGACATTTTTTCCTCTTTCTCACTCCAGAATTGTCCCCCACTTGCTATGTGGCAATAATCAGACCTCATTTTGAGCTCCTGATAGTATCATAGCCAAGGAAGTTTTCAAGAAGATGAGAGAGAGAGAGAGAGAGAGAGAGTTCCTTTCCCAGCTCCTGAAACCTTTCACCTCAACCTGAGAGCCTCCACAGCACTTCAAAATCCCTGTTCTTAGGCTAGTTAGAGGCCTGAGCAGGATTCATATCATTTATGTTCCCATTTGGTATTTTGAAATTCTGTTCACTGTAGAAAAACTGTGGTTGGTGAATATAATTGTATTCTGTGCGGCATCTTAATATAACTCAAAAGCAAACAAAATCTATAGACCATCAAAGTTGAGCTGGCAGCATATCAGCCACATACTTCCTAAGAAAATACAAGACTTTAAGGAAATGCAGCTTGATGCTGAATACTGTTTTTTGTAGTACTCATTTACAAAGCAGGAAGTCTTCCTGCTATATATATAAATACACTGCCCCATTGCAATTTAGATGTAACTGCTGCAGCCTGTCCAAGTACCCCAAAGGAACTGCAAAAGGTAATGTAAAAAAAGCCTTTATTTATTTAGGGGGAGAAATAGAAGAAAATCTGCTTCTTAAAGCAATGGTCTGCCAATGGCTTTTAAAATTCCTATATAATTTCATTATTCCAGTTCAAGCTTAATTTCTTAGGTTTATGTTTGGCATGTCTATATGTGTTGCTGGTATACTGATTTTAATCTGAAAACTGTTGCATTCACTTGGGGCTTCGTTACCGCCTTTATGTCCTCCCAAATCCTTTGTATTCCATGTGGTGATGGATTCTTATAAATCTGCCTGTATAATGAAACTGAAAGTTATTTCAGTTGAGCTTTCTCCTCCGTACTTGCGTATTGCAACCAGAGACCTGCCTGCAGGAGCTATATGGCATGGCTGCTCCAGCAGCCTGGCTCTTCCCAATCACTGGGTTTTAAGAACGGGGCGCCTTATTTGAACTAGCTATCTTTTCATAAATACAGACTGGCGTTTGCTCCGATTCAGTGGTAAACACCAGGTTTTCCCATGGGAGGCAGCGAGGAAAACAAAAAGCCACTCCGTCCTGTGCTCTCTAAGATTGGAACAAGCAAAAGTGTGGACAAGCAAAAAGTGATATTTGTACTTTCCAAGTGCAGCCTTTATTAGGAGTTTAGAGGAGTTGTGGGCTCAACCACACTTCCTCTTGCACCGTGCTTCCTAGGCAAAGGTCCCGGCTTTTCAGGCCTGTGTCCAAGTGGGAGGTTTGTTGTTGTTGTCCTGGTGTTTTCCGTGGGAAAACATATATTTTCCCACTGAATCAGAGCAAATGACAATCAGGTTTTCTGCAGAGTTCCTGAGCCTAGAAAGTGTGGAGCAAAGCTAAGTGTGGATGAGTCTTAAGATAAGTAACCTTATACCAGGCTTCCTCAACCTCGGCCCTCCAGATGTTTTTGACCTACAACTCCCATGATCCCTAGCTAGCAGGACCAGTGGTCAGGGATGATGGGAATTGTAGTCTCAAAACATCTGGAGGGCCGAGGTTGAGGAAGCCTGCCTTACACAGTCCTTCCCAAGACAACCTTCAGATTCCTTTTGATCATTTCATTGGGGGACTCTAATTTTTTTAATTACAAAGCAAGTTGCATAATGTCTAAATACTGCCATTTTTCTTCAACAATCTATGATTGTGGTTTCTCTCTCTTTTCCCTGTTTAATGTTCCTTTACATTTTACATTCCGTAACTTTTTATTTGTGGTCAACTATAAATAAACTATATTTGTATCTCCTGATAAAATTTTGAATGAATCCACCTCAAGGCTTCACTTCTAAGCATACTTACTATGAAAGTAGTCCTATTGAATTCAGTGGGATTTGCTTCTAAATACAGACTTGCATTAGATGTCCCAAAACAAAAGGTTCTAATCACATTTGCTAATTGTTTTTGCTTCCCCAGAAATGCTTCTTCCAGCTGTACTCCTGCCATTGGCTGCTATGCTGCAACAGTCCCTAGGAGAGGCAAGTGTCTTTAAGATTATAATTCTTAGTCTACATCTGTCAGGGATCTGCAGTTACTTTGAGTTCTAGACTACACTTCTGTGTTTCTTACTGATCTTAACACTATTTCTTTGCAATTTTCAAAGATTTAAGAACGTGTAAGAGAGGTGGTAGAAGGCATGAAACTAAGAGGAAAGATACCCAAGTGATTCTTGCAGGCTTTTTCAGTGGCATAGCTGTGAGGACACCATTTACTCTGAGGCAGTAATTTTTCTAACTTTCTGCCTCTGGGGAACTGTTCCCACATCCACTTGTCTGAGTCCTTGGTCATCCTCTGCCACAGAACCTCAGTACATCACAAAGTATCCTAGGCCCTGCAAATTCACTTCCTGCAAATTCACTTCCTGAAGCATCCTCCTCTGCCTTGCTTCACAGCCCTAGGGAGAGTTCAGTTCTCTCCTTTATATGACTTGTCCTCATATGCAGCTGGGTTGGGTTAGATTTCTAGTGATAGACTCTGCAGGGGTCGGCAAACTATGGTCCACAGGCCAGATCCGGCCCAATTGCCCTCAGGATCTGGCCTGCGGATGGTCCGTGGATCGTGTGGATTCCTTCACTAATTTTTTTCGTTAATGTTTTTTCTGTGCCGCAATTTTTTTGGGGGGCACCATTTCTCCCCCCTCCCTCTCACACACCGTGGCGTCTCCTCCTCCCTCCTCCTGGCTTCTCCCTGCCCTGTGTAAAGGAGGAAGGGGTCTGGGCTGAGCACCATTTTGGGCAGTGCCTCTCTGGAGCCAGCCCTTTCGGGCCACTTGTCCCTCCGCCTCCACCTCTGCCGCTAGCCTCTGCTGCTCACAAGGAGCCACGGTTGGCAGAGTGCAGCACTTCTCTGGAGCCAGCCAGCCCTTGCGCCGGCAGCACCATAGGTAGGCAGGGGGAGGGGAGGGGCTGGGGAAGGGGGGGAGAGAGAAAAGCCCCCTCTGCCGGGTGTGGTGCATGTGCCCACGTGTGTGTGAGCATGCACGGTCCAGCCTGCCACACGGTCTGGGGGACGTTGAACTGGCCCTCTCCAAAAAAAGTTTGCTGACCCCTGATACAGACAATATCAAAGATAAGGATTAAGCATTCTTTTTGTGTTCTATTGATACATCAGCTGTGTTGCTGTATTTTAGGCTCATGACAAATGGAAGTGTAATTTTTCAAATCTTAAGAGATCTCTGACACACTCTCCCCCCTCCCTTTTAATGTCAGCAACCCCAAGTGACGGAGATCAATGAAAAGCTGCAGATGGAAATTACTGAACAAATCAATAATCTCAGGAAGGAGGTGATACCTTCTGCCAGCAACATGCTGAAAATGGTAAGTCCTCACTGTGGAGCCAGCCCTTTCGGGCCACTTGTCCCTCCGCCTCCACCTCTGCCGCTAGCCTCTGCTGCTCACGAGGGCAGGCACAGGAGCCACGGTTGGCAGAGTGCAGCACTTCTCTGGAGCCAGCCAGCCCTTGTGCTGGCAGCACCATAGGTAGGCAGGGGGAGGGGAGGGGCTGGGGGAGAGAGGGGGAGAAAGAGAAGCCCCCTCCACCGGGTGCGCGTGCACGAATGTGCATGTGCCCCCGTGTGTGCGAGCATGCACAGTCCAGCCTGCCACAAGGTCTGGGGGACGGTGAACTGGCCCCCTCCCAAAAAAGTTTGCTGACTCCTGATACAGACAATATCAAAGATGAGGATTGAGCATTCTGTTGCGTGTCGAGGTCCTAAGACACCCCCCCCCCCAAATAACACACACATCACACCGAATTTTTCTTTAAGGTTTTTGGCATAATTTTGGCCACAACTTTATTAACATTCATGGATGTGAGTGGTGTTTTGGCATTGGTTAGGACTATCTGTCCCTCCACCTGAGGACAGAACTGACTTCCGGATTCTAGCGAAAGTCAGTGAGGGGAAACAATATTGGGTAGAAAGTGGAGCTGGTTCACCAGACCCTCACCTCTCCCCAAATGCTCCCAGGGGCTTGCGTGGCCCAAGCCCCAAGCCAGGGATTTGGATGAAAGCATGGCAAGCCCCTGGATTCCTTTAACGGAATACCCTTGCAGCAGCAGCATTGGAGGGGCAGGCGCAACCAATCCTTACCCCTCCACCAACCAATGCCTAACTGCAACCTTACAAGTTGAGACGATTTGCTACGCAGTAGGCAAAAACCAAATGGCACCAGCCAATCAGCCAATTGGACAAAATTCCTACCAGGTCCCTGCCCCAAAAGCAGGCCACCCCATGACAGGCATAGCAAGGTCAACACACAAGACGCAAAATAAGGGAGGGTGGGCGGGTGATCCGTTGCACACAGCAAAAGTGAAAGCTCCCATGCTGCGTGCATTGCTTAAAAAACCTCTGTTCCCACTCCCAAAATGGCAACATCAATTTTACCCCTGCAACACAAACTACCAATCCCTGCTGGAGACCATCTATCCTAACCCACTCAGCAACAGAGGGGTGGCTTGGCTGGCCCCAATCGCAACACGTGCTCTCTTTTAATGAGAACACGCTTTGTGTTTTAATGATACATCAACTATGTTGCTGTATTTTAGGCTCATGACAAATGGAAGTGTAATTTTTCAAATCTTAAGAAATCTCTGACACACTCTCCCCCCTCTCTTTTAATGTCAGCAACCCCAAGTGACTGAGATCAATGAAAAGCTGCAGATGGAAATTATTGAAAAAATCAATAATCTTAGGAGGGAGGTGATACCTTCTGCCAGCAACATGCTGAAAATGGTAAGTCCTCACTGTGGCATTGCAAGCAAAGCTTCTTTCCTCCTCTCTTCCATTTTATGGCGTTTGGGACTTAAGTTTGGAAACAGGAGATAATGGACACTGAGCATGTGACATGTTCTCAAACCCGGAAGCCCTGTCAGCTAGGCATGGATTGATCTCAGGGTGACGTGCTTATCCCATATGGAGCACTGTTAGGAATTAAAGCACCATCAGACACTCATTGAATATTCAAAAGCTTTCCTTGTGGAACAGATGATAAAAGTAGAATATGAAAACATATGCTTATCCAAGCACAGCTCCCACTTTCAGCTTTGTGCTCAGCCTGTACTTTGCTATATAGGCCACGCAGTTACTTGAAGAAATCCAGCGTCTGTTTCAGTCTTTCTCTCTGCTCAACTCAGAGAGCCCATTTACTGCTGCACTGCACTGCACTGCTCGCTCGCTCTCTTCATTTAGAGAGACCTCTCTGTCTTCTTCATTCAGAGAAGTAGCATTGACATTGTCCTGCTTGCAATGTTCAGAGAAAATTCGAAACGCTTCTCTCACCGCAGTGTTTATAGCAGCTTGCTAACACAGACATCTTCCTGCACTGTGTCATCACAGTGAGCTCACTCACACAAAATAGAGTCTGTGATGTCATATATCTCATGTGACCAAAGTTGACCAACCACACGAGGGCACAAGAGAACGTACTAGACTGAGCTGTTGATCCAGTCAAAACACAAAGTGCTTTCTGTAAACACGCAGCAATATTCATTTATGCGTTTCCATTTCTGCAAATTAAACTACTGTATTTAACACACTAGCCGGGATGAATGCATGGTGCAAAGTCATGTATGTAGCCCAGCCAGTGTTCTTCTCTTTTTCTACAAAGTGAGTGGGAACACAAGCCAGACACCTTGGGCACATGCTGCAAGTCACACAAGGAGCAGTGCAGGGTTAGCAGCATGTGAAGCGGGATGTGTGTAGCACAGCAGAACTGAGCTTGCTCTGCATCCAAAACTATCCCCCTCTATATATTACAATAAAAAGTTTGTGGATGTTTATTCAAAACTTGCCAAAAAGTCCAGTTCATTTTGTTGCTTCTTCAAATATTTCATAAAAGGTTCCCATTAGTCTTTGAAGTCACAGTTATCCTTATCACGTACAGTGGTGCCCCGCAAGACGAATGCCTCGCAAGACAAAAAACTCGCTAGACGAAAGGGTTTTCCGTTTTTTGAGTCGTTCCGCAAGACGAATTTCCCTATGGGCTTGCTTCACAAGACGAAACGTCTTGCGAGTTCTTGCGAGTTTGTTTCCTTTTTCTTAAAGCCGCTAAGCCGCTAATAGCCGTGCTTCGCAAGACAAAAAAAAACGCAAGACAAAGAGACTCGCGGAACGGATTAATTTCGTCTTGCGAGGCACCACTGTAGTTTGTGTGTCAGTTTTGCCAATTCCGCATAGTCCACCAGTTTTTCTTGCCACAGTTCTTTCGTCGGGATTTCCTCATTCTTCCATCCTTGTGCTATTAAGACTCTTGCCGCCATTGTCGCATACATAAAAATATTTTTTCATTTCTTTGGCAGGTCTTTCCCCACTATGGCTAATAAGAAAGCTTCAGGCTTTTTCACAAATGTTAAATGGAACATTTTCTTTAGCTCATTGTATATCATTTCCCAAAACATTTTGATTTTACTGCAATCCCACCACATATGGTAAAAAGTCCCTTCTATTTCCTTGCATTTCCAGCATAAGTTTGAGCCAGTTTTGTACATTTTCCTTAATTGTACTGGTGTTATGTACCATCTATACATCATTTTCATGTAATTTTCTCTCAATAGAGAACAATCGGTAAATTTTAAATCAATTTCCCATAACCTTTCCCAATCTTCCAGCAAAATATTGTGCCAGCCTTAACAATCTTGATAGCAGATTCACCAGTGTACTGGGGACGGTGGTTCACTGTTTTATGAAACTTTAATCCCCAAACAGCCTTTGAAGTTCCAATTTCTGCTTCTGATGCAGCTTTTTATTGGAGACATGTTGCTTGGTCCCAGCTCCTGCCAACCTAGCAGTTCGAAAGCACGTCAAAGTGCAAGTAGATAAATAGGTACCACTCCGGCGGGAAGGTAAACGGCATTTCCGTGCGTTGCTGTGGTTCACCAGAAGTGGCTTAGTCATGCTGGCCACATGACCTGGAAGCTGCATGCCGGCTCCCTCGGCCAGTAAAGCGAGATGAACTCAGCAACCCCAGAGTCAGCCACGACTGGACCTAAGGGTCAGGGGTCCCTTTACCTTTGCCCTACCCTGGGACCTTACAGCTAACGGTGGGAAATAAATCTTATAAATAGTAGTGGTAGTAGTAATGTATTCTCTCTCTCTCTCTTGTTTACTTTGAAAAGACGTGGAGTGAGAAGGCTGCTGCTAATGCTAAAAAACATGCTTCAAAATGTCAATTTAGAAACAGTCCCGAAGAGGACCGAAAATTGCATAGTAAGTCAACTAGACATCTCTTTTATACTTTCTAAATAAAAAGTCCATGGAGTTTTCTTGGCAGGGATCCTGGAGTGGCTTGCCGGTTCCTGCTCCAGGTGGATCACGTTTAGTCAAAACTCTCCACTATAACCTGTCCGTCTTGGGTGGCCCTGCACTGCATAGCTCATAGCTTCTCTGAGTTATTCAAGCCCCTTTGCCACAACAAGGCAGTGATCCATGAAGGAGTGCTCTGGTCCATGGGGTCACGAAGAGTCGGACATCAGTAAACAACAAATAAAAAGTGTGCTAGCCACCAAGGGGAAACAGTTCTTTGGAGGGGGAGATTTTGAGCAGAAAATGGCCTGAGGGAGAAAGGGGAAGCGACCCCTCACAATAGCTCCTCAATGGCAGGCAGTTACATATCTCCTCACAAGTCACATAGAGTTCCATCCTATGTTCAGGAGGGAGACAAGGGCTGTGTCCCCACTGGGTGTTAATGCATAATGGGCAGGGGACAGATCTGGTTTTTGCACGATTTTGTGCACCCCCCTCTACACATGAGCATTTTCAGTGTTATGCCTCTAAAATAAATCCCAGTGTTTCATCTCCTCAATTCCAATGACTACTCCCTGCCCCCCAGAAGTTCCAGAAATCTGGATCCAAACATAGGCATGTTTGCTAAGGAGACATTTAGACTTCTAGTTTGGTCCTCAGTAACAAAGAAACGAGCTTCTAGCTTCTTGTGTTCTGATCAATGAATGCCGAGACATTGGAATGATTGAGAAGAACTTGGGTAATGGCATCCCCTCCCACACACAATTGTATTTTTAATGGCATTTAATCAAACGTGGCCGCAGTTTAAATACATTAGGTTACTATTTATTAGGTGTGTACACAGGGGGGAAATGAGTTTGGTTCCAGTCTCAGTACTTTAGAAAGGAGTCCAATTCCTCATAGATGGATTCAGGGAACAATTTCGGATTGAGTCAAAGGCTCGCTTTGGTGAAACTTTGGGGCAGCTATCAAGTGGCCGGGAAACAATCAAGACAACATGATATCCCATGAAATAGCTAGAGAGACTCCAAGTTTGCTCAGCTTAGGTGGGTGCACTCTCCTCCCATCGGCTGCTCTGATGGTGCAACCTCGGCTTTTGAATCTCTGAAGCACTCTCAAGCTGTGGGTCCAGCCAGCTCCACTTTGGATCATTTTGGGCAGGACCGGCACCATTTGGGGGGAGGTTCAAATACCGCCAAAGCAGGCAGCTGCAATTTGGTATTTGGGCTTCATCCAAAGTGGATGCATATCTCTACAACAAACTTAGTTGGTCTCTAAGGTGCTACTGGACAATTTTATTTTATTTTTGTCTACAATATATGTAACTTTTGGCTATGGTCTATGGCTGTGTATGCCCTGAAACACAGCTAGCTCATTCTTTCAGTTCAGATTGAAGTCAGTTGAGAGGGGAGGGACTCATTAAAATGCAGTACAGTGGTACCTCTGGTTATGAACTTAATTCGTTCTGGAGGTCAGTTCTTAACCTGAAACTGTTCTTAACCTGAAGCACCACTTTAGCTAATGGGGCCTCCTGCTGCTGCCGCGCCGCTGGAGCACGATTTCTGTTCTCATCCTGAAACAAAGTTTTTAACCCGAGGTACTATTTCTGGGTTAGCAGAGTCTGTAACCTGAAGCGTATGTAACCTGAAGCATATGTAACCTGAGGTACCACTGTATTTCATAAATGCAGCAGGATAAATATGGATTGCAGTCATGTGTATAAAGGTAAAGGTAAAGGGACCCCTGGCCAATAGGTCCAGTCGTGGCCGACTCTGGGGTTGCGGCGCTCATCTCGCTTTATTGGCCGAGAGAGCTGGCATTCAGCTTCCGGGTCATATGGCCAGCACGACTAAGCCGCTTCTGGCGAACCAGAGCAGCGCACAGAAACGCCGTTTACCTTCCCGCCGGAGCGGTACCTATTTATCAACTTGCACTTTGACGTGCTTTCGAACTGCTAGGTTGGCAGGAGCTGGGACGGAGCAACGGGAGCTCACCCTGTCACGGGGATTCGAACCGCCGACCTTCTGATCAGCAAGTCCTAGGCTCTGTGGTTTAACCCACAACGCCACCCGCAACCCAGTCATGTGTATACCCCTTCCCAAACCAGGGATGCAAATGCACTGGAATCAGAGTAAACGGTGGGTGGGTATGCGTGCGCGTGCGCGCACACTCACAACCAAAATGCCTGTACATGTCCAAATTCTAGGGTCAGTTTTGTGGCTAATCTTAACGAATCTGCGCCAAGCAAAACAGAGGGCTCATCCAGACTTGGGCTTATCGTGTGCCTAGAAAGCTGGATCCAAGCTTTTTCCTGCTTGTCCTTTCTAAGCATGGGCTCAAGCGGTTTTGCCATCGCCCCAGGAAAACCCCCACTTTAGCAATAAACAAGAGAAAACCCGATTGATGTTTGCTCCGATTCAGCGGTAAAGATCAGGTGAGGGGTGGGGTGGGGGGTGCATGGGCAAGCCTGGATGAGCCCAGAGTTTGCAACGACATTCCTTCTTCTTGCAGATGTGACCTGCAGTGAGACTCTGTCGCAAACAGAGACCGCCATGCCCTGGGGAGCCATGATCGAGGCCTGGGCCAGCGCACAGAAGTACTTCATATTTGGCAGTTTGCCAGCTGATGCGGAAGGAAGCATTCTTAGCTATACTCAGGTACAAACAGAAACACCCAATGAATCTAGGATGCAAGACGGTCTTTTGGGAATAAAAATAATGTACAGAATATTTTTGGGAATAAAAATAATGTACAGAAGCTGCAGGCTGGTTTCCTACACTTTGCTTCATAATAATAATAATAATAATAATAATAATAATAATAATAATAATAATTTATTTATACCCCACGCATCTGGCTGAGTTTCCCAAGCCACTCTGGGCGGCTCCCAATCGAGTGTTAAAAACAATACAACATTAAATATTAAAAACTTCCCTAAACAGGGCTGCCTTCAGATGTCTTTTAAAAACAGGATAGTTGCTTATTTCCTTGACATCTGAAGGGAGGGTGTTCCACAGGGCGGGTGCCATTACCGAGAAGGCCCTGTGTCTGGTTCCCTGTAACCTCACTTCTCGCAATGAGGGAACCTCCAGAAGGCCCTTGGTGCTGGACCTCAGTGTCCGGGCAGAACGATGGGGGTGGAGATGCTCCTTCAGGTACAGTGGTACCTCGCAAGACGAAAAACTCGCAAGACGAAAGGGTTTTTGGTTTTTTGAGTTGCTTCGCAAGACGAATTTCCCTGTGGGCTTGCTTCGCAAGACGAAAACGTCTTGCAAGTTTGTTTCCTTTTTCTTAAAACTGTTAATACAGTTGCAACTTGACTTCGAGGAGCAACTCATAGCATGCGGTGTGGTAGCCTTTTTTGCCATATCAGTGATTGGGTGACCGTGTTCCATTTCCCCCTCTTCTGTGTTTGATTCAGAAAGGACCGTTCTCTGCCTTGTTCCAGCTCTGCTCTTTCTGCCGAGGGTGTATCATTATTCTGCCCTTTACCGACAATCATGGTGTTCCCATCCACGTTCACCCAGCCACCACTGCTTAAGCACGCTGCATGCTTCTCCCTCCCCTTTTATGTGTTCTCACAGAATCACAGAATTGTAGAGTTGGAAGGGACACTGAGGGTCATCTAGTCAATCTCAACAAAAGCATCCATGACAGATGGCCATTCAACCTCACCTTATGCAAGATTTATTTCTAGACATGATTTATTCATTTGTCCAAATCTTTGGTCTTTTCTCTCACACTGCAACATATCACAATTACGGCATGTTGGATTTTTAATCTTTCAAATTCCAAAAATGAGGTGTGTTAAAAAGTTGTATTGTGACTTGGGAATTCAAAAGATATTTGGGTTAAATTAAGATAATTTAGTTTTGATTGGGAAGTAAAATATGTGTGAAATTGCATAGAAATTGTTAAAAAAAAGATTGCCTGCTTGCAGTTATTATTCCTATATTCTCTCTCTCATTCATAGATAGATAGATAGATAGATAGATAGATAGACACACACACACACACACTTATTTTTATTATTTAGCATTACTTGACATTTCCAGAACATAAAATTAAAATCTCTTGGTTTTTCAAAAGCAGTTTGCGTGCTTCTTCATCAAATGTAGACTTACCAAGCTAAATGTTGTCCAATAAGAAAAATAATAGCAACTTTGAATTCCTCACACCCAAAAACATATTTTTAAGATCCCTCACTGAATAAATTTGCAAAAAGTAAGTTTCATCCCATAAAACGAGGGACCCTAAATTTTCATATGACTCCCAACTCCCATCAAATCACCACCTTTCCTTCCTTCCTTCCTTTTTGTCTCAACAAAGAAACATTACTTAATATTTTAAACCCTATATATCCAAGAACTTTAATGGCAAGGGTATTTTCTTCCTTGCAGAATGGATTTGGCAGTTGAGAATCAGATGTGTTGCTCTGTTGTGTATCTAAAGAAGTGTGATAGTTTTATATGTACGCAGAGAAACAGTGTAAATGTTCAGGACTGAAAATGCATATTTTCTAGGGCTGCCAAATTTGCCGCAATTTTACTCTAGAAAATGGTCTCCGGGCAGAAAAAATGGCTCCCTTTGTAAACGTCCAGGGAAACCCGGGCGTATGGAACCCATATTGGAAATGGGGTTTTTTGCCTTTTCTTTTTAAGTGCAGAAAGTTAATCTTTTCATATCTTAAAGTGCTCAGTGTTCAAATGTAATTCTATATGGTTTCCTGGTTTGATGTGTTTCCCCTCTTATGTCCATAGCTCATTTCGTACAGTTCACATGAAGTTGGATGTGCGCTTGTTCACTGCCCAGAAAGTGCCTCCCCTTATTTCTACCTGTGCCATTTCTGCCCTGGGTAACTATCAGTTTTGAATACAGTGTTCTTAATTTTCCCCCCATGAGAGCCCGCATTTCATGCTCTATGGCTCTGTGATTTCAGCGGGAACATAATCGGCAAACTAGCAGAACCCTACAAAGAAGGCCCATCGTGCGAAGCGTGCCCTGGCAACTGTGAGGATAAACTGTGCAGTAAGTTACTTATATAAAGCAATTTCTCTGGACTCTGAAATTTGTGTTAGATATAGTTAAGCACTCCAGAAACTTTTGTGAATGGAAGGCTAGTGGTCTTTCTAAGAGGCATCTATAGCTGTCTCACCACCCGGTGCTGAGAGCTGCCCTGGGGACTGAATCCCAGCATTTATTTACTGCCACAAATAAGGCTTTATTCGGAATAGACTTTGCAGGGGAGCAGAACTCTAAGCAAGGCCCTTTGGGAGATCATTGTGAATGACCAAATTTCCTAAAATAAACTGGGCCTCTTGACCAGTTAATAAAATAATAATAATAATTAATAATAATAATTTATACCCCGCCCATCTGCCTGGGTTTCCCCAGCCACTCTGGGCAGCTTCCAGCAGAATATTAAAATACAATGATTCATCAAATATTAAAAGTTTCCCTAAACAGGGCTGCCTTCAGATGTCTTTTAAAAATAGGATAGTTGCCTATTTCCTTGACATCTGATGGGAGGGCGTTCCACAGGGCCAGCACCACTACCGAGAAGGCCCTCTGTCTGGTTCCCTGTAACCTCACTTCTCACAGTGAGGGAACCAGCAGAAGACCCTCAGCGCTGGACCTAAGTGTCTGGGCTGAACGATGGAGGTTAAGACTTCTTTAGGTAATTAGTGACCGTCAGTGCCAACGCTGACATAAAAAAGTTTGCATGAAAAAGGATAAATCACCCGGACTGTTGCAGGACTGAAGTCACAGAGTCAAGAGATAGATAAATGGCAGATAAAAGGAGGTGTGTTTTGCTTTCTCCTTTTGTATCTAACTTTTCTTTCTGTTTGATCTATTTCAGCGAACCCATGAAGGCATGTTGATTTTTACGACCGCTGTAAGGAAATGCTAAAACACTTCAACTGTAGTGCGGGAATATTGGCTGAATATTGCCAAGCTGGTTGTCACTGCCAGACAGAAATTATTTAACATGTACACATGAGTACCACAAGGTTAATTTTCAGAGGGTCATTCTTTCATTCTTCACCGAAAAGCATGGAAACTCAGCATTAAAAAGAAACTCTCCCCTCTAAAACTGGTGCATTTGCATGCTATTGATTTTTTTAAAAGAGCATTTGCAAGAATTGTTTGCAAAAAAAGTGACAGAAATATGTCAGCCTCTGTGTTCACTTTGGGTTTAGTTTTATTTTATTTTTTAAAAAAACTATTATGTTTTAGAGAATGCTTCGAATACTTCAAAGCTAAATGTTTAAATATTGCAAATATATTCACTCTCTACCCATCACATTCTAACGTTGCTTTATATTTCAGTTCCACACAAACTGTTTAGAATCTTCTTCAATAAGCTAGAAATTTGTTGTATAACTGCTTCAGATTGTGATTGTAATCATCAGGTGGTATGTTGTGGAACTCAACTTAAGTATAGCATTCCTATTTATTTTATGTTTAAAATTAGAAAGTGGCTGCAATAAACTTTTAAATAAACTATTAGACATTCATTATTAAGTTTAATTTCCTTCTCTCATAGCTTTTCATCGGCTGTAAAAAATGATAGTAATCTTGCAAAATAAATGCATTCTCAAACTTCACTAATGGCTGTCAAAGATTGCTCTTAATTCCCTACTTTTTAAGAACAAAGAATCAAGCATGGGTAAAATCCTGCAGCTAATTAAATGCCAAGCGATGGTATGAGTTATTAGGAGCATAGGGTAAAGGTAAAGGGAACCCTGACCATTAGGTCCAGTCGTGACCGACTCTGGGGTTGCGGCACTCATCTCGCTTTACTGGCCGAGGGAGCCGGCGTACAGCTTCCGGGTCATGTGACCAGCATGACTAAGCCGCTTGTGGCGAACCAGAGCAGCGCACGGAAACGCCGTTTACCTTCCCACCGGAGCGGTACCTATTTATCTACTTGCACTTTGATGTGCTTTTGAACTGCTAGGTTGGCAGGAGCAGGGACCAAGCAACAGGAGCTCACTCCATCGCGGGGATTCGAACCGCCGACCTTCTGATCGGCAAGTCCTAGGCTCTGTGGTTTAACCCACAGCGCCACCCACATCCCTTATTAGGAGCGTGCTGAGTGCCAAATCAAAGAAAAATGGGCCAGAATGGGGCACCATTGCAGCAGTTCTTTAGGGGCTAGGACTTACTGTCAATGGCTTGGTGTTTATGACCCCAGGCACAACTGGAACTCAGACAGGAAGAAAGAAACCACATGAAACTCGTGGTGGGATGCAAAGAAGCCATAAATATTATTGGCTACAACTTCCTAACTGACAAATTACAAACAGAAATAATCAGGTCCAGATTGCATTAACCTGAGAACTCAAGTTTGAAACAGTTGATCCTCTAACAAAAATATGTAACTGGTCCCTAACACCCGTCTCATACCTGAGGATTGGAAAGTGGTCAATGTAACACCAATTATTAGAGCAAATGTGGGAAGGGTGTGGGAGCAGGGCCAGGGCGGGAGAGTGCTAGAGTCCTGTCTAGTCAAATTGCATGGGATCAATTCCAATCTGTTACCTCCGATGATGTGGACAGGCTGCTTGGACGAGTGAAACCAACCACCTGTCTCCTTGATCCTTGCCCATCCTGGCTTATAAAAGCTAGCCGGGAAGGGCTGGCCGATGGGCTTCGTGGGGTGGTGAATGCTTCCCTCCGTGAGGGAGCCTTCCCAGACCCGCTGAAAGAGGTGGTTATTAAACCGCTTCTTAAAAAACCATCTTTAGATGCGGCCACGATGGCCAACTATCGCCCAGTCTCAAATCTTCCATTCTTGGGCAAGGTGATTGAGCGAGTGGTTGCTGAACAACTCCAGGCACGCCTGGAAGAAGCGGACCATTTGGATCCCTTCCAGTCGGGATTCAGGCCTCATCACGGGACTGAAACTGCCTTGGTCGCACTGGTTGATGATCTCCGGCGGTGAGGTGAGAGCTGTTTCCTAGTTCTGCTGGATCTCTCAGCGGCGTTTGATACCATTGACCATAACATCCTTCTGGACCGTCTTGAGGGGCTGGGAGCTGGGGGCACTGTCATACAGTGGTTCTGCTCCTTCCTCCTGGGCCGTGTTCAGAAAGTGGTGGTGGGGGATGAGTGTTCAGACCCCTGGGCTCTCACTTGTGGGGTGCCTCAGGGTTCTGTCCTCTCCCCCATGCTTTTCAACATCTACATGCAGCCGCTGGGAGAGATCATCAGGGGGTTTGGGCTGGGTGTTCATCAGTATGCGGATGATACCCAGCTCTACCTCTCTTTCAAATCAGAACCAGTGAAGGCGGTGACGGTCCTGTGTGAGTGTCTGGAGGCAGTTGGAGGATGGATGGCGGCTAACAGATTGAGATTGAATCCTGACAAGACAGAAGTACTGTTTCTGGGGGACAGGAGGCGGGCAGGTGTGGAGGATTCCCTGGTCCTGAATGGGGTAACTGTGCCCCTGAAGGACCAGGTGCACAGCCTGGGAGTCATTTTGGACTCACATCTGTCCATGGAGGCACAGGTTAAATCCGTGTCCAGGGCAGCTGTGTACCAGCTCCATCTGGTACGCAGGCTGAGACCAAATCTGCCTGCGGACTGCCTTGCCAGAGTGGTGCATGCTCTGGTTATCTCCCGCTTGGACTACTGCAATGCGCTCTACGTGGGGCTACCTTTGAAGGTGACCCGGAAACTACAACTAATCCAGAACGCAGCAGCCAGACTGGTGACTGGGAGCGGCCGCTGAGACCATATAACACCGGTCTTGAAAGACCTACATTGGCTCCCAGTACGTTTCCGAGCACAATTCAAAGTGTTGGTGCTGACCTTTAAAGCCCTAAACGGCCTCGGTCCAGTATACCTGAAGGATCGTCTCCACCCCCATCGTTCTTTCCGGACACTGAGGTCCAGCACCGAGGGCCTTCTGGCGGTTCCCTCACTGCAAGAAGCCAAGTTACAGGGAACCAGGCAGAGGGCCTTCTCGATAGTGGCGCCCTCCCTGTGGAATGCCCTCCCACCAGGTGTCAAAGAGAACAACAACTACCAGACTTTTAGAAGACATCTGAAGACAGCCCTGTTTAGGGATGCTTTTAATGTTTGATGTATCACAGTATTTTAATATTCTTTTGGGAGCCGCCCAGAGTGGCTGGGGAGGCCCAGCCAGATGGGCGGGGTATAAATAATAAATTATTATTATTATTATTATTATTATTATTATTATTATTATTATCATCATCATCCTGGAAATCATGGCAGTTAGCCATGTCCTGTGGAAACTAGTGGAGAGTATTGTTAAGAACAAAAGAACCCCAAGCATATAGAAGAGCAAGACTTGCTGAAGTAGAACCAAGGTCTTACTGACCTTTTAGAGTTGTTTGAGAGTGTCAAGACAGAGGTGATCCACTTAGCATTGTGTATTTAGCCTTCAAAAAGCTTTCAACAAAAGTACGTCACCAAAGACTCCTGAATAAGCTAAGCAGTCATGGGATAAGAGGCAAAGTGGCCCAGGAACGTCCTAAGTAACATGAAGCAGAGAGTAGGAACAATTGCACAGGTCTCCCGGAGAAGGGATGTGGAAAGAAGAGTCCTCCAAAAGTTGGCACTGGCACCTGTGCTTCTTAACTTGTTTGTTAATGTTCTTGAGTTAGAACAGGCATCCCCAACCTGCAGCCCTCCAGATGTTCTGGCCTACAACTCCCATGATCTCTAGCTAACAGGACCAGTGGTCAGGAATGATGGGAACTGTAGTCCAAAACATCTGGAGGGCCGAAGGTTGGGGATGCCTGACTTAGAAGTTACTAGTGAGGTAGACAACTTTGCTTTCTAGTTTAGAAAAAAGTAAGGAAGGTAGTGGCTGATAACATTTTGGCTTGGTAGGGTTGCAGTTTTTAACCTTGATTTTCATTACAAAAGGACTTGTGTACCCAGGCACAGAAATCCCCACACAACTCAACTTTATTATTAAGGAATACACAAAACCCCAAACTGTTGGCCAAATGTTATACCATAATGTTCTTGATTACAGATGTAAGAGGTTTGGCATGGGCATTGGGTACAACCATTAACGGCCAGCCCGTCTGCTGGCAGTGCCTTAAGTGCTCGACTGTTTGTGAGAAGGTCCTATGACATACAGTGGTACCTCTGGATACGCACACCTCTGTTGCGTATCCTTCGGGTTATGCACGTGGCAAACCCATAAATATTTTTCTGGGTTTCGCTGCGTGTGCATGCACAGAAGCACTCTACCGCACTGCACACATGTGCAGAACAGGCACCTCTGGTTGCGAATCCCTTGGGATCTGACCGGAGCTCCAGAATGGATCCCGTGCGCAACTGGAGGTACCAATGTATATCAAATAGGATCGTCCTGATGGTTGCTAAGGTCAACCCAATGCCAAAGTTGAAAATCCCCAGGTTGGACCAATTTAGTCTAGTTCTGTGACCAATGATGTCGCTAGCAAAGTCAACTCAATACAAGCAAGGCAATATGGAAAGAGAGGGAGATTTGACAAGGAACTGCTGCAGAGGGTGGAGGGGGCTGTGGGGTGGCCCTGGGCACATTTTTTGAGAGGGCTCAACGAGGGCACCCACAACAGGCTCCCTCATCACGGCCAGAGCTGCAGGGAGGGAAGCCGTGCCTGAGCTGATCCTTTGGGGCCTAGCGCCAACATGTGAGGCAGCCATGAAGGCCGCTTCCTCACCCAAAACTGCCAGCTGGCTGCAGTGCCAGTCCCAGGTCAGGCCATCATTTTGACATCACACAAATACTGACTAAAACACGCTTGTGAGAGATTAAAAATGCCTTATCCAGAAAGCAACATTTCGGCAGGACAGGGGAATCTCCTGATTATGCAGAGACTTTTCTTTTCTCTTTGTGAACCGGCTTTGTTTTCATAATTGTGTGCCCAGGCAGAGACACCCCCCCCCCCGGCCCCAAGAGACCACCAGAAGGAATAATGACTCGTAACAGTGTGTTATGGAATTAAAAATTGGCCACAACTTTATTAAACCTTTCAGATGTAGGAAGACCTTGGCTTAGGCACTGGGTGTGTATCCCTCCCAGCCCCCCAGCCGGGGGAACTGGGGCTCCTCAGGCTGAATGGGATATGGGAGGGTGCACAGCAAGACACTTGTGTATGCTAGCAGGCCACCCCATATCCCTGCAACGCAGGGGAGTTCACTGACAATCTTTCAGTGTATGGCCAGTAACTCCCATATACAAACCCCTTTAAGAGGGGACCCTGGAATCGCCACCACGTGGGGGTGGGGTGAGTCACCACTTCACGCTCCTCCCCTATTTAGGGAAGATAGACTAAAGGATTCCACCCAAGGCCTAAAACTGCCTCCCGAGACCACAAAATCAGCGTCTTGCCGCCAAGACTACCTACATCTGAAAGAAGAAAAGAAAACCCTCTAGCAAACCGACAACCAATCCTGTAGGTCACACCTGATGTCGTCCAGCCAATGTTCATTTCCCAGAGTGGTGTGGTGCACTCTGTCACGTCTGGAAAGTTCCAGTCTATTGGTTTTCATGTCCAGATGCTTCACAACGTGGCCTCTGAGGCGCAAGATTGCTGAATGAATGGCCCTGTTATTTTTTTCCATTGCATAATTCAGTCTGGATGGTATAAAGGCCAATGCAAACGCAGAAGGAGTTCCAACCATAGGATGATGATGTTAGGGTGCATGGCATGGAGGTGTTCCAAGTCCGCGATTGCTGATTTTGCCAGCACAAAGTCCTTGCACATGACCAAGTTGTTTTCACCCAGGTGGAACAAGACAGCATCTGGCGGACCATGCAACGCAAATTCCTGAAGCAATCTTGATAGGAGGGCATCCCATCGCATTCCACAGTGGCCAAACCAGGTGATGGGAACCTTTGGTTGGAGGCCCAAGTGTTCTCCCAAGGAACTGGTGGCTGCCTGATCAGCTGCCCAATGCATGATACTATGGCCAAAAATCCACATCCACTTGGGGGTGGTACCTAGGAGATAATTATTACAGAGAATCAGTTAGTGTTTGTTGACCCTGCCGAATGTATCCCTTATATGCAGTAGAACGCCACCGACCCATTGCCTTAATGCGCTCAGGAGGGAGACCACCTGCTGCTGCTGAGGTTGTAGCACCAATGCGGAAGGAGCGCCCAGCAAATTGGGTTGTGCTGCTGCCACACGCCGCACTGGCTTTATGCAACACAGCTGTGAACTGGTGTTTAGTCAAGAGGCGGCTGGACGTATGAATAAAAAGTTGTCCAGACCCCCCAAGGCGAACTCTCATGAATTTACGTGCGTCTGAAACAGGGCAAGGTCCAGATTGAGAGAAGGTAAAGTAAAGAGGTTCCCTTGTGTACCTGATCAGTTTTAGATGCATGAACTCGATGAGTTGCAAGCTGCAATCAGAAAAGCTTAAATCTGTGACAGCAAAGGCCTCAACACACTCACCAATCCAAAGTGCCCCAAAGAAGGCTAACGACATGGTTGCTGCCGGCTCCGCCTTCTATTTAAGCAGCTGGCCCCGCCTCCCTGTAGGGCTGATTGGCTAACTGAGGTTTGGCGGGAACCTCCAATGACTAGCACAGGGAGGCAGGCCAGCCCAGCCAGCTGGTGGGTCCTATGGGGCCGCGGTACTGTGCGCGGTCCCGCAAAGGGCGCCCACAAGGAAGGTGTGAGAGCTCATTGCCGCCATAATTAATTCCATAATAACTGAGTATCAGAGGCCATGGCAGGGATCTACACTAAAGTTACCAGATTTTTTTCAATGAATCCAGGGACACTTTTCAACTTCCTACTAAATAGATAGGGACGTGGGTGGTGCTGTGGGTAAAACCTCAGTGCCTAGGACTTGCTGATCGTAAGGTCGGCGGTTCGAATCCCCGCGGCGGGGTGAGCTCCCGTCGTTCGGTCCCAGCTCCTGCCCACCCCTAAGTGCAAGTAGATAAATAGGTATCACTTTATAGCGGGAAGGTAAACGGCGTTTCCGTGTGCGGCACTGGTGCTGGCTCTCCAGAGCAGCTTCGTCACGCTGGCCACGTGAACCGGAAGTGTCTTTGGACGGCACCGGCTCCCGGCCTCTTGAGCGAGATGAGCGCGCAACCCTAGAGTTGGTCACGACTGGCCCGTACGGGCAGGGGTACCTTTACCTTTACCTTACTAAATAGATGGATTTTGTCAGGGGACTGATTTGTAAATCCAGGGACTGTCCCCAGGAAATGGGGACGTCTGGTAACTGTAATCTACACAGAGCATACAAGGGTAGAATAAGGTTTGATTTCTAGACAGGGGAGGATACCAGCTAGTCGTGAGTTTCTAAGATTGTAGTTAAAATTTACTACTGTAACTGTTATCTGAAACAAATGGAGTATGCATTGAACAAAGCACTTGTTATCTTTCTACTTCAGATTATGCACTTACTACCATTGTTCGCTATGATGTGGATGCCTTAACTGACAAAATAAAACTACCTCAGAAAAACCCCTTTGGTGCCCCATGGTCTGACTCAATAGAAGGCAGCTTATGTCGCCCATGTGCTGCTGCCCTGGGAGCCATGAAGGGCATTCGGGGCAGTCAGGCAAGCCTCGTATTGCTTCTTAATACATCCTTTGTGCGTCCAGTACGTCCAGAAAACCCACCAACGTTGGGAACGGAATGCTCAACTGAGCAACCATTTGCTGTTGGTTTGTAGTTAAAAAACAGCTTCAGCTTATCTTTCAAGGGCAATGGTGCCCAACCACAAATATTAAAAGTACTCTGCATGTCAGCCTTATACGTCGAGATTGATTTATAAGATTGCACATGGTTTACAGCAAGTAGACAGCAACAAGTTTTTCTCCCTTTCTCATAATACTAGAAGTGTCCAATAAAACTTCACACAGAGCACAGATAAGCTATGGGATATAAGCTATGGAATGGACATAGCGTAATGACCACCAACCTGAGGGCTTCCAAAGAGGATTAGACAAATTCATGGAGGGGTGAGACAGCAGAAGCCAGTAAAGCAGTGTGGGCATTGCTCTCCTGGCTTTCCAGTGCAGTTGTCACTGCCGATAGCCATGAGGTGGAGGGAAGAGGCATGGGAAGGTACAGTGTGTGGAGGCAAAGTGCGTATCTAAAACTCCAGTGAGAGCCAGTGTGGTGTAGTGGTTAAGAGTGGTGGACTCGTAATCTGGTGAACCGGGTTCGCTTCCCCGCTCCTCCACATGCAGCTGCTGGGTGACCTTGGGCCAGTCACACTTCTCTGAAGTCTCTCAGCCTCATTCACCCCACAGAGTGTTTGTTGTGGGGGAGGAAGGGAAAGGAGAATGTTAGCTGCTTTGAGACTCCTTAGGGTAGTGATAAAGCGGGATATCAAATCCAAACAAATCTTCTTCTCTTCTACCCATAGGACTACTCTATGCTGGGAAGTTGCCTCCCCAGCAACTGTGAAGATCGGACACTAAGCTAAATGGGCCTTGTTGTAAAGACTTCTCTAGAACATTAGCTCCTCGATTAAAATGGCTGTGGCCTGAATCCTGTCCAGGACAGACAAAAGCAGATGCAGTCTGAATAGTGATGCCTCCCAGCTGACCAGAAAAGTCAGGTCAGCAAAACACTAGTTGTGTGACCATGAACTGCAGCACGTACAACTGCACCCTTGAAATTGTCTCGTACTGTCTGGTTGAAACTAAATAGAGCAGTCATGTGATTACAGATAATTTATCTGACTAATAATCTTTTTCTAACCAATTAATCAAGTAACCAGTCTACTTGATTTATTTTATCCCCTGTGCAGTTTAATATTTACATGAAACATCAGCATGAGGCCAGTTGAGTATGGATGTCAACAGTATGCAGATGGCATCCAATTCTATTTCACTTCTCAGCAAACCCAGGGAAGGCAATTGGGATGTTTAATCAGTGCCTGGCTATGGCAATGGCTTCAATGAGAGGCTCAGCCCCAAGAAGACTGGGATCTCTGAGTGAGTAGAGGGTGCTCAACCTAAGCTGGAAGGGGTTGAACTCCTTCTAAAGCACCAAGTTAATAGTTTGCTGGTGCTCCTTGATCCATCTTTGTTACAAGATAGTTTAAGTGGTCTCTGTGGCACAAAGCACCTTCTACCTGCTTAGGTAGGCATGGCAGCTACAACCCTCACAGGAAAAGGTCACCTGGCTTCATTTATCCATGCCTTGGTAATCTCCCATTTGGACTACAGTACTGTACTTGTGGGACGCGGGTGGCGCTGTGGTCTAAACCACTGAGCCTAGGGCTTGCCGATCAGAAGGAACAAATGTCAATCAGCCTTTCTGCAGATTGGCGTTCATTCCAATTCAATGGTAAACAGGGGGTTTTCTCAAGGAAAGTGGCAGGACAAACATAAAGCTGCTCAGACCTATGGGTAGAAAGCTCAGAAGAAGAGGGAAATCTCTCAGACCCATTTTTCTAGGACGGGGCAAGCGGAATTGTGGACGAGCCCTTCAGGTAGTGCAGAACATAGGGAACAGGCTGAGCCACGAGGTGGGATACTCTGCAAACCAGAAAGGCAGCTGGGAGACATGACCCAAGGGAAATAAAACCAGCCGTAGCTAGGGGGTGGTGAGGTGGGGCCCCGCCAGGGGTGCAGGTGATGTGGGGGCACAAAACCGACTAAAAATATGTCCATAAATACCGTATTTTTCGTTCTATAGGGCGCACCGGCCCATAGGACGCACCTCGTTTTTTTGGGGGGGGGAAATGAATAAAAAAAAATTATTCCCCCCCCCCAGCCGCGGCTGCCGCCCCAAGCCTTGCGCACACCTGCCCGAAGCACGGGGCACCCTCCGGAGGGCTCCGCATGCTTCGGGCTGCAGGCTGCCGCGCCAAGTCTTGCGTGCCCGGCGGGAGCTCCCGCCGGGCGCGCAAGGCTTGCGAACACTCGCCCGAAGCACGGGGAGGCCTCCGGAGGGCTCCCCGTGCTTCGGGCGACAGGCTGCCGCCCCAAGCCTCGCGCGCCCGTCGGGACCTCCCGCCGGGCGCGCAAGGCTTGCAGACACTCGCCCGAAGCACTGGGAGGCCTCCGGAGGGCTCCCCGTGCTTCGGGCGACAGGCTGCCGCCCCAAGCCTCGCACGCCCGTCGGGACCTCCCGCCGGGCGCGCAAGGCTTGCAGACACTCGCCCGAAGCACGGGGAGGCCTCCGGAGGGCTCCCCGTGCTTCGGGTGACAGGCTGCCGCCCCAAGCCTCGCGCGCCCGTCGGGACCTCCCGCCGGGCGCGCAAGGCTTGCAGACACTCGCCCGAAGCACGGGGAGCCCTCCGGAGGGCTCCGCGTGCTTCGGGCGGCAGGCTGCCGCCCCAAGCCTCGCGCGCCCGTCGGGACCTCCCGCCGGGCACGCAAGGCTTGCAGACAGTCGCCCGAAGCACGGGGAGGCCTCCGGAGGGCTCCCCGTGCTTCGGGTGACAGGCTGCTGCCCCAAGCCTCGCGCGCCCATCGGAACCTCCCGCCGGGCGCGCAAGGCTTGCAGACAGTCGCCCGAAGCATGGGGAGCCCTCCGGAGGGCTCCCCGTGCTTCGGGCGACAGGCTGCCGCCCCAAGCCTCACGCGCTCGGCGGGACCTCCCGCCGGCGCGCAAGGCTTGCGGACACTCGCCGGGGCTGCAGGCTGCTGCCCGCAAGCCTTGTGAGCCCGCGGGAACTCCCGCCGGGCTTTCAAGGCTTGCGGATAGCTTCCTGAAGCCTGGAGAGCGAGAGGGGTCAGTGCGCACCGATGCCTCTCGCTCTCCAGGCTTCAGCGAAAGCCTGCATTCGCACCATAGGACGCACACACATTTCCCCTTCATTTTTGGAGGGGGAAAAGTGCGTCCTATGGTGCGAAAAATACGGTATAAATATTGATTGTTGCCTCATACGAAATGGTTTTAAATAGAGGGTGAATTGAATGGGGGGGGGTTGGTTGGAGGAGAGGTGGAAAGAAGAGCTAATTTGTCCATGGCTAGGGGGATGCGGGTGGCGCTGTGGGTTAAACCACTGTGCCGCTTGGGCTTGCCAATTGAAAGGTCAGCAGTTCGAATCCCCGCGACAGGGTGAGCTCCCGTTGCTCGGTCCCAGCTCTTGCCAACCTAGCAGTTTGAAAGCACGTCAAGTGCAAGAAGATAAATAGGTACAGCTCCGGCGGGAAGGTAAACGGTGTTTCTGTGTGCTGTGCTGGTTTCGCCAGAAGTGGCTCAGGCATGCTGGCCACATGACCCGGAAAAACTGTCTGCGGAAGCGGACAAATGCCAGCTCCCTCAGCCTGTAAAGCGAGATGAGTGCCTCAACCCCAGAGTCATTCGTGACTGGACCTAATTGTCAGGGGTCCCTTTACCTTTACCTTGGGGACACAATCTGGACGGTTCTGCCAGGGGCGCAAGAGCATCTAGCTATGGCTCTGCCTGAAAGAAAAGGCTTCAGCAACTCCCCTGTTGTAGAAGTGCTCAAACTGAAAGCCAGCTCAGGCTGTTTTTCATGGAACAAAGCAACAGAAACAAAACTTTTGGGAGACTGTTGTATGCACCTACTATATAATATCTGGGTTCACTCACCCAGACTTGTGCTTGTTCTGCAGTTTCTCCCTGGGAAACAATTCTCTTTAGCACTGGATTTGAGCAAACGTCAATGGGGTTCCCTGCGGGGGGACAAATGCACCGATTCAGCGCTAAGTAGAAGAAGAAGAAGAAGAGTTTGGATTTGATATCCCGCTTTATCACTACCCTAAGGAGTCTCAAAGCGGCTAACATTCTCCTTTCCCTTCCTCCCCCACAACAAACACTCTGTGAGGTGAGTGAGGCTGAGAGACTTCAAAGAAGTGTGACTGGCCCAAGGTCACCCAGCAGCTGCATGTGGAGGAGTGGAGACACGAACCCGGTTCCCCAGATTACGAGTCTATCGCTCCTAACCACTACACCACACTGGCTCTCAGTAGTGGGTTTTCCTGGGGAAAGTGGCCGTGCAAGCAGAAAACTGCTCAGGCCAGTGCCTGGAACTCATGGGGAAATGCTTCGACCCAGGCACAAGGCAAGCGGAAGGGTAGACGAGCTGTGGACTCAGGTGGCAGCATGAGTTGTGAAGGAGCAAAAAGCAGGTGGTTAGAGTATGGTGCTGATAACGGCAAGGTTGCGGGTTCGATCCCCATATGGGACAATTGCATATTCCTGCATTGCAGGGGGTTGGACGAGATTCTCGGCGTCCCTTGCAACTCCATAGTTCTATGATTTCTATACTAAGCTATAGTTTCGCTTTGCATTCAGCCAAACCAGGCCCAAAAGTGACAATAATAGCTGAAAATAGTATTTGTGTGTGTGTGTGTGTGGTTTTTCACAGAGGAAAGCTGCATTGCACCTTTCAGGGTGCAGTTTTTTTTCCATGGGAGCTGCAATGCGGGGGTGGCTTACCCTTCTCAGTGGCGTAGCATGGGGGGTGCCAGGGGTGCCGGCCGCACCGGGCGCAAAATCTGGGGGGGCGCGACTCGGGGAGCATCCCCAACAAGTGCGATTCCCAGCAGCTGGCACGACGCCATTTGGATTTTAAACGCGCGAGCCTCCCAGAGTGGAGGCAGCAGAACAAACGCGTCTTCCAAGAAACCTCTCGCCGTTTCCCCTTTTTTAAAGGAGGAGCGGCGAGCCTGGTCCTTCTCACGTGGAAGGGCAGTGAGGCGCCCTTGGCGTGCCTCTCGGGCAAAACGCCCAGGCGGTTGTTGAGGGAAACCGCGGGTGCGGGGGCCGCCTCCTCCTCCTCGCCCACGCCGCGCGGGAGTCCCCTCGGCTGAGGACCGTGGCGCCTGGGAGCGCCGAGTCTCTCTGCCCAGGCGCTTTGCCTGCCGGCCCCCATTGGGTGGGTTCTTTTTGTGTCGCAGGGTTGTCCCCTGTGCAAACAACAGGTTGAATATTGTAGGTGTGGGTTATTAAAATGTCGCGGGGACAATGGCAGTCTGTGTCCCATTCGCCACGCTCGGCTTCCTCTTTGGAAAAGGGCGCGCAACATGGGACGCGGGCTTGGCTTCCAGCGTGAGGGAGTCTGCATAGCAGCAGCGCCTGCCCTGTCGCCCTGGAAATCTCGCCGCGCGGATGGAGACGCAGGGCGATGCGGTCGAGGCGGAGGGGTATAGGATGGATATTAATAATAATATAGACACCTGAAAGGTTGGAGACGCCAAGGGCTTGCGAGCCGCATGGAGACAGTGGCGACGAGCCCTGATAATAAGAGCTGTGTAGGCTTGCCACGTCGCCACCCATTCATAATTTTTTTTATGGATGGTTTACCTTTGGGAAATCTTTTCCCATAGTAAAAGGAGAACACATATCCCGGACCTGGAGTTTGCCAATCCCCTCCCTTAAGAATGTACATCTGACAAATATATGTCAGACAATTTTTCCATCTGTGCAAAGATAGGACTGGGTCCAACTCTGCACTTTCCTCTGGAAGTACGACCCCCATGGAGCACAGTGGGGCTAAGCAGGCATGTTTTAGGTTAGGATAAAGCTGTGAGGTAAAAGTGCTGCAACAGCAGCAAACATACTTTAACTTAAAAAAATAAAGGTTAATGAGAATTTGTTTTGTAGGAATATAATGCCTAGTAAATGTGAACACCACTTTTGATTCTTTTTAAAAAGACATTTAAACCCATCTTTCTGCTTTAAAAAAAAGCCCTCCAGAGAGTAAAGGATTGCAACAGCAGGGCACTGGTAAGCTTTCAACATGTCCTATTTATGAATGAGAATAATAATAATAACAACAACAACACTTGATTTATAACAGCTTCAACAAATCCCTTGAGGTTCTGCTTTGCTTCCTCCCCCAGTGGCGTAGCGTGGGGGGTGCAGGAGGGGCCGGCCGCACCGGGTGCAACATCTGGGGGTTAGGGTTAGGGGGCGCAAATCCACGGGTTAGGGGGCGCAAATCCATGGGTTAGGGGGCGCAAATTACTTGCCTTGCCCCGGGTGCTGACAACCCACGCTACGCCACTGACCCTTCTTTCCATCTTTTTATTTTTTTCTGCCCACAGAGGTGACAGCACCAGACCTTTTCTTTCTGTGGCATGGGGGCTATATTCTGTCCCACAAAAGCCCCAATGCAGCTTGTGGCGATCACACAGGGCCCCCAGGCAATTCACGGTCTATTGACCCTGTGCCACCACTGCGGTTGCTTTCTTCGCTGCCACCACCCCGTTTCTCACGGGGACACACGGAGTCCAGTCAGATGTTAACATAAACAAATAATCAAGTTTATTTTAAATGCAGGAACAAGCGTATGGTTTCAGTTTATTTTTCTCTTATCAGTTTCTTAATCTTAGTTCCTAACAACTCCAAACTGATTATTCCCACTATCTATCTGACTTCACCTGACAATTCCTCTCACTCTCTCACAATACAACTCGACCAACCCACACCTAATCCTCCCTCTTAACTCCCAAACATCAACTCCCAAGTCCCAAACCTCAAGTGACTTTCAAAACCTCCCACTCTAACTTTTACTCCCCCCTTGCATTCTCACTGGCCAATCACATCACACCCATTTTAACCCTTTCCTTATGACCCATCCTAGGAGGCAAACGCCACACAGCTTCATCCCGGGACTTTGGGGGGGGGGGAGAATGGGCAGCTTCCACCTCCCAATTCATCAATGCTCCATAATGACATTGTGTGCCTGGGGACTCTTAGAGGACCATCAGGAAATAATGGTTGCACCACCAAAAAAGGAAGATGAGTTGCTGTCATCACAGTTTGTTCTTAGTGTCCATGCACTCCCAAATAATCTTGTTTAAACACTATGCCTTGCACTGTATGGTATCATATTGAATTTCTTTTAGATACAACCCATTCTGGGAAGTTCAGTGAAGGTCAAGTAACAAATACAGTAAATAAATAAATAGCAGTAACAAACCTATCCCTGATTGTGGTGATTTTATCCACCATTGTGGATTTTTCTGCAAAATGGCACCCCAACTTCACCACCTGAGTTGGACCCTGTTATACACCCCTGCATTCAACCACGTTGTTCTTCTTGCAGGGATCTTATGTGGCGAAAGCATGTCAAATTCAAGAGATGTCCTTGGAGAGATGTCATCAAAAATTGGTATAGCTCAGTGGCAACTTTCAAATACGGCCACAAAGAATTTGGCAAAGAACATGATTTTTTGGGATATATTCAGGTATGACTGGGAACACTAGAAACACTCTTTGTACTTCTTCATTTGAAGATTTATATCCCCCCTGCTATGGTAAAATCAAAGACAACTTGCAAATAAAAATACAAAACACAAAACCAATGAAAAGAATCCTCACAAAAGAGCCGTTAAACTATGGAACTCATTCACACAGGAAGCAGCGTTGGCCACCAATCTAGACATCTTTAAAAGAGGATTCGGCAAATTCATGGAGGGGAAGTCTATCTTCTTCTTTTTTTATTTTT
Organism: Podarcis raffonei; assembly: GCF_027172205.1. Lineage (NCBI taxonomy): Eukaryota > Metazoa > Chordata > Lepidosauria > Squamata > Lacertidae > Podarcis > Podarcis raffonei. The sequence goes on from NC_070604.1 coordinate 5,132,833, forward strand.
ATTTTTATTCAAAGTTATAACAAAACATATTTTCCAAAAACATATCCTTATTCCCCCCCATTTTTCCTCCCCCTCCCCCCCACAAACCTATCCCCCCACCCCACCCCCGACTTCCCTCAGTTCGTCTTTGGTTTCTCAAATAATGCTATTTTCTGCATGTTACAAAGTTGTATAGATCCTCAAACTGTTTAGCTAATTATTATCAGTAAGAAAATTGTGAATGTTTATTCAAAACCTGCCAAGGAGTCCAGTTCGCTTTGTTGCGTCTTCAGATACTTTGTAAAAGGTTCCCATTCATCCTTAAAATCACAGTTATCCTTGTCCCATAGCTTATATATCAATTTTGCCAGTTCTGCATAGTCCATCAGTTTTTCTTGCCATCATTCTTTAGTTGGGGTTTCTTCAGTCTTCCATCCTTGTGCTACCAGAACTCTCGCGGCCATTGTCGCATACATGAAGATGTTTTTCAACTTTTTTGGCAGATCTTTCCCTACAATCCCCAACAAAAATGCCTCAGGTTTTTAAACAAATGTTAAATGGAACATTTTCTTCAATTCATTGTATATCATTTCCCAATTTTTTTTAATTACTTTACAATCCCACCACATATGATAAAATGTTCATGGAGGGGAAGTCTATTGATGGCTCCTCGCTTTGGTGGCCATGCTTTGCCTCCACATGGCAGCTATGCTCTCCCTTCGGAGCACCAGTTACAGGAAACCACAAGAAGGCAGAAGGCTCTGGGGCTCGAATCCTGCTTTCTGGATTCCCACCGGGGCATTTGGTTGGCCACCGTGTCGGAGAACAGGATTCGGGATGGGACGGGATGTTGGCCTGATCCAGGGCGGCTCTTCTGATGTGCTTTCTCTCTCCACTGCAGATGGTTTGGTATAATTCACATGAGGTTGGATGTACATTTGTCCACTGCCCACAGCTTGAGTCCCCTTACCTTTATATGTGCCGTTTCTGCCCTTTGTGAGTATGAACTCTCATAGTACCTTCTTAATTCTCTCTGTTTAAGACTTCACGTGGATGCAGAGAGCTCCGGGGTGTGTGTGTGTGTGTCCTCCATTTCAACACAAGTAACAGGTCTCAAAACAGGTGTGCAAAGGATCCCAGGCCAGGCCAGGCCAGCCCAAACAGAACATGCGGCCTCCTTTGCCACCTCTTTGAAGGAGCCAGGCAGTGGCGAAGGAGAATGTGGAGGGCGGCACAATGGCAGCTGCCTGAGGCAACTGCCTCACTTTGCCTCATGGGCTGGCCAGTCTTGAAAGGAACATACCAACCCGCTGTTCTAACACATGAATGAAATAGTTCTTGTGGGGAGGGAGGGAGGGTCTCATTTGTATGAAACAGCTGAAAATAAACTGACTCCCTGAACCTGGGTGGCCATCATGGGCTCAGGTATCCTGCCCAATATTTTTAGATGGGTTGGAAATGATCCAGCACAATGGGGTTTAATGACAGCTGCTCTGGTAGGGGGCTGACTACTGTTTCCTTAACATAGATTGTATGCTTACTTTCTCACTGTGATGCACTGATGCTGTTTCAAATCCACTTGGCCAGTCCACTTCTAAGGATGGCTGGGCCTCAAGAGTACCAGTGGTTGATTGCATGCCAGTTCAGCCAAGTAACAAAGGGCAATGGCTGTTGGTTTTTCAAGCCAAAAGTCAGAGGAATTGGCCACCCTCCAGGTGCCCGGCTTGAAACCTTGTTGACCTCCCTGTCAGCGACTCCCGGCAAGACCAGGGGAGGTCTCAATCGGCGATTCTTCTCAACGTGAAGAACACACCACTTCACCCCTCCCATTCCCAGGGAGGGGAGAGAGACAGACAGAAATGTATTTACATGCCTTTATTTCTGTCCTTCCAGCAGTACAGAGAAAACGTGACTGCACTCTCTCATCACCAACAGCAGAGAGAGAATAACTCCTCCCATGTACTTCCAGTACAGGGTCATGTGACACTCTGAGCTAACATCCAGTGCTCAGTGCACTGAATAGACTGTCCCTTGTTCCCACGGTACAGTCCTATAACGTCAACATCCTGTTTGGCTTTCCAGCCATCTGGAGCACTCAGCTGCAGCATTGCTCCTTTTTCGTAACATCGGCTATGCTAAGCCTCCTTCTCTCATGCATTCATTCCTCCCCCCATGCAATTCTCCATTTGCACTCTGAATTAATATGAAGAAGGGATTTTACCATCTCTGTTCATGTAATATGTAGATTTGCCCCTTTGAGGTCAGGTGGCATTGCGGGACAGCGCCTCCACCCCCTGGCTGGATCCCACAAGGGGGAGATTATCTTGGGACTTTTCTGGCTGGTGCAATCCTTAGATGGACCCTTACGCCAGCTGGGAAGATGGATTGTAGCCTGCCTGCAAATCGGCCAATCACAGGCAGGCTGCTAGGCTGGCTCCTCCCCAAGGAAGCTTCCCCAGCAGGCTTCACTTGGGTCCGCTCCTCGGGTATAAATTCCCACCAGCCTTTTAAGTTCCATCAACAGTGTCACTCTCTGTAATCTATCACACTCCTTGTGTCTGCTGACTACCGTATTTTTCCATGTATAAGATGAGGTTTTTTTTCTTTTAAAATTACGTTAAAAATTGGGGGTCGTCTTATGCATGGATGGTGCAGAGGGGAGTACGGGTGATTCGTTGCAACTGCAAGCATGAGATTGTGAGCAGCTGTTTGGCGGTTGATTGGTGGCCATGGCAAATCACCTCACTGCATTTTAAGCCACTAATGTGAGCACCACCTTGGTCAGATTCCCAATCAATCTCCATACTCAAATTTGCTTTCCACCAAGAAGTTATATATGACTGAGACTAACCTTTGCATACCTTTAGAGTCTCCCAGACAAAGTTTCTCAATTATTTTGAGCCTGCTGGGGCAATCCCTCTTTTATTATCAAATGATCTAACAGTGTTCCTTCTCTGCTTTATGACTCCCGTCAGGGTATTCAGTGAACTAAAGCTATGTCAAGAGGACAGCTGCATTGGCCTGGCATGTCTAAGGATATTAGGGTTGTTTAAGAAAGACTCCAATATTGTTGAACATTTTTTCGGTTGACAAAGCCTTTCAGAAATCCACCCCCCACCAGATGTCAATTCCACCTTTGAAATCCCAGTAAGGTCCAGGAAAATCTGGACATATGGCAGTCCTAAAGGACATTGAGAATGTGGTTGGAAATGGTTGTGTTTGTGCTAGGCTTGCTCCAGGTAATCAAAAGTAACCACTTATATTGTACGAGATCCCTGAATTAGCATGTCAGAAGCTGAGTGTAGATTTTTATATATATATCATTCTTCCCCTTCTCTTCTTGTGGATGATTGTTTTTTGAAGCACCCAGAAGCATGGAGCCTATCTTGCAAGATTGCAAGAATGGTGGTTGTTGAACTTAAAGCTTGCTATGGGATTCTAATAGTTTCAGTGGGGGTTTGAAAAATGTTTTACTAGCCCAGGATACCCCCAGTCCAATGGAACGGTTGAAAGAGCAATCCAGTCTATCAGACAGGTTATTTACTGAGGGAGGCAAAAGCTGATTGCTTGGATCTGCATTTGGTGTTGCAGCAAAATGTCAGTTAGTTCCACTGGCTCAATGTTAATGGGCAGGATGTGCAAGTGTAAGCTTCCAAAAATGACTAACTTATTACTCCTTAAGATACCTACTAATATACATAAGGAACTTTAGATACTTTGGGACAGACTAAAACATTTGTATTTTTGTGCAGCAAAGTCACTCAAGGCCCTAGAAAAAAAAAGAAATTTTGTACGGATGGATTCTAATGTTTCTTTTTCTTTTGATTTGCAAACTAGCGTCTTCATTACTGGGGTGGAAACAACTACCATGTCTTGGTTCATGGCTCTGTGGGTTTGTGCACAGGGCTACTAAAATTACTAAAATCAGAGGGAAAGATAGGGATCTAAATGGTGATGTATATGAGCAGGATGAGGCTTTATTACGGAAGAAGGAAGATCACGACTTAATTCTAGTAATGAATGTCTAAGATAGCATTTCTAATAACCTACTATAGCAGGAACAAATGATGGAGCTTTGGTTGAGCAAAGTTACTAAAAGTTATGCGCTTTCCAACATGGTACACAGTGCTTTCCCCCCATGTACCCACTTTATAAACTTCTTTCATTTCTGCGTAACAAATGTGAACAACCTGAATGACAAAAAGAGCACCATGAACCATAAAGAGCATACAATGTTGTCAGGAAATGTTAGCAAGTGTTGTGTTACTCACTAAGTATTACTTTATGTACCCAGTTTGTCCAATAAATTACCAACACGGAAAACTAAATGTCCAACTTTCACCTATGTTTCTTTTCCTTATCAAATTTGGGCTTTACCAAACCTTCCAAGGCTGGACATCAACACCTGGGAAAATTCAAACGATACAGCATCTGGCAAAGCAGAACTAAATATGCTTTCTTACAGTAATCAAGCATCCGAAATCCAGTTCTACGAAGGTGACATGTACCATTGATCCACAGAGAGGTGCGTAAGTGGAAGGTTCAAGCTGACTTCATAGTGGCCTTTGGGTTGTGTGTGCGTGCGTGCGCACGCACCTGTGCATGTGTTTCCTGGGAATTGTTCTGACAGCAAATCTTTTCATTGTGTTAAATAGCTGTAAACTAGCTCAAGTCACTTTCAGGAGAATGGAAAGGTAGCACAGTCAGACTAATCAGCAATCCGTCATTCTGACCTTGAACCTAAGGCACTGTAGAACAGAACTCTTGAAATTGTTTCATGATTGTACAAGAATACATTCATGTTGTAAGAATGTATTAAAAGGAATATAAAGAATAACTCAATAATAACTTATTCATTACTAGAATAAGGCTATATACTGGGAAAAGATAGGAGGCCCAACTACACCCTTTTCTTTCCCCCCCTGGTTTTTTCTTTCTTTAACTCATGTTAATAAATAGATAAGACAACAAAAGATAGTAAAAATATGAATCAGTTTAATTTATGTAAGTAAACAGGATACTACTTGTATATGGTTTTTGCTTACACGGATTATATATATGTTTACTCAAGAAGATGTATATGTTATATGAGATATGCTATATGAAATGTGTCATATGATATTAGAGACTGTTAATAAAGCAAAAAAAGGGGGGAGATCTCAGGACGCCTTGTTCCCAGAGGGAGTGAGAGGCTTAGAACCATTTTATAACATATTACTTTCCACCCAAACTGAGTTGCTACTCTGGTAGGCAAGCTAGAAAATATTCGTCCAAGCTGGCATCCCACTAAAAAAAGAAGATATCTTGGTTTAACCTTCCAAATACAGCTGTATTCCAAATACAGCTGTATAAGATGCATTTAAATAATCAATTCATGGTGAAGAAGAAGAAGAGTTTGGATTTGATATCCCACCTCTCACTCCCTTTAAGGAGTCTCAAAGCGGCTAACATTCTCCTTTCCCTTCCTCCCCCACAACAAACACTCTGTGAGGTGAGTGGGGCTGAGAGACTTCAAAGAAGTGTGACTGGCCCAAGGTCACCCAGCAGCTGCATGTGGAGGAGTGGAGACACGAACCCGGTTTCCCAGATTACGAGACTACCGCTCTTAACCACTACACCACACTGGCTACTGGTGGGAAAAGTGCTTGTGTAAATCACCTTAAGTAACCCTGAATTCGAGATGCTAGAACATTGTCCAGTGGCACCTTAGAGACCAACTAAGTTTGTTATGGTGCATGTGTGCTACAGTTCTGGAATTTGTGGTTTAGGAATTATTCCGGTTCACCCAGAATTCAGGAAGAGTGGGATGTAGGAATGCTCTGGCACCAACCAGAAGAACAGCTGTACATAGCTTTGGGACTTCCTTAGTGGGAAGCAATGCACAAATCTAACAAACCTATACAATGAAAAGCTGTAATAGGTGAAGTCACCTGGCCTCCCTAAACTAACCATTTCTCTTTACCTGTCGCCTCTTTTCAAATGAAACCTATCTATTCCAGATTCTCAATATAGTGCGTCTAACAAAATGATTTTTAAAGTCCACATTCACTTCGACCTTGTCATACGACATATATCCATGTCATCCAAACCTCAAATCATGACATTCTAGTTCCAAAACCCTCCTGTTTCTTAAGATCAACCAATACTTCCTCCACACTCAGCGACAGGCTGCAAAATACAGTTTCAAATCAGGCAGTTCCTTCACATCTCACAGTACTTTCATTTTAACTCATGGTTTTTTACATTGCCACAAAACTTAGATGAATCTTTTTTGCCATTCTCTAAACAGTAAATCAGTCATAATAGCTATTGTTTGAAATAAAAAGATCATTCTAGGCAAAACATTCATTTTTATTACTGAAATTTTGACCTAATTATTTGACCTAATTATTTGACAACATCATATCATCAGCAAATGCTCTTAGCTTGTATGTTTTCTTTTTATCTCTTTCTTCCCATAATTCTTTCCTTTAATATCTCACAGCAACACTTCTAGGACGAGAATAAAAAGTAACAGGGATAGCGGACATCTTTGCCTTGTCCCCTTCTGTATATCACGGGGTTTAGTCATACCTCCATCAACCACCGTCTGTGTGACCTTTTGAAGGCCATATTCTCAGTGTCTTTATCTGCCAACCATAGGATCCCACTCCTAGGGGCTGAGGGGTCTTCAGCCTCCACTAAAATCTCTGAGGGGGCTCCCCCCCAGTTTATGGGCATTGCCATTCAAATGGGGTGTGTGGACCATATCATCTGTTCTATTATGCAGGCCAGGCCTTACCTGCCCTCCCCATTTTATTCAAGTTGGCACCCCTGCTGCCAAAACTTTCAACTCCCTCTCCTCTGCTGTTTGGTTGCTCAGATACAGATTCAAGCCAGGGGTGTCAGCTCACATCACAGTCCTACATGAAGGTTATATTGAGCACAGAGGGTATTTCGGTTCCTGATCAACAGGAAAAAGGGGTAAGATGTTAGGTGAACAAATTTGATGTTATGGGATTTAATTTAGGCCACAACTTTATTGATTCCAGGTGTAGGTTGGATTTGGCTTGGGCCAAATCCGTATTGGCCAGAATTCAAAGAAAGAGATGGAAAGCCAGCTAATCCAAGCAGCTGGCATGGAAATTCCCCAGCTGCCGGCCGCCTAGTCGCAGCCTTGTTTCCTGGGGGTCAGAGCCTGGCATGATGGGTAAGCTGTGTCTGGGTAAGATGCAATTCTCTCTGGCCACCTCCTTGTTAGTGTTTGGTGGGAGGGAGATTTAGGTGGGTGGCGTTAAAGTGGATGAAAGTGCTCTGTCATCCAGCGTTCTCAATCTTCATCTGCTCTTTTTTTAAAATAGATGACGATGTGCAGTCTACAGATGATGCTGTGGCTGCAGGGTCTGTTTCTATTGGCCACGGAGTGGACCAAAGCCGGGGAAAGAAATGGATTCCACCACTATTACGAAGAAGATTTGATGGGAATGGATGAGAACTATCCATATCCTGAAAGTGCAAATCTGACAAAGAACAACCAGTTTCCGGAAAGAGGTCTGTTTAAACACATATACTTATGCAAATTTAAATAATTGGCTTTTTTATGCATCATGAGCATCATATCTCCAGTATGGGCACTGAATTGTTTTGTAATAGGTCCCAGAGCATAAGAAAGGAGCTGATCATGCTGAACACCAGGGATGGGGAACTCCAGCTCCCATAAGCCCCAAGCAGAAAGACCTGGGGTTATTGATATTGAGCATTGTCCTCGTATCACTTTATATTATATATCAAGACATTCAAGCAGTAGAGTTTAGTTCATCTGGGCAAGTGGGGCACCGTCCTACCAAGCAAAGCCTGTCCTTAGCCAGCCCCCACCTGCTCCTGCTCCTCTTTAGCCCCAGGGTTGCTGTTATAGACTTTGCCTATCATACAGATTCAAGCCAGGGGTGTCAGCTCACTTCACAATCCTACATGAAGTTATATTGAGCTTATCTGGGGCACAGAAGGTATTTCAGTTGATGTGAATCAACAGGAAAAAGGGGAATTAAATGAGGCCACAACTTAAAAAATGGGAATTAAATGAGGCCACAACTTTATTGATTCCAGGTGTAGGTTGGATTTGGCTTGGATTTTAAAAATAGATGACGATGTGCAGTCTACAGATTATGCTGTGGCTGCAGGGTCTGTTTCTATTGGCCACGGAGTGGACCAAAGCCGGGGAAAGAAATGGATCCCACCACTATCTGACAAAGAACAACCAGTTTCCGGAAAGAGGTCTGTTTAGACACATATGCAAATTTAAATAATTGGCTTTTTTATGCATCATGGGAATCATATCTCCAGAATGGGCACTGAATTGTTTTGTAATAGGTCCCAGAGCTTAAGAAAGGAGCTGATCATCCTGAACACCAGGGATGGGGAACTCCAGCTCCCATAAGCACCAAGAAGAAGGACCTGGGATTATTTAGGCAGTTATTTAATTTATACCCCACCCTTCAATCTGAAGGATCTCAGGGTTGTTTGCAACAATTCATAAAACTGTGCATGTTGATACAAAGGTCATGAATCCAACAATATAAAGAAAGTATTTCTAAATAATAATAATAATGATGATGATGATGATGATGAGAGTTCGTATTCAACAATATCTGAAAAGTCATAGGAGCTCTCTGATAGCCTTAGAGTAACTGAAAGAGAACTGAAATTGACAGAGCCTTTCATCCCTGCCTCTGAGTGCATTTTTTCCTCCCAGTTCACAGAGAATCCATTCCTGGTCTTCCCTAAGGTTTTATTTCTTTTTTCTTTGCTTTTGCAGTGTAATTTGAAAGTGGTGTGGGGAATTGCTGCTATTGTTACACAACTGGGAGACAGAAATAAATGGTGGGTTACTGCTGTAGCTGCCCTTCTGTACCGAAATCATGATTGGGCAACATTTGGGTTGTTTCTGTTGAGTTAGAAGGCATACGTAGAAAAATATCCAAACTTTGCAATCTGAAATAGTACCCAAAGTCAGTTTGTTGTCTTGAAATTAGCATTCCTGACGGCCTTTCCCCCTCAACCAGGGACTGTGAACAATGACATTTGCTTAGCCAGCGAACAATGCAGAATGCGGAAGGGAAAGGAGGAGCCGAGCATTCTTCTGAACGACGACCAGGCCTGTGAGGGCAGAAATCATTGTGACATCAGGGGGAAGCCTTGCTGGGCTAATTAGGATTGTGATTGTTATAAAAATAGTAAGATTGTTGTAAATATAATAAGATCTAGAGCCAATGAAAGGCAGAGCCAAACAGTTTTGTCCCCATCCTCTTCCCGGCTTAGTTATGCAACACTTAGACTAAGGAACGAGCCTGAAGCTGACAGTACTGTAAGTTAGAAGGCAGGCAAGTGGTGGCTAGTTGAGGGCAGAGTAAGGTTGGTGGGGCAGTGCCCCATTTTCCCTAAGGGACCAGCTTCCATTGCATGCATGGAGTGCAATGTATATGCCACCCCCACCCCCGGATCATAAATACATGCACACACTTCCTTCTTGCAGTGATGCAGATTTTTCTACTTTCAAATGTGCAAGATGTGCTTGATTTGAATTAAGAAACCGAGAGAAATCAAACTGGGCAGAGTCATCCCAATCCTATGCAGGGCCTTCTCAGTGGTTGCACCCAGACTTTTGGTGAATCCCTCTCTAGAGAAATTAGATTGGGTCCCTTCTTGCTGTCCTTCCACAGGCAGGTGAACTCCTTTTTGTTCCAACATGCTTTGGGCAACTGACTGCTTTTAATGAAAGGGCTGGTGCCATACTGTTTTTACTGTAATGATTTGTATGGGTTTAAAAGATGTGTGTGTGTGTGTTTTACTTCTTTCTGCAAGACCCAGGCCATGTTTTAATACAGCATCTTTGAATCCATTGCTGGCAGAGGCACCACTGGCCAATCCACCACTTACATGGTCTCCTTGGAGATCACTTCTGATTTGCCCCAGATCAAGAAGGGCATAGTTGCGCTTTGCCAGCGCATCAACTAAATGATTGGGGACACATGCCTGCGCTGTCTAATGAAAAAGCTCAGCTACAGCCAACACCCCTATTTTAAAAAAGGAAGCCTTAAGGCCTGGCCTACAATCATCGCCTTCAAAAATAAAATAAACCTTAAGGCTTGAGCAACTTGTTTTACTGCACAGTCTTTCTGATTTGTTTCCAGGGAGGTTAGATGGCAGTTGCATCTACACCATATATTGATGCATGCATGTATGCATTTCATACAAGTTTATATGCTGTTTGATTCTTAAAAAAACACAAAAACCCTCAAAGGGGTTATACAAAGAATACAACAATAAAGTTATTAGTAAAAACAATTAAAACATTCAGAAAAGTGTGGGAGGGGTCAGAGGTCTTAAATACAGGGCTCACAGCCTGGGGCCTTCTCTTGGGCTGCGTGCACTGGATCACTCGCCCACCCTCCCTGAAAGGGGGGGGGGTTCGTTGTCTTCTGACCTTGCTATGCCTGTCATGGGGTCGTCTGCTTTTGGGGCAGGGGCCTGGTAGGAATTTTGTCATTTGGCTGATTGGCTGGTGCCATTTGGTTTTTGCCTACTGCATAGCAAATCGTCACAACTTGCAAGGTTGGCGGTTAGGCATTGGTTAAAATTGGTTGGTGGAGGGGTAAGTGCCTACCCCTCCAATGGTGGTGCGGAAAGGGAATTCCGTTAAAGGAATCCAAGGGCTTGCCATTCTTTTCGTCCTTGTCCCTGGCATCGGACTTGGGCCGTGCAAGCCCCACAGGAGCATGAGGGCGAGAAGTGAGGGACTGATACCCAGCTTCATTTTCTCCCCAAAATTGTTTCTCTCACTGGCTTCCGCTGGAATCCGGAAGTCAGTTCTGTCCCCTGGGGCAAGGACAGATAGTCGTAACCAATGCCTAAGCAACCACTCACGTGTGTGTATTTAAATAAATCAAGGTAATCGTCACCAGTGCTACTGGTTCCACAACCAGATTCTGTCCAAACTCCAATCCTAGAACGATGACTTTCTGATTTAGAAACTCTGCTGGGGGTTATCCACAATATCCAGCATCAGAGTTGAAACTTGAAAAGAGAAAGATGCAGCCTTGCATCCCAGCTAACTAAAGTTGCAATCCTCAAGCCAGTGAGGTCTCTGCCATGTGTTTGCTCCCCTCCAGTATTTTCCTCACTTCAATCCTGGCATAGACAATATGCTTGGAAACATTCACCAGTGCCTTTTATTTAAAACAAAGCTGTTAACATTCATCCAAATGGACGGAAGTATAATGGCAGCCATGTTCTGGCAGCCAGATTAGAAGCTCTTTACCTGCTGTCAGATGAACTTCTCTGACCTGAATATTTGTTTTAAATGTGATTTTTAACGTTTGTCTCCTCCCTCTGCCCCCGCAATCTCCATAGCTCATTTGGTATAATTCATTCAAGGTTGGATGTGGATTTGCCTACTACCCAGAATTAGTTTGGCCTTACAATCATGTCTGCCATTATTGCCCTGTGTAAGTATCAGTTTTGAGTACCCTGTTCTAAACTCACACTGGTTGATCCAAATGTTTTGTCCCCCTGAATTACTCCACATTCGGGAGCTTTGGAGTAGAGTGAGGAAGCCCTCCAAAGATTGGGAACAGGAGCAGACCATTGAGTGGGAGGGGGCAAATACCGGGTGGGGGAAAAACTTTTGAAGTGGTACTTATTTAAAGTCCAAGGAACAAGATGACCAGAGAGGTTCCTCATCTGCCCCAGTTTCCTAACATTTAATAGCAGAGCGTGTGTGCTGCAATATGACTGAGCACTGTAGCCCTAACATGTTTGGAAGAGAGACTGCAGAGCCCCCAGGGAGGTGGCTCAGAGATGGTTTTCCATTGTTCCCAGGAAATTGCACACACACAGAAAATCTGGTTCTTCCAACCTTCCCTCTTCCCACAACTGCGCTAAAATTCCTAACTTTCTGCTCTAGCCAGCTACCCAGCCAGCCATGAGCTCAAGGCAGATTTGAGGATGTTATATCCTATAGCCTGCAGTGTCCTCTATATGGCAATACTAGGCTGATATTCTTTGGGTTTCTCCTTTACACATGAGATGGTTGGCTGGAGGAAGAGGTAATTTCTAGCCTGCTTGCTGATAGCCAGTGTGGTGTAGGGGCTAGAGTGCTGGGAGACTGGGGTTCAAATCTCCACTCAGCCATGTACCTCACTGGGTGACCTTGAATGAGTCGCTGCCTCTCAGCCTACCCTACCTCAAAGGGCTGTTGTGAGGCTAAGATTGGGGAGGGAGAGAACCATGTAACCACTTCGAAGAAGTGGTTGTTGGAAGAAACATGGAATATAAATATACAGTGGTACTTCGGGTTAAGAACTTAATACGTTCTGGAGGTCAGTTCTTAACCTGAAAGTGTTCTTAACTTGAGGTACCACTTTAGTTAATGGGGCCTCCCACTGCCACCGCCGCGTGATTTCTGTTATCATCCTGAAGCAAAGTTCTTAACCTGAGGTACTATTTCTGGGTTAGCGGAGTCTGTAACCTGAAGAATCTATAACCTGAAGCGTCTGTAACCCGAGGTACCACTGTAATACATAATCACAATAAATGACACACCAAAGATACATAGAATCATAGAATCATAGAATCATAGAGTTGGAAGAGACCACAAGGGCCATCGAGTCCAACCCCCTGCCAAGCAGGAAACACCATCAGAGCACTCCTGACATATGGTTGTCAAGCCTCTGCTTAAAGACCTCCAAAGAAGGAGACTCCACCACACTCCTTGGCAGCAAATTCCACTGTCGAACAGCTCTTACTGTCAGGAAGTTCTTCCTAATGTTTAGGTGGAATCTTCTTTCTTGTAGTTTGGATCCATTGCTCCGTGTCCGCTTCTCTGGAGCAGCAGAAAACAACCTTTCTCCCTCCTCTATGTGACATCCTTTTATATATTTGAACATGGCTATCATATCACCCCTTAACCTCCTCTTCTCCAGGCTAAACATGCCCAGCTCCCTTAGCCGTTCCTCATAAGGCATCGTTTCCAGGCCTTTGACCATTTTGGTTGCCCTCCTCTGGACACGTTCCAGTTTGTCAATGTCCTTCTTGAGCTGTGGTGCCCAGAACTGGACACAGTACTCCAGGTGAGGTCTGACCAGAGCAGAATACAGTGGCACTATTACTTCCCTTGATCTAGATGCTATACTCCTATTGATGCAGCCCAGAATTGCATTGGCTTTTTTAGCTGCCGCGTCACACTGTTGGCTCATGTCAAGTTTGTGGTCAACCAAGACTCCTAGATCCTTTTCACATGTAGTGCTCTCAAGCCAGGTGTCACCCATCTTGTATTTGTGCCTCTCATTTTTTTTGCCCAAGTGCAATACTTTACATTTCTCCCTGTTAAAATTCATCTTGTTTGTTTTGGCCCAGTTCTCTAACATTAGGGGGCATAATTTGCCATAGCTGCTAGAAAGCTGTGCTAATACTGTGTGTTTGAGCCAGCAATTAATTGCGTAGTGGGTGATTTGTTTTAAACATTTGTTTGTCTGAAATTTTATGAATATACTTTTAGTTCTTCTGTCTTATGTGTGTAATTTGTCATGGCATGCGCTATATACAATAAATCTTTGAGTGAGTCAATAACCAACCGCCATCAGACCTGCCACACAATGTAAGCTGCAAAAGTCATTCTGTGTAGCACCTTTGATGCAAAGCATATTGTATTTGGTAAAGATAAAGGGACCCCCGACAATTAGGTCCAGTCGCGGAAGACTCTGGGGTTGCGACACTCATCTTACTTTACTGGCCGAGGGAGGCAGCGTTTGTCCGCAGACATGTGGCCAGCATGACTAAGCCGCTGCTGGTGAACCAGAGCAGCGCATGGAAACGCTGTTTACCTTCCCGCCGGAGCAGTACCTATTTATCTACTTGCACTTCGACGTGCTTTCGAACTGCTAGGTTGGCAGGAGCTGGGACTGAGCAATTTCAGAGGGAGCATAGTTAAACAATTGCAAGAATCCTACAGACCAGGTCCACCATGTGGAGACTGCTAAAAAATGGGCTTTTGTTGTTGTTTTTTATCGGTTGTGGTTGAGTATTGATTTTTTTATACTTTGCCATAATAAGGTTTTGGCTGGAAAAGTGGGGTAAACGTATCTAAAATAAATGAAGAACCAGGCTGAGATTGTGAGCTGGGAAGGCATTGGTCCATATTTTGTTCCTATTTTGAATTTAGTAGATGTACCACATGCTGTACACCCCACTCCACTCTGGGCTCAGTGGCCTGCCTTACAAAGCTGTATTAAAGAATGAGATGGTATATCTGACGCACCAAGAACACTTTCAAACCACTAGAGAAATGCCAAGTAGTACTTATGATTGAGCTTTATTTGGTTCCATTGGTAGATTAAAAAACCTTTATTCAGTGAAGACAAAGTTTTATCAGTTGGACTTCTCTTGTTTGGGTGAATTGTTAACTATAACGGGTCATAAGCAACAGCAAAGCATTGGAATTTATTGAAAGCAATCAACTGCACGTTATGTTACACTTCCTTCAGTTCCTCAGAAAGGCACCTGCACTTAGGTTTGGGCAACACACAAATGTATTTAGACTCGGTCAGTTAAGACAGATGGTTAATCAATTTGTAAATCCTTTAATTGGTTGACAATCCTTATTATTAGTGTTTGTCTGCAACTGAGAAACAAGTCCAGCTCCAGGTTTCGAGAGCCCTTGAATAAATAGACTCTGCTGCTCTCCCCAGAAGGCACCGTGCTAGCCCAGGATGGGGGCAGTAGTGCTTAATAGAAGTTGTCACCACGCCCGCTTCTGCAGCCAGCGGACTTTTGGCTTTCCTATGCAATCTAGGTGCTGCTGATTGGAGCTGTGAGATGAGTGGGGTAGCATGCCAAAATTCTTATTCCCACAATATTAATCAGGATCCCATTCCCTCCATGTGCCGACATCACAGGTGACATATTTTAGCTGCCGTGACACTGGGGAGTTGGGTGGCACAGCCTGGAGCTCCACCCACTGGTGAGCTAGTGTGGTGTAGTGGTTAGAGCGGTGGACTCGTAATCTGGTGAACTGGGTTCGCTTCCCCGCTCCTCCACACGCAGCTGCTTGGGCTAGTCTCACTTCTCTGAAGTCTCACAGCCTCACTCACCTCACAGAGCGCTTGTTGTGGGAGAGGAAGGGAAAGGAGATTGTTAGCCGCTTTGAGACTCCTTAGAGTAGTGATAAAGCGGGATATCAAATCCAAACTCCTCTTCTCCTTCTCCTCCTTCTTCTTCTTCTTCTGGCCTACACACAATCCTTGCTGCAGGGAAGCAGCTTGCCCTGAACTGGAGACTGGAGGTCCAGGGCAGCAGCAGTGCTGCTCAGAGCTCCAGGCTACACGCCTGGGCTCCCCAGCAGTGTTGACTTGATGATGACAGCCCTGCCTCTGGCGTTTTGCAAGTGGAGGTTGGTGGGGCTGGGGCATTTTGTTTGTGTGTGCATGGGTCACACCTCCATTCAGCACTGCCTCCCCAATCCCTGCCAACCACAGAGGGCCAGCAAGCTGTGGCTGCCATTTTCTTTTCCTCCAAATGCGTTTTGATGCTCATCATAAAGATGGCTTACACAAAACAAATGAAATACCGTGAAAATCCCTGAAACGAGAAGTAATAAACTAGAAATATTATCTTATAGAATTAAACTAAATAACAAAAAATCAAAAAGTTTAAGGAAAACATTAGAAAAACCTAGAATTGAACAAAGCCTTAACGGGATGCCGGCTACAAACCTCGTTTCACTGAACTATATGAGTGTTTTTTAAGAAAAAAAATTGTACCCCACTGAAATGATAGGCTATTAAAACGTGAATATTCACCACAGCTCTAACAATACTCAGCTTCCTTCTGCTTACTGTGGTCACATCAGCAGAAGTCCTGACAAGTTATTCTATATTAAAAGTGATTGCATCCGACTCGTCAAATGAAAAGCCAGCAAGTCTTGTCTTCTGGCTGAAAAAATGGACCTGCAATAGACTTTTGACCCTATAACTGAAATGTTGCATTCTTTGAAGATGCAATAGACTTTTGACCCTATAACTGAAATGTTGCATTCTTTGAAGATGCAATAGACTTTTGACCCTATAACTGAAATGTTGCATTCTTTGAAGATGCAATATAACAACAACAACACAGCAGCTGATATGTTGATCTAAATTCAGTTAATGAGTTTGTGTGTTAGAACCTGTTCTACTACGATTATCTTCAATCAGGCCGATTGTGTCCAATATTTTATTAATAAATTTCAAATATTTGTACATAGGAAAGAATAATATATCAAATAATTACATAAATAGAACAGTGTTGTTTTATGAATGAACAGGGGAGCCACGCTCTGGCAAGGTTGGGGAAGAGTCCCCCAACTGTGCCTGTTGGTGCTGCACCCTCTGCTGAAGGTCCAGCTCTTCTTGCAGCCGTTTCTCTTCCTGCTCAGCTTTGCAGAGCTGTAGCTGAATTTCCTGCTTCAGTTCATCCAGCTCATCCATCCACAAACGCCATTTGTCCTCAAATATCTGAGTGAAGGGATCATCATTCTCACTCAGATTGCTCTCCATGCCCTTCTCAGTCTGCCGGTCCTCGAGCTCCTTCACCACATCTTCCGAGGAGTTTGTGGGTTCATTCGGAGGGTGTGGTTCCCCAGAGCTGGGCAGGGGGCTCAGGCTCTTGCAAGACGGAGGTGTTTTGTCTACAGCCAAGGCGTCGTGTGGCCCCCGAGAAGCCCTGTCTAAGGAGTGGCCAGTCTGGTTCTTGTGGCCTACGGAAGCACTGAGCTGGGTTGGAGCAGGTTTGAAAGGTGGAGTGTTGGTGGGGAAGCTTTGGATAGCCTTTGTGCTCTCGTCCAGGCTGATGGTGTGCAGCAGGTGACTGCGGAGAGGGCTGCATTGCGAGGAGCTGCTGGTGCTGTTCTGGGTCAGGCTCCTGTTGCTCTTGGGCAGCTTCTGACCTTTGGCTGATGACCGCCTTGGCATGCAAAACAGGCTCTTCCATGATACCACCTTGAAGGCAGAGGGTCTGATCCGACACCTGTTGAAGCATCCATGTTCAGGCAATGAGCTCTTGGAGAAATCAGCTGCCTGTTGATGGTCCCGGAAATACCGCTCGGGGGACTGGTTCTCCTGGTCACACTCATAGTCCCTTTTCAAGCCACCTCCAGATGACTGGTGCTTCTTCTCAGCCCGGGTGTCCCGCTTGCCCCAATGGAAGTAGCCCAAAACTCCACGCTGTGATGTTCCTTTCCGGAGCAGCCCATCTGGCTGACGCCTGCCACGCAGACCTCCTGGAGAAGTCGGCAAGGAATCCCGTTTCTCTTCTCGGCTGCCCACGTTGCCCATGCTGCCGTCGTTGTCAGGCTCAGAATCCAGAGTGAAGGTATCAAACAGACAATGGCAGGGGTTAACGGTCACATGAGAGGTCTGTTCTGTTGCTATGGAGTTTTAAACACAAGCGGAATGCCAGCACATGATGGCTGCCTGCAGCCTGATCCCCGGCCACACTGGGCTGGACTCCATTCCGTGACCTCCTCCTCCTCCTCCTCCTGCAGCCCCTTGTTTGGCTTCATCATCCTTGTCTCTCCATCCATTTACATATTCATTCTTTGCACTCTTATTTAGTTGCTAACAACATACCATATTTTCCCATATATTAAAGGATTTAGTCAAAATTTGGGGGTCGTTTTATACACAGTTGGTGAATGCTCAGGGGTTCCGGCTCTGGCTCTGGTGCGGGCGGCCCAAGCTCTGACCTGGACTTGGGTTCGGTTTGGGCTTTGACACGGGTGCGGGCGGTGCAGGTTTGGGCTCTCGCCCGATTTCTTAATTTTGGGTTCAAAAAAATAAGGGTCGTCTTATACATGGGGGCATCTTATACAGTGGTACCTCGGGTTACATACGCTTCAGGTTACAGACTCTGCTAACCCAGAAATAGTGCTTCAGGTTAAGAACTTTGCTTCAGGATAAGAACAGAAATCGTGCTCCGGCGGCGCGGTGGCAGCAGGAGGCCCCATTAGCTAAAGTGGTGCTTCAAGTTAAGAACAGTTTCAGGTTAAGTACGGACCTCCGGAATGAATTAAGTACTTAACCCGAGGTACCACTGTACACTGAAAAATATGATATTCTTTCAACACTTTTGTGTGTGTGTTAATGAAAAAAAACCATTTGCCATTTTTCCCACTTGGGCTTATATATATTTATATTGTTACCTTGCCGTATAATTTCAAAAGTTCATTTATACAGCTTTTGGGGCATTACCATTGGCTTTGGTACATTGCAAAAGCTACAGTTGGACATCGATTCTATGGATGTTATGGCTCAGGAGAGGGGAGTTGGAGCGGGCGTCTGGTGGCCATGGCTTCCACTGCAGTCAGCTTTATTGTACTACCCAAAGGCCATGACAAAACCATTCAAACACTATCCATGTGGCGAGGACTTCCGGGTTGGCGCCATTGTTTAATGGCGGATTCCCTCCGAGCTCCGGAGGGAATCGGCTCCGTAGCGTCTGGGTCTGGCCGCTGCGGCGAAGCGGGGACCCTTAAAATCACAGGCGCGGATGCCTGTGAACACAGAGACTCGGCGGGCACCATTTGCGCCCCCCAATCCGCGCCGGAGCCTTTTTAAAGGCTTCGGAGCGGAGGCAGGGTGAGGCGTGGTGCTGAGAGTACTCCCTCGCCTACGGAGTGAAGCCGCAAGCCATGGACAGAGAGCGCCAACTTCTTCCAAGACCGACTGGACTCTAAAATATAAACCCGTGAGTAATACGGAGATTGGAACGTTAAAAAACTTAATTCTGGATTTGGAACGAGCGGGAAGGGGCTAAAAAGGAAGTCACCCCCCCTCTTTGTAAACAATTTAAAGCAAAGGACTGGGCAACTAAGGTCGAGAGAACCTGTTTTTTAGTGAAAAGATCTTGATTTCACGGTTTTGACACTATAAGGATTTACTGGAGGATAAAAAGAATTTGGGGACTGAAATTTCACCCCCCCCCGAGACCCGGGAACGTCCTAAGAGAAAGTCTGTTGCATGGAAGATTTTGACAGCTGTCAAGAGAGCTGCGAGTCAGCTAGTTGCCAGCTGGAAAAAGAGAACATTGTTTCTGCTGTTTTTGTTGTTTTATTTGAAAATAACGAGGGCTGATACAAATTAACTGGACTTTTGGTTTTGAGCTGAAAGGAATATTAAGGAACTAAAATCCCCCTAGAGGGGTAATAGGGATACTACATTACAAAAATGGCTGGAGTATGTAAAATCCAAGCAGAATTGGACAGGCTTTGCGTTCAAGTATGGAAGACTGGCTGGAAGCAACAAGGATTCTGCTGGGCCGGAGCCCCTCCGAGACTTGGGGTTTAACATTAAGGACTATCAAAGAGACCGGCAGAAAGGAACTGAGAGAGATAAAAGGGCCTCGGACGTGAGGTCTCCAGGCTAAATAAATAACATAAAGACTGATGGACATTGGTTGGGGACTGGAACCGGGAAAAAGGGCGGGTGGAGGTTGGGAATCCAAAGGGTACATAAGGATAATTTGTTTCTCTTTTCATTTTTAATTAGTGGTAAGGAAATTGGGTAAATCGTGGAAGGGAAATTTTGGTCGACTTTAGGAAAAAGGTTTAAGAACAATTAATGAGGTATAAGTATTGATGTGTGTTTTTAATAAGGTAAAATTCGGTTTCTTCTTTTTTAAATTAATTGAAAATAAGATTGTAAAAAATAAATGGAGGAAATGGAAAAAAGAGGCAAAGTAAAATAATGGTATGTTAGAATAAATGTATAAATTAAGGTAAAGAAATAAGTTAAGGACTTGCTGAACTGATAATTTAAATTGGAATACAAGAAGGGGAGGTGTGAGGAGGTCTGAGAAATAAGGTTAAGAACAATAAGTATGAATAATTTTATGTGTTTTTTTTCTATTTTTTCTTTTTTGTTGTTTAATTTTGTTATGTATTTTTTTGTTTATTTTTTGTTTTTGTTTAATTCTTGAAAATGCTAATAAATATTTAATAAAAAAAAAAAACAAACACTATCCATGTGGCTTCCACTGAAATAAATTCAAAGAATATTCTTCTTAGTAAGTAAGTTTTATTGTACTACCCAAAGGCCATGACAAAACCATTCAAACACTACCCACATGGCTTCCACTGATTCGTCCCAACTTTCACAGGAAGTCCTCCCAATGTTTTAAATTCCACACCATGTTTTCTATGTCACCCAAGAGGAAATTGTCACCAGACTTTTCCTACTGAAATCTTTTGTGGGTTATTATTATGATTTATTTTATTTCGATACCGCTTTATATTTTTAAGGAAAATCTCAAAGTGGTTTACAGCATATTAAAACATCAATAAAACAATCCAGAATGAATCATTTCTGAAGAAAGTCAGATATAGAGTATACAGTCAAAGCAACATAATTAACAGGGCATTTAATTAACTTCCAGAATTTGCTGCCGCAAGATGCGGTAATAGCCAATGAGTTAGATGGCTTTAAAAGTAGATTAGACAATATCGTGGAGAATAGGTCTGTCAGCGGCAATTAGCTACGGCAGCTAAATGGAATCTCCACCTACACAGGTAAACAAATACCGTATTTTTCCGTGAATAAGACGCCCCCATGTATAAGACGACCCCTATTTTTTGAGCCCAAAACTAAGAAATAAATTTATTTATATATTTAATTGCAACATTCCGTGTATGAGACAACCCCCAATTTTAAACTTGAAAAAATTGGGGAAAATATAGTCTTATACACGGAAAAATACAGTAAGTATTGGGCAATTGCTTACCTGTCCTGCTTGTGGCTTCTCATAAGCATCTGGTTAGCCTTTAATAAAAAAAGGAATATGAAACAATAAAAACAATTATCTATAAAATGCTGGTACGTGAGATATCTGCCGCTCTGCTGATATACTTCTTCGTCAGGTTGGAATGCTATCTTACACTTCAGGTTGGAATGCTAACTTACAGGGGTTTGTGAGGGGTATATTTTAGATTAAACTCATGCAGACATCACAGATGCCATGATCCATAGAAACAAACCATGCAAAGAGTCCTGAGTAGGAGGAGAAGCTTCATCCTCTAGGGACAATTATGTCTACCTCAGAGCTGCCTGGAAATACACTTCCGGGGTGGGATGTGCATAATTTTTCTGGGTTCTTGTATGCCATGTAAGGACAGCGGCAGCCTGAACATAATGCCCCCCCCAAGCAACTCTCTTGGTTGCCCCATCACCAAAAGACGTATTTTTATAATATGTTGTAAACTGCCTTGATCAGAAGACAGGGTATTTACTCTCTGAGATAAATAAAATCCGACCCAGAGGAGATTTCAAATTCTCCCCAACCCCCTTGCACCCACTTTCCTTCCTCGCTACTCTTGCTGTCGTTGAATATGGCAATTCCTTCCCTGTCTCTTCTGCTTGAGCTGTCTGGCACCTGGCACGCTGCTCGCTATCTTTGCTCCCACCCTAAGGACTAGTGTACTTATTCCCTTCAGTTTGCAAAGGTGCAGTGCTCCTGGGGCTTGGCTTGCGGTCATAGCAGCGTGACATCTTTGAGAAGAGGGAGGGAACCTTCCTTCCCTTTGGGAATTCTGCCACTGCTGCTACTGGAACAGCAAGCCAGATAGAGAGGGAGGGAAGTTAGCAGGGGTGTGGGGGTGGTTGTGTGGTTGTAGGACTCAACAAGGAGTTCAGAGAGGGGCTGCACACCATCACATTTCTGATAACATGTGTGGGTTGCAGCATGGGCCCAGTTTAGCTCAGAACAATCGCAACAATCCAACCCAATATTTTGGGTTTCTGTTCCAAATTATTAATTATTAAATTCCACACAGACTTCCCATATTCTGGACCTCTGAAGAACTCCTCTCACAATAGTTATATTTCTGCCCTCTTCTTCTTGTTCTCAAGAATGTGGTTTATGAGCAAGCTGTAGAGGGAGGTGGGGGACAGGCATGGCTTGTCCACCTGAGAAGGTAGACCATCTAGGATAAGGAAAACTCTCATCCGAAACCTCTGTTGCCTTGCGGGATATCTTCGGGAGAAGAAAAGGCTAAGGCTTTCTCTCTTTTTTTACACCTAACTTTGTTTATTCTTTTCAGCCAAAGGATGTGCATACACAGATAACGCTGAGGGCTGTAGGACACAAAGATGTGACTCACAACTGTTGGAAAAACACTGCCAAGTCACCTGTAAATGTACAACATAAATAACATTGTAAGAACGTTCTTGAGATAACTATTCTTAATTTAAGATAGAACTACAGCATTAAAAGTAAATAATCTTTGACTTTTTCTTTCAAAAACTGGTTTACATTATTGGCACCACGAATATTTCCCGAAGACCAGCTCTTGGAGGTGATGGCGAAGTCCAAAGTCCAGCTATTGAGGTTGACGTTGTTTGTGTGGTTAGGGCTTCCTCATTGGGAATAAGCTCCTTCACTGTAAACTTGGAGCACAAACAAATTAAAATTAACTTTATACTTTATAACATAAGACTACATGACTTTAACTGCTTAATGATGTCAAATTACGTAATGGGTAGAATTACAAAAGGGCAATGTATGTGCCACAGATCACGTGCGCACGTGAGGGTTGGGAGAGGCACATAGCACAATTTAAAGTAAATAACACTAAACAGAAATATAATTTAAACAAACCACATTATCTGCTGCTGCTGAATTGTGGACTGAAGATCAGCATGCAAAAAAGGAAGGACAAAGGGGGAAGGAATTTGATGTAATTTGGATGAAAATATACAAAAAGCTACCTATCTGCAATAGAAGGTGCTGTCAGAATTATTTTTTTTATTATTATTTTACAAATATATATCTGGACCATCAGAAAATGAGCCCAGGGCGCCTTATACAACCCCATAGTTTATCACATGGAGTAAAAGGCAGGTAAAGTGTGTGTTTTTCCAGCATCTCTGAGAAAAATGCACAAAAGTGGTGCAAATCTGCTTGCCTCAACCTCCCAACCAACATGTACAGAGAAATGAGCACCCCACAAGTAATAACAATACTGACATCACAATCATTGACATATACTCGGAGTCGAGTGTGGATTTCATGCTCTTTATTCAGCTCATAGTAGCGAGGAATGAAAGTTCCCTCAAAATATCTGCTTTATATACATTATTTACACAATGGGCTGCAAGTGATCGGCTAATTCCAGGATTCTCCTGTAGGCCAATCAGGTTGCGGGTTCACTTCCACCTGGAGCTGGATTGGTGGCTCCTGTGAACCAATCATACTGCTGCATTGGTCTAGGACCAATCATACTGCTGCATTCTGAATCCTATTGTTCTAGGACCAATCAGACGGCTGCATTTTGGATCCTATTCAACTCAGTACATAACAATCATCATCATCACCACCATCATCATCAACAATCCACATCAAAAAGAACCTGTATTTTTGTGGTTTAGAAAGTGATGAAGAAATGCATTGAGAAATAGGAAAGATAGACTAAGATCAAACAAATCTATCTGTTGGCAAAGCTGGAAAGCCAACATCTATCCAATATCACTGAAGGGGTAGGTACCTGACAGAAAAAGAAGACATTTGCAGGCCTTTCAGAGACCATGTTGTTCTGCAGCATGCATTGGTTCTTATTTATTTAATTATTAAAATTATTTATATCCTGCTTCTCACAGCAAACTAAAATGTAAGATCTGCTGTGACTCAGTGGCTAAGAAACTGAGCTATGAGTGAGGGACCTGGCCCCGCTTTGAATCTCGACTCTTCTCAGTTGGAGGTGGGATGGATGGAACGGCCTCCAGTGGTGGACCCCAAACTTTGCTTAGGCAGGTGATAAAGTGCCACTGGCTGTAGACACTGGGAGTCCCCAAAATGGGACACTTGGCTGTACGGGGGGGTACTGACATCTTTGGATCCTCTGGAACTCACATAGCAGGGGAGAAAACAAGAAAGAACAACAAGCTGACTGGTGTAAGCCGGCAGAGTTTCTGATGCAAAAGTGGACTTGCAGCTCTATCACAGCTGTCAACTTTTCCCTTTTCTTGCGAGGAATCCTATTCTGAATAAGGGAATTTCCCTTAAAAAAAGGAAAAAGTTGACAGCTATGAGCTCTAAGCCTGCCTGACCGCTTGTTGCGACTCATCTAACTGCTGAAAGTACTATACATAGTGGTACCATCATCATTAATAACAGCAAAAAACTGAAAGGCAGCAGCATTAAACCAGTGCCCCATAGCAATAATAAATTCTAGATTGCCTTCTGGAGTAAAAATGTTTTCAATTCCAGAACTGTAGCATGATGAACCCTCTCCCTTTGGTACTCACCAACAGAGGCACCATTCTGAAGTGCACCGAGGGGTCCTGACGTTGTGCGCACAATGTTGCATGAGGTCCTGACGTTGCTCTGCACCCGGCTCCAAAAATAAGGGAGTGCCACCCTTAAAAAAAAAACCCTATTGAGGGTCCTCCAGAGCCTTCGCCACCCAGAGCCAGCTCCTATGCTTGTCAATCAAGTATCTGCTACTGGCAGATTTTAAGCTCAGGTTCTTCTTCGCTGATGTCATGCGCTTGGCTTTCTTTAGCACTCTTGTGGGAGCCAGCTCTCTTCTCCCTCCACCAGGGGCGTAGGAAGGGGGTGGGGGGCACCCCAGGTGCCATCACGGAGGGGGGGTGACAAATTATCAAGGAACAATGGCGCTGTGGGTTAAACCACAGAGCCTAGGACTTGCCGATCAGAAGGTCGGCGGTTCGAATCCCCACGATGGGGTAAGCTCCCGTTGCTTGGTCCCTGCTTCTGCCAACCTAGCAGTTCGAAAGCACGTCAAAGTGCAAGTAGATCAATAGGTACCGCTCCGGCGGGAAGGTAAACAGTGTTTCCGTGCGCTGCTCTGGTTCGCCAGAAGCGGCTTAGTCATGCTGGTCACATGACCCGGAAGCTGTACACCAGCTCCCTTGCCCAATAAGGCGAGATGTGTGCCGCAACCCCAGAGTCGGTCACGACTGGACCTAATGGTCAGGGGTCCCTTTACCTTTAGAGTGGTTCATAAAAAACTTTTTTAAAAAAATGCCTGCTCCAAAGGTCTTATCTTACTACACTAGGGATAAGCTACATATGAAATTTCATGCGTATCAGTTAATATCTTGACCCTCCTCCACGAAAATAGCTGTTTACTTGACCCTTTTCCTATGTTGTGAAGGCTCAAATTTCAACAAAGCACGTGTTTTTGCTAGACTCTTTTTGGGCACCTGCTAAAAGCATTCTTCTTTAGACAAGCATACCTAGATGCTTAGGAAGTTGAAATAATTTTAATCTTAATATTTTAGCTTTTGTATGTTTTCTAAATGCCTGCTCCAAAGGTCTTATCTTACTACACTAGGGGTTATATAGCTATATCTGAAATTTCATGCATGTCAGTTAATATCTTGACCCTCCTCCACGAAAATAACTGTTTACTTGGCCGTTTTCGTATGCCGTGAAGGCTGAAATTTCAATTCAGTGGAGCCAAAACTCAAAAACATCCTGTAGATTTAAGTATCTGTCCACAGTCGCCTACTTGTTATCAGGGGCCCAGAATCCAAATTCCTCTGTAAGAAAATATGAAATAACGTAAAACCATTTTTGCAGGCAAAAAATAAAATAAAAATCATGGGGGGGTGACGACAAGAAATTTTACGCACCAGGTACCACCTGACCTTTCTACACCTCTGCCCTCCACATGAATGTCCCAGGGGAACAATGCAGTGTTGGTGTCCTGCAGGAACTATTTCTGCAAAATTTTACAAGGTATGGAGCGCTAATGCAGAAACAAAGAAACGGGGGAAGGGGGGAGTTTGCATTAAAAAAACCCACCCTCAAGTTTGATCTAGACTTTTGCTTCCATTTTTCATTGTGGCAACAACCACTGGCAGTCATCTTTGAGAATTCCTGGAGAACAGGCGAAGTCCCGGCAGACTGGAGGAGGGCAAATGTTGTCCCTATTTTCAAAAAGGGGAAAAGAGAGGACCCAAATAATTACCGCCCAGTCAGTCTGACATCAATACCAGGGAAGATTCTGGAGCAGATCATTAAGCAAACAGTCTGTGAGCACCTAGAAAGGAATGCTGTGATCACCAATAGTCAGCATGGATTTCTGAAAAATAAGTCATGTCAGACTAACCTGATCTCGTTTTTTGACAGAATTACAAGCCTGGTAGATGAAGGGAACGCAGTGGATGTAGCCTACCTTGATTTCAGCAAGGCATTTGACAAGGTGCCCCATGATATTCTTGTAAAGAAGCTGGTAAAATGCGGTCTTGACTATGCTACCACTCAGTGGATTTGTAACTGGCTGACTGACCGTACCCAAAGGGTGCTCATCAATGGTTCCTCTTCATCCTGGAGAAGAGTGACTAGTGGGGTGCCACAGGGTTCTGTCTTGGGCCCGGTCTTATTCAACATCTTTATCAACGACTTGGATGATGGACTCAAGGGCATCCTGATCAAATTTGCAGATGACACCAAACTGGGAGGGGTGGCTAACACCCCAGAGGACAGGAACACACTTCAAAACGACCTTGACAGATTAGAGAACTGGGCCAAAACAAACAAGATGAATTTTAACAGGGAGAAATGTAAAGTATTGCACTTGGGCAAAAAAAATGAGAGGCACAAATACAAGATGGGTGACACCTGGCTTGAGAGCACTACATGTGAAAAGGATCTAGGAGTCTTGGTTGACCACAAACTTGACATGAGCCAACAGTGTGATGCGGCAGCTAAAAAAGCCAATGCAATTCTGGGCTGCATCAATAGGAGTATAGCATCTAGATCAAGGGAAGTAATAGTGCCACTGTATTCTGCTCTGGTCAGACCTCACCTGGAGTACTGTGTCCAGTTCTGGGCACCACAGTTCAAGAAGGACATTGACAAACTGGAACGTGTCCAGAGGAGGGCAACCAAAATGGTCAAAGGCCTGGAAACGATGCCTTATGAGGAACGGCTAAGGGAGCTGGGCATGTTTAGCCTGGAGAAGAGGAGGTTAAGGGGTGATATGATAGCCATGTTCAAATATATAAAAGGATGTCACATAGAGGAGGGAGAAAGGTTGTTTTCTGCTGCTCCAGAGAAGCGGACACGGAGCAATGGATCCAAACTACAAGAAAGAAGATTCCACCTAAACATTAGGAAGAACTTCCTGACAGTAAGAGCTGTTCGACAGTGGAATTTGCTGCCAAGGAGTGTGGTGGAGTCTCCTTCTTTGGAGGTCTTTAAGCAGAGGCTTGACAACCATATGTCAGGAGTGCTCTGATGGTGTTTCCTGCTTGGCAGGGGGTTGGACTCGATGGCCCTTGTGGTCTCTTCCAACTCTATGATTCTATGATTCTATGACGGCAACCATGGTGACACTTGCAGTTCATTCTCACGTCCAGATGCAACCTTTTGATTGACTGGGAGGGGTCGTAAACGAAACGGCTCGGCACCCTTTAAGGATCCAGAGCCACGGCAACTCCAGTTCTTTTCCACAGTGATATGCAAAACAGCTTTTATCTCTATTCAACAGCTTGCTGTGGGCTGTCTGGTTAATCGTAAAGGGAACTTTACTTTCTGCTCTTGCATACATACATTTTGGTGATGTACAGCAGAAGAACCAACCAACACATGCTAATCAAATAAAAATTTACCTCAGAAAGTGTTGAAAAAGTCCCATTTGCAGTAGATAACTGATCTGTTTGAGAGGCAAATACCATTCTTTCTAACGCTATAATGTTGGAGAGAATTGAGTGTGAACAAGCAGAGCTTAATACTACAATGGTACCTCGGGTTACAGACGCTTCAGGTTACAGGTGCTTTAGGTTACAGATGCTTCAGGTTACAGACTCCACTAACCCAGAAATAGTACCTCGAGTTAAGAACTTTACCTCAGGATGAGAACAGAAATCGCATGCTGGTGGTGTGGCGGCAGCGGGAGGCCCCATTAGCTAAAGTGGTGCTTCAGGTTAAGAACAGTTTCAGGTTAAGAACGGACCTCCGGAATGAATTAAGTTCTTAACCTGAGGTACCACTGTATTACATTTCCACATTTTCTGGTCTGCTGAACACTCTAAAGAAGATGTTCCCATTCCTGCCCCTTATGAACCCTTGAAAATTGCTGAGGGTCTTGGCAGACCATTTAATGATTCCCACCCACCCACCATCTGTTGTAGCAACTGTTATGCACTGTGTTAGATGCAGTGTGGATTTAAATTGCATTTTTATTGCTTCTTTTCTTTCTCATATTGCATAGGGTTCAAAGTGTATGTGTTCTTCACAGCAACACCACAGACCATCTGAATAAAGCTCATGGGTCACTGGTGGTCCATGGAATCCAGTTGGGGAACCCCTGCTCAAAGGCTGATTAAATGGAGTGGTTTTTGGCAGGGCCAGCCCACCCCTGAGGCAAGGTGAGACCACTGCCTCAGGCGGCAGGATCCACAGGGGCAGCAAATTCGAATTCACTGTAGCTATTTTCCCCCCCCCCCTTGTTCCCAATGTAGATTAAATAGAGATATTAAAAAATTATGATGGGACGCGGGTGGCGCTGTGAGTAAAACCTCAGTGCCTAGGACTTGCCAATCGTATGGTTGGCGGTTCGAATCCCCGCGGCGGGGTGAGCTCTCGTCGTTCGGTCCCAGCTCCTGCCCACCTAGCTGTTCGAAAGCACTCTTAAGTGCAAGTAGATAAATAGGGACCGCTTTATAGCGGGAAGGTAAACGGCATTTCCGTGTGCGGCGCTGGTGCTGGCTCGCCAGCTGCAGCTTTGTCACGCTGGCCACGTGACCCGGAAGTGTCTTCGGACGGCACCGGCTCACGGCCTCTAGAGCGAGATGAGCGTGCAATCCTTGAGTCGGACACGACTGACCTGTACGGGCAGGGGTACCTTTACCTAAAAAATTATAGAGTAGCCCACCTCTTTGTTTTGGACCTCTCCTTATTTTTCCTCCCAGGGGGTGGAATGGAGAGTTGACTGTAGAAATCAACAGAGAAATCCAGGATATTATTCTAGCTGTGATTAGACAGTTATATGCCTCTAATGGTTATGGGGTTGCTCGTGCGTAAGTTGCCACCACTCCTGGGTAGGTGGCCTGGTTAAATCTTTCCTGGCTGGACAGCCCCTCACTTCGTGGCTGCTCAGTCGCTGGCAGAATCCGACAGTGGGTGTTTCTTCAACCTTTTCCAACATAAAAGTTGTTTGACGCCCAGTCTCCTCCTAGCCTCCCTGCGCGGAAGCCTTCTGCGCAGGGTGGGCGTGGGTAGCGGAAGACCTGTGCTCTCTCCGCTGGTGTCCAGTGAAGAGTCTCTGAGCCTGCTCTCCGCTTCCCCCATTGGCCCCCCTCCATCCCTGGTGTCGCGCTGAATTTCTTCCCCAACAGGAGACCTGCCTCTCTCCCTACTTGGCCCCTCTCCAGCATCGTCGTGGAGCCTCTCCTCCTCCTCTCGTTCCGATTTCGACTTTTGCCCAAGGTAGCAGCAAAAAATGCAATTGTTCTGAGGGTGTTGTTAGGGGACTAGGGTGATCTGGATGTCGTCTCAGGATTCCTTCCAGCCCTGTGGAGTCAAAAGACGGGGGGGTCTGCAGAAGAGGCTGGCTACTGAAATGGTCAAACCGTTTCCTTTTGTTAGGTAAGTAGCTGGGTCTGGCAAGCATCTTCTTTGCTATGTAAGCTAGGGGCAAAGTGTTGTCACTGAAACAAAGTAGTTGGAGACGCCTTAGGAAGGTGACAGCAGATGTGGCAAAAGAGAACACCTCTCCCCTCCCCTGGCTGGAGGTGACGTCACTGAGGGGTCATCTGTGGGCAAAAACACCACAAGTGACCTCACTCAAAGGATACCAAATAATAATAATAATAATAATAATAATAATAATAATAATAATAATAATTTATTTATACCCCGCCCATCTTGCAGGGTTTCCCCAGCCACTCTGGGCGGCTTCCAACAAAGTATTAAAATACAGTTGTCTGTTAAACATTAAAAGATTCCATAAAGAGGGCTGCCTTCAGATGTCTTCTAAAGTCTGGTAGTTGTTGTTCTCTTTGAAATCTGGTGGGAGGGCGTTCCACAGGGCAGGTGCCACTACCGAGAAGGCCCTCTGCCTGGTTCCCTGCAACTTGGCTTCTCGCAATGAGGGAACCGCCAGAAGGCCCTCGGTGCTGGACCTCAGTGTCCGGGCAGAACGATGGGGGTGGAGACGCTCCTTCAGGTATACTGGGCTGAGGCCGTTTAAGGCTTTAAAGGTCAGCACCAACACTTTGAATTGTGTTCAGAAACGGACTGGGAGCCAGTGTAGGTCTTTCAAGACCAGTGTTATATGGTCTCGGCAGCCGCTCCCAGTTACCAGTCTAGCTGCCACATTCTGGATTAGTTGTAGTTTCGGGGTCACCTTCAAAGGTAGCCCAACGTAGAGCGCATTGCAGTAGTCCAAGCGGGAGATAACTAGAGCATGCACCCCAATGCGAGACAGTCCGCAGGCAGGTAGGGTCTCAGCCTGCATACCAGATGGAGCTGGTAAACAAGTGTCCTGAACACAGAGTTGACCTGTGCCTCCATGGACAGCTGTGAGTCCAAAATGACTCCCAGGCTGCGCCCCTGGTCCTTCAGGGGCACAGTTAACCCATTCAGGACCAGGGAGTCCTCCACACCCGCCCACCTCCTGTCCCCCCAAAACAGTACTTCTGTCTTGTCTGGATTCAACCTCAATCTGTTAGCTGCCATCAATCCTCCAACCGCCTCCAGGCACTCACACAGGACCGTCACTGCCTTCACTGGTTCTGATTTGAAAGAGAGGTAGAGCTGGGTATCATCCGCATATTGATGAACACCCAACTCAAACCCCTTGATGATCTCTCCCAGCGCCTGCATGTAGATGTTAAAAATATACCGTATTTTTCGCCCCATAGGACGCACTTTTCCCCCTCCAAAAATGAAGGGGAAATGTGTGTGCGTCCTATGGGGTGAATGCACGCTTTCGCTGAAGCCTGGAGAGCGAGAGGCATCGGTGCGCACCGACCCCTCTCGCTCTCCAGGCTTCAGGAAGCTATCCACAAGCCTTGCAAGCCCGGAGGGAGGTCTCCGGAGGGCTCTCTGTGCTTTGGGCGGGTGTCCGCAAGGCTTGGGGCGGCAGCCGCGGCTGGGGGGGAATAAAAATTTTTAATTCATTTACTGCCCCCCAAAAACGAGGTGCGTCCTATGGGCCGGTGCGCCCTATAGGACGAAAAATACGGTAATCTGAAATCCCTGAAACCTCACTGCTTGGAGACTGAGGAGTGTACAGCAGTTTATCTGGTCACTTCAAATGGCCTGGTTGTTGAACATCCATCCTGGTCTGTTTGCACAAAGTTTGTGGACAAGTTAGATCAGCTGACCCTCTTGATTTCACCACTTACGCACTTGCAAACATCATTGGTAATGAACAGAGATGAGGTGAGAAATCAGATCTGGACTAAACAAATGCAACAAATAAAATAAAATTGTGCTTAAATAGAACATCCCCATTAGTAGTTTATGTAGCCTGTACCTCACTTGCCCCTTTTCTCTAGTTGCCTCCGATCCCCTACGAAAAGGAAAATATCCTTACCTTGGGGAACTGGGAGGTGGACAGGCCCACTTGCCAAATACATCACTTCTCACATCAAAACCCTCTCTTTCTCACGCTTTAAAAAAAACGGGCGATGGTACTAAATGGTACCTGCAGAGACAATTCTGTTCTTTCAGTAAGACACCTCTGATTGTCAGTAATATGGAGAAGGTAGAAGGAGCAAAGTGGGGTTAATTTATTTTAACTCTTAAAACTTGAATTTTACTGGATTTTGATTCAAATTTGCTAGGGCCACTTGGGTACCAATGATATTGAGTTAGTCCTGATCTGGTGAATCTCGGGTCTGAAACTTGGGCAGTATGAATTTAACTAAACAACTTAAGAAACAAAAAAGTTCAGCCATTAGTAACTTAAAAACCTGCTTCATTTTTGAAGGAATAAAAATGTTAATATAAATAATGAATTTTAAATTAAACACCCATATAATAACAAAGTTGTTTCACTTAATATAAAACATTATTTGCGTTAGACAGAATGATGAACTTCCTTCCTTATAAAAAGGGGATTGTTTGCCCAGCTTTATTCTTTTGACTATATTCTATAAAACATTATTTGCAGTAGACACATACCACAGAATGATGAACTTTAATCCCTATAAAAATATAATTGTTTACCCACCCTTATACTGCTGGGGGTTATAATCCCATACACACTTCGCAGGAGTAGGCCCCAGCACATTGAACTAAATGGGGCTTATTTCTGAGTAGATATGTATAAGATTGTTCTGGAGAACACAAATAAGGCATTTAAAGCAAAATAAGGCAGTCACATTTATCAAAATGAGCATTTATTATGGCAAAATATTGTTGGCATCTCTCTTAGTAGAATTTTTTAAATTTAAAAATCTGTTTTATCTGTGGAAAAATACACTTGTGGGTTGTATTTCCTTCTTTATTTGATTTCTCATTCACCCTTCACCGCAAGGTCACAGGATGGCTTAGAACAATATACCATATTTTTCCGTGTATAACATGCCCCAGTGTATAAGACGACCCCTATTTTTTGGGACCACAAAAAGGAGGGGGAGATTGCCCACGGTTGTTGTGCTCTTTTGGGAGGGGGTCACCGCCTGTCCACCAATACAAATCTCACACGTCACCGTGGTCACCAATTGTATGCACACTCGCAACAAAATGCCCACCCCCTGCTCCTGCTTTTCTCAACATTCATTGAAATGCCAATATTCAGTGGCAGAGCATATACTATCACCACTCCGGGATGGGGCACAGAGGGATCCCGCTGCAGTTTGCCTCACAACTTGGTGTGGGGGCGCACTTGCATGCCACAGTCCAGCCAGGGAGAGGGGCGCTGTCTCCAACTCTCCTCCTCCTCTCCGCCACTGAGTCAGGCCTGACCCAGGAGCAGAGCTGCGGCTGGACACAAGGAAGCTGCCTAGGCAGGTTCCTCGCACGCTGCAGTCCAGGAGAGAGGGAGGCAGCGTTGCTGCCCACTCTCCTCTTTCTGCCCCCCCTACACCACTGCCAATATTTCTGTTCCTCCTCGCCTCCCCTTTCCCTTGGTTTGCTTAAAAAGGGAATCCCCTCTTTCTTTCTCCCAGTTCTTACCCTCCTTCCCATTCCCCAGCCCTGCTTCTTCCTTTCTCCACTTTCTCTAGCCCAGGGGTCATCAAACTACGGCCCGTGGGCCAGATCCAGCCCACCAGGGTCCTGAACCCGCCCTGCCCGGCAATTGCAGAACCCTCCTTCCCATTGCCCACAGCCAACGCGAGCTTCCTTCCCTCCATCCCTCCGAACCCCTATGTGATGGCCTGGGACTTGGGCTCAGACTCGGAACCGGAGGAGTCTTGGTCTGCACCGGAGCCTCTGCCTCAGGCGGCATCTGAACCGAGTGTGGGGCCTGATCCTGAAGATTCCCAGTCTGCACAGGTTCCCCTGCAACAAGCACCAGCTGGGCCGAGTCAGGGGCCTGAGCCTGCCCTGGCTCCAGATGCAGGGATTACCTTGTTGCCGTCTGGGCATTCAAGTACAGCTGCTCCACTACCAGTTGGGCCAGGAGAAGCTGAGGCAGCCTCTGGGTCTACCCACTGACATCTCCTGAGCTGCAGAGACTCAGGTCTGAGAGAAGGAGAGACCTGAGTACTCGCAGGAGGAGACAGGGAGGTGTGTCACCGGGGGATCAGGACCAGCCGTTACCCCGACAGAGATAAAAGACTGTCAGGCCCGCCCCAGGTTGCGGGAGCAACACTGCTGCTTGCTGGAACCTGCCTGAGACCCGGTGCCCGACCTAGCCTGGTTTCCTGCTTTGAGACTTGCCTTGGCCCTGTTGGACTGACTCCTCACAGAATCCTTGGATCCGGGACCAGACCTGGACCGCGTTGCTTGGGTTAACCCCCGGGCCAGCATACCTTTCTCCTGCAAGCGGGTGGGTCCAATCCCTTCCAGCTTCTCCTCAGACCACACTCTCCAGCCCCATCCCACTCGGCCGCCCATCAATCCCATCACGATCCCAGGCACACGGGCATGCCGGGGTGGGGGGTGTGTGCATGTATGTGAGAGAGTGAGATGTTGCCGGTGTTAGTGACAGCTCCCTCAAACTGCTGGGAAGGGACCACCGGTTCGGCGGTGACTGCAATCCCACCTAGCTTCTCCTTCTCCACACATGCACCTCCTCCTCAGTTGCTGGGCGAAGCGGGTCTGAAGGGGGAGGGACCGACCCATATCCCAGTCGGGCCTGGAGCCAAGCCCGGAGGAGCCGTCACCATCACTGAGAAAGGCTTGTGGAAATGTGGGCATAGCGCAAAGGCGCAGCAGCCGTCACCAGCGCCACAGCTGGACCCAGGGTGCCGGGTCTCTCGCTGGAGGGCACTGAGGGAGGAGCAGCCAGATGTTGCCACTGCTGCCCAGAGCCTGAGGTGGCGCCTCTTTCCTTTCCTCCCTCTTACTTGGTCGCCCCCCCCTCTCTCTCTCTCTCTCACACACACACACACAAATATATTCCCCCCAATGACATACTTACAAGTTCATGTTGATTAAAAAATCGTTCTTCATTGTATTTTATTGTTTTTCCTGTTTTTTGTGCACTACAAATAAAATATGTGCAGTGTGCATAGGAAATCGTTCATATTTCCCCCCCCCCAACTATAGTCCGGCCCCCAACAGTGTCTGAGGGACAGTGAACTGGCCTCCTGTTTGAGGACCCCGCTCTAGCCCTTTCTCTCTTGAGAGCCAGTGTGGTGTAGTGGTTAAGAGCGGTAGTCTCATAATCTGGGGAACCGGGTTCGCGTCTCCGCTCCTCCACATGCAGCTGCTGGGTGACCTTGGGCCAGTCACACTTCTTTGAAGTCTCTCAGCCCCACTCACCTCACAGAGTGTTTGTTGTGGGGGAGGAAGGGAAAGGAGAATGTTAGCCGCTTTGAGACTCCTGAAGCGGAGTGAAAGGCGGGATATCAAATCCAAACTCTTCTTCTTCTTCTTCTTCTCTCCCCAAACATAAGAACACCAAACTGTGCTAATAGTAATAATAATGATAATGATAATTCTTTATACCAAGCCCATCTTGGGTTGCCCCAGCTACTCTGGGCGGCATGCAACACATAAAAAGATCAAACATTAATAGTAGCAATCTGATCCAATATAAAGGATCACAATAACTTCAAAATAAACAACTTATATCAAACAAAGCAACATTAAACAATCCATCAGAATCTAATAGTAAACAGTAAAATTAAACACCAGCAAATAATAATAAAACAGTTTACACTTATCAACCACAATAAAGAATTACCAATCTATAATCAATAAAAATAACAGCAAATCACAATGCATAAAATACCACAAAGCATACAAAACCATGTAAAAGGATCAAACTGAGAAACAAGGACAGGCAAATTATAAAACAATTACAACTTATCTTTTCTCAGCTGCTGCTGCGGCTGCTGTTCTGAAACTCATGGTCTGGGAAAGGCTCCCAGGCCAAGGCAGGTGGAAACACCATTGCATGATGAAGAACAGAAAGTCTCTCTCCCCGCACAGTTCTTCCTCTGTAGCAGCAGTAGTAGTAATAATAGTCTCCTGGATGTGGATATTTGAGAAAAGAAATGAAAAAGTGCTGGTACTGCGTACCGTTGAGTACTGTCTGAAAAAAAAAACACACTGGTCCTGGGCACCTATTATCTATATCTAGATATCTGTAGCTGTTTCTGTTAGGTTGTGGGCGAACATATCAGACGACACAGCGATTCTTCCAAAGCAGCTCTTTATTTGTAAGCTGGAACAGAACTGAACTGAGGAGCTCAGCCAGCCTGCTTATATAGAGCTCCACTAGAATGCAACAGTAACCATTTTCTGTAACTAGCCAATCACTGAACGTCATTTTCGATCCTTCATTTGCATACAAACTATCCAATCACTGAACGTCACTTTCGATCCTTCATTTGCATACAAACTATCCAATCACTGAACGTCACTTTCGATCCTTCATTTGCGTAACTATCTACAGTATCCCCCTGCTGGCCCAGGGTGAGAACTTCAGTACATAACAGTCTCATCTATAAAACCATTACAGTTCCACAATTTAGGGGCTGCCACAGAGAAGGCCCTCTCCTGGAGTGCCATTACCCACTGAAGGGTGGTTACCTTAATACCTGAGAAGGCTACTAGGGATAGATGGAGTCTTGCAGATATTTGGGGCCTAAGGCACCTGAGGCTTTAAACCACCTTAAGTTGGACCCAGAAACAATTCTGGCAACCAAATTGGGAAATACCATGCAGAGTCTATTTGAACTTTGTACTACAAATCATTTCCGACAGATTATAGTCTCAGTTGCTGTTTTTATACCTTTTAAACAATATGCGGGGGGGGGGGAGCAGTTAGAAATAATAATAAAAAGTGTTCTGAAGCCATATAAGTGTGAGTCATAATTTCATGACATTTCCATCCTTGCCACGACTTAGTGCTACTTTGGTTACAAGCCTATATATCCCACAGAATATTTTTTTTTTTTTTGGAAGAGCAGCATATAAAAATAACAATAATTGTAAAGTCTGAGACAGGAGACTTTTGTGAAGTCCTCCTTTCAGTGAGCTTGACATGGGCAAGGGCAAGTTTTTGCCATGTCATTCTGTTGTAACCCAAAGGAATATAAACATTGAGCCTCTCTCTCTCATTATCACTCGTCTGCAGACTGCTGCAAGGCTGGCCAACACAGATCCATCTTCCTTCACAACCATGAGGATCAAATTCCCCATACTTGCCATTTTCTTGGAGGTGGTCATTATAAGTTTATTTGGAGTATTTGTAAAATATGACACAGTGGACAGGAGACAAGTATACCCACGTGAGTGTTTTCTATTTCTTACCTTTGTATACTGCCCGTCTCATCAAGTTCTTGAAGAAGCCTGCTTTGTTGGTTCGTAAACTTGCTTTCTGGTACAGCGAGGTGCTATTTGCATTGCTGCACCATGGTGCACAAGTACAGACTCATCTGCTAACTTTGTAGAGCTTCTTGGTTTGTCTCCTGGTTGTATGCCTTAAACTAGTAGCATATCAAATGGCCGTAAAGGTGCTGAAGGCTCTCTCTCACTTCTGCCGCACGTTGTTTCCAGAAAGCAGACTTTTGTGGTGATAATGTGAGACTCCTGTTCCTGCTGCACCCATCAAAGTTGTCATTTAAAGTTTTGTTTCTGTCCATCTAACTGCTTTGCAGAATTTGGGGATTCAAAGTGTCTTAGGCCTTGTGCATCTGAAATCTTCTGGCTTCGGAGACGACACAGAGGATTCTCATTTACCATTTTGAACTCCTATCTCGTTTTCCTGCCTGCTCTCACACCCCAAGGGCTGAATGCTCGATTAAAACAGCCAGGCAATATAGGAATGACTATCTTCTAACCCTTTGGCTTGAGCACTTTTCCTCCTGAAACTACGGAGTCACTGGGTTTGGGGGCTTTAACTGATGCTGAAAGAAACTTACTGTCCCTTAGCCACACATAGCTTTTGTCATGTTACTGCAGTTCATCATGCAGCCTTTAAATAGGATTCAGTAGATATGCATTCAACTGAGTTAATTTTAAGGATGGTCTGTCCCATAAACAATTAAACCAGGATTAATTTGCTAAAGTGTCTGTTTATTTAAGGTGGCATAAAATAAGTGTTATTACAAAGGTACCAAGTACTCATGTAGCGCTCAGCCATTTCACAAGTTATAATATGTAAACTTGTTTAATTAATTAATTACAATTAATCAATTCCTCAGCTCTGTTTGAAAAGTTTTGGAGACCACATACCCTTACGTAAGGTCACAAACAGCCGTGGAAGGATCAGGTCCCCCACTCCCATCCTCAAAAAGAAAATACCGTATTTTTCACTCTATAAGACGCACCAGACCACAAGACGCACCTAGTTTTTGGAGGAGGAAAACAAGAAAAAAAATATTCTGAATCTCAGAAGCCAGAACAGCAAGAGAGATCGCTGCACAGTGAAAGCAGCAATCCCTCTTGCTGTTCTGGCTTCTGGGATAGCTGCGTAGCCTGCATTCGCTCCATAAGATGCACACACATTTCCCCTTACTTTTTAGGAAGGAAAAAGTGAGTCTTATAGAGCAAAAAATACAGTAGGTGGAATTTTAAACATATCAACGCAACTGTTATTTTTAAATATATATCTGTTAATTCTTTTTATAAAATATATTGCAATATATTCCCAGAAATATGCACCTTGTTACACTCCTGAGTTTGGGGATTTATTTTCCATATTTGAGAATATTCTACCCATGTGCCTGTTGCTTGTTGAGGACCCCATAACCACCCTCAGATAAAGACACAATTCACACAAAATTTTTGTTAAAGGTTTTGGGGATAATTTTTGGCCACAACTTTATTGATTACAGCATGTGAGTGGTTGCTTAGGCATTGCTCCACAACTATCTGTTCCAGCCTAGAGGTAGGAACAAAACTGACATCCGCAAGCCTGCGAAAGTCAGTAAGGGAAAACAATTTTGGGGAGAGCATAGAGCCGGGCGCCAGGCTCTCACCTCTCCCCAAATGCTCCCAGGGGCTCTTGCGTGGCCCTAGCCCCTTGACAGGTGTTTGGACAAGAGCATGGAGAGCCCCTGGATTCCTTTAACGGAATACCCTTGCAGCAGCAGCATTGGGGGGTGGGCTGGCACAGCCAACTGTACCCCCTCCACCAATGTCTAACCGCAACCTTACAAGTTGTGATGATTTGCTACGCAGTAGGCAAAAACCAAATGGGACCAGCCAATCAGCCAAATGGCAAAATTCCTACCAGGCCCCTGCCCCCAAGGCAGATGACCCCATGATACGCATAGCAAGGTCAATGCGAACAGCCCTAAATATGGAAGGGTGGGCGGGTGATCCAATGTGCGCAGCGAAAAGAGGGAGCTCAACGATGCGTGCAGGGAATAAATAGCTCCTCATCAGTCAATCATAAAATTGCTACACCAAATTCTCTCCAACGACTGAGGGGTTCCCAATCAGAATCGTAGCCATCTATACTAACCCGCCAAGCAACAGAGGGGTGTCTTGGTTGCCCCTACCGCAACACGTGCTCTCCAGGAAGGAGAACCTGCTTTCTCAGAAATGATTGACTGCACTTGTTTTAAAAATATGCTCTGTGGGAAAAGAGAGGGTTCTTCATGGTGGCCATTATTAGCTTTCAATTTGTGCAACCCATCATAGGCCCAACACATTGTCTTCCTTTTCCTTCCAGTCTTTCAGGATGTTCATGTGATGATATTTGTTGGGTTTGGTTTCCTGATGACTTTCCTGAAGAAATACGGCTTTAGCAGTGTTGGCATAAACTTCCTCGTTGCAGCCTTGGGTCTCCAGTGGGGCATCCTGCTGCAAGGATTCTGGCATATGCACTCAAATGAAATCCACATCAACATTGGCAGGTAAGGGGGGGTATCCTGAGAAGCCCCTGTCACTTAACAGACACCCCTGTCACTGGAAAGCCCACAGGAATTCATAAAAGAGTCCCGTGGCTCCTTAAAGGCTGAAAATAGGATTGTGCTGCGAGCTTTTGCAAACTCGAAAACTAAAGCTCACTTCATCCGATCAGGTGTCCATGCTTAAACCAATGCTGTCTCCCACGTCAACTTGCCCAAACATTAAACATTAGAAGCCTGTCCCTGTCCCATCACAGAAAAGGCATGCCGGGGGAAAGGAGAAGGTGAGCCCCCCAAAAAAACACTGTTGCTGCTTACTCTTATCTTTTGGGCATGAAGCAAAACTGGAGAATAAAAAATGCAAAAACAAAAACATTCTCCCATTCTCCTGTTTGTTTAATATCCCTCTGATATTGTATAGGGCATTCTGGTATTTTAACTATTTTTGTTGCCTTGCTGTTGTCTTTGCTGTTTTGTAGTTATTTTCTTTTGAATAAATTTCACTTATGTGCATTATCAAAGGCAGTACAGCAATAGCCTAAATAAATAAATGTGCCAAAATAAAATACCAGTTTATGCATCTGATGAAGAGGGTTCTACATGAATAAACTTTGTGTTGGAATACATTTGTTAGGCTTTAAGGCATCACAAGACTCTTGGGATTCTTTCCTATCAATGCCCCTCCCTGACAGAAGGCTGGAAAACCCCTCTGCCCCGTTTCATGGTCCTCTGAAAATGAGGAGACGGGTCAGCCCAACACTTCTGGGAAGTGATTCTGAGCTATGCAGCCTCTTTTCCATGCTTCTGGGAACTGCCAGAATGGTGGCCGAATGCACAATCTGGCCAGTGAGCCAAATATGCATCTAGGAATCAGGCTTACCTTGGATTTGAAGGCTGAATGTAATGTTGGTTTCTAGAAAGTAGTATTGCTGGGTGTTATATTGGGGTGGATGAGTTGAATAATGTTTATATTCCCTTCTTTTCTTTTCCCTTCACTTTTAACATTTAGTTTGGACAAAAAATAAAATAAAATCAGGCTCACCCATGCATCCTCTTTTTGAAGTTTCAATGGGACTTCCAAAGCCACCTTTACCCATCTGGTACTAGAATTGAATTTTATGCAGAAATAAAATCCAGCAAAAATTGATTTCAATAGAACTGCTTAGTTACTATCATTTCCCCATAGTGGCTGGAGAAACCCAGCCAGATGGGCAGGGTATTATTATTATTATTATTATTATTATTATTATTATTATTATCATCATCATCATCATCATCATCATCATCACAACCACCCTCCCAATAGCATTGTTAAGTATATTGTAAAAGTCATGAAGTCAATAAATAAGACTCTTACACTTATATGAAAGTTTAAAACGAAGCAAATACAATTAAAATGAGTTTCACTTGGAGCATATATTTTAACACAATTCATAGAGCCTCTCCACCTTATTGCAATTTTCATGCAAAACTACACAGCTCATAGTCAGCTGCTGCAATGAATTAATGTATCTTCCCTCAAGGTGGTGCTCTTGCAAATGAGTTCTTTGCATCTTTGCTCAGTGCATTTTCCCAGTGTCAAAATGCAGAGGGTTATCGTTAACGAAATACAATTTGCCGCCAGCAGCTCCACTGCTATAAATGTCATAGGCACCTATTAGAGACAGGTCTGCCTGTGACATTGCTACTGGCAAGTGGCAAAACCTCATCTCTCATGCGCACACCATTTCCTGCACTTTCCTGCTGCAATGTTGTGATGTGCATTCCCCATG
Organism: Podarcis raffonei; assembly: GCF_027172205.1. Lineage (NCBI taxonomy): Eukaryota > Metazoa > Chordata > Lepidosauria > Squamata > Lacertidae > Podarcis > Podarcis raffonei. Next base: position 5,174,042 of record NC_070604.1, read on the forward strand.
AGTGCAAAAAGCTGGATGCATTTCCGCTCCCCACTTTTTACCTGAGACAAAAGAAACAGAAGACAAACTCAGCCAGGCATTCTCCTGGTCTTTTTCCTGCCATGGTCCCAGAAAGGAATTTGTAAGAGGATCGAACCAAGGGGGAAATATGAGGTTAAAGTACATTTTTGTAGGGTTGTCTGGGCAAGGCCTCGGCATCTCAATTCAGTGATCGATTCAATAAGCATCAGGCTATTTTTTCAAATTAATTGCATTTATTCCTTCAAATGGTTCGGGTCCAAACTAGATGTTCTAAGGGATGCATACACTGACCCTTGTCTTTTCTCCCTCTCATCTCCTTGTTACACAGAATAGGAAGGGAAAATGGTTCTCCCTGACATTAGCAGCCAACATTGTGAGCTGCAAGTGCAAGGAGATGCCCTAACAATGATGTCTGGTTGTGCTGTTTTGTAAAGAAGAAAAAGATGGACAAGAAACACTGAGTGGGAGCAGTCTTATGTGGTACTTTTAATATCTGGGTTGGCCCTCAGGATGTTGACACCATAGATTGTTCCTAGTACTGTTGTTGTTTTAGAGTTTACCTGGAGGCCATTTTTTATTTTTTTGAAGCACTAGGAGCTGTTGGGCCCTGCTCTGGAATCTGCTCCTGATGCAGACTGGGAGTATATTCTGCACTAGAGGACCATGACTGCTTGTTCTTCAAACTAAAAATGGCCATAAACTTAAGTGCACATTTAAAAAACCATGAAGGGTGTAACTGGTAGCTGAGATCTTTCATACAGTCCCCATACAGCTTTCAAAGCCACATCTGCTTAGGCATACGATAGCATCATCACGCCACTTCATCCTGGTCTCTGAACCTTCATACACCTGTGACGTCACACCTGACTTTGTTTTTATTCTCCACATTCCCTTCCAATTGAAAGCATGATCAATGCAGACTTCAGCACAGCAGCTGTCCTGATTTCCTTTGGAGCTGTCCTGGGGAGAACAAGTCCTATCCAGATGCTGATCATGGCCATTTTTGAAATCACCATCTTTGCCTGCAACGAACACCTCGTCGTGTCAGTATTACAGGTAGGAATTTTCTGTGACATATATGAAGCGAGAAAAATTGTTCACTTACCATATTTTTCGCTCCATAAGACACACTTTTTCCCTCCTAAAAAGTAAGGGGAAATGTGTGTGCGTCTTATGGAGTGAATGCAGGCGGGGGGGCTCTGCTCAGCGCTCCCTTTAAAGAGCCGTGCGGAGCGTGTGTGTGGCTCTTGCTGGCTTTTCCCCAAGGAGGGAGAAGGGACTGACGGGCTGCCCTCTGTCTCTTCCCACACCTCCCAGAAAAGCCAGCAAGAGCCGCTGCCAGGCTCTGCTCAGTGCTCCCTTGTAAGGGCTCCCTTTCGTCCCTCATCCCACTTTGCTGGGAAGCCAGCAGAAGAAGAGGCGCTGCGCAGCTATCGCTCTTGCTCTGCTGGCTTCTTAGCGAAGCGGGAGGAGGGACAGAAGGGTTTAAAGCAAGAAAAGCGAGAGCTGCTTACATTCTCTGCGCAGAATATATTTTTCTTGCTTTTCCCCCTCTAAAAACTAGGTGCGTCTTATGGTTGGGTGCATCTTATGGAGCGAAAAATGCGGTATATTCTGCCCGTACTTTATAGTGGAAACATATCCTATCTCTGTTTAGTTTGATGTGCCTCAAGGCTTTGTGCTTACACTTGCTCTGTTTCATCTGCGTTGAAGCTTAATTCGTGCAGTGGTGTCTAGTGGGTTGGGGTGACTCCAGGGTCAGGAAGGCAGCTCCACCCCAACACATCAGCTGCCCCTGAATTCAAGAAGAACAGCAACATTTGACTGTCATTTAATGATCGCTCCTTCAGGAACCTTGCATTGATGCTGCCATGCCAAAAGATCCCCCGCAATCTGTCCTTTAAAGAGAGAGAGAGAATATAATGAATAATGAATGTTAAAAATGATTTGAAATAGTGTTGCATGGAAAACCCCTCTGGAAGGCAGTCCTGAGAGCTGACATTCTTGCCACGCTCACTTTTACGTTTTGATCCTGTCCACTTTTACATGGCTGAAATCACACCATGCAGGCAAAATCACAGCCCTGCACCTTGCATGTGCCAATGTTGACCTGGCTTGCTGGGGCTGGCAAAACACACTTCCTCCTTAGAAAGAAAATGGTGCATTTTCCTCACCCATCTCTATCTGCCCATCAGTTTCTAACTCCAAAAGCCTGATAATAGTAGTAGTAATAGTAATAAACCTAACAGCTGTTTCTCCTCCAGCTTTAGGAGAGAGGAGTATAGGGATGCATCTCAGCAAGCCAACCAACCTCCCCAACTCTTGTATCTAGCCACCAGACATTGTCTACGGACAAGGAGGGAGGGAGGGAGCCTTGCATACTTGTGCATTGGCACCAGAAACTTGAAATGGAAAGGATTCATTTGGAAGACTCCCACGTATTCACAGTCATAGTTATCTGAAGTTTTCACCCTCTTATGATGGCAGTTGTTGCTTGGCTTTAAGACAGCAGTTCAGCATACTACATGGTTAGGATTAACAATTAATTGTTGCAACTAATTATGCTATTTTGCAGGCCACTGATACTGGTGCATCCATGACTATTCATGCTTTCGGAGCCTATTTTGGGCTGGCAGTAGCTTGGGTCATATACCGCCCTGCTTTGAAAAATGGACATAAAAATGAAGGTTCTGTTTACAATTCCGACATGTTTGCTATGATTGGTGAGTACGAGGCTTCTTTCTATTATGAGTCAATTTACATGATACTGTGGAGAAGAAACATATCATACCATGAGGGTGGCCAACAAAAGCTCTTTTCAAAAGCTATTTATCATATGATGCCTTGCCTGGCATTACTGCATGGTCAAGGGTTCTGAACCAGTTATGCCAGGACTCTCAGGTAATTAGGTCTGTATGAAAGAACCATGAGGGCCTGATGCCTCAGATATTAGGCACTTTTAATTCCAGCTTTTGGATTGATAGAAACAGTTGTCTCACTTCTCCAAGGGATGTGGACTTGTGGCATGTTTCTAAGGTATACAGCTGTACTAAGCCACTAAGTGTTCTGGATGAAGTCCTAAGTGCTGCCCTGACACAATTTCCCAGGCATGATGGAACACCAGTATTGGTGTACCAGTGCAATGATAGTTCAGGTGGTCACATTGGACCAAGTGTATGATAATTGGAGGGAAGAAAAGTATAGGAAGGTTCCATTCCCAGAATCACTGGTTAAGAGGATCAGGCGATAGAGGATGGGGAAGATCTCTCCCTGAGACTTTTGGGAGTCATCAGAGTTTTCTTTTCTTCTTTTTTTAAATGTATTTTTATGAAAGATTTTCTTGATTTACAAAGGTATGTGCAATGTCTCTCTCTCGTATTCCCCCCCATGTAATGTTTTGTTTTTGTTTTTTTACGAATCACTTTCATTTGTTGAGACATTAGGAAGAATAGGGGGAAAGAGGTGGAGGGGGGAAAGATGAGTGGGGGTGGGGTCGGGTGGTGATGTTTCTATTTTACTTAATATATGTGGGGTTTTGTGTCAGCGCTGCTTGTGCAAGTTCTCTGCTGTTCACTTGTGTTCCTTTGGTGGTGAGAGAAGTTGGGGTTGGCCTAGGGTGTGGCTGTTCATTTGTGGTTGGCTGTGGTGGTCTTTGTTTTCATGTGTGAGTGGGTGGGTGTTTTGGATCAGGTTAGCCATATTGATTAGTATGCTGCTGGTGGATTTTTGTCATTGTCTTGTTGGGCTGTGTATGTCATAAAGGGGAGCCATACTGGGAGTCATCAGAGCTGATAATACAGGGAGCTATCTAGGTCTGACCAGCTTCCAATGTCCTTCAAAGAAGACCAGAGGAGATTAATTAATGACATTCTGCATTTTTTTGTTTTTAAAAAACATTATTTATATAGGTACCCTTTTCCTCTGGCTATTTTGGCCCAGTTTTAACTCAGCAGTTGCAGCAACAGCAGATGCCCAGCAAAGAGCGATCATCAACACATACTTTGCTTTGGCAGCTGGCACACTCACAGCATTTGCCACCTCTATCCTGGTGGAAGGCAGAGGCAAACTTGACATGGTAAGCTTTGTCTTGAAAATGATGCATCACGGTTAACAACCACTCATTTATGTAGGGGTTTCTCATTTCTCTACTCTCTAAATTCAGTTCACCACATATTTTTTTGGGTTGGAGGACTGCATCACAAAATTTGGAGAACCAAATTTCTTCCTTATCACTAGTATGGATTCAGTTGGGTTTCTCAGAATGTCAGTATACAGTTGTTGCCTCAGAGCCACCCAAATCAGGGATTGCTTTGCTTTGGCTAGAATGAATTTTTATAGACTTCATAAAGGTTTATGTCTTCTGGGGCTGTTCCTATCTGACAGACTTTGCAGAACATGTTGGCAATCGCCTTTTTAAAAACATACCAGATTTTTACAAGATAGGACAAATCCAGATTAAATGGGGCAGGGAGACGATACAGACTAGGATTTTGCCGTCAATGCCATCATGTGGACACTTTGAAAAACCTGTGTCCACAAGGAGCACTCATCCTACAATAAACATCAATCAGGAAGACCCTTTGTTGAAAAGGTAATTAATTGTATGTAGGGATTGCAAAATGTGTCCATTTTGCTTTCTTTCCATTTCTCATTTTTACACTCTTAAATTCAGTTCTCCACATTTCCACATCACTTTGTAATATATATATATTTAGTCCTCATGAAAATTCACCAGCATTTTAATGCAATTTTCTCCCAATATACACATTTTTGTTTGCAATTTTGTCTTATTACTCATTTTGCAAAGCAATTTCCTCTAATGTGATGCATTTCCCATGCCATTTTCACTAATGTATTCATTTGTATGCACATTTTTGTGTATTTCTGTACACATCACTTGGATAAAGAACTGCAGTTCAAAATTCAGAGAAGTGCAAACTTTCCGAAGGATGACTGTTTCTAGTCACATATTTTCTTACAATGTGTAAATTGGTTCACCTTTAAATGCAAACTGGATCTAATTTCTCCTCCACCTCTAGTTTTAAGTCACCAGCTACAGTGAAAAGACCAATTTGTGGGGCTAGTGGTATGGGTAAGGGAAAGAGGATAACTCTGTGAACTACTTTCAGCCAGAATGCAATTCTGGTTAGCCTGCTGGTGACATCTAATTTCTGCATTACAGGCGACTCCCCACTTACATGAAGGTTGCGTTCTGGGCCACTCCGTGCTTAAGTGAAATGTGCCCCTGGTCACGTGAGGATGCCAAGTCCAGCTTTAGCTCAATTGTCTTCAACTGCTTTTCGAACGCCATCTTTGCAAATTCCTTTGCAACTATCATGCACTACTAGTCAATTACAGGAAAGGCAAACAGTCTCTTGGTTTTACTGGTGTAATATAACGTGTTAATATGTTGTGCCCCACACAGGTACACATTCAAAATGCTACCTTGGCAGGAGGAGTTGCTGTGGGTTCCTGTGCCGACCTGAACATCTTACCGTTCGGTGCAATGGTCATTGGCAGCACAGCTGGATTCATCTCAGTTGCTGGATTCAAATACTTGACGGTGAGTGCTACTTTGTTCTTTTTAGATTTGTCCTACCTTTGATAAGAGAATTTGCACACTGCACTGAGTAGGCCAAAATCGAAGCTGTGCTTGTTAGTTTACTTAACAGTTATTGCCATGGCTCATGTTGCCAGGATTCTGCTCCTTTCTGAGTGCGTTTTCAAAGCCAATGAAAGGGAGTAATGGGAAATTTCAATATAATCCTGACTTATTCTGGTATCTAGATAAATTTCCTTTGGTACATCAGGGCCTGCCGCAATTAAAGATTATGGTTGCTGTTGAGTGAATGTCCTATTCCATTGCTCTTGAGCAGGCCGGCGTCTCTGCTGAGCATCACACCATTCAGCACCTGGCAGCAATGGGAGTTCATGCCTCTGTCTGGTGCCCTTACACAATTTGAGCTCTGTCACATTCTTTTGAATGGCTGGAGACCGTTTTTGTCAGACTGATTCCACATTTGGAGCGGGAAAGAAAAACGTTACCCCGGTTGTTACGATTGTAACTAACACCTTATCTCGGTGGGGAGGGGTGTTATGTACTGAAGTTCTCTCCCTGGGCCAGCGGGAGGATACTGTAGATAGTTCAGGTGGACATATGCAAATAAGGGATCGAAAATGACGTTCAGTGATTTTGCTCGGTGTTTCAGCTCAGTGATTCAGCTCCGCTCAGAGGGTGGCTGCATCTGGCTGTGCTCTGTTGTCTATCCATCCCACCTTCGTCGCCAGTGTTAAGTTGTGGGTGAACATATCAGACAACACAGCGATTCTTCAAACAGCTCTTGTTTATTCACAGGCCAGAACAGAACTGAACTGAAGGGTTCAGCCAGCCTGCTTATATAGAGCTCCACTAGAACGTAACAGTAACCATTTTCTGTAACTATCCAATCACTGAACGTCACTTTCGATCCCTTATTTGCATATGTCGACCTGAACTATCTACAGTATCCCCCTGCTGGCCCAGGGAGAGAACTTCAGTACATAACACCGGTCATACTGGGAATTTGCCCTATTGCCAACATAGAGGTGTGCAACTGTTTTTTCTTACCATATGGGGAGACTTGTCCCGTCGGGTGGCAAGGAAAATTGTGTTGGATTCTGAGTCAGTAGTCTTACTAAAGCCAGAAACAGCTTCCCATTCCACCATTACTCCTCTGAAGTCTCTCAGCCCCACTCACCTCACAGAGTGTTTGTTATGGGGGAGGAAGGGAAAGGAGATTGTGAGCCACTTTGAGACTCCCTCGGGTAGTGCTAAAGCGGGATATCAAATCCAAACTACTACTACTACTACTACTACTACTACTACTCTTCTTCTTCTTCTTCTTCTTCTTCTTCTTCTTCTTCTTCTTCTTCTTTTTCTTCTTCTCCCTTGCATGGTCACAGCCTCAAATTCAGTTGTCCAAAGATGTTACTATGTTGTATCCTCTCTAGGGAAATATTTTTGAGATGATCAATAAATCACAGAATAGGAAGGGACGTCAAGAATCATCTAGTCTGACCCCCTGCAATGCAGGAATCTCAGCTATAGCATCCATGATCTCAGGCCATCCAGCCTCTGCTTAAAAACCTTCAAGGAAGGAGAGTCCACAGCCTCCCGAGGGAGACCTTTCCAAAATGTAGATTATATTGCAGGATACAGTGGTGTCATTTTATGTTGTGCAAATTTGCTCTTCGATCATGTAAGACAACCTGTGAAAGCAAGGAAGAACAACATCCTTTCTAGATACCCTGTTTTACAGTGACTTGGAAATAACCTTTTGTTTCCTTACAGCCTTTCTTTGCCTCAAAGCTGAAGATTCAAGACACCTGTGGAGTCCATAACCTGCATGGCTTACCTGGCCTTTTGGGAGGCATTGCAAGTATCATTGCAGCTGCTTTACAAGTCGAGAACAAGTGAGTTGCATAGAATCAGGTCGTATCTGCTAGTAAAATAACATGTTTTAATTGGTTGTAAACTAAGTTTTGACAGGTGACAAAAATGGCCAATGTATGAAATGTTGCTTTTAGATTTCCTTCTTGGGATGCAGTCGCTTTGCAGTGGGAGCAGTGTTAGAGCACAGATCTAATCTAGAGCACAGATTCGAATCATAGAATTGTAGAGTCGGAAGGGAACCCCAGAGTCATCTAGTCCAACCCCCTGCAATGCAGGAATCTCAACAGACCACAAGGCCAACATAGTTTCAGTTCCACTTTCTCTCATTTTCTCATTCCCCCCAATCTTAAGATCTGCTCGCTACATTCCACATCACTTTACGATTTACTCATTTTAAAGTCCTTATGAAAATTGCTCACCAGTATATGAATTCTTATGTGCACTTTCTCCTAATATATTATTTGGCTGGAGAACTTTGAAATGTAAATTTAAAAGAATTACTGCATTTCAGTTTGTGTATTATTTCAATAAGTGAAAAAGTAGTTAAGTTTGCTCTAAACTGCAAACTGAACTGAACTTCTGCCCCATGCTGACTTCATTCCCTCCCTGAATTAGCACCACATATTTTTAGATGCTTTTATTGTTTCAAAATATTTTTATTTTTTTTTAAAAAAAGTTATTTGTATTGTTTTGTTACTGGTGTTTTTTCTGTCATGGGTTCCTTTAGGAAGAAAGGCAGGATTGAAATTTAATAACCGCAACAAGAATAATAATACTAATAATAATAATTTATCATTTATAAGTGGGTTTCCCCAGCCACTTTGGTGGCTTCCAACTGAATATTAAAATACTATAGTCCATCAAACATTAAAAGCTTCCCTAAACAGGGCTGCCTTCAGATGTCTTCTGGTAGTTGTTTTTCTCTTTGACATCTGGTGGGAGGGCATTCCACAGGGCGGGTGCCACTACCGAGAAGGCCCTCTGCCTGGTTCCCTGTAACTTGGCTTCTCGCAGTGAGGGAACCACCAGAAGGCCCTTGGCGCTAGACCTCAGTGTCCGGGTAGAACGATGGGGGTGGAAACGCTCCTTCAGGTATATTGGACCGAGGCCGTTTAGGGCTTTAAAGGTGAGCACCAACACTTTGAATTGTGTTCGGAAACGGACTGGGAGCCCATGTAGGTCTTTCAAGACCGGTGTTATGTAGTCTCGGCAGCCGCTCCCAGTCACCAGTCTAGCTGCCGCATTCTGGATTAGTTGTAGTATCCGAGTCACCTTCAAAGGTAGCCCCACGTAGAGCGCGTTGCAGTAGTCCAAGCAGGAGATAACCAGAGCATGCACCACTCTGGCGAGACAGTCTGCGGGCAGATAGGGTCTCAGCCTGCGTACCAGGTGGAGCTGGTAAACAGCTGCCCTGGACACAGAATTGACCTGCGCTTCCATGGACAGCTGTGACTCCAAAATGACTCCCAGGCTGCGCACCTGGTCCTTCAGGGGCACAGTTACCCCATTCAGGACCAGGGAGTCCCCCACACCTGCCCACCTTTCCCCCCAAAACAGCACTTCTGTCTTGTCAGGATTCAACTTCAATCTGTTAGCCTCAATCTGTTAGAAACACCTGTGTCTCGGATAGGAAAGTGCAAAGGTTCCTAGGACACACTAGATGGGGCCTATCCAGTCAGCAGGGTCATCCTGTGGGTGGGAGAAATGTCGACATTCTGTCCCTGTTGCCTTAGACAGCATAGAAGCTGGCTGCCCATTAGCGTCAAGAGGGTGCCTGTCCATAGAGGAAGAGTCATTTATTAGCTGAGTGAGGGGAAATGGATCCTTCAAGAAAATGTCAACATCTTGTAAAGTAAATTATACTCCACTAATATGCTCCGTTCTCCCTTTCACAGATCACATAGAGTACTTGGGCTTTCTACAGGTTGGGCGGCTTCTCCCTCTTCCCTCCTTATAGGCAGGATCACACCACCCATGCGGAGACTGCCTTGGGTGGCAGGGTACATAGGGGCCGCAGGTCTGGCCTCCAAGGAGTGCATTGCGCTGCCGCCTCCTTGGCAGCCCCCCCCCCCAATGCCACCTCTAAAGCGCCCTCTTGGCATAGCTGTCAACCTTCCCTTATTTGGCGGGAAACTCCCTTATTCCAGCGCCGTTTCCCCCTGCTATCCCGGATTGTTAGATATGCCGTAAATTTCCCAGATTTCAAAGGAAGCAGCTCCTCTCCCTCCCTCCCTGCAGGCCAGGGAGGAGGGAGGCTCCAACTGTGTTGCTCGGCTGCGTTGCTCACCAATAAGGAGTCTGCAAATGACTGGGGGGGGGTGGAGCTTGCATGCCTTGTGCCGATAAAATCGTTCGCTTTGCCTGGGGACTCGCCCTTGCTCAGCGCTTCCCAGCAGTGTGGTTTCCTTGCTGCTGTATCCCTTTGCCGGGTCGCTGCGCTGTGGGAACCACCGCTTGAGGCTTCGTTTGGCTGCTGGCTGGGCTTTCTGCCTTTGGGCCTTTGGCTCAGATGGGCTCAGAACGTACCTGTGCTCGGAATCGGATGGATACATCAACAGCCCACTCACCCTTGCCGGGGATAAGGTCTGTCAGGAGCAGGGGCACATGGGGGAAGAGAAGGAGCGGCTGGTTGAGTACAATGGCGGGCAGCGATCTCATGCGAGGGGAGGCTTTTGGATTTGTTTTGGAGGCTCCTTCGATTGACTGTTATGGGGGAAAGGAAAGGAGCTGGTTGATTAAAATGGCGGGTGGCGATCTCAAAGCTACCAGCATGAGTTTGACCAAACTGCGGGAGGCAGTGGAAGACAGGAGTGCCTGGCGTGCTCTGGTCCAGGGGGTCATGAAGAGTTGAACACGACTAAATGACTAAACAACAACAACAAAAGCCTGGTGTAAATTAATTTGTAGCCTGGGGGGATTACCGTGGCATGGACTGTCCCTGAGAACCGTAGACTGTCCCATAGATAGGTGAGGCTGCTGATCCCTTGTTTTGGCTGTTGATCCCTTATTTTCAAGGCTGCTGATCCCTTATTTTCAAATCTGAAAGTTGACAGCTATGCTCTTGGCAAATCCGAAGCATGCTGGTCCCCTCCAACTCCTAGGGAGCAAATCTTTGGGGTTGCCCTTTGGGGTCTCCTGGGCTCTGCACCTACCTGGCATGATTCAAAATAGGCTTCTTCTCCTCCACCCCAATGGCCTTACCATTTCAACTATCTGGTAAAGTTGATTCCTCTCCAGCCCCACGTGTTTCCATTGTAGATCTTCACTCTCCCCTTCTTCCCTGGCTGGCGGGAAGAGGCAGCGTGGTGTAGTGGTTAAGAGCGATAGACTCGTAATCTGGTGAACCAGGTTCGCTTCCCTGCTCCTCCACATGCAGCTGCTGGGTGACCTTGGGCTAGTCACACTTCTCTGAAGTCTCTCAGCCTCACAGAGTGTTTGTTGTGGGGGAGGAAGGGAAATGTTAGCCGCTTTGAGACTCCTGAAGGGGAGTGAAATCAAATCCAAACTCTTCTTCTTTGGGGCCTTGCCTGCTGAAAGGGGAGACAAAAGGAGTGAACATTGAGCCTCCTCCTCCATGTCCAGAAGAAGAAGAAGAAGAAGAAGAAGAAGAAGAAGAGGAGGAGGAGGAGTTTGGATTTGATATCCCGCCTTTCACTCCCTTTAAGGAGTGAAGGCAGGGGCATTGGAGAAGTCAAGAGGCAGCAAAGAGGACGACACTGGCAGCTAGGCGACCACTGAATATTGGACCCCACATTATTTTTAAAAAGCTACATGTGTTTTATGTCCCAAAGAAGTTCGAACACACCTAACAAATTCCACTCATCATGGGTGAAGGTGATGCAATATGTATTTTATCTCCCCATCCTACAGTTTATCGACTGGTATGCAGGCTGCTGCTCTGGGATGCTCCATTGCAAGTGCTTTGGTAGGAGGAGCTTTTACAGGTCAGTAAAATACAGGCCCTTATCGGCGCCGTCTGAGGCTGCTTTCAGACGGGTGTTTGTTGTGGGACAGTTGCACCCCATTTATCTATTTAACAGCATTAATATGTCGATCAGTTGTAATAAAACCTCTAAGCAGTTTGCAAGAAGTGTTAAAACGATTAATAAAAACAGTTTAAGACTACTAAAAATATTTAAGGAGAAAGAAGAATAAAAGTAAAAAATGTTAAAACGTGTCTGCCTCTGTGTGTCTGGATAGGCTTGAAAGATCTTTGAAACAGGTCTGAATGACCGCTTCCCACATCAAATGGGGGAGCTCCTTTTGCATGGTCACACACAGCCCCCCAGATCCCAGTGCAGCTCCCAGTAGTACGGGCTGGCTTCTCCCTCCCCGGGCTGGATACCTGGAGGTCTCCGCTTACCTCAGCCAATCGCACAGTCCTGCCTGGGGAGATGTTGTCAGAGGATCGGCCAGGTAGGGGGATGGACCGCCCTGCCCATACAACAGAAGGTGAATCTTACCTGCAAAGCATCAGTTGGCTCCAGAGTGCATGGAAACCCCAAGGTTTTTTGGGAAAAACAACAACAAACACTTGCCAATGACATATTTACAATATTAAACCACAATCTGGAAACCTCCTTACAAGTGTGTCTGTTTTACTGTGTAGAACCTAGTGTGAAATGTAATTGCACTGGGAAGAAAACAGAAGACCCCTCAATTTTCTATTGCTTCAAGTTGAATTAAAATACGCAAAGCTAATGTTAAGCCTAAATTTTACTTTGGGGGCACAAATTGATGAGATAATAGACAAATGATGTTTCTGTGGCATTTCTCCAATATTCCATCTTACTATTGTTATATAAAATCTGTTATGGGATGTTTTTAACTACGGCTGTGTTTCCCCCTTCCCCAATGCAGGGTTGATTCTACATTTGCCTTTCTGGGAGCAACCACCTGATCAGAACTGCTATGATGACTCCGTGTATTGGGAGGTAGGACAGAATAATACAACCGAGTGAATAAAAATAGCATTTTTCTTTCATGGTATCAGCACGATTAGATAGCCAGTGCCAATGTCTCTTTCTGGTCCATCCAGAGCAATCAAGTTTGCTTCCAGTTTCTTAATAAATGGCTCCACTTTGCAGCGCTCTTTTCCTGATCACATTTGCCTACTTGGGATTCCCAGGGCATAGAAGGATGTGCTGTGAGCTGTGCTGTAATTTCTTCAACCCAGAGTTTTAGAAATCTCACAGGATAGTTCCCCCTCCCCCTTTATTGTTAGACTTCATTGTGCGGGGATTGTTTGATTAGCTTTCTTTTTCTTTTCAATTAGTTTTTATTAAAGTTTTTTTAAAAAAAAACAGATAAAGGGGAAGGCCTCCACTATTGTCTCCACTTTCAATTTCTAGGCTAGCTGAACTTTAGTGTGAAGCCTGCATTCCTAAATTAACCATGGGAAAGCTTTTCGTGTTACAATTATAACAGTATTTTCCATTACCCTGTTCTCTATTAACCTCCCATAGAGCTCCTTTATATCCTTTCTCTGGACTCCATAGTGTAGGCACCAGCCCATCTGAACCCCATAGCTCACCCACCCCTCTGCTTTCCCCTTGTTTTCCCACCCCACAGGTCTCCCTGAATTCCCTTTCCTGCCTCGGCACCTTAGAGAGCATAGCACTCCCTCTGTACCCCAGCCATCAACTTAAAACTCTTCATCCTTCCGACCTCACAGTTCTCTCTGCAACCAATTCTCAATCATTTTCCTTTTCCTCTTCAGCCTTTCCCTCTCAGAGCCAAAATGCACATCACTAGCAAATGCACGGTCACATTTAACATATGGGGTTTTTTTGTTTTGTTTTTAAAACAGCTCCCTCCAGCAGCAAATGGCACATTCAGGACAGCAGAATGTTCATCACTGTGAAGCTGTGATTTTTTTTAAGCAATATTTTTAAATTGGTTTCACTCCCATTTTTAATGGACTTGGACAGGCAACTGATGTTCTTTCCACAAATGTGCAAGCTAACTGATATCTTTTGCTGAAGATTCAGTAAAAAGACATGTCCCATAGACAGGTGGAAAAGGGCCACATCTTTGAATTTCTCAAGGGAGGCTTAAAAAGTTAGGCAGAAGACTGCCTTTGGCCCACTTTTAAAGGAAGAGCTCTTCTGCATGTTATCTTGTACAGCAGGAAACTGACAGAAATGGCAAATCACTTTTTAAAAAATGAGATGACACCTGTACAAGGAGTTTGAAGAATGCAGCTAAATCCCTCTGCAAATTGTTTGCTGACTTTGAATTGGGTTTGTCTTTTGAAGTGAACTCATTGTTGGAAACTAGCAGAAGTCTGGAGGCAATGGCTTAAAATCCCAGCTCTGGAACTTTCTGAATAGATCAACCATCTATCATTGCTGCAACTATCCACTTTACAGTCTTCAGCACTAGCTAACCTGCATAAAAACATAACAGTCTGATCTTGTTTATCACAATGGTTTAAGGGATTACAAAAAAGATATTGAACTCGCTTTAGATTTTGGTATGTGTGGTGTAACTTCCTTTGGCTACCAACTAAATTCTGTCTACTCAAACATCTTGTCTGGTTTCCTTCTAGGTTCCCTTTGAAGAGCCATCATGCGAGAGCAGTTTTCATTTACCCAGAGAGCCGCAGCAAGCTCAGCATTGAAGTACAGAAGGAACTATACATATTTAGCTATTTTCCCAAAGGTGTTTTCTGTTTCTGGTGAAATAACTGGACCATGCATTGTTTTTTTCAGTTTATATCGGCTTTAATTTACTGCAAAAATAAAACCAGAGCAAAATGTTTTTCTGGACTAGTATTAATATTATGCACATTCACGCATTACAGCACTACCCACTCAACGCTTGTGTTTCTAATGTATTCAGAACCTGGCAGCAAAATAATTTGAGAGAATGCTTACTGATAAAATAAATACGCAAAGTGACAAGTGACTTCACACCCAATCTGCAATCTCCTGGAGTTGATCAGACAGACCCTAAAATGAAACCAGATGCTATAATTTAGTGCCTCTTTTCATAGATACTGCATTTAACTCAACTCTTTCCACCATAACAAAGGTAAAGGTAAAGGGATCCCTGACCATTAGGTCCAGTTGCGGACGACACTGGGGTTGCGGTGCTCAACTTGCTTTATTAGCCGAGGGAGCCGGCGTACAGCTTCTGGGTCATGTGGCCAGCATGACTAAGCCGCTTCTGGCAAACCAGAGCAGTGGACGGAAACGCCATTTACCTTCCCGCCGGAGCGGTACCTATTTATCTACTTGCACTTTGACATGCTTTCGAACTGCTAGGTTGGCAGGAGCAGGGACCGAGCAACGGGAGCTCACCCCATCGCAGGGATTCAAACTGCCAACCTTCTGATCGGCAAGCCCTAGGCTCTGTGGTTTAACCCACAGCGCCACCCGTGTCCCTTCCACCATAATATTGGTAGTAAAATTTTAAAATCCTAATCTGGGCATCAGTTGCATAAAATAAACAGTAGCTATTGATTATGATGATACTGAGTAAAAGGAAATAATACCACAGTAGTCAAAGAAACTGAAATACAAGCAGTACAATTTATTTAAGACACTTCAAACCATGGAAAGCATTACTTGTGACTAGTGCTTTTTTCCTTGTTGTTGTTTAGTCGTTTAGTCGTGTCCGACTCCCTGTGACCCCATGGACCAGAGCACGCCAGGCACTCCTGTCTTCCACTGCCTCCTGCAGTTTGGTCAAACTCATGCTGGTAGCTTCGAGAACACTGTCCAACCATCTCGTCCTCTGTCGTCCCCTTCTCCTTGTGCCCTCCATCTTTCCCAGCATCAGGGTCTTTTCCAAGGAGTCTTCTCTTCTCATGAAGTGGCCAAAGTATTGGAGCCTCAGCTTCAGGATCTGTCCTTCCAGTAAGCACTCAGGGCTGATTTCCTTCAGAATGGATAGGTTTGATCTTGCAGTCCATGGGACTCTCAAGAGTCTCCCCCAGCACCACAATTCAAAAGCATCAATTCTCCAGCGATCAGCCTTCAGCTTTTTTCCTACATATATATAAAGGTGCCAGTGCTGTGTACCACGGAGCTCTGCCAGAAAAAAGCACTGTTTGTTACATAGGTTGCACACCACTCCCAAACTCTGCTGATCATTAGCAAGATTTCAGTTGGGTATCATGGCAATGACTCACAGGCTCCTTTCAGAAGAAGGGTGGAATGTGATTTTTGTGGTTTGGTTTGGTTTGGTTTGGTTTAGCAAGCCTGTCCAGCCACACAGAAAAGCATGAGGGACAGATTGAGCCCTGGAAGTAAAAAGACAGGTTTGTTGTATGATACAGATGCATATTTTAGAAAGGGGCAAATAACTCCAAATGGCTCAAAAAGAGAACCAAGCAAGATGCTACAGAAAAATGCAGATTCCACTGAAGGGAATGTGAACAGGAGTGAACATGGACCACTGGTACCAAACTGTATGGGAAACAGTCTTACTCTAAAAGCTAACCAGCAAACGGAAACTCTCACAGCGACAAATAAAAGAGGATGCCTTCACCCCGGTGTGGCTCACCTTTATTCTACACACAGCCCAACAAGACAACAACGGGAACCCACCAACAAATGAAACCTACTGAGTCAGTAGAAAAAGAACCTACCCACATGATGCTGCCACAAAAACTACCCCCCTTCTCCCCCCCCGGCTTTCCCCCTCAACCTTTTACTGTGTACAACAGCTAGGGTTGCCATAGTTCCAAAAGTGAACATCTGGGGGGGCAAAGTTTTGTGCAAAATTGTTGAGCTTTTCCTGAGGGGAAATTGCCAAAAATGACACTGCTGGCACAGGTTGCCATATGTTGGGATTTTCCTGGACATTTCAGTGTTTTTCACCCGGACGCTGTTTCCAATGGCTATGTCCGGGAAATTCTGGACGTATGGCAACCCTAGCAGCACTGAAGCTTTGCATCGAATACAGCTGATCTGTAAAAAGGACTTTATAATCCGAAAATGGAGACAATGTTTGTACTTCTGTAACCCAAGAAAACCTTTAAGAAAAAAATTAAAAAGAAAAAGAAAAATGCAGATTCTACTCCATCACATCATTGAGCTGGTTGATGTGGCAACATCTTTGTGAGGGGTTCAATGGGAGAAATTCAGGAAATACTGGTGCACTTTCTTTTTTTCTTTTTAATTAATTTTTATTAAAGATTTTCTTGTTTTAAAAAAGTACATACCGTATTTTCCGGCGTATAAGACGACTGGGCATATAAGACGACCCCCCAACTTTTCCAGTTAAAAAATAGAGTTTGGGATATACTTGGCGTATAAGACGACCCCTCTTCCAACGCACACCAAATAAAAATTTAAAAAACAGTCTCCAGTCTGGCTCAGAAATCCGCTCCACTTCCCAGCGGCCGGGGGCTTCTGGGGCCAATTTTCAAGCGTATTTCTACTTCATCTAGAGAGCTTGGTGTCCTCTGATTTAATTTGCTGTCGTTTTATCCTTTGGTGGGGAGTTACTGCAGGAGCTGCTGCTGTAGCCGGCGTATAAGACGACCCCTGACTTTTGAGAAGATTTTCCAGGGTTAAAAAGTAGTCTTATACACCAGAAAATACAGTATCTTGTCTCTTTTTTCAGGTTGTACAGTCTTTCTTACAAATCAGTTACATTTGTTGTGAGACATTAGTGTTGACTACAGTATAAGGTTGGGGAAGAAGTGAGGGCAGAGGAGGTGTGGGGTGGTGAGGCTTATATTCTTCTGTATAGTGTATGTGTGGGGTTTCCTGTCAGTGTCAACTGAGCAGGTTCTCTATTAATTTATTACATTTCCTTGGTAGTGAGAGGGATTGGGGGAGACCAGGGCGTGGTTGATTCTCTGTGGTTGGTTGCAGTGGGGTTTGTTTGCATTTGTTTGGGGGGGGGATTGTTGGGTTAGGTAAGCCAGATTGATCCGTATGCTGTCAGTGGATTCTTGTTATTGTTGGGCTGTGTATGTGATAAAGGGGAACCATACTGGGGTGAAGGCATCCTCTTCAATTTGTCCCTGTGTCAGTTTCAGTTTACAGTGGAACCTCTGGTTACAAACACCTTGGGTTACAAACACTTTGGGTTACAGACTCCACTAACCCGGAAGTAGTTCCTCGGGTTAAGAACGTTACCTCAGGATGAGAACAGAAATCGCGCGCCAGCAGCGCGGCGGCAGCGGGAGGCCCCATTAGCTAAAGTGGTACCTCAGGTTAAGAACAGTTTCAGGTTAAGAACGGACCTCCAGAACGAATTAAGTTCGTAACCAGAGTACCACTGTATTAGTTAGCTTTTTTAGGAAAGCCATTTCCCATACAATTTGATACTATTGGTTCATGTTTACTCCTTACAGGTCTCTCCAGTGTCTGGCTATAAGGCTTCTGGCTGCTGAGAGTAGGTGGGTTATAAGCTCTGTATAATGTGAGTGGCCATTATGATCTTGGAAGATGTTCAGTAGGGCCAGTTCTGGGGTGAGTTCTAATATCTGTTTAGTTATTTTGCATATCTCTTGTAGGACTGCTGTCTAGTAGGGTTGGATTGGAGGGCATTCCCACCACATGTGGAGGTATGTGCTTGTGGAGGTGCAGCCTCTCCAACATCTTGGTGAGGTTCCTGGGTGTATCAGTGCCAGTTTCCATGGTGTGAAGTACCACCTGTATTGTAGGTGAGTTCCAGAGTTCCATTCTTTTGGCTGATATGGTCTTAAAGGGAGGTTTAGACCATATTCTAGTGCATTGGGTAGTGTTAATTTCATAGCCTATGTTGTGCTCCCATTGTTCTTTGATTGCGTCAAGGGGTTTGTGGGATTTTGGAGCAATATTTTGTATATTGTGGTTACCATCCCTTTGTTGTGTCCCTCTGCTGCCAGAAGAAAGTTTTCGAAGGAGGTCAAGGGCCTAATAGCTGCTAATTTTACTGCTGGGTTGTTTAAGAAGGCATGTAGTTGTTGGTGTGTTAGCCAAGGTATTTAGGTGTCCCCTAGTTTGTCTTGGATTTCATGTCTTGGTATGGGTTTGTTGTTTTCATAGAAGTCTCTTAGACAGTGTAGGCCTTTGGCTTGTCAGGTTTTCATCTGGAGGTTTTTTCTTCTTTTCTGTTGGGCTCTGGAGGCCGCCAGGCCTTGGAACTCTGCTGGGCTGTTGATGAGATCCTTCAGGTCCCAGTGGGAAGGCCACTGGGGAGACTGGAAGGTGCAGCCTCCCTGGTTGTCGTGTTGGGCCCCGTGCTAACCTACTGGTCACAGCAGCGGCAGTGGCCGAGTTGGCAGTGTGGGCACCAGCCAGGCAGCGCCATTGGTGCTTGTGGTCCTCAGAGGCTCCATACTGCTGTGGCGCTTGCCATCTTGCCTCACTGGAAGTCCACACTGGTGCACTTTCAAACATCCGTCCCTAAATGCAGTTCAACTATTACTCCAAAGAATTTCACAATGCTGCCCTTTACTCCCATTATAACAGATTAATTTTACAGATAATCCTGAGTGACAGGTCTGCGGCCAGATTCAAGAGGGTTTGAATCTGTTCTGGAAAGCATTAGTTTGTGGAAGTGGGCAGTACCCCCTTGAGTAAATATTAAACTGCAAGGCAAATCATCCAAGATACAGCTTTGAATAGTTGTGGAGGAGAAGAAAAAATTAAGAGACAAAGCAGGACACTTTCAGTTTTAGTGGGTGGTTTAATGACTCGCTAGAGACAGTACCTAGCATAATATATATGCTGCTCAATGCAATTGCAATACATTGTCCTCGACCAAACTGCACTGTAGCTTTCATTATAACCACTACCCCAAATAATTGCTTGCTGAAACGAAATGGATTGGATGGAGCCGATTCCAGCGTTGTTCCTCTTTATCCTTATGGTTTACTTTGTTTTGAAACTGGGCGCTTTCTGGAACAAGAGCTCCCAAAATCTTCCACCAGGACCGAGGCCTTTACCTCTCATTGGGAATCTCCACATCATTGATCGCAAGAGGCCTTACAGAACCATGTTAAAGGTAAAGATTCCAGTTCTTCCCATGGCAAGGCTAAAGGATACTGGGGCAGCCCAATCAGATGAGCGGAGTAGAAAATTAGTATTATTATTATTAATAATAACATCAATAATAGAATACATTTTGTTCTTTTAGAGCCTATAAATCTTATCTCCCCTTTGTGTGCTATAGAACCTCCTCTTACCTTTCCCAGTAAATAGTCATAGGAGCTAGTTGCAATTTATAACTGGTAATTTGAACAAGATGACTGGGGGTGCCTGGTGTCGAATCACGTTTGACTCTGCCTCCATTTTCAAGGATGTAAAAGTGCCGGTGCAAAGCTTGCCCAGCCCAACCTCCTTCTTGAGCCTATCTTTCTAAACTAGGTTTGAGAGGTGCCATTAAAGGTATAATCACTTTTATCCTTACAACTGCCTATTTTGTTCTGGTTTCCTGATCATTCCTAGCAAATATTTGTGCTGCTGCACCACAACTGAACTGGGTGAAAGGGCTGAGCTGCTGTATTTGCTGCCACAGCTATTAGTAGCAAATGTCTTTAATGCCATTGAGGAATAGTCAATGCTCTTTTAGCTTTACCATTATGTTATTTGGATTCTGTTTTGCATGGTGATTTACAAAGATACAAAAAGGGAATTCATTCCACAAAATTACTATTCTTAAGTCGTATGTTTTCAGCTCGGTCCAAGGCACAATGACATGGAAGTAATTTCTACAGAGTTCAATAGTAGTTATTGAAAAAAAGCTGAAAAAAAATAGTAAAACTTTGCTACTAGATTCTGTGGAATGTATAAAAGAGTCTTTTCTCTTAGGTAAATGTGCAAGCTAATGCAGTCAGTTCTGTCAGAGATTATTTACATTAATATATTCTTTGGGTATACTCTGTTTCCCATTTTTTCTTCTGTTGAATTCCAGTTGTCAAAGCAATATGGCCCTGTCTTCAGCATCCAAATGGGACCCCAGAAAACTGTGGTGTTGGCAGGATATGAGACAGTAAAGGAGGCTCTGGTTAATCAGGCGGACGCATTTGCAGACAGGCCCATCGTTCCATTATTTCAAGGGCTTGCACAAGACTTCGGTGAGGCACTTCCCTTTTTATTGAAACTGGTAATGTGAATTGTGAATAATTGTCAGGCTTCAGGGAATTCGCTTCCTCCCCCCATGGCAGTAGATAAGCAGAACAAAGGAAACAGAGTCTTCTTACCAGTTAGAATTCTTCAATAATCACAGCAAGGGAGAACAAATGCCTCCCGCTAGAATGGAGGTGCTCCCAATTAAGGATCCCCCCTCCCCCTGCCATCCCTATCCATCCACATCACTTCTACATCTCATACCCTGAGCATGTAGTTGCTGTGCTTTCTGTTCGGAGACTTTCTGAGCCCTCCTAGATCGAGGGGAGGAGGATGTTATCCAACGACTGTGAATGTGTAAACCCTCTCTCTTCCAGTGTTTCTTCTCCTAGCTCCATCCAGTATTTCCCAGCTTTTGCCTTCTCAGCTAGGCCCCTCTGCAAACCACCGATCTAAATCTATACTGTCCTCCTGCTCCTGGGGAGATTCAGGGTGAGGGGGAAGAGTCAGCTCCCACCATGCCTCCTCATTGTAGTTCTCCTCAGCATGATACCTGCCAATAATTGTCCCATGGAAAAGTAATGCCACACACCGAGTGGAAACTGACTAACCATTTTCTGGTCCAGCCTATACAGAGAGGAAACATGAAGGAGGCATAATGTCCGCCCATGGATTACAAAGTATCAAGCTGAGTGCCGCTGGGATCCCTGACATGTACAAACAATCCTCTACTCTGTCCTCTCTATCTATGTGTTCTCAGGTCATGCTCTGATGGCACATCTACCAGCTACTTTGTCAAAGCTCAGAAGTCTGAGTCTGAATGGGAGAATAGCTGGGACCCATTCTCAGTTCCGTGGAAGAAATGCAGAACATAATTTATTGATATTTTTGTACAATGGCCATGCAGACATGAAACCTTTCTTCTCATCTCTTCAGGTATAGTTCTGTCTAATGGTGAGAACTGGAAAGTGATGCGGCGGTTTGCTGTAAGCACATTACGGGACTACGGAATGGGAAAGAGGTCCATCGAGGATAGAATTGTTGAGGAATGCAGTGTCCTGATAAAGAAATTTGAATCTTACGAAGGTGGGTTGTTTTCCTCTGATGCATAGCTACACTACCATAGTATCGTGTTACATATTCCTAACTTCCAGAAGCACAGATCCCAGTGTGCCTCCAGGGGTGAAGTCAAACCACTGCATAAGCATAGCACTTTAAAGGTGCTTAGAGTGTTGTGTTCCACAGGGCTCATCCACATATCCTCTTCTCCTGTTGCTTTCCCTTGGGAAAAACCACGCTGTTGAGCAATTTGGGCTTTCTCCAGTTGCCATTGGTTCTGATCTACTGCTAAAGAGTGGTTTTCCCCTTGGAAAGGAATGGGGAAGGGGGAGAAATGCTTCAACCATACCTAGAAAAAACAAAAAAAAATTTCCCTTCCAGTAGCACCTTAAAGACCAACTAAGTTAGTTCTTGGTATGAGCTTTCGTGTGCATGCACACTTCTTCAGTTTTCTTCAGCATCTGAAGAAGTGTGCATGCACACGAAAGCTCATACCAAGAACTAACTTAGTTGGTCTTTAAGGTGCTACTGGAAGGAAAAAAAATTTTTTGTTTTGACTATGGCAGACCAACACGGCTACCTATCTGTAACATACCTAGAAAGCGTGTGTGAAGTGGAAGTGTGGATGAGCCCATACTTATCGCTAACTCCAGAACTACAGTTCCCAGGGTTGGTTCCTTGTGGAGACGTAATCGGTCTGTTCCTGTAGTGTGTAAATTATACTCCAATAGCTGCTGTGACTTCCAAGCCCCTTTAAGCATTTCTTAGCCCAGCTCTGGCCACATCCAGCAGCACTTAGGATCAGTTTCTTTGATAAAGGAGGTCTACACATAGGTAAGCTGCCAGTAGGGATTTAAGGCAACAAAGAGCAGACTTAAAAACAATGCCCTTTCCATACTTGGAATTTCAACAGAATATTTTTGTTTAACTGTCATATTCATGTATAGGAAACCCGACTGAGACCACCACAATTATGAATGCAGCTGTTGCCAATATAATAGTGTCCATACTACTAGGCAAGCGATTTGATTATGAAGATCCCACATACATAAGACTTCTGAAGTTGGTCAATGAAAATATCCGGCTTTTCGGAAGCTCTTCAGTCACGGTATTCTATTTTTCCATTTAAAACAAACAAACAGTTGATGCAAAGTATAACAGTATATGCAAAGTGGGCAGGGCAACCTGTTTATTGTATATTGTTCAGGTTTCACCACAAAACACAGAATATTGGTCTCTTGAGAAACTTGGTGATGATTCAAAATATTTAGAAAACTCACATGGCACAGACATCCCATAACTATAATAAAGTCTCTTTTGCGCACACCCTTTCTTGTCTCACTGCCATCGGGACTCCAAGGACAAGGAAAAACAAGTGATAGTTGGTTCCATGATGGCTCAGAAGGGGCCTCCAAGGGCAGATCTCCCTCTCTGAAGGCGAACCTCCAGAGGAGAACTGCCATAGCCTACTATTCTGGGCTTGCACATAAATTATGCTATGCTGAGTTACCCCATCCCCCATTCCAAATGCCATTCAAGAGCTTTGTGTTGTATTTGGGCAATCATGCTTTGAGAGACCCAGCTGAGAGAACTGTACTGAGCTTTCCTAATGTCTCTTTTCCTTTTTTCACATGTTTATCCTTTCAGCTGTATAACATGTTTCCTGCTCTTGGTTTTCTTCTGGGGGCTCCTAAGACTTTCAATCAAAACAGAGATGAGCTGTTTGCCTTCATAAATGCCACCTTCATAAAACACCTCAGAGATCTGGATGAAAATGACCAGAGGAGCTTTATTGACTCATTTCTTATCCAACAACAAGAGGTAATGGAGTCTTTTAAGTTGGCCCAGAATAAGCGTTGACATTTTCAATTCGTGTTTGCAAGTGAATGCATAAGAAGTAGTCAGGAAGTCTTATTGCAGAAGGGACCAACATGGCATACTTCCTACCGTTTCCCAATAGTCAGCCATTGTTAATGTGTTACAGAAGTTGCCTCTGCAGGGGCAAAGGTTGGGTGCTCACCAACATTTCTGAGAAAAATCCCCTGATCAAGAAAACAGGCCCAATGGGCGTATATGAATTTCCAGGGGTTGAATTATGTCAGACTGACCATCAGATGCTGGAGCTTCTGCCAAGAGAGATAATTATGCAGTGATAAGAGGTAATGGTTGCCAGACTCCCTTTTGATACAAGGGGGATGGGAAAATGCCTCATGTGCTGAGAAGAAGGCGTTTTTCACACTGGAGGAGATAGGAAACTTTGAGGGTGGGGAGGCATCTCAGAGCAAGGAAAAAACATTGGCCCATGCACTGACCAATCAGCCTTAAATTATGGCTTCATTTCTTTTAAGCATTACTAAGATTGGAAATTAATATGAATTGGAGTTTCTGTTTACCAATTAATTAGTACCCAGAAAAGGAAACAGGTGGTTGGGTGACGACAGAGTTCTAAATAACAGGTTGGAAATTATTTTTAAAGGGTTGGAAAAGTTATAAGATATATAGGTCTGAATTTGCTTTTAATTTTCAATCTACACTGTCTGTAGGGTTAAGGTATAAGTGATAAAGAGCTTAGAATTATAATCCTCCCCCCTTCTTTTTGTTTTCTCTTTTAAAAAATTCTCCTCTTTTTTGGTTTCTAGCTTGTCCTGCTGCAAATACATGGCAGTCTGAGGCTGAGCCTCTTTTAGATAGGCAGGGAGGCCATTTGGGAGAGTAGGTGTTTGTACAATGGGGGAAAATGGTAGAAAGTAGAATTATTGGGTGCTAAGATCCAATTTTGGGGCAAATACTGTTTCATGAGAGAACTCTAGCAGAGATTTAAAAATCACAAAATATGCAGCAAAGTAATAGTGGAAATATAAGTTGTTGAAAAGCATCTTTTAACATACGTATCAAATAAAGGTTCTAAACAGCTAAGAAGTTTTAATGTTATTTCACTCTTCTTTTGATCCTCTGCCTCACTTGTGAATCTGCTGGTTGTAATGTGAAACTGCATGGCTGCGCCTTTGTGAGAGAGAAATGCTAGGAATGTATCCCTGATAAGCAAGGACTGTGTGGATCTTAGAAAAGTGCTCAGTATGGCGAATATCCTGAAAAACACACCACTGTTGGTTGGTGCCGTACGGCAACTATTGAATGAAAAATTGGAAGAACTCCTTCTTCTCTTCACTCCCCTCTGACTCCCAGCAGGACAGGCAGCTATTACAACCAGCAACTCTATTTGTGTTACAGGTGTTGAAAAGTGAGGCTGAAGGTAGTTGCTATCTCCAAAATATGGAGGGCACCACATTGTCTATCTCAGTTTAATGAAACAGTTCCAGATGAATATGTGGTATTTCTGAGTCATTTTTCCAGTTTAAACTATGAGTAAATACATTAAAGATCTTATGAGATGTTCAGCTGAGAACGATATATGTCAGCAAAAAGCAACACTTTATGGGAACCCTGATTTCAGATCTCCACAAGTGTTCACCAGAAATGCTGACTTCCATGTATGTAATCATATAATACTGTTGCAGGTTTATGGGGTCAGTCTGCATGATGCCTGAGTACGTTCCAAATTGTGGGGATCTTGTACCCAGTAAGGGTTAATTATAATGGAATTGAATCTATTATTGAATCAGTCAGACAAGTTTCTTTGTGAGATGAGGGCCATATACGTGTCATGTAAATACTACCACTAGTTCATTTGTCTAAACCAGGCATAGGCAAAGTCCGCCCCTCCAGATGTTTGGGACTACAATTTCCATCATCCCTAGCTAACAGGACCAGTGGTCAGGGATGATGGGAATTGTAGTCCCAAACATCTGGAGGGCTGGACTTTGCCTATGCCTGGTCTAAACCAGGGGTTATCAACCTGGTCCCTACCATCCACTAGTGGGCGTTTCAGCATTCTAGGTGGACGGTAGGGGTTCTACAGCACAAGCTGAATCCTCCTTTCATTGAACACTGGTGGGCGGTAAGAAAATTTTACCATCAGGAAAGATGCATTAGTGGGCAGTAGTTATAAAAAGGTTGACTACCACAGGTCTAAACAAAGGCATTTGGCTGAAGAGTTAAGCACCACTATGAGTATCAAAGAAGAAGGAGCTGGATTGCCAAGCTTCCCCAACCTCCTCTCTTAGCTGGTAGATGGAGAGCAACAGCTGTGACTATGCAGAAGCAAGACATTTTGGGGTCTTGATGCTGAGCACCTCCATCTTAGGCTCGGGTTGTATATATGTGTAAATAAACCCTACACCATCATCATCGCATAGTCTGGAAACCTGGAATCTCTCACTGCTCAGCAAGCAGCAATACTTTGATCATCAGGCCCTGTCAGGTATTCATTTTTATCTCTGCATATGAAATTTTCTCACTCCATTCGTTTTAACCCATTCATACTCTTTGCAACCCAGGAGGAGAAGAAGAACAAGACGAATGGATACTTCCACAACGAAAACTTAAAAACTGTTGTGGCCAACTTAATAGCTGCTGGCATGGAGACCATTTCTACCACACTGCGCTGGGGACTGTTTCTAATGATGAAATATCCTGAAATTCAGAGTGAGTGCTTTTAATTGGATTGGCTCCCATTATTCTGAGATATCTTAATTCCAGTTATATGTAACTATTAGAGAGAGAAAATGTTTATAATTTGCATATGTGTGTGTGTGTGTGTGTGTGTGTGTGTATGTATAACAACTATTGTTCAGTCATAAGTTTAACATTTCAACCTGGACTGCCTTCTCCCTCTTTCTGTGGTACTTTACATTTCATATTCTTGCATACTCCAAATTATCTCAACATATTATTTTAGATATATATTCCTGTATATATCCCATATATACTTTGAGACTGCAGGTTTTTACATTAATCCTGCCAACGTCTTAATCTGTTTGCAGTTTGTTTGTGAATATTTAATAAACCATTTCCATTCCTTTCTTCTTCTTCTTTTTTAAAAAAGTTATCTTCTGGTTTTTTAAACATCTTAAACATCTTTTTTATTTTATTATATATCATTTCCCAGTAAGTTTTAACCTTATTACAAGGCCACCACATATGAAAAACGGTACCTTCTTTCTCTTTAGATTTCCAGCACATGTTCAATTTGGGTTTATACATTTAGCCAATCTACTACGTGTTAAGTACCATCTATATAACGCTTTCTCTTAAAGTATAACATTATGTAAATTTTATATCCATGTTCAATAGACTTTCCCATCCATCCATTTCTATATTATTACCAATAACTATTGTTCAGAGTATCATTGAAGATTTCACTTGTTCATCCTTTGTCTCCCATTCCAATAATATCTTATACATTTTAGATATCGCTTTAACATTACAGTTTAACAGGTCTCTTTCTAAGTGTGATGTTTCATCCCCAACCCCCTGCTATATATCCTTTTAAAATACTTCATTCAAATGTTGATATTGTAATCATGTTGTTAACATCTCTGATAAATCATTATTTTAATTTCAATTCTCCACCTTCTCCACTTAAATTTGTATGTTGCCCAATTTTCCATCATGTTTTTCTTTTTCACCGCTATGGGTTCTAAAGGTGAAAGCCATAGTGGTGTTTTGGTCCCCAACAGGTTTTTATACTGATCCCATACTCTATAATTCCCCCCCCCCCAATTATATGGTTTGCATTTTTAAAATTAATTTTAATTGAATTTCTGTTTTATAATAGTTAATATTATGATTGTATGGTTTGTAAAACCTTTATGCACTTTCACCTTTTCATACCACAAATAAATGTGCCAACCAAAAATGATATCATGACCTTCCAAATCTAAAATATGTGGATTCTTCAATAACAACCATTCCTTCAACCAGTACAGACAAGGTGCTTCATAATATTACCTCTTTTAATACAGTTTTCAACCCATTAGCTAATTTGTCTGCAAACAGTTTAGAATCTTTATTCAACAACAAAATAGGTTGATAGCTCTTAACCAGCTTTGGATCTCTATTTTGCTTATGAATCAAAGTTATGCATGCACTCTTCCAGGATTTGGGTAACTTTCCTGCATTCAAAGATGTATTCATAATATCTTTTAAACGATGTATTAAGTAATCCTTTATTTTTTTATATTATATTGATGAAAGTCCATAAGGTCAGGGTGCCTTCCCTAATTTACCGTTTAAAATTGCTTGC
This sequence comes from Podarcis raffonei, assembly GCF_027172205.1. NCBI lineage: Eukaryota > Metazoa > Chordata > Lepidosauria > Squamata > Lacertidae > Podarcis > Podarcis raffonei. The sequence continues at coordinate 5,201,715 of NC_070604.1, forward strand.
TGTAATTCCATCATTGTGACAGGTCCATTAACAAATGACATTTTATCTTTTGGTATCTTAGGTAGTCTGCTGTCTTCTAAATATCTACCCACTTCTTCTAAATTACCTCATATTAGCTCAATATAGTTCTGTATAAAAACCTCACAAATTGATTTCTTATTTCTTTCAGATTTTGCACAACTCTACCTCCTACATTTATTCTATTAATGCAGGTTTTTTTCTTTTTTATTCTTTATTTGCCAAGTTAATAGTTTTCATGGCTTGTTAGCCTGTTGAAATTGTTTCTGTTTAAATATTTAATTTTCCAGTATTTCTTCGTTTATTATAATTGAATATTGCATTTGCAACATATTGATATCCTGTTTCACTATCTCTTTTCAATGGGAATTTATTAATTCTTTCCCTTTCCCTTTTATTTCTTGTAAAATTTCTTGTTTTTTCTGCTCTCTAATATTTCTTTGCCATGCACGTTGCTATGTAACCCCCACCACCACCACATTACTACTTTACTGGCATCCCATACCACCTTTGAATCTATCTCTTGGTTCAAATTAATTTCAAAATAAGCCTATAATTTTTTTGTCCCCTTTTTCTAATATTACTTGATCATTTAATAAATTTTCATTTAGTCTCCATCTCATCGGGAAACTTGTCCCTGTTCTTAATTCCACTATTATAGAGTTGTAGTCTCATAATGTTCTTGATAGAATTTCTGCCCTCTTTACTTTAGTATACAAATCTTTAGAAGCCTCCTGTCCCAATCTAGGGAGGCTACACCATTCATACCGCCCATCAAAATAATCTTTTCATTCAAATTTTCAAATAATATTTCTTCTAGCCTCTTTTAAAAATCTGGTTTTTTTCCTCATTAGGTGCATACACACCAATTAATAATACTTTTTCTCCATGTGATGGTATCTAAGTTATCAATATTCTTCCTTGTTGGTCTTTGAATAATTGTTTTGGGTCCAACCCTGGTTTTATACACATTACAACTCCTCTCTTTTTTGTTACATCAGAAGTTACAAAGTCCTTTCCCAACCTTTTATTTAAGTTTTATTTATCCAAGTTTAACTTCTTTACATGTTCAATTTTATTCCCTTTAGTCTTATTATTTAGCCTATTTACATTCCAAGTTAGAATTTTCAAAGCCATCTTGTTCCATATTTATTTCTCTTTCGCCTCCACCTCAGTTGAATCTTCCTCTTCCTGTCCAAATGCTCTTTCTCTAGCTAACTTTCCACCATATTTTCTCCAAAATCTGTATGGCTCAGTAGGATCACGAAATATTTGGTTTTTACCATTATATGTAAAAGATACCACTTCAGGATATTCCCAGCAGTGATATTTTAATAATCATCCTGGATGCATATCTCTCCATCAGTATATCAAGTTATTGGCTAAAATGTTTGTCCTATTTAAAAAATACCCGTGTCACATTCTAGAGATTAAGTATGTGAGCCTAGGGAATTGGAGAACCAGTTTATTCCAGTTCTATGCTGGAGAGATTAGTATTTTGAGAGACAAAAGCCGAATCAAAGAGATAATCTTGGCAGAAAAATTAATGCTTTTCTTTTAATTTCCCCCAGTAAAGGTCCAAGAAGAAATTGCAAAGGTTGTTGGATCTTCCCAGCCAAGGATTGAACACCGAACAAAAATGCCTTATACAGATGCTGTGGTCCATGAGATCCAGAGGTTTGCCAATATTAACCCAACCAACCTGCCACATGCCACGGCTACAGATGTTACCCTTAATGGCTACTTCATTCCAAAGGTGATCCATTTCATTGAACTGCTGCCCACTAGTTACAATATATTTTAAGGCTTTCCTGGGAGTAAGCCCCTTGGACTTCAGTGTGGCTGACATCTGTGCAGACTTGTATAGGATTGCACTGTAAGCAAGCAACCTACCCTTTGGAAACTATCAGGCATCAGCTTCAACCCATTAAACACATCTCAGTGGGAAGGAGCACAAGGTTGGAAAAGAAACCTTTTCTGGTGGGAGATAATAATAATAATAATAATAATAATAATAATAATAATAATAATAATAATAATAAAAATAAAAATAAAAATAAAAATAAAAATAAAAATAAAAATAAAATTATTTCTACCCCGCCCATCTGGCTGGGTTTCCCCAGCCACTCTGGGCGGCTTCCATAGAAACCAAATATACACTAAAATATCATAGATTAAAAACTTCCCTGAATAGGGCTGCCTTCAGATGTCTTCTGAATGTCAGGTAGTTGTTTATCGCTTTGACATCTGATGGGAGGGTGTTCCACAGGGTGGGCGCCACTACCGAGAAGGCCCTCTGCCTGGTTCCCTGTAGCTTTGCTTCTCGCAATGAGGGAACCGCCAGAAGGCCCTCAGTGCTAGACCTCAGTGTCTGGGCAGAACGATGGGGGTGGAGACACTCCTTCAGGTATACTGGGCCGAGGCCGTTTCGGGCTTTAAAGGTCAACACCAGCACTTTGAATTGTGCTCAGAAACGTACTGGGAGCCAATGTAGGTCTTTCAAGACCGGTGTTATGTGGTCTCGGTGGCCACCCCCAGTCACCAGTCTAGCTGCTGCATTCTGGATTAGTTGTAGTTTCCGAGTCACCTTCAAAGGTAGCCCCACGTAGAGCGCATTGCAGTAGTCCAAGCGGGAGATAACTAGAGCATGCACCACTCTGGCAAGACAGTCTGCTGGCAGTCTGCGGGCGGGCAGGGTCTCAGCCTGTGTAGCAGATGGAGCTGGTAGACAGCTGCCCTGGACAAAGAATAGACCTGTGCCTTCATGGGCAGCTGTGAGTCCAAAATGACTCCCAGGCTGCGCACATGGTCCTTCAGGGGCACAGTTACCCTATTCAGGACCAGGGAGTCCTCCACACCAGCCCGCCCCCTGTCCCCCCAAAACAGTACTTCTGTCTTGTCAGGATTCAACTTCAATCCATTAGCCGCCATCCATCCTCCAACCGCCTCCACGCACTCACACAGGACCTTCACCGCCTTCACTGGTTCTGATTTGAAAGAGAGGTAGAGCTGGGTATCATCTGCATATTGATGGACACCCAGTCCAAACCCCCTGATGATCTCTCCCAGCGGCTTCATATAGATGTTAAAAAGCATGGGGGAGAGGACGGAACCCTGAGGCACCCCACAAGTGAGGGCCCAGGGGTCTGAACACGCATCCCCCAACACCACTTTCTGAACACAGCCCAGGAGGAAGGAGCGAAACCACTGTATAACAGTGCCCCCAGCTCCCAGCCCCTCTAGACGGTCCAGAAGGTCGATTGTATCAAAGGCCGCTGAGAGATCTAGCAGAACTAGGAAACAACTCTCACCTTTGTCCCTAGCTCGCCGGAGATCATTAACCAGTGCGACCAAGGCAGTTTCAGTCCCATGATGAGGCCTGAATCCTGATTGGAAGGGATCCAAATGGTCCGCATCCTCCAGGCGTGCCTGAAGTTGTTCAGCAACCACGCGCTCAATCACCTTGCCCAAGAATGGAAGATTTGAGACTGGGCGATAGTTGGCCATACTGGCCGGGTCTAAAGATGGTTTTTTAAGAAGCAGTTTAATGACCGCCTCTTTCAGCGGATCTGGGAATGTTCCCTCACAGACCTGGGTTGCTGTGCGTAAGAGAAACCTGGTGGGCAAGTAGCGGCAAGAACAGGCCCATCTGCTTCCTCCAACCAGGTCTCTGTCACACATGCCAAGTCAAATCCTCCATCCACAATCAGGTCGTGGATGGCAGTGGTTTTATTCATCATTGACCTGGCATTACCCAGCAACCCCTTCAGGTCATGTGGGTTTCCCCTGTTGATTCCAGTATCCATCCGGTCAAGGCCAGACCCGGAGGCAGGGATAGTCCTCAAACAACGACTAAACCTGCCTCCTCGGTAATGACATGGTCTGGTCTTAGCGTAACTCCGCCTCCTGCCCATGATCACCAAGATCGGAGGTCCCAGTGCTTCCCCCCCTGTGGAACTTGTCCCAGCCATCGTGTTGGCTGGGGCCCCACTCCCAGGCAGCCCTGATCCCGCCCCTTAAAAACAAAACACAAACTATACAGAACCAATAAAAGAACAAAAAACAAGAACAGAACAATTATACTAAAATTAATCCCCAACCAAATATCCATCCCACCCACCCACCCCCAACAAAGGAAAAAGGGAAATAAAGAAATAAAAATTTAAATTGCCACCGACTGCTTGAGGACATTTTAAAACACATAAACCACTGGGAACAGGGAAGCAATGGCAGAACACTTCCCACACTTCCCCAAAAGTTTGTTCCAAATAAGGGCTTGGGCCAGTTGAAAAAGGCCCTGGAAGAGCAGGCCCTGCAGTCCTCCCCACTGCCGATTGTCCATGACTTATATGTTAAAGTTTTTCGAACTAAAGACATTTCTCAGAGGAACTCAAATCTCATTTCTCCTGCACTGAATATTTATTGTACTAGAGACATATGTTTATTTTTAAATAACTCTTGCTTTGCCTTTGCAGGGGACATACATCATAACATTGCTGTCCTCTGTGCTGCATGATGAATCTCAATGGGAGAAACCACATAAATTCTATCCTGAGCATTTTCTCAACTCTGAAGGAAAATTCATAAAGAGAGATGCTTTCATGCCTTTCTCTGCAGGTAACTTTTTTTTTTACTTTTGTGTATACCTGCATAGTGTGTGCTTAGTCAATGGGATTTTTACATGCTGGGATGTAACCTATTGTGTAAAGGTAAGAATCACATCAGTTGCTGTGGCCATTTCTGGCACCAGATCTGGCCACCATTGGTGTGCGGCCCCTGGAATGCTGCTCACCAGGGAATGTGGCCCTCAGGCTGAGAAAGGTTTTCCACCCCTGGTTTTCAGCATTGCAGGATGGCTCGTATTGGCAGCTCATAATTCTTTTAAGATGGGCACCGTGAGCTGTTATTTTATCTCTGCATTTTAATCTGCTTTAAAGTATTTGTGATGATGCTATTGAGCAACTGCTAAACCCTGCTGCCTGTGTGTCCTTACAGGTCGGAGAGCATGTTTAGGTGAGACTCTTGCCAAAATGGAGCTCTTCCTCTTCTTCACAAGTCTGCTGCAGAGATTCACCTTCCAGCCACCCCCTGGAACATCTCAAGAAGACCTGGATCTTACTCCTGCTGTTGGGGTTATAACACCACCCATGCCCCACCAGCTCTGCGCTCTACCACATTCCTAAGGTTCACAAGTTCCTGGCTTGCTTATCCTACCTGTATGTGCAATGCGAGCCTTTTTTTAAACACTCCTATTCAACAGGGGTGTTTTGATTGAGTAGCCTAGTGGTGGAATTGGTGCATGCTTTGTCACAAACCTGAAGTGTTCCCCTTTACCTGCCATACTGCCGAATCCCGTGAAACTAGCATTGGAGCATCTCTTACTTAAAACCTGGCCCTGAGTTCTTATGACACTTGGGGCATAGAGATCAACCAACAAATCTGGTTGCATGTATTCCCATGTTAAGGTATACCTTCAAATATCTTGAAGCATCATATTCCCAGGTAGAATGCAGAGAATTGTGACCAAGACGATAAAGGGTCTGGAAACCATGCCTTATGCTGAAGTTGAGGAAGTTGGGTATATTAGCTTCTGTGGCTCCAATGTAGTCAAGTCAAGTAACCTTTATTGGCATTACATAAGAACATTCAGAATACATTCAGAATAGATAGGCCAGTGTGATCTCGTTGCCACCCCAATGGCATAGTCACCCACCAAAGGGCAGAAGAGGTGAGCAATCCGCCTCATCTCTGTGGGTTTCCAGCAAGGGCAGGATCCTGTAGCATACTTCCGAAACAAAAAATCAAATAGAGGAACTTAGCTACTGTCTTGGTGAGCTCCTGGTCTCTCCCCTGTAATAAGAAGCGCATAACCTCCGTCCTCTGGTTTCCATGTTGGAATACATAGATGGTCTAGAAACTGTTGGCGGAGATCATCATACATTTTACATTTAAGGGCCATGTGAGCTAGAGTTTCCACCAGGTGGGCATCGCATGGGCAGATCCTATCTCCTTCTGCCAAACCTGCAAACCTACCCCAAGGGAGGTTAGAAGGATTAGAATTGAACCTAGCCAGTGAAAAGGCCCTTCTTTCTTGCGCATTAAATGAAAATTGTAAATAATTAAGATTAAATTCCTGCACCCAAGAGAGTTGAAAATAAAGAGGGGAGCATGTTTTTCCCCCAACTGAGATTAGTTGCTGGCGATCCCACAGCCTAGTTTTTAACATGGTCTTTGCAACTGGGAAAGCCACAGAGACCAGGAGATCCTCTGAAAGCCCGAGTTGCCGTATCTTTGTGCAAAACAGTTGTAGCCCTGCGGAAGGGAAGGAGTCAGACAGAACTTCACTGAGTAATGTATCTTTGTCTGAAAAACAGATGCTTAGCCAGCATAAAAGAAAACTTGTCCAGGCAACTGTCTCTAGCTTATGTTGGCCTCCCTCAAAACACAGGGCTGCGTAAGGTACGCATCGTGGGACAGCGAAGATCTTAAATAGAAAGGCTGCCTGCACTCTTTCCGCTGACTGGGAAAACCCTGACATCCAGATTGGAATTCCATAGAGCAGTTGAGCTCTGGCTTTAGCATTAAAAGCCTTGAGGGCTGAAGGGATGTGTTGGTTACCTCTTGTTGCAAAGAAGCGCAATATGGCCCGCATGGACAGCTTGCTGGCGTTTACTGCCCCTGTGCAGTGTGAAGACCACTGGAGCCTGTGATGGAAAGTGATCCCCAAGTAGTTGAATTCAAATATCTCCTGGATGTGTTTCCCACCAAAAAACCCAAGTATATCTCTTATGAGAATTCCTGAAAACCATTATTTTGCTTTTGTCAAAATTCATACTCATTTTCATACTAGACAGTCAATACAGGCACTTAACAAATGCTTTAAGCCAATTCTAGCCCATCACCTCCTGGCAAATAGAAGGGGAAGAAATGGAGGCAGTTAGAGATTTTATTTTTTGGGGCTCCGTGATCACTGCAGATGGAGACAGCAGTTACGAAATTAAAAGACACCTGCTCCTCGGGAGAAAGGCGATGGCAAACCTAGACAGCATCTTAAAAAGCAGAGACATCACCTTGCCAACAAAGGTCCGTATATTTAAAGCCATGGTTTTCCCAGTAGTGATGTATGGAAGTGCGAGCTGGACCATCAAGAAGGCTGATCGCCGAAGAATTGATGCTTTTGAATTATGGTGTTGGAGGAGACTCTTGAGAGTCCCATGGATTGCAAGAAGATCAAACGTATCCATTCTTAAGGAAATCAGCCCTGAGTGCTCACTGGAAGGACAGATTGAAGTTGAGGCTCCAATACTTTGGCCACCTCATGAGAAGAGAAGACTCCCTGGAAAAGACCCTGAAGTTGGGAAAGATGGAGGGCACAAGGAGAAGGGGACGACAGAGGACAAGATGGTTGGACAGTGTTCTCGAAGCTACAAACATGAGCCTGACCAAACTGCGGGAGGCGGTGGAAGACAGGAGTGCCTGGTGTGCTCTGGTCCATGGGGTCACGAAGAGTCGGACACGACTAAACGACTAAACAACAACAACAACAGTCTGTGAGAGCAGAATCATATCATGTGCATATAGGAGAATGGGAATTTTTGATGCATTGAGTTTTGGGCTGTGAGCATCCACCAGTTTTAGTAATGGGGCAAGGTCATTTAAGAAGAGATTAAAAAGAGAGGGAGCAAGAACACATCCCTGTTTCACACCTCAATTTATAGCAACAGGGTCTGACACCTCATCCCCTGGAGTTATTATTATACGACAGGTATTATTTGAGTAAAGCTTTTTAATCAGGTAAAGTAACCTGGGGTCTAAGCCCAGTGTCTCCAGTTTGGACCATAACAGTCCTCTGTCGACTGAGTCAAAAGCAGCCTTAAGATCTAAAAAGGCCACAAATAGTCCTTCTTTATGGTGTCGCATGTACTTGGTGGCTAAATGGGATAACACTATACAGATACGTAAAGTGGATTTCCCTGGCCTAAACCCTGCCTGCTCTGGGCCTATGATGTTGTTTAGGTCAAGCCACACAGTTAATTTGGATAATAGATGTTTTGCATACAATTCCCCAATATTTGACAATAGGCTTATTGGTCGATAGTTGGAAGGTAACTTTTTGTCCTGCTTTTTAAAGATTGGGATAATTATGTAATTCTGCCATGAATTAGGCAGAATTCCAGTTTTGTCCACCACAGTGAATAGTTCCGCTAGTATCGGAGCTCACCAGTCTGGCTTGGCTTTAACTAGTTCAGACAGGATGGCTCCAATGTATTTGGATCCTGTAGAAGACAAGGCTATACAATTCTGTATATAACTACCCCATTGGCAGACATAAAGACATACCCACCCACAGATTTATAGTTTTTTACACCCCCAGCCCATTCAGTGTCCATGTAACCTACCAGTTCAGGATCACTGTAAGTTGGCAACTTTAATTTACAGTTCATTATACCATTTAGATGTCTGACAACTCTCTTGATAGCTGTCCAGTCGTGTTCAGTAGGAACTTTCACTTTTCTGCTTAGAATAATCACTGCATTTGGTATAACCAACCTGCATGTCATGGTCAGGTATAAAAGTATTGCTGATCTGTAGTTGTTGTTGTCAGGCAATGGCTTTGTTTCCTCCTGGTTCTTTAAAAAGTCTGTAGTAATAGATGGGTTTGCCTTTGGCATCTCCATGCTGTCAATTAGTTAAGTGACTTTCTGTTTCTGGCTTAGAATAAAACAGCCATCTTCTCTCTGTATCTGGACTAGCTACTGCTCTGAGAGGGAAGAGGGAGCTAATCCCTTTCACATTGGAGTCAGTGGAAGTCACCAGGTGCTCACCAGGAAATAGAAAAAATGCCCGCTTTGAATCTCTCTTCTCTCTTAAGAAAATCTAGCCACACCCACTATAATACTTTGAATTTTGTCTTCACTGGGCCCCATAACCTTTGTAGGAATGGATTTAGGCACTATGAGAGGATGTACGGTTTAGTTATTGTCCTTCCTTCTTCACATTGTTGCATGTCATATGCTCTAATGTATACAAAGATATAGCCTAATGCCATCATGTTAAACAGTTTCAAGATGAAAATGAATAAAAACTATGCTAAAAAGAAAAATATGTGTGAGTGTTTCAATGGGAGAAAGTTCAGGAAATACTGGACACAATGCAGTCATACCTAATTAAAGTGGAATAATTTTATCTGCAAATGATTTCACAATGCTGCTCTCTACTCCGAGTGTAACAAACAAACTAAGTTTACAGGTAATCCTGAATTATGAGTTCTCCGCCTTCAAGAGCATTTGGATCTGTTCTGGAACATAGCTGTCAACTTGCAGATTTGAAAATAAGGGACCAGCAGCCTTGAAAATAAGGGATCAGCAGCCAAAATAAGGGATTTTAGTCAACCAGCAGCCAAACAAAGCCTCAAGCGGTGGTTCCCACAGCGCAGCAACCCAGCCAAGGGGATGCAGCAAGGAAAACCACCGTCACCTCTCCGCTGGGAAGCGCTGAGCAAAGGCGAGTCTCCAGGCAACGCGGCCGATTTGATCGGCACAAAGCATGCAAGCTACACCCCCCAGTCGTTCTTAGACTCCTTATTGGGTGAGCAACGCAGCCAAGCAACACAGTTGGAGCCTCCCTCCTCCCTGGCCGGCAGGGAGGGAGGGAAAGGAGCTACTTCCTTTGAAACCCGGGAAATTTAAGGGACATCATCAATAAGGGACAACAGCTGGACACAGCGCTGGAATAAGGGACTTTCCCACCAAATAAGGGACGGTTGACAGCTATGTTCTGGGAAGCATTAGTTTCTGCAAGTAAGCACCACTCACTTGAGTATACATTAAACTGAAATGCAAATCATCCAATGTACAGCATTGAATAGTTGTGAAGAAAAAAAAAATTAGAGGGATGGTTTAATGATTCGCTAGAAACATTATGTAAGGCTGCTCATTGCAGTTGGTAGACACTGTTGTTGACCAAACTGCACTGTAGCTTTGTTGTTTTTGAAGAAGTCTTTTATACAGTGTTAGCCTTTGGGTCGCCAGGTTTTTATATGGAGGTCTTTGGTATTTTTCTGTTTGGCTCCGGAGGCCTCCAAGTCTTGGAGCTCTGCTCAGGGGCGGAGCAAGGGGGTGCATTGGGGGCGGGCCACACCGGGTGACATCCTGAGGGAGGGTGACACTCTGCATGCGTATCCCCACCTGTGACTCCCAAGCCTACGCCTGTCAGGGCCGCTGGCAAAGTGGCAAAGCTCCCCCCTTCCCCCGGCTCACTGTAGGCTTGGGAGTCATGGGCGGGTTGCCCTGTCATCCAGGACAGGCTTTGCTCCACAGATCGCCTGCTTGCCTGAGGCAACTGATCAAAGTCTGTATTCTTGATCAAGGCTTATATTTTTTGATCAAGGTTGTATCTTAAAAATTAGCTTAAATTCACAAATGTTTCTTTCGAGGCAGGAAACCAATAGGCAGCTGGCAAGCTCTTGGGCAGAGGGCCCCTCTGGTTTATTGCGGTCATAAAAAGGCTGAGGTCACTGACCCTACATATTACAGAATACAATCAAGCTGCAATTAAGTTGGTAAATAGTAGGAATTATTGTGCCTCCCATTAGAGACTTGAGCCACATTTTCATAAGGTTAAAAGGGCAAATAGAAACAGCAGCTGGACTAGGCAAAGCAGCTCTCTGAAACTGCTTTGAAGCTTTAGAGAACTTAGAATTTAGCTTAGCTTTTACTAAGTTCCCTTTCTTCTAAAAAAACTATATATGTTATGAAATATATTGGCTTAAATGTAATTATGCAAAGGATTTAGAATGTAAGAAATGTTAGATTCTTATGTTAGATTCTTATTTCATAGAATCATAGAATCATAAAGTTGGAAGAGACCACAAGGGCCATCGAGTCCAAACCCCTGCCGAGCAGGAAACACCATCAGAGCACTCCTGACATATGGTTGTCGAGTCTCTGCTTAAAGACCTCCAAAGAAGGAGATCTTTCATAGATGGTGTGTGAGGAGATGAACCCAAGATCTCTGTTTAAGATAAAATTAGAACCATTAGCCATCTGTTTTGCAGGGAATAGGGCAAGAGGGGCCAAAGGTTATCTGGTAATTAAGGTGCCTGGTCGAGGTAAATGTAAGATATATGACTACTTATTTGCCATTTATAAATAGAAGAAAATATAGCTCTCTGTCTCCCATAAAAGGTAACAGGAAATGGGTGTATCTTTTATGATTGGTTCTAGCAAACAGCCAATAGGAATTTCAACCAGGCTGATTGGATAGAGGCAGCCAAAGGAGGAGCAAGGGGGCTGGGCTGAGGGAATATAAGTGCTGGCCATCAGGGCTGGAAGGGCAGAGCTTTGGTAACCATATACCACTGTGCCTCTCATTTATTTGTCTGACAAATAAAATATTATTTTAATTTCTCTATTGCTGCGTTGAATATTTCATTCCAGCTAAGTGTTAACCACAAGCAGGGTGCTACATGCCCGCTTGGTGCTTCGCTTCCTTCCTGCTTGGGCTGTGAGGGGCGGGCCAGGGTGGGGCGTCGCTGGGCCACGAGAAGCGCCCCCTCCCATCCACCCACCAGCTGGTGGCCGGCCTCCTTCCCTCGCCCCTTCCTGGCTCTTCTGCACACACGGAGCAAGAACCACCCCCTCGCGCCTGTAAAACAGGCTCTCTCTAACATTCCAGAGAAACCAAAAAGAAAAGTCACTGTTTTGAGCTCGTCCCTTTTATGGATACAACGATTAGTTTTAGCTACAACCATTGGGGATTGCACCAGCAGGGTAGAAAAATGCATTTGCAATGCTTTGTTCTGATGCGTGGCCTCGCCTTTAATGAAATAATGCGCCCCCCCTGCCAGCCATGGTGGCGATGCTGGGACCAGCCAGGCAGCGCCATTGGTGCTTGTGGTCCTCAGGAGCTCCATGCTGCTGTGGCGCTTGCCATCCTGCCTCTCCAGAAGTCCATACTGCTGCACTTTCAGAAATCCATCCCTGAATGCAGTTCAATGATTACTCCAAAGAATTTCACAATGCTGCCCTTTACTCCCCTTATAACAGATTAATATTACACAAAATCTGGGTGACAGGTCTGCATCCAGGTTCAAGAGAGTTTAATAATGGTTTAATGATTAGCTTGAGACAGTACCTAGCATAATATATATGCTGCTCACTGCAGTTGCAAGACATTGTCCTCGACCAAACTGCACTGTAGCTTTCATTATAACCACTGCAAAAAAAATTGCTTGCTGAAACAAAATGGATTGGATGGAGCCGATTCCAGCATTGTTCCTCTTTATCCTTATGATTTCCTTTGTTTTGAAACTGGGCACTTTCTGGAACAAGAGCTCCCAAAATCTTCCACCAGGACCAAGGCCTTTACCTCTCATTGGGAATCTCCACATCATGGATCGCAAGAGGCCTCACAGAACCATGTTAAAGGTAAAGATTCCAGTTCTTCCCATGGCAAGGCTAAAGGATACTGGGGCAGCCCAATCAGATGAGCGGAGTAGAAAATTAGTATTATTATTATTAATATCAATAATGCATTACATTTTGTTCTTTTAGAGCCTATAAATCTCATCTCCCCTTTGTGTGCTACAGAACCGCCTCTTATCTTTCCCAATCATAGGACCTGGTTGCATTTTATAACTGGTAATTTGAATAAGGTGTCTGGTGTCTAATCCCGTTTGACTCTGCCTCCATTTTCAAGGGTGCAAAAGTGCCAATGCAAACCTTGCCCAGCCCAGCCTCCTCCTTCAGCCTATCTTTCTAAACTAGATTTGAGAGGTGCCATTAAAGGTATAATCACTTTTATCCTTACAACTGCCTAATTTGTTCTGGTTTTCTTATTATGCCTAGCAAATATTTGTTCTGCCCCAACTGAATAATAATAATAACTAGAGCCAGGGCTTTCTCGGCTGCGGCTCCAATCTGGTGGAACGCTCTGTCACAAGAGACTAGGGCCCTGTGTGACCTGACATCTTTCCGCAGGGCCTGCAAGACAGAGTTGTTCCACCAGGCCTTTGGTCAGGGCACAGCCTGACTCCCTCCTCTGGCAACCTGCACAGAATTTTGCTTAACGGTTGCCATTAATTTGATTTTAATTAATTTTTATAATGAAATGTTTTTAGAATGTTGGATTATTTGATTGTTTGATTATTTGATTGTTGTTAGCCGCCCTGAGCCCGGCTTCGGCTGGGGAGGGCGGGATATAAATAAAATTTATTATTGTTGTTGTTGTTGTTGTTGTTTTGTTGTTGTTGTTGTTGTTATTATTTATACCCTGCCCATCTGGCTGGGTTTCCCCGGCCACCCAACAGACTAAGAATATGATAAAACATCAAACGTTAAAAACCTCCCTTAAAAGGACTGCCTTCAGGTGTCTTCTAAAAATCAGATAGTTGTTTATTGCCTTGACATCTGATGGGATGGCGTTCCACAGGGCAGGTGCCACTACTGAGAAGGCACTGTCTGGTCCCCTGTAACCTCACTTCTCACAGTGAGGGAACCACCATAAGGCCCTGAGCCCTGGACCTGAGTGTCCAGGCTGAACAGGAGTATGTGGAGACGCTCCTTCAGGTATACAGGTGACCTTTAAAGGTCAGCATCAACACTTTGAATAGTGCTTGGAAATGTACTGGGACCCAACGTAGGTCTTTCAGAACCAGTGGTATATTGTCTCGGCAGCCACTCCCAGTCACCAGTGTAGCTACTGCATTCTGGATTTGTTGCAGTTTCCGGGTCACCTTCAAAAGTAGTCCCACATAGAGCACATTGCAGTAGTACAAGCAGGAGATAACTAGAGCATGCACCTCTCTGGCAAGACAGTCTGCTGGCAGATAGGGTCTCAGCCTGCGTACCAGACAGCTGCGTTGACACAGAATTGACCTGCGCCTCCATGGACAGCTGTGAGTCCAAAATGACTCCAAGGCTGCACACCTGGTCCTTCAGGGGCACAGTTACACCATTCAGGACCAGGAGTCCTCCACACCTGCCTGCCTCCTGTCCCCCCAAAACAGTACTTCTGTCTTGTCAGGATTCAACCGCCATCTGTCAGCCACCATCCATCCTCCAACCGCCCCCCGACACTCACACAGGACTTTCACCACCTTCAATGGTTTTTATTTAAAAGACAGGTAGAGCTGGATTATCTCAGTCTCATGATGAGGCTTGAATCCCAAATGGAAGGGATCCGAATGGTCTGCATCCTCTAGACGTTCCTGGAGTTGTTCAGCAACCACCCGCTCAATCACCTTGCCCAAGAATGGAAGATTTGAGACTGGGTGGTAGTTAATGCAGTCTTGGTTCTGTCAGAGAGGATTTTCATTAATATATTCTTTGGGTATGCCAGAACTCTGTTTCTCACTTTTTCTTCTGTTGAATTCCAGCTGTCAAAGCAGTATGGCCCTGTCTTGGGCATCCAAATGGGACCCCAGAAAACTGTGGTGTTGACAGGATATGAGACAGTAAAGGAGGCTCTGGTTAATCAGGCGGACGCATTTGCTGACAGGCCCATCGTTCCATTATTTCAAGAGGTTGCAGAAGGCTTTGGTGAGGCACCTCCCTTTCTATTGGAACTGGTAATGCTTGCAAACACACACTGCTCCCACCAGGTGAACACAATCTGTTCCCAAGAAATGGTTTGTAAGAGGAGTGTTTGCAAAGCAAGTCATCGAAATCCATTGTTTCCTGTGGGGGAAAATCCTTGTGAATTTTTCAACCCACCTCAGTGCCTTTGACATTGACAGAGTATCTGCAGGCATTAGGCTGAGAATGTGTCACAAAAAGTGTAACCTGTGGATTTCTGCAGATCAAGCTAAAATGTTAAAAAGACTGGACCAGGTCAGCCTTTTTTGGTCTTGACTTTCAGTGGATAAGTGGCGCTCTGTTGAATAAACAAAAATGGAGACCAGTTAAAGCAAACCTTTCCCATTCCCGCTTTCTTCCCAACAGTCATATTGTAGAGCTGGGGGAGAATGAGACAGGAGGATTGTGAATAATAGTCACACAGCACAGTAATGCCACACACCAAGGGGAAACTGACTGACCATTTTCTGCCCCAGCCTATATAGAGACGAAAAATGAAGGAGGCATAATGGAATACAAAGTAACAAGCAGAGTTCTGATGGGATCCCTGACATGTAAAAACCAACCTTCACTCTAGCCTACACTTTTTAATGGAAAATATTGATCAATGGGTTCTCAGGTCATGCTCTGATGACACAGCTGCCAGCTACTTTGTCAAAGCTCAGAAGTCTGAATGGGAGAATAGCTGGGATCCATTCTCAGCTCCATGGAAGAAATGCAGAACACAATTTATTGATATTTTTGTACAATGGCCATGCAGACATGAAACCTTTCCTCCTGTCTCATCAGGTGTAATTTTTTCTAATGGTGAAAACTGGAAAGTGATGCGGCGGTTTGCTTTAAGCACATTACGGGACTACGGAATGGGAAAGAGGACCATAGAGGATAGAATTCTTGAGGAATGCAGTGTCCTGATAAAGAAATTTGAATCTTATGAAGGTGAGTTGGTGTTTTCCTCTGGTGCATAGCTATACTAGCATAGTTTAATGGTGCCAAGACTATTGTGTTACATATTCCTAACTTCCAGAAGCACAGCTCCCAGGGTTCCCTGCAATTCGTCTGTTCCTGTAACGTGCAGATTGTACTGCAATAACTCCTGTGACTTCCAAGCATTTCTTAGCCCAGCTATGGCCACATCCAGCAGCACTTAGGATCAGTTTGTTTGTTAAATGAGGTCTACACATAGGGAAGCTGCCACTAGGGATTTAAGGCAACAAAGAACAGACTTAGCATGTCCATTCTAGGAATGTTGTACCCGTCTCTTATGTGTTTTACATCCCACATTTTAAACAGAATATTTTTGCTTAACTGTCATATTTATGTATAGGAAACCCATTTGAGACCACCACAATTATGAATGCAGCGGTTGCTAATATAATAGTGGCCATACTACTAGACAAGCGATTTGACTATGAAGATCCCACATACGTAAGACTTCTGAAGTTGGTCAATGAAAATGTCCGGCTCGCTGGAAGCTTTTCAGTCACGGTAATCTATTTTTTACAATTAAAACAAACAAACAGTTGATTATAACAAACCCAGTTGATTATAACAAACAAACCCAGTCACTCGGCTGGGTGAGTACTGCAGGGCCTGCTCCCTTCCAGGGCCTTTTCCAACTGGCCCAGGGGGCGTGGCCCAGGCCCTTATTTGGAACAAACTTTTGGGGAAGTGTGGGAAGTGTTCTGCCATTGCTTCCCTGTTCCAGGTGGTTAATGTGCTTTAAAATGTCCTCAAGCAGTCGATGGCAATTTAAATTTTTATTTCTTTATTTCCCTTTTTCCTTTGTTGGGGGTGGGTGGGTGGGATGGATATTTGGTTGGGGATTAATTTTAGTATAATTGTTCTGTTCTTGTTTTTTGTTCTTTTATTGGTTCTGTATAGTTTGTGTTTTGTTTTTAAGGGGCGGGATCAGGGCTGCCTGGGAGTGGGGCCCCAGCCAACACGATGGCTGGGACAAGTTCCACAGGGGGGGAAGCACTGGGACATCTGATCTCGGTGATCATGGGCAGGAGGCGGAGTTACGCTAAGACCAGACCGTGTTATTACCGAGGAGGCAGGTTTAGTCGTTGTTTGAAGACTATCCCTGCCTCCGGGTCTGGCCTTGACCGGATGGATACTGGAATCAACAGGGGAAACCCACATGACCTGAAGGTGTTGCTGTGTAATGCCAGGTCAATGATGAACAAAACCACTGCCATCCACGACCTGATTGTGGATGGAGGATTTGACCTGGCATGTGTGACAGAGACCTGGTTGGAGGAAGCAGATGGACCTGTCCTTGCCGCTGCTTGCCCACCAGGTTTCTCTTACGCACAGCAACCCAGGTCATGTGGGCAGGGAGGGGGGGGTGCAGTGATTTTTAGGAAGTCACCAGCTTGCACCAGGCGTCCTACTGGAAAGATCCAGTTTTCTGAGTGCATGTTCTGGAAGTTGGGGAATAGGGGCAGTACAGGATTCCTTTTGGTGTACCGACCTCCCCGCTGCACCAAGGATTCCCTGCCCGAGCTGCTTCAGGTCATGGCGGATTTTCTCCTGGAGACACCTAATTTGGTTGTCCTAGGGGATTTTAACATCCATGCCGACACGACTTACAAGGGGTAGCTCGAGACTTCGTGGAAAGCATGGCCTCCATGGGGCTGTCCCTGAATAAGTTTGGCCCAACTCATAGTCATGGACATGCCTTAGACCTGGTGTTCACCTCTAGTGACGTGGGTGATCTGACACTAAGTAAAAGTGAAACAAAAGAAGTGCCATGGTCAGATCACTTCCTGGTGCGACTGGACTACTCCGCGACCCTTCCCCTCTGCAGGGAGGTGGGACCTATTCGGATGGTCTGCCCCCACCACTTAATGGATCCAAATGGTTTCCAGAGAGTGGTAGGGGATGTTTTATCCCATGTTGATGGCCTTTCAGCTGATTCCCTGGTGGCCCGCTGGAATGCGGAGTTAACCAGGGCTATTGACTGTCTGGCTCCGAAGCGCCCTCTCCGATTGCATGGGAACAACTCCAGGCATGCCTGGAGGATGCGGACCATTTGGATCCCTTCCAATCGGGATTCAGGCCTCATCATGGGACTGAAACTGCCTTGGTCGCACTGGTTGATGATCTCCGGCGAGCTAGGGACAAAGGTGAGAGTTGTTTCCTAGTTCTGCTGGATCTCTCAGCGGCCTTTGATACAATCGACCATAACATCCTTCTGGACCGTCTAGAGGTGCTGGGAGCTGGGGGCACTGTTATACAGTGGTTTCGCTCCTTCCTCCTGGGCCGTGTTCAGAAAGTGGGGGGGGGGATGAGTGTTCAGACCCCTGGGCCCTCACTTGTGGGGTGCCTCAGGGTTCCGTCCTCTCCCCCATGCTTTTTAACATCTATATGAAGCCACTGGGAGAGATCATCAGGGGGTTTGGACTGGGTGTCCATCAATATACAGATGATACCCAGCTCTACCTCTCTTTCAAATCAGAACCAGTGAAGGCGGTGAAGGTCCTGTGTGAGTGCCTGGAGGCGGTTGGAGGATGGATGGCGGCTAATGGATTGAACTTGAATCCTGACAAGACAGAAGTACTGTTTTCGGGGGACAGGGGGCGGGCTGGTGTGGAGGACTCCCTGGTCCTGAATAGGGTAACTGTGCCCCTGAAGGACCATGTGCGCAGCCTGGGAGTCATTTTGGACTCACAGCTGTCCATGGAGGCGCAGGTCAATTCTGTATCCAGGGCAGCTGACTACCAACTCCACCTGGTACGCAGGCTGAGACCCTACCTGCCCGCGGACTGTCTCGCCAGAGTGGTGCATGCGCTCTACGTTGGGCTACCTTTGAAGGTGACTCGGAAACTACAACTAATCCAGAATGCAGCAGCTAGACTGGTGACTGGGGGCGGCCGCCGAGACCACATAACATCGGTCTTGAAAGACCTACATTGGCTCCCAGTACGTTTCCGAGCACAATTCAAAGTGCTGGTGTTGACCTTTAAAGCCCGAAACGGCCTCGGCCCAGTATACCTGAAGGAGCGTCTCCACCCCCATCGTTCTGCCCGGCCGCTGAGGTCCAGCGCCGAGGGCCTTCTGGCAGTTCCCTCATTGCGAGAAGCAAAGCTACAGGGAACCAGGCAGAGGGCCTTCTCGGTAGTGGTGCCCGCCCTGTGGAACACCCTCCCATCAGATGTCAAAGAAATAAACAATTATTGGACTTTTAGAAGACATCTGAAGGCAGCCCTGTTCAGGGAAGTTTTTAATCTATGATATTTTACTGTATATTTGGTTTCTATGGAAGCCGCCCAGAGTGGCTGGGGAAACCCAGCCAGATGGGCGGGGTACAAATAATAAATTATTTATTATTATTATTATTATTATTATTATTATTATTATTATTATTATTATAACAGTGTATGCAAAGTGGGCAGGGCTACCTGTTTATTGTATATTGTTCAGGGTTCACTACAAAACATAGAATATCTTGAGAAACCTGGTGCTAATTCAAAATATTTAGAAAACTCACACGGTACAGTCATCCTGTAACTACAAAAAAAGTCTCTTTTGCACAGACGCTTTCTGGCCTCACTGCCATCTGGTCTCCAAGGACAAGGAAGAAGAATTCCATGATGGCTCAGAAGGGGCCTCCAAAGGCAGATCTCCCTCTCTGAAGGCAAACCTCCAGAGTAGAACTGCCATAACCTATTATTCCAGGGTTGCACATAAATTATGCTATGCTGAGATAGCCCACCCCCTATTCCAAATGGCATTCAAGAGTTTTGTTTTGTATTTGGGCAGTCATTCTCTGAGAGACCCAGCTGAGAGTACAATACTGAGTTTTTCTAATGTCTCTTTTTCTTTTTTCACATTTTTATCCTTTCAGCTGTATAACATGTTTCCTGCTCTTGGTTTTCTTTTGGGGGCTCGTAAGACTATCATTCAAAACAGAGATGAACTGTTTGCCTTCATAAATGCCACCTTCATAAAACACCTCAGAGATCTGGATGAAAATGACCAGAGGAGCTTTATTGACTCATTTCTTATCCAACAGCAAGAGGTAATGGAGTCTTTTAATTTGGCCCAGAATAAGTGTTGCCATTTTCAATTCATGTTTTAAGGGCGTATTCGCAAGTGAATGCGTAAGTTGTAGTCAGCAAGTCTCACTTCAGAAGGGACCAACCTGGCATACTTCCTCCCCTTTCCCAATAGTCAACCATTGTTAATGTCTTACAGAAGTTGCCTCTGCAGGGTGAATGGTTGCATGCTCAACAGCATTTCTGGGGGAAAAATCCCTGATCAGGAAAACATGTAATTATAGATAATTATGCAGTGATGAGAGGTAATCAGGTCATAAATATTGGTTGCCAGACTCCCTTTTGATACAAGGACGATGGGATAATGCCTCATGTGCTGAGAAGAAGGCGTTCTTCACACTGGAGGAGATAGGAAGCTTTGAGGGTGGGGAGGCATCTCAGAGCAAGGAAAAAACATTGGCCCATGCACTGACCAATCAGCCTTAAATTAGGGCTTCAGTTCTTTTAACCATTACTAAGACTGGAAATGAATATGAATTGGAGTTTCTGCTTATCAATTAATTAGCACCCAGAAAAGGAAACAGGTGGTTGGGTGATGACAGAGTTCTAAATAACAGGCTGGAAATTATTTCTAAAATCTTAAACTAATTACTGATGAGTTTGAAAAGTTAAAGCAGATATACAGGCCTGGTGTGCTGGTCCCATGGGTTACCCGAGAGGCGAGGTCCAAGTCCGGTCCGTGGTCAAAGGCGCAACATGGAGGCACTCCGTAGTAGCTGAAGCTGGGTGCAGGGCAGGGAATCAGGTGAAGTCAGGAACAGGCAAGCAGGGAGACAGGGCAGGTCATGAGCTCAGGCACGAAAGCAGGACAGGGGCCAGGCAGGAATTAGCAACCAACAATGTTGCTCCCACAAGTTGGGACTGCGGCTGGCCGGCTTTTATCTGCCCCGAGGCATAGGGCGGCCCCAATCCTCTGGTGACTCACCTCTCCTGGCCTGGAGGCGAGCACTCCTGCTGCAGGAACTTAGTTACTTCCTCCTCTCTGCCCTGAGCCTCTGCAGCTCAGGAGAGGCTGAAGGGTGACCGGACCCAGAGGCAACCTCAGTTTCCTCTGACAGGGCTGAGAGTGGAGCACCTGCAGGCAATGGGTCCTCCATCACCTCAGGAGCCAGAGCAGACTCAGCTGATGCCTGCACCTGAGGATCCAGCACAGGTGAGGACCCTTCAGGCTCAGGCCCCAGCCCCGGCTCAGCTGGTTCTGGAGGCGGGGAATCCTGTGCAGGCTGGGATCCCTCAGGTTCAGCATCCGAGTCCAAATCCCAGGCCATCACACTTGAATTTGCTTTTAACTTGCCTGTAAAACTGGCAAGTCTTTCCCGTGCTATCCTGTCTTTCCCGTGCTATCCTGACTGGGAAATAAAAGCGAATTCTATCTGCATCACAAGGGCAGCATAACGGAGACGCTCAAGTGTGTGTGGGGGGTGTCTCATAAATCAGGCAAAAATAACTACTCCTTCATTGCTTCTTGAAAATATATGAAAATGCCACAATGAACAGTTAGCACAGTTAAGAGATGAGATGTGCAGAAAGTTTGGAGAGATTTGATCAGAGATGCAATTGCAGATGAAATAATCTATAGAACCTGTGGGAAAAGACTTGGACTTTTCCCTGCCTAAATGGGGAAACAACAGCTTTACAGCTGTATGAAGGGATGAAACAACTAAAAGAAGCTGTTGTGAAAATCTGAATATTTTGAATAATAGTTATATACATAATTCACATATGCGGAAGACTACTTTTCTGTGACTTTTAATCATTGTTAGTTCTCTGTACGTTCTATTTGTATGTATGTTTTGTTTTTTGAAGTTATATATTTTGGATAAATGAAGATACCCTCAGGAAGGAGATGGACCAAAGATGAAAGGATCTGTGTGAGATGCAGAGAGGATCCCTCAGGGTGGGAAGCTGAGGAAAGAGGTGGGAACTGGGAGGGTTCACTCTTCTGGGTCTGGAATAAGGGTTAAGGTATAAATAATAAAGATCTTAGAATTATTATCCTCTTTTTTTCTCTCTTCTTTTTTGGTTTCTAGTTTGTCCTGCTGCAAATTCACAGCAGTCTGAGACTGAGCCACTTTTAGATGGCCATTTGGGAGAGCAGTTGTACAATGGGGGGGGAATGCTAGAAAGGAGAATTATTGGGTGCTAAGATCCAAGTTTTGGGCAAGTACTGTTTCGTGAGAGAACTACAGCATAGATTTAAAAAGGACAAAATATGCAGCAAAGTAATAGTGGAAATATAAGTTGTTGAAAAGCATCTTTTAGCATATGTACCAAATAAAGGTTCTAAACAGCTAAGAAGTTTTAATGTTATTTCACTCTGCTTTTGATCCTCTGCCTCACTTGTGATTCTGCTGGTTGTAATGTGAAACTGCATGGCTGCGCCTTTTTGAGAGAGAAATGCTAGGAATGTATCCCTGATAAGCAAGGACTGTGTGGATCTTAGAAAAAGTGCTCAGTTTGGCTCAGTGTGGATCTTAGAAAAAGTGCTCAGTATGGTGAAAATCTTGAAAAACTCCCCACTGCTGGTTGGTGTCATACGACAACTATTGAATGAACTCCCCTCTGACTCCCAGCGGGACAGGCAGCTATTACAACCAGCAACTCTATCGGTGTTACTCTTCCTGTTAGAAAGTGTGGCTGAAAAGACTTCCGGGTCAGCGCCAACGACGAATGGTGGAGTTCCTCTGACTGGAGGAACGGGCTCCGTGGAAATTGGGTCTTCCCGTCGCGGCGAAGGCGGGGACCCACTAGAAATCCCAGGCGGAGAAGCCTGGGAATGTGGGGTTCGGCAGAGCACCAAGAGCGCCTCCCCTACTCGCGAGGAAACCCCTTTTCGGGGCTCCGGAGTGAAGTGGGGTGAGCAGCGCGGTGCCGCGATCCGATTGCTATTTCCACGGAGGGAAGCCGCACAGCCATCACCGGAGAGCGCTGACTTTTTCCTGATGACAATTGGACTCTAAATCAAGTACCCGTGAGTAAAAATGGAAAATTGGATTAAGAAATCTGCAAAATTTGTGAATTAGGCAACGAAGCGGGAAGGTTTAAACAGGAAGTCCGCTTTCCACTTTTTGTATATAGACTGAAGCAAAGACCTTGCAATCTAATAGCCTGGAAAACTGTTTTAAAGTTGGAAATTTCCTGCATCCACAACCAATAAAACCCCCTTGGAAGCAGGAGAAAAGGGGGGGGGGATTTGACTGTTCAATCCTGCAGGAGGAGAATAAAGGAATTTAAGTTTCCATCGTCCCAAACCTGGGGACGGGGTGTCTGGACAGAAATTGTTTGAGACATCCATTGATTGAAAGTGGAGCATTTTGACAGATAGTTAAAAAAAGAAGAAGAGAAAAGAAATAAATTAACTTCAACGCTACTTTCTGCATCTCTGCATTTTAAAGAAACAAAGTATTTGAAAACCGAAAGTAATCTCCTTTGTTGGATACATTTTAAAAATTGGATACAAATAGAAATTGTGTCCCCTCGAGGGAGCCTGTCAGTTTGCTGTTGCAGCTTACTTGGAGACCTTACAGCTGTGAGATTGGGATCATGGGACCAGCCATTTGACCTTGAACAGAAATGTGTTGGAAGGAAGGTTTGGTATCTGCCCTTGGCATAACAAATGCCTTGCTGGAGCAGCTGCATGAGAAAATGAACTTGATCAATGAAAAGTTGGACCTGATGAATGCTGTAGCCAGTGAATATGATTTAACAGGAAATAAGGATAAAGAAGCTATACAGCGACCAATTCAGGAATTTGGTTGACAGGGCAAGTCCAAGGCCAGATGAGGAAGGAAGAGGCTGCGATTACACCTCAAACAACACAAGTGGAGAGATCCAAAGTCCTGCAGGAGCAAAAGCCACTGCACTGGAAGATTGAACTTGGAGAGTGTCTGGAAGTTTTTGGAGTCAAGGAAGCTCTCAACTCTAGTGGGACTATGAAACAGGTGGACAACTATCTTCTGGATAACTATTTTTTGGATTACAAATCAAATCAAATCAAATATCTTTAATACGGTCAGTGACCAGAAAGCAATTTATAAAAATATGACATTAAAAGTAGTATTGTGCTACTAATAACAGTAGAAATATGGCCAATTCACAAAAATGGTGCTTATATTTATGACCAGGTTTCGACTTTTAAGATTTTAAAAATTCAATTCAGGTGTCACTACTGTTTATTATCGTTCCTTCGATGCTTACAATTTGAACTCCGTTGTTGTCATCATTGCTCGTCTTATTCTTGTTGTAATGTAACAGTACTTTGCCACGGACCTGTTAATTTCGGGCTCTTTGTCAGCTAAGAGGTGTCTGATATAGGTGTCATCTGTACTACGAGGTATTTTCCTCAGAATCAGTTCAATCAGCTCTTTTCTTGAGTCTCGATATAATGGGCAGTATAAGATGACATGCCCAATGGTTTCGATTTCGTTGCTGTTACAGGGACATAATCTTTGTTCGATCGGTATTTTATTGTATCTTCCCTGTAGAAGAGCTGAAGGGAGAGCGTTAAAGCAGGCCCTGGAAAATGCCCATCGGTGTTTAGCGTTGTCTAGAACTTTGAGATAGTTTGCTAGATGGGGCCTTTGGGGATTGTATAGAAGTTTATAAGTTATCGGAAGTTGATTAAAGTCATTTTGGGCTTCAATGTCCCTGAGTCTTTCTTTGATTATGTTCTTGGCCCTTCCCCTTTCTAAACTTAATAAATACTCTGGGGAGAGACCATACGTGGCCAGTTTTCTGAGAGTGCCCTTCAACCAACTAGATTGGAATTTGTCAAGAAGCATCAGGGAAAGTAGTCCAACCGGCGAGTTGTTAAGTCTTAGCCAAGTGCATAAGGTTCTTATCCATACTTTGGCTTTAATGCTGTATAAGCCCGCTTCCAGTCGTAGGGCGGTGTTTGGGACGCATTTAGGTGTTTGCAGGAGTGATCCTCCCCGCTCCTCTTTCAACAATTCCGCCTCCTTATGTAAACCCCTAAGCTGTCATCAGCCACCATAAAAGCCCAGAACCCAAGACAAATTGGATCAAATGTCCATTTTGCTGCTACAGCCCATTTATAACATACCCATTCTTTTTATTCCTATCAAGCCTGAATTGACAGCGGATGAAAACGGATAAGGTGGCGCTGGCTCCCCTCCCTGCAAAGACTGGCGACGGAGGTAGCAGCCAAGATGGCGACGGAGGTAGCAGCCTAATCAGAGCCTCCGACTTCAACTAAGCGTTTTTATTAGTTTTTATCAGTTTTAGCCTCTTCAAGACCTCAAAACTGCACCTTAAGGACCTTAAAGACTATTGGCTGTCTGTCTTGTCGCCTCGTTTTAATTAGTTTATTCTTTTATTCTTTTATTGTTTTACCGTCGCACTGTTTACTGATACTTCTACACTGACTTACAACCTTGGAGCTCCCGGACGACGGATTGGCTTGAAATACAGCCAAAGAAGTAGAGGAAACTGCTGAACTCCATTGAGCCTAACTTCGATAAGATAAGTCCAAGAACTCCCCCATGAATACCCTCCCGCCCCAAGTTAAGGCTTAAAGAGGGAAAGGTAGGGAGGCTCCCTGATCCAACAGCCTGGATTACAAAGATGATGACGGGGAGTGGGACTGTGGGGAATGGGCTAGCCTGATGAAGGAAAATGGAAATTATTACCGGATGGAATCCTCTGGAGACCCACTCCCCAAGGAGAAAGGGGAGAAATTACGAAAGAAACCAACAAAAGACAAAGAAACACGTAAGCACAAACAAGAACAAGAAAATCTGCAGAAGGGGCCTAGAAGAGACTTAAGGGCCTCGGACATAAGATCACCAGATTGATGGACTGGATGTAATGGTTAGAAAGGACTGACATAACCCGAGACCAGGAAGAAGGGACGTTGGATAAAAATTAGAGATATTAAGAAAAAATTCTTTTTATTTTTGGAATTAGTGCAACATTAATGAAATATCAGGGAACATGTTGGAAAGGAACTAAATTGGCTCTAGTAAAAAAAAGATTTAAGGAGTTATGTATGAATACGGTTTAAATTTTGAAATTTTGAAAATTTAAGGTTTTTAAGACAAGATAAGGTTAAAGAAATTAAGGTAAACTGAATAACAGAACTTATTAAAAGACGGAAAAGTTATGTTAAATTAATAAATAAGATAGATTGTTAAGATAAATTATTTGAATTAAAATTGAGAAATATGGGAAGAATTTGCTGGAATAATGAATTAAATTAGAATACAAAAAGGGAGGTGTGAGGAGGTTCAAGAAATAAGCAAATGAAAAGATGCTATTTGAGATTTGCAGTTTTCTTTTCTTGGGTTTTTCTTTTTATCTTATTTTTTTTGCTGTATTTTTCTGTTTGTATTTTTTCTTTTTTCTCTTTTTTCATATTTGCATTCATGAAATTTTGAATAAATATCATTTTTTTAAAAAAAATAGAAAGTGTGGCTGAAGGGAGTTGCAATCTCAAAAATATGGAGGGCACCACATTGTCTATATCAGTTTAATGAAACAGTTGCAGATGAATATGTGGTATTTCTGTGTCATTTTTCCAGTTTAGACTATGAGTAAATACATTAAAGACTATGAGTAAATGCATTAAAGTAGTTCAACTGAGAACCATATATGTCAGCAGAAAGCAACACTTTATGGTAACCCTGATTTCAGATCTCCACAAGTGTTCACCAGAAATTCTGCCTTCCATGTATGCAATCATAATACTGTTGCAGGTTTGTGGGGTCAGTCTGCATGATGCCTGAGCACGTTCCAGCTTGTGGAGACCTTGTACCCAGTAAGGGTTAATTCTAATGGAGGAATCTATTGTTGAATCAGTCAGACAAGTTTCTTTGTGAGATGAGGGCCATATACCGGTACTTGTCATCTAAATACTGCCGCTAGTTCCTTTGTCTAAACAAAGGCTGTTGGCTAAGGAGTTAAGCACCACGATTCGCATCAGAGAAGGAGGAGCTGGATTGCCAAGCTTCCCCGACCTCCTCTCTTAGCTGGTAGATGGTGAACAACAGCTGTGATTATCGAGAAGCAAGACATTTTGGGGTCTTGATGCTGAGCCCCTCTATCTTATGCTTGGGTTGTATATATGTGTAAATAAACCCTATATCGGACTTCCTGTTTCTTGCCAAGGGATATGGCTGCTTCCCATGAGATAGGACACCCAGTTGTGCCAGAAATTCAAGACTAATATGAGGGTAATTTGTCCTGCTGACCCCTCCAGGGGATGAGGGGGCTGTCTCACCCACAGATCGTCTGATATCTGTCACCCACAACAAGATGTCGGGGCAGAGGACGCTGGGTGCTGGACCCTGGCACAGAAGAACTCTCTGGATTCAATCTCTTGAGCAGGGACACCTGTTTTTAAAATTACTAAGATTCAGACCAAAAACGGGCGTTTCCTGGATGGAGGAAATGAAAGAAAAATCTGCTAAATTATACAGTCGCTTGGGCTGAAGTGGCTTGGGCTGAAGTGGAGATAAGATGGCGGCGGTTGCTGCACACTTACAAAAAGAAGAATCCTCCTTCCCCAGAGAGGCTGGAAATATTTTCTCGATTATAAAAAGGGGTGTATTTTACATAAAAATGCATTTGCTTGCATGAATATATTTTTACAAATGGTTTGAAGAGAGAGTGACAGCAAATTTTGGGTGCCTGCTGGTTTTTCCTAGGGCCCGGGAAAACTGGTAGGAGGACAAGGAGTGCATAGAAGAGCTGGAACAATTTCTATATAACTTACTGTTTATGGAGCACACCCTCACCAAATTGCATTTACTGGACACATTCAAAACATCAGTTCATCAAAAGAGAACAAAGAGAAAACAGGGCCGTTATTCTTAACTTTGGATGGAAGCCCAGGACTTTCAGCAGAGGGAGGTGCCACCAAGAGAGAACTATCTTTTAAAATAATCTAACAAGATTGGGAGTCACATACCAGCAAATGATTGATTGAGAAGACAAGGACAGTTAATCAGAATTTGGAAACTGGAAATTAACAAGAAAGCAGAAAACAAATAAATATATTATCTCTGAAACCCAGGACATGAGGAATCCCACTGTAATGGTTCTAGGGGTTGCTCCTGCGTAAGTTGCCGCCACTCCTGGCTAGGTTACCTGGTTGAACCCTTTCTGTCTGGACAGCCCTTCACTTCATGGCTGTTTCAGTCGCTGGCAGAATCCGTCAGTGGGCGTTTCTTGAACTTCTTCCAGCAAAGAAGTTCTTTGACGCCAAGTCTCCTCCTACTCTCCCTGCGCGGAAGTCTTCTGCGCAGGGAGGGTGTGGGCAGCAGAGCACCCGTGCTCTCTCCACTGGTCTCCAGTGAAGAGTCCTGGAGCCTCCTCTCCGATTCCCCCATCT
Source organism: Podarcis raffonei (assembly GCF_027172205.1). Lineage (NCBI taxonomy): Eukaryota > Metazoa > Chordata > Lepidosauria > Squamata > Lacertidae > Podarcis > Podarcis raffonei. Next base: position 5,229,722 of record NC_070604.1, read on the forward strand.
GCCCCCCTTCCCCACTGGTGTTACGCTGATTTCCTTCCCCAGCAGATGGGCTGCCTCTCTGCCTGCTGGGACCCTCTCCGGCATCCCTCTGGAGCCTTCCCTCCGCCTCTGGCTCCGATGGCAGTTCCCTGACGTCCACCTTTAAAATTTCTTTGAATTTGGAATATATAATTGGTAATATTGTATATTATTTCATTTGATTTGTTAATAATTGGAAGGTTTTTATTGGAAAATTAATAAACATTATTTTAAAATAAATAAATAAACCCTATGTCATCATGATGGCATAGTCTGGAAAACCTGGCATCGCTCACTACTTAGCGTCTGGGGTGCTGTGCAATGATACTTTGGATCATCGGGTCCAGTCAGGTATTGATTTTTATCTTTGCACATGAAATTTTCTCACTACATTCGTTTTAATCAGTTCATACTCTTTGCAACCCAGGAGGAGAAGAAGAAGAAGATGAATGCATATTTCCACAACGAAAACTTAAAAACCGTTGTGGCCAACTTATTTGCTGCTGGCATGGAGACCACGTCTACCACACTGCGCTGGGGACTGTTACTAATGATGAAATATCCTGAAATTCAGAGTGAGTGCTTTTCATTGGGTTGGCTCCCATTATTCTGAGATATCTTAATTCCAGTTATATGTAACTATTAGAGAGAGAAAATATTTATAATTTGCATACACAAACACACACACACACACACACACAATTGTTCAGTCATAAGTTTTACATTTCAACCGGGACTCCCTTCTCCCTCTTTCTGTGGTTCGTTACATTTCGTTTCATATTCCTGCATACTCCAGATTATCTCAACATATTATTTTAGATATATATTCCGGTATATATCCTATAGATATATTGAAACTGCTGGTTTTTTATTAATCCTGCCAATGTCTTAGTATGTTTACAGTTTGTTTGTAAATTCGTAATGAACCATTTCCATTGCTTTCTAAAAATAAGAATAATCTTGTTCTCCCAGTAAGTTTTGCCATTTCTGCGTAGTCCATTAATTTCTATATCCATTCTTCTCTTGTCGGAACCTCTTCATCGTTCCGTTTTTGAGCAAATTTTAATCTTGCAGCAGTGGCTGCATAAATAAATAAATTTGTATAAATTTATATAAATTGCATACATGAATAAATTTCTAAATATTCTATACTAAATAAATTTCTAGGTAGTTCTGATCTCATAATTTCCAAAAGAAAAGCTTATGGCTTTTTAAACATCTTAAACATCTTTTTCAGTTCATCATATATCATTTCCCAGTAAACATATGAAAAATAGTACTTTATTTCTCTTTACGTTTCCAGCACATATTCAGTTTGGATTTATACATTTTAGCCAATTTACTAGGTGTCAGGTACCATCTATGTAACATTTTCATATAGTTGTCTCTTAAACAATAACATTCTGCAAATTTTATATCCACATTTGATAAACTTTCCCATGCCTCCATTTCTATATTTTTACTAATATCTATTGCCCAGTGTATCATTGAAGATTTCACTTGTTCGTCCTTTGTCTCCCATTCCAATAAGATCTTATACATTTTAGATATCACTTTAACATTACAGTTTAACAGGTCTCTTTCTAGTTGTGATTTTCGTTCCCCAACTGCCCGCTTCATATCCCTTTTAAAGACTTCATTCAAATGATGATATTGTAACCATGTTGTTAATATCTCTGATAAATCTTTTTAAAAATTTAATTTACCGGTAAATTCTCCAAAAGTGAAAGCCATAGTGGTGTTTTGGTCTCCAAAAGGATTTTATACTTGTCCCATACTCTATACATTTTTTTCCTGATTATATGGTTTGTAAAACCTTTATGTACTTTCACATTTTCATATCTCAAGTAAGCGGGCCAACCAAAAATATTATCATGAGCTTCCCAATCTGAAATATGTGCATTATTCAATAACAATCATTCCCTCAAACAGCATAGACAAGGTGCTTCATTATAGAATCTCATATGCGGCAGGAAAAAACCTCCTTTCTCTTTCATCTGTCAATTTTTTTATGTTTTATTCTTATTTTTCCTTGTCAGATATATTTAGAAATATATTTTTGCCATTTGTTAAAACAATTTGTCGTCCTGATCACTGGTATTGATTGAAGCATTCCATGACCTTTTAAAATGTGGTTTTTTTGTAGGGGGGTTATTGGGTGGTTGTTTTTATTTTGATTATGTATTTTGTGGTTTTCTATTTTGATTTTATTCTGTGAATAATAAGGATAAACAAAAAGAATATTGTCAGTAATACATTCATTTTAATGGTTGAAGTAATGAAAGTTTCATTCTCCTCCATATTTGCAAATTTATTTTAATATCCTCCCAAGTTTTTAAATAATTATCCTTATACAAATTTATATTCTTTTTTCTTTTTCTTTTTTAAGATATTTATTGAAATTTTCAAAAAAATAAAAACAAAACATAAAGGGAAAAAAAACAATTAAACACACATACAACTTACATTTCTTACTGTCAATGACCAATTTCCTTGACTTCCCCGCACCTCCCCTTCTTGTATTCCAGTTCCAATTTTTAGCTCAGCAAGTTCTTGTCCCCAAACTTTACCTTATTTTCTCTAATTCATTTTAGTTAACCAATTTTAACTTATAAACCTCAATCTTTATACATCAATACTTATTCTTCAAAATCTTTTTCTAGGTTCACCCCCTCAATTTAATTAACCAATTTTAACTTATAAACCTCAATCTTTATACGTCAATACTTATTCTTAAAAGTCTTTTTCTAAGGTCGGCCCCAATTCCCTTCCCCGAAATCCCCATTTTTATGTTAGTGGCAAAACCAAATTAATTAAAACAGAATATAGTTATACACCCTTTGGATTCCCAAAGCCCCACCACCCCCTTTCCCGGTTTCGAACCCCAACAAAAAGTCCATCAGCCCATCTGCAGTCAGCCTGGCGACCTCACGTCCGAGGCTCTCAATTCTCTCTCAATTCCTCTCTGCCGGTTTTTTTGATAGTCCTTTATATTAAACTCCGAATCTCGAAGGAGCTCTGTCCCAATAAGGTCCATGTTTCTTCCAGCCAGGCCTCCGTATTTAAAAATGGAGCCAAAATCTTGTTTCCTACTTCTCTTAAGTCCAAATGTCCCAAAAGCTCCAGTTTCCACTTTAGCCAAGTTTGTATTCCATAGGTCTTCAGATCTCCACATAGGGAGATCTCTCCATTCTCCATTCTTCAATTCAAACCAAATTTTCATCATCCTGATCTTATTTTCCTTTATATCCATCTTAACCGGCCTCTGGCTCTCCTCAATCATCTGTGGCATTATAGCTCCTCCTTCTTTTTCCTTCGAATCATCATGTTCCTCTTTCATCACATTCTCGGATTTCTCAAATTTCTTTTCATATTCAGCTGCAAAAAATTTTAAGTCAACTGCAAAACTTTCCTGTTCAACTGCAAAAACTTGAGTCAAGTCCCTCCCAGGCTCAGCAACTTTATTTACTGTTCCATTCAATATTATCACATTTGTTGCCAAAACATCACTCTGTTCTTGCAACTTTCCCAAGAGAAAAAAAGTCTTCTCCAGTTCAGCCAGTATTTTTCCACTTACAGCCATTTTTGTAATGTCCTAAACCCCCTCTAGAGGGATTCTAGTTTCTTAATCTCTTCCAGTTCCAACCCAAAAGTCAAATTAGCCTTTTCTTCTTTATTTTTAACAATTTGTTACCAAATTGTAACGAGTATAACCAGCAAAGACAGCAGAAACAAAGTTCTCCTTTTTTCCCAACTTTGACAGCTAGTTTGACAGCTGTCAAAGTCTTTATGTCTCTTCCGCAGGCTCTCTCACCGATCGCTCCCGGGTCTTGGGGGAGGGGTGAATTCCGTTCTCAATGTTAGCTCTTATCCTCCAGCACAATCACTTAAATTGCCCCAACGTAGAGTTAATTGCTTTTCTCCACAAAGAAGAAAGGTATTCTCACAACCTTAGTAATAAAATCCTTGCTTTACGATGTTTACAAGGCGGGTACTTCCTCTTTACACCTTACCCGGTCGTGCCTAATTCCCAAGGAAAATTTCCCTTTTACGTCCAATTTCCGTGTTACTCACGGGTTGTTGCTTTTAATCCAAATGTTCAGAGAAAGAAGTCAGCGCTCTCCGTCCATGGCATGCGGCTTCACTCAGCAGGGGAAGCAGTCGACTCACAGCACCGCACCGCTCTCCGTCCCCCGTTCCGGAGCCTTTAAAAAGGCTCCTTTGCGGGTCGGGGGGGCGCAAATGGTGCCCGCCGAGTCACCAGGTCCACAGGCTTCAGCGCCTGTGGTTTCTGAGGGTCCCCGCGTCGCCGCCGCGGCAGGACCCGACCCCTGCTGAGCCGATTCCCTCCGGAGCTCGGAGGGAATCCGCCATTAGGCGATGGCGCTAACCCGGAAGTCCCATACAAATTTATATTCTTGCTCTTAACCACACACCCAAATATTTAATCTTCTTTTCACTCTTTAAGATGGATAAACTTTGTAATTTATTTTTACCCTCATCATTCATATTTTTTACCAGGAGTTTGGTTTTATCTTTATAAATTTTAAGACCTGCTATTTCTAAAAAATAAAATAAAAAAATCTTTTCCAATGCCATTGGGATTGACTCTATTGGTTCCTCGACAAATATCACCACATTATCTGCAAAAGCTATTATATTATATTATATTATTATATTATATTATATTATATTATTATATTATATTATATTATATTATATTATATTATATTATATTATATTATATTATTATTCATATTGTCTCTTTCCCGCTTTTATTCCCACTTTTTTTTTTATTACATCTTATTCTTTGTGCCAAAACTTCTAAAACTGTTATAAACAATGAAGGTGATAGTGGGCAACCATGTCTAGTTCCTTTAGTTATTTCACAATTCTCAGTCAATACATTACTTACTGATGAATCAGTATATATTGCCTTAACTCCTTTTATAAAACTGTCTCCACAAACCATATATTCCAAAGCCTTAAACATATAAAGTCCCAGGAAACATTGGCAAATGCTTTCTCAGAGTCTAAATGCTTTCTCTTTTAATACAGTTTTCAACCTATTAGCTAACATGTCTGCAAACAGTTTCTAATCATTATCCAACATCGAAATAAGTCGATAGCTCTTAACCAGCTTTGGATCTCTATTTTGCTTATGAATCAGTTATGTATACACTCTTCTGGGATTTGGGTAACTCTCCTGTATTCAAAGTTATAGTCATAATATCTTTTAAAGGTTGCATTCGGTAATCTTGTAATTTTTTAATAATATATGCTGAAACTCCATCAGGTCCAGGTGCCTTCCGTAATTTTGCCTGTAAAATTACTTGCTGTAAAATCATCATTGTGACAGGTCTATTCAGAAATGACATTTCAACTTTTGTTATCTTAAGCATTCTGTTGTCTTCTAAATATTTACCCATTTCCTCTACGTTACCTCATTTGCTGTATAAAAGCTCATGAATTGATCTATTATTTTTTTCAGATTTTCCACAACTCTACCTCCTACATTTATTCTATCAATGCAGTTTTTTCTTCTTTCTTCTTTATTTGCCAAGCTACTAGTTTTCCTGTTTCTTGGAGGCATATAACTTCCAAGTTTAACTTCTTTACAACATGATCAATTTTATTCATTTAGTCTTATTATTTTGCTTATTTACATTCCCATTTAGAATTTTCAAAGCCATCTTGTTCCATAGTTATTTCTCTTTCGCCTCCACCTCGGTTGAATCTTCCTCTTCCTGTCCAAATGCTCTTTCCCCAGCTAACTTTCCACCATATTTTCTCCAAAATTTGTATGGCTCGGTAGGCCCACGAAATATTTGGTTTTTACCATTATATGTAAAAGATACCACTTCAGGATATTCCCAGCAGTGATAATGTAATAAGCATCCTGGATGAATTGCCCTACATCAGTATATCAGGTTATTGGCTAAAATGTTTTTCCTGTTTAAAAAATACCTGTGTCACATTCTAGAGACTAAGTATGTGAGTATATTCCCTATTTATTTGTCTTTTGCCTCTACCTCTGTTGAATCTTCCTCTTCCTTCCTCCAGCTTCCCTTCCAAATACTCTTTCTCCAGGAAACTCTTTCCCATATTTTCTCCAGAATTTGTCAGGGTCTGGAGGATCCCAAAATCTTTGTTTTTGACCTTTATATGTAAAAGATACCACTTCAGAGTATTCCCAGCAGTGATATTATAATAATCATCCTGGATGCATATCTCTCCCTCAGTATATCAGGTTATTGTCTTAATTGCTTGTTTGTTCTTCTTAAAAATACATTTGTTAAATTCTAGAGATTAAATTTGTGAGCCTATGTAACTGTAGAACGAGTTTGTGGCAGTTTTATGCTTCAGAGATTAATTTTTAAGAGACCTAAGTCACAGAGATAATCTGAGCAGAAAAATAAACATATTTCTTTTTGTTTCCCCAGTAAAAGTCCAAGAAGAAATTGCAAAGGTTGTTGGATCTTCTCAGCCAAGGATTGAACACCGAACAAAAATGCCTTATACGGATGCCGTGATCCATGAGATCCAGAGATTTGCTGATATCGTCCCAACCAACCTGCCACATGCCACGGCTACAGATGTCACCCTCAATGGCTACTTCATTCCAAAGGTGATCAGTTTTATTGAACTGCTGCCTACTATTTACAATATATTTTAAGGCTTTCCTGGGAGTAAGCGCCTTGGACTTCAGCGTGGCTGACATCTGTGCAGACTTGTATAGGATTGCACTGTAAGCTTTCAGTCTACCCTTCGGAAGGTTTCAGGCATCAGCTTCAACCCATTAAACAGATCTCAGTGGAAAGGAGCACAAGGTTGGAAAACAAACCATTTCTAGTGGGAGATCATGGTCAAACAAAAGACATTTCTCAGATGGACTCAAATCTCATTTCTCCTACACTAAATATTTATTGTACCAGAGGCATACACTTTATTTTAAAATGACTCTTGCTTTGCCTTTGCAGGGGACATACATTATACCGTTGCTGTCCTCTGTGCTGCATGATGAATCTCAATGGGAGAAACCACATAAATTCTATCCTGAGCATTTTCTCAACTCTGAAGGAAAATTCGTAAAGAGAGATGCTTTCATGCCTTTCTCTGCAGGTAACTTTTTCTTTTCTTTTGTGTATATCTGCATAGTGTGTGCTTAGTCAATGGGATTTTTACATGCATTGTGCAAAGGTAAGAATCACATCCGTTACTGTGGCCATTTCTGCCACTAGATCTGGCCACCATTGGTGTGCGGCCCCTGGAATGTTGCTCACCAGGGAATGTGGCCCTCAGACTGAGAAAGGTTTTCCACCCCTGGTTTTCAGCATTGCAGGATGGCTCGTATTGGGAGCTCATAATTCTTTTAAGATGGGCACTGTGAGCTGTTATTTTATCTCTGCATTTTAGTCTGCTTTAAAGGATTTGGGATGTTATTAAGCAACTGCTAAACCCAGTTTCTCTGCTGCCTATGTTTCCATACAGGTCGGAGAGCATGTTTAGGTGAGACTCTTGCCAAAACGGAGCTCTTCCTCTTCTTCACAAGTCTCCTGCAGAGATTCACCTTCCAGCCACCCCCTGGAACATCTCAGGAAGACCTGGACCTTACTCCTGCTATTGGGCTTACAACATCACCCATGCCCCACCAGCTCTGCGCTCTGCCACGTTTCTAAGACTCAAAGCTCCTGGCTTCCTTAGCTTACCTGTGTGTGCAATGCGAGCCTTTCTTAAAACACCCCTGTTCTGCAGGGGTATTTGGGTTGAGTAGCCTATGGGTGGAATTGGTCCGTGCTTTGTCACAAATCTTGCGTTCCCCTTTACCTGCCTTACTGCCGAATCCCATGAAACTAGCATTGGAGCATCTCTTACTTAAAACCTGGCCCAGAGTTCTTATGACACTTGGGGCATAGAGATCAATCAACAAATCTGGTTGCATGTATTCCCATGTTAACATATACTTTCAAAGATCTTGACGCATCATATTCCCAGGTGGATGTCCAGAGAATTGTGATGAAGACCAAAAAAGGTCTGGAAACCATGCCTTATGTGGAATGGTTGAGGAAGTTGGGTATGTTGACATCTGTGGCTGCAATGTATTCTGATTCTGAACTGTATTGGTTGATGTCAAACAATGGCTTTGTTTTCTCTGGGTTCTTTAAAAACTCTGTAATAATAGATCTGGCAACTGGGTTTGCTTTTGGCATCTCCATGCTGTCAATTAGTTCTGTGACTTTCTGCTTCTGGCTTAGAACAGGGACGTCCAACTCCCACGAGACTGCGATCTACTCAAGGGGGGGGGGGCGGACGGGACTGGAAGCCAAAGTTGTTCAGCTTCTTTTAGAGAGGAAAGTTCCATTTTGGAACTACCGTCCCATATCCTTACTAAATGTGGATTACAAAATTTTTGCTGATGTTTTGGCTAAGAGACTGAAAAAAGTATTGATTGAAGAGATTCATAAGGACCAAGCGGGCTTTCTTCCGGGAAGACATCTATCTGATAACCTGAGGAATATAACTGACATTTTGGAAAAGCTAGAAGTGAATATAAACACTAAATCAGTTCTGATATTTGTGGATGCGGAGAAAGCCTTTGACAATATTTCTTGGAGTTTTATGAAAAAGAACCTACAGGGTATGGGGTAGGCCATGGCTTTGAGAATGGTATAGGTGCAATATATTCTGAACAAAAGGCCAAATTAATTGTAAATAATGTGGTTACGGAACAATTTAAGATAGAAAAAGGGACACGACAGGGATGCCCAATTTCCCCTTTGCTTTTTATATCGGTCCTGGAGGTTTTGCTGAATATGATTAGAAGGGACCGGATGGTTAAAGGTATACAGGTCGGAGCTAAACAGTATAAATTGAGAGCATTTGCAGATGATCTAGTTTTGACACTACAGGAGCCAGAATCTAGTACTAAAAGAGTTTTAGAATTAATTCAAGAATTTGGTCAGGTTGCAGGGTTCAAATTGAACAAGTTAAAAACTAAGGTTCTTGAGAAAAACTTAACACTGATTGAAAGAGAGAAGTTTCAGAATGAAACAGGACTGACTGTGGTTAAGAAAGTGAAATACCTGGGGATTAATATGACAGCTAAAAATGGGAATTTGTTTAAAGATAATTATGAAAAATGTTGGGCTGAAGTGAAAAAAGATTTAGAAATTTGGTCAAATTTGAAGCTTTCCTTGTTGGGTCGAATAGCAGCTATAAAGATGAATGTATTGCCTAGAATGTTGTTTTTATTTCAAACATTGCAAATTTTGGACAAAATGGACTGTTTCAAGAAGTGGCAGAAAGACATTTCTAAATTTGTCTGGCAGGGCAAGAAGCCTAGAATAAAATTTAAGATATTAACTGATGTAAAGTAAAGGGGTGGATTTGCCCTGCCAGACTTCAAACTCTATTATGAATCAGCAGCATTCTGCTGGTTGAAAGACTGGCTGCTTCTGGAGAATACAGACATTTTGGATTTAGAAGGTTATAACAACGTTTCTGGGTGGCATGCATATCTGTGGTATGACAAGGTTAAAGCACACAAAGCATTTAAAAACCATATTGTCAGGAGAGCATTGTTTAATGTTTGGATTAGATATAAGGATTTATTGGAAAATAAAACCCCAAGGTGGTTGTCACCAATGGAGGCTAAGGCTCAGAAAAAACTCAATATGGAGGCCAAATGGCCAAAATATTGGGAAATTTTGGAGCAAGAAGGGGACAGACTGAAATTGCAGAGTTTTGAGAAATTAAAAGATAAAGTGCGAGACTGGCTTCACTATTATCAGATAATGGAGGCTTATAATTTGGATAAGAAAGTTGGCTTCCAGGTGGAAAAATCCAAATTGGAAACAGAACTGTTAGAACCCAAAACTAAGACTTTGTCAAAAATGTATAATTTGCTGTTGAAATGGAATACTCAGAATGAGACGGTTAAATCTGTAATGATTAAATGGGCACAAGACGTTGGACATAATATTATGTTTGCTGACTAGGAACAGTTATGGACCACAGGTATGAAGTTTACAGCATGTAATGCCTTAAGAGAGAATATTATGAAAATGATATACAGGTGGTACATGGCCCCAGTCAAGCTTGCAAAAATCTATCATTTGCCCGATAATAAATGTTGGAAATGTAAGGAAAATGAAGGTACATTCTTTCACCTTTGGTGGACGTGCCCTAGGATTAAGGCTTTCTGAGAAATGATATATAATGAATTGAAAAAGGTATTTAAATATACCTTCTTGAAGAAACCAGAGGCCTTTCTCTTGGGCATGGTCGGCCAATTGGTGTTAAAGAAGGACAGAACGTTTTTTATGTATGCCACAACAGCAGCAAGAATACTTATTGCAAACTATTGGAAGACGCAAGATTTACTCACTCTGGAAGATTGGCAGATGTAGTTGATTGACTGTATGGGATTGGCAGAAATGACTGGCAGAATCCGTGACCAGAGAGAAGAGTCAGCAGAAGAAGATTGGAAAAAATTTAAGGACTATTTACAGAAATATTGTAAAATTAAGGAATGTTGAATGATGTTGGATTGAAATTAAGTGGTTTCTAGCTGTAATGGTATAAAGGAATACGAAAAAATGGTTTTTTATAAGTAAAAATTTAAGGTTATAATAATCTAAGATGTTGGATAGAAAATAAGGTATTTTTATAAGCTGTAATGCTTTGAGATAAGGATTTGCTGAACAAATAATTTGAATTGGACTACAAGAAGGGGAGGTATGAGGAGGTCAGGGAAATACGTCATTGAAAATTAAGTATTGTGAACTATATGTGTTTTTAAATTTTGTTTGTTTGTTTTTTGTTTGTATAAAAATTGAAAATTTTAATAAATATCTTTTTTTTAAAAAAAGGAAAGTTCCATTTTGGGGGTTAAGGCCAAGGTTCTTGAGCCTTTTTTATGGAGAAAATCTCCATTATTAAGGGGAAAATGTCAGACTAGAGTAAAGGGGAGAGTGGATTAGTCATTCACCAAAAGATCGCTATGGAAACAATTTGCCTCACAGCAAAAACACCGTCTTCTGTTCCAGTGATCAGCTGAATATGGTGGGCGGGGAGAGGGAAAGGGCCAGCTGCTCTGAGGCAAAAACAAAGGAAAAGGAGCGATCGATCGACCAGAACCTCCCGGGTATCGATCAGTCGATCCCGATCAACCTGTTGGTTATCCCTGGAATAAAACAACCATCTTCCATCTTCTCTCTGTATCTGAATGAACTTTCTCTGAGAGTCTCTTGTCTCTTAAGAAAATCCATCCACATCCACTAAAATACTTTGAATTTTGTCTTCACTGGGTCCCATAACCTTTGTAGGAATGGATTTAGGCACCACGAGAAGATGCATTGCTTAGCTATTATCCTTCCTTGCTCATATTGTTGCATGTCATATGCTCTAATGCCACCATGTTGAACAGTTTCAAGATGGAAATGAATAAACACTATTCTAGAAAGAAAAATATGTGTGAGTGTTTCAATGGGAGAAAGTTCAGGAAATACTGAACCCTTTCAAACTAAATGCTGTCATCCCTAATTGAAGTTGAATAATTTCATCTGCAAATGATTTGACAATGCTGCTCTCTATTGATAATCCTGAGTTATGAGTTCGCCGTGCTCAAGAGCATTGTAATCTGTTCTGGAAAGCATTAGTTTGTGGAAGTGGGCACCACTCACTTGAGTAAACATTAAACTGAAAGGCATATCATCCAATGTACAGCTTTGAATAGTTGTGGAGAAGAAGAAAAATTGGAGGAATGGCTTAATGATTCACTAGAGACATTAGTGAATATGGGTGGCGCATTGCAGTTGGTAGACACTGTTGTTGACCAAACTGCTCTGTAGCTTTGTTGTTTTTGTAGAAGTCTTTTAGACCGTCTCGGCCTTTGGGTTGCCAGGTTTTTATCTGGAGGTTTCTGCTTTTTTTCTGTTTGGCTCCGGAGGCCTCCAAGCCTTGAAGCTCTACTCAGCTATCAGTAGGATGCTCCCAGTCCCAGCGGGGTCAAGGCCACTGGGGGGGGGGTTGGAGTTGTCGTGTTGGGAAACCCTGGTTACCCCCAAATCATGGTGGTGATGGCGGCCGGGTTGGCGGTGCAGGCACCAACCAGGCAGTGCCATTGATGCCTATGGTCCTCAGGAGCTCCATGCTGCTGTGGTGCTTGTCATCCTGCCTCTCCAGAAGTCCATACTCGTGCACTTTGAAACATCCATCCCTGAATGCAGTTCAATGATCACTCCAAAGAATTTCACAATGCTGCCCTTTACTCCCATTATAACAGATTAATTTAACAAATCATCTGGGTGACAGGTCTGCATCCAGGTTCAAGGGAGTTTGTTGTTGTTGTTGTTGTTTAGTCGTTTAGTCGTGTCCGACTCTTCGTGACCCCATGGACCAGAGCACGCCAGGCACCTCTGTCCTCCACTACCTCCCGCAGTTTGGTCAGACTCATGTTTGTGGCTTCGAGAACACTATCCAACCATCTCATCCTCTGTCGCCCCCTTCTCCTTGTGCCCTCCATCTTTCCCAGCATCAGTGTCTTCTCCAGGGAGTCTTCTCTTCTCATGAGGTGGCCAAAGTACTGGAGCCTCAGCTTCATGATCTGTCCTTCCAGTGAGCACTCAGGGCTGATTTCATTAAGAATGGATGCGTTTGATCTTCTTGCAGTCCATGGGACTCTCAAGAGTCTTCTCCAGCACCATAATTCAAAAGCATCAATTCTTCGGCGATCAGCCTTCTTTATGGTCCAGCTCTCACTTCCATACATCACTACTGGGAAAACCATGGCTTTAACTATACGGACCTTTGTTGGCAAGGTGATGTCTCTACTTCTCAAGATGCTGTCTAGGCCTGTCATTGCCCTTCTCCCAAGAAGCAGGCGTCTTTTAATTTCGTGGCTGCTGTCACCATCTGCAGTGATCATGGAGCCCAAGAAAGTAAAATCTCTCACTGCCTCCATTTCTTCCCCTTCTATTTGCCAGGAGGTGATGGGACCAGTGGCCATGATCTTCGTTTTTTTGATGTTGAGCCTCAGACCATATTTTGCACTCTCCTCTTTCACCCTCATTATAAGGTTCTTTAATTCCTCCTCACTTTCTGCCATCAAGGTTGTGTCATCTGCATATCTGAGGTTGTTGATATTTCTTCCGGCAATCTTAATTCCAGCTTGGGATTCATCCAGCCCAGCCTTTCGCATGATGTATTCTGCGTATAAATTAAATAAGCAGGGAGACAAAATACAGCCTTGTCGTACGCCTTTCCCAATTTTGAACCAATCAGTTGTTCCATATCCAGTTCTAACTGTAGCTTCTTGTCCCACATAGAGATTTCTCAGGAGACAGATGAGGTGATCAGGCACTCCCATTTCTTTAAGAACTTGCCATAGTTTGCTGTGGTCGACACAGTCAAAGGCTTTTGCATAGTCAATGAAGCAGAAGTAGATGTCTTTCTGGAACTCTCTAGCTTTCTCCATAATCCAGCGCATGTTTGCAATTTGGTCTCTGGTTCCTCTGCCTCTTCTAAATCCAGCTTGCACTTCTGGGAGTTCTTGATCCACATACTGTTTGAGCCTTCCTTGTAGAATTTTAAGCATAACCTTGCTAGCGTGTGAAATGAGTGCAATTGTGCGGTAGTTGGAGCATTCTTTGGCACTGCCCTTCTTTGGGATTGGGATGTAGACTGATCTTCTCCAATCTTCTGGCCACTGCTGAGTTTTCCAAATTTGCTGGCATATTGAGTGTAGCACCTTAACAGCATCATCTTTTAAAATTTTAAATAGTTCAGCTGGAATACCATCACTTCCACTGGCCTTGTTATTTGCAGTGCTTTCTAAGGCCCATTTGACTTCACTTTCCAGGATGTCTGGCTCAAGGTCAGCAACCACACTACCTGGGGTGTACGAGACATCCATATCATTCTGGTATAATTCCTCTGTGTATTCTTGCCACCTCTTCTTGATGTCTTCTGCTTCTGTTAGGTCCTTACCACTTTTGTCCTTTATTATGGTAATCTTTGTACGAAATGTTCCTTTCATATCTCCAATTTTCTTGAACAGATCTCTGGTTCTTCCTATTCTGTTGTTTTCCTCTATTTCTTTGCATTGCTCGTTTAAGAAGGCCTTCTTGTCTCTCCTTGCTATTCTTTGGAAATCTGCATTCAATTTCCTGTATCTTTCACTATCTCCCTCGCATTTTGCTTGCCTTCTCTCCTCCGCTATTTGTAAGGCCTCGTTGGACAGCCACTTTGCTTTCTTGCATTTCCTTTTCATTGGGATGGTTTTCGTTGCTGCCTCCTGTACAATGTTACGAGCCTCCATCCATAGTTCTTCAGGCACTCTGTCCACCAAATCTAAATCCTTAAACCTGTTCGTCACTTCCACTGTGTACTCATAAGGGATTTGACTTAGATTGTATCTTACCGGCCCAGTGGTTTTTCCTACTTTCTTCAGTTTAAGCTTGAATTTTGCTATAAGAAGCTGATGATCTGAGCCACAGTCAGCTCCAGGTCTTGTTTTTGCTGACTGTATAGAGCTTCTCCATCTTTGGCTGCAGAGAATATAATCAATCTGATTTCGATACTGCCCATCTGGTGATGTCCATGTGTAGAGTCGTCTCTTGTGTTGTTGGAAAAGCGTGTTTGTGATGACCAGCTTGTTCTCTTGACAGAACTCTATTAGCCTTTGCCCTGCTTCGTTTTGATCTCCAAGGCCAAACTTGCCAGTTGTTCCTTTTATCTCTTGATTCCCTACTTTAGCATTCCAATCCCCTATAATGAGAAGAACATCCTTCTTTGGTGTCACTTCTATAAGGTCTTGTAAGTCTTCATAGAATTGGTCTATTTCAGTTTCTTCAGCACCAGTGGTTGGTGCATAAACTTGGATTACTGTGATGTTAAAAGGTCTGCCTTGGATTCGTATCGAGATCATTCTATCATTTTTGAGATTGCATCCCAGTACAGCTTTCGCCACTCTTTTGTTGACTATGAGGGCCACTCCATTTCTTTTACGGGTTTCTTGCCCACAGTAGTAGATGTGACGGTCATCCGAACTGAATTCGCCCATTCCCGTCCATTTTAGTTCACTGATGCCCAGGATGTCAATATTTATTCTTGCCATCTCATTTTTGACCACCTCCAACTTACCCAGGTTCATGGTTCTTACATTCCAGGTTCCTATGCAGTATTTTTTCTTTACAGCATTGGACTTTCCTTTCGCTTCCAGGCATATCCACAACTGAGCGTCCTTTCGGCTTTGGCTCAGCCGCTTCATCAGCTCTGGATCTACTTGTACTTGTCCTCCGCTCTTCCCCAGTAGCATGTTGGACGCCTTCCGACCTGAGGGGCTCATCTTCCAGCGTCATAACTTTTATATGCCTGTTGTCTTTGTCCATGGAGTTTTCTTGGCAAGGATACTGGAGTGGCTTGCCGGTTCCTCCTCCAGGTGGATCACGTTTGGTCAAAACTCTCCACTATGACCTGTTCATCTTGTGTGCCCTGCTCGGCGTAGTTCATAGCTTCTCTGAGTTCTTCAAGCCCCTTCGCCACGGCAAGGCAGTGATCCATGAAGGGGCAAGGGAGTTTAATAATGGTTTAATGATTAGCTCAAGACAGTACCTAGCATAATATATATGCTGCTCAATGCAGTTGCAATACATTGTCCTTGACCAAACTCCACTGTGGCTTTCATTATAACCACTGCAAAAAAAATTGCTTGCTGAAACAAAATGGATTGGACGGAGCCGATTCCAGTGTTGTTCCTCTTTATCCTTATGGTTTACTTTGTTTTGAAACTGGGCACTTTCTGGAACAAGAGCTCCCAAAATCTTCCACCAGGACCGAGGCCTTTACCTCTCATTGGGAATCTCCACATCATGGATCGCAAGAGGCCTTACAGAACCATGTTAAAGGTAAAGATTCCAGTTCTTCCCATGGCAAGGCTAAAGGATACTGGGGCAGCCCAATCAGATGAGCGGAGTAGAATATTATTATTATTATTATTATTAATATCAATAATACATTACATTTTGTTCTTTTTGAACCTATAAATCTCATCTCCCCTTTGTGTGCTACAGAACCGCCTCTTATCTTTCCCAATCATAGGACCTGGTTGGAATTTATAACTGGTAATTTGAACAAGGTGTCTGGTGTCGAATCCCGTTTGACTCTGCCTCCATTTTCAAGGGTGCAAAAGTGCCAATGCAAACCTTGCCCAGCCCAGCCTCCTCCTTCAGCCTATCTTTCTAAACGAGATTTGAGAGGTGCCATTAAAGGTATAATCACTTTTATCCTCACAACTGCTTATTTTGTTCTGGTTTTCTGATTATTCCTAGCAAATATTTGTTCTGCCACAACTGAATAATAATAATAATTTATTATTTATACTTTGTCCATCTGGCTGGGTTTCCCCGGCCACCCAACAGACTAAGAACATAATAAAACATCAAACATTAAAAACTTCCCTTAAAAGGACTGCCTTCAGCTGTCTTCTAAAAATCAGCTAGTTGTTTATTGCTTTGACATCCGATGGGATGGCGTTCGACAGGGCAGGTGCCACTACCAAGAAGGCACTCTGTCCGGTCCCCTGTAACCTCACTTCTCACAGTGAGGGAACCACCATAAGGCCCTGAGCCCTGGACCTGAGTGTCCAGGCTGAACGGTGGGGATGGAGACGTTCCTTCAGGTATACTGGACCGAGGCCGTTTAGGGCTATAAAGTCAGCATGAACACTTTGAATAGTGCTTGGAAACGTACTGGGAGCCAACGTAGGTCGTTCAGGACCAGTGGTATATTGTCTCGGCAGCCACTCCCAGTCACCAGTGTAGCTACCGCATTCTGGATTTGTTGCAGTTTTCGGATCACCTTCAAAAGTAGTCCCACATAGAGCACATTGCAGTAGTACAAGCAGGAGATGACTAGAGCATTCTGGCAAGACAGTCTGCTGGCAGATAGGGTCTCAGCCTGCGTACCAGATGGAGCTGGTAGACAGCTGCCCTGGACGCAGAATTGACCTGTGCCTCCATGGACAGCTGTGAGTCCAAAATGAATCCCAGGCTGCACATCTGGTACTTCAGAGGCACAGTTAACCCATTCAGGACCAGGAGTCCTCCACACCTGCCTGCCTCCTGTCCCCCCAAAACAGTACTTCTGTCTTGTCAGGATTCAACCTCTATCTGTCAGCCACCATCCATCCTCCAACCGCCCTCTGACACTCACACAGGACCTTCACCGCCTTCAATGGTTTTTATTTAAAAGAGAGGTAGAGCTGGTTATTATCCACATACCCCACAAGTGAGAGCCCAGGGGCCTGAACACTCATCCCCCAACACCACTTTCTGGACACGGTCCAGGAAGAAGGAGCAAAACCACTGTATAACAGTGCCCCCAGCTCCCCTCTAGACGGTCCAGAAGGATGTCATGGTCGATGATATCAAAGGTCACAGAGATCCAGCAGAACTAGGAAACAGCTTTCACCTTTGTCCTTAGCCGGCCGGAGATAATCGAGCAGCACAACCAAGGCCGTTTCAGTCTCATGATGAGGCTTGAATCCCAAATGGAAGGGATCCAAATGGTCCGCATCCTCTAGACATTCCTGGAATTGTTCAGCAACCACCCTCTCAATCACCTTGCCCAAGAATGGAAGATTTGAGACTGGGTGGTAGTTAATGCAGTCTTGGTTCTGTCAGAGACGAATTGCATTAATATATTCTTTGGGTATGCCAGAACTCTGTTTCTCAATTTTTCTTCTGTTGAATTCCAGTTGTCCAAGCAATATGGCCCTGTCTTCAGCATCCAAATGGGACCCCGGAAAGCTGTGGTGTTGACAGGATATGAGACAGTAAAGGAGGCTCTGGTTAATCAGGCGGACGCATTTGCAGACAGGCCTACCTTTGCATTATTTCAAGAGCTTGCAGAAGGCTTTGGTGAGGCACCTCCCTTTCTACTGGAACTGGTAATGCCTGCAAACACACACTGGTCCCACCAGGTGAACACAATCTGTTCCCAAGAAATGGTTTGTAAGATGAGTGTTTGCGAAGCAAGTCATCAAAATCCTTTGTTTCCTGTGGGGGAAATCCTTGTGAATTTTTCTTTTCTTTTTTTCTCTTTTTTATAAATATTTTTTATTAGATTTTCCATTAAAAAAAAACATTTTTACAAGATTATACATCCATTTTTAACTTAAACCCTTTTTTTCCAGAACTTCCCTCAGCTTGTCTGATAATTTTCCGTTTGTTTTTTTATCCTCGTCTCACATTTCCCAATATTATATTGCACTCACATACTCTTAATCACATCATATTTTTTAAACAATATTTCTAACAGTAATTTCACAGAGCTTCTTGAAAGCCAACGAACGTTATTTGCTCATCACAGAAATTTTTAATATATTCTGTAAATTTCTTCCAGTCCTTGGAGAATCTCTGGTCACGTTGGTTCCTAATTCTCCCCGTCAATCTGTCCATTCTGCATATTCCATCAGTTTCATCCTCCATTCTTATTTCGTGGGCATCTCTTCCTGTTTCCATTTCTGTGCCAGCAAAATTCTGGCTGCTGTTACTGCATACAAAGCTAATTTCACATCTTTTTTACTAATTTCATTATCCAGTATTCCCAATAAGAAAACTTCTGGTTTTTTAACAAAAGTATATTTCAACATTTTCTTTAACTCATTATAGATCATCTCCCAGAAGCGTTTTACCTTCTTACATTCCCACCACATATGGTAAAATGTTCCTTCTGTCTCCTTACACTTCCAACATTTATTACACACTTTATACATTTTACCCAGTTTTACTGGTGTTATATACCATCTATATAACATCTTCATAACATTTTCCTTAATCATTGTATAAGCTGTAAACTTTAACCCATCCTTCCATAATTTAGTCCATTTCTCAAATTCAATATTATATCCGAAATCTCTAGCCCAACTAATCATTACAGATTTAACCTCTTCGTCCACAGTATTCCATTCCAACAATATTTTATACATTTTAGATAAAATTTTCACTTCATTGTTTAAGATTTCTTGTTGAAATCTAGATTCTTTTTCAGAATATCCCCTCTCTAAAAACTCTTGTTTAAACATTTCATTTAACTGAAAATAATGCAGCCAATCCTTAACATACTCTTTTACTTCTTCATATGGTTTCAATTTCCACTTATTTCCTTCCTTTTTTAATAGTTTCTCATATGTTATCCATCTCCCGCTCATGTTTATCTTTTTAATACTCATAACCTCTAATGGTGATAACCAATGTGGAATCTTTGGTTCTAATACATTTTTATACCTATTCCAAACTCCAATCAAAGATCCTCTAAAGATGTGGTTTTCAAACCCTTTATGTATTCTTTTTTTATCATACCATAAATACGCGTTCCAACCAAATCTATTATCATAGCCTTCTAAATCCAATAATTCAATCCTTGCCAATTTTTCAACCCACCTCAGTGCCTTTGACATTGACAGAGTATCTGCAGGCATTAGGCTGAGAATGTGTCACAAAAGGTGTCACCTGTGGATTTCTGAAGATCAAGCTAAAATGTTAAAAAGACTGGACCAGGTCAGCCTTTTTTGGTCTTGACTTTCAGTGGATAAGTGGTGCTCTGTTGAAGAAACAAAAATGGAGACCAGTTAAAGCAAACCTTTCCCATTCCCACATTCTTCCCAACAGTCATATTGTAGAGCTGGGGGAGAATGAGACAGAAGGATTGTGAAGAATAGTCACACAGCAAAGTAATGCCACACACCAAGGGGAAACTGACTGACCATTTTCTGCCCCAGACTATATAGAGACGAAAAATGAAGGAGGCATAATGGAATACAAAATAACAAGCAGAGTTCTGATGGGATCCCAGACATGTAAAAACCACCCTCCACTCTATCCTACACTTTGTAATGGAAAATATTGTTCAATGTGTTCTCAGGTCATGATCTGATGGCACAGCGGCCAGCTACTTTGTCAAAGCTCAGAAGTCTGAATGGGAGAATAGCTGGGATCCATTCTCAGCTCCATGGAAGAAATGCAGAACACAATTTATTGATATTTTTGTACAATGGCCATGCAGACATGAAACCTTTCCTCCCATCTCTTCAGGTGTGATTCTTTCCAATGGTGAAAACTGGAAAGTGATGCGGCGGTTTGTTGTAAGCACATTACGGGCCTACAGAATGGGAAAGAGGACCTTAGAGGACAGAATTGTTGAGGAATGCAGTGTCCTGATAAAGAAATTTGAATCTTACGAAGGTCGGTTGGTGTTTTCCTCTGGTGTATAGCTACACTACCATTGTTTAAAGGTGCCAAAACTATTGTGTTACATATTCCTAACTTCCAGAAGCTCAGATCCCAGGGTTCCCTGCAATTGGTCTGTTCCTGTAATGTGCAGATTGCACTGCAATAACTCCTGTGACTTCCAAGCATTTCTTAGCCCAGCTATGGCCACATCCAGCAGCACTTAGGATCAGTTTCTTTGATAAATGAGGTCTACTCATATCATAGATAAGCTGCCAGTAGGATTTAAGGCAACAAAGAACAGACTTAAAAACAATGCCCTTTCCATACTTTGAATTTCTGTGGGGATGTTCAGGGAGGCTTGTTTAATGATATCCCCCAACTTGCGTTAGCAGAGGAAACAGGAAGTTTTCTCCTGGCTGGTAGAAAGCATCCACTAGCATGTCCATTCTAGGAATGTTGTACTTCACTCCTATGTGTTTTACATCCCACATTTTTAAAAGAATATTTTTGTTTAACTGTCATATTTATGTATAGGAAACCCATTTGAGACCACCACAATTATGAATGCAGCTGTTGCCAATATAATAGTGGCCCTACTACTAGACAAGCGATTTGATTATGAAGATCCCACATACATAAGACTTCTGAAGTTGGTCAATGAAAGTGCCCTGCTTTTCGGAAGCTTCTCAGTCACGGTATTCTATTTTTTCCATTTAAAACAAACAGTTGATTGTAATAACAGTATTCACTGCAAAACACAGAATATTGATATCTTAAGAAACCTGGTGGTGATTCGAAATATTTAGAAAACTCACATGGCACAGTCATCCCATAACTGTAACAAAGTCTCTTTTGCACACACGCTTTCTTGCCTCACTGCCATCGGGACTCCAAGGACAAGGAAGAACAAGTGATAGTTGGTTCCATGATGGCTCAGAAGGGGCCTCCAAGGGCAGATCTCCCTCTCTGAAGGCAAACCTCAAGAGGAGAATTGCCATAGCCTCTGGGGTTGCACATAAATTATGCTCTGAGAGACCCAGCTGAGAGTACAATACTGAGTTTTTCTAATGTCTCTTTTTCTTTTTTCACATTTTTATCCTTTCAGCTGTATAACATGTTTCCTGCTCTTGGTTTTCTTTTGGGGGCTCGTAAGACTGTTATGCAAAACAGAGATGAAATGTTTGCCTTCATAAATGCCACCTTCATAAAACACCTCAGAGATCTGGATGAAAATGACCAGAGGAGCTTTATTGACTCATTTCTTATCCAACAGCAAGAGGTAATGGAGTCTTTTAAGTTGGCCCAGAATAAGCGTTGCCATTTTCAATTCATGTTTTGAGGGCGTATTCGCAAGTGAATGTATAAGTTGTAGTCAGGAAGTCTCACTTCAGAAGGGACCAACCTGGCATACTTCCTCCCCTTTCCCAATAGTCAGCCGTTGTTAATGTGTTACAGAAGTTGCCTCTGCAGGGTCAATGGTTGCATGCTCAACAGCATTTCTGGGGAAAAAAATCCCTGATCAAGAAAACATGTAATTATAGATCATTATGCAGTGATGAGAGGTAATCAGGTCATAAATATTGGTTGCCAGACTCCCTTTTGATACAAAGGACGATGGGATAATGCCTCATGTGCTCAGAAGAAGGCGTTCTTCACAGTGGAGGAGATAGGAAGCTTTGAGGGTGGGGAGGCATCTCAGAGCAAGGAAAAAACATTGGCCCATGCACTGACCAATCAGCCTTAAATTAGGGCTTCAGTTCTTTTAACCATTACTAAGACTGGAAATGAATATGAATTGGAGTTTCTGCTTATCAATTAATTAGCACCCAGAAAAGGAAAGAGGTGGTTGGGTGATGACAGAGTTCTAAATAACAGGCTGGAAATTATTTCTAAAATCTTAAACTAATTACTGATGAGTTTGAAAAGTTAAAGCAGATCTACAGGCCTGGAGTGCTGGTCGGGTGAAGTCAGGAACAGGCAAGCAGGGAGACAGGGCGGGTCATGAGCTCAGGCAGGAAAGCAGGACAGGGGCCAGGCAGGAACTAGCAACCAGCAATGTTGCTCCCGCAAGTTGGGACTGGGGCTGGCTGGCTTTTATCTGCCCCGAGGCATAGGGCGGCCCCGATCCTCTGGTGACTCGCCTCTCCTGGCCTGGAGGCGAGCACTCCTCCTGCAGGAACCCTATATCATCATGATGGCATAGTCTGGAAAACCTGGAATGTCTCACTACTTAGCGACTGGGGTGTTGTGCAATGATACTTTGGATCATCGGGTCCAGTCAGGTATTCATTATTATCTTTGCACATGAAATTTTCTCACTACATTCGTTTTAATCAGTTCATACTCTTTGCAACCCAGGAGGAGAAGAAGAAGAAGACGAATGCATATTTCCACAACAAAAACTTAAAAGCTGTTGTGGCCAACTTATTTGCTGCTGGCATGGAGACCACGTCTACCACACTGTGCTGGGGACTGTTACTAATGACGAAACATCCTGAAATTCAGAGTGAGTGCTTTTCATTGGGTTGGCTCCCATTATTCTGAGAAATCTTAATTCCAGTTATATGTAACTATTAGAGAAATGAAATATTTATAATTTGCACACACACACACACACACACACACACACAATTGTTCAGTCATAAGTTTTACATTTCAACCTGGACTCCCTCTTTCTGTGGTTCTTTACATTTCATTTCATATTCCTGCATACTCCAAATTATCTCAACATATTTGTCAGGGCTGCCCTAGGTCCCAGCTCACAAAGGACCAACGCTGCTTCGTTGTTAAGTATAAAAGTCTTTATTGAAGTTCAGTTTCACTTCCAGAGCCGCAGCGCGCAGCCCCACGTCTAAAGTGTCAGACCACTGATGCTCCGTCTGAGTCTCCTCCCCCCTGACACCAATTTAAGATCCTAGCCTTGCTCCACCTTCTCCGCTGCTCCTTCCTCCTCTGGGTCCGCCTGCCCGCCGGGGTTCCGCCCTTTCTAGCCTCTTCTCCCGCTGATTCCCCTGAGCCTTCTCCCTCCCTCCGGCGGGCTTTAGGAGCTGGTTCCCCATCCGGGTCTCCTGCTGTTCCGCGCGCCTGCACATTTGAACTTGGCGCGCGCCCAGCCAGCAGCTTTCCTCCTGACCGTTTCACTGCTGCTGCCACTGCTTCCCCCTTCGGGGGGGCTAGCTGCAACTGACCTCCCTTCCGTTCCCCCACTCTCCGATGGAGGCGTGGTCAGCCCTGACTCCCTCTCTGGAGGAGACGCTGGCCCTGACACATGTGACTCCTCCCCCCCACTATGCTCTGGTGGGGAAACTGGTCCCGATCCTCCACTGCTGCTTTGGGGTTCCCCTCTGGCTCCTTGTTTCTGGTGCGTCCCCCCTGGGACCCCCCTTGCCCTGACCATCGGTGCCCCCTTCTGGGAATCTTCTGATTCGCTGGAGAAGCTCATGGAATCTCTCGGGCCCCTGTCATACTCCCCTACGCTGCCCTCAGATTCTTCCCCTTCGCTCTCCCAATCCTCTCTCCCCAGTGCTCCTGCTCCTGATTCCCTGACATCCATCCCCCCCTCGAAGCCCCCCCTTCCCCCCTCCCCCTCTTCGGGTGTGGGTTCCGGGTGCTCCAGTCCTGTGGGTGTGAGTGCGGGATACCATTCTTCCCCCCTGGTGTGTAGCCGGTCCACTGGATCCGGCCCAACCGCAACGGGCTCGTCGACGTCGATTTCCTCTGCTTCCATCTCTCTGCTGATGTGCCCGAATCCAGGATCCTCCCCCAACACGTTCATGTCCTCCCCTCCCCCGGGTACCTCTGGTGAGACCGCTTGCAAAGGTCCCCGCAGCAGCTCCCTGTGCCACCCCACCTCCGGTTGAGTGTCCCACCAATAGGAGCGGTCTGTGGCAAACCCCGAGAGAGACCCCTCCGAGGAGCTAGTGTCCGGCGTCATCTCTTCAGCTGATGAAAAACCCTGGAACGTACTGGCTGACAGTGTGGGCGTGAAGAGCCAGTCGTCGAAAAACTCTGCCGGCATAGGTCTGTGTGGGAAGAGTGCATGGAACTCGTCTTTAAGATAGTGCTCCTCCACGGCATAGCACGGTACCCACCTGTTGGCACTGGCTGGGGTACCTTCCCTGGCGAGGAGGTATTCCACCCCCTCTTCCCCCCACCTCGAGTCCAAAATCTCCGTGACCTCGTTGAGTGGCGTCGCCCTCCGTGACCCCTCCCTCTTCGGAGATTCACTAAGTGTGTCTGGCGCGTTCCCTGTCGCCTGAAACCTGTGGGGTTCCCTGTAGGGTGTGAGCACTGACCTATGAAAGACTGGGTGCATTCTGGAGCCCTCCGGGAGTGTCAACCGGAAGGCCACTGGATTGATTTGTGCCGCGACCTGGTAAGGTCCCAGCTGCTTGTGCTTGAGCTTCCTCTTAGCTAGCGTCCTGGCCGGCACTGCCTGGGCTGCTAACCAGACCCAGTCCCCCACCTGGATGTCCTCCCCGACCCTCCTGTGCTTGTCTGCCTGCATTTTGTAGGCGTGTTTCGCCAGTTCCAATTGCCTTCGGAGTTGCTCGTGGACCTCCTGTAACTCTGCTGCTAAGTGCTCTGCTCCCCTTGGCTCCCCCTCCCCCTTCGTCTCTAACCCCGGGAAAGTTCTGGGATGCCGCCCATTATTGGCGAAGAACGGTGTCACTCCCGTAGACCCGTGCTTCGTGTTGTTGTAGGCAAACTCGGCCAGCGGTAGGTAGTCCACCCAGGTCGAGGGTTGTTGATTGGCGTAGCATCGCAGGTACTGCTGCATGATGGCGTTGACCCTCTCCGCTTGTCCGTTGGTCTGCGGGTGTCGTGCCGACGCTAAGTTGATCTTGACGTTCAGGATGCCCAGCAGCTTCTGCCAGAAGCTCGAGACGAATTGGCGACCCCGGTCGGACAGGATGGACCGCGGCAAGCCGTGAGCTTTGAACACGTGGTCTATGAACAGCTTGGCGGTCTGTTCCGCTGTGGCCACCTTCGCGCACGGAATAAAGTGCGCCATCTTGGTGAACATGTCTACGACCACGAGCACCGCTGTTTTGCCTCGCGAGCTGGGCAGATCTGTGACAAAGTCCAGGGCCACTCTCTCCCACGGTTCGAGCGGCGTCTGTAGGGGTTCTAGTAGACCCGCCGGCTTCCTGTGTACTGGCTTGGCCCTTTGGCAGGTGTCACACCTGGAGACGTAATCCGCGACTTCTCCCCTCACCTTGGGCCACCAAAAGTCTCTGGTTACTAATTCCGCCGTTTTGTCCTTGCCGAAGTGCCCAGCGCTGGGCGCGTCGTGTAGCTGCTGCAAGACTTTCGCGCGGAGGTCGTCTCCGGGCACGTAGAGAGCCCCTTTGCGGATGAGCAGTCCGTCTCGTATCTGGAACTCGTCGTCCTTCGCTGTGCCTTTTCGCACCTCCTCCATCTTGGATTGTGCGAACGAATCCGTCTGCAGCGCTCGACGCACCGCGTCCAGGTCCACGGCAGCTGAAGCGCACGCCCACGCTTTCGGTGCGAAAATGTGCTTGGCCGCCACCGGCGCCGCTTCCTCGAGATACTGCGGCTTCCTGGATAGTGCATCCGCCATGACGTTGTTGTCTCCCGGGATGTATTCTATCCGGAAATCGAAATCCGCAAAGAACTCCGCCCAGCGGATGTGTCTCTGGTTCAGGAACCGCGCCGTGCGCCAGTACTCCAGGTTCTTATGGTCCGTGCGGACTTGCACTGTGTGTCTGGCTCCAACGAGGAAGTGCCGCCACGCCTTGAAAGCTGCATGAATGGCCAGCAACTCCCTGTCCCAGATGGTGTAGTTCTGTTCCGCCTTGCTGAGTTTCCTGGAGTAGAATGCGCACGGCCTCCATTCCCCTTGCGGATCTTGCTGCAACAGGACGGCCCCCACCGCTCTGTCCGAGGCGTCCGTCTCAACCCTCATTGGTCTGCTGGGGTTTACATGTAGCAGCTGTTCTTCGGACGCGAAGAGACGCTTGAGTCTCCGAAAGGACTGCTCCGCCTGGTCCGTCCAGGTGAACTTCTTCTTCTTGGAGCTGAGGGTGTCCGTGATGGCCGCCGTCTCCTTCGCGAACCCTTTGATGAACTTGCGATAAAAGTTGGCGAAGCCGACGAACTTCTGGACCTCCTTCCGATTGCGCGGGCTCTTCCAGTCCAACACCGCGCGGACCTTGGCGCTGTCCATGGCGAGTCCCTTGTCGGACAGCTTGTAGCCCAGAAAATCCACCTCCGTCATGTCGAACTGGGACTTCTCTAATTTGGCGTAAAGTCTGTGCTCCCGTAGCCTCTGCAGGACCTCCTTGACGTCCCTCTCGTGAGCCTCCTGCGATTCCGAGAAGATCAGGATGTCGTCCAGGAAGCAGACGCACTTCTTGTAGAGGAGTCCCGCTAACACGTGATGCATGAAAGCTTGGAAGGTATGGGAGCCATTTTGCAGACCAAAAGGCATTACGCGATATTCATAGGTGCCTAAAGGTGTAAACATGGCTGTCTTCCACTCATCGCCCTCCCGCATGCGTATAAGGTTGTACGCCCCTCGTAGATCCAACTTGGTGAAGATCCGTCCCTTCCTCACCGTCGCGAGCAGGTCGTCGATCTTGGGCATGGGGAATGCTGCGGGCTTTGTTTTGGAATTTATGGTCCTATAATCAACTATGAGTCTCCGTTGGGGCGTGTCCTTCTTCTTCACGAAAAACACGGGACTGCCCCCCACTGCTTTAGATTCTTGGATGAACCCCCGCTTCAAGTTGTGATCTATGAACTCCCTGAGTTCTTGCAGTTCATCTTCAGACATGGAATACAGTTTCCCAGTCGGCAGCGTCGCTCCCGGCAGGAGGTCAATCTTGCAGTCGTAAGGCCTGTGGGGAGGCAGCTTATCCGCTTCCCTCTCGCAGAAGACCTCCAAAAACTCCTTGTACTTGTTGGGTACCGCTTGCACCATGCCTAGGTGTAGCTGCGGTTCATCCTCTTGCCCCTCCTCCTCCTGGCGGGTCTGGATGCAGTGTTCTGCGCAGTAGGAGGAGCAGAAGGTCAACTGCCGCTGGTACCATGCTAATGCCGGGCTGTGCCTATCCAGCCAACTCATACCCAACACTATGGGCGTGTCCGACAGGTGGGTGACGTTGAAGCTGATGACTTCGCGGTGGTTTCCAATTTGCATCACCATCGGTGGTGTTTGCTGTACCACCTCTCCTCCCAGTAGCTTCCTGCCATCGACCGTGACGACGTTTAGGGGCATCGTGGCTGGCATGAGTGCTATGCGATGTTGCTTGATAAAGTCCACTCCAATAAAGTCTGCGTTGCTCCCAGAGTCAATGGTTATTGGTACTTGCATGGTGTGCCCATTGGGCAACTGGAGCGATGCGGTGAGTTGCACCACTGGTTTGGGTGGGAGGGGGTCTGTGGGCTGTAAAATCTCTGGGGACTGCTTCACTGACTTGCCTGGTTGGGCCCCAGTGGCTCTGTTTCCAACCAGGCTTCTTCTTCCCCCTGCAGCTGTTTCGGCTGCTCACCTGTTCCCTTTACTGTTGCTGAGGCTGCAGTGTGCTTCTGGAGCCTCTGGGGACACTCTTTGGCCATGTGCTGTGCACTGTCGCAGATGTAACACTTCCTGGTCCCTCTAGGAGCCTTCCCCTTGACTGCTCCCGGTGTTTGGGCTCTGCTGGCAGTCTGAGCCCTGGCCCCACCAATCTCCATCGGCTCTTCTCCCCTTCCCAAAGGAGGCATGGACAGCGCCCGCCCCGCCTCTCTGGGAAAGAAAGGGGTTGTCCTGGCTGGGGTGCTTGCCTTACGTCCTTCCTCCCTGCTCCAAGGGCGTCCTTCCAGGCGCACACCAATTGCCAACGCTCTTTGGGCAACTTCTTGGGTACTTTGGGGTCGTTCCCCTCTTGCCAGCTCATCTTTCACCTCTCCACTTAGCCCCTCCCAGAACAGGTCTCTGACAGCAATAGAGTCCTTCTCCCAGCCCAGCACGTTCAGTAAGGCAAAAAAGCGCGAGTGATATTGCCTCACCGTCGCTTTCCCTTGCTGTAGTCCATGCATTTCCCTCCGAGCAATATCTACATCTACCGTAGATTTAAAGCAAGCGTCCATAGCTTTGATAAATGCATCGGAATCTTTGAGGGCGGGGTCTTTTTCGCGCCACAAATTCCGCAGCCACGCTTTTGCTTCCCCATGCAAATGAGTGATTATGAAGCCCACCTTCTCTTCCTCATCTCTAAAGTCTTTCCGAAGCAAATTGAGCGCGTAAACCACGTCAGCTCTGAAGTTAGGGTATTGCTGCAGGTTCCCATCAAAGTGGGCTACTAGGCTGCCCCCCCTCTTCCCGAGGCCAACTCCCTCCGGTTTGGGTCCTGGCAGCCCCTCTTTCCCCCAACGGTCCCACCTGGCCTGCAGATCCCGGCAGAGCGCTACTGCTTCTTCTTCTCTTTTCCTGGATGCTGCTACTTCTGCGTAAAGCGTCGTGACTGCTTCTTGCAGTTCTTTCACCTGGCTCTCTGTAGTCATCTTTGCCTATCTTCGTGAGCTCGCAAAACACCAAGTCTTGCCCCTCGCTGCACCAACTCACGCTGCGAGGTTTTTATTGGAGACGGAGCATACTGTCAGGGCTGCCCTAGGTCCCAGCTCACAAAGGACCAACGCTGCTTCGTTGTTAAGTATAAAAGTCTTTATTGAAGTTCAGTTTCACTTCCAGAGCCGCAGCGCGCAGCCCCACGTCTAAAGTGTCAGACCACTGATGCTCCGTCTGAGTCTCCTCCCCCCTGACACCAATTTAAGATCCTAGCCTTGCTCCACCTTCTCCGCTGCTCCTTCCTCCTCTGGGTCCGCCTGCCCGCCGGGGTTCCGCCCTTTCTAGCCTCTTCTCCCGCTGATTCCCCTGAGCCTTCTCCCTCCCTCCGGCGGGCTTTAGGAGCTGGTTCCCCATCCGGGTCTCCTGCTGTTCCGCGCGCCTGCACATTTGAACTTGGCGCGCGCGCCCAGCCAGCAGCTTTCCTCCTGACCGTTTCACTGCTGCTGCCACTGCTTCCCCCTTCGGGGGGGCTAGCTGCAACTGACCTCCCTTCCGTTCCCCCACTCTCCGATGGAGGCGTGGTCAGCCCTGACTCCCTCTCTGGAGGAGACGCTGGCCCTGACACATGTGACTCCTCCCCCCCACTATGCTCTGGTGGGGAAACTGGTCCCGATCCTCCACTGCTGCTTTGGGGTTCCCCTCTGGCTCCTTGTTTCTGGTGCGTCCCCCCTGGGACCCCCCTTGCCCTGACCATCGGCGCCCCCTTCTGGGAATCTTCTGATTCGCTGGAGAAGCTCATGGAATCTCTCGGGCCCCTGTCATACTCCCCTACGCTGCCCTCAGATTCTTCCCCTTCGCTCTCCCAATCCTCTCTCCCCAGTGCTCCTGCTCCTGATTCCCTGACAATATTCTTCTAGATATATATTCCCGTATATATCCAATAGATTTATTGAAACTGCGGGTTTTTACATTAATCCTGCCAATGTCTTAGTATATTTACAGTTTGTTTGTAAATACACAATAAACCATTTCCATTGCTTTCTAAATATAATAATAATCTTGTTCTCCCAGTAAGTTTTGCCATTTCTGCGTAGTCCATTAATTTCTGTATTCATTCTTCTCTTGTTGGGACCTCTTCTTCCTTCCATTTTTGGACAAATTACATTCTTGCAGCTGTGGTTGCATACATAAATGAATTTGTATAAATTTATATAAATGGCATACATAAATAAATTTCTAAATATTCTATACTAAATAAATTTCTAGGTAGTTCTGATCTCATAATTTCCAAAAGAAAAGCTTATGGTTTTTTAAACATCTTAAACATCTTTTTTAGTTCATCATATATCATTTCCCAGTAAACTTTAACCTTATTACAAAACCAACACATATGAAAAATAGTAGCTTCTTTCTCTTTACATTTCCAGCACATATTCAGTTTGGATTTATACATTTTAGCCAATTTACTAGGTGTCAGGTACCATCTATGTAACATTTTCATATAGTTGTCTCTTAAACTATAAAATTCTGTAAATTTTATATCCACGTTTGATAAACTTTCCCATGCCTCCATTTCTATATTATTACTAATATCTATTGCCCAGTGTATCATTGAAGATTTCACTTGTTCGCCCTTTGTCTCCCATTCCAATAAGATCTTATACATTTTAGATATCACTTTAACATTACAGTTTAACAGGTCTCTTTCTAGTTGTGATGTTTGTTCCCCAACTGCCCGCTTCATATCCCTTTTAAAGACTTCATTCAAATGATGATATTGTAACCATGTTGGTAACATCTCTGATAAATCTTTTAAAAAAGTTAATTTACCGGTAAATTCTCCAAAAGTGAAAGCCATAGTGGTGTTTTGGTCTCCGAAAAGGTTTTGATACTTATCCCATACTCTACACATTTTTTTCCTGATTATATGGTTTGTAAAACTTTTATGTACTTTCACATTTTCATACCTCAAGTAAGCATGCCAACCAAAAATATTATCATGACCTTCCCAATCTGAAATATTTGAATTATTCAATAATCATTCCCTCAAACAACATAGACAAGGTGCTTCGTAATAGAATCTCATATGCAGCAGGAAAAAACCTCCTTTCTCTTTCATCTGTCAATTTTTTATGTTTTATTCTTATTTTTCCTTGCCAGATATATTTAGAAATATATGTTTGCCATTTGTTGAAACAATTTGTCATGCTGATCACTGGTATTGATTGAAGCATTCTATCACCTTTTAAAATGTGGTTTTTTTGTAGGGGCGTTATTGGCGGTTGTTTTTATTTTGATTATGTATTTTGTGGTTTTATATTTTGATTTTATTCTGTGAACCTCTGGATATAGGGTGGTATATACATTCACTAAATAATAATAATAATAATAAGGATAAACAAAAAGAATATTGTCAGTAATACATTCATTTTAACCGTTGAAGTAATGAAAGTTTCATTCTCCTCCATATTTGCAAATTTATTTTAACATCCTCCCACGTTTTTAAATAATTATCCTTAAACAAATTTATATTCTTGCTCTTAACCACACACCCAAATATTTAATCTTCTTTTCACTCTTTAAGATGAATAAACTTTGTAATTTATTTTTACTCTCATCATTCATATTTTTTACCAGGAGTTTGGTTTTATCTTTATTAATTTCAAGACCTGCTATTTCTAAAAAAATAAATAAAAAATCTTTTCCAATGCCTTTGGGATTGACTCTATTGGTTCCTCGACAAATATCACCACATTATCTGCAAAAGCTTTTATATTATTATATTATATTATATTATATTATATTATATTATATTATATTATATTATATTATATTATATTATATTATTATATTATATATTATATTATATTCTCTTTCCCGCTTTTATTCCCGCTTTTTATTATTATTACATCTTATTCTTTGTGCCAAAACTCATAAAACTGTTATAAACAATGAAGGTGACAGTGGGAAACCATGTCTACTTCCTTTAGTTATTTTACAATTCTCAGTCAATACATTACTTACTGATGGATCAGTATATATTGCCTTAACTCCTTTTATAAAACTGTCTCCACAAACCATATATTCCAAAGCCTTAAACATATAAAGTCCCAGGAGACATTGTCAAATGCTTTCTCGGAGTCTAAATGCTTTCTCTTTTAATACAGTTTTCAACCTATTAGCTAATATGTCTCCAAACAGTTTATAATCATTATCCAACATCAAAATAGGCCGATAGCTCTTAACCAGCTTTGGATCTCTATTTTGTTTATGAATCAAAGTTATGTATACACTCTTCTGGGATTTGGGTAACTCTCCTGTATTCAAAGTTATAGTCATAATATCTTTTAAAGGTTGCATTCGGTAATCTTGTAATTTTTTAGTAATATATGCTTAAACTCCATCAGGTCCAGGTGCCTTCTGTAATTTTGCCTGTAAAATTACTTGCTGTAATTGCATTATTGTGACAGGTCTATTCAGAAATGAAATTTTAACTTTTGGTATCTTAAGCAGTCTGTTGTCTTCTAAATATTTACCCATTTCTTCTATTTTACCTCATTTGCCTTAATATGGTGCTGTATAAAAACTCACTGATTGATCTATTATTTTTTCCAGATTTTCCACAACTCTGCCTCCTACATTTATTCTATCAATGCAGTTTTTTCTTCTTTCTTCTTTGTTTGCCAAGCTAATAGTTTCCCTGTTTCTTGGAGGCATATAACTTCCAAGTTTAACTTCTTTACAACATGATCAATTTTATTCATTTAGTCTTATTATTTTGCTTATTTACATTCCCAGTTAGAATTTTCAAAGCCATCTTGTTCCCTATTTATTTGTCTTTCGCCTCTGCCTCTGTTGAATCTTCCTCTTCCTGTCCAGCTTCCCTTCCAAATGCTCTTTCTCCAGCTAACTCTTTCCCATATTTTCTCCAAAATTTGTCAGGGTCTGGAGGATCCCAAAATCTGTTTTTGACCTTTATATGTAAAAGATACCACTTCAGAATATTCCCAGCAGTGATATCTTCTTGGATTAGCTCTTCTTGGAAGCAACAGAGCACACCGTCTCCACCAAGGAGGAGACAAGCGACTCCCCTGAGAAGGAGGCTAGTTCACCAACACAGGAGCCAGATATATGAAGAAACGTGACTCAAAGAAGTAGGAGGCCCAGGGTTCGCTCTGATTGTTTAGAAATACACAATCGCTTTGAGGTCCTCTCCCCTAGCATGGAAGATGAAGAGCAGACTCCATTTGAGGATCTCTCCCTCATTACAGTCGATCAGGTATATGAAGACGCGCATCAAAGCCAGTCCTCAGGGAATGTGCAGGCGACCTTGGAGCGGACAGCTCACGGAAGAACCCCGACCAGACCTAAGAGGAGGCGTGTAGTGGTGATAGGGGATTCCCTACTGAGGGGAACAGAAGCAGTGATCTGTGGGCCTGACAAGCTGTCTCGGGAAGTGTGCTGTCTCCCCGGGGCTAAGATCCAAGATGTAACTGAACGACTGCAAGGAATCATAAAACCCGCTGACAAATACCCCTTCCTCTTGGTTCATGTGGGAACCAATGACACTGCAAGCAATAGCCTCCAGAAGATCAAAAGAGACTACGAGGCTCTGGGCAGGAAATTGAAGCAATTAAATGCACAAAGTGTCATCTCATCTGTCCTCCCAGTTGAACGACGTGGCCCAGGGAGAGAGGGGAAAATAGTGGAAGTGAACAGCTGGCTTCGCAAATGGTGTAAACAGGAACGGTTTGGATTCTTAGATCACGGACTGCAGTTTCTTGAAGATGGACTTCGGGCAAGCGATGGGCTGCACCTCACAACGATTGGGAGGAATGTTTTTGCTCATCAGGAGTGCTTTAAACTGACTAATGTGGGGGAGGGAGACAGTGCTCCTGAAGGTAGGAGTCTATCAATTGATGAAGATGATCATCCAAATGTCATAGACCAAATGGAGCAAACAGCATGCAGACCTAGTGGTGGGAGGAAAAAATCCTTAAATAAGAGACACGGGGGAATGATTAATGGACTTCAATGTCTGTACACTAATGCGCAAAGCATGGGAAATAAAGAAGATGAGCTTGAGCTCTTGGTACAGTAAACTAAATATGACATAATAGGCATCACTGAAACCTGGTGGGATAAGTCCCACGATTGGAATGTAATAATGGAGGGATACAATCTATTTCAGAGAAACAGACCAGACAAGAAAGGAGGAGGAGTGGCATTATATGTCAGGGATGTGTATACCTGTGAAGAGATCCAAGATTTAGAACCTCAAAGCCAAAGTGAGAGCATTTGGGTTAAAATTAAGGGAGAGAAGAATAACAGTGACCTCATTGTGGGAGTTTACTATAGATCCCCAAGCCAAACGGAGGACATAGATGATGCCTTCCTGGAACAGATGGCCAAGCATGCAAAAGGAAGGGAGATAGTAGTAATGGGGGACTTCAATTACCCGGATATTTGTTGGATGTCAAACTCAGCCAAGAGCATAAGGTCAAACAGATTCCTCACTGGCCTTGCAGACAACTTCATTGTCCAGAAAGTGGGAGAAGCAACAAGAGGAACAGCCATTTTAGATCTGGTCCTAACCAATGTTGATGACCTGGTTAGTGGGGTAGAAGTGGAAGGATCATTAGGCGCGAGTGATCATGCTCTTCTGAAGTTTACTATACAGCGGAAAGGAGCAGCCAAGCATACTAGGACTCAATTTCTTGACTTTAAGAAAGCCGACTTCATAAAATTTAGGGAAGTGCTGGGTGAGATCCCATGGACAGTAATACTAAAAGGAAAGGGAGTTCATGATGGCTGGGAGTTTGTTAAGAGGGAGATAGTAAAAGCACAACTTCAGGCAATACCAATGAGACGGAAACATGGAAGGTGCCTAAAGAAGCCAGGGTGGCTATCTAAAGAACTTTTAACTGAGTTAAGATTAAAAAACGATGTGTACAAAAAATGGAAAAGGGGGGAAACCACCAAAGAGGAATTCAAACAAATAGCCAGCACGTGTAGACACAAAGTCAGAAAAGCTAAAGCACAGAATGAACTCAGGCTTGCTAGAGAGGTTAAAAGCAACAAAAAAGGCTTTTATGGGTATGTTCGTAGCAAAAGGAAGAACAAAGAAACAGTGGGGTCACTCAGAGGAGAAGATGGTGAAATGCAAACAGGGGACACAGAAAGGGCTGAACTCCTCAATGCCTTCTTTGCCTCAGTCTTCTCCGATAAAGAAAACAATGCCCGACCTGAAGAATTTGGAGCAAATGATTCAGCAGAGGAAACACAGCCCAGAATAACTAAGGAGATAGTACAAGAATACTTGGCTAGTTTAGATGTATTCAAGTCTCCAGGGCCAGATGAACTGCATCCAAGAGTATTAAAAGAACTGGCAGATGTGATTTCAGAACCACTGGCAGTCATCTTTGAGAATTCCTGGAGAACAGGCGAAGTCCCGGCAGACTGGAGGAGGGCAAATGTTGTCCCTATTTTCAAAAAGGGGAAAAGAGAGGACCCAATACCTCTCTGACATCAATACCAGTCTGACATCAATACCAGGGAAGATTCTGGAGCAGATCATTAAGCAAACAGTCTGTGAGCACCTAGAAAGGAATGCTGTGATCACCAATAGTCAGCATGGATTTCTGAAAAATAAGTCATGTCAGACTAACCTGATCTCGTTTTTTGACAGAATTACAAGCCTGGTAGATGAAGGGAACGCAGTGGATGTAGCCTACCTTGATTTCAGCAAGGCATTTGACAAGGTGCCCCATGATATTCTTGTAAAGAAGCTGGTAAAATGCGGTCTTGACTATGCTGCCACTCAGTGGATTTGTAACTGGCTGACTGACCGAACCCAAAGGGTGCTCATCAATGGTTCCTCTTCATCCTGGAGAAGAGTGACTAGTGGGGTGCCACAGGGTTCTGTCTTAGGCCCGGTCTTATTCAACATCTTTATCAACGACTTGGATGATAGACTCAAGGGCATCCTGATCAAATTTGCAGATGACACCAAACTGGGAGGGGTGGCTAACACCCCAGAGGACAGGATCACACTTCAAAACGACCTTGACAGATTAGAGAACTGGGCCAAAACAAACAAGATGAATTTTAACAGGGAGAAATGTAAAGTATTGCACTTGGGCAAAAAAAAATGAGAGGCACAAATACAAGATGGGTGACACCTGGCTTGAGAGCAGTACATGTGAAAAGGATCTAGGAGTCTTGGTTGACCACAAGCATGACATGACCCAACAGTGTGACGCGGCAGCTTAAAAAGCCAATGCAATTCTGGGCTGCATCAATAGGAGTATAGCATCTAGATCAAGGGAAGTAATAGTGCCACTGTATTCTGCTCTGGTCAGACCTCACCTGGAGTACTGTGTCCAGTTCTGGGCACCACAGTTCAAGAAGGACACTGACAAACTGGAACATGTCCAGAGGAGGGCAACCAAAATGGTCAAAGGCCTGGAAACGATGCCTTATGAGGAACGGCTAAGGGAGCTGGGCATGTTTAGCCTGGAGAAGAGGAGGTTAAGGGGTGATATGATAGCCATGTTCAAATATATAAAAGGATGTCACATCTAGATTCTAGAGAGTAAATTTGTGAGCCTATGGAATTGTAGAACGAGTTTGTTCCAGTTTTATGCTTCAGAGATTAATTTTTAAGAGACCTAAGTCACAGAGATAATCTGAGCAGAAAAATAAATGTTTTTCTTTTCGTTGCCACCAGTAAAGGTCCAAGAAGAAATTGCAAAGGTTGTTGGATCTTCTCAGCCAAGAATTGAACACCGAGCAAAAATGCCTTATACAGATGCCGTGGTTCATGAGATCCAGAGATTTGCCAATATCATCCCAACCAACCTGCCACATGCCACGGCTACAGATGTTACCCTCAATGGCTACTTCATTCCAAAGGTGATCCTTATCATTGAACTGCTGCCCACTAGTTACAATACATTTTAAGGCTTTCCTGGGAGTAAGCCCCTTGGACTTCAGTGTGGCTGACATCTGTGCAGACTTGTATAGGATTGCACTGTAAGCTTTCAGTCTACCCTTCGGAAGGTACCCTTCGGAAGGTACCCTTCGGAAGCTTTCAGTCTACCCTTCGCCCATGCCCCACCAGCTCTGCGCTCTGCCACGTTTCTAAGACTCACAAGCTCCTGGCTTGCTTAGCCTACCTGTGTGTGCAATGCGAGCCTTTCATAAAACACCGCTGTTCTGCAAGGGTATTTGGGTTGAGTAGCCTAGTGGTGGAATTGGTCCATGCTTTGTCACAAACCTGAAGTGTTCCCCTTTACCTGCCATACTGCCGAATCCCGTGAAACTAGCATTGGAGCATCTCTTACTTAAAACCTGGCCCTGAGTTCTTATGACACTTGAGGCATAGAGATCAATCAACAAATCTGGTTGCATGTATTCCCATGTTAACATATACTTATGAGGCATGGTTGAGGAAGTTGGGTATGTTAGCATCTGTGGCTGCAATGTATTCTGATTCTGAACTGTATTTGTTGATGTCAGGCAATGGCTTTGTTTTCTCTGGGTTCTTTAAAAAGTCTGTAATAATAGATCTGGCAACTGGGTTTGCTTCTGGCATCTCCATGCTGTCAATTAGTTCTGTGACTTTCTGCTTCTGGCTTAGAACAGGGACGTCCAACTCCCACGAGACTGAGATCTACTCATGGGGGGGGGGACTGGAAGCCAAAGTTGTTCAGGTACTTTTAGAGAGGAAAGTTCCATTTTGGGGGTTAAGGCCAAGCTTGTTGAGCCTTTTTTATGGAGAAAATCTCCGTTATTAAGGGGGAAATGTCAGACTAGAGTAAAGGGGAGAGGGGATTAGTCATTCACCAAAAGATCGCTATGGAAACAATTTGCCTCACAGCGAAAATTCCGTCTTCTGTTCCAGCGATCAGCTGAATATGGTGGGCGGGGAGAGGGAAAGGGACAGCTGCTCTGAGGCAAAAACAAAGGAAAAGGAGCGAACGATCGACCAGAACCTCCCGGGTATCGATCAGTCGATCCCGATCAACCTGTTGGTTATCCCTGGAATAAAACAACCATCTTCCATCTTCTCTCTGTATCTGAATGAACTTTCTCTGAGAGTCTGGATTAGCTTAAGGCTTCCCTCATCAATGGAATTCTGACTGGTCATATGTAAAATGAAAATGGTGGAAATGTGTCAAATTCAAAATCAAAACTTCAATCTCCACAAGAGGAAAAACTCAAAACCTTCTCGGTCTAGCTTCTGCTCTGAGAGGGAAGAGGGAGCTAATCCCTTTCACATTGGAGTCAGTGGAAGTCACCATGGTCTCACCAGGAAATTGAAAAAATATTTGGTTTGAATCTCTCTTGTCTCTTAAGAAAATCCAGCCACACCCACTATAATACTTTGAATTTTGTTTTCACTGGGCCCCATAACCTTTGTAGGAATGGATTTAGGCACTATAAGAGGATGTACAGTTTAGTTATTGTCCTTCCTTGTTCACATTGTTGCATGTCATATGCTCTAATGTATACAAAGATATACCCTAATGCCACCATGTTCAACAGTTTCAAGATGGAAATGAATAATAATAATAATAATAATTTTTTATTTATACCCCGCGCCCCCCAGCCAAGGCCGGGCTCATAATAAAAACTATGCTAAAAAGAAAAATATGTGTGAGTGTTTCAATGGGAGAAAGTAAAGGAAATACTGGGCCCTTTCAAACTAAATGCTGTCGTACCTAATTGAAGTTGAATAATTTCATCTGCAAATGATTTCACAATGCTGCTCTCTACTCCCAGTGTAACAAACAAACTAAGTTTACAGGTAATCCTGGGTGATGAGTTCACCGACTTCTAGAGCATTTGAATCTGTTCTGGAAATAATTAGTTTCTGCAAATAAGCACCACTCACTTGAATAAACATTAAACTGAAAGGCAAATAATCCATTGTACAGCTCTGAATAGTTGTGGAGAAGAAGAAAAATCAGAGGGATTGTTTAATGATTTGCTAGAAACATTATGTTGTTGTTTTTTATAATAATATTTTATTAAGTTTAACAGTAAGAAGATACAACCAAACGTAGAACAGTAAAAACACAGGAAAAATATAAGACACAACAATACAAGCTTTCACAATACATAAAATACAAACATTTAACCTAACAAGGAGAAGAAAAAAAATCAGTCAACACACAAAAAATAGAATAGGAAAAAACACAAATCACTCTTTTCTAATTGTTCATCTTTTGTTGACTTATTTTCCTGACTTCCTCACGCCTCCCTTTTTTATATCCCTTTTTAACACTTAGTTCAGCAAATTCGTATCCTACTACTTTGTCCTTATATATTTTACCTCCCAAATTTATAATTTCAAATTTTTATCTCTTGTTACTAGAACCCCTTCATTTTATTTCAATGTCATCAGCATTCATACATTTTACAGTACTTCTGTAAATAAGTTTTAAATTTCCTCCAATCTTCTTCCACCAACTCTTCTCCCTGATCTCGGATTCTGCCAGTCATCTCAGCCATTTCCGTATAATCAATTACTTGCATCTGCCATTCTTCCAAGGTGGGTAATTCTTGTGTCTTCCAATGCTTTGCGATGAGTATTCTTGCTGCTGCTGTAGCATACATAAAGAAAGTTCTATCCTTCTTTGGCACCAATTGGCCAACTATGCCCAAGAGAAAGGCCTCTGGTTTCTTCACAAAAGTGTATTTAAGTACCTTTTTTATTTCATTATAAATCGTCTCCCAGAAAGCCTTAATCCTCGGGCACGTCCACCAAAGGTGAAAGAATGTACCTTCAATTTCTTTACATTTCCAACATTTATTATTGGGCAAGTGGTATATTTTTGCAAGCTTGACTGGGGTCATGTACCACCTATACATCATTTTCATAATATTCTCTCTTAGGGCATTACATGCCGTAAATTTAATCCCAGTGGTCCACAACTGCTCCCAGTCAGCAAACATGATATTGTGTCCTATATCTTGTGCCCATTTAATCATAGCAGATTTTACCACTTCTTCCTCAGTACTCCATTTCAACAGCAAATTATACATTCTTGATAATATCTTAGCATTGGGTTCTAACAATTCTGTTTCCAACCTTGATTTTTCCACCTGAAAACCATTTTTTTATCTTGATTATAAACCTCTCTTATTTGAAAATAATGTAACCAGTCTCGCACCTTCCCTTTGAGCTTCTCATAACTCTGCAATTTCAGCTTGTCACCTTCCTGTTCCAAAATTTCTTCAAAGTTCTGTAGTATTTGGAGGTTAATCCATCAGGCCCTGGGGATTTTCCCAGTTGCATAGTCTGTATGGCACCTTCAACCTCTTGTTCTGATATTTTAGAGTTCAACAATAATTTATTTTCTTGAGAAATTTTTTGTAATCCATTGGTTTTCAGAAATTGATCAATTTTAGTCTCTGTCTGGGGCCCTTGTGTATAAAGTTGTTTGAAATATCTCTGGAAGCAGTTTCTAATCTCCTGTGGGTTTTGTATGTTCTTTCCATTCACCTCAAGGTTAGTCACAGTATTTAACTTATGTCTTTTCTTCAATTGCCATGCTAGCAATTTCCCACATTTGTTAGCAGATTCAAAAGTCTTCTGTCTCATCTGTTTAATTTTCCATTCTATCTCCTGATTTGTCATTTTCATATATTGTGCTTGGTAAAATTTGATCTCTCTCAAGATTTCCTGCGACTTTGGTTTAACTCTAAGCTTCTTCTCTCCTTCTTTTATTTTTTCCAAGATCTTTCCCTTTTTCTCTTCTTGAATTCTCTTTTTTATTGCATTCTGCTGAATCAAGAATCCTCTCATAACGGCTTTACTTGCATCCCAGATTACCCTTTTTTCCACTGATGTCTTCAAATTTATCTCAAAATAGTCTTTCACCATTTTTTGGGCCTTCCTAATAATTTCTGGATCTCTAAACAAGGTGTCATTCATCCTCCATCTGAAGGAGCCAGTCAGTGTTAGTTTCATTTCCAGTTTCACAGGGTTATGGTCAGAGCAAGTTTTGGGGCAGATTTCCACCTTTCGAATCTTTGGAGCCATTCCTCTGGTTATCCAGATTTGGTCAATTCTTGTCCAGGTCTTTTTGGCTTCAGAAAAGAAAGTCCCTTCTTTACTTAGGGGGTTCTTAGTTCTCCAAGTATCAATTAAATCCATATTGTCTGCCATTTCAAAAAAAAGATTTCGGTAGTCTTCCATCTTTTGTTATTATTTGTCTGTCTGACTTGTCCATGTTTGTCGATACCACTCCATTCATATCTCCAAGCATAATGATGTTATAATCCATAAAGTCCAACGACGTCTCTTGCAGTTTCTTAAAGAATTCTGATTTCCCCTCATTTGGTGCATAAACACCTACTATCAAGAATTTCTCTCCTTGGGCCTGTATTTCAATTGCCACAAATCTTCCTTGTTCATCTTTAAAGACAAATTTTGGGGATAAACTTTCTTTCGCATAGATCACCACTCCTCTCTTCTTAACTTTGTCTGATGAAATGAATTCTTGACCCAATCTTTTGTTTATCAATACTTTCCTATGTGTTCTAATCACGTGGGTTTCTTGCAGGCAAATCAAGTCCAAATTTTCTTTTTTCAACAAATGAAAAATTCTTTTCCTCTTGTCAGGGGAGTTCAGACCCCGGATGTTCCAACTTAGTGCTTGCAGAGACATTGTGTTGTTATTCTGTAGTCCCTCCAACTGCTCCCGTCAGTTGTTCTTGATCAGTGGGTGGTATTGCTTTCTCTGTTTTTTCCAAGCCTGATGGTGGGTTCCCTATGTCCAGGACTCCTGGTCTTAATGTCTTCGGCTCTTTTTCCGCCTCTTTCTGTAGGTCTTCCTCGTGGTAGTTCAAAAATCTCACTTTGTCTTCCTCTGATCTTATCTTCACTTTTCCCCCTTTATAATTGAAGGACAGACCCTGGAGGAACTCCCACCTGAAAATAATGCTGTTTCTTCTTAACAGTTGGACTAAGTCACCGTAGTTAGCTCTCAAATCCAATAGGTGCTTTGGTATATCTTTGAAGATTTCGATTCTCAAATCTTCTATCTCCAATGGATTCATGTAATGGATGCTCAATATTTTGTCTCTCTCTTCTTTAGATCTAAGTGAAATCAAGCAGTCTCTCACTTTGTTCTTTCTTCCCCCTTTGCCAATTCTGAAGGCACTCACTATCTTGAAATCTTTATCTGACTCAAGGCCCCAAAATTCCTCAAACTCCTGTGTAAGAAAATCACACAAATTGCCTCCTTCCACGTCCGGTACTGCCCTGATTCTTAAATTGTTCTGTTTGTCTCTAAGTTCAATTAGAGATAGTTGGGCCTTGTGATCCTCCAATTGCTTATTAATTGGAGATATCTTTCCCTCTATCTCCGTCACCTTCTCTTTCGCTTCTTCAGCAATTTTCCTTGTCTCTTTAGATTCCTGGAGCAGCCGGTCAATAGCCTGTGTATTGGAGCTGATGGTTGTAGTGTTTAAATCAATTTTAGCTGACAATTTTTCCAAAGCTCCAAATATTTTGTCAAGTGATGCATTTAATGTCTCATCAGGGCCTACTCCCTTTGTTCCTGTCTGCCCAGTATCCTCTTTTTCTGGGAGAGATGGAACTACTATCGATGGTCTTCGTTGCTGCTGCCTAGTTTTTATCCTTGTAGATTTTTCCTGGGGTTTATCCTGATCCATAACTTTATCATAAAGTCCCAAGGTCGTTCTCACAACTTAACTTGTTTTGTTATGAGAAAATCTCCAAGCCAGCTGCAGTGGAAATTCCCCAGTTGTATCCCAATCCTCCTCTAGGGGAGCACAATGGCAACAATGTTCTTTTCAAAGCAACTTTTGTCTAAAGGCAGCAGTATCTCTTTTTAACTTTCCAATTTTCCCATAGAATGGCAACAGTTGCAAAGGGGGTCCTTCAATTCAGTTCAAATGCAGGTTAAACACATCAAATGCAGGTTAAACACACATAAACGGTGCAATACTTTCCACTTTCCTGGCAGACCAATATCAGGGATTAAGTGGTGGTCTCTTCTTTCCTTCCACTTTTCCCTTCAAAAAGTACTTTCTTCTCCCCCCCCCCACTCTGAAGGGGGGTTCTTAGATCTGGCATTAAAATTAAGTCTTTTTAATTTACCTTTCACGGTTCTTAGTTCCAATAGTCTTTGCTTTAATACTGTCTACAAAACCGGAAGACGGACTTCCTTTTTACGTCTACCCCACTTCAGAGCCAAATTCAAGTTCTTTATTCCGATCAAAGGAACAAATCCTTTGATCTTTCCAACTTTAGAAAATCTTACTCACGGGTTGTAGTTTAAAAGCCGAATTTCAAGGAAGAAAGGACAGCGCTCTCCGGCAACAGCTGCAGCGGCTTCACTCCACAGAAGTAGCGATCGACTCTCAGTGCCGCACCACCCCCGTTCCCCTCCGGAGCCCCTCACGGGGTCCCTTTGCCACTTGGGGGGGGGGCGCTTTTGGCACCCACCAAGTCCCACGGCCGCAGGCTTCCCCCGCCTGCGGTTTTTTGAAGGGTCTCCACTGGGCTGTAGCGGATAGACCCGATTTCTGCGGAGCTTCTCCCTCGTAGTTAGAAGGAGACCGCCATTGCCGTTGGCGCCGCCTCCGGAAGCCTGCTAGAAACATTATGTAACATAATATATGGGCTGTTCATTGCAGTTGGTAGACACTGTTGTTGACCAAAGTGCACTGTAGCGTTGTTGTTTTTGAAGAAGTCTTTTAGACAGTGCTAGCCTTTGGGTTGCCAGGTTTTTATATGGACGTTTTTGCTTTTTTTTCCTGTTTGGCTCCGGAGGCCTCCAAGTCTTGTAGCTCTGCTCAGGGGCGGAGCAAGGGGGTGCAGTGAGGGCGGGCCACACCGGGTGACATCCTGAGGGAGGGTGACACTCTGCATGCGTATCCCCACCTGCGACTCCCAAGCCTACACCTGTCAGGGCCGCTGGCAAAGTGGCAAAACTCTCCCCTTCCCCCGGCTCACTGTAGGCTTGGGAGTCATGGGCAGGTTGCCCTGTCATCCAGGACAGGCCTTGCTCCACAGATCGCCTGCTTGCCCGCTTGGTGCTTCGCTTCCTTCCTACTCAGCCTGCTA
This sequence comes from Podarcis raffonei, assembly GCF_027172205.1. Classification (NCBI taxonomy): domain Eukaryota; kingdom Metazoa; phylum Chordata; class Lepidosauria; order Squamata; family Lacertidae; genus Podarcis; species Podarcis raffonei. The sequence goes on from NC_070604.1 coordinate 5,273,595, forward strand.
GTGGAGGCAAAGGGGCGGGCCAGGGAGGGGCGTCCCCCTCCCATCCCCCCGCCAGCTGGTGGGCAGCCTCCTTCCCTCGCCCCTTCCTGGCTCTTCTGCACACAGAGCAAAAACCACCCCCTCGCTCCTGTAAAACAGGCTCTCTCTAATATTCCAGAGAAACCAAAAAGAAAAGTCACTGTTTTGAGTTCGTCTCTTTTATGGATACAATGAATAGTTTTGGCTACAACCATTGGGGATTGCACCAGCAGGGTAGAAAAACGCCTTTGCAATGCTTTGTTCTGATGCGTGGCCTCGCCTTTAATGAAATGCCCCCCTCCCAGCCATGGTACGTTTGCGTTGACCTATAGTAGTGGTTTTCTGAAATAAAACCAAAGGGCAATTCGCTGCTTGACTGCAATTTTGCAAATACAACTAAGGTCGTTGCTCTTTTGTAGTTCTCCCATTGCCAGGTAGATTTGATATCTGCGGGCCTCAATTTTGTTCTGTTCCTACGTTATGACTCTTCCACTGCTGCTCCTGCAGAGTAGGTGACTTTATTCATGGAGATCCTGCCACGGTTTTTCTCTTCTTTTCTTAGAATAAGGCAGCAGCCAGCGGATTGGCTTTGTACTGAACCTTTTGTGAATATCTATTATAGTTGGTGAACAGGCAAGGCTAGGTGCAGTGTCGGAGCTGACTGAGCCCCCTGGCCATGTGGAGTCCACCTGTACAGTGGGTAGGGAGCTACTGCCGATCCAACCCATGTAAACAGTACGCTGCATAACTGCACAACAATCAGCAGGCGAGAGGCGCTCATTAAAAGCCATTCCTCAGCTGCTCAATGGTGTTTCTGCAGGGGAATTCCAGATGAACGACCCTCCCACCAGCCGCTCCCTGCCTTAGCCCAGCCTCTGGCCAAGTGAGCATGCAAGGCTGGAACCTTTCCTCTAACTTGAGCGAGCCCAACCCCCTGCAATGTAGGAATCTCCACTAAAGCACCCAGGACAGATGGCCACCCAACCTCTCCTTAAAAACCTCCAAGGAAGGAGAGTACGGACCCTTCCGAGGGAGACTGTTCCACTGAGGAACACATTTTTAAAAAGCACATTTAAAAAAGGATTTTGAACCTCTTGAAATGCAGGGCGTTGGGCCAGGAGCAGAGCAAGGGGGTTGCGGAAATTTCTTTTGTCACCCTCCCCGCCCATGAATCCCAAGCTGACAGCGAGCGGCCCCAGCAAAGTGGTGAAGCTCCCCCCCCCTTCCCTGGCTTGCTGTAGGCTTGGGAGTCATGGGGGGGTGACAAAAAAATTTCCACACCAGGTACCACCTGAGCTTGCTACTCCTCTGGCTCTGCTGAGCTATCAGTGGGATGCTCCCAGTCCAAGCATGGTCGAGGCCACGGGGGGGGGGCTGGGGCTCTGTGCAGCCTCCTTGGTTGTCATGTTGGGAAACCCTGGTTACCCCCCCTAATCATGGTGGTGGCGACGGCAGCCATGGTGGCAGTGCGGGCACCAGGCAGGCAGCGCCATTGGTGCTTGTGGTCATCAGAGGCTCCCTGCTGCTGTGGCGCTTGCCATCTTGTCTCTCCAGAAGTCCATACTGGTGCACTTTCAGAAATCCATCCCTGAATGCAGTTCCATGATCACTACAAAGAATTTCACAATGCTGCCCTTTACTCCCCTTATAACAGATTAATATTACACATAATCTGGGTGACAGGTCTGCATCCAGGTTCAAGAGAGTTTAATAATGGTTTAATTTTTTCCCCAATTCTTTTTATTAATTTTCATTTAAGTAACCAAAAGTAAACAAATCAATAATACCAAAATATCAATAAACAACAAAAAAGTAACATGAATTTCCATTACAATTCTTCATCATCTTGTTTATATCTCTCCTCTATGTACCTATTGACCTCCTTCCCTCCCGACTGGAATAAAAATAACATTTTCGGGGAGTATATTCATTTTTATTGCCGCCATTCTTCCCGACCACGAAAGTTTTACTCTGTTCCACGTGTCTAAGTCTTTCTTTATCTCTTTCCACGTTGTAAAATAATTATCGCCAATTAAATTTATGTTTATCGTGGTTAACCAAATTCCCAAATATTTTATTTTATTACCACCTTGATTCCATTCTATATCTCTAATTTTTCTCTTGCATCTTTTTCCAAGTTTTTAGTCATCATTTTTGGCTTTAGTTTATTTAAAACCAGAGAGTTTACCGTACTCCTCTAATATTTCCAAGGCCTTATTGACACTTTTTTTGCGGCTCTTCTAAGGATAACACCAAATCATTTGCGTACGCTTTCAGTTTGTATTCTTTAGTTCCTACTTTAATCCCTCGTATCTCTGGTTTAATAATGGTTAATAATGGTTTAATGATTAGCTTGAGACAGTACCTAGCATAATATATATGCTGCTCACTGCAGTTGCAAGACATTGTCCTCGACCAAACTGCATTGTAGTTTTCATTATAACACTGCAAAAAAAATTGCTTGCTGAAACGAAATGGATTGGATGGAGCCGATTCCAGCGTTGTTCCTCTTTATCCTTATGGTTTCCTTTGTTTTGAAACTGGGCACTTTCGGGGAAAAGAGCTCCCAAAACTTTCCGCCAGGTCCAAGGCCTTTACCTCTCATTGGGAATCTCCACATCATAGATCGCAAGAGGCCTCACAGAACCATGTTAAAGGTAAAGATTCCAGTTTTTCCCATGGCAAGGCTGAAGGATACTGGGGCAGCCAAGTCAGATGAGCGGGGTAGAAAATTATTATTATTATTCTTAATATCAATAATACATTACATTTTGTTCTTTTAGAGCCTATAAATCTCATCTCCCCTTTGTGTGCTACAGAACCGCCTCTTAACATTCCCAGTCATAGGACCTAGCTGCAATTTATAACTGGTAATTTGAACAAGGTGTTCGGTGTCGAATCCCATTTGACTCTGCCTCCATTTTCAAGGATGAAAAAGTGCTGGTGCAAACCTTGCCTAGCCCAGCCTCCTCCTTCAGCCTATCTTTCTAAATAGATTTGAGAGGTGCCATTGAAGGTATAATCACTTACAACTGCCTATTTTGTTCTGGTTTTCTGATTATTCATAGCAAATATTTGTGCTGCCACAGCTGAATAATAATAATTTATTATTTATACTTTGCCCATCTGTCAGGGTTTCCATGGCCACCCAACAGACTGAGAATATGATAAAACATTAAAAACTTCCCTTAAAAGGACTGCCTTCAGGTGTCTTCTAAAAATCAGATAGTTGTTTATTGCCTTGACATCTGATGGGATGGCGTTCCATAGGGCACTCTGTCTGGTCCCCTGTAACCTCACTTCTCGCAGTGAGGGAACCACCATAAGGCCCTGAGCCCTGGACCTGAGTGTCCAGGCTGAACGATGGGGATGGAGACGCTCCTTCAGGATACTGGACCGAGGCCGTTTAGGGCTATAAAGTCAGCATCAACACTTTGAATAGTGCTTGGAAACGTACTGGGAGCCAATGTAGGTCTTTCAGGACCAGTGGTATATTGCCTCGGCAGCCACTCCCAGTCACCAGTGTAGCTACCGCATTCTGGATTTGTTGCAGTTTCCGGGTCGCCTTCAAAAGTAGTCCCACATAGAGCACATTGCAGTAGTACAAGCAGGAGATGACTAGAGCATTCTGGCAAGACAGTCTGCTGGCAGATAGGGTCTCAGCCTGCGTACCAGATGGAGCTGGTAGACAGCTGCCCTGGACACAGAATTGACCTGCGCCTCCATGAACAACTGTGAGTCCAAAATGAATCCCAGGCTACACATCTGGTCCTTCAGAGGCACAGTTACCCCATTCAGGACCAGGAGTCCTCCACACCTGCCTGCCTCCTGTCCCCCAAAAACAGTACTTCTGTCTTGTCAGGATTCAACCTCCATCTGGCAGCCACCATCCATCCTCCAACCGCCCCCCGACACTCACACAGGACCTTCACCGCCTTCAATGGTTTTTATTTAAAAGAGAGGTAGAGCTGGTTATTATCCGCATACCCCACAAGTGAGAGCCCAGGGGCCTGAACACTCATCCCCCAACATCAGCAGAACTAGGAAACAGCTTTCACCTTTGTCCTTAGCCGGCTGGAGATAATCGAGCAGCACAACCAAGGCCGTTTCAGTCTCATGATGAGGCTTGAATCCCAAATGGAAGGGATCCAAATGGTCTGCATCCTGTAGGCGTTCCTGGAATTGTTCAGCAACCACCCTCTCAATCACCTTGCCCAAGAATGGAAGATTTGAGACTGGGTGGTAGCTAATGCAGTCTTGGTTCTGTCAGAGACGAATTGCATTAATATATTCTTTGGGTATGCCAGAACTCTGTTTCTCAATTTTTCTTCTGTTGAATTCCAGTTGTCCAAGCAATATGGCCCTGTCTTCAGCATCCAAATGGGACCCCGGAAAGCTGTGGTGTTGACAGGATATGAGACAGTAAAGGAGGCTCTGGTTAATCAGGCGGACGCATTTGCAGACAGGCCTACCTTTGCATTATTTCAAGAGCTTGCAGAAGGCTTTGGTGAGGCACCTCCCTTTCTATTGGAAATGGTAATGCCTGCAAACACACACTGGTCCCACCAGGTGAACACAATCTGTTCCCAAGAAATGGTTTGTAAGATGAGTGTTTGCGAAGCAAGTCATCGAAATCCATTGTTTCTTGTGGGGGAAATCCTTGTGAATTTTTCAACCCACCTCAGTCCCTTTGACATTGACAGAGTATCTGCAGGCATTAGGCTGAGCATGCGTCACAAAATATGTCAAATGTGGATTTCTGGAGATCAAGCTAAAATGTTAAAAAGAGTGGACCAGATGAGCCTTTTTTGGTCTTGACTTTCAGTGGCTCAGTGGGGCTCTGTTGAAGAAACAAAAATGGAGACCAGTTAAAGCAAACCTTTCCCATTCCCACATTCTTCCCAACAGTCATATTGTAGAGCTGGGGGGGAATGGGACAGGAGGATTGTGAATAATAGTCACACAGCAAAGTAATGCCACACACCAAGGGGAAACTGACTGACCATTTTCTGCCCCAGCCTATATAGAGACGAAAAATGAAGGAGGCATAATGGAATACAAAATAACAAGCCGAGTTCTGCTGGGACGCCTGACATGTAAAAACCACCCTCCACTCTATCCTACACTTTGTAATGGAAAATATTGATCAATGGGTTCTCAGGTCATGATCTGATGGCACAGCGGCCAGCTACTTTGTCAAAGTTCAGAAGTCTGAATGGGAGAATAGCTGGGATCCATTCTCAGTTCCATGGAAGAAATGCAGAACACAATTTATTGATATTTTTGTGCAATGGCCATGCAGACATGAAACCTTTCCTCCCATCTCTTCAGGTGTGATTCTTTCTAATGGTGAGAACTGGAAAGTGATGCGGCGGTTTGTTGTAAGCACATTACGGGCCTACGGAATGGGAAAGAGGACCATAGAGGACAGAATTGTTGAGGAATGCAGTGTCCTGATAAATAAATTTGAATCTTACGAAGGTGGGTTGGTGTTTTCCTCTGGTGTATAGCTACACTACCATTGTTTAAAGGTGCCAAAACTATTGTGTTACATATTCCTAATTTCCAGAAGCACAGATCCCAGGGTTCCCTGCAATTGGTCTGTTCCTGTAATGTGCAGATTGCACTGCAATAACTCCTGTGACTTCCAAGCAGGTATTAGCCCAGCTATGGCCACATCCAGCAGCACTTAGGGTCAGTTTCTTTGATAAATGAGGTCTACTCATAGGTAAGCTGCCAGTAGGATTTAAGGCAACAAAGAACAGACTTAAAAACAATGCCTTTTCCATACTTTGAATTTCTGTGGGGATGTTCAGGGAGGCAGGAGAGGATATATTGTTTAATGATATCCCCCAACTTGCGTTAGCAGAGGAAACAGGAAGTTTTCTCCTGGCTGGTAGAAAGCATCCACTAGCATGTCCATTCTAGGAATGTTGTACTTCACTCCTATGTGTTTTACATCCCACATTTTTAAAAGAATATTTTTGTTTAACTGTCATATTTATGTATAGGAAACCCATTTGAGACCACCACAATTATGAATGCAGCTGTTGCCAATATAATAGTGGCCCTACTACTAGACAAGCGATTTGATTATGAAGATCCCACATACATAAGACTTCTGAAGTTGGTCAATGAAAGTGCCCTGCTTTTCGGAAGCTTCTCAGTCATGGTAATCTATTTTTTCCATTTAAAACAAACAGTTGATTGTAATAACAGTATTCACTAGAAAACACAGAATATTGATATCTTGAGAAACCTGGCGGTGATTTGAAATATTTAGAAAACTCACACGGCACAGTCATCCCGTAACTATAATAAAGTGATTGTATGTTCCATGATGGCTCAGAAGGGGCCTCCAAGGGCAGATCTCCCTCTCTGAAGGCGAACCTCCAGAGGAGAACTGCCATAGCCTACTATTCTGGGCTTGCACATAAATTATACTCTGAGAGACCCAGCTGAGAGTACAATACTGAGTTTTTCTAATGTCTCTTTTTCTTTTTTCACATTTTTATCCTTTCAGCTGTATAACATGTTTCCTGCTCTTGATTTTCTTTTGGGGGCTCGTAAGACTGTCATGCAAAACAGAGGTGAAATGTTTACCATCATAAATCCCACCTTCATAAAACACCTCAGAGATCTGGATGAAAATGACCAGAGGAGCTTTATTGACTCATTTCTTATCCAACAGCAAGAGGTAATGGAGTCTTTTAAGTTGGCCCAGAATAAGCGTTGCCATTTTCAATTCATGTTTTAAGGGCGTATTCGCAAGTGAATGCGTAAGTTGTAGTCAGGAAGTCTCACTTCAGAAGGGACCAACCTGGCATACTTCCTCCCCTTTCCCAATAGTCAGCCGTTGTTAATGTGTTACAGAAGTTGCCTCTGCAGGGTCAATGGTTGCATGCTCAACAGCATTTCTGGGGAAAAAATCCCTGATCAGGAAAACATGTAATTATAGATAATTATGCAGTGATGAGAGGTAATCAGGTCATAAGTATTGGTTGCCAGACTCCCTTTTGATACAAAGGACGATGGGATAATGCCTCATTTGCTGAGAAGAAGGCGTTCTTCACACTGGAGGAGATAGGAAGCTTTGAGGGTGGGGAGGCATCTCAGAGCAAGGAAAAAACATTGGCCCATGCACTGACCAATCAGCCTTAAATTAGGGCTTCAGTTCTTTTAACCATTACTAAGACTGGAAATGAATATGAATTGGAGTTTCTGCTTATCAATTAATTAGCACCCAGAAAAGGAAACAGGTGGTGGGGTGATGACAGAGTTCTAAATAACAGGCTGGAAATTATTTCTAAAATCTTAAACTAATTACTGATGAGTTTGAAAAGTTAAAGCAGATATACAGGCCTGGAGTGCTGGTCGGGTGAAGTCAGGAACAGGCAAGCAGGGAGACAGGGCGGGTCATGAGCTCAGGCAGGAAAGCAGGACAGGGTCTAGGCAGGAACTAGCAACCAACAATGTTGCTCCCGCAAGTTGGAACTGGGGCTGGCTGGCTTTTATCTGCCCCGAGGCATAGGGCGGCCCCGATCCTCTGGTGACTCGCCTCTCCTGGCCTGGAGGCGAGCACTCCTCCTGCAGGAACCCTATATCATCATGATGGCATAGTCTGGAAAACCTGGAATGTCTCACTACTTAGCGACTGGGGTGTTGTGCAATGATACTTTGGATCATTGGGTTCAGTCAGGTATTCATTTTTATCTTTGCACATGAAATTTTCTCACTACATTCGTTCTAATCAGTTCATACTCTTTGCAACCCAGGAGGAGAAGAAGAAGAAGACGAATGCATATTTCCACAACAAAAACTTAAAAGCTGTTGTGGCCAACTTATTTGCTGCTGGCATGGAGACCACTTCTACCACACTGTGCTGGGGACTGTTACTAATGATGAAATATCCTGAAATTCAGAGTGAGTGCTTTTCATTGGGTTGGCTCCCATTATTCTGAGAAATCTCAATTCCAGTTATATGTAACTATTAGAGAAATGAAATATTTATAATTTGCACACACACACACACACACACACAATTGTTCAGTCATAAGTTTTACATTTCAACCTGGACTCCCTCTTTCTGTGGTTCTTTACATTTCATTTCATATTCCTGCATACTCCAAATTATCTCAACATATTCTTCTAGATAAATATTCCCGTATATATCCAATAGATTTATTGAAACTGCGGGTTTTTACATTAATCCTGCCAATGTCTTAGTATGTTTACAGTTTGTTTGTAAATACACAATAAACCATTTCCATTGCTTTCTAAATATAATAATAATCTTGTTCTCCCAGTAAGTTTTGCCATTTCTGCGTAGTCCATTAATTTTTGTATCCATTCTTCTCTTGTTGGGACCTCTTCTTCCTTCCATTTTTGGACAAATTACATTCTTGCAGCTGTGGTTGCATACATAAATGAATTTGTATAAATTTATATAAATGGCATACATAAATAAATTTCTAAATATTCTATACTAAATAAATTTCTAGGTAGTTCTGATCTCATAATTTCCAAAAGAAAAGCTTAATGTTTTTTAAACATCTTAAACATCTTTTTTAGTTCATCATATATCATTTCCCAGTAAACTTTAACCTTATTACAAAACCAACACATATGAAAAATAGTACCTTCTTTCTCTTTACATTTCCAGCACATATTCAGTTTGGATTTATACATTTTAGCCAATTTACTAGGTGTCAGGTACCATCTATGTAACATTTTCATATAGTTGTCTCTTAAACTATAAAATTCTGTAAATTTTATATCCACGTTTGATAAACTTTCCCATGCCTCCATTTCTATATTATTACTAATATCTATTGCCCAGTGTATCATTGAAGATTTCACTTGTTCGTCCTTTGTCTCCCATTCCAATAAGATCTTATACATTTTAGATATCACTTTAACATTACAGTTTAACAGGTCTCTTTCTAGTTGTGATTTTCGTTCCCCAACTGCCCGCTTCATATCCCTTTTAAAGACTTCATTCAAATGATGATATTGTAACCATGTTGGTAACATCTCTGATAAATCTTTTAAAAAAGTTAATTTACCGGTAAATTCTCCAAAAGTGAAAGCCATAGTGGTGTTTTGGTCTCCAATAGGTTTTTATACTTATCCCATACTCTATACATTTTTTTCCTAATTATATGGTTTGTAAAACCTTTATGTACTTTCACATTTTCTTACCTCAAGTAAGCGTGCCAACCAAAAATATTATCATGACTTTCCCAATCTGAAATATGTGGATTATTCAATAACAATCATTCTCTCAAACAGCATAGACAAGGTGCTTCATAACAGAATCTTATATGCGGCAGGAAAAAACCTCCTTTCTCTTTCATCTGTCAATTTTTTATGTTTTATTTGTTTTATTCTTATTTTTCCTTGCCAGATATATTTAGAAATATATTTTTGCCATTTGTTGAAACAATTTGTCGTGCCGATCACTGGTATTGATTGATCACTGGTATTAGTTTTTTGTAGGGGAGCTATTGGGTGGTTGTTTTTATTTTGATTATGTATTTTGTGGTTTTATATTTTGATTTTATTCTGTGAACATCTGGATATAGGGTAGTATATACATTCACTAAATAATAATAATAATAAAATAAATAATAATAAATAACAATAAAACAAAAAGAATATTGTCAGTAATACATTCATTTTAATTGTTGAAGTAATGAAAGTTTCATTCTCCTCCATATTTGCAAATTTATTTTAATATCCTCCCAAGTTTTTAAATAATTATCCTTATACAAATTTATATTCTTGCTCTTAACCACACACCCAAAATATTTAATCTTCTTTTCACTCTTTAAGATAGATAAACTTTGTAATTTATTTTTACCCTCATCATTCATATTTTTTACCAGGAGTTTAGTTTTATCTTTATTAATTTAAAGATCTGCTATTTCTAAAAATAAAATAAAAAATCTTTTCCAATGCCTTTGGGATTGACTCTATTGGTTCCTCAACAAATATCACCACATTATCTGTAAAAGCTTTTATATTATATTATATTATATTATATTATATTATATTATATTATATTATATTATATTATATTATATTATATTATATTATTATATTATATTATATTATATTATATTATATTATATTATATTATATTATAATATTATATTATATTATATTATATTATATTATATTATATTATATTATAATGTTATGTTATGTTATGTTATGTTATGTTATGTTATGTTATGTTATGTTTTATGTTATGTTATGTTATGTTATTATATTCTCTTTCCGCTTTTATTCCCGCTTTTTATTATTATTACATCTTATTCTTTGTGCCAAAACTTCTAAAACTGTTATAAACAATGAAGGTGACAGTGGGCAACCATGTCTACTTTCTTTAGTTATTTTACAATTCTCAGGCACTACATTACTTGCTGATGCATCAGTATATATTGCCTTAACTCCTTTTATAAAACTGTGTCCACAAACCATATATTCCAAAGCCTTAAACATATAAGTCCCAGGAGACATTGTCAAATGCTTTCTCGGAGTCTAAATGCTTTCTCTTTTAATACAGTTTTCAACCCATTAGCTAATATGTCTGCAAACAGTTTATAATCCTTATCCAACATCAAAATAGGTCCATAGCTCTTAACCAGCTTTGGATCTCTATTTTGTTTATGACTCAAAGTTATGTATACACTCTTCTGGGATTTGGGTAACTCTCCTGTATTCAAAGTTATAGTCATAATATCTTTTAAAGGTTGCATTCGGTAATCTTGTAATTTTTTAATAATATATTGCTGAAACTCCATCAGGTCCGGGTGCCTTCCCTAATTTTGCCTGTAAAATTACTTGCTGTAAAACCATCATTGTGACAGCTCTATTCAGAAATGACATTTTAACTTTTGGTATCTTAAGCAGTCTGTTGTCTTCTAAATATTTACCCATTTCTTCTACCTTAACTCATTTGCCTTAATATGGTGCGGTATAAAAACTCACGAATTGATCTATTATTTTTTTCAGATTTTCCACACTCTACCTCCTACATTTATTCTATCAATGCAGTTTTTTATTCTTTCTTCTTTATTTGCCAAGCTAATAGTTTCGCTGTTTCTTGGAGGCATATAACTTCCAAGTTTAACTTCTTTACAACATGATCAATTTTATTCCATTAGTCTTATTATTTTGCTTATTTACATTCCCAGTAAGAATTCTCAAAGCCATTTTGTTCAATATTTATTTCTCTTTCACCTCCACCTCTGTTGAATCTTCCTCTTCCTGTCCAGCGTCCAGTTCAAATGCTCTTTCTCTAGCTAACTCTTTCCCATATTTTGTCCAGAATTTGTCAGGGTCCAGAGGATCCAAGATCTTTGTTTCTGACCTTTATATGTAAAAGGTACCACTTCAGAATATTCCCAGCAGTGATATTTTAATAATCATCCTGGATGCATATCTCTCCCTCAGTATATCAGGTTATTGTCGGAATTGTTTGTTTGTCCTTCTTAAAAATACATTTGTTAAATTCTAGAAATTAAATTTGTGAGCCTATGGAATTGTAGAACGAGTTTGTGGCAGATTTATGCTTCAGATATTAATTTTAAGAGACCTAAGTCAAAGACATAATCTGAGCAGAAAAATGAATGCTTTTCTTTTTCTTTTCTTTTCTTTTCTTTTCTTTTCTTTCTTTCTTTCTTTCTTTCTTTCTTTCTTTCTTTCTTTCTCTCCCCCCCCCAGGAAAAGTCCAAGAAGAAATTGCAAAGGTTGTTGGATCTTCTCAGCCAAGGATTGAACACCGAACAAAAATGCCTTATACGGATGCCGTGATCCATGAGATCTTGAGGTTTTCCAATATCGTCCCAACCAACATGCCACATGCCACGGCTGCAGATGTTACCCTTAATGGCTACTTCATTCCAAAGGTGATCCTTTTCATTGAACTGCTGCCCACTAGTTACAATATATTTTAAGGCTATCCTGGGAGTAAGCCCCTTGGACTTCAGCGTGGGTGACATCTGTGCAGACTTGTATAGGATTGCACTGTAAGCTTTCAGTCTACCCTTCAGAAGCTGTCAGGTATCAGCTTCAACCCATTAAACAGATCTCAGTGGAAAGGAGCACAAGGTTGGAAAAGAAACCACTTCTAGTGGGAAATCATGGTTTATACATTAAAGTTTGTCACACTAAAGACATTTCTCAGATGAACTCAAATCTCATTTCTCCTACACTAAATATTTATTGTACCAGAGGCATACACTTTATTTTAAAATGACTCTTGCTTTGCCTTTGCAGGGCACATTCATCATACCATTGCTGGCCTCTGTGCTGCACGATGAATCTCAATGGGAGAAACCACATAAATTCTATCCTGAGCATTTTCTCAACTCTGAAGGAAAATTCGTAAAGAGAGATGCTTTCATGCCTTTCTCTGCAGGTAATTTTTTTACTTTTGTGTATACCTGCATAGTGTGTGCTTAGTCAATGGGATTTTTACATGCCTGGAATGTAGCCTATTGTGCAAAGGTAAGAATGACATCACTTGCTGTGGCCATTTCTGCCACTAGATCTGGCCAGCATTGGTGTGCGGCCCCTGGAATGTTGCTCACCAGGGAATGTGGCCCTCAGGCTGAGAAAGGTTTCCCACCCCTGGTTTTCAGCATTGCAGGATGGCTCGTATTGGGAGCTCACAATTCTTTTAAGATGGGCACAGTGAGCTGTTATTTTATCTCTGCATTTTAGTCTGCTTTAAAGTATTTGGGATGTTATTAAGCAACGGCCTAAACCCAGTTTCTCTGCTGCCTGTGTGTCCTTACAGGTCGGAGAGCATGTATAGGTGAGACTCTTGCCAAAATGGAGCTCTTCCTCTTCTTCACAAGTCTCCTGCAGAAATTCACCTTCCAGCCACCCCCTGGAACATCTCAAGAAGACCTGGACCTTACTCCTGCTGTTGGGTTTACAACACCACCCATGCCCTACCAACTCTGTGCTCTGCCACGTTTCTAAGACTCACAAGCTCCTGGCTTGCTTAGCCTACCTGTGTGTGCAATGCGAGCCTTTCTTAAAACACCCCTGTTCTGGAGGGGTATTTGGGTTGAGTAGCCTAGTGGTGGAATTGGTGCATGCTTTGTCAAAAATCTTGTGTTCCCCTTTACCTGCCATATTGCCAAATCACGTGAAATGAGCATTGGAGCATCTCTTACTTAAAACCTGGCCCAGTTTTCTTATGACACTTGAGGCATAGAGATCAATCAACAAATCTGGTTGCATGTATTCCCATGTTAACATATACTTATGAGGCATGGTTGAGGAAGTTGGGAATGTTAACATCTGTGGCTGCAATGTATTCTGATTCTGAAATGTATTTGTTGATGTCAGGCAATGGCTTTGTTTCCTCCGGGTTCTTTAAAAAGTCTGTAATAATAGATCTGGCAACTGGGTTTGCTTCTGGCATCTCCTTGTTGCCAATTAATTCTATGACTTTCTGCTTCTGGCTTAGAACAGGGACGTCCAACTCCCACGAGACTGAGATCTACTCATGGGGGGGGGGACTGGAAGCCAAAGTTGTTCAGGTACTTTTAGAGAGGAAAGTTCCATTTTGGGGGTTAAGGCCAAGCTTGTTGAGCCTTTTTTATGGAGAAAATCTCCGTTATTAAGGGGGAAATGTCAGACTAGAGTAAAGGGGAGAGGGGATTAGTCATTCACCAAAAGATCGCTATGGAAACAATTTGCCTCACAGCGAAAATTCCGTCTTCTGTTCCAGCGATCAGCTGAATATGTTGGGTGGGGAGAGGGGAAGGGCCAGCTGCTCTGAGGCAAAAACAAAGGAAAAGGAGCCAGGAATCGACCAGAACCTCCTGGGTATCGATCAGTCGATCCCGATCAACCTGTTGGTTATCCCTGGAATAAAACAACCATCTTCCATCTTCTCTCTGTATCTGAATGAACTTTCTCTGAGAGTCTGGGTAGCTTAAGGCTTCCCTCATCAATGGAATTCTGACTAGTCATATGAAAAATGAAAATGGTGGAAATGTGTCAAATTCAAAACTTCCACTTCCACAAGAGGAAAAACTCCAAATCTTCTCTGCCTAGCTTCTGCTCTGAGAGGGAAGAGGGAGTTAATCTCTTTCACAATAGAGACAAGGGAAGTCACCATGGTCTCACCAGGAAATTGAAAAAATGTTTGGTTTGAATCTCGCTTCTCTCTTAAGAAAATCCAGCCACATCCACTAAAATACTTTGAATTTTGTCTTCACTGGGCCCCATAACCTTTGTAGGAATGAATTTAGGCACCACGAGAAGATGCATTGCTTAGTTATTATCCTTCCTTGCTCATATTGTTGCATGTCATATGCTCTAATGCCACCATGTTGAACAGTTTCAAGATGGAAATGAATAAACACTATTCTAAAAAGAAAAATATGTGTGAGTGTTTCAATGGGAGAAAGTTCAGGAAATACTGGACCCTTTCAAACTAAATGCTGTCGTCCCTAATTGAAGTTGAATAATTTCATCTGCAAATGATTTCACAATGCTGCTCTCTACTGATAATCCTGAGTTATGAGTTTGCCGTGTTCAAGAGCATTGTAATCTGTTCTGGAAAGCATTCGTTTGTGGAAGTGGGCACCACTCGCTTGAGTAAACATTAAACTGAAAGGCATATCATCCAATGTACAGCTTGGAATAGTTGTGGAGAAGAAAAAAAATTGGAGGAATGGCTTAATGATTCACTAGAGACATTACATAATATAATATATGGGTGGCTCATTTCAGTTGGTAGACATTGTTGTTGACCAAACTGCTCTGTAGCTTTGTTGTGTTTGTAGAAGTCTTTTGAACCGTCTCGGCCTTTGGGTTGCCAGGTTTTTATCTGGAGGTTTCTGCTTTTCTTCTGTTTGGCTCCAGAGGCCTCCAGGCCTTGAAGCTCTACTCAGCTATCGGTGGGATGCTCCCAGTCCCAGCAGGGTCGAGGCCACTGGGAGGCGGCTTGGGGCTCTTCATGGCCTCCTTGGTTGTCGCATTGGGCACCCCTGGTTACCTGGTCACTTTTTAAGCCTGGGTGTTCCACGATTTCAAAACAAAACCCCAGAGAATTCTCTACCCCCAAGAAAAAAACCCCTCCAACAAAACAGATATCTAAATATGAGTAACACATGTGCATTTATTTTGAAAATAATTGTCAGAGAACTCTTTGCTGCTAGTTACATGAAGTTGGCGCCTGCACGTCCCGAGCCGAGTGAGGGGGCGAGGAGCCGTGGTTGTTCCCTCGCCCCCCAACATGCATACGATTCAGGCCGAGCGCTGCACCCCATTTGGGATCGGGGCCAGCAGGCAAGGCTAGGTGCAGTGTCGGAGCTGACTGAGCCCCCTGGCCATGTGGAGTCCACCTGTACAGTGGGTAGGGAGCTACTGCCGATCCAACCCATGTAAACAGTACGCTGCATAACTGCACAGTATTCAGCAGGTGAGAGACGCTCATTAAAAGCCATTCCTCAGCTGCTCAATGGTGTTTCTGCAGGGGAATTCCAGATGAACGACCCTCCCACCAGCCGCTCCCTGCCTTAGCCCAGCCTCTGGCCAAGTGAGCATGCAAGGCTGGAACCTTTCCTCTAACTTGAGCGAGCCCAACCCCCTGCAATGTAGGAATCTCCACTAAAGCACCCAGGACAGATGGCCACCCAACCTCTCCTTAAAAACCTCCAAGGAAGGAGAGTACGCACCCTTCCGAGGGAGACTGTTCCACTGAGGAACACATTTTTAAAAAGCACATTTAAAAAAGGATTTTGAACCTCTTGCAATGCAGGGCGTTGGGCCAGGAGCAGAGCAAGGGGGTTGCGGAAATTTCTTTTGTCACCCTCCCCACCCATGAATCCCAAGCTGACAGCGAGCGGCCCCAGCAAAGTGGTGAAGCTCCCCCCCCCCTTCCCTGGCTTGCTGTAGGCTTGGGAGTCATGAGGGGTGACAAAAAAAATTCCACACCAGGTACCACCTGAGCTTGCTACTCCTCTGGCTCTGCTGAGCTATCAGTGGGATGCTCCCATTCCCAGCGGGGTCGAGGCCACTGGGGGGGGGGCTGGGGCTCTGCGCAGCCTCCTTGGTTGTCGTGTTGGGAAACCTTGGTTACCCCCCAATCATGGTTGTGGCAGCAGCCGTGGTGGCAGTGCTGGGACCAGCCAGGCAGCGCCATTGGTGCTGGCGGACCTCAGGAACTCCATCCTGCTGTGGCGCTTGCCATCTTGCCTCTCCAGAAGTCCATACTGCTGCACTTTCAGAAATCCATCCCTGAATGCAGTTCAATAATCACTACAAAGAATTTCAACATACTGCTGCCCTTTACTCCCCTTATAACAGATTAATTTCACACATAATCTGGGTGACAGATCTGCATCCAGGTTCAAGAGAGTTTAATAATGGTTTAACGATTAGCTTGAGACAGTACCTAGCATAATATATATGCTGCTCACTGCAGTTGCAAGACATTGTCCTCGACCAAACTGCACTGTAGCTTTCATTATAACCACTGCAAAAAAAATTGCTTGCTGAAACAAAATGGATTGGATGGAGCCGATTCCAGCGTTGTTCCTCTTTATCCTTATGGTTTACCTTGTTTTGAAACTGGGCACTTTCTGGAACAAGAGCTCCCAAAATCTTCCACCAGGACCAAGGCCTTTACCTCTCATTGGGAATCTCCACATCATGGATCTCCAGAGGCCTCACAGAACCATGTTAAAGGTAAAGATTCCAGTTTTTCCCATGGCAAGGCTGAAGGATACTGGGGCAGCCCAATCAGATGAGCGGAGTAGAAAATTATTATTATTATTATTATTATTATTATTATTAATATCAATAATGCATTACATTTTGTTCTTTTAGAGCCTATAAATCTCATCTCCCCTTTGTGTGCTACAGAACCACCTCTTAACTTTCCCAATCATAGGACCTAGTTGCATTTTATAATTGGTAATTTGAACAAGGTGTTTGGTGTCGAATCCCATTTGACTCTGCCTCCATTTTCAAGGATTCAAAAGTTCCAATGCAAACCTTGCCCAGCCGAGCCTCCTCCTTCAGCTTATCTTTCTAAACTAGATTTGAGAGGTGCCATTAAAGGTATAATCACTTTTATCCTTACAACTGCCTAATTTGTTCTGGTTTTCTGATTATTCCCAGCAAATATTTGTGCTGCCACAACTGAATAATAATAATAATAATTTATTATTTATACCCTGCCCATCTGGCTGGGTTTCCCCGGCCACCCAACAGACTAAGAACATGATAAAACATCAAACATTAAAAACTTCCCTTAAAAGGACTGCCTTCAGGTGTCTTCTAAAAATCAGATAGTTGTTTATTGCCTTGACATCTGATGGGATGGCGTTCCACAGGGCAGGTGCCACTACCGAGAAGGCGCTCTGTCTGGTCCCCTGTAACCTCACTTCTTGCAGTTAGGGAACCGCCATAAGGCCCTGAGCCCCGGACCTGAGTGTCCAGGCTGAACGGTGGGGGTGGAGACGCTCCTTCAGGATACTGGGCCGAGGCCATTTAGGGCTTTAAAGGTCAGCATCAACACTTTGAATAGTGCTTGGAAACGTACTGGGAACAACGTAGGTCTTTCAGAACCAGTGGTATATTGTCTCGGCAGCCACTCCCAGTCACCAGTGTAGCTACCGCATTCTGGATTTGTTGCAGTTTCCGAGTCACCTTCAAAAGTAGTCCCACATAGAGCACATTGCAGTAGTACAAGCAGGAGATAACTAGAGCATGCACCATTCTGGCAAGACAGTTTGCTGGCAGATAGGGTCTCAGCCTGCGTACCAGATGGAGCTGGTAGACAGCTGCCCTGGACACAGAATTGACCTGCGCCTCCATGAACAACTGTGAGTCCAAAATGAATCCCAGGCTACACATCTGGTCCTTCAGAGGCACAGTTACCCCATTCAGGACCAGGAGTCCTCCACACCTGCCTGCCTCCTGTCCCCCAAAAACAGTACTTCTGTCTTGTCAGGATTCAACCTCCATCTGGCAGCCACCATCCATCCTCCAACCGCCCCCCGACACTCACACAGGACCTTCACCGCCTTCAAGGGTTTTTATTTAAAAGAGAGGTAGAGCTGGTTATTATCCGCATACCCCACAAGTGAGAGCCCAGGGGCCTGAACACTCATCCCCCAACACCACTTTCTGGACACGGTCCAGGAAGAAGGAGCAAAACCACTGTATAACAATGCCCCCAGCTCCCAGCCTCTCTAGACGGTCCAGAAAAATGTCATGGTCGATGGTATCAAAGGTCACAGAGATCCAGCAGAACTAGGAAACCTTTGTCCTTAGCCGGCTGGAGATAATCGAGCAGCACAACCAAGGCAGTTTCAGTCTCATGATGAGGCTTGAATCCCAAATGGAAGGGATCCAAATGGCCCACATGCTCTAGACATTCCTGGAGTTGTTCAGCAACCACCCGCTCTATCACCTGGCCAAAGAATGGAAGATTTGAGACTGGGTGATAGTTCACCATACTGGCTGGGTGCAAAGATTTATTTTTTAATAAGTGGCTTTATAACCACCACTTTCAGCGGGTTTGGGAAGGCTCTTTAACAGAGTGAAGCATGCACCACCCCGCAGAACTTTTATGAGCCAGGATGGGCAAGGATGAAGGAGACAGGTGGTCAGTTGCACTTGTCCAAGCAGACATTCCTGGAGTTGTTCAGCAACCACCCACTCAATCACCTTGCCAAAGAATGGAAGATTTGAGACTGGGTGGTTGTTAATGCAGTCTTGGTTCTGTCAGAGAGGATTTGCATTAATATATTCTTTGGGTATGCCAGAACTCTGTTTCTCACTTTTTCTTCTGTTGAATTCCAGTGGTCAAAGCAATATGGCCCTGTCTTCAGCATCCAAATGGGACCCCAGAAAACTGTGGTGTTGACAGGATATGAGACAGTAAAGGAGGCTCTGGTTAATCAGGCGGACGCATTTGCTGACAGGCCCATCGTTCCATTATTTCAAGAACTTGCACAAGGCTTTGGTGAGGCACCTCCCTTTCTATTGGAACTTGTAATGCTTGCAAACACACACTGGTCCCACCAGGTGAACACAATCTGTTCCCAAGAAATGGTTTGTAAGATGAGTGTTTGCGAAGCAAGTCATCGAAATCCATTGTTTCTTGTGGGGGAAATCCTTGTGAATTTTTCAACCCACCTCAGTGCCTTTGACATTGACAGAGTATCTGCAGGCATTAGGCTGAGCATGTGTCACAAAAAATGTCAAATGTGGATTTCTGGAGATCAAGCTAAAATGTTAAAAAGAGTGGACCAGGTCTTGACTTTCAGTGGATAAGTGGTGCTCTGTTGAAGAAACAAAAATGGAGACCAGTTAAAGCAAACCTTTCCCATTCCCACCTTCTTCCCAACAGTCATATTGTAGAGCTGGGGGAGAATGAGACAGGAGGATTGTGAATAATAGTCACACAGCAAAGTAATGCCACACACCAAGGGGAAACTGACTGACCATTTTCTGCCCCAGCCTATATAGAGACGAAAAATGAAGGAGGCATAATGGAATACAAAATAACAAGCTGAGTTCTGCTTGGCCTGACATGTACAAACCACCCTCTACCCTGTCCTACACTTAGTAGGGGAAAATATTGTTCAATGTGTTCTCAGGTCTTGCTCTGATGGCACAGCTGCCAGCTGCTTTGTCAAAGCTCAGAAGTCTGAGTCTGAATGGGAGAATAGCTGGGATCCATTCTCAGTTCCATGGAAGAAATGCAGAACACAATTTATTGATATTTTTGTACAATGGCCATGCAGACATGAAAGCTTTCCTCCCGTCTCTTCAGGTGTAATTCTGTCTAATGGTGAAAACTGGAAAGTGATGCGGCGGTTTGCTTTAAGCACATTACGGGACTACGGAATGGGAAAGAGGACCATAGAGGACAGAATTGTTGAGGAATGCAGTGTCCTGATAAATAAATTTGAATCTTACGAAGGTGGGTTGGTGTTTTCCTCTGGTGCATAGCTACACTACCATAGTTTAAAGGTGCCAAGACTATTGTGTTACATATTCCTAATTTCCAGAAGCACAGCTCCCAGGGTTCCCTGCAATTGGTCTGTTCCTGTAATGTGCAGATTGTACTGCAATAACTCCTGTGACTTCCAAGCATTTCTTAGCCCAGCTATGGCCACATCCAGCAGCACTTAGGATCAGTTTATTTGTTAAATGAGGTCTACACATAGGGAAGCTGCCACTAGGGATTTAAGGCAACAAAGAACAGACTTAAAAACAATGCCCTTTCCATACTTTGAATTTCTGTGGGGATGTTCAGGGAGGCAGGAGAGGATATATTGTTTAATGATATCCCCCCTAACTTGCATTAGGAAGTTCTATATCTTAGCAGAGTAAACAGAGGAAACAGGAAGTTTTCTCCTGGCTGGTAGAAAGCATCCCATAGCATGTCCATTCTAGGAATGTTGTGCTTGACTCCTATATGTTTTACATCCCACATTTTAAAAAGAATATTTTTGTTTAACTGTCATATTTATGTATAGGAAACCCATTTGAGACCACCACAATTATGAATGCAGCTGTTGCCAATATAATAGTGTCCATACTACTAGACAAGCGATTTGATTATGAAGATCCCACATACATAAGACTTCTGAAGTTGGTCAATGAAAATATCCGGCTTTTCGGAAGCTCTTCAGTCACGGTAATCTATTTTTTCCATTTAAAACAAACAAACAGTTGATTATAATAACGGTGTATGCAAAGTGGGCAGGGCAACCTGTTTATTGTATATTGTTCACGATTCACTACAAAACACAAAATGATATCTTGAGAAACCAGGTGGTGATTCAAAATATTTAGAAACCTCACATGGCACAGTCATCCCGTAAATATAATAAAGTCTCTTTTGCACACACGCTTTCTGGCCTCACTGCCATCGGGACTCCAAGGACAAGGAAGAACAAGTGATAGTTGGTTCCATGATGGCTCAGAAGGGGCCTCCAAGGGCAGATCTCCCTCTCTGAAGGCGAACCTCCAGAGGAGAACTGCCATAGCCTACTATTCTGGGCTTGCACATAAATTATACTCTGAGAGACCCAGCTGAGAGTACAATACTGAGTTTTTCTAATGTCTCTTTTTCTTTTTTCACATTTTTATCCTTTCAGCTGTATAACATGTTTCCTGCTCTTGGTTTTCTTTTGGGGGCTCGTAAGACTGTCATCCAAAACAGAGATGAGCTGTTTGCCTTCATAAATGCCACTTTCATAAAACACCTCAGAGATCTGGATGAAAATGACCAGAGGAGCTTTATTGACTCATTTCTTATCCAACAGCAAGAGGTAATTGAGTCTTTTAAGTTGGCCCAGAATAAGCGTTGCCATTTTCAATTCATGTTTTAAGGGCGTATTCGCAAGTGAATGCGTAAGTTGTAGTCAGGAAGTCTCACTTCAGAAGGGACCAACCTGGCATACTTCCTCCCCTTTCCCAATAGTCAGCCGTTGTTAATGTGTTACAGAAGTTGCCTCTGCAGGGTCAATGGTTGCATGCTCAACAGCATTTCTGGAAAAAAAAATCCCTGATCAAGAAAACATGTAATTATAGATAATTATGCAGTGATGAGAGGTAATCAGGTCATAAATATTGGTTGCCAGACTCCCTTTTGATACAAAGGACGATGGGATAATGCCTCATTTGCTGAGAAGAAGGCGTTCTTCACACTGGAGGAGATAGGAAGCTTTGAGGGTGGGGAGGCATCTCAGAGCAAGGAAAAAACATTGGCCCATGCACTGACCAATCAGCCTTAAATTAGGGCTTCAGTTCTTTTAACCATTACTAAGACTGGAAATGAATATGAATTGGAGTTTCTGCTTATCAATTAATTAGCACCCAGAAAAGGAAACAGGTGGTTGGGTCATGACAGAGTTCTAAATAACAGGCTGGAAATTATTTCTAAAATCTTAAACTAATTAATGATGAGTTTGAAAAGTTAAAGCAGATATACAGGCCTGGTGTGCTGGTCCCATGGGTTACCTGAGAGGCGAGGTCCAACTTCCGGGTTAGCGCTAATGGCGGATTTCCTCCGAGCTCCGGAGGGAATCGGCTCTACAGGATTAGGGTCGTACCGCTGCGGCGACGCGGAGACCCTTAAAAATCACAGGCGGTGAAGCCTGTGAACCTGGTGACTCGGCGGGCACCATTTGCGCCCCCGACCCGCGAAGGAGCCTTTTTAAAGGCTCCGGAACGGGGGACGGGGTGAGTGGCGCGGTGCTGTGAGTCATCTGCTTCTCCTGTGGAGTGAAGCCGCGTGCCATGGCCAGAGAGTGCTGACTTCTTCTTGTGATTTGGACTCCAAAATAATAACCCGTGAGTAGTACGGAAATTGGATTTTTAAAGAAATTTTTTTGAAGAATTAGGTACGATCGGGGGAGGTGTAAACAGGAAGTCAGCCTCCTCCTCCTGTAAATAATCTAAAGCAAGGACCTGCTAACTAAGGTCGAGAGAATTTTTTTCATCATTTGACAAAAGACATTAATTTCACGATTTGGAACTAGAAGAAATCTTACTGGAGGATAAGAGCTAATTTTGGGAGTTGAAGTGCCACCCCCCCCGGACCCGGGAGCGATCCGCGAGAGAGCCTGCTGAAGGTATTGTAAGAGTTTCACAGCTGTCAAATTAGCTGTCAGACGGAAAGAGAGAACTTTGTTTCTGTTGCTTCTGCTGGCTATATTTGTTACAATTTGACTATATTTTGTTGAAAACAAGGAAGAACTGATACAAACTAATCTGATTTTTGGATTTGAACTGGAAAGAACACTGAGTAACCAAAATCCCTCTAGAGGGGGTTTTGGGACATTACAAGAATGGCTGAAGGAGGGGAAATTCAAGCTGAACTGGACAGAGTCTTTGTTCTCTTGGGAAAGTTACAAGGCCAAATTGATGTTTTGGCTACAAATGTTACAATTCTGGACTTAACAGTAAACAAATTCATTGAATCTGACAAGGAATCGACACAGGAAGCTCATGCAGCTGAACAAGAAGGGAAACTGGAGAGTTTTGAGAGTGGGAAGAAAGAGATATATGGTGTTCCTGAGAAAGAGGAAGGAGGAGCTGTAATTTTACAGATGGCAAAGGAGAGCCAGAGGCCTGGTATGATGGCTGTAAAGGAAAATAAGAACTTGATGGTGAAAATTTGGTTTGAATTGGAGACTGAAGAATGGAGAGATCTTCTTGTGTGGAGATCTGAAGACCTATGGATTACAAATCTGATTAAAATGGAAGTTGGAGATTTTGGGACATTTGGATTTAAAAAGAGTAAGAAACAAGACTTAGGCTCCAATTTTGAGTGTGGAGGTCTGGCTGGAAGAAATATGGACTTTATTGGACTAGAGCTTCTCCGAGACTTGGTGTTTAATACTAAGGATTATCCAAAAAGCCGGCAGAGAGGAACTGAGAGAGAATTGAGAGCCTCGGACGTGAGATCCCCAGGCTGAGAGTAGACTAAGACTGATGGACATTTGTTGGGGATTGAAACCGGGAAAGGGGGGGTGGAGTTTGGGAATCCAAAGGGGGCATAATTATAATTTGTTTTGTTTTTATTTTGTTTTGTTATATGTATGAGAATTGGGGAAATCGTGGAAGGGAATTTAGGTCGACTTTAGAAAAAAGGCTTTAAGTATGAGAACAGATGTGCAATTATTGATGTTTATAAGTTATAAACTTATAAGTTAAAAGTTTAAAAGTTAAAATTGGTTTTTCTAAAATGACTAAAATGTAAAAAGGTTAAAAATTGGGGACAAGAACTTGTTGAGCCAACAATTTGAACTGGAATACAAGAGGGGTGGTGGGGGGAAGTCAAGAAAATATGTTATTGAAAGTGAGGACTTTGAATTTTATGTGTTTTTAAATCTTTTTTTGATGTTGTTGTTTTGTTTTCTTATTTGTGTTTTTGTGTTTTTCTTTGACTTTTTTGGATAATGGAAAAATCTTAATAAATATCATTTAAAAAAAAAAGAGAGGCGAGGTCCAAGTCCGGTCCGTGGTCAAAGGCGCAACGTGGAGGCAGTCCATAGTAGCTTAAGCTGGGTGCAGGGCAGGGAGTCGGGTGAAGTCAGGAACAGGCAAGCAGGGAGACAGGGCGGGTCATGAGCTCAGGCAGGAAAGCAGGACAGGGGCCAGGCAGGAACTAGCAACCAACAATGTTGCTCCCGCAAGTTGGGACTGGGGCTGGCCGGCTTTTATCTGCCCCGAGGCATAGGGCGGCCCCAATCCTCTGGTGACTCACCTCTCCTGGCCTGGAGGCGAGCACTCCTCCTGCAGGAACCCTATATCATCATGATGGCATAGTCTGGAAAACCTGGAATGTCTCACTACTTAGCGACTGGAGTGATGTGCAATGGAACTTTGGATCATCGGGTCCAGTCAGGTATTCATTTTTATCTTTGCACATGAAATTTTCTCACTACATTCGTTTTAATCAGTTCATACTCTTTGCAACCCAGGAGGAGAAGAAGAAGAAGACGAATGCATATTTCCACAACGAAAACTTAAAAACTGTTGTGGCCAATTTATTTGCTGCTGGCATGGAGACCACTTCTACCACACTGTGCTGGGGACTGTTACTAATGACGAAACATCCTGAAATTCAGAGTGAGTGCTTTAAATTGGGTTGGCTCCCATTATTCTGAGATATCTTAATTCCAGTTATATGTAACTATTAGAGAGAGAAAATATTTATAATTTGCACACACACACACACACACACACACACACACAATTGTTCAGTCATAAGTTTCACATTTCAACCTGGACTCCCTCTTTCTGTGGTTCTTTACATTTCATTTCATATTCCTGCATACTCCAAATTATCTCAACATATTCTTGTAGATATATATTCCCGTATATATCCAATCTTTTTGTTTTGCCATTTCTGCGTAGACCATTAATTTCTGTATCCATTCTTCTCTTGTCGGGACCTCTTCATCGTTCCATTTTTGAGCAAATAATAATCTTGCAGCTATGGTTGCATAAATAAATAAATTTGTATAAATTTATATAAATTGCATACATAAATAAATTTCTAAATATTCTATACTAAATAAATTTCTAGGTAGTTCTGATCTCATAATTTCCAAAAAAAAAAGCTTGTGGTTTTTTAAACATCTTTTTCAGTTCATCATATATCATTTCCCAGTAAACTTTAACATTATTACAAGCCCACCACATATGAAAAATAGTACCTTCTTTCTCTTTACATTTCCAGCACATATTCAGTTTGGATTTATACATTTAACCAATTTACTAGGTGTCAGGTACCATCTATGTAACATTTTCATATAGTTGTCTCTTAAACTAAAAAATTCTGAAAATTTTATATCCACGTTTGATAAACTTTCCCATGCCTCCATTTCTATATTATTACTAATATCTATTGCCCAGTGTATCATTGAAGATTTCACTTGTTCATCCTTTGTCTCCCATTCCAATAAGATCTTATACATTTTAGATATCACTTTAACATTACAGTTTAACAGGTCTCTTTCTAGTTGTGATGTTTGTTCCCCAACCCCCCGCTTCATATCCCTTTTAAAGACTTCATTCAAATGATGATATTGTAACCATGTTGTTAACATCTCTGATAAATCTTTTTAAAAAATTAATTTACCGGTAAATTCTCCAAAAGTGAAAGCCATATTGGTGTTTTGGTCTCCAACAGGTTTTTATTCTTATTTTTCCTTGCCAGATATATTTAGAAATATATTTTTGCCATTTGTTGAAACAATTTGTCATGCTGATCACTGGTATTGATTGATCACTGGTATTGGTGTTTTGTAGGGGGGTTATTGGGTGGTTGTTTTTATTTTGATTATGTATTTTGTGGTTTTATATTTTGATTTTATTCTGTGAACCTCTGGATATAGGGTGGTATATACATGGTACAAGGGACGCGGGTGGCGCTGTGGGTAAAACCTCAGTGCCTAGGACTTGCCGATCGCATGGTCGGCGGTTCGAATCCCCGCAGCGGGTGCGCTCCCGTCGTTCGGTCCCAGCGCCTGCCAACCTAGCAGCTCGAAAACACCTCCGGGTGCAAGTAGATAAATTGGGACCGCTTAGCAGCGGGAAGGTAAACGGCGTTCCGTGTGCTGTGCTGGCTCGCCAGAGCAGCTTCGTCACGCTGGCCACGTGACCCGGAAGTGTCTGCGGACAGCGATGTCTCCCGGCCTATAGAGTGAGATGAGCGCACAACCCTAGAGTCTGGCAAGACTGGCCCGTACGGGCAGGGGTACCTTTACCTTTACCTATACATTCACTAAATAATAATAATAATAATAATAATAATAATAATAATAATAATAATAATAATAAATTAATAAATAAATAAAACAAAAAGAATATTGTCAGTAATACATTCATTTTAATTGTTGGAGTAATGAAAGTTTCATTCTCCTCCATATTTGCAAATTTATTTTAATATCCTCCCAAGTTTTTAAATAATTATCCTTATATAAATTTATATTCTTGCTCTTAACCACACACCCAAATATTTAATCTTCTTTTTACTCTTTAAGATAGATAAACTTTGTAATTTATTTTTACTCTCACCATTCATATTTTTTACCAGGAGTTTAGTTTTATCTTTATTAATTTTAAGATCTGCTATTTCTAAATAAATAAATAAATAATCTTTTCCAATGCCTTTGGGATTGACTGTATTGGTTCCTCAACAAATATCACCAAATTATCTGCAAAATCTATATATTGTATTATATTATATTATTATTCATATTGTCTCTTTCCTGTTTTTATGCCCACTTATTTGTTTCATTACATCTTATTCTTTGTACCAAAACTTCTAAAACTGTTATAAACAATAAAGGTGATAGTGGGCAACCCTGTTTAGTTCCTTTAGTTATTTTACAATTCTCAGTCACTACATTACTTACTGATGGATCAGTATATATTGCCTTAACTCCTTTTATAAAACTGTCTCCACAAACCATATATTCCAAAGCCTTAAACATATAAAGTCCCAGGAAACATTGGCAAATGCTTTCTCAGAGTCTAAATGCTTTCTCTTTTAATACAGTTCTCAACCTATTAGCTAATATGTCTGCAAACAATTTATAATCCTTATCCAACATCGAAATAGGTCGATAGCTCTTAACCAGCTTTGGATCTCTATTTTGTTTATGAATCAATGTTATGTATACACTCTTCCAGGATTTGGGTAACTGTCCTGTATTCAAAGTTATAATCATAATATCTTTTAAAGGTTGCATTAGGTAATCTTGTAATTTTTTAATAATATATTGCTGAAACTCCATCAGGTCCAGGTGCCTTCCCTAATTTTGCCTGTAAAATTACTTGCTGTAATTCCATCATTGTGACAGGTCTATTCAGAAATGACATTTTAACTTTTGGTATCTTAAGCAGTCTGTTGTCTTCTAAATATTTGCCCATTTCTTCTACGTTAACTCATTTGCTTAATATGGTGCTGTATAAAAACTCACGAATTGTTCTATTATTTTTTTCAGATTTTCCACAACTCTACCTCCTACATTTATTCTATCAATGCAGTTTTTTCTTCTTTCTTCCTTATTTGCCAAGCTAATAGTTTTCCTGTTTCTTGGAAGCATATAACTTCCAGTTTTAACTTCTTTACAACATGATCAATTTTATTCCATTAGTCTTATTATTTTGCTTATTTACATTCCCACT
This sequence comes from Podarcis raffonei, assembly GCF_027172205.1. Lineage (NCBI taxonomy): Eukaryota > Metazoa > Chordata > Lepidosauria > Squamata > Lacertidae > Podarcis > Podarcis raffonei. The sequence goes on from NC_070604.1 coordinate 5,301,318, forward strand.
TAGAATTTTCAAAGCCATCTTGTTCCGTAGTTATTTCTCTTTCGCCTCCACCTCGGTTGAATCTTCCTCTTCCTGTACAAATGCTCTTTCTCCAGCTAACTTTCCACCATATTTTCTCCAAAATTTGTATGGCTCGGTAGGATCACGAAATATTTGGTTTTTACCATTATATGTAAAAGATACCACTTCAGGATATTCCCAGCAGTGATAATGTAATAAGCATCCTGGATGAATTGCCCTACATCAGTATATCAGGTTATTGGCTAAAATGTTTTTCCTGTTTAAAAAATACCAGTGTCACATTCTAGAGACTAAGTATGTGAGTATATTCCCTGTTTATTTTGCCTCTACCTCTGTTGAATCTTCCTCTTCCTTCCTCCATCTTCCCTTCCAAATACTCTTTCTCCAGCTAACTCTTTCCCATATTTTCTCAAGAATTTGTCAGGGTCCGGAGGATCCCAAAATCTTTGTTTTTGACCTTTATATGTAAAAGGTACCACTTCAGAATATTCCCAGCAATGATATTTTAATAATCATCCTGGATGCATATCTCTCCCTCAGTATATCAGGTTATTGTCTAAATTGTTTGTTTGTCCTTCTTAAAAATACATTTGTTAAATTCTAGAGATTAAATTTGTGAGCCTATGGGATTGTAGAATGAGTTTGTGGCAGTTTTAGGCTTCAGAGATTATTTTTCAAGAGACCTAAATCAAAGACATAATCTGAGAAGAAAAACTAATGCTTTTCTTTATTGTTTCCCCCAGTAAAGGTCCAAGAAGAAATTGCAAAGGTTGTTGGATCTTCTCAGCCAAGGCTTGAACACCGAACAAAAATGCCTTATACGGATGCCGTGATCCATGAGATCCAGAGGTTTGCCAATATCGTCCCAACCAATCTGCCACATGCCACGGCTACAGATGTTACCCTCAATGGCTACTTCATTCCAAAGGTGATCCTTACCATTGAACTGCTGCCCACTAGTTACAATATATTTTAAGGCTTTCCTGGGAGTAAGCCCCTTGGACTTCAGGGTGGCTGACATCTGTGCAGACTTGTATAGGATTGCATTGTAAGCTTTCAGTCTACCCTTTGGAAGCTGTCAGGCATCAACTTCAACCCATTAAACACATCTCAGTGGGAAGGAGCAAAAGGTTAGAAATAAACCGTTTCTTGTGGGAAATCATGGTTTATACATTAAAATTTGTCAAACTAAAGACATTTCTCAGATGAACTCAAATCTCATTTCTCCTACACTAAATATTTATTGTACCAGAGGCATACACTTTATATTAAAATGACTCTTGCTTTGCCTTTGCAGGGGACATACATCATACCATTGCTGTCCTCTGTGCTGCACGATGAATCTCAATGGGAGAAACCACATAAATTCTATCCTGAGCATTTTCTCAACTCTGAAGGAAAATTCGTAAAGAGAGATGCTTTCATGCCTTTCTCTGCAGGTAATTTTTTTACTTTTCTGTATACCTGCATAGTGTGTGCTTAGTCAATGGGATTTTTACATGCCTGGAATGTAGCCTATTGTGAAAAGGTAAGAATGACATCACTTGCTGTGGCCATTTCTGCCACTAGATCTGGTCACCATTGGTGTGTGGCCCCTGGAATGCTGCTCACCAGGGAATGTGGCCCTCAGACTGAGAAAGGTTTTCCACCCCTGGTTTTCAGCATTGCAGGATGGCTCGTATTGGGAGCTCATAATTCTTTTAAGATGGGCACTGTGAGCTGTTATTTTATCTCTGCATTTTAGTCTGCTTTAAAGGATTTGGGATGTTATTAAGCAACTGCTAAACCCAGTTTCTCTGCTGCCTGTGTGTCCTTACAGGTCGGAGAGCATGTTTAGGTGAGACTCTTGCCAAAACAGAGCTCTTCCTCTTCTTCACAAGTCTCCTGCAGAAATTCACCTTCCAGCTACCCCCTGGAACGTCTCAAGAAGACCTGGACCTTACTCCTGCTGTTGGGCTAACAACACCACCCATGCCCCACCAGCTCTGCGCTCTGCCACGTTTCTAAGACTCAAAGGTCCTGGCTTCCTTAGCGCACCTGTGTGTGCAATGCGAGCCTTTCTTAAAACACCCCTGTTCTGCAGGGGTATTTGGGTTGAGTAGCCTATGGGTGGAATTGGTCCGTGCTTTGTCACAAATCTTGCGTTCCCCTTTACCTGCCATACTGCCAAATCCCGTGAAACTAGCATTGGAGCATCTCTTACTTAAAACCTGGCCCAGAGTTCTTCTGACACTTGAGGCATAGAGATCAATCAACAAATCTGGTTGCATATATTCCCATGTTAACATATACTTTCAAATATCTTGAAGCATCATATTCCCAGGTAGATGTGCAGAGAAAGCCACTTCCGAGCTAGGGAGGAGGTGGGGTTGCGGGCTTCACGCCCCTTCCCACACTCACGGGGGCTGGCTCCAGCCCACACGATAGCGGGGAATCCTCGGACGCGTCATACCCCGAGCCAGCCATTTCTTAATCAGGGAAGTATTTCAGATATTCCATAAGTGCGTGGTGGGTAGAAGCCATTTTGTCCTTTGTCCTTTGTTTTCGTCTTTAACAGGCATTTCAAATCTTAGAAGCAAAGCGGCTGTGAATAGGTCCCAATTATATATGAAAGTCCATCTGTACTCACTTTTTAAAGAGCAATTTAGGTTCTTAATGAGGCTTGGCATGCAACACAAATTGTTAATGTAAGAGGGAAAAGAAAAAACATACCAAGACCGTCCAGATTCCAAACATCATGATGAGGATCTCTTTGAAGTTTGATGTACCAGAGACTGTACATACTTCAGGTTTTTCCCCAGCTTCGTCAGTTAAGAGCGTGTCTGGTTGTTCTCCAAATCTTTATATTTTCCCAAACAGATGCGTCCGGTTATGGGGTGGCATCGCAGGAGTGTCAGTCCGTCCCTTGCTCCGTGACCCAGTGCCCCTGCCGTCTGCCACATCAGCAATCTGGGGCAAACCGCGGGTCGTCGAGACAGTCCTCCCCTGGGGAGGCTGCCAGGGCTAATTACCCCCATATCAGCCCTGAATTATCGGAACGGCTGAGGTCCAATCGTGTGGGATCCGCCATTTTCCACGGCCGGAAACAGGAAGCCCAGCACCAGCCACTTGGTTAACTCGAACTCTTGTGTCCTGTGTCTTTATTTTTATAGGGGGAGGCAGGAACTTGCCACGCAATTGTGACCAAGAAGAAAAAGGGTCTGGAAACCATGCCTTATGAGGAATGGTTGAGGAAGTTGGGAATGTTAGCGTCTGTGGCTGCAATGTATTCTGATTCTGAACTGTATTTGTTGATGTCAGGCAATGGCTTTGTTTCCTCCAGGTTCTTTAAAAACTCTGTAATAATAGATCTGGCAACTGGGTTTGCTTCTGGCATCTCCATGCTGCCAATTAATTCTGTGACTTTCTGCTTCTGGCTTAGAACAGGGACGTCCAACTCCCACAAGACTGAGATCTACTCATGGGGGGGGGGGGGACTGGCAGCCAAAGTTGTTCAGCTTCTTTTAGAGAGGAAAGTTCCATTTTGGGGGTTAGGCCAAGCTTCTTGAGCCTTTTTTATGGAGAAAATCTCCTTTATTAAAGGAGAAATGTCAGACTAGAGTAAAGAGGAGAGGGGATTAGTCATTCACCAAAAGATCGATATGGAAACAATTTGCCTCACAGCAAAAACTCTGTCTTCTGTTCCAGCGATCAGCTGAATATGGTGGGTGGGGAGAGGGGAAGGGCCAGCTGCTCTGAGGCAAAAACAAAGGAAAAGGAGCCAGGAATCGACCAGAACCTCCCAGGTATCGATCAGTCGATCCCGATCAACCTATTGGTTATCCCTGGAATAAAACAACCATCTTCCATCTTCTCTCTGTATCTGAATGAACTTTTTCTGAGAGTCTGGGTAGCTTAAGGCTTCCCTCATCAATGGAATTCTGACTGGTCATATGAAAAATGAAAATGGTGGAAATGTGTCAAATTCAAAATCAAAACTTCAATCTCCACAAGAGGAAAAACTCAAAACCTTCTCTGCCTAGCTTCTGCTCTGAGAGGGAAGAGGGAGTTAATCTCTTTCACAATAGAGACAAGGGAAGTCACCATGGTCTCACCAGGAAATAGAAAAAATGTTTGGTTTGAATCTCGCTTCTCTCTTAAGAAAATCCAGCGACATCCACTAAAATACTTTGAATTTTGTTTTCACTGGGCCCCAGAACCTTTGTAGGAATGGATTTAGGCACCACGAGAAGATGCATTGCCTAGTTATTATCCTTCCTTGCTCATATTGTTGCATGTCATATGCTCTAATGCCACCATGTTGAACAGTTTCAAGATGGAAATGAATAGAAATTATGCTAAAAAGAAAAATATGTGTGAGTGTTTCAATGGAAGAATGTTCAGGAAATACTGGACCCTTTCAAACTAAATGCTGTCGTACCTAATTGAAGTTGAATAATTTCATCTGCAAATGATTTCACAATGCTGCTCTCTATTGATAATCCTGAGTTATGAGTTCGCCGTGTTCAAGAGCATTGTAATCAAATCAAATCAATAGATTTTATTGCATTAGCCGTGTGGCCATAGCATGATATACATAGAAATAACAACATAAAATGGGGGTGGGGAGGTAAAGGTAGATATCGTCCTAGGCAAATACTTACAGGGGAAAAAGAAAAAAAGGGGGGGGGAAGAGATAACAGAAGCGACAAGTGACCGATAATACATCGAGTGACCGATAATACAAAAACAAAAAGACAAAAAACTGCTGAGGGTGGAGGAGGATCGTTAAAGGGGTCCTTCAGCTCCTCAGATTTGTCCTAGCTCCATTGACCTCGTACAATAAAGCTACTTGGAACTTCGTTCGATTGTGCAGCGTATCGACTGCAGCTGTGGTGTTAAAAAAGAAGTTAGTGCCGCTTTCCTCTTCATCACACTGAGCAGGAAGTTAGCTGTCATCTCGGTAATCCAACAATCAGAATCCTGCAAAAAAAGGGACACTATCCAGGGCTGGATTGGGAGATGAAGCTTGTTCATGAGAGGAGTTAAAAACCGAGATCTTTCATCTGTCCAGTTGGGACAGAAGAGCATTACATGTTCCATAGTCTCCAGAGCCGTGTCATTACAGGTGCATGTTCTGTTTGCGATGGGGACTCTGGAATAACGACCCGACAGAACTGCTGTAGGAAAACAGTTGAGACGGGCACAGGTAAAGGCCCTTCGCTTAGCCTCCGAAGAAATTGTGAAGCAGTATAGAGGGATCCCTTCAGGGGGAGGAATAGCTAGGGCTAGGCCTGAACACGGCCCTCTTGCCTCGGCAGCTGTGTTAGAGAAGTCAAGTTGCTGTAGCTTCTTTTTAATTGAAGGTAGGGCCGCCGGACTGATACACTCTAATTTAAGAACAGTTTTGCAATTCAGATTGAAAAGAGAGCGGAGTTTGAGGTTAATTGTAGTTTTCCAAGGGGAAATATGAATATCTCTTAGAATCAGATTGGAAAAACCACCTCTAATTCGAGCATCCGATGCTAGTAGATGGGAGCTATAGGAAATGGCTCGACTCCAAAGCATTGTAATCTGTTCTGGAAAGCATTCGTTTGTGGAAGTAAGCACCACTCACTTGAGTAAACATTAAACTGAAAGGCATATCATCCAATGTACAGCTTTGAATAGTTGTGGAGAAGAAAAAATTGGAGGAATGGATTAATGATTCACTAGAGACATTACATAACATAATATATGGGCGGCTCATTGCAGTTGGTAGACATTGTTGTTGACCAAACTGCTCTGTAGCTTTGTTGTGTTTGTAGAAGTCTTTTAGACCATGTCGGCCTTTGGGTTGCCAGGTTTTTATCTGGAGGTTTCTGCTTTTCTTCTGTTTGGCTCCGGAGGCCTCCAGGCCTTGAAGCTCTACTCAGCTATCGGTGGGATGCTCCCAGTCCCAGCGGGGTCGAGGCCACTGGGAGGTGGCTTGGGGCTCTTCACGGCCTCCTCGGTTGTTGCGTTGGCCACCCCTGGTTACCCCCCAATCATGGTGCTGATGGCGGTGCAGGTACCATCCAGACAACGCCATTGGTGCTTGTGGTCCTCAGAAGCTCCATGCTGACCTTGGCGCTTGCCATCTTGCCTCACCGGAAGTCCATACTGGTGCACTTTGAAACATCCATCCCTGAATGCAGTTCAATGATTACTCCAAAGAATTTCAGAATGCTGCCCTTTACACCCATTATAACAGATTAATTTATACATAATCTGGGTGACATGTCTGCAGCCAGGTTCAAGAGAATTTGAATCTGTTCTGAGAGGCAACAGTTTTTGGAAGTAAGCACCACTCACTTGAGTAAACATTAAACTGAAAGGCAAATCATCCCATGTACAGATTTTAATAGTTGTGGAGAAGAAGAAAAAAATCAGAGGGGCAAATCAAAACACATTTCCATTTTACTGGATGGTTTAATGATTTGCTACAGACAGTACCTAGCATAATATATATGCTGCTCACTGCAGTTGCAAGACATTGTTCTTCACCAAATTGCACTGTAGCTTTCATTATAACCACTACCCCAAATAATTGCTTGCAAAAACGAAATGGATTGGACAGAGCCGATTCCAGCATTGTTCCTCTTTATCCTTATGATTTCCTTTGTTTTGAAATTGAAACTGGGCGCTTTCTGGAACAAGAGCTCCCAAAATCTTCCACCAGGACCGAGGCCTTTACCTCTCATTGGGAATCTCCACAGCATGGATCTGAAGATGCCTTACAGAACCATGTTAAAGGTAAAGATTCCAGTTCTTCCCATGGCAAGGCTGAAGGGTACTGGGGCAGCCCAGGCAGCAGAGCGGGGTATTAATAATAATAATAATAATAATAATAATAATAATAATAATAATACATTTTGTTCTTTTACAGCCTATAAATCTCATCTTTCCTCTGTGTGCTACAAAACCTCCTCTTATCTTTCCCAATAAATAGTCATAGGACCTAGTTGCAATTTATAACTAGTAATTTGAACAAGGTGTCTGGGGGTGTCTGGTGTCTAATCCCGTTTGACTCTGCCTCCATTTTCAAGGATGCAAAAGTGCCAATGCAAACCTTGCCCAGCCCAGCCTCCTCCTTCAGCCTATCTTTCTAAACAAGATTTGAGAGGTGCCATTAAAGGTATAATCACTTTTATCCTTACTACTGCCTATTTTGTTCTGGTTTTCTGATTATTCCTAGCAAATATTTGTGCTGCCGCAACTGAATAATAATAATAATTTAATAATAACTTATTATTTATACCCCACCCATCTGGCTGGGTTTCCCCGGCCACTCTGGATGGCTCCCAACAGATTAGGAACATGATCAAACATGATCAAACGCCAAACTTTAAAACTTACTTTAAAAGGACTGCCTTCAGGTGTCTTCTAAAGGTCAGATAGTTGTTTATTTCCTTGACATCTGATGGGAGGGCATTCCACAGGGTGGGCATCACTACCAAGAAGGCCCTCTGCCTGGTTCCCTGTAACCTTACTTCTCGCAGTGAGGGAACCGCTAGAAGGCCCTCAGAGCTGGATCTCAGTGTCCGGGCTCAATGATGGGGGTGGAGACACTCCTTCAGGTATACTGGGCCGAGGCCGGTTGGGGCTTTAAAGGTCACCACCAACACTTTGAATTGCGCTTAAAAATGTACTGGTAGCCAATACTGGTCTTTACGGGCCGGTGTTATATGGTCTCGGTAGCCACTCCCAGTAACCAGTCTAGCTGCTGCATTCTGGATTAGTTGCAGTTTCTGGGTCACCTTCAAATGTAGCCCCACGTAGAGCGTATTGCAGTAGTCCAAGTGGGAGATAACTAGAGCATGCACCGCTCTGGCAAGACAGTCTGCTGGCAGTCTGCGGGCGGGTAGGGTCTCAGCCTGTGTACCAGATGGAGCTGGTAGACAGCTGCCCTGGACAAAGAATTGACCTGTGCCTTCATGGGCAGCTGTGAGTCCAAAATTACTCCAAGGCTGTGCACCTGTTCCTTCCAGGGCACAGTTACTCCATTCAGGACGAGCAAGTCCTCCACACCTGCCCACCCCCTGTCCCCGCAAAACAGTACTTCTGTCTTGTCAGGATTCAGCCTCAATTCAGCCACCATCTACCTCCAACCGCCTCCTGACACTCACACAGGACCTTCACTGTTCTGTTTTAAAAGAGAGGTAGAGCTGGGTATCATCCGCATACTGATGAACATGTAGCCCAAACCTCCTGATGAACCCTCCCAGCAGCTTCATGTTGATGTTGAAAATAATGGAGGAGAGGATGGAACCCTGAGGCACCCCACAATTGAGAGCCCAGGGGCATGAACAGTTTTCTCCCAACACCACTTTCTGGACACGGTCCAGGAGGAAGGAGCAAAACCACTGTATAGCAGTGTTTCCAGCTCCCAGCCCCTCTAGACGGTCCAGAAGGATGTCATGGTCGATGGTATCAAAGGCCACTGAGAGATCCAGCAGAACTAGGAAACAGCTTTCACCTTTGTCCTTAGCCGGCTAGAGATAATCGAGCAGCACAACCAAGGCAGTTTCAGTCTCATGATGAGGCTTGAATCCCAAATGGAAGGGATCCAAATGGTCCACATCCTCCAGACGTGCCTGGAGTTGTTCAGCAACCACCCGCTCAATCACCTTGCCAAAGAATGGAAGATTTGAGACTGGGTAATAGTTCACCATATTAGCTGGGTGCAAAGATTTATTTTTTAATAAGTGCCTTTATAACCACCACTTTCAGCAGGTTTGGGAAGGCTCTTTAACAGGTCTGCACCACCCCGCAGAGCTTTTATGAGCCAGAATGGGCAAGGATGAAGGAGACAGGTGGTCAGTTTCACTTGTCCAAGCAGCCTCTCCACATCCTTGGAGGTAACAGTTTGGAATTGACCCCATGCAACTTAACTAGACATCCCATGCAACTTGACTCTAGCACTCTCCCGCCCTGGCCCTGCCCCCAAGGTGGAGTCTACTGAACTGGGTGAAAAGGCTGAGCTGCTGTATCATGAGTCCAGCAACTGTTGCTCCTACAGCTATTAGTAGCAAATGTCTCGAAGAGGATTGTGGCATAGACAATGCTCTTTTACTTTATCATTATGTTATTTGGATTCTGTTATTGGAAAAAACTGATAACAGTCTAAGAGTCAAACTGTGCTACTAGATTCTGTGGATTGTATAAAAGAGCCTTTACTCTCAGGTAAATGTGCAAGCTAATGCAGTCTTGGTTCTGTGAGAGATGATTTACATTAATATATTCTTTGGGTATGCCAGAACTCTGTTTCTCAATTTTTCTTCTGTTGAATTCCAGTTGTCAAAGCAATATGGCCCTGTCTTCAGCATCCAAATGGGACCCCGGAAAATTGTGGTGTTGACAGGATATGAGACAGTAAAGGAAGCTCTGGTTAATCAGGCGGACGCATTTGCTGACAGGCCTACCTTTGCATTATTTCAAGAGCTTGCAGAAGGCTTTGGTGAGGCACCTCCCTTTTTATTGGAACTTGTAATGCTTGCAGACACAAACAGGTCCCACCAGGTGAACACAATCTGGTTCGTAAGATGAGTGTTTGCAAAGCAAGTCAACGAAATGCATTGTTTCCTGTGGGGAAAATCCTTGAGAATTCTTCAACCCACGTCAGTGCCATTGAAATTAACAGTGTATCCTTAGGCATTAGGCTGAGAATGTGTCACAAAAAGTGTCGCCTGTCAATTTCTGCAGATCAAGCTAAAATGTTAAAAAGAGTAGACCAGACCAACTTTTTTTGGTATTGACTTTCAGTGGCTCAGTGGCTCTGTGGCTCTGTTGAAGAAACAAAAATGGAGACCAGTTAAAGCAAACCTTTCCCATTCCCACCTTCTTCCCAACAGTCATATTGTAGAGCTGGGGGGGAATGGGGCAGGAGAATTGTGAATAATAGTCACACAGCAAAGTAATGCCACACACCAAGGGGAAACTGACTGACCATTTTCCGGCATAGCCTACACAGAGAGGATAAATTAAGAAGGCATAACGTCTGCTCATTGAATACAAAGTAACAAGCTGAGTGCTGCTATGACCACTGTCATGTACAAACAGCTCTCTACTATATCCTATCTATCTATTTGTTCTCAGGTCATGCTCTGATGGCACATCTACCAGCTACTTTGTCAAAGCTCAGAAGTCTGAGTCTGACTGAGAAAATAGCTGGGATCCATTCTCAGTTCCATGGAAGAAATGCAGAACATAATTTATTGATTTTTTTGTTCAATGGCCATGCAAACATGAAACCTTTCCTCCCGTTTTCAGGTGTAAGTCTGTCTAATGGTGAAAACTGGAAAGTGATGCGGCGGTTTGCTTTAAGCACATTACGGGACTACGGAATGGGAAAGAGGACCATAGAGGACAGAATTGTTGAGGAATGCAGTGTCCTGATAAATAAATTTGAATCTTACAAAGGTGGGTTTCTGTTTTCCTCTGGTGTATAGCTACACTACCATAGTTTAAATGTGCCAAGACTATTGTGTTACATATTCCTAACTTCCAGAAGCACAGCTCCCAGGGTTCCCTGCAATTGATCTGTTCCTGTAATGTGCAGATTGTACTGCAATAACTCCTGTGACTTCCAAGCATTTCTTAGCCCAGCTATGGCCACATCCAGCAGCACTTAGGATCAGTTTCTTTGATAAATGAGGTCTACACATAGGTAAGCTGCCAGTAGGGATTTAAGGCAACAATGAGCAGACTTAAAAACAATGCCCTTTCCATACTTGGAATTTCAACAGAATATTTTTGTTTAACTGTCATATTTATGTATAGGAAACCCATTTGAGACCACCACAATTATGAATGCAGCTGCTTCCAATATTATAGTGGCCATACTACTAGACAAGCGATTTGATTATGAAGATCCCACATACATAAGACTTCTGAAGTTGGTCAATGAAAATATCCGGCTTTTCGGAAGCTCTTCAGTCACGGTAATCTATTTTTTCCATTTAAAACAAACAAACAGTTGATTATAATAACGGTGTATGAAAAGTGGGCAGGGCAACCTGTTTATTGTATATTGTTCACGATTCACTACAAAACACAAAATGATATTGCGAGAAACCTGGTGGTGATTCGAAATATTTAGAAACCTCACATGGCACAGTCATCCCGTAAATATAATAAAGTCTCTTTTGCACACAGGCTTTCTGGCCTCACTGCCATCGGGACTCCAAGGACAAGGAAGAACAAGTGATAGTTGGTTCCATGATGGCTCAGAAGGGGCCTCCAAGGGCAGATCTCCCTCTCTGAAGGCGAACCTCCAGAGGAGAACTGCCATAGCCTACTATTCTGGGCTTGCACATAAATTATGCTCTGAGAGACCCAGCTGAGAGTACAATACTGAGTTTTTCTAATGTCTCTTTTTCTTTTTTCACATTTTTATCCTTTCAGCTGTATAACATGTTTCCTGCTCTTGGATTTCTTTTGGGGGCTTATAAGACTGTCATTCAAAACAGAGATGAGCTGTTTGCCTTCATAAATGCCACTTTCATAAAACACCTCAGAGATCTGGATGAAAATGACCAGAGGAGCTTTATTGACTCATTTCTTATCCAACAGCAAGAGGTAATGGAGTCTTTTAAGTTGGCCCAGAATAAGCGTTGACATTTTCAATTCATGTTTTGAGGGCATATTCGCAAGTGAATGCATAAGTTGTAGTCAGGCAGTCTTATTGCAGAAGGGACCAACCTGGCATACTTCCTACCATTTCCCAATCTTCGGCCATTGTTAATGTGGATGTTGCCTGTGTAGGAGCAAAGGTTGCATGATCACCAGCATTTCTGAAAAAAAATCCCCAATCGAGAAAACATGCGAATGGGGGTATATAAAAGAGCTGTTGTGGAGCCCAAAGAGATTGATGGATTTATGTTAAAAGATGACTGGAGGTGACAGAGATTGGATTTAGAAAGCGAGATTCTAGTTAACAAATTGAAGGAAGAAAAAACCCCTCACCTCATAGGTTTGTAAAATGACTGGATGAAATTGCAAAAAAGAGAGAGAAATCTTTCCTTTTAAAAACCCCCAAACTGAAACATCACCAACTAGAAAGGAGTTTGGAATGTGGCACTAGGTATGATTTAATGAAGATACAATATGCAAATATTTATGGGCTATTTTACTGTTAAGATTTTTGGAACCCTTGACAACTCATCATATTGAAACAGAGAAAGGCTGTTTTAGACACTTGATGAGAACAACAATTAAAGAGCTATATTTGGACTTTTTCAGTTGAATAAGGTGAACCCAAGAGGGCTGGGAGTAAAAATTAAAAAATATCATCTAGCAGAATGAAAAAAAGTGCTCAGTGTGGTGAAAATACTGAAAAACATCCCATTGCCTGTTGGTGCCATGCATCAACTATTGAATGAACAATTGGAAGAACTTAGAGTGGAGAGGCATTAAATTGTTAATAATGGGGAGCTGCTGCTAAAAGGCCAATTCTCATGTTGCCACGCTCCGTTGTTCTTGGAGAGGAGCTACAGGAAGAAGCCTCAGATGGATCTGCAGGATCTTGGTTGATTTATATGGGGAGAGGTAGTCTTTGATGTATTGCAGTCCTCAGTTGGCAGTTGGACTAGGACTTAAATAATTTTAAGTATGCTCCTTATGTGAGGCAGGTTACTCCACAGTAGAGAAGCATTTGCTCTTTGGCAATAGGCCAGGCATTTATCCTTCTCCCTCTTAACCACCACAGTTAAGATTCTTCCCTTTTCTCCTTCCTCTCTTCACTCCCCTCTGGCTCCCAGTGGGACAGGCAGCTATGATAACCAGCAACTCTATCGGTGTTACTCTTCCTGTTGGAAAGTGTGGCTGAAGGGAGTTGCAATCGCGAAAATATGGAGGGCACCACATTGTCTATCTCAGTTTAATGAAACAGTTCTAGATGAATATGTGGTATTTCTGTGTCATTTTTTCCATTTTAGGCTATGAGTAAATACATTAAAGACTATGAGTAAGTGCATTAAAGAAGTTCAACTGAGAACCATATATGTCAGCAGAAAACAACACTTTATGTTAACCTTTCAGATCTCCACAAGTGTTCACCAGAAATTCTGCCTTCCATGTATGCAATCATAATACTGTTGCAGGTTTGTGGGGTCAGTCTGCATGATGCCTGAGCACGTTCCAACTTGTGGAGACCTTGTACCCAGTAAGGGTTAATTCTAATGGAGGAATCTATTGTTGAATCAGTCAGACAAGTTTCTTTGTGAGATGAGGGCCATATACTTGTCATCTAAATACTGCCACTAGTTCCTTTGTCTAAACAAAGGCTGTTGGCTAAGGAGTTAAGCACCACGGTTCGCATCAGAGAAGGAGGAGCTGGATTGCCAAGCTTCCCCGACCTCCTCTCTTAGCTGGTAGATAGAGAACAACAGCTGTGACTATGGAGAAGCAAGACATTTTGGGGTCTTGATGCTGAGCCCCTCCATCTTAGGCTCAGGTTGAATATATAGTCATACCTCGGGGTAAATACGCTTCAGGATAAGTATTTTCGGGTTGCGCTCTGCGGGAACCCGGAATTAACGGAGTGCATTACTTCCGGGTTTTGCCGCTCGAGCATGTGCAGACGGGCAAAATGACATCACACACATGCGCGGAAGCAGTGAAACATGATCAGCGCATGTGAAGACGCACAGTCGCATCTTATGTTCTGTTCAGGATGTGAACGGGGCTCCAGAACAGATCCTGTTCACATCCCGAGGTACCACTGTATGTTTAAATAAACCCTCTTTCATCATGATGGCATAGTCTGGAAACCTGGAATCTCTCACTGCTCAGCGACTGTGGTGATGTGCAATGATACTTTGGATCATCGGGTCCAGTCAGGTATTCATTTTTATCTTTGCACATGAAATTTTCTCACTCCATTCGTTTTAACCAGTTCATACTCTTTGCAACCCAGGAGAAGAAGAAGAACAAGACGAATGTATATTTCCACAACAAAAACTTAACAGTTATTGTGGCCAACTTATTTGCTGCTGGCACAGAGACCACTGCTACCACACTGCGCTGGGGACTGTTACTAATGATGAAATATCCTGAAATTCAGAGTGAGTGCTTTTCATTGGGTTGGCTTCAATTATTCTGAGAAATGTTAATTCCAGTTATATGTAACTATTAGAGAGAGAAAATATTAATAATTTTCATATCTATCTATCTCACAACAATTATTCAATCATAAGTTTAGCATTTCAACCTGAACTCCCTTCTCCCTCTTTCTGTGATTCTTTACATTTCGTTTCATCTTCCTGTGTACTCCAAATTATCCCAACATATTCTTTTAGATATATAGGTAAAGGTACCCCTGCCCGTACGGGCCAGTCTTGACAGACTCTAGGGTTGTGCGCCCATCTCACTTTTGAGGCCGGGGGCCAGTGCTGTCCGCAGACACTTCCGGGTCACGTGGCCAGCATGACAAGCTGCATCTGGCGAGCCAGCGCAGCACACAGAACGCCGTTTACCTTCCCGCTAGTAAGCGGTCCCTATTTATCTACTTGCACCCGAGGGTGCTTTCGAACTGCTAGGTTGGCAGGCGCTGGGACCGAGCGATGAGAGCGTACCCCGCCACAGGGATTCGAACCGCCGACCTTTGGATCGGCAAGTCCTAGACGCTGAGGCTTTTACCCACAGCGCCACCCGCATCCCTTTTTAGATATATATTCCCATATATATCCCATATATATATATTGAAACTGCAGGTTTTTACATTAATCCTGCCAATGTCTTAGTATGTTTACAGTTTGTTTGCTAATATTCAATAAAGCATTTCCATTTCTTTCTTTTTTTAAAAAAAAAAAAGGTTATCTTGATATATTATTCTCATGGTAAGTTTCGTCATTTCTGTGTAGTCCATTAACCTCTGTATCCTTTCTTCTCTTGTCGGAACCTCTTCTTCCTTCCATTTATTTATGTATAAATATATGGGCAAATAACATTCTTGCAGCTGTGGTTGTGGTTCGAGGACCCGACCCCCGCGAAGTGAAATGAGGACACAAGGACAAGTGATATAAGGTTGATGGGCTAGAAAAGGCCACAACTTTATTGATTACAGCAATGAAAAGGTATTGGCTTAGGCATTGGGTCGAAACAAGTGGGTTTATTCACCAGTAGGTGGAGCCTGTTGATGCTAATCCAACTATAGGCTCACCCCTGCTGTCACCAAGGGTCGTGCCATGGCCTCCCGCCAAGCAGGCATCGGACAGAATACACGACCGCCAGATTCCTTTAACGGAATACCCCTAAAAATTGAAGGCATAGGCGATGGCCACACCTAGCACTTCGACACACAACACATTATTCCAATGCCTAACCTACCCACCAATACCACAAAAGTTGTGACGATTGCTACGAGGTAGGCGAAAAAACCAAAAAGCCTAATGCCAAATGGAAAAACTCCTACCAGGCCCCCCGGGCAACCAGGGCGACCAACCTAAGGTCCATAGCAAGGCCAATGACCTAAGCCCTAACTAAAAGGGAGTGGAGGGTGGGTGACTCGCGATGGGACAACGATGAGGAATGAGGCCAGGGAGAGGCTGGCACTGCAGCAAAAGGCTGCTGAACACGCCCCCTCCACGGCACCTGGTTGGGTGGCCATCGGGGGGGCGTGAGCGCCAGCCAGGTGAGCTGGAGGCAGGGGGCAACGCCCCCTGCTGGGCGGTGCTCGGGCTCCCGCCCACAACCACTCCCCTCTCTTTCAGGGAGGAGAGTCTTTGTGGTTCGAGGACCCGACCCCCGCGAAGTGAAATGAAGACACAAGGACAAGTGATATAAGGTTGATGGGCTAGAAAAGGCCACAACTTTATTGATTACAGCAATGAAAAGGTATTGGCTTAGGCATTGGGTCGAAACAAGTGGCTTTATTCACCAGTAGGTGGAGCCTGTTGATGCTAATCCAACTATAGGCTCACCCCTGCTGTCACCAAGGGTCGTGCCATGGCCTCCCGCCAAGCAGGCATCGGACAGAATACACGACCGCCAGATTCCTTTAACGGAATACCCCTAAAAATTGAAGGCATAGGCGATGGCCACACCTAGCACTTCGACACACAACACATTATTCCAATGCCTAACCGCCACCCGAGCCAAAGGCTCGCCGCCAATACCCTCAAAACTGCAACCAATCCCAGATACTTTTGATGACACTAGCTAACCAAATGTTGTTCCCCAAATCTGATAGGTGGACACTGTCATTCCGGTATAAAGCTTGGTCGCCGATCCGGATACGGTCATGATAAATGACTTGGCCATACATAAAGCGCACCCAACGGGCTACCGCCCGGTTTACGAGTTTCCTAGTTCTTTCAATGGCCATACAGCTTTGCGCACCGCGCCAAACAGTTCTTTTCAGGAAGGAGGACCAGAACACCGTCGTTCTGGGACACAAGGCTGCAAATGCATTCAAGTCTCTTTTTTTGCTCCACAACAAGTCCACACTCCTTCTGTTAGCGAGGTCATTCTCCCCCAAATGAATCACAAGGATGTCGGGAGGGCCGAACTTGGCTACTTTCTCCCACAGCAATGGCATCAGCTCCTCCCAACGCATGCCTCTTCTCGAAAACCAGGAAACTCGAACACCATGTGGAAGGCCAAGATTGGATGCAAGACCGCAGCTCACCGCTCGTATGCGGGCCCAATGAACTATACTGTGGCCGCAAATCCACACGCTTCTTCTGAGCATAACTGGGGGTAAAAGACAGAAAGAAAAGGCGGGTAAGTAGGGTAAAGCGGCAGGTCGCATACTAGCGAATATAAGACTTATAAGCATTGGATTTCCACCGGCCCATCTCTTTGATCCTGTCCGCCGGTAACCCCAGGTGCGCAGCCGTGGTTGCGGCGCCAATTCTAAAGGAGTGTGCAGCGTACTCCTGGGAGGATAGACCACAAGCCTCAATAGCCTTGCGAAGCACTCTGGTGAATTGGTGCCTCAACAAGGGTGACCCATCTTCGTGGACCAGAAACGGACCCGGGCCGGGCGGTCTGAGGTAGAGGTACCTCCTAGTGTCCTTTACCGGGCATGGGCCCTGCTGTGCCGACGCCGTGAGCTTAACTAGGACACCCTTACCCGCCTGATCAGTCTTGGACTGACGTATACGCACTGTCACGGTAGTTTCGGACAACTGCACGTCCTCGCACAGGAGGCCGCGTGTTGAACCTCGTGCACCAACTTCAAACACCACCTCACCAACTCTGAGCGCGCCAAAAAAAGGCGATAGCGTATGCTGCGGAAAAGAGACGTGCCTCGAACCTGGACCAGCAAATTGACCTGAGTTTTATGCGTATCTGAGATAACAACCCATAAGAAATCGGCTTACGGCTCTCGGCCCTGGGAGGTTGCAACCTGCCCCAACCCTCAATGGCTCTACGGATCAAGAAGTCACTACACGGGTCATGAGCAAATGTAGCTTTTGAAAAGAAGCTGATGGCGGCTATGTGAATCTTTAAGGTTTTAGGAGCACGTCCCAGATCATCGAGATGGGAAAGGTACTGCAAGACATTGTCAGTGGTAGGAGGTACGTTATGTGAGAGCCCAGATAACCCAGACCTGAAACCAAGGAAATCACACCAGGCCTTCTTGTAGGACCTGAGAGTGGAAGGTGCCACGGACGCTAATACTCCCTGTATCACTTTGCGTCTCCAACGTTCCACAGGTACTCCGGAAAGGGTTCGGGCAACAGTTGTGCTTCAGGTGCAAGCAACCGGAAGCGAGGTATCTGAAATCGAGACAAGGCATCGGCTATGTCATTATTGGCTCCGGGTAAGAATTTGGCTGAAAATATTATGTTGTACTCAAGGCACCGGAGGACGAACGCCCATAGAAGGGAGGAGACCCACTCAGACCGAGATGACTGCCTGGCTAGAATGTTCACCACCGCCAGGTTGTCGGTCCTGAAGCACACACGGTGATCTCAAAACTCTTCCGTCCAGATGTGAACGGCCACCACTATTGGAAAGAACTCAAGAAAGGTGAGATCCCACGATGAGGAATGAGGCCAGGGAGAGGCTGGCACTGCAGCAAAAGGCTGCTGAACACGCCCCCTCCACGGCACCTGGTTGGGTGGCCTTCGGGGGGGCGTGAGCGCCAGCCAGGTGAGCTGGAGGCAGGGGGCAACGCCCCCTGCTGGGCGGTGCTCGGGCTCCCGCCCACAACCACTCCCCTCTCTTTCAGGGAGGAGAGTCTTTGCATACAAATCTGGCCCGCGGACAGTCCGGGAATCAGCGTGTTTTTACATGAGTGTCTTTTTATTTAAAATGCACCTCTGGGTTATTTGTGGGGCATAGGAATTCGTTCGTCCCCCCCCAAAAAAAAAAACATAGTCCGGCCCCCCACAAGGTCTGAGGGACAGTGGATTGGCCCCCTGCTCAAAATGTTTGCTGACCCCTGTGCTAAATGGTTGACTGAGCGGCATCCCTTATCAGAATAGGCTTTGTTCTCAGGACATCGATTGCATGACGCATATCTTACTGCATTGTGGCAGTACGACCACAGTACGACCAACTGATCGAACCCCTACTGGCAAATCTGCTGGGGAAATCTGAAGCCTCCCATGCTAAATATCTTTTGGATGACAGGTCTAATGATATTACACTGGCCGTGGCAAAGTTTCTTTCGGAAGTTATAAGAAACAAAGATTATCATGCTAGAGACAAAACAAAATGACCCCCTCTGTTGCTCTTTCTTGTGTGGTTGACTGTCTTAACTGTATTTTTTTCTGAAATTGCTCTATGGGACTTTGAACCGCAATAAAGATTTATTATAATACAGTTTTAAACCTATTAGATAATCTGTCTGCAAACAGTTTATAATTGTAATTCAACAATGAAATTGGTTAATAGCTCTTAACCAGCTTTGGATCTCTATTTTGCTTATGAATCAAAGTTATGTTTGTACTCTTCCAGTATTTGGGTAACTCTCCTGTATTCAAAGTTATATTCATAATATCTTTTAAAGGTTGCATCAGGTAATCTTGTAATTTTTTAATAACATATTGCTGAAAGTTCATCAGGTCCACGTGCCTTCCCTAATTTTGCCTGTAAAATAGCTTGCTGTAATTCCATCATTTTGGTATCTTACGTAGTCTGCTGTCTTCTAAATATTTACCCATTTCTTCTAAAACTGCTTTTGTTCATTTTTGAATACAGTGGTACCTCGGGTTACATACACTTCAGGTTACATACGCTTCAGGTTACAGACGAATTAAGTACTTAACCCAAGGTACCACTGTAGTTGTTTTGGGTCCAGCTCAGGTTTTATACACATTGCAACTCCTCTCTTTTTTGTTATATCAGAAGGTACAAAGTCCTTTCCATGCCTTTTATTTATTAAAATTCTTCTATGTTTCTTCACAATGTGTTTCTTGGAGGCATATAACATCCAAGTTTAACTTCTTTACATGTTCATTTTTATTCATTCAGTCCTATTATTTAGCCTATTAACATTCCAAGTTAGAATTTTCAAAGTCATCTTGTTCCTTATTTATTTCTCCACCTCTGTTGAATCTTCCACCTTCCAGTTCAAATGCCCTTTCTCCAGCTAATTCTTGCCCATATTTTCTCCAAAATTTGTCTGGCTCTGTAGGATCCCGAAATCTTTGTTTTCTGCCTTTATATGTACAGTGGTACCTCAAGGTTACATATGCTTCAGTTTCATACGCTTCAGGTTACAGACTCCGCTAACCCAGAAATAGTACCTCGGCTTAAGAACTTTGCTTCAGGATGAGAACAGAAATTGTGCAGTGGTGGCGCAGCAGCAACAGGAGGCCCCATTAGCTAAAGTGGTGCTTCAGGTTAAGTACAGTTTCAGGCCAAGAACAGACCTCCAGAACGAATTAAGTTCTTAACCAGAGGTACCACTGTAAATGCTACCGCTTCAGGATATTCCCAGCAGTGATATTTTAATAATTATCCTGGATGCATTTCTCTCCCTCAGTATATCAGGTTATTGATTAAAATGTTTGTCTTATTTAAAAATACCTTTGTCAAATTCTAGAGATTAAATTTGTGAGTCCGGGAAATTGGAGAACCAGTTTATGGCAGTTCTATGCTGCGGAGATTAATATTTTAAGAGGCCAAAGTCAAACAGATTATCTTGGCAGAAAAATGAATGCTTTCTTTTTTTTGTTTCCCCCAGTAAAGGTCCAAGAAGAAATTGCAAGGGTTGTTGGATCTTCTCAGCCAAGGATTGAACACCGAACAAAAATGCCTTATACGGATGCCGTGATCCATGAGATCCAGAGATTTGCTGATATTGTGCCAACCAACCTGCCACATGCCACGGCTACAGATGTTACCCTCAATGGCTACTTCATTCCAAAGGTGATCAGTTTTATTGAACTGCTGCCTACTATTTACAATATATTTTAAGGCTTTCCTGGGAGTAAGCCCCTTGGACTTCAGGGTGGGTGACATCTGTGCAGACTTGTATAGGATTGCACTGGAAGCAAGCTCTTCAGCGTCATCTTCAACCCGTTAAACAGATCTCAATGGGAAGGAGCACAAGGTTGGAAAAGAAACCATTTCTGGTGGGAGATCATGGTTTATATGTTTTTCAAACGAAAGACATTTCTCAAGTGAACTAAAAATCTCATTTTTCCTGCAGTCAGTATTTATTGTACCAGAGGCATACGCTTTATTTTAAAATGACTCTTGCTTTGCCTTTGCAGGGGACATACATCATGCCATTGCTGTCCTCTGTGCTGCACGATGAATCTCAATGGGAGAAACCACATAAATTCTATCCAGAACATTTTCTTAATTCTGATGGAGAATTCATAAAGAGAGATGCTTTCATGCCTTTCTCCGCAGGTAACTTTTTTTTAACTTTTGTGCATATCTGCATAGTGTGTGCTGTCAATGGGATTTTTACATGCCACGAATGTAACCTATTGTGCAAAGGAAAGAATCACATCAGTTGCTGTGGCCATTTCTGCCACTAGATCTGCCCACCCCTGGAATGTTGCTCACCAGGGAATGTGGCCCTCAGGCTGGAAAATCCCCACCCCGGTTTTCAGCATTGCAGGATGGCTCGTATTGGGAGTTCTTAATTCTTTTAAGATGGGCACTGTGAGCTGTTATTTCATCTCTGCATTTCCGTCTGCTTTTAAGTATTTGGAATGTTATTAAAGGTAAAGGTCCAGTCATGGCCGACTCTGGGGTTGCGGTGCTCATCTCACTTTATTGGCAGAGGGAGCCGGCATACAGCTTCCGGGTCATGTGGCCAGCAGGACTAAGCCACTTCTGGCGAACCAGAGCAGCGCATGGAAACGCCGTTTACCTTCCCGCCGGAGTGGTACCTATTTATCTACTTGCACTTTGATGTGCTTTCGAACTGCTAGGTTGGCAGGAAGAGGGACCGAGCAATGGGAGCTCACCCCGTCGCGGGGATTTGTACCGCCAACCTTCTGATCGGCAAGTCCTAGGCTCTGTGGTTTAACCCACAGCACCACCCACGTCCCTTGGGATGTTATTCAGCAACTGCTAAACCTCTGCTGTTTTTTATGATCACCAAGTTTGTAAAAAGGAAAATTTTAAATTTTCTCTGGCAAAAACCACACAATTTCAAATTACTGTTGAGGAGATGAAAAGGATAATCTTTTCGTTTAAGCAAGGGAAATCACCTGGTATGGATGGCATTCCAATAGACCTGTTGAGATTAGATGTAGAATGGTGGGCCAATAAACTTGTACCGCTTTTTAATTCTATCTATCAATCAGCTCTTGTACCTAAGTCATGGAACAACTCAATAGTGGTACCGATCTTTAAAAAAGGTGATAGGAATTGCCAAGAGAACTATAGGCCTATAAGTTTGTTACCATGCATAAGTAAAATCTATGCCAAATCTCTGCTTATTAAATTGGAAGAATGGATGCTGATAAAAGGTCTACCTGGTAAAGAGCAGGCTGGTTTTAAGGCAGGCTCGTCAACTCTTGACCAGTGTCTAGTGTTAAGTCATCTTGTGGATAAATATGTCATGAGAAATAAACGAAAACTCTTTGTGGCATTTGTGGATTTAAAAAGTGCCTTTGATTCGGTCGACCGCAATAAACTATGGACTAAACTAGAACACCTTGGTATCGACCCATATCTACTTACACTGATTCAAAGTTTACATTCTAATAACCAAATATATGTTAAAGTATCAAAAGATGGTAGACTTGCAGGTCCTATTCTGAATAATCGAGGAGTTAGGCAAGGCTGTATCTTGGCCCCTACCCTATTTAATCTATTTCTATCTGACCTACCATTATTTCTTCAAAACGCAACCACTCATACTCCTTATTTAAACAATAGCCCACTCTTTTTATTACTTTACGCAGATGATGCTGTAATTATCTCACTCTCTGTTTTGGGTTTAAAAAAATTATTTAAGAGTTTCTCAAACTACTGCTCTCTCAATAATCTCAAAATTAATTATGATAAGACAAAGATTATGCAATTCAGAAAGAGAGGGAACCCAAAAGGCTGTATAATTAATGGACATCTAATACAGGAAGTTAAGCACTTCAATTATCTGGGAATCACATTCAAAAATAATATGAATTGGAATACACATATATGTGCTGCAATAGCTAAGGCCAAAGTGACAGCCCACCATATTAACTGCTAAATCCAGTTTCTCTGCTGCCTATGTTTCCATACAGGTCGGAGAGCATGTTTAGGTGAGACTCTTGCCAAAATGGAGCTCTTCCTCTTCTTCACAAGTCTCCTGCAGAAATTCACCTTCCAGCTACCCCCTGGAACATCTCAAGAAGACCTGGACCTTACTCCTGCTATTGGGCTTACAACATCACCCATGCCCCACCAGCTCTGCGCTCTGCCACGTTTCTAAGACTCACAAGCTCCTGGCTTGCTTAGCCTAACTGTGTGTGCAATGCAAGCCTTTCTTAAAACACCCCTGTTCAACAAGGGTATTTGGGTTGAGTAGCCCACAGGTAGAATTGATCTGTGCTTTGTCACAAACCTTAAGTGTTCCCCTTTACCTGCCTTAATGCTGAATCCCGTGAAACTAGCATTGGAGCATCTCTTACTTAAAATCTGGCCCTGAGTTCTTATGACACTTCAGGCATAGACATCAACCAACAAAGCTGGTTCATTTATTCCCATGTTAACATTTACCTTCAAAGGTCTTGAAGCATCATATTCCCAAGTAGATGTGCTGAGAATTGTGACCAAGACGATAAAGTGTCTGGAAACCATGCCTTATGAGGAATGGTAGAGGAAGTTGGGTATGTTAACATCTGTGGCTGCAGTGTATTCTGATTCTGAACTGTATTTGTTGATGTCAGGCAATGGCTTTGTTTCCTCCGGGTTCTTTAAAAAATCTGTCATAATAGATCTGTCAACTGGGTTTGCTTCTGGAATCTCCATGCTGTCAATTAGTTCAGTGACTTTTTGCTTCTGGCTTAGAATAAAACAACCATCTTCCATCTTCTCTCTGTATCTGAATGAACTTTCTCTGAGAGTCTGGGTAGCTTAAGGCTTCCCTCATCTACAGAATTCTGACTGGTCATATGAAAAATAAAAATGGCAGAAATATGTCAAAATCAAAATCAAAACTTCAATCTCCACAAGAGGAAAAACTCAATACCTTCTCTGCCTAGCTTCTGCTCTGAAAGGGAAGAGGGAGCTAATCCCTTTCACAACAGAGACAAGGGAAGTCACCATGGTCTCATCAGGAAATAGAAAAAATGTCTGGTTTGAATCTCTCTTCTCTCTTAAGAAAATCCAGCCACACCCACTATAATACTTTGAATTTTGTCTTCACTGGGCCCCATAACCTTTGTAGGAATGGATTTAGGCACTACGAGAAGATGCATTGCTTAGTTATTATCCTTCCTTGCTCATATTGTTGCATGTCATATGCTCTAATGCCACCATGTTAAACAGTTTCAAGATGAAGATGAATAGAAATTATGCTAAGAAGAAAAATATGTGTGAGTGTTTCAATGGGTGAAAGTTCAGGAAATACTGGACACTTTCAAATTAATGCTGTCGTCCCTAATTGAAGTTGAATAATTTCATCTGCAAATGATTTCACAATGCTGCTCTCTATTGATAATCCTGAGTTATGAGTTCGCCGTGCTCAAGAGCATTGTAATCTGTTCTGGAAAGCATTAGTTTGTGGAAATCGGCACCACTCGCTTGAGTAAATATTAAACTGAAAGGCATATCATCCAATGTAGAGCTTTGAATAGTTGTGGAGAAGAAAAAAATCAGAGGGATGATTTAATGATTCGCTAGAGACATTACATAACATAATATATGGGTAGCTCATTGCAGTTGGTAGACACTGCTGTTGACCAAACTGCTCTGTAGCTTTGTTGTTTTTGTAGAAGTCTTTTAGACCGTCTCGGCCTTTGGCTTGCCAGGTTTTTATCTGGAGGTTTCTGCTTTTTTTCTGTTTGGCTCCAGAGGCCTCCAGGCCTGGTGTAGTGGTTAAGAGCAGTAGACTCGTAATCTGGGGAACTGGGTTTGCATCTCCGCTCCTCCACATGCAGTTGCTGGGTGACCTTGGGCCAGTCACACTTCTTTGAAGTCTCTCAGCCCCACTCACCTCACAGAGTGTTTGTTCTGGGGGAGGAAGGGAAAGGAGATTGTTAGCCGCTTTGAGTCTCCTTCGGCTAATGATAAAGCGGGATATCAAATCCAAACTCTTCTTCTTCTTCTCAGCTATCTTTGGGATGCTCCCAGTCCCAGCCGGGTCGAGGCCACTGGGAGGGGGCTTGGGGCTCTTCACAGCCTCCTCGGTTGTCACGTTGGGCACCCCTGGTTACCCCCCAATCATGGTGCTGATGGCGGTGCAGGTACCATCCAGACAACGCCATTGGTGCTTGTGGTCCTCAGAAGCTCCATGCTGACCTTGGCGCTTGCCATCTTGCCTCGCCGGAAGTCCATACTGGTGCACTTTGTAACATCCATCCCTGAATGCAGTTCAATGATCACTCGGAAGAATTTCACAATGCTGCCCTTTACTCCCATTATAATAGATTGATTTTATAGCTAATCCTGAGTGACAGGTCTGCAGCCAGATTCAAGAGAGCTTGAATTTGTTCTGGAAAGGATTAGTTTGTGGAAGTGGGCAGTACCCCCTTGAGTAAACATTAAACTGAAAAGCAAAACACCCAATATACAGCTTTGAATAATTGTGGAGAAGAAGAAGAAAAAATCAGAGGGACAAAGCAGGACACTTTCAGTTTTAGTGGGTGGTTTAATGACTCGCTAGAGACAGCACCTAGCATAATATATATGCTGCTCACTGCAGTTGCAAGACATTGTCCTTGACCAAACTGCACTGTAGCTTTCATTATAACCCCTGAATAGTTGTGGAGAAGAAAAAAATCGGAGGGATGGTTTAATGATTCGCTAGAGACATTACATAACATTATAGATGGGCTGCTCATTGCAGTTGGTAGACACAGTTGTTGACCGAATTGCCCTGTGGCTTTCATTACAACCACTACCCCCAAAAAATTGCTTGCTGAAACGAAATGGATTGGATGGAGCCGATTCCAGCTTTGTTCCTCTTTATCCTTATGGTTTCCTTTGTTTTGAAACTGGGCACTTTCTGGAACAAGAGCTCCCAAAATCTTCCACCAGGACCGAGGCCTTTACCTCTCATTGGGAATCTCCACATCATGGATCTCAAGAGGCCTCACAGAACCATGTTAAAGGTAAAGCTTCCAGTTCTTCCCATGGCAAGGCTAAAGGATACTGGGGCAGCCCAGTCAGCAGAGCGGGGTATTAATAATAATAATAATAATAATAATACATTTTGTTCTTTTACAGCCTATAAATCTCACCTTCCCTTTGTGTGCTACAGAACCTTCTCTTATCTTTCCCAATAAATAGTCATAGGACCTAGTTGTAATTTATACCTGGTAATTTGAACAAGGTGTCTGGGGGTGTCTGGTGTTAAATCCCGTTTGACTCTGCCTCCATTTTCAAGGATGCAAAAGTGCTGGTACAAAGCTTGCCTAGCCCAGCCTCCTCCTTGAGCCCATCTTTTTAAACTAGATTTGCGAGGTGCCATTAAAGGTATAATCACTTTTATCCTTAAAGGTTAAGGGACCCCTGACCATAAGGTCCAGTAGTGGCCGACTCTGGGGTTGTGGCGCTCATCTCGCTTTATTGGCCGAGGGAGCCGGCGTACAGCTTCCGGGTCATGTGGCCAGCATGACTAAGCCGCTTCTGGCGAACCAGAGCAGCGCCCAGAAACGCCGTTTACCTTCCCGCCGGAGCGGTACCTATTTATCTACTTGCACTTTGACATGCTTTTGAACTGCTAGGTTGGCAGGAGCAGGGACCGAGCAATGGGAGCTCACTCCATCGCAGGGATTCGAACCGCTGACCTTCTGATCGGCAAGTCCTAGGCTCTGTGGTTTAACCCACAGCACCACCCACGTTATCCTTACAACTGCCTATTTTTTTCCTGGTTTTCTGAGTATTCCTAGCAAATATTTGTGCTGCCACAACTGAATAATAATAATAATTTAATAATAATTTATTATTTATACTCCGCCCATCTGGCTGGGTTTCCCTGGCCAATCTGGGCGACTCCCAACAGATTAATAACATGATAAAACATTAAACATTAAAACTTACCTAAAAACTACTGCCGTCAGGTGTCTTATAAAAGTCAGATAGTTGTTTATTTCCTTGACATCTGATGGGAGGGCGCTCCACAGGGCGGGCACCACTACCGAGAAGGCCCTCTGCCGGGTCCCTGTAACCTCACTTCATGCAGTGAGGGAACCGCCAGAAGGCCCTCGAAGCTGGACCTCAGTGTCTGGGCTGAACGATGGGGTGGAGACTCTCCTTCAGGTATACTGGGCCGAGGCCATGTAGGTCTTTAAAGGTCAGCACCAACACTTTGAATTGTGCTTGGAAACGTACCCGGAGCCAACAGTGGCATAGCAAGGTCAGGTGATACCCAGTGTGGGTTTATTGTCACCCCCCCCACACACACACACCTTAAAATATATACAGTGGAACCTGGTGGCACTGTGGGTTAAACCACAGAGCCTAGGACTTGCTGATCAGAAGGTCGGCGGTTCGAATCCCCACGACGGGGTGAGCTCCTGCTGCTCGGTCCCTGCTCCTGCCAACCTAGCAGTTTGAAAGCACGTTAAAGTGTAAGTAGATAAATAGCTACCACTCTGGCGGGAAGGTAAACAGCATTTCCATGTGCTGCTCTGGTTCACCAGAAGTGGCTTAGTCATGCTGGTCACATG
Organism: Podarcis raffonei; assembly: GCF_027172205.1. Lineage (NCBI taxonomy): Eukaryota > Metazoa > Chordata > Lepidosauria > Squamata > Lacertidae > Podarcis > Podarcis raffonei. Next base: position 5,328,578 of record NC_070604.1, read on the forward strand.
ACCCGGAAGTTGTACACCAGCTTCCTTGGCCAATAAAGCGAGATGAGCGCCACAACCCCAGAGTTGGTCACGACTGGACCTAATGGTCAGGGGTCCCTTTACCTTTACCTTTACTGTGGGTTAAGAACTTAATTCGTTTGAATACCTGACGGCCAGGAATGATAAACAAGCGATATTAATGTTTGTAGATGCGGAAAAGGCCTTTGATAATATATCTTGGCAATTTATGATAAAGAATATTGATTTAATGGGCATTGGACAATTGTTTCTAAAAGGTATAAAAGCTATATATTCTGGTCAAAAAGCAAAATTAATAGTAAATAATATAATAACTGGAAATAATGAAATTACGAACGGTTCAAGACAAGGGTGTCTGCTCTCACCACTATTATTCATATCGGGGTGCTTTCGAACTGCTAGGTTGGCAGGCGCTGGGACCGAGCAACGGGAGCTCACCCCGCCGCGGGGATTCGAACCGCCGACCTTTCGATCGGCAAGCCCTAGGCACTGAGGCTTTTACCCACAGCGCCACCCGCGTCCCTTAGTTCACCATATTAGCTGGGTCCAAAGATTTATTTTTTAATAAGTGGTTTTATAACCACCACTTTCAGTGGAGCTGGGAAGGCTCCTTAACAGAGGGAAGCATTCAGCACCCCACAGAGCTTTTATGAGCCAGGATGGGCAAGGATGAAGGAGACAGGTGGTCAGTTTCACTGTCCAAGCAGCCTGTCCACATCCTCAGAGGTAGCACATTGGAATTCCAGAAATCTGGCACTCTCCTGCCCTGGTCCCCCTCCCACGGTGGAGTCTACTGAACTGGGTGAAAAGGCTAAGGTCAGTTCAGGAGACTCCACCATGGGAGCAGGGCCAGGGAGGGAGAGTGCTATCATGCAGTTGTAGCAGCAACTGTTGCTGCTACAGCTATTATTAGCAAATGTCTTGAAGAGCACTGAGGCATAGACAATGCTCTTTTACTTTATCATTATGTTATTTGGATTCTGTTTTGCATGGTGATTTGCAAAGATACAAAAGGCAATTCATTCCACAAAATTACTATTCTTAAGTTATATGTTTTCAGCTCGGTCAAAGGCACAATGACATGGAAGTAATTTCTACCAAGTTCAATAGTAGTGATTTTAAAAAACCTGATACTAGTCTAACAATCAAACTTTGCTACTAGATTCCGTGGAATGTATAAAATAACCTTGACTCGTAGGTAAATGTACAAGCTAATGCAGTCTTGGTTCTGCCAGAGATGATTTACATTAATATATTTTTTGGGTATACCAGAACTCTCTTTCTCACTTTTTCTTCTGTTGAATTCCAGTTGTCAAAGCAATATGGTCCTGTCTTCAGCATCCAAATGGGACCCCAGAAAACTGTGGTGTTGACAGGATATGAGACAGTAAAGGAGGCTCTGGTTAATCACGCGGATGCATTTGCAGACAGGCCCATTGTTCCAATGTTTCAAGAGCTTGCACAAGGCTTAGGTGAGGCACTTCCCTTTCTATTGGAACTGGTCATGCTTGCAGACACACACAGGTCCCACAAGGTGAACACAATCCGTTCCCAAGAAATGGTTTGTAGGATAAGCATTTGCAAAGCAAGTCATTGAAATCCATTGTTTCCTGTGGGGGAAATCCTTGTGAATTTTTCAACCAACCTCAGTGCCTTTGACATTGACAGAGTAGCTGCAGGCATTAGGCTGAGAATGTGTCACAAGAAGTGTCAAGTGTGGATTTCTGCAGATTACATGGAAAAGTAATGCCACACACCATTTTCTTGCCCAGCCTATGCAAAGAGGAAACATGAAGGAGGCATAATATCTGCCCATGGAATACAAAGTTCTGCTGGGATCCCTGACATGTACAAATCACCCTCTACTCTATCCTACACTTTGAAATACAAAAATATTCTTCAATGTGTTCTCAGTTCTTGCTCTGATAGCACAGCTGCCAGCTACTTTGTCAAAGCTCAGAAGTCTGAATGGGAGAATAGCTGGGATCCATTCTCAGCTCCATGGAAGAAATGCAGAAGACAATTTATTGATATTTTTGTGCAATGGCCATGCAGACATAAAACCTTTCCTCCCATTTTTAGGTGTAACTTTGTCTAATGGTGAGAACTGGAAAGTGATGCGGCGGTTTGCTTTAAGCACATTACGGGACTACGGAATGGGAAAGAGGACCATAGAAGATAGAATTGTTGAGGAATGCAGTGTCCTGATAAAGAAATTTGAAACTTACGAAGGTGGGTTGGTGTTTTCCTCTGGTGCATAGCTACACTACCATAGTTTAAAGGTGCCAAGACTATTGTGTTACATATTCCTAACTTCCAGAAGCACAGCTCCCAGGGTTCCCTGCAATTGGTCTGTTCCTGTAATGTGCAGATTGTACTGCAATAACTCCTGTGACTTCCAAGCATTTCTTAGCCCAGCTATGGCCACATCCAGCAGCACTTAGGATCAGTTTCTTTGATAAAGGATTTCTACACATAGGTAAGCTGCCAGTAGGGATTTAAGGCAGCAATGAGCAGACTTAAAAACAATGCCCTTTCCATATTTGGAATTTCAACAGAATATTTTTGTTTAACTGTCTTGTTTATGTCTAGGTAACCCATTTGAAACCACCTCAATTATGAATGCAGCTGTTGCCAATATAATAGTGTCCATACTACTAGACAAGCGATTTGATTATGAAGATTCCACATACATAAGACTTCTGAAGTTGATCAATGAAAATATCCGGCTTTTCGGAAGCCCTTCAGTCACGGTAATCTATTTTTTCCAATTAAAAGAAACAAACAAACAGTTCATTGTAATGGCAGTGTGTGCAAAGTGGGCAGGGCAACATGTTTATTGTATATTGTCCAGGATTCACTACAAAACACAGAATATTGATATCTTGAGATACCTGCTGGTGATTCAAAATATTTAGAAAACTCACACGGCACAGTCATCTCTTAACTACAACAAAGTCTCTTTTGCAAACACGTGTCAGCGAAGCTCAGATTCTGACAGGAGGAGAAGAAGCAGGCACATGGAGAGGACAGTTAACAGCAGAAAGCAGAGAGGAGGGGGAGAGCAGCTGTAATCTGAGCTCTGATCAAACAGACAGACAGAGGTGTGAGAACTCCAATAGTTGGCAAGACATTGGAATGCAGGAAATACTCTCTGGCAAATCTCGTAGGATTTCAAAAGTGGCAGAGCTGCGCGAAAGATACCGGAAGAAAAGGTGGGGGCTTCCGTTCTGGGGAAGGAGGAGGAGCTCAGTCTGGGCAACTGTATCTTCTGGGGAGGACGCAGTGGCGTAGCGTGGGTTGTCAGCACCCGGGGCAAGGCAAGTAATTTGCGCCCCCTAACCCGTGGATTTGCTCCCCCTAACCCGTGGATTTGCGCCTCCTAACCCTAACCCCCAGATGTTGCGCCCGGTGCGACTGGCCCCCCCTGCACCCCCCACGCTACGCCACTGGGAGGACGATGAGTAGAGGAGCTCCATCCTAGTTTGTTGTTTTAGCAATTAACAGCCAGTGTTGTCTTGCATTTGTGGGAGAGACCAAGCTGTAACAACACACTTCCTGGCCTCACTGCCATCGGGACTCCAAGGACAAGGAAGAAGAAGTGATTGTATGTTCTATGATGGCTCAGAAGGAGCCTCCAAGGGCAGATCTCCCTCTCTGAAGGCGAACCTCCAGAGGAGAACTGCCTTAACCTATTATTCCAGGGTTGCACATAAATTATGCTGTCCTGAGGTAGCCCTAACCCCATTCCAAATGCCATTCAAGAGTTTTGTTTGTATTTGGACAACCACACTTTGAGAGATGCAATTGAGAGAACTGTACTGAGCTTTCCTAATGTCTCTTTTTCTTTTTTCACATTTTTATCCTTTCAGCTGTATAACATGTTTCCTGCTCTTGGTTTTCTTTTGGGGGCTCATAAGACTGTCATGCAAAACAGAGATGAGCTGTTTGCCTTCATAAATGCCACCTTCATAAAACACCTCAGAGATCTGGATGAAAATGACCAGAGGAGCTTTATTGACACATTTCTTATCCGACAACAAGAGGTAATGGAATCTTTTAAGTTGGAGCAGAATAAACGTTGACATTTTCAATTCATGTTTTCAGGGTATATTTGCAAGTGAATGCATAAGGAGTAGTCAGGAAGTCTCACTTCAGAAGCGACCAACCTGGCATACTTCCTACCATTTCCCAACAGTCAGACATTGTTAATGTGTACAGAAGTTGCCTCTGCAGGGGCAAAGGTTGTGTGCTCACCAGCATTTCTGGAAAAAAATCCCTGATCAAGAAAACTGGATCAAGGAGCTGGATTGGCAAGCTTCCCTGATCTCCACTCTCAGCTGTGACTATGGAGGAGCAAGACGTTTTGGGGTATTGATGCTGAGCCCCTCCATCTTAGGCTTGGGTTATATATATATATATGTATATGTATTTACACGCACATATATATGCATGGCGTGCTTTGGTCCATGGGGTCACAAAGAGTCGGACAACATATATGTGTGTAAATAAACCTTATACCACCATGATGGCATAGTCTGAAAAACCTGGAATCTCTCACTGCTCAGTGATTGGGGTGATATGAAATGATACTTTGGATCATCAGGTCCACTCAGTTATTCATTCTTATCTTTGCACATGAAATTTTCTCACTCCATTTGTTTTAACCAGTTCATACTCTTTGCATCCCAGGAGGAGAAGAAAAACAAGACGAATGCTTATTTCCACAACAGAAACTTAATAGTTATTGTGGCCAACTTATTTGCTGCTGGCATGGAGACCATTTCTACCACACTGCGCTGGGGACTGTTACTAATGATGAAATATCCTGAAATTCAGAGTGAGTGTTTTTCATTGTGTTGGCTCCCATCATTCTGAGAAAGCTTAATTTCAGTTATATGTAACTATCAAAGAGCGAAAATATTTATAATATTCAATCATAAGTTTAACATTTTAATCTGATCTCGCTTCACCCTCTTTCTGTGGTTCTTTGCATTTCGTTTCATCTTCCTGCGTATTCCAAATTATCTCAACATATTCTTTTAGATATATATTCCCATATATATCCAATATATATATATTGAAACTGCAGATTTTTACATTAATCCTGCCGATGTCTTAGTATGTTTACAGTTTGCTTGTAAATATTCAATAAACCATTTCCATTCCTTTCTTTTTTTAAAAAAAAATGGTTATCTTGATATATTATTCTCACGGTAAGTTTCAACATTTCTGTGTAGTCCATCAACCTCTGTATCCATTCTTGTCGGGACCTCTTCTTCCTTCCTGTCAGGGAACTGCCATCAGTGCCGGAGGGAGAGAGCAAAATCCAGAGGGATTCCAGAGAGCGTCCCGGGATTGGGAGAGGCAGCCCATCTTCTGGGGAAGAGAATCAGCATAGCACCAGTGGAGAAGGGGGGCAGATGGGGGAATCGGCGAGGCGGTCCCATGACTCCTTGCCTGGGACAAGCGGGGAGCATAGGGGTCCTCCGCTGCCCACGCCCTCCTTGCGCAGAAGACTTCCGCGCAGGGAGAGTAGGAGGAGACTAGGCGTCAAAGAGCTTCTTTGCTGGAAGAAGTTTAAGAAACTCCCACTGACGGATTCTGCCAGCGATTGAGACAGCCACGGGCGAGTGGCTGTCCGGACAGAAAGGGTTCACTCAGGCAACCCAGCCAGGTGTTTGCACCGGCTTACACACGAGCAACCCCTAGAACCATTACACTTCCATTTTTGGATAAATTACATTCTTGCAGCTGTGGTTGCATACATAAATAAATTTATATACTGTTTAAAGGTAAAGGTAACGGGCCAGTCGTGTCCGACTCTAGGGTTGCGCGCTCATCTCGCTCAAGAGGCCGGGAGCCGGCATCGTCCCAAGACACTTCCGGGTCACGTGGCCAGCGTGACGAAGCTGCAACTGGCGAGCCAGCACCAGCGCAGCACACGGAAACGCTGTTTACCTTCCCGCTATAAAGCGGTACCTATTTATCTACTTGCACTTAGGGGTGCTTTTGAACTGCTAGGTGGGCAGGAGCTGGGACCGAACGACGGGAGCTCACCCCGCCGCGGGGATTCGAACCGCCGACCATGCGATCAGCAAGTCCTAGGCACTGAGATCCAGGTGCCTTCCCTAATTTTGCGTGTAAAATAGCTTGCTATAATTCCATCATTGTGACAGATCCATTAAGAAATGATGTTCTTATTTCTTTCGGATTTTCCACAACTGTACCTCCTGCATTTATTCTATAAATGCAGGTTTTTTTCTTGTTTCTTCTTTATTTACCTACATAATAGTTTCCCTGGCTCGTTAGCCTTGTCAAATTGTTTCTGTTTTAAATATTTAATTTTCCACTCTATTTCCTTGTTTATTATCATTGAATATTGCAATTGCAACATCTCGTTATCCTGTTTCATTATCTCTTTTTGAGAGGGATTTATTAATTCTTTTCCTTTTCCTTTTATTTCTCCTAAAATTTCTTGTTTTTTCTGCTCTCATATTTCTTCTGTATGCGCTTTGCTGTGTAAAATAAAACAAAAAACACCCCACATTACCATGCCACCTTTGAATCTGCCTCTTGTTTCAAATTAATTTCAAAATAACCCTTTAATTTTTTGCCCCTTTTTCTAATATTTCTTGATCATTTAATAAATTTTCATTTAGTCTCCATCTCTTCGGGAAACTTGTCCATGTTCTTAATTCCACTATTATAGAGTCATAGTCTCATAATGTTCTTGATAGAATTTCTGCCCTCTTTACTTTAGAATACAAATCTTTAGAAGTCCATACAGAGTCTTTTCAGCTTGCAGAATAATTCGCAGTCAAATAAAATGTACATTGTCCTTTGGGTGTTTTTCTCTCCAAATGTCAATTAAACTTAAATTGTCAGTCATCCTAAAAAAGGCATTCAGTAGCTTGCCTTCTTTTGTTTCATTTTTTCTCATCGTCCTGTCCCAATCTAGGGAGGCTACACCATTCATATCGCCCATCCAAATCACATTTTCATTCAAATGTTCAAATAATATTTCTTCCAGCCTCGTTTAAAAATAGTATTTTTTTTCTCATTAGGTGCATACACACCTAATGCGTTAATAATATTTTTTCTCTATGTGATGGTATCTAGGTTATCAATATTCTTCCTTGTTCATCTTTGAATAATTGCTTTGGGTCCAACCCTGGTTTTATTCACGTTACAATTCCTCTCTTATTTGTTGTATCAGAAGGTACAAAGTCCTTTCCTACCCTTTTATTTAACTTTTATTTATCCAAGTTTAACTTCTTTGCAACATGTTCAATTTTATTCATTTAGTCTTATTATTTAGCCTATTTATATTTCAAGTTAGAATTTTCAAAACCATCTTGTTCCATATTTATTTCTCTTTCACCTCCACTTCTGTTGAATCTTCCTCTTCCTGTCCAGCTTCTCTTCCAAATGCTCTTTCTCCAGCTAACTCTTGCCCATATTTTCTCCAAAATTTGTCTGGCTCTGTAGGATCACGAAATCTTTGTTTTTGACCTTTATATGTAAAAGTTACCACTTCAGGATATTCCCAGCGGTGATATTTTAATAATCATCCTGGATGAATTTCTCTCCCTCAGTGTATCAGGTTATTGTCTAAAATGTTTGTCCAGTTTTAAAAATACCTGTATCATATTCTAGAGATTAAATTTGTGAGTCGACAGAATTGGAGAACCAGTTAATGGCAGTTCTATGCTGCGGAGATTAATATTTTGAGAGACAAAAGCCAAAATCAAAGAGATAAGCTGAGCAGAAAAATAAACGTTGTTCTTTTTGTTGCCGCCAGTAAAGGTCCAAGAAGAAATTGCAAAAGTTGTTGGATCTTCTCAGCCAAGGATTGAACACCGAACAAAAATGCCTTATACGGATGCTGTGGTCCATGAGATCCAGAGATTTGCCAATGTTAACCCAACCAACCTGCCACATGCCACGGCTACAGATGTTACCCTCAATGGCTACTTCATTCCAAAGGTGATCCTTACCATTGAACTGCTGCCCACTAGTTACAATATATTTTAAGGCTTTCCTGGGAGTAAGCCCCTTGGACTTCAGGGTGGGTGACATCTGTGCAGACTTGTATAGGATTGCACTGTAAGCAAGCAATCTACCCTTTGGAAACTATCAGGCATCAGCTTCAACCCATTAAACACATCTCAGTGGAAAGGAGCACAAGGTTGGAAATTAAACCATTTCTAGTGGGGGATCATGGTTTATATGTTAAGTTTGTCAGACTAATCACATTTCTCAAATGAACTCAAATCTCATTTCTCCTGCACTCAATATTTATTGTAGAGGAATATACTTTATTTTAAAATAACTCTTCTTTTGCTTTTGCAGGGCACATTCATCATGCCATTGCTGTCCTCTGTGCTGCACGATGAATCTCAATGGGAGAAACCACATAAATTCTATCCTGAGCATTTTCTTAATTCTGATGGAAAATTCGTAAAGAGAGATGCTTTCATGCCTTTCTCTGCAGGTAATTTTTTTCTACTTTTGTGTATATCTGCAGTGTGTGCTTAGTCAATGGGATTTTTACATGTCTGGAATGTAGCCTATTGTGCAAATGAAAGAATCACATCTGTTGCTGTGGCCATTTCTGCCACTAGATCTGGCCACCATTGGTGTGCGGCCCCTGGAATGTTGCTCACAAGGGAATGGGGCCTTCAGGCTGAAAAGATACCCCCCCCCCAGTTTTCAGCATTGCAGAATGGCTAGTATTGGGAATTCATAATTCTTTTAAGATGGGCACCGTGAGCTGTTATTTTATCTCTGCATTTCCTTCTGCTTCAAAGGGATGTTATTAAGCAACTGCTAAACCCAGTTTCTCTGCTGCCTATGTTTCCTTACAGGTCGGAGAGCATGTATAGGTGAGACTCTTGCCAAAACGGAGCTCTTCCTCTTCTTCACAAGTCTCCTGCAGAAATTCACCTTCCAGCCACCCCCTGGAACATCTCAGGAAGACCTGGACCTTACTCCTGCTGTTGGGCTTACAACATCACCCATGCCCCACCAGCTCTGCGCTCTGCCACGTTTCTAAGACTCACAAACTCCTGGCTTGGGTATTTGGGTTGAGTAGCCTATGGGTGGAATTGGTCCGTGCTTTGTCACAAATCTTAAGTGTTCCCCTTTACCTGCCATACTGCTGAATCCCATGAAACTAGCATTGGAGCATCTCTTACTTAAAACCTGGCCCTGAGTTCTTATGACACTTGAGGCATGGAGATCAATCAGCAAAGCTGGTTCATTTATTCCCATGTTTACATATCCTTTCATATTCCCAAGTAGATATGCAGAGTATTGTGACCGAGACGAAAAAGGGTCTGGAAACCATGCCTTATGAGGAATGGTTGAGGAAGTTGGGTATGTTAACTTCTGTGGCTGCAATGTATTCTGATTCTGAACTGTATTTGTTGATGTCAGGCAATGGCTTTGTTTCCTCCGTGTTCTTTAAAAAGTCTGTCATAATAGATCTGGCAACTGGGTTTGCTTCTGGCATCTCCATGCTGTCAATTAGTTCAGTGGCTTTCTGCTTCTGGCTTAGAATTAAACAACCATCTTCCATCTTCTCTCTGTATCTGAATAAACTTTCTCTGAGAGTCTGGGTAGCTTATGGCTTCCCTCATCTACAGAATTCTGACTGGTCATATGAAAAATGAAAATGGGGAAAATGTGTCAAAATCAAAATCAAAACTTCAATCTCCACAAGAGGAAAAACTCAAAACATTCTCTGCCTAGCTTCTGCTCTGAAAGGGAAGAGGGAGCTAATCCCTTTCACATTGGAGTCAGTGGAAGTCACCATGGTCTCACCAGGAAATAGAAAAAAATGTCCCCTTTGAATCTCTCTTCTATCTTAAGAAAATCCAGCTACACCCACTATAATACTTTGAATTTTGTCTTCACTGGGCCCCATAACCTTTGTAGGAATGGATTTAGGCACTATGAGAGGATGTACGGTTTAGTTATTGTCCTTCCTTGCTCACATTGTTGCATGTCATATGCTCTAATGTATACAAAGATATACCCCAATGCCACCATGTTCAACAGTTTCAAGATGGAAATGAATAAAAACTATGCTAAAGAGAAAATATGTGTGAGTTTTTCAATGGGAGGAAGTTCAGGAAATACTGGACACTTTCAAACTAACTGCAGTTGTTCCTAATTAAAGTTGAATAATTTCATCTGCAAATGATTTCACAATGCTGCCCTTTACTCCCAGTGTAACAGATTAATTTTACACAAAATCTGGGTGACAGGTCTGCATCCAGGTTCAAGAGAGTTTGAATTTGCTCCTGAAAGCAATAGTTTGAGGAGGTGGGCACCACTCACTTGAGTAAACATTAAGCTGAAAGGCAAATAATCCAATGTACAGCTTTGAATAGTTGAGGAGAAGAAAACAAAATCAGAGGGCCACTTTTTACTGGATGGTTTAATGATTTGTTAGAGACAGTACCTAGCATAATATAAATACTGCTCACTGCAGTTGCAAGACATTATCCTTGACCAAACTGCACTGTAGCTTTCATTAAAACCATTGCGAAACAAATTTCTTGCTGAAACGAAATGGATTGGACGGAGCCGATTCCAGCGTTGTTCCTCTTTATCCTTATGGTTTCCTTTGTTTTGAAACTGGGCGCTTTCTGGAAAAAGAGCTCCCAAAACTTTCCACCAGGACCAAGGCCTTTACCTCTCATTGGGAATCTCCACATCATGGATCGCAAGAGGCCTCACAGAACCATGTTAAAGGTAAAGATTCCAGTTCTTCCCATGGCAAGGCTGAAGGGTACTGGGGCAGCCCAGTCAGCAGAGCAGGGTAATAATAATAATAATAATAATAATAATAATAATAATAATAATAATAAATAAATAAATAAATAATAAATAATAAATATTGTTCTTTTAAAGCCTATAAATCTCATCTCCCCTTTGTGTGTTGCAGAACCTTCTCTTATCTTTCCCAATAAATAGTCATAGGACCAAGTTGCAATTTATAACTGGTAATTTGAACAAGATGTCTGGTGTCCAATCATGTTTGACTCTGCCTCCATTTTTAAGGATGCAAAAGTGCCGGTGCAAACCTTGCCTAGGCGAACATCCTCCTTCAGCCTATCTTTCTAGATTTGAGAGGTGCCATTAAAGGTATAATCACATTCATCCTTATAACTGACTATTCTGTTCTGGTTTTCTGAGCATTCCTAGGAAATATTTGTGCTGCTGCAACTGAATAACAATAATAAGTTAATAATAATTTATTATTTATACCCCGTCCATCTGTCTGGGTATCCCCGGCCACTGTGGGCAGCTCCCAACAGATTAAAAACACGATAAAGCATCAAACATTGAAAACTTCCCTAAAAAGGACTGCCTTCAGGTGTGTCTTCTAAAAGTCAGATAGTAGTTTATTTCCTTGACATCTGATGGGAGGGTGTTCCACAGGGCAGGTGCCACTACCGAGAACACCCTCTGTATTTTCCCCTGTAACCTCATTTCTCGCAGTGAGGGAACTGCCAGAAGTCCCTCGGCCCTGGACCTTGAATGATGGGGGTGGAGACATTCCTTTAGGTATACTGGGCTGAGGACGTTTAGCGCTTTACAGGTCAGCACCAACACTTTGAATTGTGCTCAGAAACGTACTGGGAAGCCAATCTAGGTCTTTCAGGACTGGTGTTATATGGTCTCACAGTCACCAGTCTAGCTGCTACATTCTGGATCAGTTGCAGTTTCTGGGTCACCTTCAAAAGTAGCCCCACGTACAGCGTGTTGCAGTAGTCAAAGCGGGAGATAACCAGAGCATGCACCACTCTGGTGAGACAGTCTGCCGGCAGGTAGCGTCTCAGCCTGCGTGCCAGATGGAGCTGGTAGATAGCTGCCCTGGACAGATTTAAAAGAGAAGTAGAGCAGGTTATCATCCACATACTGATGAACACCCAGCCCAAACCCCCTGAAGATCCCTCACAGAGGCTTCATATAGATGTTAAAAAGCATGGGGGAGAGGACAGAACCCTTTGGTGAGAGGTGAGAGCCCAGGGGTCTGACCACTTATCCCCAAACACCACTTTCTGGACACAGTCCAGGAGGAAGGAGCAAAACCACTGCATAACAGTGCCCACAGCTCCCAACCCCTTTAGACGGTCCAGAAGGATGTTATGGTCAATGGTATCAAAAGCTGCTGAGAGATCCAGCAGAACTAGAAAACAGCTTTCACCTTTGTCCCTAGCCTGCTGGAGATCATTAACCAGCGTGACCAAGGCAGTTTCAGTCCCATGGTGAGGCCTGAATCCCGATTGGAAGGGATCCAAATGGTCCACATCCTCCAGGCGTGCTTGGAGCTGTTCAGCAACCACCTTGCCCAAGAATGGAAGATTTGAGACTGAGTGATAGTTGGCCATATTGGCTGGGTCGAAATATTTATTTTTTAATAAGCAGTTTTATAACCAGCATTTTCAGTGGGTTTGGGAAGGCTCCTTAACAGAGGGAAGCATTCACCACCCCACAGAGCTTTTATGAGCCAGGGTGGGCAAGGATGAAGGAGACAGGTGGTCAGTTTCACTCATCCAAGCAGCCTCAGAGGTAACACATTGGAATTCCAGAAATCCAGCAATCTCCCGCCCCGGGCCTGCTCCCACGGTGGAGTCTAATGAACTGGATGAAAGGGCTGAGCTGCTGTATCATGAGTCCAGCAACTGTTGCTGCTACAGCTATTAGTAGCAAATGTCTTGAAGAGCATTGAGGCATAGACAATGCTCTTTTAATTTGGATTATGTTTTGCATGGTGATTTGCAAAGATACAAAAAGGGAATTCATTCCACAAAATTACTATTCTTAAATGATATGTTTTCAGCTCGGTCCAAGGCACAATGACATAGAAGTAATTTCTACCAACTTCTATAGTAGTTTGGATTTTGTATTTGATATCCTGCTTTATCATTACCCTAAGGAGTTTCAAAGAGGCTCACAATCTCCTTTCCCCTCCTTCCCCACAACAAACACTCTGTGAGGTGAGTAAGGCTGAGAGACTTCAGAGAAGTATGACTAGCCCAATAGTAGTTATTGGGGGGGAAACTGATACTAGTCTAACGGTCAAACTTTGCTACTAGATTCTGTGGAATGGCCTTTTCTCTTAGGTAAATGTGCAAGCTAATGCAGTCTTGGTTCTGTCAGAGATGATTTACATTAATATATTCTTTGGGCATACCAGAACTCTCTTTCTCACTTTTTCTTCTGGTGAATTCCAGTTGTCAAAGCAATATGGCCCTGTCTTCAGCATCCAAATGGGACCCCAGAAAACTGTGGTGTTGGCAGGATATGAGACACTAAAGGAGGCTCTGGTTAATCAGGCGGACGCATTTGCAGACAGGCCCATCGTTCCAATGTTTCAAGAGTTTGGACAAGGCTTTGGTGAGGCACTTCCCTTTCTATTGGAACTGGTAATGCCTGCAAACACACACTGCTCCCACCAGGTGAACACAATCTGTTCCCAAGAAATGGTTTGTAAGATGAGCTTTGCAAAGCAAGTCATCGAAATCCATTGTTTCCTGTGAGGGAAATCCTTGTGACTTTTTCAACCAACCTCAGTGCCTTTGACATTGACAGAGTATCTGCAGGCATTAGGCTGAGAATGTGTGACAAAAAGTGTCACCTGTGGATTTCTGAAGATCAAGCTAAAATGTTAAAAAGAGTAGACCAGGCCAGCCTTTTTGATCTTGACTTTCAGTGGATAAGTGGCTCAGTGGGGCTCTGTTGAAGAAACAAAAATGGAGACCAGTTAAAGCAAACCTTTCCCATTCCCGCTTTCTTCCCAACAGTCATATTGTAGAGCTGGGGGGGAATGGGACAGGAGAATGTAATAGTTGTCACATTTGAATTGTGAATGATTGTCACATGGAAAAGTAATGCCACACAACAAGGGGAAACTGACCATTTTCTGGCCCAGCCTATACAGAGAGGAAAAATGAAGGAGGAATACAAATAACAAGCTGAGTTCTGCTTTGACGCCTGACATGTACAAACCACCCTCTACTCTACCCTACACGTTGTAATGGAAAATATTGATCAATGTGTTCTCAGGTCATGGTCTGATGACACATCTGCCAGCTACTTTGTCAAAGCTCAGAAGTCTGAGTCTGAATGGGAGAACAGCTGGGATCCATTGTCAGTTCCATGGAAGAAATGCAGAACATAATTTATTGATTCAATGGCCATGCAAACATGAAACCTTTCTTCCTGTCTCTTCAGGTTTAACTCTGTCTAATGGTGAAAACTGGAAAGTAATGCGGCGGTTTGCTTTAAGCACATTGCGGGACTATGGAATGGGAAAGAAGACCATAGAGGACAGAATTCTCGAGGAATGCAGTGTCCTGATAAAGAAATTTGAATCTTACGAAGGTGGGTTGCTGTTTTCCTCTGGTGCATAGCTACACAACCGTTGTTTAAAGGTGCCAAGGCTATTATGTTACATATTCCTAACTTCCAGAAGCACGGCTCCCAGGGTTCCTAACTATTGTTCTGTTCCTGTAATGTGCAGATTGTACTGCAATAACTCCTGTGACTCCCAAGAAGGTCTTAGCCCAGCTATGGCCACATCCAGCAGCATTAGTATCAGTTTATTTTATAAATGAGGTCTACTCATAGGTAAGCTGCCAGTAGGATTTAAGGCAACATGAACAGACTTAAAAACAATGCCCTTTCCATACTTTGAATTTCTGTGGGGATGTTCAGGGAGGCAGGAGGGGATATATTGTTTAATTATATCCTCCCTAACTTGCGTTAGCAAGTTCTATATCTTAGCAGAGTTTAAACGCATAGCGGTTTGCTTGTTGCAGGCTCATCTGAGCTTCTCTATATAAGATTCCTGGTAAGATCCCTTCTTTTCCCTCTTAAAAAGAATAGACATGACAATCTTATTAAAGTCAATATAAAAGTAGTTTACTCACATTCATTCAGTTCATGGATGGATGGATCCCTCAAGGCAGACTTAGGTTACAAAAGTATATATACATGTGGAACTATCCCATAAGGGAGTTAGACCCAAGTGACTGCAGACAGGCAGTCACTTCTACTAACACGTAGAAAAATGGAGGAGGAGGAGGAGGAGAGGAAGAAGAAGAAGAAGAAGAAGAAGAAGAAGAAGAGAAGGAGGTGTGCTCCCCTAACCCAGATTAGGCCACACCCGCATCTAGTCACATGCAGAGGACGTTTGTCCCAGCTCAGGAGGAAACACAAAGTTTTCTCCTGGCTGGTAGAAAGTATCCACTAGCATGTCCATTCTAGGAACGTTGTACTCGACTCCTGTGTGTTTTACATCCCACATTTTAAAAAGAATATTTTTGTTTAACTGTCATATTTATGTATAGGAAACCCATTTGAGACCACCACAATTATGAATGCAGCTGCTTCCAATATAATAGTGTCCATACTACTAGACAAGCGATTTGATTATGAAGATCCCACATACATAAGACTTCTGAAGTTGGTCAATGAAAATACCCGGCTCTTCGGAAGCTCTTCAGTCACGGTAATCTATTCTTTTCCAATAAAACAAACAGTTGATTGTAATGACATTGTATGCAAAGTGGGCAGGGCAACCTGTTTATTGTATATTGTTCAGGGTTCACTACAAAACACAGAATGATATCTTGAGAAACCAGGTGGTGATTCAAAATATTTAGAAACCTCACATGGCACAGTCACCCAGTAAATATAATAAAGTCTCTTTTGCACACACGCTTTCTGGCCTCACTGCCATCGGGACTCCAAGGACAAGGAAGAACAAGTGATAGTTGGTTCCATGATGGCTCAGAAGGGGCCTCCAAGGGCAGATCTCCCTCTCTGAAGGCGAACCTCCAGAGGAGACCCTTCATAGCCTATTATTCTGGGGTTGCACATAAATTACACTTTCCTGACGTAGCCCACCCCCCATTCCAAATGCCATTCAATAGCTTTGTTTGTATTTGGGCAACCATACTTTGAGAGACACAGTTGAGAGAACTGTACTGAGCTTTCCTAATGTTTCTTTCTTTTTTCACATTTTTATCCTTTCAGCTGTATAACATGTTTCCTGCTCTTGGTTTTCTTTTGGGGGTTCGTAAGACTGTCATTCAAAACAGAGATGAGGTTTTTGCCTTCATAAATGCCACCTTCATAAAACACCTCAGAGATCTGGATGAAAATGACCAGAGGAGCTTTATTGACTCATTTCTTATCCGACAGCAAGAGGTAATGGAGTCTTATAAGTTGGCCCAGAATAAACGTTGACATTTTCAATTCATTTTTTAAGGGCATATTCGCAAGTGAATGCATAAGTTGTAGTCAGGAAGTCTCACTTCAGAAGGGACCAACCTGGCATACTTCCTCCCCTTTCCCAATAGTCAACCATTGTTAATGTCTTACAGAAGTTGCCTCTGCAGGGGCAAAGGTTGCATGCTCAACAGCATTTCTGGGGTAAATCCCTGATCAAGAAAACATGACAGTTGGGGTGTATGAGTTTTCAGGGGTGGAATTATGGCAGATAGACCATTGGCTTATGAGAGGTAATGGTTGCCTGACTCCCTTTTGATACAAGGGGGATGGGAAAATGCCTCGTGTGCTCAGAATAAGGCGTTCTTCACACTGGAGGAGATAGGAAACTTTGTGGGTGGAGAGGCATCTCGGAGCAAGGAAAAAACATTGGCCCATGCACTGTGCTTGTTGTTGTTGGTGGTGGTGGTGTTTAGTCGTTTAGTCGTGTCCGACTCTCTGTGACCCCCTGGACCAGAGCACGCCAGGCACTCCTGTCTTCCACTGCCTCCAGCAGTTTGGTCAGACTCATGTTTGTAGCTTCGAGAACACTGTCCAACCATCTCGTCCTCTGTCATCCCCTTCTCCTTGTGCCCTCACTCTTTCCCAAATCAGGGTCTTTTCCAGGGAGTCTTCTCATGATGCAGCCAAAGTATTGGAGCCTCAGCTTCACTATCTGTCCTTCTAGTGAGCACTCAGGGCTGATTTCCTTCAGAATGGAGAGCTTTGATCTTCTTGCAGTCCATGGGACTCTCAAGAGTCTCCTCCAGCACCATAATTCAAAAGCATCAATTCTTCGGCCATCAGCCTTCTTTATGGTCCAGCTCTCACTTCCATACATCACTAATGGTGATAGCTTTAACTATACAGTGGTACCTTGGGTTACAGACGCTTCAGGTTTCAGACGCTCAGGTTACAGACTCTGCCTACCCAGAAATAGTACCTCAGGTTAAGAACTATTGGTGTTACTCTTCCTGTTGGAAAGTGTGGCAGAAGTGAGTTGCAATCTCCAAAATATGGAGGGCACCACATTGTCTATCTCAGTTTAATGAAACATTTCCAGATGACTATGTGGTATTTCAGTGTTATTTTTCCATTTTAGACTATGAGTAAATACATTAAAGATGTTCAACTGAGAACCATATATGTCAGCAGAAAACAACACTTTATGTTAACCTTGATTTCAGATCTCCACAAGTGTTCGCCAGAAATACTGCCTTCCATGTATGCAGTCATATAATACTCTTGCAGGTTAAGCACTGGCTGAGCAGTTAAGCACCACGATTAGCATCAGAGAAGAAGGAGCTGGATTGCCAAGCCTCCCCAACCTCCTCTCTTAGCTGGTAGATGGAGGGCAACAGCTGTGTCTATGGAGAAACTAGATGTTTTGGAGTGTTGATGCTGAGACCCTCCATCTTAGAGAGAGAGAGAGAGAGTTTTGGATTTGATATCCCGCCTTTCACTCCCTTTAAGGAGTCTCAAAGCGGCTAACATTCTCCTTTCCCTTCCTCCCCCACAACAAACACTCTGTGAGGTGAGTGGGGCTGAGAGACTTCAAAGAAGTGTGACTAGCCCAAGGTCACCCAGCAGCTGCATGTGGAGAAGCGGAGACGCGAACCAGGTTCCCCAGATTACAAGACTACCGCTCTTAACCACTACACCACACTGGCTCTCAGGCTCGGGATGTATACATGTGTAAATAAACCCTATATTGTCATGATGGCATAGTCTGGAAGACCTGGAATCTCTCACTACTTAGCGATTGTGTTGATGTGCAATGATACTGTCATTTCATTGGGTCCTGTCGGGTTTTCATTTCTATCTTTGCGCTTGAAATTTTCTCACTCCATTCGTTTTAACCAGTTCATACTCTTTGCAACCCAGGAGGAGAAGAACAAGACGAATGCATATTTCCACAACGAAAACTTAAAAACTGTTGTGGCCGACTTATTTGGTGCTGGCACGGAGGCAACTTCTACCACACTGCGCTGGGGACTGTTACTAATGATGAAATATCCTGAAATTCAGAGTGAGTGCTTTTCATTGGCTTGGCACCCATTAATCTGAGATATCTTAAGTCCAGTTATATGTAACTATTAGAAAGTGTGTGTGTGTGTGTGTGTGTCACAACAATTATTCAATCCTAAATTTAACATTTCAATCTGGACACCCTTCTCCCTTTCTGTGGTTTTTACATTTCATTTCATCTTCCTACATCATTTAGATATATATTTCCATATATATCCCATATGTATATCGAAACAGAAGGTTTTTACATTAATCCTCCCAATGTCTTAGTATGTTTACAGTTTGTTTGTAAATACTCTATAAACCATTTCCATTCCTTTCATTCCTTTTTAGGTAGTTCCGATTCCAAACTTCCCAAAAGAAAAGCTAATGGTTTTTTAAACATCTTAAACATCTTTTTCAGTTCATTATATATCATTTCCCAGTAAGCTTTAACTTTATTAGTAGAGCACCACATATGAAAAAGTCTACCTTTGTCTTTACATTTCCAGCACATATTCAATTTGGGTTTATACATTTTAGCCAATCTATTAGGTGTTAGGTCCCATCTATATGGGACGCGGGTGGTGCTGTAGGTTAAACCACAGAGCCTAGGGCTTGCCGATCAGAAAGTCGGCGGTTCGAATCCCTGCAACGGGGTAAACTCCCATTGTTCGGTCCCTGCTCCTGCCAACCTAGCAGTTTGAAAGCACATCAAATTGCAAGTAGATAAATAGGTACCGCTCCGGCGGGAAGGTAAACGGCGTTTCCGTGCGCTGCTCTGGTTTGCCAGAAGCGGCTTAGTCATGCTGGCCACATGACCCAGAAGCTGTACATCGGCTCCGTCAGCCAATAAAGCAAGATGAGTGCCACAACCCCAGAGTCGGTCACGACTGGACCTAATGGTCAGGGGTCCCTTTACCTTTATCTTTACCATCTATATAATATTTTCATATAGTTTTCTCTTAAACTATAAAATGCTCCAAATTTTATATCCACCTTTGATAAACTTTCCCATACATCCGTTTTTATATTATTAACAATATCTATTGCCCAGTTTATCCTTGAAGATTTCACTTGTTCATCCTTTGTCTCCCATTCCAATAACATCTTATACATTTTAGATATCACTTTAACATTACAGTTTAATAGGTCTCTTTCCAGTTGTGATGCTTGTTCCCCAACCCCACCACTTCATATCCTTTTTAAATACTTCATTCAAATGATGATATTGTAACCATGTTGTTAACTTCTCTGATAAAACCTTAAATTATTTTACTTTAAATTCTCCAAAGGTGAAAGTCATAGTGGTGGTTTGGTCTCCAACAGGTTTCTGTTTTTAGTGTTTCTGTTTTAAATATTTAAAACACTTTCCCACTCTATTTCTTGGTTTGTTATCATTGAATATTGCATTTGCAACATCTTGACATCCTGTTTCACTATCTCTTTTCAAGGGAAATTCATTAATTGTTTCCCTTTCCCTTTTATTTCCTGTAAAATTTCTTGTTTTTTTCTGCTCTCTTATATTTGTTTGGTATGCGCTTTGCTATGTAAAAAAAAACCACCCCTACATTACCACTTTACTCACACCCCATAGCACCTTTAAATCTATCTCTTGGTTTAAATTAATTTCAAAATAATCCTTTAATTTTTTTGCCCCCTTTTCTAATATTTCTTGATTTAATAAATTTTATAATTTACTAATTTTTCATTTAGTCTCCATCTCATCGGGAAACTTGTCTCTGTTCTTAATTCCACTGTTATAGAGTTGTAGTCTTGTAAAGTTCTTGATTTCTGCCCTCTTTACCTTAGTATAAAAATCTTTAGAAGTCCATACAGGGTTTTTTCCAGCTTGCAGAATAATTCGCAGTCGAATAAAATGTACTGTGGGTGTTTTTCTCTCCAAATGTCAATTAAACTTAAATTGTCAGTCATCCTAAAAAAGGCATTCAGTAGCTTGCCTTCTTTTGTTTCATTTTTTCTTATACTTATACTCCTGTCCCAATCTAGGGAGGCTACACCATTCATATCACCCATCAAAATCACCTTTTCATTCAAATGTTCAAATAATATTTCTTCTAGCCCCTAATGAAAATCTGGTGTATTTTCCCATTATCAATATTCTTCCTTGTTCATCTTTGAATAATTGTTTTGGGTCCAAATCTGGTTTTATACACATTACAACTCCTCTCTTTTTTGTTATATCAGAAGGTACAAAGTTCTTTCCCAACCTTTTATTTAAGTTTTATTTATCCAAGTTTAACTTCTTTAAAACATGTTCAATTTTATTCCCTTTAGTCTTATTATTTAGCCTATTTACATTCCAAGTTAGAATTTTCAAAGCCATCTTGTTCCATATTTATTTCTCTTTCACCTCCACCTCTGTTGAATCTTCCTCTTCCTGTCCAGCTTTCTGTCCAAATGCTCTTTCTCCAACTAACTTTTCCCCATATTTTCTCCAAAATTTGTCTTGCCTTTATATGTAAAAGATACCACCTCAAGATATTCCCAGCAGTGATATTTCAATAATCATCCTGGATGAATTTCTCTCCATCAGTATATCAGGTTATTGGCTAAAATGTTTGTTTGTCCTGTTTTAAAATACCTTGGCCTAGAGATTAAATTTGCAAGCCTAGGGAATTGGAGAACCAGTTTATGGCAGTTTTATGCTTCAAGTATTAATATCTTAAGAGACCAAGGTCAAGGAGATAATCTTGGCAGAAAAATTAATGCTTTTCTTTTAATTTCCCCAGTAAGGGTCCAAGAAGAAATTGCAAAAGTTGTTGGATCTTCTCAGCCAAGGATTGAACACCGAACAAAAATGCCTTATACAGATGTCGTAGTCCATGAGATCCAGAGATTTGCCGATATCGTCCCAACCAACCTGCCACATGCCACGACTACAGATGTTACCCTTAACGGCTACTTCATTCCAAAGGTGATCCATTTCATTGAACTGCTGCCCACTAGTTACAATATATTTTAAGGCTTTCCTGGGAGTAAGCCCCTTGGACTTTAGTGTGGGTGACATCTGTGCAGACTTGTATAAAATTGCACTGTAAGCATGCAATCTACCCTTTGGAAGCTGTCAGGCATCAACTTCAACCCATTAAACAGATCTCAGTGGGAAGGAGCACAAGGTTGGAAAACAAACCATATCTTTTGGAAGATCATGACTTACATGTTAAAGTTTTTCAAACTAAATACATTTCTCATATGAATTCAAATCTCATTTCTACAGCACTCAATATTTATTGGACTAGAGGCATCTGCTTTATTCTAAATTAACTCTCGCTTTGCTTTTGCAGGGGACTCATATCATACCGTTGCTGTCCTCTGTGCTGCATGATGAATCTCAATGGGAGAAACCACATAAATTCTATCCTGAGCATTTTCTTAATTCTGATGGAAAATTCATAAAGAGAGATGCTTTCATGCCTTTCTCGGCAGGTAACTTTTTTTTTTTTTTTTGCTTTTGTGTGTATCTGCATGGGATTTTTACATGCCTGGAATGTAGAATACTGTGCAAAGGTAAGAATCACATCAGTTGCTTTGGCCATTTCTGCCACCAGATCTGGCCACCATTGGGGTGTGGCCCCTGCAATGTTGCTCACCAGGGAATGTGGCCCTCAGGGTGAAAAAGATTCCCCTTCCCCCAGTTTTCAGCATTGCAGGATGGCTCGTATTGGGAGTTCATAATTCTTTTAAGATGGATACCATTAGCTGTTATTTTATTGCTGCAATTTAATCTGCTTTAAACTACAGTGGTGCCTCAGTTTATGAACTTAATCCGTTTCAGAAGTCCATTCTTAAACCGAAACCGTTCTTAAACCGAGGTGCGCTTTCACTAATGAGGCCTCCTGCCGCTGGTGCCCTTCCACCACTCAGATTCCGTTCTTAGACTGAGGTAACATTTGCAAACCGGGACACTACTTCTGCTTTTGGGGAGTTCGTAAACCAAATCGTTCGTAAACAGGGCTGTTCTTAAACCGAGGTACCACTGTATTTGGGGTGTTTTTAAGCAACTGATAAACCTGGTTTCTCTGCCCCCTTTGATTCGTTACAGGTCGGAGAGCATGTGTAGGTGAGACTCTTGCCAAAATGGAGCTCTTCCTCTTCTTCACAACTCTGCTGCAGAGATTCACCTTCCAGCCACCCCCTGGAACATCTCAAGAAGACCTGGACCTTACTCCTGCTGTTGGGCTTACAGCACCTCCCATGCCCTACCAACTCTGCGCTCTGCCACGTTTCTAAGACTCACAAGCTCCTGGATTGCTTTGTCAGGAGCTCGTCCTACACTCGAGTAGGACCCTGGTAGAGTCACATGCCTGACTGGCACATTCTTTCCCTCCTGATTGTTCGTTCGGGAGCTTCAAAAGCTTTCTTCAGCCTGAACATTACAGTGATCGATGCTGTCAGCGCTGCCCAAGGTCCCAGCTCACACAAGACCAACGCTGCTTCTTCCTCAAGTAAAAAAGTCTTTATTGAAGTTCAGTTTCATTTCCAGACGCGCAGCGTGCAACGCTACGTCTATGCCTTAGACCGTAGAAGTCCCATCTGAATCTCCTCCCCCCTGACACCAGCTTAAGATTCTAGCCTTACTCCACCTCTTCCTCTGTTCCTTCTTTCTCTGGGTCCTCCTGCTAGTCGGAGTCTCAGCCCTCCTAGATTCTTCTGACGCTGAGTCCGCCGACTCTTCTCCCCCCCTCCTTCGGGCTTTAGGACCTGGCTCCCAATCCGGGTTTTCTGCTGTCCCGCGCTCCTCCACATTTGAACTTGGCGCGCGCGCGCAGCCTCCCACTTTCCTTCTGACCGTTACACTTGTGTCACTGCTCCCTCTTTCGGGGAGGCTAGCTGGACCTGGCCTTCCCTCCGTCTCCCCACTCCCCGATGGGGGCGTGGTTACCCCTGACTCATCTTCTCTCCCCGCTGGAGGAGAAGCTGGTCCTGACTCATGTGACTCTTCCCCCCCACTGTGCTCTGGTGGGGGAACTGGTCCTAATCCTCCGCTACTCCTTTGGGACTCCCCTCTGGTTCCTTGTTTATGGAGCGTCCCCCCTGGGACTCGCCTCGCCCTTACCATAGGCGCCCCCTCCTGGGAATCTTCTGATTCGCTGGAGAAGCTCATGGAATCTCTCGGGCCACTGTCATATTCCCCTACACTCCCCTCTGATTCCTCTCCTCCGCTCTCTATTTGCTCTCTCCCCTGCTCTTCTGCTCCTGAGCCTCTGACATCCATCCCCCCCTCGAAGCCCCCCCTTCCCCCCTCCCCCTCTTCGGGTGTGGGTTCCAGGTGCTCCAGCGCTGGGGGTGTGAGTGCTGGCTTCCGTTCTCTCCCCCTGGTGTGCAACCGGCCAGCGGGATCAGGCCCCCCCACGATGGGTTCGTCGACGTCGACTTCCTCTGCTTCCATTTCTCTGCTGTCGTGCTCAAAACCAAGATCCTCCCCCCACACGTCCATGTCCTCCTCTCCACCCGGTCCCTCGGGTGAGGCTGTGTGCAAGGGCCCCCTCAGCAGTTCCCTGCTCCACCCCACTTCTGGTTGAGTGTCCCACCAATAGGAGCAGTCCGTGACAAACCCCGAGAGCGACCCCTCCTGGGAGCTCATCCCAGGCGTCGGCTCCTCATCTGAGGAGAAACCCTAGAACGTGCTGGCTGACAGTGTGGGTGTGAAAAGCCAGTCGTCGAAATACTCCGCCGGCATGGGTCTGTGTGGGAAGATTGAATGGAACTCATCTTTGAGGTAGTGCTCCTCCACGGCATAGCACGGCACCCACTCGTTGGCGCTGGCCGGAGTACCCTCCCTGGCGAGGAGATATTCAACTCCCTCTTCCCCCCATCTGGAGTCCAAAATCTCCGTGACCTCGTTGAGTGGCGTCGCCCTCTGTGGTCCCTCCCCTGTTGGCGATGGGCTACGTGGGGCTGGTGCGGTCCCTGGCGCCTGAAACCTGTGGGGTGCCTTGTAAGGTGTGAGCACTGACCTGTGAAAGACTGGGTGCATTCTGGAGCCCTCCGGGAGTGTCAACCGGTAGGCCACTGGATTGATTTGTGCCGCGACCTGGTAAGGTCCCAGCTGCTTGTGCCCGAGCTTCTTCTTAGCTAGCGTTCTGGCCGGCACTGCCTGAGCTGCTAACCAGACCCAGTCCCCTACCTGTATATCTTCCCCAACCCTCCTGTGCCTGTCTGCCTGCATCTTGTAGGCGTGTTTCGCGAGTTCCAAGTGCCTTCGGAGCTGCTCATGGACCTCCTGTAACTCTGCGGCTAAGTGCTCTGCCCCCCGTGGCTCCCCCTCTGCCCCGGTCTCCAACCCCGGGAAGGTTCTGGGGTGGCGCCCATTGTTGGCGAAGAACGGTGTCACCCCTGTAGACCCGTGCTTCGTGTTGTTGTAGGCAAACTCGGCTAGCGGTAGGTAGTCCACCCAGGTCGAGGGCTGTTGATTGGCGTAGCATCGCAGGTACTGCTGCATGATGGCGTTGACCCTCTCCGCTTGTCCGTTGGTCTGCGGGTGTCGTGCCGACGCTAAGTTGATCTTGACGTTCAGGATGCCCAGCAGCTTCTGCCAGAAGTTCGAGATGAATTGGCGGCCCCGGTCGGACAGGATGGACCGCGGCAAGCCGTGAGCTTTGAACACGTGGTCTATGAACAGCTTGGCGGTCTGTTCCGCTGTGGCCACCTTCACGCACGGAATGAAATGCGCCATCTTGGTGAAGAGGTCTACGACCACGAGTAGCGCTGTTTTGCCGCGCGAACTGGGCAGATCTGTAACAAAGTCCAGGGCCACTTTCTCCCATGGTTCGAGCGGCGTCTGCAGCGGTTCCAGCAGACCCGCCGGCTTCCTGTGTACTGGCTTGGCCCTTTGGCAGGTGTCACACCTGGAAACGTAATCTGCAACTTCTCCCCGCACCTTGGGCCACCAAAAGTCCCTTGTGACTAATTCCGCCGTCTTGTCCTTGCCGAAGTGCCCAGCGCTGGGCGCGTCGTGCAGCTGCTGCAAGACTCTCGCGCGAAGGTCGTCTCCCGGTACGTAGAGAGCCCCTTTACGGAGGAGTAGTCCGTCGCGTATCTGGAACTCGTCGTCCCTCGCTGTGCCGTTTCGCACCTCCTCCATCTTGGATTGCGCAAACGAATCCGCCTGTAGCGCGCGACGGACTGCGTCCAGGTCCACTGCGGCTGAAGCGCACGCCCACACCTCTGGTGCGAAAATGTGTTTGGCCGCTGCCGGTGCCGCTTCCTTGAGATACTGCGGCTTCCTGGATAGCGCATCCGCCATGACGTTGTTGTCTCCCGGGATGTATTCTATCCGGAAATCGAAATCTGCAAAGAACTCCGCCCAGCGGAGTTCAGGAACTTCGCCGTGCGCCAGTACTCCAGGTTCTTATGGTCCGTGCGGACCTGCACTGTGTGTCTGGCTCCGACGAGGAAGTGCCGCCACGCCTTGAAGGCTGCATGAATGGCCAGCAACTCCCTGTCCCAGATGGTGTAGTTCTGCTCCGACGTGCTGGAGTAGAATGCGCACGGTCTCCAGTCCCCTTGCGGATCTTGCTGCAACAGGACCGCCCCCACCGCTCTGTCCGAGGCGTCCGTTTCAACCCTCATCGGTTTGCTGGGGTTTACGTGTAGCAGCTGTTCTTCGGACGCGAAGAGACGCTTGAGCCTCCGAAAGGACTGCTCCGCCTGGTCCGTCCAGGTGAACTTCTTCTTCTTGGAGCTGAGGGTGTCCGTGATGGCCGCCGTCTCCTTCGCGAACCCCTTGATGAACTTGCGATAAAAGTTGGCGAAACCGACGAACTTCTGGACCTCCTTCCGGTTGCGCGGGCTCTTCCAGTCCAACACTGAGCGGACCTTGGCGCTGTCCATGGCAAGTCCCTTGTCGGACAGCTTGTAGCCCAGGAAATCCACCTCTGTCGTGTCAAACTGGCACTTCTCCAGTTTGGCGTAAAGTCTGTGCTCCTGTAGTCTCTGCAAGACCTCCTTGACGTCCTCCTCGTGCGCCTCCTGCGATTCCGAAAAGATCAGGATGTCATCTAAGAAGCAGGCGCACTTCTTGTAGAGGAGTCCCGCTAGCACGTGGTGCATGAAAGCTTGGAAACAATGGGATCCATTTTGGAGACCAAACGGCATGACTCTGTATTCATAGGTTCCTAAAGGCGTAAACATGGCTGTCTTCCACTCGTCGCCCTCCCGCATGCGTATAAGGTTGTAGGCCCCTCGTAGATCCAACTTGGTGAAGATCCGTCCCTCCCTCACCGTCGCGAGCAGGTCGTCAATTTTGGGCATGGGGAATGCTGTGGGCTTTGTCCTGGAATTGATGATTCTATAATCCACTATGAGCCTCCGTTCGGGCGTGTCTCTCTTCTTCATGAAAAACACGGGACTGCCCCCCACTGCTTTGGATTCCCGGATGAATCCCCGCTTCAAATTGCGATCTATGAACTCCCTGAGTTCTTGCATTTCGTCTTCAGACATGGAGTACAGTCTCCCAGTCGGCAGCGTCGCCCCCGGCAGGAGGTCAATCTTGCAGTCGTAGGGTCTGTGGGGAGGCAGCTTGTCCGCTTCCTTCTCGCAGAAGACTTCCAAAAAGGCCTTGTACTTGTTGGGTACCGCTTGCACCATGCCTAGGTGTAGCTGCGGTGCATCCTCTTGCCCCTCTTCTTCCTGGCAGGTCTGGATGCAGTGCGCTGCGCAGTAGGAAGAGCAGAAGGTCAATTGCCGCTGGTACCACGCTAATGCCGGGCTGTGCCTATCCAGCCAACTCATGCCCAACACTATGGGCGTGTCCGACAGGTGGGTGACGTTGAAACTGATGACTTCACGGTGGTTCCCAATTTGCATCACCAGAGGCGGTGTCTGCTGTACCACCTCTCCTCCCAGTATCTTCCTGCCATCTACCGTGACAACATTTAGGGGCATCGTGGCTGGCAGGAGTGCTATGCGATGCTGCTTGACGAAGTCCAACCCTACAAAGTCTGCATTGCTACCAGAGTCAATGGTAATAGGGACCTCCAGGGTGAGCCCATCGGGCAGCTGGAGCGATGCAGTGAGTTGCACCACTGGTTTGGGTGGGAGGGGGTCTGTGGGCTGCAAAATCTCTGGGGACTGCTTCACTGACTCGCCTGGTTGAGCCCCAGTGCCTCCGTTTCCAACCAGGCTCCTCCGTTTCCCTGCAGCTTTTCCCCCTGCTGAATTGCTCCTTTTACAGTTGCTGAGGCTGCAGTGTGCTTCTGGAGCCTCTGGGGACACTCTTTGGCCATGTGCAGTGCACTGTCGCAGATGTAACACTTCCTGCTCCCTCTAGGAGCCTTCGCCTTGACTGCTCCTGGTGTTTGGGCTCTGCTTGCTGTCTGAGCCCTTGCACCTCCGATCTCCATCGGCTCCTCTCCCCTCCCCAGCGGAGGCGTGGACTGAGCGCGCTCTGTCTCTCTGGGTAGGAAGGGAGTTGTTCTAACTGACGTGTTTGCTCTTCGCCCCTCCTCCCTGCTCCACGGGCGTTCTTCCAGGCGCACCCCAATTGCGAGCGCCCTTTGGACTACTTCTGTGGTATTTTGGGGTCTCTCCCCCCTGGCCAGCTCATCTTTCACGGCTCCATTCAGCCCCTCCCAGAACAGATCCCTGACGGCAGCTGAGTCCTTCTGCCAGCCCAGCACATTTACTAACCCAAAAAAGCGGGAATGATACTGGCGCACCGTCGCTTTTCCTTGCCGCAATCCATGCATTTCCCTTCTAGCGACATCCACATCTACCGTTGATTTAAAGCAAGCGTCCATGGCTTCAATAAAGGTGCTTGAATCTTTGAGGGCGGGGTCATTTTCGCGTAATAAGGTTCGCAGCCACGACTTAGCTTCCCCATGCAGATGAGTGATTATGAAACCCACTTTCTCCTCCTCATCCCTAAAGTCTTTCCGAAGCAATTTGAGCGCGAAAACTACTTCTGCTCTGAAGTTAGGGTACTGCTGCAGGTTCCCGTCAAAGTGAGTTACAATACTGGCCCCCCTTTTCCCGAGGCCAACTCCCTCCGGCTTGGCTCCCAGCTGCCCCTCCTTTCCCCAACTGTCCCACCTGGCTTGCAGATCCTGGCAGAGCGCAGCTGTTTCTCCTTCCTTTTTCTTAGATGCAGCCAATTCTGCGTAGAGCGCTGAGACTGCCTCCTGCAGTTGCTTGACTTTCTCCTCTGTAGTCATCTTTGCCTATCTTCATGAGCTTGCAGAGTTCAGATGGGACTTACTGTCAGCGCTGCCCAAGGTCCCAGCTCACACAAGACCAACGCTGCTTCTTCCTCAAGTAAAAAAGTCTTTATTGAAGTTCAGTTTCATTTCCAGACGCGCAGCGTGCAACGCTACGTCTATGCCTTAGACCGTAGAAGTCCCATCTGAATCTCCTCCCCCCTGACACCAGCTTAAGATTCTAGCCTTACTCCACCTCTTCCTCTGTTCCTTCTTTCTCTGGGTCCTCCTGCTAGTCGGAGTCTCAGCCCTCCTAGATTCTTCTGACGCTGAGTCCGCCGACTCTTCTCCCCCCCTCCTTCGGGCTTTAGGACCTGGCTCCCAATCCGGGTTTTCTGCTGTCCCGCGCTCCTCCACATTTGAACTTGGCGCGCACGTGCAGCCTCCCACTTTCCTTCTGACCGTTACACTTGTGTCACTGCTCCCTCTTTCGGGGAGGCTAGCTGGACCTGGCCTTCCCTCCGTCTCCCCACTCCCCGATGGGGGCGTGGTTACCCCTGACTCATCTTCTCTCCCCGCTGGAGGAGAAGCTGGTCCTGACTCATGTGACTCTTCCCCCCCACTGTGCTCTGGTGGGGGAACTGGTCCTAATCCTCCGCTACTCCTTTGGGACTCCCCTCTGGTTCCTTGTTTATGGAGCGTCCCCCCTGGGACTCGCCTCGCCCTTACCATAGGCGCCCCCTCCTGGGAATCTTCTGATTCGCTGGAGAAGCTCATGGAATCTCTCGGGCCACTGTCATATTCCCCTACGCTCCCCTCTGATTCCTCTCCTCCGCTCTCTATTTGCTCTCTCCCCTGCTCTTCTGCTCCTGAGCCTCTGACAGATGCCAACAGACATTGGCACACTTAGGGATCCACAGAGTCTTCACAGCTTGCGTAACAGACCTCAGCAACTCAGCATTTTGGCTAATCTACTTTATTTACATATAAACACACACGGAGCACTGCAACATGGCTCCCTCTCTCTCTAGCATCAGACAGCAAAGAGAAAGAGCAAAGGACAATAGTCCAACTTCACAGAACACAGTAACACAAACATCCTGTCTCCATCAATTCCCACTTTGTGGAGTCAAAACATACACTGTCATGTGAAAGACAACAATCCCATGACTGCAATCATGGAGCAGGAATTCTAACATGCTTATCCTATCTGTTTTTGCAATGCAAGCCTTTTTTAAACACCCCTGTTCAACAAGGGTATTTGGGTTGGGTAGCCTACTGGTGGAATTGGTCCATGCTTTGTCACAAACATGAAGTGTTCCCCTTTACCTGCCATACTGCCGAATCCCATGAAACTAGCATTGGGGAATCTCTTACTTAAAACCTGGCCCTGAGTTCTTATGACACTTGGGGCATAGAGATCAACCAACAAAGCTGGTTGCATGTATTCCCATGTTAACATATACTTTCAAATATCTTGAAGCATGGTATTCCCAAGTAGATGTGCAGAGTATTGTGACCAAGACAATAAAGGGTCTGGAAACCAAGCCTTATGAGGAATGGTTGAGGAAGTTGGGTATGTTAACTTCTGTGGCTCCAATGTATTCGGATTCTGAACTGTATTTGTTGATGTCAGGCAATGGCTTTGTTTCCTCCTGGTTCTTTAAAAACTCTGCCATAATAGATGCGTCAACTGGGTTTGCTTCTGGCATCTCTATGCTGTCAATTAGTTCAGTGACTTTCTGCTTCTGGCTTAGAATAAAACAACCATCTTTTCTCTGTATTTGGACTCCTAGATAGTACAGTGGTACCTTGGTTTATGAACTTAATCCACTCCGGAAGTCCGTTCTTAAACCAAAGCGTTCTTAAACCAAGGCGTGCTTTCCCATGGCAGCGGGGGACTCAGTTTACAAATGGAACACACTCAACAGGAAGTGGAAAATGTCCTGCTTCCAAGGCAAAGCTCACAAACCAAAACACCTACTTCTGGGTTTGCAGTGTTCTTAATCCAAGTTGTTCATAAACTAAGCCGTTCTTAAACCAAGATACCACTATAATCAACTTTCTCTGAGAGTCTGGGTAGCTTAAGGCTTCCCTCATCAACAGAATTCTGACTGGTTATATCAAAAATAAAAATGGGGGAAATGTGTCAAAATCAAAATTTACATCTCCAAAAGATGAAAAACTCAAAACCTTCTCTGCCTAGCTACTGCTCTGGGAGGGAAGAGGGAGCTAATCCCTTTCACATTGGAGTCAATGTATATCACCATGTTATCGCCAGGAAATAGAAAAAAAATGTCCGCTTTGAATCTCTCTTCTCTCTTCTTTCTGTATATATATAATTTTTATTTATTTCCCATTTAATAATATACGTTCACATCATTACAATCCACTTTACGTCCCTGGCTCTTTACAACCTATCAACTTCCTTCCCTCCCGCCTCATGGCTTTCAAAGTTAACCTTTACACCATTGTATTTTGTACGTTTTCCAATTCTAATTCCACTCATTACAAAATAATTCAAAATTTAAATATAGAAAGGTAGAAAATTTCTCATTACAAGTCTTCAGACACCCGTGCTAGTGATGATAATTGCTTACAATAATCTTTCAGATATAGTCGTACCTTGTTTTGTGACTGGGAACCGTTCCAGAGCGCCGGCTGCTAGCCGAAAAGGACATAGGGCAAAGCCCCACATCTGCACTTCTACGCATGCATGAAGCGCAATTTAGTGCTTCTTTTTTAGTGCAAACCCGGAAGTAACCATTCCGGTACTTCCGAGTTTGCCGCTGGAATGGACGCTAGACGAGGCAGAAATTTGCAGAGGTATTACTGTATTGTATAAATTTATTCCAGCCCTTTTGAAATGAGAGGATGTACTGCTTAGTTAGTATTCTTCCTTTCAAACTAAATGCTTTTGTCCCTAATTCAAGTTGAATAATTTTATCTGCAAATGATTTCACAATGCTGCTCTCTACTCCCAGGGTAACAAACAAACTAAGATTACAGGTAATCCTGAGTGATGAGTTCGCTGCCTTCAAGAGCATTTGAATCTGTTCTGAAAGCATTAGTTTCTGCAAGTAAGCACCATTCACTTGAATAAACATTAAACTGAAAGGCAAATCATCCAATGTATAGCTCTGAATAGTTGTGGAGAAGAAAAAAATCGGAGGGATGGTTTAATGATTCGCTAGAGACATTACATAGCATTATATATGGGCTGCTCCTTGCAGTTGGTAGACACAGTTGTTGACCGAATTGCACTGTGGCTTTCATTACAACCACTACCCCAAAAAATTGCTTCCTGAAACAAAATGGATTGGATGGAGCCGATTCCAGCGTTGTTCCTCTTTATCCTTATGATTTCCTTTGTTTTGAAACTGGGCACTTTCTGGAACAAGAGCTCCCAAAAACGTCCGCCAGGACCGAGGCCTTTACCTCTCATTGGGAATCTCCACAGCATGGATCTGAAGATGCCTTACAGAACCATGCTAAAGGTAAAGATTCCAGTTCTTCCCATGGCAAGGCTGAAGGGTACTGGGGCAGCCCAGTCAGAAGAGTGGGGTATTACTACTACTACTACTACTACTACTACTACTACTAACAACAACAACAACATTGCATTTTGTTCTCTTAGAGCCTATAAATCTCATCTCCCCTTTGTGTGCTACAGAACCTCCTCTTATCTTTCCCAATAAATAGTCATAGGACCAAGCGGCAATTTATAACTGGTAATTTGTACAAGGTGTCTGGGGGTGTCTGGTGTCAAATCACGTTTGACTCTGCCTCCATTATCAAGAATGCAGAAGTGCCAGTGCAAACCTTACCAGCAGCCAGGACCTGTGGAGGAGGGCCCTTGCTTGCCCAGTCGCAAAGCTCAGGACATAAGCCATGCAAGTAGAGGTGCCCCCCTACAAAAGGGTGTGTGTCAAGTATTTGATCAATGTCTTGGCTAAGTCTATCCCCGTCTTGTTATACTCTTGCATGCACCACCTGTTTGTAACATGGAAACCCATTTTGGGATGCTTGTACTTATTTTACCAATAAAACTTTCAAGCCCAAGGAGAGCACTGCAAATGAAACAAAGAGAAAGAAAAATAAGCTTTGCAGAAAGATATTTATTTTAGATATGGCCTCCTTCTAAATAAATAAAATCCAAGTTTGAGTTTTGAAATAGGTATTGCATTGAATCTCTCCCTCTCCATTATCTTCTTATGGAAAATGGTAACTAAAGAGAGGGGAAGGATACCACAGACCAGACCCACCTGTGAACTTTTAGCATTTTCTAATATGCTGCCGAGGTGATGCAAAGGATTGGTATATGTCTGCAGGTTTCTTTTCTGGCTCTGCCTTACTGTTTACAGCACCCTGGCATGCAGCCATTCATTCACAGAGAGTGTTTTTGTTTGCCTTAAGTCTGCAAATTATACATAATTACTGCCTTCTTATTTGGTATGTTGCTTGAAAATGACTCCCAAGACCTTCTCCTCCACCTTCTGACGCAACTCGAGGTGGCCTGGTTAAGCCCTGGTGCACTCAAGGCAGCGGGAGGAGCAAAAAGAGCAGCTGCAGCCCCAACTCCCAAGTGGCCGTGAGCAGCATGCCCCTTGGGGGCCTTCAAGCTACAGAGATACAAAAGGGGAGAGTCATGGGGGGTGGGTTTAGGCTCCTTGGATCTGCTGCACCCCTCCTCTGTTGCCTGGCGAGGCCCAGGGGCCCCCAGTTCCCCTTAGGTAATAAACACATGAACACAATTTTTTTTAGCTAATGGGATAAATAAGGCCAGAACTTTATTGGTTACAGGTGTGAGTGGTTTGGCTTAGGCATTGTGTGAAACCAGACTACAGTGGTGCCCCGCAAGACGAACGCCTCGCAAGACGGAAAACCCGCTAGACGAAAGGGTTTTCCGTTTTGGAGGCGCTTCGCAAAACGAATTTCCCTATGGGGTTGCTTCGCAAGACGAAAAAATCTTGCGTCCCCCCGCGGGGTTTTTTCGCTTTTTCCGCCCTTTTCCTAAGCCGCTAAGCCGCTTATGAGCTGTGCCGCTGATAAGCCGCTTAACAGCTGATCGCGAAAAGCCGCTTGACAGCTGTAGCGCTAATCCACTAAGCTGTCAATGGGCTTGCTTCGCAAGACGAAAAAACCGCTAGACGAAGAGAATCGCGGAACAGATTCTTTTCGTCTAGCGAGGCACCACTGTATATCCTGATTCCTGCACGTCCACAGGAAGTCTCTTAAGGGTCAACCACCAGTAGGGAGAGCCCTATGATATACATCAATTAAAAGCTCCCCCAGGGTCCCTGATGGGGTTGTGGCATGGCCCTAGCCCACGCTCAGGCTTCGGACAGGATCCACACTCCTGGATCCTTTTAAGGGGATCCCTTTAACAAGGAGGGGCAGGCGGAGGCAACAACCTTCCCTCCCATAAACAAGGCTTACGCAATGCCTAACCTTACAAAGTTGTGACGATTGCTACAAGGTAAGCAAAAACCAAATGGCTGGTGCCAATTTGCCAAGTGGAAAAATGCCTACCTGGCCCCAACAATAAGGCAACCAACATTAGTCTATAGCAAGGCCAAAGTCAAGCAACGCATAAAAGAGGGCGGGTGGGCTGGGTGATCCGACGAGGAGGCAAAAAGGAGGCTGCCCCCTCAGCTGGGCTGTGATTTAAACTGCAGTGGCCATGCCCCCTGACTGACCAGACTGGTCCGCCGGGGTGTGTGACGCGGCTGGGAGTCCCGATGACGCGGGCAGCATCCCTCTGCCCACTGCTGAGTCACAGGGTGGTCCTGGATGCCCTTCCGCAATTCCACCCCCCAGGGAAGGGAAGGGGAGTGGTCTTCCCAGCCTGCTGCCTAAGGCTAATGGGCAGGCAGGCCCCACTAAACCTGCATTTTAAAAGTAAAGTTAAATTTGAAACGTAAAACAACAGGTCTTCTCTCCTTAACTGCCTCTAGCACAGCCCTCTCGCTTGAGCCTGACTTTTAAACTAGATTAGAGAGGTGCTATTAAAGGTAAATCACATTTATCCTTACAACTGCCTGGTTTTGTTCTGGTTTTCTGTACTCCTAGAAAACTGGGTGAAAGGGCTGGTCTACTGTTGTTGCTGCTGCAGCTAGTAGTAACAAACGTCTTTGCGTGGACAGGCAGCGTCCCCCAAACCCTGGAGGATAGACAATGAGCTTTATCATTACAGTCAAACCTCTTCTTACATCCTTTTTTGCCTGGAAGTAACCAGTGGGTTTGCCACCGTTCATGCATGTGGAGGAGCGGCAATCGCCGTTCGTGCCTGCACAGAAGTGGGCAATCGTTGCCTGTGCCTGTGCCCAATGGCGCCTCGCCCAGCGACCCATTTCGACTTTTAGACAGGCCTCTGGAACGGATTGTGGTCGTGAGTACAGGTTCCACTGTATATCATTTGGATTCTTTTTTGCACAGTGATTTGCAAAGATACAAAAGTAAATTCATCTGCAAAATTACTGTTTTTAAATCACATGTTTTCAGCTCAGTCCAAGGCACAATGACTTGGAAATGATTTCTACTGACTGTAAAGGTAAAGGTAAAGGGACCCCTGACAGTTAAGTCCAGTCGCAAATGACTCTGAGGTTGCGGCGCTCATCTCGCTTTACAGGCCGAGGGAGCCGGCGTTTGTCCGCTCTGCAGACAGTTTTTCTGGGTCATGTGGCCACCATGACTAAGCCGATTCTGGCAAAACCAGAGCAGTGCACGGAAACGCTGTTTACCTTCCTTCTGGAGTGGTACCTATTTATCTACTTGCACTTTTCGGTGTGCTTTCGAACTGCTAGGTTGGCAGGAGCAGGGACCGAACAACAGGAGCTCACCCTGCCACAGGGATTCGAACTGCTGACCTTCCAATTGGCAAGCCCAAGAGGCTGAGTGGTTTAAACCACAGCACCACCCGTAACCCTTTCTACTGACTGTAGTAACATTTATTGACTAAAACTGCAAATAATCTTACGTGAAAACTTGATTCTGTAGAATGTATAAAATAGTCCTTACTCTGAGGCAAGTGTACAAGCTACTGCAGTTTTGTATCCATGAGAGTTGCTTGACATTAATATATTATTTGAGTACCCTTGAATAGTGAGAAGGGCTTTATTTGGTGACCACACTGTGTTCGTTCTCTTGAATTTCAGTGGTCAAAAGAGTATGGCTCTGTCTTCAGCATCCAAATGGGTTCTGAGAAAATGGTGGTGCTGGCAGGATATGAGACGGTAAAGGAGGCCCTGGTGAATCAGGCCGATGCATTTGCCGAGAGGCCCATCGTCCCAATTTTGGAAGAGCTCACAAAGGGCTTTGGTGAGTCCGTTCCTTATGTAGTATCTGGTACTGCTTGTAAATAGAGTAACCATGCCAAAAGAGTCTAATCCAAAAGTTATCGTGGGAGAAATGCAAAGTATACTTTCACCTCTCTGTAGATTCGTGGCTTACTCTATAACAGAGGTTCCCAAACTTATTTGGCATATCGCCCCTTTTTCAGAAAAAAAAATATACTCAGTGCCCCCCTGGAAATCGACATTCTTTATGCGAACAAACAGTCCAATCTGCCCCAGAGGCAGGGCCGGCGCTGCCATTGGCCAAATAGGCAGGCAAGCTGCAATCCACTTCCCAGGCATGGGTGAAGCCGAAAAGGGTTCCCCCATCCTGGGAAAACCCCACACCTTCAGCATAAGCACCCGATCCAGGGGCGGAGTTTTTGCCATCCCTTAATGGCTCCCAACCTGGCGATAAACATCATTACACAAAAGATGAAACACAATTTTTCCAATTTTTCTTCTTTTCTTCCTTTATGCTTCCACCGCCCCTTTATTTTTATTCAATGCCCCCCAATTGCACCCGAGGCTACTAGCACCCCCCAGGGAGTGCTATCTCCCACTTTGGGAAACACTGCTCTATAATTTGAGAATAGCTTTTGAATTTTTCTACCAACCTGTGTTCCTTTGATAGGAGCACAGGATCTGCAGGCATTAGGCTGATCCTGGGTCCCTGCACACCCCAGGCCCCCAATGTCATATGAAGCGGCACCTGCGGATTTCTGTGGGTCAAATGAAGTTTTGGGGTTTTTTAAAAAAAAAATAGGCCAGAGTTCAGTAAGGTGCTCTTGAATAAACAAAAATGAATAAAAGACTGCATATGTGTATAAAATACTGCATACGCGTATAAAGGATTTCTATGCACTGTCTCCTGTACTCATTTGTTTAATTTCTCTTCCACAGTAATAACATAATCATGAAAATCATTGTCTGAAAAACCTTTAAAAGGTTATTATCATAGGAGCACTGACACGTGGCACAAAAAAACCTTGAAGTTAGTAGCTTTATTAAGGAATCAAAGCATGATCCATGCAGAGACTCCCGTATATTGAGCTGTTGCTGAGACTGCCTGGGACCTCCCACTTCATTCTATTCCTTCTGAGTCAAGCCCCTTCTTCTGTCTCTGGCGAGTCCCAAGGGACCCTCTCCTTCTCTGCTTTGCCCTGCGTTCTACTTTGTGAAATAACTGCCTTGTTCTGGGAGTGGGAGGAAGAGCTGGCAGCCCGTCAACAGACACACTGTCAAGGGGGTGAGGGGCTTGTGGTGAAGCTGCTAAGTCTGACTCCTGTATTTGCTCTGTGCTGGGCCACCTGCTTGTTATCCCCTTTTCCTCACCCTCTAAGCTCCCAGCCTTCAGTAACCCCCAGCTCTTCCCCTCCTCTGAGGTGCGTCCGGTTGTCCACCACCAAGAGCCCGACTCCAAGTCTTCTTCCTCTGCACTTTCCATGGGAGACTCTTGGTCAGGGGGTTTCCACCATTCCTTCTCATCTAGCCAGTCCATGACAGTTGGAGGTCTTGTCTGTGCCTGTCTCAATTCTGTAGTTAAAGGATGAGATGTTAAACAGCAAGTACATATTACTATGGCCAGCATGACTTTGAACCTGCCCCGCTTTTTTCTCTCTTCAGGTGTAGCTTTTTCTCATGGTGAATACTGGAAAGTGATGCGACGGTTTGCACTAAGCACATTACGGGATTACGGCATGGGAAAGAGGTCCATAGAGGACAGAATTGTTGAAGAGTGCAGTGTCCTGGTTAAGAAAGTTGAATCTTACCAAGGTGGGTTGGTATTTGTCTCCTGGTGCTCCAGGGTGTATCTTGTTGTTGGCATCTGTCTGCCTTGAGAGACAATGGAGTGTGCCTCCAGGGGTGAAGTCAAACCAGTGCATAAGCACAGCAGTTTAAAAGTGTTCCATGGGCTTTATCCACACTTCCTCTTCTCCCGCTGCTTTCCCTTGGGAAAAGCCACTCTTTGGAACAATTTGGGTTTCCCCCAGATTGCCATTAGTTCTGATCTACTGCTAAAGAGTGGTTTTCCCCTTGGAAAGGAGTGGGGGAAGGGAAAAACTGCTTCAACCATGCCTAGAAAGTGTGTGTGAAGTGGAAGTGTGGATGAGCCCATACTTATAGTTAACTCCAGAACTACAGTTTCCAGGGTTGGTTCCTTGTGGAGACGTAATCGGTCTGTTCCTGTAGTGTGTAGATTATATTCCAATAGCTCCTATGACTTCCAAGCCCTCTTTAGCATTTCTTAGCCAACATATAGCCACATCCAGCAGCACTTAGGATCAGTTTCTTTGATAAATGAGGTCTACACATAGGTAAGCTGCCAGTAGGGATTTAAGGCAACAAAGAGCAGACTTAAAAACAATGCCCTTTCCATACTTGGAATTTCAACAGATTATTTTTGTTTAACTGTCATATTTATGTATAGGAAACCCGTTTGAGACCACCACAATTATGAATGCAGCTGTTGCCAATATTATAGTGGCCATACTACTAGACAAGCAATTTGATTATGAAGATCCCACATACATAAGACTTCTGAAGTTGGTCAATGAAAATGCCCGGCTTCTTGGAAACTTCTCAGTCATGGTAATCTATTTTTTCCAATTAAAACAAACAAACAGTTGATTGTAATAACAGTGTATGCAGTGTGGGCAGGGCAACCTGTTTATTGTATACTGTTCAGGATTCACTATAAAACACAGAATCTTGGTATCTTGAGAAACTTGGTGGTGATGTGAAATATTTAGAAAATTCAAACAGATGGCACAGTTATCCCATAACTATAACGAAGTCTTTCTGGCCTCATTGCCATTGGGACTCCAAGGACAAGGAAGAACCAGTGATAGCTTTTTCCATGAAAGCTCAGAAGGGGCCCCCGAGGGCAGATCTCCTTCCCTGAAGATGAACCTCCAGAGGAGAATCACAATAGCCTATTATCCTGGGGTTGCACATAAATTATGCTATCCTGAGGTACCCTACCCCCCATTCCAAACGCCATTTCAGAGCCTCCAGGAGACACTGCTGACTGCTATGGGGCAATTTGACTTACACCACCCTTTTAGCCAGAGTAACTTTAAGAAGTCTTTAAGGTGTAATTACTAAACATTAAATCAACCTGAATACATTATTGTTTTGTATTGTATATGGGCCACCACACTTTGAGACACCCATCTGAGCGTACAGTACTGGGCTTTCCTAATGTTTTCTTTTTCTTTTTTCACATTTTATCCTTTCAGCTGTATAACATGTTTCCTGCTCTTGGTTTTCTTTTGGGGGCTCGTAAGACTATCATTCAAAACAGAGATGAGCTGTTTGCCTTCATAAATGCCACCTTCATAAAACACCTCCGAGATTTGGATGAAAATGACCAAAGGAGCTTTATTGATTCTTTTCTTATTCGACAGCAAGAGGTAACAGAGCATTTTAAGTTTGCCCAGGAGAAATTTTCAATTCATGCTTTAAGTGTATGTTTGCAAGTGGTTGCATAAGGAGTAGTCAGGAAGCCTCACTTCAGAAGCACACTTTCTGCCATTTCTAACTATTCCACCATCATTAATGTGTTACAGAAGCAGTCTCTGCAGGGCCAAAGGTTGCATGCTTGTCAGCATTTCTGAAAATCTACCTTATTCAAATGGCATCTGTTGTGCAATTGTTAGTCACTTGTTTCTTGCTATCACCTTCCTTTTTGTAGACACAGCAGAGGCTGAAGAGGAGATTGTATAGCCAAGGCTGCCAATTATGCTAGGTTTTGTGCTAATAGTACAAAGGGGGAATAGTGGCTAGTTTGTCCTGCTAGAAATTCATTGCGTTCTGAGGATGGCCACATTTGGACAGGCAGGAGTAGGAATTTGGCGGAGTAGGAATGGATTTGCTCTTTGCATTTCTCCTCCTTCCACTTAACCTCCACAGTTCTGACTCCTCCCTTTTCTTTCTTCCTCTGCTCCCTCCCCTCTGGTTCCTGGCAGCACAGGCAGCTATTATCCGTGCTGCTGCTCCTGATGCTATTGAAATACAGGGAACTCACAACAGAGGCACATTTAACTTGCCTTATGCACTTGGCATTTTTTTTACAAAATCAAAAAAGCAATGGGCATCCAACAAAAAAGTCTTGGCAATCCTACTCGCCATTGAACCCAATGTGCTCTGACTATAAACAATTTTGGCTTTACGGGCTTTACCTGGAACGTAACTCTTGTGTAAGTTGAGAGTCACCTGTATACACTTACTGATTCACACTTGTGTGCATATGAAGGGTTAACCTCTGCTCAAGTTACCTGAGTGTGTGTGGCTCTCAGCAGACTCTGTTCCCCAGTCTGTTGCTCTTCGTGCTTCCTGGAACAAGCAATGAAGGAGCCAGACAGCTTCTGGCTCCCTGCAAGTGAACTGAATCTCTTCAAACGGGAGATTTTATAGCCTGCACTTTTGCTAATCCAAAGATTGCATGATCCTTTTTGTAAGGAAACCAAGTCCTTTTCTTTTTAATCCGCTTAGAACCTTCTTTCATCTTTGTTTTACTGCCAGCAGACGGAGACTTGTTTGATGTAACTGCAGGAAACTCTGTGAGTAAAATACTCACTTATTTGCAAAGCTAAATTCTGTGATTTATTCCAGCCTAAGTATTTTCATGGTTTGTGCTTGTTTAAAGCTGGATGAGGGCAGATACAAATCTAACCGGGTGCCTGGAACAGTAACCAGTATGCTCAACTCGGCTCCTGGAGATTAGGAATCTCTCTTTGTATAAGGTTTCATGAACCATTGTGTCAGATGCAATAACACATTCACACACACATACTCTACACAGAAACTCTGCTCTGAGATTCCTTTTTGAGGACAAATGGTGGGTTAAATTTCTGTTTTCCACTGCAAAAGCCAGGCATACATTCACTTCTACAACCAGTAACAAGAAGGACACAAAGCTTGTCCCTACTATACTGTGACCTCCATCACAAGTTGGCTGGTGGGAGCTGTGATCTGCAACGTCTAGAGGGCCCCATGTTGCTCACCTCAGTTTAAAGAAGGTTAACCAAATATAGTTCCAGACTGACATGTGCTATTTCTGTGTCATGCTTTCCTTTTGGACTATGTGTAAATTCACCAAAGATGTTTGCACTTTATGCAAAATGGCCACTAACCAAGTGTTCACCATTCATATTAAGTCTGCATGATGCCTGAGTATGTTCTAACTCATGGGGTCTTGCACCCAGTAAGGGTTAACCAGTGCTTTTTCCCCTGGGGATTCTATAGGGTATGCAGTTCCAGAATCTTCTTCTTTTTTTCTAGAAGAAAAGCACTGGTTAATTCTAATGGAGGAATCTATTGTTGAACTAGTCAGACAAGTTTATTTGTAAGATGAGGACCACACACTTGCCACCTACATAATGCCATTATTTCCTTAGTCTAAACCAAGGTTGTTGGCTGAGCAGTTGTGCCACGATTAGCATCAGAGAAGAAGGAACTGGATTGCCAAGCTACAACCACCTCTTCACTTAGTTGGTAAACAGAGAACAATAGGGAAAGAGCTGGGTCAGACCCATTCTTAGTGTTTGCTTGACTCCAAAGCTGTGACTAATGGATGAGCAAGACACTTTGGGGTCTTGAGCCCCTCTGTCTTATGCTTGGGTTGTATATATGTGTCAATAAATCCTATATCATCATGATGGCATGGTCTGGAAAACCTGGAATCTCTCACTGCTCAGCGATTGGGGTTATGTGCAGTGCTACTTTGGATCCAGTCAGGTATTCATTTTTATCTCTGCACATGAAATTTTCTCACTCCATTTGTTTTAACTCTTTGCAACCCAGGAGGAGGAGAAGAACAAGACGAATGGATACTTCCGCAACGAAAACTTAAAAGCTGTTGTGGCCAATTTATTTGCTGCTGGCATGGAGACCGCTTCTACCACACTGCGCTGGGGACTGTTTCTAATGATGAAATATCCTGAAATTCAGAGTGAGTGCTTTTAATTGGGTTGGCTCCCATTATTCTGAGATATCTTACTTCCAGTTATATGTAACTATTAGAGCAAAAGCTGAAAGAAAACTTGGGGCAGATTTGGATGTCACCTGAAACAACAGCAGGAGGAGATGAGAACATTGCCCTTCCTGTTATTGTGAAGATTGGCGTGAATTAATTAATCAGCCAGGGGGCAGGATTGTGTGAGGCGATTATGAATATGAAAACACTGAAAACGCATATTGTAGAGCCCTGCTTGGTCAGGAATATCCATGGAAGTGGCCACCTTATGAGAGCTACAGCCATTTTCCCACGTGATATTTAAATAGCCATCCTGGATGCATTTGTCTCCATCAGTATACAGTGGTACCTCGGGTTACATATGCTTCAGGTTACATACACTTCATACATACATACATACATACATACATACATACATATGCTTCAGGTTACATCCGCTAACCCAGAAATAATGCTTCAGGTTAAGAACTTTGCTTCAGGATGAGAACAGAAATCGTGCTCCAGCGGCGCGGCAGCAGCAGGAGGCCCCGTTAGCTAAAGTGGTGCTTCAGGTTAAGAACAGTTTCAGGTTAAGAACGGACCTCCGGAACGAATTAAGTACTTAACCCGAGGTACCACTGTATCAGGCATTGGCTTAAATCAGTGGTTCCCAATTAGCCAATTACTGAGGACCCCCTATTTTTCAAAAGCCAAGCCACAGAACCCCTACTTTTGAAAATTTTGATAACTCTATGGCAGTTACCTGTGCAAG
The DNA here is from genome assembly GCF_027172205.1 of Podarcis raffonei. Classification (NCBI taxonomy): domain Eukaryota; kingdom Metazoa; phylum Chordata; class Lepidosauria; order Squamata; family Lacertidae; genus Podarcis; species Podarcis raffonei. Next base: position 5,371,121 of record NC_070604.1, read on the forward strand.
TCATTTTAAAAAAATGTGGGGGACCCTCTAATAAGAAAAGGATTTTAGGTATACTAAATAGACCATAAAATTTGTGATATTTCCACACAAAATGACAAAGATTTAGTTGGGGGAGAGAGAAATTTAATTTTATTAACATATAGTACAAGTGAACAAATTATGACATGCCAACAGCTACTAAACCTATATAATAATAATAATAATAATAATTTACTTATTGATTTATTTACATGCCACCCATCTGACTGAGTTGCCCCAACAAAATGTTAAAAAAACACTAAACCTAAATGTGATGGGAGAAATCATGCCTCTTTTTGTCTAACAATCCCGTCCACATCTGGTTCAATATTTCCTACTTTTATTCTCAAATCTGGTCCAACATCAAGCCGATTTCTATGCTTGTTCTTCATATAACAAAATGTTGAAAATGTTTGTTCACAAAGATATGTGGAAAATAATCCCAGAAGATAGTCGCTAATTATGCAGGTGCTCAGTGATGTAATGTTTTACTTCTGGTATCAATTCTTCTTCAGAGGCTTCCAGAAATGTCTCCTCTGTTGGGATGTTAGTGAGGCTACAACCTTCTACTCAGCTTGCCCAAATTTTTAAATAACTACCTCAATCTTATCTTCAATGTAAAAAAATTTCACATCACTACCTTGAAGGCTTATGTTGAGACTGTATGTGAACCATGCAAAGTTGTTTAACTGATCACTTGGAAATTTTGAATCTGTCAAAATTTTAAATCAGAGGGTGAGCTGTTGTGCTAATCATTGTGGCAATTTGCTTATTCCCCTGTTGGACTTCCAAGATGACACATGAATCCCAAACACATATGGCAAGATTCACTGAAATCCCTACCTAAAAGTAGTGGAAGAGTCCTATAAACTTGAGAGGCGCTGAAAGCAATTAGAAGTTCTTTTCAGTTAAAAAGTGAAGCAAAGGGAAGGGATCTCTTCCTTTTTTTTTTAATGATAAGCACATAAGGTAAAAGGTAAAGGACCCCTGGACGGTTAAGTCCAGTCAAAGATGATTATGGGGTTGCGGTGCTCATCTCACTTTCAGGCCGAGGGAACCAACGTTTGTCCACAGACAGCTTTCTGGGTTATGTGGCCAGCATGACTAAACCTCTTCTAACACAACAGAACACCGTGATGGAAACCAGAGCACACGGAAATGCTGTTTACCTTCCCACTGCAGCAGTACCTATTTATCTACTTTCACTGGTGTGCTTTCGAACTGCTAGGTTGGCAGAAATTGGGACAAAGCAATGGGAGTTAACCCTGTCACCGGGATTCAAACTGCCGACCTTCCGATCAGCAAGCCCAAGAGGCTCAGTGTTGTGCACCATAGCGCCACCCACGTCCCATGTAAACCCACCCCTTGGAGCAAGCTGTTCTCTCTCCCTCTCCCTCTCCCTATTCCCCACTCCAATTGCAAGAGCCCTAAGAAATTGTGTCAGAGGTTTTTGCTCAATCCCAGGTCACTTCCCACCCAGGAACTCTTTCACAAGTTTTTCCCCTGCTGCTCCTGAGCCGAGGCTGGATGATGCCTGAAAGGCTTTCACTGTGCAATTAACAAAATATGTGAGTCCCCCAGCAGGTGATGGTGCTGCGGACCCACAGCAGTCCCTGAACCCCTCACTGAGAACCACTGCCTTAAATGTTTGTCCTGCTTAAAAATACCTATGTATAATTCTAGAGATTAAATTTGTGAGCCCATGGAATTGGAGAACCAGTTTATGCCAGTTCTATGCTGGAGAGATTAATATTTTGAGAGACAAAAGCCAAAGTCAAAGAGATAATCTTAGCAGAAAAATGAATGCTTTTCCATTTTTTGTTTCCCCCAGTAAAGGTCCAAGAAGAAATTGCAAAAGTTGTTGGATCTTCTCAGCCAAGGATTGAACACCGAACAAAAATGCCTTATACAGATGCCGTGATCCATGAGATCCAGAGGTTTGCCGATATCGTCCCAACCAACCTGCCACATGCCACGACCACAGATGTTACCCTCAATGGCTACTTCATTCCAAAGGTGATCCTTTTCATTGAACTGCTGCCCACTAGTTACAATATATTTTAAGGCTTTCCTGGGAGTAAGCCCCTTGGACTTCAGGGTGGCTGACATCTGTGCAGACTTGTATAAAATTGCACTGTAAGCATGCAATCTACCCTTTGGAAGCTGTCAGGCATCAACTTCAACCCATTAAACAGATCTCAGTGGGAAGGAGCACAAGGTTGGAAAACAAACCATATCTGGTGGAAGATTATGGTTTATACATTAAAATTTGTCAAACTAAAGACATTTCTCAGATGGACTCAAATCTCATTTGTCCTACACTAAATATTTATTGTACCAGAGGCATATGCTTTATATTAAAATATCTCTTGCTTTGCCTTTGCAGGGGACTCACATCATACCATTGCTGTCCTCTGTGCTGCATGATGAATCTCAATGGGAGAAACCACATAAATTCTATCCTGAGCATTTTCTCAACTCTGAAGGAAAATTCGTAAAGAGAGATGCTTTCATGCCTTTCTCTGCAGGTAACTTTCTTTTTTTCTTTTTTCTTTACTTTTGTGTATACCTGTTTAAGGTAAAGATAAAGGGACCCCTGACCATTACGTCCAGTAGTGACTGACTCTGGGGCTGCGGCGCTCATCTCGCTTTACTGGCCGAGGGTACAGCTTCCGGGTCATGTGGCCAGCATGACTAAGCCGCTTCTGGCGAACCAGAGCAGCACACGGAAATGCCTTTTACCTTCCCACCAGAGCGCTACCTATTTATCTATTTGCACTTTGACGTGCTTTCGAACTGCTAGGTTGGCAGGAGCAGGGACTGAACAACGGGAGCTCACCCCATCGTGGGGATTCGAACCGCCGACCTTCTGATCGGCATGTCCTAGGCTCTGTGGTTTAACCCACAGCGCCACCCAAGTCCCTACGTATACCTGTATAGTTTGTGCTTAGTCAATGGGATTTTTACATGCCTGGAATGTAGAATACTGTGCAAAGGTAAGGATCACATCAGCTGCTATGGCTATTTCTGCCACCAGATCTGGCCACCATGAATGTTGTTCACCAGGGAATGTGGCCCTCTGGCTGAAAAAGTTTTCCCACCCCTGGTTTTCAGCATTGCAGGGGGGATAGTATTCGGAGTACGTAATTCTTTTAAGATGGGCACCATTAGCTGTTACTTTATCATTGCATTTTAGTTTGCTTTAAAGTATTTGGGATATTTTCTCCTTATGATCAACTATTTGGAGCAATGTGTCTATATAAAACTGTATTAAGCAACCGATAAACCTGGTTTCTCTGCTGCCTGTGCTTCCTTACAGGTCGGAGAGCATGTGTAGGTGAGACTCTTGCCAAAATGGAGCTCTTCCTCTTCTTCACAAGTCTCCTGCAGAGATTCACCTTCCAGCCACCCCCTGGAACGTCTCAAGAAGACCTGGATCTTAGTCCTGTTGTTGGGCTTATAATATCGCCCATGCCCCACCAGCTCTGTGCTCTGCCACGTTTCTAAGACTCACCAGTTCCTGGGTTGCTTATCCTACCTTTGTGTGCAATGCAAGCCTTTTTTAAAAACCCCTGTTCAACAAGGGTATTTGGGTTGAGTAGCCTATGGGTGGAATTGGTCCGTGCTTTGTCACAAACCTTAAGTGTTCCCCTTTACCTGCCATGCTGATGAATCCCATAAAGCTAGTGTTGAAGCATCTAGACCTGAATTATTATGACATTGGGGCCGGGGCACCAACTCTATGGGGCTGAGGTGTCTTAGCCTCTCTCCCCCCCCCCCATATCTGTTGGAAGGGGCCATGCCCCCTCCATGTTGACGGGGCGAGGGAGGCCATCCACGGAGCTGAGCGCAGTGCAGAATAGTGCAGCTCCACTGACTGGCTCCTCCTGAGTGCAGGAGGGGAGGAACCACCGGCCATTGAAGCCAAGCCATTGTGGACTCCATGCTTGGTCTCCCCTGACGATGGGATGTTATGCACTCATGACGTCACATTTGGGTGCAAGTTGGTGCCTCTGCTTTGGGCATAGAGATCAACCAATGAAACTGGTTTCTTGTAGTCACATGTTAACAAATGCCTTCAAATATCTTGAAGCATCATATTCCCAGTTAAATGTCCAAATATTGAGGTATCTGATCAAGACCTGTATTTAAAATGAGCTTAAAAGATATATTTGCAAATGCTTGTATGTTTCATGCCAGGTGGCAGCTGTTTATCTTCCTGCTCAAGCCCCCCCCCCCCCGATTTATAGCAGTAGCAGGAGACACGTTTCTCAAAGTTGTAAAAGGGAATTACAGGCTACAGGAGCAAAGGTCATACTGACCATACAAATTACAGAATACAATCAAGCTGCAAAAACACTAATTAAGAGTTAAAATAATACCAGGTGCCTCCCATTAGACTTGAGCCATATTTTCATAAGGTTAAAGGGCAAGAGCTAATAGGAACAGCAGCTGGCTTGAAAGGGGGGTGTAAATTTAAGGGGTTGCTTTTGGAAACTGTTTTTACTAAGTTCCTTTCCTTCTAAAAAGCTATATATGTTAATGTATGAAATATATTGGCTTAATGTAATTATGCACAGGATTTAGAAAGTAAGAAATGTTAGATTCTTATGTTAGATTCTTATTTCATTGATGGTTTGTGAGATGGTGAACCCAAGATCTCTGTTTAAGATAAAATTTAAAACCATGCGCCATCTGTTTTAGCCATCTGTTTTTGAGTGAATAGGGCAATAGGGCAATAGGGCAAAAGGTGAAATGTTAATTAAGGTGCCTTGTCGAGGCAAATGTAAGATATATGGCCACTTGTCTGCCATTTATGGATAGAAGGAAATATAGCTCTTTGTCTCCCATAAAAGGTAATAGGAAATGGGTGTATCTTTTATGATTGGTTCTAGCAAAGAGCCAATAGGCATTTCAACCAGGCTGATTGGACAGAGGCAGCCAAAGGAGGAGCAAGGAGGCTGGGCTGAGGAAATATAAGTGCTGGCCATCAGGGCTGGAGGGGGCAGAGCTTTTGGTAACCATATACCACTGTGCCTATCATTTATTTGTCTGACAAATAAATTATTATTTTAATTTCTCTATTGCTGCGTTGAATATTTCATTCCAGCTAAGCGTTAACCACAAGCAGGGTGCTACAATATGAGCTAGTGATAATGGTTTTGCTTGGGAAATACAACTGTACAAGCTGCAGAGACCCCAAAATAGTTTTTTTATACAAGCAAATTATCTGTGAAGCACCCTCATGCAGAGCAGGTGGGCTCTTCAAATCCATGGTTTGTACTCCCCTACCAATTTCTGTCAGTGGGGAATCCAGGTCTGCCCACACCTGAAGCAGTGTCCTCAAGTGTAGTATGTTGTTCTTTGCCTTGAAGGGCAGACACAAACATTCACTCTAATTTGAGAAAGTAGCAATCTTCACGTTACATTCAGCAAGTTTACAATCTGTGTACGCAAGTAGCTAAGTTGTACACTCATACAATCATTCACAGTTATTCACTTTAAGAAGGCTGGTTTCAAAAAGCTTAAGGAACTACTGGGTGAGATCCCATGGCCAGAAATACTTAATAAGAAGGGAGTCCACTTTTCTTAAATGTGAAATATTGAAGGCCCAAATGCAGGCAATTCCAGCAGGAAAGAAAAGTGGGAGGCATCTAAATAAACTAGTGTGGTTGCATGAGGAGTTCACAGATGAGCTGAGATTTAAGAAGGACATGTATAAGAAATGAAAAAAGGGGAAAACCACAAAGGAGGAATATACACGAGTAGCCAACATTTGCATGGAGAAGGTCAGGTGGGCCAAAACTCAGAATGAACTCAGACTTCAAGAGAGGTTTTTTCAGCTATGTTTGAAGTAAGAAGAACAAGCAAATAATAGGTTCTCTGCATGGAGAAAATGGGGAAATGCTAGGGTAACAGAGAGAAGCGGAAACTGCTCAACAACTACAGTACTATGCCTGTGTCTTCACCCAAAGTGAAAGCAGTGCCAGACCTGGTGATAACAGAATGAACAGTGCAAAGAGGAAGCTGCAGTCCAAGATAGGAAAAGAGGTGGTAAGGGAACACCTAGACTTCCGGGTTAGCGCCATCGGCAAATGGCGGAGTTCCTCCGACCGGAGGAACTGGCTCCGTGGAAACTGGATCTTCCCACCGCGGCGAAGGTGGGGACCCGCTAGAAATCCCAGGCGGAGGAAGCCTGGGAACGTGGGGTTCGGCAGGGCACCAGGAGCACCTCCCCTACTCGCGGGGAACCCCATTTCGGGGCTCCGGAGCAAAGTGGGGTGAGCGGCGTGGTGCCGCGAACTGATTGCTATTTTCACGGAGTGAAGCCGCACAGCCATTGCCGGAGAGCGCTGACTTTTTCCTGTGGACAATTGGACTCTAAACAAGTACCCGTGAGTAGAAACGGAAAATTGGATCAAGAAGCATATTAATTTGGCATCGAAGCGGGAAGGTTCAAAACAGGAAGTCCGCCTTCCGCTTTTTGTAAATAGAGTGAAGCAAAACCTTGTAAGCTAATAGCCTGGAAAGTCGTTTATAAAGGTCAAAATTTCCTTCATTTATAACCACTAAAACCCCCCTGGAAGCAGGAGAAAAGGGGGGGACTTTGACTGTTTAAGCCTGCAGGAGAGGGAGTAAAGAAAGATAAGTTTCCACCGTCTCAAACCTGGGAACGGGGTGTCAGAGACAGAAATTGTTGGAGACGTTCATTGACTATGAATGGAACATTTTGACAGATAGTTAAAAAAGAGAAACAAACTGATTCCAATGTTGCCTTTTGCATTTTAAAGAAACAAAGTATTTGAAAAACGAAAGTAATCTTCCTTTGTTGGACTTGCTTTAAAAAGATGGATACAAGTAGAAATTGTCTCCTCTAGAGGGAGCTTGTTAAATTGTTGCTGCAGTCTGCTTGGAGACTCTACAGCTGTAAGATTAAGATCGTGGGACCAGTCTTTTGACCTTGGACAAAATGTGTTGGGAGGAAGCTTTGGTGCTTGCTTTTTGCAAGACAAATGCACTGTTGGAGCAGATGCATGAGAAGATGGATTTAATAGATGAAAAGCTGCATTTGATGACGGCTGTAGGGAATACTGTCACAGAAATTATTCAGGGACCAACTCAGGAACCTGTTTTAACTGGGCAAGTACAAGTGCAGAAGATAATGGATGAGGTTGCGGTAGCACCTCAAGCAATACAAATGGAGAGATCTGAGGCCCTGCAGGAGCATAAGCCGCTGTTTTTGAAGATTGCATTTGGAGTGGGCCAGGGAAAGTCTGGAGCTGAGGAGGCTCTTAATTTCAGAGGGACTCTGAAACATGCTGTTGAATATTTTTTGGATTATGTTGATGACTGCGGGGAGTGGGACTCTGGGGAATGGGTTGGTCTGATGAGGGGAGGCAATTTTGGGCTGCAAACCCCCAGAGACCCACTCTTCAATGAGAAAGGAAAGAAATTAAGAAAGAGACCAACAAAAGACAAGGAAAATTGCAAGTATAAACAAGAAGAAGAAGATCTGCAGAAGGGGCATGGAAAAGACTTAAGAGCCTCGGACATAAGACTACCAGGTTGATGGACTAGATGGAATGGACAGTAAGGACTGACATAACCCGAGACCAGGAAGAAGAGATGTTGGATGAAGATTGGAAGAAAGTCTATAAAGAAAAATTGTTATATTGGGAATTAGTGTAAATTAATGAATATTGGGGGAAATGTTGGAATGAAACTATCGGGCTTTAGTAGAAATGATATAAGGAGTTATGTATAAATAAGTATTAAGTTTTAAGTTCTAAGGCATTTTACGGCAAGATAAGCTTAAACAAATTAAGGCAAATTGAATAACAGAATATGGTGAAAGATGGAAAGGATCTGTTGAGTTAAGTAATAGGTTAGACTGTTAAGATAAACTATTTAATAAAAATTGAGAAAGATGGAAAGAATTTGCTGAAACAACTAATTAAGCTAGAATACAAAAAGGGAGGTGTGAGGAGGTCAATGAAACAAGCAAATGAAAGGTAAAGATATGCAAAAGGGATTTGCAATTTTTTTTCTTTTCTTGTTGTGGTGTTGTATTGGTTTTTTATGTATTTTTTCCGTTTTTCTTTTTTATATATTGTGGTGTTGTTTTTTCTTGCTTTTTCTTCTTTCTTTCTGTAATTTTGAAACTCTTAATAAATATTATTTTTTTTTTAAAAAAAGGTAAGGGAACACCTAGCTACTTTAAATCAAATCTCCAGGGCATGTTAAGCTGCACTCAAGGATACTAAGGGAGCTTACAGATGTCTCAGAGCCTCTGTCTATAATCTTTGAGAATTCCTGGAGAACAGGTTAGGTCCCTGCAGTCTGGAGGAAGGCCAATGTTGTTTCCATCTTTAAAAGTGGGTAGTTACCCAGGTAACTACCGACCAGTCAGTTTGATGTTGATACCAGGAAACATAGAAGCAAACTCCTAGGGGCCAAGGTCCCTTTGGCCCTGCCAATAAAATATTTCAAGGGGCTGCCACCCCCCGGTGATGGGCATTCCCATTCAAATGGTTTGTGTGTGTGCCGTGTCATGTCATGTGACTGATTATGCTGGGTAGCAAACTTTCAGTTCATAGTGTAATTAAAAATTTGCTCATTCCAGCTTCTCAACAAGAGCTTTAATTTGAATAGTTCCCTCATTCAAGCTCAAAGCGCATGCTTGCTTGTAACTCCAATGGCTTTCTGTAAACTGCCAATCATCTGAATGGCTGTGTCACAATTGTTGGTGCGAATTAGCTGGGAGTCTGAAAGAATATCCATAGTAATACACTGTTAATCCATAGTAATCCTGCTGCATCATTTCTAGGCTTCTCTTGTTTGATGCAAGAAATAACCCTCTCATTCTAAGATTGACATCCAATCTTCACTTCCATTGGATAAAGTTACTCTCTGTGCATCTAAGCAGTATGAGAAGCAATGAGATTGTGGATATCCATCATAAAAGAGAGAGAAAACCCAAAGGAATTTAAAAATATGTCAGGAACAATGCAGAAAATAAGAGATTGTTCTCAAAACTCTACAATGTGGGGGGGGGACCTCAGAATAATAAAAGAACAAAAAACAAAAATACAACATGGAGTCTCTGGCTGCGTGAAACCATGGGGAAGGGCAATCTTTCTCTGTTTTTAAAGTCAGGTTTTAAAAAATCATTTTAAATGCCGAAATGTCTACTAAAGTATTCCCCACTGGACTCTTAACAAATATATTCTTCCCTGGACCCACTAGAATTCCTGGGTACCAAGATCTGAGTTAGGGGCAAGTACTCTTTGATGAGAGAACTCCAGCAGACATTTAAAATTACAAAATATGCATCAAAGTAAAGTGTGGAAATATAGGCCGTTGGACCTTTAAAATATATCCTTGTGAATTCCAAAACTTTCTTCTTCCCTCTACATAAGAAAAGAACACAAGTTTGATAAGTTAAAAACTGGTTTACTTACAAAGGTCAGGTTCATGTGCTTTTCCATACATCAGTCAGAAAAGACACAGGCAGTAAAACCTGGCTAAGATTCAAACTGGTGAACATTTTTAAATTATTGGTATAGGAACTCAAGAACGGCTTGTGAGCAACCAGCTCCGACTTCTTTTACATACTGAGCTTCTCAGGCAGACTGAGGTACAACAACAGGCTTGGATATCTTCCAAGGTGAGGGGAAGTGACCTAAATAAACCTGGCAGGACAGCTTACTCTATGGCTTTAACCCATTCGTGCATTAGCATGCTGGTTGTATGAGGCTGGTTATCTCGCACAGATACGTCCTAAGACACAAAATAAGCCAGTAGCCACCTATAAGCCAGTAGCCACCTATCAACACCTGAGCCTCCTGCCACCAGGTGCTTAAAATGGATGTAATCTGTTCTGGGACCTTATGAGTCAAGAGCAACTGTAAATAAAAGACATCATCATCAGCTAAACCACAATGTTGCATAAGCCAAGAGAAAGTATATAACACAAGTTTGTTTATGAAGCAAATAGTTCCAGAGATGACTTGACAGAAGAGGGCCATGCTGCATAGTGCAGAAAATTGCATACACACACACACAAAATATTTGTGCAGTATTTCCCAGGAAACATCTCCCTATTTTGCTGCCACCAGTATATTAATTAACTAAACTAGTTACACACAAATGCTGAATAGCAGAATATTTGTAAAGAAGGAGCTCAGGAGGTTCTGAAACTATTTCAAAAATATCTCACTAGTTCAATAATTACACAAGAGGATTTCTTAACGGTTGTTTGGGTCCCTTCCAACTCTCCAGTTCTGTGATTCTATAAGGTTGTTCTAAAACTGAACATTGGACCTTCCGAGAATTCAAAAGAGATTGAACCGGCTGAATGATGCTTTCATTTCCGGAAGAAAACACCCCTGCTCAAGTAAGTATAAAGGGAAAGCTAAATCATCAAGCTTAGATTGCAATAAAGTCGGAGGGGGGGGAGAGTGGAAGGCAATTCATTGAATGAAATGAATCAGTAGAGACAGTTCCTAGTATTTGCTGCTCATTTCAGACGGCAGACATTGTCCTTGATCAAACTATGTTGTGACTTTCTCAGTAATCGCTTCAGAAATTTGCTCACTGAAAAGAAATGGATTGGACTGAACAGATTCCAACATTGTTCCTGCTCATCCTTACAATTATATTCATTTGGAAATGGGGCAGTTTCTGGAATAGGAGCTCCAAAAATCTCCCACCAGGTCCGACACCTTTACCACTTGTTGGGCATCTCCACATGATGGATCTGAAGAGACCTTACAGAACAATGTTAAAGGTAACGTTTTCTGTTCTTTCTGCAGCAAGGCAAAGATTCTGTGGATCTTTTTAGGTCAGGTAGATGTCAGTGTTCCATCTCATATATGCAGATATGCAAAAATATAAAACTCTGTCAAGTATGGCTTATTCCTTTTTTTCTTCCTTTCTGTGTGTGACTGCTGTTATGGTTTAGGCTGATAGCTGATCTGTGCAGTGGAGGAACTGGGTCACTGGAGGAGGGGACTAGGAATGTCACAACCAGCCTGGGATATGGGTGACGCTGTGGTCTAAACCACAGAGCCTAGGGCTTGCCAATTAGAAGATCAGCAGTTCAAATCCCCAAAACAGGGTGAGGTCCCGTTGCTCAGTCCCTGCTCCTGCCAACCTAGCAGTTCGAAAGCACATTAAAGTGCAAGTAGATAAATAGGTACCGCTCCGCTAGGACGGTAAATGGCGTTTCCATGAGCTGCTCTGGTTCACCAGAAACGGCTTAGTCATGCTGGCCATATGACCCGGAAAACTGTTTGCAGACAAACGCCAGCTCCCTTTGCCTGAAAGCAAGATGAGCACCGCAACCCCAGAGTCGTCCATAACTGGACTTAACAATCAGGGGTCCCTTTACCTTTACCTTAACCAGCCTTATCCGCAAAAATTAGCTGCAAAATTATCGAACTTTTCAGTGTGAAGCCAGCACTTCTAAATACATCATTTTAGAATCCACTCAAATTTTCACAATTATCTTGCGTGAAACAAAACAAAGCAATTATATTGCTGAATGTGGGCTTTTAAGAGCGCCCATGTCTGAAATTATGTTCTTATTGAGAATGTTCATCTCTTCGCAACACCCACAGTTCCCAGGATTCTTTGGGCAGGTGTAAAAAAATTTATTAGATTAAATCTAGATTAAGTCTCCAGGGTAATTTTAGCTAAAGGCAATATTGGAAAGCACTGGCACTCCTCGGGTGAAACTGAGGAGCCTAATTATGAGCAGCCAGAACTGATAGCTCAGTTGATCAAGCAGGGGACTCTTAATCACAGGGTCGTGGGTTCGATCCCACGTTGGGCAAAAAGATTATTACATTTCAGGGGGTTGGACTAGATGATTCTTGTGGTCCCTTCCAGTTCTACAATTCTATGATTCTAACTTTCAATTTGTTAAGGAAGGAAAATTCACATCAGTTTTCAACTTTATTTGCTCACAATTATCTCCAAATATGCCTGTTGTCTTTGTCCATGGAGTTTTCCTGGCAGGGATACTGGGGTGGCTTGCTGGTTCCTCCTCCAGGTGGATCACGTTTGGTCAAAACTCTCCACTATGACCTGTCCATCTTGGGTGGCCATGCACGGCACAGCTCACAGCTTCTCTGAGTTATTCAAGCCCCTTTGCCACTGCAAGGCAGTGATCCATGAAGTTGAGGCTCCAATACTTTGGCCACCTCATGAGAAGAGAAGACTCCCTGGAAAAGACCCTGATGTTGGGAAAGATGGAGGGCACAAGGAGAAAAGGACGACAGAGGATGAGATGGTTGGACAGTGTTCTTGAAACTACCAGCATGAGTTTGACCAAACTGCGGGACGCAGTGGAAGACATGAGTGCCCGGCGTGCTCTGGTCCATGGGGTCACGAAGAGTCAGACACGACTAAACGACTAAACAACAACAACATCTCCAAATAAAATAAAGGACCTGCAGAATTTGCCATCCTATTGCACTTTCTTCTTAATAATTTGAAGTTACTCCTCTTGCTAAAGGCACCCATGTGATAGACAATGCTTAGACATTATAAGTTGATGAATTATACCATGCAATCATGTAAATTAAATCAGTTTTTATTTCAGATCTGAGAGAGTATCTATGTATGTTTGGGGGGTTTATTTGATGTTTCTCTCTTTTGGTCGTTGAACTCCAGTTGTCAAAAGAACATGGCCCCATCTTCCGCATCCAAATGGGATTCCAGAAAATGGTGGTGCTGACAGGGTATGAGACAGTCAAGGAGGCTCTGGTGAATCAGGCGGACGCTTTTGCAGAGAGACCCCTCATCCCAATTTTTGAGGAGTTTACAAGGGGCTTTGGTGAGGTCTTTTCTTCTGTATAATAGCGTGTGCTGTTTGTGAAACTTAGTTATCATAGCAATATAGAATCTGTGCCACAAGGTTCATAGAACTGATTGTTAGTTTCAATTATAGCCTGCCAATCGACCAGTGTAGCTGCAGCCATTGGATGGATAATGTCAGATGTCTTTGTCACTGCCAGCAAAAGAGTAGTGTTGAGGGAATAGGAGAATCTGGTCATAAGATAATGTACCGTTACAACTGAAGGGCCGTAAACTAAAGAACCCCCTGTGCAATTGTGTTCTGAGGGTACAACCCATAGGGATATTGCTGAAGTGTCCTATCAGAGACCGGAAGAGGGACCAGCTGAGAGGCATCCTCAGTTCCACAGAAGAAGGGTGAGATAAGCCAAAACATATTATTTTAGCCATGATAACTTGAAACTTGATCTCTGTTCTTCAGGTGTTCTTTTTTCACATGGTGAAACCTGGAAAGTGATGAGGCGGTTTGCACTAAGCACATTACGGGACTATGGCATGGGGAAAAGGTCCATAGAGGACAGAATTGTGGAAGAATGCAGTGTCCTGATTAAGACATTTGAATCTTACCAAGGTGGGTTAGTGTTTCCCTCTACTGCTACAGGGCAAAACAACACTACATTAGATGCCCAGAAAGACTCTCCTCCCTGGAAGAGAGGGGAGTGGTTGTGGGCGGGAGCCCGAGCTCCGCCCCTGGCCGGGGGCCTTAGTCCCCGCCCCTCCTCACCTGGCTGGTGCCCACGCCCACCGGAGGCAGCCAACCAGGTGTCTCCGGGGGGCGTGTTTAGCAGCTTAATGCTGCGGCTCCAGCTCCGCCTCCTCCTCAGTCGTCGTCCTGCACGTGTCCTTGTGTGTTTATTTCACATAGCGGGGGTCGGGCCCTCGATCCACAATAATGTGTTATATACATATTGCTAACTCTCAGAACTATAGTAACCAGGATTCCCTGTGAAGAAGTTACCAATCTGCAGTGTTCAGGTCAGTGTGAGGTAATGCTGGCCTCTGTCCCTCTTTCCTGTCCTCCCTCCTACGATCCCCTCTCGCATCTCTGCCTCCCAAAGGCTTGCACAGCTGTTTGTTGCAGCAACCCTGGCTACAAGCTCCCAAGGAGAGGGGAGAGGAGAGGTGGCTGAGGGAACACTTCATGAGGGAGGGTGTTTGAAAAAGGGTGAAAGGCTACTGGCTCTGCAGGCAAGGGGTGACATACCGGTAACTGGCTCCTGAGGCTTGGAGTGCATTTGCCCCACAGGAAACCACAGAAAGAATGTAACTGGTCAAGGGAGTTATGGACTCAAAAAGGATGAAGACCTCTGGTTAGGTATATACTGCCCATGACTCTTTTTAGCGTTTCTTAACTCAGATATCTTCAAGTACACCAGAACGTAGGATCAGTTTCTAAGATAAATGTGCTCTATACATTGGTAGAGGGACGCGGGTGGCGCTGTGGGTTAACCCACAAAGCCTAGGACTTGCCGATCAGAAGGTCGGCGGTTCGAATCCCCATGACGGGGTGAGCTCCCGTTGCTTGGTCCCTGCTCCTGCCAACCTAGCAGTTCGAAAGCATGTCAAAGTGCAAGTAGATAAATAGGTACCGCTCTGGCAGGAAGGTAAACGGAGTTTCTGCGTGCTGCTCTGGTTTGCCAGAAGCAGCTTAGCCATGCTGGCCACATGACTCGGAAGCTGTCTGCGGACAAACGCCGGCTCCCTCGGCCAATAAAGCGAGATGAGCGCCGCAACCCCAGAGTCGGCCACAACTGGACCTAATGGTCAGGGGTCCCTTTACCTTTACCTTTATACATTGGTAGGCTGACACTGGGAACCTAAGGCAGAGAAGAGCTATTCTAATTGGTATTTTATCTGAACATCGTTTAATATTTATGTATAGGACAACCATTTGAAACCACCACAATTATGAATGCCGCTGTTGCCAATATCATAGTGTCCATCCTACTAAACAAGCGATTTGAATACGAAGATTCCACATTTAGAAAACTTCTGAAGTTGGTCAATGAAAATATCCGGCTTTTTGGAAGCCCCTCTGTCATGGTAATCTAAGCTTTCTCAAATGGAAAAGAAATAGTTGGTTGTATTCACATAATACTCAATGTGGGTGCAATTCCATATTGTTCGGGCTTCACTGCAAAACACATCTTGAGAAATATGAGTTTCGTAAGATCCCAGGACAGCATTTCCTTCCAAAGGTCCTCACTCAGCTGTCTCTGTGCAGCTTTTAGGAGGGGAGAGGTATTGCATATTTGCAAGGGAAAGTATTAGTAGAAAGGAATTGCAATCTTCAGGTATTAAGGAAAGCAGAGAAATTAATACTCACCTTCCAAAGTAAAGGTATGTTGGCCAAATAATGCAAATAATTATTCGGTTTAGATCAATCATCCTTCAGTTTTGAGCAGAGACATTTGAGAGAGACATTAATTCTTCAGTTACTAAAGCTGAATGGAAGTGGTTATAATTTTCAAAGAGACAATGTTGGAAATTCAAAAATATAGGAACAGCTATTTTACACATATATTTTGGACTTCTTGTAAGATTAAAAGCTTTTGGTTATAAATTAAATTCTTGGAACCAATATGATTTTAATACCCAAATACATTAGATTTGGAAAGGCATAGCAAGCAAGAGAGATTTTGAACTTTGCTACTCTTATAACCACTACAGCCAGACTAGTCAAAGCTAAATATATGTATAAATGTATATATGTATAAAACACATGGGATGCAGCATTGTTAACACAACTTAAAAGTTCTAAAAGAGATATTGAAAGAAGGGCCCCAAATAAATTTATTTTAAAAAAGCAAATATAAAAATTCAAGACAATATTCACCCCATTTATTATTTTCATTCATATAATTGGATATTCTGCTTAAAATATAATAGTTAGATAACTCAAACCATAACTGACGATTTGTATATTGTATGCATGATCTTATGAAATTATATATAGTTGAAATATTTTATTTCTTTTGTAATTTCATCTTTTTAAAATATAAAGGTGTTTTTTTTTAATATACACGACCCCATTTCTATCCTTTGGGGACTCCACTTCTACATCCTTCTATTGGGAGAATGTTTGTCTATTCCTATGCCCCACTTCCTGACTCACTAGAGAACCTCTCCTCCTTATTCCAACGCCTGCTTTTCTTACCCAGGAGTCTTTGTTGTGCAAGCTTTTTTGAAAGTCTAAGTCAGATGTGTCAAGCTTTTGAGTGAAGCTTTTGAAAGCCTTTGGCTCTCCAGCAAGAATGGCTAATGGCCAGGGATAATACAAGCAATGTTGGGGTAGAGCTAAAAATGCCCCACCGCCAGCCCAAGACAGATGCTGACATGAGCTGAGGTGAAGCAATTTGCCTCAGGTGGCAGATCCAACCGCTTCTCTGTCCCTGCTGTTGCACCACTGCCAGCCATGTCTCAGTTTTGCCCTGTATTGTGGCAGCACTGTGAGTGGCACCATGGGTCTGTGGGGGACAGTGCCAGGGGGGCATTTTGCTGCCCCTGGCCACTTCTGGTTGACCTCTGTCTAGGGGTTTGTCCACATCTGATCAAACTGCTAATCCACAAATAAACTACAACTACATAACTACAACAGCACATAAGAAAATGGCCTCCAGCCTTGGCCTCTAAGGGATATTTACTCAACGTTGCTCCAACCCAAATACATTATTGTTCTGTTTCATTGTTTATTCCTCTGTGGAAGATGAGATATTTGGAGTACCACCTGAGAATTAAGCACTGGGCTTTTCCTCTTTGTCGTATTCTATCCTTACAGCTGTATAATGTATTTCCTGCTCTTGGCTCGCTTTTGGGAGCCCGTAAGACTATCCTTCACAACAGAGATGAGATGCATGCCTTCATAAATGCCACCTTCATACAACACCTCAGAGATCTGGATGAAAACAACCAAAGGAGCTTAATTGATTCATTTCTTCTGAGACAGCAAGAGGTAATAGAGTCTTTTAAGCCTGCCAATAATTTTTTTTATACTTTCAAATGTTGAAATGTTCACGTTTTAAAAATACATTTCCATGTGAGCTGGTGTCTAATATACAGTGGTACCTCAGGTTAAGTACTTAATGTTAGGAGAGGCTCAGAACTTACAGGGTTAAGAGTTCTGAGTGATGACGCCTCACATTCTGAGGGCGGGCATAGAACACGGAAGGGGTGTGGTTTTCTCTGTGTTCTTTCAGTCTGTGTGTTTGCTCCGGTGAGCAAGCAAGATGGGTGAACTGTCTCCAGGCAGGAGATTTATAACTGCTGTGTTTTGCTAAGGAATAAAGTCTTTAAAGATAAGGAGACTGCTAAGTGTCAGCCTGAGTTACTGCCACCGCACGAAGAACGTTTCAAGCTTCTACTTCCGCTGTGTTTTACGCTCTGCTGAGTCAAAGGTCCCGGGGGGAAGACCAGAGCTGCGCAAGAGAAGTGTGCCGGACCCCCTGGACGAAATTGACCCCGAACACTTAATTCGTTCCGGAGGTTCGTTCTTAACCTGAAACTGCTCTTAACCTGAAGCACCACTTTAGCTAATGGGGCCTCCTGCTGCTGCTGCGCCGCCACTGCACGATTTCTGTCCTCATCCTGAAGCAAAGTTCTTAGCCTGAAGCACTCTTTCTGGGTTAGCAGAGTCTGTAACCTGAAGCGTATGTAACCCGAGGTACCACTGTACTCTGCACATTTTATTTTACTTTTGCTCTATAAAGCTTTGGCGAATATCCGGAGTCTGTGATCTGATTGCTTGCAGGGCTGTTTTTCCAGTGGGACTCCCACTCCTCTCAAGAGAAAAAGAAAAAAAATCAACCTTTGAGAGACGGTAGCTCAGTTGGTAGGAATACGATGCTGCGTACGACAAGGTTTCAGATTTGATCCCTGTAAGGGACAGCTGCAGTCCTACACTGCAGATGTTTGGAACAGATGATCCTCAGGGTCCTTCCAACTCTATGATTCCATGACTAGTCCAACACGTCATGCTCCCCCCCCCCCCCCAGTATTTCTTTTGTACCATGCTCCTTTCTTCAACCTGTGACATGCTTTCATGGAGAAAAGAGATTTGAGTGTGCTTGCTGTGTATGATTTTTCTACTTTCCTATACCGCTTCTCTGCTCTTTCCATTCCAGTGAGTGCCCTCCCAGCCCTTGGCTAACTCCTTTGATATCTGCAAATGGAATTTCCTCATTCACCTGGTTATTGCCAGTTCTTTCTTTTTACACCCCAGGAGAAGGACAAGCCGGATGGATATTTCCACAATGAAAACCTAAAAGCCGTTGTGGGAAACTTATTTGCTGCTGGCATGGAGACCACTTCTACCACATTGCGCTGGGGACTGTTACTAATGATGAAATATCCTGAAATTCAGAGTGAGTGCTTTTCATTGGGTTGGCTCCCATTACTCTAGCTAGCATATCTTGATTCTAGTTATACATATCTACAGTGGTACCTCTGGTTAAGTACTTAATTTGTTCCGGAGGTCCGTTCTTTTTTATAAAAAAATAATAATAATTTTTATTAAGTTTCCATTTATCAAATCAAACATATACCAATTAGTCCAAATTGTAACAATACAAATCATAAAATCCAAATATTTTCCAAATTATAATTTTTTGTGGGGGGTACCCATGCTCCGACATTGGCAGGAGGCCAATCATCTATATTTCTGCTGCTTTGTTGTTTGCAATGATGCTTTCAGTCTCCTCTTCTCATCTCCTTGTCGTTACTCATTTTCCTTTTCAGTCCCTCCGAGTTGTCTCCACAAGTGGATTGAAAGAAACAGTCTTATTTATTCTTCTGTGTGGACTTTGTAGTGCTCTCTTGTAAAACAATCACATAGATCCAATAATCATTCGAGCAGTCGCCGCCATCTTATTCCATTCCAATGAGATACAATCTTAATGTCCGCTCGTAAACTTTTCCAGACCCGCTGCATCGTAAATTAGCCTCTCCAGGAGGGCTACCACCTTTTCAACTTTATGATTCCAACCAGATAACAAATCGGCTCCCCTTCCCTAAGGCCATATATCATGCAGCAAAGGTCTGCCTGTCCATGTCGGATCACATTGTAACTGCGTCACACCAAGAGCCAACTCTTCTTTCCAAATCTTTTACAGAATAAAACCTTCAATTCGTATTTATTTTTCCCCACACAGTTTATTTTTAGTCCCACTTACAATTGGTCGTAGCGACGGTTCTTCTAAGGGGGAGGGTTGTTAAGTAAATCACATGGAAAAAGTAAAAAGTTCTTTCCTCCCCTCCTTTCTATTCCGTTCCACATACCAGCATGTCTGCAATTCTTTGATGTAATCCTCCTGTCCCAATCTTCTTCATCTCGGTGGTAAAATTATAAGCAAATAAAAACACTCCTGACCTCTCTCGAAGCATGTGCGTTTACTTCTCCAAATTTTTTCCTTTTAAGTAACACAACTAGTTTCGCTCCTGGAAGCAGCTTCGGAGGAGTTCCGAGACCCGCACGAGGGTTATGCGCCCAGTGCCTCGCACCCTCTCCTTCTTCTGAACTCGGGGATGATTTATGGCAACCATGGGCGAAAACAGCATCTTCCCCTTCCCTGGGAAGATAAGGGAGACTGATTTACTCCCCATAATCAGCCTAAAATTACCTCGTGCGAGCAGGATAGATGGTATTATCCGCCATCTTCCAAGGCGCCCCTAGCGGCCCCCTCCAGAGGTCCGTTCTTAACCTGAAACTGTTCTTAACCTGAAGCACCACTTTAGCTAATGGGGCCTCCCGCTGCCACCGCGCCGCTGGAGTGCGATTTCTGTTCTCATCCTGAAGCAAAGTTCTTAACCTGAGATACTATTTCTAGGTTAGTGGAGTCTGTAACCTGAAGCATCTGTAACCTGAAGCGTCTGTAACCCGAGGTACCATTGTATCTGGGGGCCTGGGAAGCTGGGGGGCTGAGCCCCACAATTTACAATGAGGGGGTGGCCCTCCTCAATATTCCGCAACTGGGTGGGCCTTGTTGGGCCTAGTTTCACTGTGTGACATCAAACATGTCAGCCCCCCCCATGTTGGGTGTAATTAAGCATGCATGTTTCTGACTTTCGCTTCCTACATAACTATAAGTAAATTGTGTATTTCCACTAAAATTCCCAGGTGAATAGCGTCTTCCACAATTTTGCCTTATGTTGTGAGATTGTGCAGTCCCATTGCATAATTAGCTGTCAGTTACACCAGGAAATCTGAAGATATGAGTTGATGGCAAACATATGCTTTTGAGCCACCAATGAGTTTATTTTAACAAAAAAATTCCTACCCCACTGCCCCCAGTTAAGGTCCAAGAAGAAATTGTGAATGTTGTTGGATCTTCTCAGCCAAGGATTGAGCACCGAACGAAAATGCCATATGTAGATGCAGTGATCCATGAGATCCAGAGATTTGCTGACATTATCCCAACAAATCTGCCACGTGCAACCACTGTGGATGTTACCCTCAAAGGCTACTTCATTCCAAAGGTAACCACTTTGATTAAACTGCATTCTTTGCTCAGTTGACTGCGATCAATTTCTTCATTAATTAGGACATTACACTTTAGGCTAAGAAGAAGAAGAGTTTGGATTTGATATCCCGCTTTATCACTACCCTAAGGAGTCTCAAAGCAGCTAACATTCTCCTTTCCCTTCCTCCCCCACAACAAACACTCTGTGAGGTGAGTGAGGCTGAGAGACTTCAAAGAAGTGTCACTAGGCCAAGATTACGAGTCCACCAGATTACGAGTCCACCGCTCTGAACCACTAGGAGCAGGCCCCACTGACCTCCTTGTAAAGTAGGGGGCCATTGCCCACCTGGGGGCCCCTGTTGGAGCCCCAGTTCCCTAGTCTGGGCCTACTTGCTTCTGCCTTCCTCGCTGCATACAGGTCTTTATTGAGTCATCCCAGAAAAGTTGGGCAAGGGGCTCAGTCAACTATTCTCTCAGTCCAATGATGACTGTTTAAGGATCTAATGGTATATAATCTCTGCTTTATATTCCGGATCATTTCTTCCTTTAAAAATAAAAGACATTGAGGACTATACCATAACGATTTGCTTGATGGGCCATATCCATTTTTTAAATAACTCTTGCTTTTCCTTTGCAGGGGACTCACATCATGCCACTACTGACCTCCGTGCTGCACGATGAATCTCAGTGGGAAAAACCATACCAATTTTATCCTGAGCACTTTCTTGACTCTGAAGGAAAGTTCATAAAGAGAGATGCATTCATGCCTTTCTCTGCAGGTAACTCATTTTCTGTCTATTTATACATATCCAATGTGAGCTAAATGAACAGGCCATCCTAAGTATATTAACATAAAATAAAACTTGGATGGAAGACACAATCCCAAACTTGGGAGTACTTATATCTGTCATTTAGAACTGCAATAAGATATGCAACATCATTCATTTTCAGTAGGGCAACTTCTGGGCCAGTGGCCAAATTGGACTCTTCAAGGCTCTCTAACCACCCTCAGAACTTCCCCCAGGCCTTGGCTTTCAGTGGACCTGCTCTGTATTCCCTTCGTGGGCTTTTGCCTGGCCGGAATGTGCCATTGATCTATGATAATGCCACCTGCTTGCTGTGGTGGAGAATGGATACAGGCTGTTTGGAGGATTAGGGTACAAGAAACTCTCAGACCGTGGGCTGTAAAACATCCACTCCCCTTGGTTTTCAGCCAGTAGAATGCTTCTTTTTTAAAAAAAAATATTTTTATTCATTTTCAAATACAAATTTATACAACCATTTTCGAAATTTATTACATAGTCTTCTTTTTTGACTTCCCTCAGTTTCTCTGCCAACCTTCCGTTTTAATCTTTTCTTTTGTTTACACATTTCTAATTTTTCTATTGCCTTTAAATTATAACCTCCCCAATCTTATTCCCTTTTTTACAATATTCCTTATAGTTTCACAGAACATCTTGAAAACCTACAAGCGCTGTCTGCTCATCACATATACTTTTCAGATAATGTGTAAATTTTCCCCAGTCCTCGAGGAACTTCTGGTCTCGCAAATATCGAATCTTCCCTGTTAATTTATCCAATTCTGCGAAGTCCGTCAATTTCATTCTCCATTCTTCGATCATCGGGAATTCTTCCTGTTTCCATTTTTGGGCTAGGAGTATTCTCGCTGCTGTTACTGCGTATTGGAAAAGTTTGCAGTCTTTTTTATTTACTTCATTTCCTACCATTCCTAAAAGAAAAGCTTCCGGCTTTTTAATAAATGTATATTTCAACATCTTTTTCAGCTCATTATAAATCATTTCCCAGAAGCCTTTCACTTTCTTACATTCCCACCACATATGATAGAATATCCCTTCCTTTTCTTTACACTTCCAACACTTATTACATGTTTTATACATTTTTGCAAGTTTTACTGGTGTAATATACCATCTATAAACCATTTTCATGACATTTTCCTTTAACGCAGTACATGCCGTAAATCTTAATCTATCATTCCATAATTTTGTCCACTCCTCAAATTGTATATTATATCCAAAATCCCTAGCCCAATGCACCATCACCGATTTAACTTCTTCGTCTTTTGTATACCATTCCAGCAGCAATTTATACATTTTTGATAATATTTTGTGATCATTACTTAATACAGTGGTGCCCCACAAGACGAATGCCTCGCAAAACGAAAAACGCGCAAGACGAAAGGGTTTTTCGGTTTTTGCATCGCTTCGCTAGACGATTTTCCCTATGGGCTTGCTTCGCAAGATGAAACATCTTGCGAGTTCTTGCGAGTTTGTTTCCTTTTTCTTAAAGTCGCTAAGCCGTTAATAGCCGCTAAGCCGTTAATAGCCGCTAAGCCGCTAAGCCGCTAATAGCCGCTAAGCCGCTAATAGCCGTGCTTCGCAAGACGAAAAAACCGCAAGACGAAGAGACTCGTGGAACCGATTAATTTTGTCTTGCGAGGCACCACTGTATTTCTATTTGAAATTTTGAATCTCTTTCCACATAACCATACTCTTTAAAATCCTTTTTAAACATTTCATTAACCTGATAGTAATGCAACCAATCATACACATACTCTTTTACCTCTTCATATGGTTTCATTTTCCACTTCCCTCCTTCTTTTATTATTAGCTCTCCATATGTTATCCATATCCCCCTCATATTGATCTTTTTAACACTCATCACTTCTAATGGAGATAACCAGTGAGGAAGTTTTGGTTCCAATAGGTTTTTATACCTATCCCATATTTCTATAAGAGATCTACAGAAAATGTGGTTTTCAAAACCCTTATGTATTTTCTTCTTTTCACACCATAAATATGCGTGCCAGCCAAATCTATTGTCAAAACCTTCCAGATCCAACAGCTCTCCATTATCTAATTTTATCCACTCCCTTAACTAACAGAGGCATGATGCTTCATAGTATAATTTCAAGTCTGGCAGGGCGAAGCCTCCTCTTTCTTTCGCATCTGTTAATAGCTTATATTGAATTCTTGGCTTCTTACCCTGCCAGATATACCTTGAAATTACTCTTTGCCATTCTTTAAAAATTGATGCCCCCTTAATTATAGGGATTGTCTGAAACAAAAATGACATTTTTGGCAGCACACTCATCTTTATCGTTGAAATTCTCCCCCAAAATGATAACTTCATCCTTCCCCACACCTCCAGATCTCTTTTTATTCCATTCCACACTGGTATATAATTATTTTGAAACAGATCAATATTCTTGGGAGTTAACCATTTTGTTGTTTAGTCGTGTCCAACTCTTCGTGACCCCATGGACCAGAGCACTCCTGTCTTCCACCGCCTCCCGGAGTTTGGTCAGGCTCATGTTTGTAGCTTCAAGAACACTGTCCAACCATCTTGTCCTCTGTCGTCCCCTTCTCCTTGTGCCCTCCATCTTTCCCAACATCAGGGTCTTTTCCAGGGAGTCTTCTCTTCTCATGAGGTGGCCAAAGTATTGGAGCCTCAGCTTCAGGATCTGTCCTTCCAGTGAGCACTCAGGGCTGATTTCCTTAAGAATGGATATGTTTGATCTTCTTGCAGTCGGAGTTAACCATATTCCCAAATATTTAATTTTCTTTACCACTTCTATCCCTGTCTGTTGTTGCATTGTCTCTATCATGCCTTGATTCATGTTTTTTGCTATTATTTTAGTCTTTTTTTATTTAATATAAACCCTGCTACTTGACCGAACTGCTCTATCTCCTCTAATATTTTTCCCACACTTTTTACTGGTTCTTCCACCGTTATTACCAGATCATCAGCAAAAGCTTTCACCTTATACTCATTTTGACCTACTGTCACCCCTTTTATTTCTTCATTTTTTCCTATTGATTTCAGGAAGACCTCCAGTACCAAGATGAATAACAAAGGAGAGAGAGGACACCCCTGTCTTGTACCCTTAGTTATTTTTATATCTTCTGTAGTGATGTTATTAACTATCAACTTTGCTCTCTGTTCTGTATATATAGCCTTTATTCCATTGAAAAATTCCTTTCCCACATCCATCAATTCCAAGTTCTTTAACATAAATTGCCATGATATATAATCAAAGGCCTTTTCTGCATCCACAAATATTAGCATAGCTTGTTTCTCATTCCTGGCAGTCAGATATTCCAAAATATTAATTATATTCCTTATATTATCTTTCATCTGTCTGCCAGGAAGGAAACCCGCTTGATCTTTATTGATAATTTCTTGTAGTAACTCTTTCATCCTCTTTGCTAATATGCTTGCAAAAAAAATTATAATCTGTATTTAGCAATGCTTCTTGCTGGGAGTTCATCTTTTGCATACTTGCCAACATTCTTCAGATGAAAATCAGGACATTTTTCATATGTCCCAACTCACCCTCCTCGAAAGACCATTTGTGGTCCCCTGCCCCCCGCAGAGCATTTATTTTCAGAAGAAGGTCGAGTGCCGCCATTTCTAAACCAACAGGACTCACGACTTGCACCCTCCACTGTCCTGAGAAAACCCCTTAGCCCCAATCTGATTTTATTCTTTTGGTAGATTTACAAAAGGAAAAACACACACCGATAAACACATTTCAGAAAGAGGCAAGATTAGACATGGCTGCCCCAAGCATTTTTTAATAAATCCAGACTCCTTGTGCTCCGTTCTGCTCCCCCTTCCTCCCACCCAGGACTGCTCTGCCCTCTGCCTCCCCCTCAGAGCCACTGCATCATCACGCTAGTTCTCGACAGACACATCCTCTCCTCCAGCAGCCACTATGGAGGGGCAAGCGCTGGCTCATCCTTCTCCCCAAGCTCAGCAGTAGAGCATGCATTGTGGGACTGGAGAATTGGGACACTTGAAGAACATGCATTTCTTCAAGATTAGTGTTCATTCTTGTTGCATTTTAGAATGGTATCATTATGAAAATTAAACAGTAAGCAGTTTGATGCATTCCATTATAGATAAACCAATAAAATGTTGTTAAGTAAGCCATGAACCCAGTTTCAATCCTGCTTGCGCTTCCTTACAGGTCGGAGAGCATGTTTAGGTGAGAATCTTGCCAAAATGGAGCTCTTCCTCTTCTTTACAAG
The DNA here is from genome assembly GCF_027172205.1 of Podarcis raffonei. Lineage (NCBI taxonomy): Eukaryota > Metazoa > Chordata > Lepidosauria > Squamata > Lacertidae > Podarcis > Podarcis raffonei. Next base: position 5,396,505 of record NC_070604.1, read on the forward strand.
CCTCCTGCAAAGATTCACATTCCAGCTACCTCCTGGAACATCTGAAGATGACCTGGATTTGACCCCTGCTGTTGGGTTCACAACACCACCCATGCCCCACCAACTCTGTGCTCTGCCACGTTCATAAGACACAAAGTTCATGGGTTGCTTATCCTCCCTGTGTGTGCAATGCAAACCGCTTTTTAAACACCCTTATTAACCATGGACATTTTGGTTCAGTAGACTTCCAGTCGGATTGGCCCATCATGTGTCACAAAACTTAAGTGTTGCACACTATGTTCTGCTTAATGTTTGTAGTAAATACGATTCCGTGTTAATTGGAGTGCTTTAGTTCAGCCTAGGAATTTAATTTTTAAATTTGATTCTGTTCAGAAAATAAATTTCCTACTATAATCTATATACTGGTAATAATTATAATCTATATATTTTGTGTCAAGCCACTTCATTCCTTGTGTATTTTACTGCTTCAGCATGTGGTTCTAAGTGAAGGGCACTTTTAAAAACAAAGATAAAAGCGATGGATGGTCAAAAAGGAGTAGTCAAATGCAGGTGCTTCTCCTCACTCTGATCAAGAGGCTCAGATTTTAACTGACGGCCACAGTTATAGCAAGTCTACAGGTAAAAAAATAGATTAAGTCTTTCCATGTGAAAAGGTAAAGGGACCCCTGACCGTTAAGTCCAATGATAAATTCCACTTGTTTTTAAAATTTGCATCAGGAATCTGATTAAGAACATTGTCCCCAGATTTATCTATATTCTGAGAGGCCTTCCAGTTTTGATATCCAGATCATATTTTGGATGATTTTACATAAATACAAAGCACCTTTGGTAGGTTGGGCAGCATTAGGATCAAGATATTTGAAAGTTCAAACAACTCTTGAAACAGTTAAGTCTGTTAGAAAGATATGGAATATATTAGCCAATTAAAATAAATTTCATTCACTTTCAGATGCAAAACTTACACTGTGGAGAGATTCTATTTTAAAAATTGGGGGCGGGGGGTATTATGGAAAAACTGGATGGGAGAAAGCACTGTTTTGGTTTCTTTGAATAAAGAGTTAACTTCCCCGGCACTGGTGGTGTTTTTGTTGCTGACCTACTCCTGCCTCCAGCTCCTGCCAACATATGAGGACTGAAGGTCTCCACCTTCCCACTGCCCTCTAAGGCTCCTCCCCACGCAGCCTACAGCTCCATCACCTTGCATCTCACGACTTTGCCGTCTTCATTTCTCTCCATGTTCTGGGTGACCAGGGAGAAGGGAGCTGGTCGCAGCAGGAGAGGGAGACTCCCTGGATGAGGCAGGCTGCGTCATCTCTGTCTCCTGGCCCCTTCCTCTCCTGTCTGAACTGCTCTCTGCCCCAGCTTCTTCCCGCTCACGAAACCCTGTTACCTCTTCAGCTTCCAACACCTCCTCCTCCCAGTCAGCTCCCTCTTCTCCTACTGACCACTCATCCCACCACCAGTGCCCCGGCTCTGAACCTTCTCCCTCCGGGGGTTTCCCAGCTGCTGCCTCCCATCTCAGCCAGTCCATGATACCTGCCCACTTTTTATTTATTTACAGCCAAGTGTTGTGTAAATGTTATGAAATAAATAAATAGGGCTCGGGTCCATCTTGCAGTCTCTTGTCATATCTTTCCCGACATTGCGATGTTGTGCGCTCATGCTGTCACATCTTGGGCACAAGTTGGTGCCTCTGCTTCGGGCGTAGAGATCAACCGACAAAACTGGTTTCTTGTATTCACATGTTAACAAATGCCTTCAAATTGTCGCGAATTCTTCGCGGTGCTTTAGCAGAATGCTCAGAGTCCCAGGTTCTTCAGTGCAGTATTATTTATTGTGAGCTAAATATATACAAATATCTACAGAAGCTGTACATACAATCAGACAGAGTGCAGTATTATTTATTGGGAGCTAAATATATACAAATATCTACAGAAGCAGTACATAGAGTCAGACAAAGTACCTGGCTGCACCTTAAAGCAAATAGGAAGACTCTCTTTCTCTCTGACTACACTCCTCTACACCACCACCATGACCTCTGGACAGATTTCCCGTTTAAAACAATGACAGCCAAACAACTGTCAGCACATTACTGCGGAGTCATTCTGACCCAGTACCTCTATAGAAGGTTTTGCATCAGCCTGTTGCATCAACTAGCAAACTCAAGCCTGCAGACTTACTTTCACAGCATTCTGTGAATCCTGACAAAATATCTCGAAGCATCATATTCCCAGTTAAGTGTCCAAATATGAGCTAGTGATAATGGTTTCACTTGGGAAATACAACAACTGTACAAGCTGCAGAGACCTAAAAATAGTTTTTTATACAAGCAACTTATCTGTGAAGCCCCCTCATGCGGAGCGAGTGGGCTCTTCAAATGCAGGGTTTGCACTCCCCTACCAATTCCTGTCAGTGGGGAATCCACGTCTGCCCACATCTGAAACAGTCCCCTCAAGTGTAGCATGTTGTTCTTTACCTTAAAGGGCAGATACAAACATTTACTCTAATATGAGGAAGTAGCAAGTATTGCAAATATTCACGTTACATTCAACAAATGTTCAATCTGCGTACACGAGTAGCTAAGTTGTACACTCATACAGTGGTGCCTCGCAAGACGAAACTAATTCGTTCCACGAGTTTTTCGTCTTGCGAAGCACGGTTTTCCATAGGAATGCATTGAAAATCAATCAATGCGTTCCTATGGAAACCGCCTTCAGACCAGGTCCGGGGACAGTCTGTCCCCCGACCTCTTCTGAAGGCTGGCGGGGGAGACAAGGGCTTTTCTTCCCACCGCCAGCCTTCAGAAGGCTGTTCTGAAGGCTGGCGGTGGGAAGAAAAGCCCTTCTCCCCACCTCCCGCCCCGCAAGCTCCGGGGACAGGAGGGCTTCGCTGCCGACCCCCAGCATTTTAAAAGCCCCCGGGACAGCGGAGGACTTCTGAAGGCAGGCGGTGGGCGAAAGTCTTTGCTCCCCCCCCGCCTGCCTTCAAAAGCCGTCCGGGATAGCAGAGAAACGCGCTGCGCTTCTCCACTATCCCGGGAACGCAGGCAGGGGGGAGCAAAGACTTTTGCCCCCCGCCGGCCTTCAGAAGAGGTCCAGGACCTCTTCGGGATAGCGGAGAAGCGCTATTCAGAAGACCTCCCCCCCCCCGCCTGCCTTCAGAAGACCTCCGCTGTCCCAGGGGCTTTTAAAATGCTGGGGGTCGGCAGCGAAGGCTTCGCTGCCACCCGCCAGCATTTTAAGATCGCTCCGGGACAGCGGAGAAGTGTCCGCTGTCCCGGGGCTTTTAAAATGCTGGGGGTCGGCAGCGAAGGCTTTGCTGCCACCCGCCAGCATTTTAAGATCGCCCCGGGACAGCGGAGAAGTCTCCGCTGTCCCGGGGGCTTTAAAATGCTGGGGGTCGGCAGCAAAGCCCTCCTGTCCCTGGAGCTTGCGGGGCGGGAGGTGGGGAGAAGGGCTTTTCTTCCCACCGCCAGCCTTCAGAAAAGTGGCCAGCATTTTAAAAGCGGTTCCCTGCTATCCCGGACCGCTTTTAAAATGCTGGTGGTGGGGAGCAAAGCCTTTCAGCCCCCGCCGGCCTTCCTGGACCTCTTCTGAAGGCCGGAGGGGGGCGAAAGGCTTTGCTCCCACCGCCAGCATTTAAAAGAGGTCCCCGGAGATTTCCCTATGGGCTTTCTTCTTGCGAAGCAAGCCCATAGGGAAATTCGTCTTGCGGAACGACTCAAAAAACGGAAAACTCTTTCGTCTTGCGAGTTTTTCGTTTTGCGAGGCGTTCGTCTTATGAGGCACCACTGTACAATTATTCACAGTTATTCACTTTATGAAGGCTGATTTCAAAAAGCTGAAGGAACTACTGGGTGAGATCCTATGGTCAGAAACACTCAATAAGATGGTCCAAATGCTGAAATTTCTACTGAAGTATTCCTCACTGGACTCTTAACAAATATATTCCTCCCTGGGCCCACTAGAATTTCAGTGGTACCTCGGGTTACGAATGCTTCAAGTTACGTTTTGTCGGGTTACAAATAATTTTAACCCAGACATGAGTTTTCTGAGCTCTCAGAGGCCTCGCCGCTGCCAAGTCCCAACATCCCTGCGGCCTACGGACGCTCAAAAATTGGCCTCCAGCCATGTGAGCTCTCCGAGGCCTCCACGAATGCCGGGAGCCAAGCCAATTGTGATTGTGGAAGAGGACCCTGAGCCCCCATCCAAACAAGGACTATCATCAGCGCAGGTAAGGAAAAAATCACATTTTCATTTTGTACTGTTTTATTGATTTCAATTTTTTGGTCAATGGCCTCGTTAGATAGTAAAATTTTTGCAAAATTGCTGTTTTGTGGGTCACTTTTCATCGTCTCGTTCCTGTTGAGTGTGTTTCGTTTGTTAATTGAGTCCCTCGCTGCTGATCAGAGGCTTCCTGTTGAGTCTGCCAGTTGTGGAGTCCCGAGCACCCACGCAACACAGAAGTTATAGTTGGAAGTTTTGTTTTTGCTTTTTTTTGCGTTTTAGTTGTCTGGCTTTTTCAATTTTTTGACGTGACTTGTTCTTCATTTTATGGGACTGACTTGTGTCTTCGCTTTTGTGACTGTGGCTTGTGATTTCATTTTTGTGACTTCTTTTTGTGACTGTGTGGAACCCAGTTCAGCTACTGGTTGATTGTGTGACTGCAGAAATGGATAAGACCTACACTGGCTCCCAGTACGTTTCCGAGCACAATTCAAAGTGTTGGTGCTGACCTTTAAAGCCCTAAACGGCCTCGGTCCAGTATACCTGAAGGAGCATCTCCACCCCCATCATTCTATCCGGACACCGAGGTCCAGCACCGAGGGCCTTCTGGCGGTTCCCTCACTGCGAGAAGCCAAGTTACAGGGAACCAGGCAGAGGGCCTTCTCAGTAGTGGTGCCCTCCCTGTGGAACACCCTCCCACCAGATGTCAAAGAGAACAACAACTACCAGACTTTTAGAAGACATCTGAAGGCAGCCCTGTTTGGGGAAGCTTTAATGTTTGATGTATCACAGTATTTTAATATTCTTTTGGAAGCCGCCCAGAGTGGCTGGGGAGGCCCAGCCAGATGGGCGGGGTAAAAATAAATTAGTAGTAGTAGTAGTAGTAGTAGTAGTAGTAGTAGTAGTATTAAAGCCCCCCATCCAAACTGACTATCATCAGTTATTTTTTTTCATCTAAACTGCTGTCTTATTTACTTTATAATGCAGTACAATGATTATAGATCAATGGTCTCGTTAAACAGTAATATTCGTGTTAAATTGCTGTTTTAGGGTTGTTTTTTTCATTGTCTGGAACCGATCAATCCACTTTCCATTACTTTCAATGGGAAACTGCGCTTCAGGTTAAGAACGGACTTCCAGAACCAATTAAGTACTTAACCTGAGGTACCACTGTACCTGCTCTGATACCGTGGAAACCGCCTGTCAACACCTGAGCCTCCTGCCACCAGATGCAGAACAGCATGTGCTTAAAATGACTGTAATCTGCCCAGGGACCTTATGGATCAAGACCAACTATAAATAAAAGACATCATCATCATCAGCTAAACCACAATGTTGCACAAGCCAAGAGGAAGTATATCACACAAGTTTGTCTATGGAGCAAATAGTTCCAGAGATGACTGACAGAAGAGAGCCATGCTGCATAGTGCAGAAAATTGCACACACACACACACACCAAAATATTTGTGCAGTATTTCTCCAAGAACATCTCCCTATGTTGCTGGCACCGGTATAATAATTAACTAAACTAGCTACACACACATGCCACATAGCAGAATATTTGTAAAGAAGGAGTTCAGCAGATTCTGAGACTATCTCAAAAATTTCTCACTAGTTCAATAATTACACAAGAGGATTTCTTAACAGTTGTTTGGGTTCCTTCCAACTCTCCTGTTCTGTGATTCTATAATGTTGTTTTAAACCTGAACATTGGACCTCCCAAGTATTCAAAAGAGGTTGAACTGGCTGAACGTACTGAACGTACTGGACAATTTTATTTTAGGAAGAAAACACCCCTGCTCAAGTAAGTATAAAGGGAATGCTGAATCATTAAGCATAGCTTGCAATAAAATCTGGGGGAAAGTTCATTCCATTGAATGAAATGATTCATTAGAGACAGTTCCTAGTATATTTGCTGCTCATTTCAGCCAGCGGACATTGTCCTTGATCAAACTATGTTGTGACTTTCACAGTAATCGCTTCAGAAATTTGCTCACTGAAAAGAAATGGATTGGACTGAACAGATTCCAGCATTATGCCTGCTCATCCTTACAATTATATTCATTTGGAAATGGGGCAGTTTCTGGAATAGGAGCTCCAAAAATCTCCCACCAGGTCCGACACCTTTACCACTTGTTGGGAATCTCCACATGATGGATCTGAAGAGACCTTACAGAACAATGTTAAAGGTAACATTTTCTGTTCTTTCTGCAGCAAGGCAAAGACTCTGTGGATGTTTTCAGGCCAGGTAGATGTCAGTGTTCCATCTCATACATGCAGATATGCAAAAATGATAAAACTCTGTCAAGTATGGCTTATTCCTTTTTTTCTTCCTTTTTGTGTGTGACTGCTGTTACGGTTTAGACTGATAGCTGATCTGTGCAGTGGAGGGACTGGGTCACTGGAGGAGGGGAATAGGAATGTCACAACCAGCCTGGGATATGGGTGACGCTGTGGTCTAAACCACAGAGCCTAGGGCTTGCCGATTAGAAGATCAGCAGTTCAAATCCCCGCGACAGGGTGAGCTCCTGTTGCTCGGTCCCTGCTCCTGCCAACCTAGCAGTTCGAAAGCACGTTAAAGTGCAAGTAGATAAATAGGTACTGCTCCGCCAGGACTGTAAACAGCATTTCCATGCACTGCTCTGGTTCGCCAGAAGCGGCTTAGTCATGCTGGCCACATGACCCGGAAAACTGTCTGCAGACAAAAGCCGGCTCCCTTGGCCTGAAAGCAAGATGAGCACCGCAACCCCAGAGTCGTCCATAACTGGACTTAACAGTCAGGGGTCCCTTTACCTTTACCTTAACCAGCCTTATCCTCAAAAATTAGCTGCAAAATTATCGAACTTTTCAGTGTGAAGCCAGCACTTCTAAATACATCATTTTAGAATCCACTCAAGTTTTCACAATTATCTTACGTGAAACAAAACAAAGCAATTATATTGCTGAATGTGGGCTTTTAAGTGCGCCCATGTCTGAAATTATGTTCTTATTGAGAATGTTCATCTGCACTGGAAGCAATCGCTGTTAAAAACAACAACAACATCAAAGAGAACTGGATAACATATAACACAATATTAAGGGAAGAGGTGGGTCAACTACCATATTTTTCGCTCCATAGGACGCACCTGACCAAAAGACGCGCCAAGTTTTTAGAGCAGGAAAACAAGAAGAAGAAAAATCTGACTCAAATGTTGTACTAAACTATTTCAAACAGCAAAGTGGGTGGCTCCTGTCCGCTTTGCTGCTTTAAAGCGAGCCACAGTATACAATGAAGAGAATGGAAAAAGGACAGATGTGGTGGTAAGGTAAAGGTAAAGGTACCCCTGCCCGTACGGGCCAGTCTTGACAGACTCTAGGGTTGTGCGCTCATCTCACTCTAGAGGCCGGGAGCCAGCGCTGTCCGCAGACACTTCCGGGTCACGTGGCCAGAGTGACAAAGCTGCTCCAGCGAACCGGCACCAGAGCAGCACACGGAAACGCCGTTTACCTTCCCGCTATAAAGCGGTACCTATTTATCTACTTGCACTTAAGGGTGCTTTCGAACTGCTAGGTGGGCAGGAGCTGGGACCGAACGACAGGAGCTCACCCCGCCGCGGGGATTCGAACCGCCGACCATGCGATCGGCAAGTCCTAGGTGCTGAGGTTTTACCCACAGCGCCACCCGCGTGGTGGTAGTATGGTTGCATTGTTTTTTTGTAACATAAAATCATTCAATAAAAATTATTTTTTTGAAAAAGAGAATGTTCATCTCTTTGCAACACCCACAATTCCCATGATTCTTTGGGCAGGTGTAAAATTTTTTATTAGATTAAATCTAGGTCTCCAGGGTAATTTTAGCTAAAGGCAATTTTGGAAAGCACTGGCACTCCTCGGGTGAAACATAGGAGCCTAATTATGAGCAGCCACAACTGATAGCTCAGTTGGTTGAGCATGAGACTTTTAATCACAGGGTCGTGGGTTCGATCCCACGTTAGGCAAAAAGATCCCTACATTTCAGGGGGTTGGACTAGATGATCCTTGTGGTCTCTTCCAACTCTACAATTCTATGATTCTAACTTTCAATTTCTTAAGGAAGGAAAATTCACATCAGTTTTCAACATTATTTGCTCACAATTATATCCAGATAAAATAAAGGACCTGCAGAATTTGCCATCCAACTGCACTTTCTTCTTAATAATTTGAGGTTGCTCCTCTTGCTAAAGGCACCCATGTGATGGGCAATGCTTAGACATTTAAAGTTGATGAATTATACCATGCAACTATGTAAATGAAATCAGTTTTTATTTCAGATCTGTGACAGTATGTATGTATGTATGTATGTATGTATGTATGTTTAGGGGGATTTATTTGATGTTTCTCTCTTTTGGTCATTGAACTCCAGTTGTCAAAAGAACATGGCCCCATCTTCCGCATCCAAATGGGATTCCAGAAAATGGTGGTGCTGACAGGGTATGAGACAGTCAAGGAGGCTCTGGTGAATCAGGCGGACGCTTTTGCAGAGAGAGCCACCATCCCAATTTTTGAGGACCATGCAAGAGGCTTTGGTGAGGTCTTTCCTTCTGTAAAATAGTGTGTGCTGTTTGTGAAACTTAGTTATCATAGCAATATAGAATCTGTGCCAAAAGGTTCATAGAACTGATTGTTAGTTTCAATTATAGCTTGGAGGACAGCCTGCCAATCGACCAGTGTAGCTGCAGCCATTGGATGGATAATGTCAGATGTCTTTGTCACTGGCAGCAAAAGAGTAGTGTTGGGGGAATAGGAGAATCTGACCATAAGATAATGTACCATTACATCTGAAGGGCCGTAAACTGGAGAACCCCCTGTGCAATCGTGTTCTGAGGGTACAACCCATAGGGATATTGCTGAAGTTCTGCAGCGTGTGTGTCTTATCAGAGACCAGAAGAGGGACCAGCTGAGAGGCATCCTCAGTTCCACAGAAGAAGGGTGAGATAAGCCAAAACATATTATTTTAGCCATGATAACTTGAAACTTGATCTCTGCTCTTCAGGTGTTGTTTTTTCACATGGTGAAAACTGGAAAGCGATGCGGCGGTTCTCACTAAGCACATTACGGGACTATGGCATGGGAAAAAGGTCCATAGAGGACAGAATTGTGGAAGAATGCAGTGTCCTGATTAAGACATTTGAATCTTACCAAGGTAGGTTAGTGTTTCCCTCTACTGCTCCAGGGCAAAACAACACTACATTAGATGCCCGCAATATTGTGTTATATACATATTGCTAACTCTCAGAACTATAGTAACCAGGATTCCCTGTGAAGAAGTAACCGATCTGCAGTGTTCAGGTCAGTGTGAGGTAATGCTGGCCTCTGTCCCTCTTTCCTGTCCTCCCTCCTACGATCCCCTCTCGCATCTCTGCCTCCCAAAGGCTTGCACAGCTGTTTGTTGCAGCAGCCCTGGCTACAAGCTCCCAAGGAGAGGGGAGAGGAGAGGTGGCTAAGGGAACACTTCATGAGGGAGGGTGTTTGGAAAAGGGTGAGAGGCTACTGGCTCTGCAGGCAAGGGGTGACATACCGGTAACTGGCTCCTGAGGCTTGGAGTGCATTTGCCCCACAGGAAACCACAGAAAGAATGTAACTGGTCAACGGAGTCATGGACTCAAAAAGGATGAAGACCTCTGGTTAGGTATATACTGCCCATGACTCTTTAGTGTTTCTTAACTCAGATATCTTCTGAACTTCTGAACTTAGGATCAGTTTCTAAGATAAATGTGCTCTATACATTGGTAGAGGGACACGGGTGGCGCTGTGGGTTAACCCACAGAGCCTAGGACTTGCCGATCAGAAGGTCGGCGGTTCGAATCCCCATGACGGGGTGAGCTCCCGTTGCTTGGTCCCTGCTCCTGCCAACCTAGCAGTTCGAAAGCATGTCAAAGTGCAAGTAGATAAATAGGTAAACGGAGTTTCTCTGGCGGGAAGGTAAACGGAGTTTCCACGCACTGCTCTGGTTTGCCAGAAGCAGCTTAGCCATGCTGGCCACATGACCCGGAAGCTGTCTGCGGACAAACGCCGGCTCCCTCGGCCAATAAAGCGAGATGAGCGCCGCAACCCCAGAGTCGGCCACAACTGGACCTAATGGTCAGGGGTCCCTTTACCTTTATACATTGGTAGGCTGACACTGGGAACCTAAGGCAGAGAAGAGCTATTCTAATTGGTATTTTAGCTGAACATCGTTTAATATTTATGTATAGGACAACCATTTGAAACCACCACAATTATGAATGCCGCTGTTGCCAATATCATAGTGTCCATCCTACTAAACAAGCGATTTGAATACGATGACGCCACATTTAGAAAACTTCTGAAGTTGGTCAATGAAAATCTCCAGCTTTTTGGAAGCCCCTCTGTCATGGTAATCTAAGCTTTCTCAAAAGGAAAAGAAATAGTTGGTTGTATTTACAGAATACTCAATGTGGGTGCAATTCCATATTGTTCGGGCTTCACTGCAAAACACATCTTGAGAAATATGAGTTTCGTAAGCTCCCAGGACAGCATTTCCTTCCAAAGGTCCTCACTCAGCTGTCTCTGTGCAGCTTTTAGGAGGGGAGAGGTATTGCATATTTGCAAGGAAAAGTATTCGTAGAAAGGAATTGCAATCTTCAGGTATTAAGGAAAGCAGAGAAATTAATACTCACCTTCCAAAGTAAAGGTATGTTGGCCAAATAATGCAAATAATTATTTGGTTTAGATCAATCATCCTTCAGTTTTGAGCAGAGACATTTGAGAGAGAGATTAATTCTCCAGTTACTAAAGATGAATGGAAGTGGTTATAATTTTCAGAGACAATTGTTGGAAATTCAAAAATATAGGAGCAGCTATTTTACACATATATTTTGGACTTCTTGTAAGATTAAAAGCTTTTGGTTATAAATTAAATTCTTGGTACCAATATGATTTTAATACCCAAATACATTCGATTTGGAAAGGCTTAGCAAGCAAGGGAGATTCTGGACATTGCAACTGTTATAACCACTACAGCAAAACTGTTGTTGTTGTTGTTTAGTCATTTAGTCGTGTCCGACTCTTCGTGACCCCATGGACCAGAGCACGCCAGGCACTTCTGTCCTCCACTGCCTCCCGCAGTTTGATCAAACTCATGCTGGTAGCTTCAAGAACACCATCCAACCATCTCGTCCTCTGTCATCCCCTTCTCCTTGTGCCCTCCATCTTTCCCAACATCAGGGTCTTTTCCAGGGAGTCTTCTCTTCTCATGAGGTGGCCAAAGTATTGGAGCCTCAGCTTCACGATCTGTCCTTCCAGTGAGCACTCAGGGCTGATTTCCTTAAGAATGGAGAGGTTTGATCTTCTTGCAGTCCATGGGACTCTCAAGAGTCTCCTCCAGCACCATAATTCAAAAGCATCAATTCTTCGGCGATCAGCCTTCTTTATGGTCCAGCTCTCACTTCCATACATCACTACTGTGAAAACCATAGCTTTAACTATACGGACCTTTGTTGGCAAGGTGATGTCTCTACTTTTTAAGATGCTGTCTAGGTTTGTCATTGCTTTTCTCCCAAGAAGCAGGCGTCTTTTAATTTCGTGACTGCTGTCACCATCTGCAGTGATCATGGAGCCCAAGAAAGTAAAATCTCTTACTGCCTCCACTTCTTCCCCTTCTATTTGCCAGGAGGTGATGGGACCAGTGGCCATGATCTTCGTTTTTTTGATGTTGAGCTTCAGACCATATTTTGCGCTCTCCTCTTTCACCCTCTATAAAAGGTTCTTTAATTCCTCCTCACTTTCTGCCATCAAGGTTGTGTCATCTGCATATCTGAGGTTGTTGATATTTCTTCCGGCAATCTTAATTCCGGCTTCAGATTCATCCAGCCCAGCCTTTCGCATGATGAATTCTGCATATAAGTTAAATAAGCAGGGAGACATTATACAGCCTTGTCGTACTCCTTTCCCAATTTTAAACCAATCAGTTGTTCCATATCCAGTTCTAACTGTAGCTTCTTGTCCCACATAGAGATTTCTCAGGAGACAGATGAGGTGATCAGGCACTCCCATTTCTTTAAGAACTTGCCATAGTTTGCTGTGGTCAACACAGTCAAAGGCTTTTGCATAGTCAATGAAGCAGAAGTAGATGTCTTTCTGGAACTCTCTAGCTTTCTCCATAATCCAGCGCATGTTTGCAATTTGGTCTCTGGTTCCTCTGCCCCTTCTAAATCCAGCTTGCACTTCTGGGAGTTCTCGGTCCACATACTTCTTGAGCCTTCCTTGTAGAATTTTAAGCATAACCTTGCTAGCGTGTGAAATGAGTGCAATTGTGCAGTAGTTGGAGCATTCTTTGGCACTGCCCTTCTTTGGGATTGGGATGTAGACTGATCTTCTCCAATTCTCTGGCCACTGCTGAGTTTTCCAAACTTGCTGGCATATTGAGTGTAGCACCTTAACAGCATCATCTTTTAAAATTTTAAATAGTTCAGCTGGAATACCATCACTTCCACTGGCCTTGTTATTTGCAGTGCTTTCTAAGGCCCATTTGACTTCACTCTCCAGGATGTCTGGCTCAAGGTCAGCAATCACACTACCTGGGGTGTACGAGACATCCATATCTTTCTGGTATAATTCCTCTGTGTATTCTTGCCACCTCTTCTTGATGTCTTCTGCTTCTGTTAGGTCCTTACCACTTTTGTCCTTTATTATGGTAATCTTTGTACGAAATGTTCCTTTCATATTTCCAATTTTCTTGAACAGATCTCTGGTTCTTCCCATTCTGTTGTTTTCCTCTATTTCTTTGCATTGCTCGTTTAAGAAGGCCTTCTTGTCTCTCCTTGCTATTCTTTGGAAATCTGCATTCAATTTCCTGTATCTTTCACTATCTCCCTCGCATTTTGCTTGCCTTCTCTCCCCCGCTATTTGTAAGGCCTCGTTGGACAGCCACTTTGCTTTCTTGCATTTCTTTTTCATTGGGATGGTTTTAGCTGCCTCCTGTATAATGTTGCGAGCCTCCACCCATAGTTCTTCAGGCACTCTGTCCAGCAAATCTAAATCCTTAAACCTGTTCCTCACTTCCACTGCGTATTCATAAGGGATTTGGTTTAGATTGTATCTTACCGGCCCAGTGGTTTTTCCTACTTTCTTCAGTTTAAACTTGAATTTTGCTATAAGAAGCTGATGATCTGAGCCACAGTCAGCTCCAGGTCTTGTTTTTGCTGACTGTATAGAGCTTCTCCATCTTTGGCTGCAGAGAATATAATCAATCTGATTTCGATGTTGCCCATCTGGTGATGTCCATGTGTAGAGTCATCTCTTGTGTTGTTGGAAAAGCGTGTTTGTGATGACCAGCTTGTTCTCTTGACAGAACTCTATTAGCCTTTGCCCTGCTTCGTTTTGATCTCCAAGGCCAAACTTGCCAGTTGTTCCTTTTATCTCTTGATTCCCTACTTTAGCATTCCAATCCCCTATAATGAGAAGAACATCCTTCTTTGGTGTCACTTCTATAAGGTCTTGTAAGTCTTCATAGAATTGGTCAATTTCCGTTTCTTCAGCACCAGTAGTTGGTGCATAAACTTGGATTACTGTGATGTTAAAAGGTCTGCCTTGGATTCGTATCGAGATCATTCTATCATTTTTGAGATTGCATCCCAGTACAGCTTTCGCCACTCTTTTGTTGACTATGAGGGCCACTCCATTTCTTTTACGGGTTTCTAGCCCACAGTAGTAGATATGATAGTCATCCGAACTGAATTCGCCCATTCCCGTCCATTTCAGTTCACTGATGCCCAGGATGTCAATATTTATTCTTGCCATCTCATTTTTGACCACATCCAACTTACCCAGATTCATGGTTCTTACATTCCAGGTTCCTATGCAATATTTTTCTTTACAGCATTGGACTTTCCTTTCGCTTCCATGCATATCCGCAACTGAGCGTCCTTTCGGCTTTGGCCCAGCCGTTTCATCAGCTCTGGATCTACTTGTACTTGTCCTCCGCTCTTCCCTAGTAGCATGTTGGGCGCCTTCCGACCTGAGGGGCTCATCTTCCAGCGTCATAACTTTTATATGCCCGTTGTCTTTGTCCATGGAGTTTTCTTGGCAGGGATACTGGAGTGGCTTGCCGGTTCCTCCTCCAGGTGGATCACGTTTGGTCAAAACTCTCCACTATGACCTGTTCATCTTGGGTGCCCTGCTCGGCATAGTTCATAGCTTCTCTGAGTTATTCAAGCCCCTTCGCCACGGCAAGGCAGTGATCCATGAAGGGGACAGCAAAACTAGTCAAAGCTAAATATATGTATAAATGTATATATGTATAAAACACATGGGATGCAGCATTGTTAACACAACTTAAAAGTTTTTAAAGAGATATTGAAAGAAGGACCCCAAATAAATTTATTTTAAAAAAGCAAATATAAAATTTCAAGACAATATTCACACCAATTATTATTTTCATTCATATAATTGGATATTCTGCTTAAAATATAATAGTTAGATAACTCAAACCATAACTGACGTTTTGTATATTGTATGCATTATCTTATGAAATTATATATAGTTGAAATATTTTATTTCTTTTGTAATTTCACCTTTTTAAAAAATAAAGGTGCTTTTCTTAATGTACAGGGCCCCATATCTATCCGTTGGGGACTCCTACATCCTTCTATTGGGAGAACGTTTGTCTATTCCTATGCCCCACTTCCTGACCCACTAGAGAACCTCTCCTCCTTATTCCAACGCCTGCTTTTCTTACCCAGGAGTCTTTGTTGTGCAAGCTTTTTTGAAAGTCTAAGTCAGGTGTGGGGAACCTTTGGCCCTCCAGCAAGAGCTAAAAATGCCCCACCGCCAGCCCAAGACTGATGCTGACATGAGCCGAGGTGAAGCAATTTGCCTCAGGTGGCAGATCCAACCGCTTCTCTGTCCCTGCTGTTGCACCACTGCCAGCCATGTCTCAGTTTTGTCCATGACACCATGGCTGCTGCCACAGTGCCCTGTATTGTGGCAGCACTGTGAGTGACACCATGGGTCTGTGGGGGGACAGTGCCAGGGGGGCATTTTGCTGCCCCTGGCCACTTCTGGTTGACCTCTGTCTAGGGGCTTGTCCATATCTGGACAAACTGCTAATCCACAAGTACAAGGGGGCTCCATAACTACAATAGCACATAAGAAAATGGCCTCCAGCCTTGGCCTCTAAGGGATATTTACTCAACGTTGCTCCAACCCAAATACATTATTGTTCTGTGTCATTGTTTATTCCTCTGTGGAAGGTGAGATATTTGGAGTACCACCTGAGAATTAAGCACTGGGCTTTTCTCTTTGTCGTATTTTATCCTTACAGCTGTATAATATATTTCCTGCTCTTGGCTCGCTTTTGGGAGCCCGTAAAACTATCCTTCAAAACAAAGATGAGATGCATACCTTCATAAATACCACCTTCATACAACACCTCAGAGATCTGGATGAAAATGACCAAAGGAGCTTGATTGATTCATTTCTTCTGAAACAGCAAGAGGTAATGGAGTCGTTTAAGCCCACCAATATTTTTTTTTGATATTTTCAAATGTTAATAATAATATAAAGCTTTGGCTAATATCTGGAGTCTATGACCTGACTGCTTGCAGGGCTGTTTTCCACTCGGACTCCTGCTCCTCTCAAAAGACAAAGAAAAAAACCACCTTTGAGATACGGTAGCTCAGTTGGTTGGAACACGATGCTGCGTACACCAAGGTTGCAGATTCGATCCCTGTAAGGGACAGCTGCAGTCCTACATTGCAGATGTTTGGAACAGATGATTCCATGACTAGTCCAACACGTCATGCTCCCCCCCCCCCCAGTATTTCTTTTGCACCATGCTCCTTTCTTCTGCCTGTGACATGCTTTCATGGAGAAAAGAGATTTGAGTGTGCTGGCTGTGTATGATTTCTCTACTTTCCTAGACAGCTTCTCTGCTCTTTCCATTCCAGTGAGTGCCCTCCCAGCCCCTGCCTAGCTACTTTGATATATGCACATGGAATCTGCTAATTTCTTTCTTTTTTTTTACACCCCAGGAGAAGGACAAGCCGAATGGATATTTCCACAATGAAAATCTAAGATCCCTTGTGAGTAACTTATTTGCTGCTGGCATGGAGACCACTGCTACCACACTGCGCTGGGGACTGTTACTAATGATGAAATATCCTGAAATTCAGAGTGAGTGCTTTTCATTGGGTTGGCTCCCATTACTCTAGCTAGCATATCTTGATTTTAGTTACCGTAAATTTCGCTCCATAACACGCAGTTTTTTTCTCCTAGAAAGTAAGGGAAAATGTCTGTGCGTGTTATGGAGCGAATGCCTACAGATGGCGGGGGAATCTGCTGCAGTCGTGAGCAGTCCGTGCCTCGCTTTGAAACAGCAAAGCGGGTGTAAGCAGCTCCTGTCAGCTAGCAGAGCCGGGGAAGAGGGAGAGAAGCAGAGCGGGGTTGGCTGCTTTAAAACAACCCCTGCTCTCTGTCCCTGCCTGCAGTTTTTTGCTGTCCGATTTTGGATTAGCCACTGTTGGGGCTGTGTGTGTGTGTGCTTGAGCTATCGTTCTCCTCCTCCTGCTTCCCCTTCACTCTCCCAGCGCCCCTGCGACTTTAGAATTGACACTCTGTGTGTCTGTGTGAGGGCTCCTTCTCCTTCTCTTGCTTCCCGTTCACTCCCCCAGCGCCCCTGCGACTTCCAGCGCCCTGCGACTTTAGGGCCATTTCTCTGTGTGTGTGTGTGTGTTTTGACCTCACTGCGCTTGTTGGGGGAGAGTGTTGGTCGCAATTTTTCTTGATTTGTCTCAGAGTGGTTACTATCGTGGTTTCCTTGCCGGGGAGGAGGGAGAGAAGCAGAGCCTGCTTGTTCTAAAGGAGCAAAGCCGAAGAGGAGCCTCTCCTGCATTATTAGCAGCCCCCACACGTGCTCCTTGTCCATCTCCACAGCCCCCACACATGCTCCTTGTCCCTTGAGTGCTTTTCCTTCCCTCCCCACTTAAAATATGGTTACAAAGCACGGATCCACATGGATCCTCAGGAGTTTTGCACTGGGTCACCCCAAATTCACCATCAGATCACATAGCATGTCCATGGCTACAGCCTGCACCAAAACACACACACTGTTTCATGGGGCCGCAATGGCGCAAAAACGTGGTTACAAAGCATGGATCCACATGGATCCTCAGGATTTTTGCATTGGGCTACCCCAAACTCACCGTCAAATCACATATCTGTGGCCACAGCATGAACCACAAAAATCATACATCCACTGTTTCGTTCAGAATATTTTTTTCTTGTTTTCCTCCTCTAAAAACTACGTGCGTGTTATGGTCAGGTGCGTGTTATAGAGCGAAAAATACAGTATACATAACTAGAGTGATACCTCGGGTTACGTACTCAATTCTTTCCGGAGGTCCGTTCTTAACCTGAAACTGTTCTTAACCTGAAGCACCGCTTTAGCTAATGGGGCCTCCCACTGCCACCGCGCCGCTGGAGCGCGATTTCTGTTCTCAACCTGAAACAAAGTTCTTAACCCAAGGTACTATTTCTGGGTTAGTGGAGTCTGTAACCTGAAGCGATGTAACCTGAAGCGTCTGTAACCCGAGGTACCACTGTATCTGCGGGCCTGGGAAGCTGGGGGGTTGAGCCCCACAATATGCAATGAGGGGGGTGGCCCTCCTCAATATTCCACAACCGGGTGGGCCTTGTTGGGCCTAGTTTCACTGTGTGACATCACACATGTCAGCCCCCCCAATGTTGGGTGTAATCAAGCATGCATGTTTCTGACTTTCGCTTCCTACATAACTATAAGCAAATTGTGTATTTCCACTAAAATTCTCAGGTGAATAGCATCTTCCACAATTTTGCATTATGTTGTTAGATTGTGCTCATAGATCAGGCAGTCCCATTGCATAATTAGCTGTCAGTTGCTCCAGGAAATCTGAAGATATGAGCTGGTGGCAAACATATGCTTTTGAGTTTGGCATTTGGGGGGTGGGGACAAAAAAAAACCACCAATGAGTTTATTTTAACAACAAAAATCCCCCTCCACTGCCCCCAGATAAGGTCCAAGAAGAAATTGCGAAGGTTGTTGGATCTTCTCAACCAAGGATTGAGCACCGAACGAAAATGCCATATGTAGATGCAGTGATCCATGAGATCCAGAGATTTTCTGACATTGTCCCCACAAATATTCCACATGCAACCACTGTGGATGTTACCCTCAAAGGCTACTTCATTCCAAAGGTAATCACTTTGATTAAACTGCATTCTTTGCGCAGCTGACTGCAATCATTTCTTCTTTAATTAGGACATTACACTTTAGGCTAAGAAGAAGAAGAGTTTGGCTTTGATATCCCGCTTTATCACTACCCTAAGGAGTCTCAAAGCAGCTAACATTCTCCTTTCCCTTCCTCCCCCACAACAAACACTCTGTGAGGTGAGTGAGGCTGAGAGACTTCAAAGAAGTGTCACTAGGCAAAGATTACGAGTCCACCAGATTACGAGTCCACCGCTCTGAACCACTAGGAGCAGGCCCCACTGACCTCCTTGTAAACTAGGGGGCCATTGCCCCCTGGGGGCCCCCGTTGGAGCCCCAGTCCCCTAGTCTGGGCCTACTTGCTTCTGCCTTCCTCGCTGCATACAGGTCTTTATTGAGTTATCCCAGAAAAGTTGGGCAAGGGCCTCAGTCAACAATTCTCTCAGCCCAATGATGACTGTTTAAGGAGCTAATGGTATATAATCTCTGCTTTATATTCTGGATCATTTCTTCCTTTAAAAATAAAAGACATTGAGGACTATACCATAACGATTTGCTTGATGGGCCATATCCATTTTTTTAAATAACTCTTGCTTTTCCTTTGCAGGGGACTCACATCATGCCACTACTGACCTCCGTGCTGCACGATGAATCTCAGTGGGAAAAACCATACCAATTTTATCCTGAGCACTTTCTTGACTCTGAAGGAAAGTTCATAAAGAGAGATGCATTCATGCCTTTCTCTGCAGGTAACTCATTTTCTGTCTATTTATACATCTCCAATGTGAGCTAAATGAACAGGCCATCCTAAGTATATTAACATAAAATAAAACTTGGATGGAAGACACAATCCCAAACTGTCATTTAGAACTGCAATAAGATACGCAACATTATTCATTTTCAGTAGGGCAACTTCTGGGCCAGTGGCCAAATTGGGCTCTTCAAGGCTCTCTAACCACCCTCAGAACTTCCCCCAGGCCTTGGCTTTCAGTGGACCTGCTCTGTGTTCCCCTGCGTGGGCTTTTGCCTGGCCGGAATGTGCCATTGATCTATGATAATGCCACCTGCTTGCTGTGGTGGAGAATGGATACAGGCTGTTTGGAGGATTAGGGTACAAGAAACTCTCAGACCGTGGGCTGAAAAACATCCGCTCCCCTTGGTTTTCAGCCCTGTAGAATGCTTCTTGCTTGGAGTTCATCTTTTGCATACTTGCCAACATTCCTCAGATGGAAATCAGGACATTTTTCATACCCATCCAACTCACCCTCCTCGAAAGACCATTTGTGGTCCCCTGTCCCCCATCAGAAGAAGTCGAGTGCTGCCATTTCTAAACCAACAGGACTCAGGACTTGCACCCTCAACTGTCCTGAGAAAACCTCTTAGCCCCAATCTGATTTTATTCTTTTGGTAGATTTACAAAACGATAAACACATTGTAGAAAGAGGCAAGATTAGACATGGCTGCCCCAAGCATTTTTTAATAAATCCAGACTCCTTGTGCTCCGTTCTGCTCCCCCTTCCTCCCACCCAGGACTGCTCTGCCCTCTGCCTCCCCCTCAGAGCCACTGCATCATCACGCTAGTTCTCGACAGCCACATCCTCTCCTCCAGCAGCCACTATGGAGGGGCAAGTGCTGACTCATACTTTTCCCCAAGCTCAGCAGCAGAGCATGCATTGTGGGACTGTCACTGGAGAATTGGGACACTTGGAGAACATGCAGTTCTTCAAGATTAGTGTTCATTCTTGTTGCATTTTAGAATGGTATCATTATGAAATTTCAAACAGTAAGCAGTTTGATGCAGTCCATTATAGATAAACCAATAAAAGTTGTTAAGTAAGCAAGGAACCCGGTTTCAATCCTGCTTGCGCTTCCTTACAGGTCGGAGAGCATGTTTAGGTGAGAATCTTGCCAAAATGGAGCTCTTCCTCTTCTTTACAAGCCTCCTGCAGAGATTCACATTCCAGCTACCTCCTGGAACATCTGAAGATGACCTGGATTTGACCCCTGCTGTTGGGTTCACAACACCACCCATGCCCCACCAACTCTGTGCTCTGCCACGTTCATAAGACACAAAGTTCATGGGTTGCTTATCCTCCCTGTGTGTGCAATGCAAACCGCTTTTTAAACACCCTTATTAACCATGGACATTTTGGTTCAGTAGACTTCCAGTCGGATTGGCCCATGATGTGTCACAAAACTTAAGTGTTGCACACTTATGTTCTGCTTAATGTTTGTAGTAAATACGATTCCGTGTTAATTGTAGTGCTTTAGTTCAGCATAGGAATTAAATTTTGAAATTTACTTGATTCTGTTCAGAAAAAAAATGTCCTACTATAATCTGTATATAATATATATATATATATATAATCTACATATAATCTATATATTTTGTGTCAAGCCACTTCATTCCTTGTGTATTTTACTGCTTCATCATGTGGTTCTAAGTGAAGGGCACTTTTAAAAACAAAGATTTAAGTGATGGATGGTCAAAAAGGAGTTGTCAAATGCAGGTGTTTCTCCCCACTCTGATCAAGAGGCTCAGATTTTAACTGAGGGTCACAGGTATAGCAAGTCTACAGGTAACAAAATAGATTAAGTCTTTCCATGTGAAAAGAGCAATGATAAATTCCACTGGTTTTTAAAATTTACATCAGGAATTTGATTAAGAACATTAAAAACTTTCTGTGTAAAAATCCTCTTTTAAAAATTGGGGTGGGTATGGAAAAACTGGGTGGGAGATGCTGTGATCACTAGGGCTGCCCTATTTTGCTTTCTTTGAATAAAGAGTTAACTTCCCCGGCACTGGTGGTGTTTTTGTTGCTGACCTACTCCTGCCTCCAGCTCCTGCCAGCTTATGAGGACTGAAGGCTCCACCTTCCCACTGCCCTCTAAGGCTCCTCCTACAGCTCCATCACCTTGCATCTCACGACTTTGCCGTCTTCATTTCTCTCCATGTTCTGGGTGACCAGGGAGAAGGGAGCTGGTCGCAGCAGGAGGGGGAAACTCCCTGGATGAGGCAGGCTGCGTCATCTCTGTCTCCTGGCCCCTTCCTCTCCTGTCTGAACTGCTCTCTGCCCCAGCTTCTTCCCGCTCACGAAACCCTGTTACCTCTTCAGCTTCCAACACCTCCTCCTCCCAGTCAGCTCCCTCTTCTCCCACTGACCACTCATCCCACCACCAGTGCCCCGGCTCTGAACCTTCTCCCTCCGGGGGTTTCCCAGCTGCTGCCTCCCATCACAGCCAGTCCATGATACCTGCCCACTTTTTATTTATTTACAGCCAAGTGGCGTGTAAATGTTATGAAATAAATAAATAGGGCTCAGGTCCATCTTGCAGTCTCTTGTCATATCTCTCCCGACATCATGATGTCACATCTTGGGCACAAGTTGGTGCCTCTGCTTTGGGCATAGAGATCAACCGACAAAACTGGTTTCTTGTATTCACATGTTAACAAATGCCTTCAAGTACCTCGAAGCATCATATTCCCAGTTAAATGTCCAAATAGGAGCTAGTGATAATGGTTTCACTTGGGAAATACAACAACGGTACAAGCTGCAGAGACCTAAAAATAGTTTTTTATACAAGCAACTTATCTGTGAAGCCCCCTCATGCGGAGCGAGTGGGCTCTTCAAATCCAGGGTTTGCACTCCCCTACCAATTCCTGTCAGTGGGGAATCCACGTCTGCCCACATCTCAAACAGTCCCCTCAAGTGTAGCATGTTGTTCCTCACCTTAAAAGGCAGATACAAACATTTACTCTAATTTGAGAATGTAGCAATCTTCACATGTTACATTCAACAAATGTTTAATCTGCGTACACAAGTAGCTAAGGCTGATTTCAAAAAGCTGAAGGAACTACTGGGTGAGATCCTACGGTCAGAAACACTCAATAAGATGGTCCAAATGCTGAAATTTCTACTGAAGTATTCCTCACTGGACTCTTAACAAATATATTCCTCCCTGGGCCCACTAGAATTTCAGTGGTACCTCGGGTTACGAATGCTTCAAGTTACGTTTTGTCGGGTTACAAATAATTTTAACCCAGACATGAGTTTTCTGAGCTCTCAGAGGCCTCGCCGCTGCCAAGTCCCAACATCCCTGCGGCCTACGGACGCTCAAAAATTGGCCTCCAGCCATGTGAGCTCTCCGAGGCCTCCACGAATGCCGGGAGCCAAGCCAATTGTGATTGTGGAAGAGGACCCTGAGCCCCCATCCAAACAAGGACTATCATCAGCGCAGGTAAGGAAAAAATCACATTTTCATTATGTACTGTTTTATTGATTTCAATTTTTTGGTCAATGGCCTCGTTAGATAGTAAAATTTATGCAAAATTGCTGTTTGGGGGGTCGCTTTTCATCGTCTGGTTCCTGTTGAGTGTGTTTCGTTTGTTAATTGAGTCCCTCGCTGCTAATCAGAGGCTTCCTGTTGAGTCTGCCAGCTGTTGAGTCCTGAGCACCCACACAACACAGAAATTATAGTTGGAAGTTTTGTTTTTGCTTTTTTTTCATTTTGGTTGTCTGGCTTTTTCGATTTTTTGACGTGACTTGTTCTTCATTCGCTTTTGTGACTGTGGCTTGTGATTTCATATTTGTGACTTGTTTTTGTGACTGTGAGGAACCCAGTTCAGCTATTGCTTGATTGTGTGACTGTAGAAATTGATAAAAAAAAACCATTCAAACTGACTATCATCAGTTAATTTTTTTCCCATTAAAATACTGTCTTATTTATTTTATAGTGCTGTAAATTGATTATTGCCTTCATTTTTTGGATCAATGGTCTCGTTGGTAAAATTCGTGTTAAATTGCTGTTTTAGGGGTTTTTTTCATCGTCTGGAACGGATCAATCCACTTTCCATTATTTTCAATGGGAAAGTGCGCTTCAAGTTAAGAACGCTTCAGGTTAAGAACGGACTTTCAGAACCAATTAAGTACTTAACCTGAGGTACCACTGTACCTGCTCTGATACCGTGGAAACCGCCTGTCAACACCTGAGCCTCCTGCCACCAGATGCAGAACAGCATGTGCTTTAAATGGCTGTAATCTGCCCAGGGACCTTATGGATCAAGAGCAACTGTAAATAAAATACATCATCATCAGCTAAACCACAATGTTGCACAAGCCAAGAGGAAGTATATCACACAAGTTTGTCTATGGAGCAAATAGTTCCAGAGATGACTGACAGAAGAGGGCCATGCTGCATAGCGCAGAAAATTGCACACTCTTCCACACACACACACCAAAATATTTGTGCAGTATTTCCCCAAGAACATCTCCCTATGTTGCTGGCACCAGTATATTAATTAACTAAACTAGCTACACACACATGCCGAATAGCAGAATATTTGTAAAGAAGGAGTTCAGCAGATTCTGAGACTATCTCAAAAATTTCTCACTAGTTCAATAATTACACAAGAGGATTTCTTAACAGTTGTTTGGTTTCCTTCCAACTCTCCAGTTCTGTGATTCTATAATGTTGTTTTAAGCCTGAACATTGGACCTCCCAAGTATTCAAAAGAAGTTGAACCGGCTGAATGATGTTTTCATTTCGGGAAGAAAACACCCCTGCTCAAGTAAGTATAGAGGGATGCGGGTGGCGCTGTGGTCTAAACCACTGAGTCTCTTGGGCTTGCTGATTCGAAGTTCAGCAGTTCGAATCCCCATAACAGGGTGAGCTCCCATTCCTCTGTCCCAACTCCTGCCAACCTAGCGGCTCAAAAGCATGCCAGTGCAAGTAGATAAATAGGTACCACTGCGGAGGGAAGATAAACAGCATCTCCATGCACTCTGGCACTTGTCATGGTCCTCTGTGCACCAGTAGCAGTTTAGTCCTGCTGGCTACATGACCCAGAAAACTGTCTGTGGACAAATGCCAGCTCCCTCAGCCTGAAAGCGAGATGAGTGCCACAACCCCATAGTCGCCTTTGACTGGACTTAACCATCCAGGGGTCCTTTACCGTACCTTTAAAGGGAAAGCTAAATCATCAAGTGTAGACTGCAGTGAAGTCTGGGGGAAAGTGGAAGGTATTCCATTGAATGAAATGATTCATTAGAGACAGTGCCTAGTATTTACTGCTCATTTCAGCCAGCGGACATTGTCCTTGATCAAACGATGTTGTGACTTTCACAGTAATCGCTTCAGAAATTTGCTCACTGAAAAGAAATGGATTGGACTGAACAGATTCCAGCATTATGCCTGCTCATCCTTACAATTATATTCATTTGGAAATGGGGCAGTTTCTGGAATAGGAGCTCCAAAAATCTCCCACCAGGTCCTACACCTTTACCACTTGTTGGGAATCTCCACATGATGGATCTGAAGAGACCTTACAGAACAATGTTAAAGGTAACATTTTCTGTTCTTTCTGCAGCAAGGCAAAGACTCTGTGGATGTTTTCAGGCCAGGTAGATGTCAGTGTTCCATCTCATACATGCAGATATGCAAAAATGATAAAACTCTGTCAAGTATGGCTTATTCGTTGTTGTTTTCTTCCTTCTTGTGTGTGACTGCTGTTATGGTTTAGGCTGATAGCTGATCTGTGCAGTGGAGGGACTGCGTCACTGGAGGAGGGGACTAGGAATGCCACAACCAGCCTTATGTGCAAAAATTAGCTGCAAAATTATTAAACTTGTCAATGTGAAGTCAGCACTTCTAAATACGCTCTTAGAATCCAGTCAAGTTTTCACAATCATCTAACGTGAAACAAAACAAAGCATTTATACTGCTGAATGTGGGCTTTTAAGTGTGCCTATGTATGATTTTTTTTTATGTCTAAAATTATGTTCTTATTGAGAATGTTCGTCTCTTCGCAACACCCACAGTTCCCAGGATTCTTTGCACAGGTGAAAAAATTTGCATTAGATTAAATCTAGATTAAGTCTAGATTAAGTTGGCATTTCCGTGTGCTGCGCTGGTGCTGGCTCGTCAGAGCAGCTTCGTCACACTGGCCACGTGTCTTCGGACAGCGCTGGCTCCCGGCCTCTTAAGAGAGATGAGCGCGCAACCCTAGAGTCGGACACGACTGGCCCGTACGGGCAGGGGTACCTTTACCTTTACCTTAGATAAAGTCTCCAGTGTAATTTTAGCTAAAGGCAATATTGGAAAGCACTGGCACTCCCCCGGGGAAACAGAGGAGCCTACAATTCTATGATTCTAACTTTCCATTTGTTAAGGAAGGAAAATTCACAGCTTTAATTGCTTTCGGTTTCCGCCAAATAAAATAAAGGACCTGCAGAATTTGCCATCCTACTGCACTTTCTTCTTAATAATTTGAGGTTGCTCCAAGTCCTAAAGGCACCCACATGTTGCGTGGCTATTCCCTCCCCCTCCCACAAATGGAGTAAATAAAGACACAGGACACCAGAATTTAGGTTAATGGGCGAAGAATGGCCACAACTTTATTGATTACAGGAAAGAGCGGTATTGGCTTAGGCATTGGCCCTAACAGACTATCCGGTTCTAACCGGGAAGGGTTAAACACCAGCAGGGGGAGCCCCCGAGATGCACATCCCTAGGCGCTCCCCGAGGGGTTACCGCTCGGGAGCGCGCTTTAGGCCCTAGCCTCCGTAGGTTTCGGACGAGGCGACGCCCCTCGGAGTCCTTTAACGAACTACCCTTCAAGAAGTGGGGGAGGTGATGGCGTTCCTCCCCCCCGATCTCATTTGCATAACAATACCCCGGCCAATGCCTAACCGCCAAGACCAAGAAGTTGTGACGTTTGCTACGAGGTAGGCGAAAAAACCAAGTGGCTTCAAAATTCCCGCCAATTAGCCAAATGGAAAAACTCCTACCAGGCCCCTTGCGGCGACCAGCCAAAGCCCATAGCAAAGTCTGAATGCTAACCTAAAGGGCGGGTGGGTGGGAAAACACAGCTGCTGCGAAGGAGGAAAAGGGGCGAGCCAAGGGCTGCCCCGACCTTAAGTGCCCCTAGGTCGGCCCGCCCCTGCTGCCAGCCGATTGGCTGAGGCTGCAGGAGATGCATAATAAGAGGGAATCCCTGGTTCCCGCGGGGCTGACACCAGCCCCGCGAGATTGCGTGTGGGCGGGGTCATGAGCCCGCAACACCCCCCCCCTCCTAAATTCGGGAGTGGCTTTGCGTGGCTATTCCCTCCCCCTCCCACAAATGGAGTAAATAAAGACACAGGACACCAGAATTTAGGTTAATGGGCGAAGAATGGCCACAACTTTATTGATTACAGGAAAGAGCGGTATTGGCTTAGGCATTGGCCCTAACAGACTATCCGGTTCTAACCGGGAAGGGTTAAACACCAGCAGGGGGAGCCCCCGAGATGCACATCCCTAGGCGCTCCCCGAGGGGTTACCGCTCGGGAGCGCGCTTTAGGCCCTAGCCTCCGTAGGTTTCGGACGAGGCGACGCCCCTCGGAGTCCTTTAACGAACTACCCTTCAAGAAGTGGGGGAGGTGATGGCGTTCCTCCCCCCCGATCTCATTTGCATAACAATACCCCGGCCAATGCCTAACCGCCACCCGAGCCAGGCTCGCCGCCAATACCCTCAGACCTGTAACCAATCCCTGATACCCTGACAAATATCGGCCAGCCAAATATCATTTCCCGCATCAGAGAGATGCACGCCATCCCCGCGATAGAGTGCTTCCTTGCTAAACTGGATGCATGGGTGCTCAATGACCCGCCCACCCATCGCAGCCACTCTACGCGCCACCGAGCGCTCGAGGATCCTCCTGGCTCTATTCACAGCCACAGGATTTGCGGCGTCCCGCCAGTAGCGCCTCTCCAGCAAAGATGACCAGATTATTGTAATGTTTGAATATGAAGCCCGCAACTCCTCCAGGTCATTGACCATGTTCCACATCAAGTCCACCCCTTTTCTGTAGGCCAGGTCATTCTCGCCCAGTTGGATGACCAGCGCATCGGGTGGGCCTTCAACTGCAATTCTATTTGATACTGCCGGGAGGAACTCTTCCCAACGCATTCCCCGCCGTGTAATCCAAGACAATTTGACATTGTTGGGGAGTTGCAGGTCACCGCACCAGCCCCTGGTGACCGCCCGAAGTCTTGCCCAGTGAACAATACTGTGGCCAATGATCCAGAGACGTACTGCCCCGACACCTGAAAGAAGAGAATAGGAGAGCTGGGTCAGGGGGAATGCTGTGGAAGGGGAAGTTAGCGTGATTTGCGGATGTATCCCTTGTACGTTCTCGACTTCCACCGTCCCATGTCCATTATCCTCTCCGCCGGTAAACCCATGTGGACAGCAGTGGTCGCAGCCCCGATGCGGAAAGAATGTGCAGCAAACTCCTCAGGTGGAAGCCCAATGGCCGCGATCGCCTTGCGCAAAACCCTTGTAAACTGATGTTTTGACAGGCGGGAGCCATCGGCGTGTATGAAGAAAGGGCCACTTACTTTTGATCTTATGCCCAAAAACTTCCTTGCGTCCTTTACCGGGCAGGGGCCAGCTTTCTGAGTTGCCTGCAAGCGGATTAAGGCCCCTCTACCAAGCTGATCGGTCTTTGAGCTACGTATCCTCAAGATTACCTCTGAACTAGACAAAGATACATCCTCCAACAAGAGCCCCCTATTGCTACTAACCGGTACTTCTTCACAGACCACCTCGCCAATGCGTAAGGCCCCAAAGAAGGCAAAGGAAAACGCTGTGGAAAATAACTTGGCCTCATACCTGGACCAGCAGATGTCCCTAAGCTTCTTACGTATCTCCCAGAGCAAGTCATAAGTTATGGGTCTTCTGCTGTCGGGGCCAGTAGGCCGCGACCTGCGCCAGCCCTCCAGCATCTTCCGCACCACGAAGTGCGCACAGGGGTCAGCTGAGAACAAAGCTTTGGAGAAGAATGATATTGCTGCGGAGTGAATGTTGAGGGTTTTGGGGGCTCGACCTAAGTCACGGAGGTGGACAAGATATTCGATGACCTCTGATTCAGACGGGGGCCTGCCTGGCTTGAATAGCCCTTTTTTTTGGCGAAATGATGTGAAATCCAACCACGCCTTATTATAGGACCTTAGGGTTGAGGGTGCTACTGATGACAATACTCCCTTTATTGCTTCTCGTTGCCAATACTCCAGAGATGTTCCGGAAACGGCTGCGGCAGCTGCAGTGCATCCGGTGCCAAGGAGCGAAAGCGATCCATCTGGAAACGAGATAGAGCGTCCACAATGTTGTTATCTATACCTGGGACAAATCTGGCAGAGGCATATAGGTTTAGCCGAAGGCAGGAAAGAACAAAATAACGCAACAGCGACGCCACCCTGGGGGAGTGAGAGGATTGCTTGTTTAGGACAGACACCACCGCCTGGTTGTCTGTCCAAAAGCAAACCCTGTGGTCTTTAAATTGTTCAGCCCATATGTGAATCACCACCACGATAGGGAAGAATTCTAAGAATGTTAAATCACGCAGTATGGGCTTACCCTGCCAGGACGAGGGCCAACGTTGTGCACACCACTGACCTTTGAAGTAGACGCCGAATCCCAAGGAACCTGCTGCGTCTGAGTGCACCTGGAAGTCAGCTTGCAAGGCCATGTTATCTTGCCAAAGTGAAATACCATTATAGCCATCTAAGAATTGCAACCACACTTGGAGATCTGATTTTACTGCCTTTGAGAGGCGCACCCTATGATGAGGTGACCGAAGGCCTGCTGAAAGTTTAGCCAACCGTCCACAAAAGGGGCGACCAGGTGAGACTACCCGGCACGCGAAGTTGAGATGACCCAAGAGTGATTGAATTTGTCTAAGGGTCACTTTCTTCAGGGGCAGCATCTGTGAAATAAGCTCTTTTAGGGCCAGCAATTTCTCGTTAGGCAGGCGAGACGTTTGGGCAACTGTATCAAGCTCGATACCCAAGTACGTCAAAGTGGTGACCGGGCCCTCTGTCTTCCCGCTTGCTAACGGGACGCCCAGTTCCTCGGCCAAGGACTTGAAGGCCTGTAGCAAGGCCAAGCAGTCCTCGGCATTACTTGCGACCAAAATAAAGTCATCCAAGTAATGGCCCACCCCCTCAGAACCGGTTTTAAATTTAAGCGCCCATTCCAGGAAGGTGCTGAAGGTCTCAAAAGCGGCGCAAGCGATTGAGCACCCCATAGGCATCGCTTTATCGATGAAATAAGCGCCCTGGAATTTGAAACCTAACCAGCGATAGTCCTCAGGGTGAACTGGGAGAAGGCGAAATGCGGATTCGATGTCACATTTGGCCAGAAAAGCGCCCCTACCGAATCTCCGGACCAACTTCACCGCCTGATCGAAAGATGCGTACTTCACTGTGCATAGCTCCTGGGGGATAGCATCATTAACTGAAGCTCCCTTGGGGTAGGAAAGGTTGTGAATCATCCGGAATTCCCCGGGGGCCTTTTTTGGGACAATACCGAGCGGTGAAATATGCAGCTGCTCAATAGGAGGCTCCTGGAATGGACCAGCTACCCTCCCGGCTAGGATTTCTTTCTGGATCTTTTTTAGTGCGATGTCGGGTCTCTCTAAGACTGACTTTTGATGGGGGGGGCAACTGGAATTGGGGGTGAAAACCACTGGAATTCTGAACCCTTGAGAAAACCCTTCCCCTAAAAGAATGGCTGCCTGTCTATTAGGGTATAAATTTAATAGCGCTCTTAGGGGTTGAAGCTTAATTGGAGAGTGAGCTAACAGGAGGGACCGATTAGAAGCGATTCCCTGATGCCCCTTGGACAGATCCTGAAGAACCAGAGGGGACACCCCGGCTTCCCTGGTGGAGGTGACCCCTGCCGCCTCGAAAGGCTGTTGACTACCCTTGTAGCAGTTACTAGCTGGGTGGTTGCCTAAGCATTTGTTGCATTCGTGCAAGTACTTACAAGAGATGCGCTGGCAGGCCCCTTTATTGAAGTCCCAGCATTGCCCCCGGCGCTTGGCATCCACCTTACCAGGTTTTGCTTGGTCATGAGCTTTCTTCTCGATGTTAGGCCCCACATGCTCCATCCAGTAGTTATTATCCCTCTGATCCCAGCGCGTTGAGGACAAAAGCGAGGCATTCCTACGGAAATCCTCATCGTACGATATAGCAGCCTCATCTCCCGCCAACTCACGAGCCCTTCTAACATGCGCCAGATAAGATGCAAGGTGCAAGCCGCGTTTTGGATAACATCCTACCACTATTCCCATGAATACCTGGTATCCATTGAGCCAGTTCTCGAATGTACGCTCCGCGCGAGGTGTCCTGTATCTTTTTTTACCATAATACCTCTTTTTCTCGCCTTTTCCTTTTATTTGTGCTGGCGGGAGCAACGTGAACATATCTATGAAATCACCATTCAGAATCTTATCCCTTTTCCTCTTGGAAAGGTGATTACCCAATATAAAATCAGTGGATAAGTGAGTAGACACTTTCACATCCTCCACCAGCGCCCCATCTTTCCATTCGAGAGTACCATTAAAGGTTTTTCGATGAGAATTGGCCCGCCTCTCATGGACCCACAGGGGGGCGCCTGTCTCCTCCCCTTCCCCCCAGTAAGTCTCCATGGGCGTGTCACTATCCCCCTCTGAAGAAGACGTACCTGTCTCATCCTCGGAATCAGATGGGTCTCTTCTCCTGCTCTTCTTAGACACATGTTTCCTCTTCGCCTTCCGCTTCCCTCCGCGGGAGCTACTGTCCTGCGGGGCTGGATCTTTAGAAGTTGACGCTGCCTGCTGGGGTGGCAACTCATCATCCGAAGAAGACCCTTCCGACGAGCTGTGCTGGGCAGGAGTATTCTGAAAAACACTAGGAACACCAATTGCCCCCTGGCTTGCGTTAGAAGGGGTGGTCCGAGATGGTTTGGCCTTCTGTGTGCCGGCCTTAGACTTCTGAGCACCGGCCTTGGCCTTCTGGGCACTAGACTTAGAACTCTGCGCGCGTGCGGTTTGCAAACGTGTCTGGGGCCTATTGATGCCCTGCTGTGACGTGCTCGCTTGCGGTGACGTAACTGAAGAGGGACCCGCCTGGCCCTGCTGACTGGGAGGGGTGTCGGGTATACAATCCTGGGATACCTCTAGTATGGTAGCCGTTGAGGCGACTGGAGGGTTGCATTGCGCGTAAAATGATTGCAGCGCCGAGAACAATTGGGCCAGGGCTTGGGGGTTACAGGGCCCAACAGGCACTAGAGCACCGCCCGACTGGGGTGTTTGAGCATTGTCCCTGTTTGACATGTTCACCCCCAAAATATGAAATGAGTGTACGCCTGACTGCAAGGATTTGATTATCTATCTAATTATCTGTCTATCTATCTACCTAACTATCAATGTGAGTTATTTATTTATCTATTTATCTCTCTTTATTATTATTACTGTTATTATTATATAATTTTATATATATATATATATATATATATATATATATATATATATATATGTTTACGATACCTGCTAAATAATGTAAAGCTGAGTAATTCTTAACTGATAATATTCAAGTATCACCAATAGTTTTTTGAAGTATCAAATGTTTCCAATAGCCAATTTAACTGCCAGTGATTCTATTAAAGAAATCTGAATTGTGTTAAAATTGCTATCACTGTTGTTTTAATGTCACTATGCAACTATTTAATATACTGTCTCTGTACAATAATCAATTGCTGAGTGGTTAATATTCCACTATCACTGCCACAGTTTCCTAATATCAATTGTCAGACAGCAAAACTCCCCCAGCTGGAGAACACTGGAATAAAGTGAGCAGCAGCAGGCAGGCAGGCAATAGGCAGACCTGGGGCTCCAGCGATAAGGGTAAAGACAAGGCAACTAGCCCCTGGAGCTCCCCAAACAAAAAGGGCAGAACTCAATCAATGTTGGCTTTAAGCCACAATGCTTCCTGTTGTCCTTTGAATCGGGGGGGGGGAGGCTATGAATACCACAGCTGCTGAGCAACAATGTAAATCAGCCTGGCAATTGCTTGAGCCGCTAAGGACAAAGGACAAAGATTAACTCAGGAGATGCTGCCTGGGGAAACGCTGCCTCTTACAAAGGAGAAGGCTTAAGAACAAAGCCCTTAACTATCGCTCGTTAACTACTGTGCTTTTTGCCCTTCGGCAGCAGCTGCTACTATGGCAACAGAATGAGTCACTTGCAAACAAGCAATATTTCTATGGCGACAGAATGCAATTCTACCAGTGGGATAGGGATAACTGAGTAAGGGAGGGGGAGGGAAAGACGAAGGGGGTTTGGCTCCCCAAATATTAATGGAATAATGGGCTCTTCAAGTAATTAAGCCTACTGAGGCAGAAGCAGCCTGACTTCACGAAAACCCCACAACCAAATACAATTTAACAGCGAGAGAGAGGCTGGGGGGGGGGGCAAGCAAAAGAAGGGTCAGAGTAAAACCCGGGCAACACACACACACCGCTGCAGTTTCAAATGGGGGAGGGGGTTCACAGGCGATCGCTTATAACCCGGCTTACAGCAATGTGCAGTCAGCTGCTCAGCGGGCTGCTTACAGCAGTGAGCTGATGAACCTTAGATAAATAATAACGCCACGTGGCTAGGGCAAACAAACAGCTCGTCAGCTGAAAACACAGCTGCTGCGAAGGAGGAAAAGGGGCGAGCCAAGGGCTGCCCCGACCTTAAGTGCCCCTAGGTCGGCCCGCCCCTGCTGCCAGCCGATTGGCTGAGGCTGCAGGAGATGCATAATAAGAGGGAATCCCTGGTTCCCGCGGGGCTGACACCAGCCCCGCGAGATTGCGTGTGGGCGGGGTCATGAGCCCGCAACACCCCCCCCTCCTAAATTCGGGAGTGGCTTTGGGCAGTGCTTAGACATTTAAAGTTGACAAATTATACCATGTAAATGAAATCAGTTTTCATTTCAGATCTGTGACAGTATGTATGTATGTATGTATGTATGTATGTATGTATGTTTAGGGGGATTTATTTGATGTTTCTCTCTTTTGGTCATTGAACTCCAGTTGTCAAAAGAACACGGCCCCATCTTCCGCATCCAAATGGGATTCCAGAAAATGGTGGTGCTGACAGGGTATGAGACAGTCAAGGAGGCTCTGGTGAATCAGGCGGACACTTTTGCAGAGAGACCCCTCATCCCAATTTTTGAGGAGTTTACAAGGGGCTTTGGTGAGGCCTTTCCTTCTGTATAATAGCTTGTGCTGTTTGTGAAACTTAGTTATCATAGCAATATAGAATCTGTCCCAAAAGGTTCATAGAACTGATTGTTAGTTTCAATTATAGCTTGGAGGACAGCCTGCCAATCGACCAGTGTAGCTGCAGCCATTGGATGGATAATGTCAGATGTCTTTGTCACTGGCAGCAAAAGAGTAGTGTTGGGGGAATAGGAGAATCTGGTCATAAGATAATGTGCCATTCCATCTGAAGGGCCGTAAACTGGAGAACCCCCTGTGCAATCGTGTTCTGAGGGTACAACCCATAGGGATATTGCTGAAGTTCTGCAGCGTGTGTGTCCTATCAGAGACCGGAAGAGGGACCAGCTGAGAGGCATCCTCAGTTCCACAGAAGAAGGGTGAGATAAGCCAAAACATATTATTTTAGCCATGATAACTTGAAACTTGATCTCTGCTCTTCAGGTGTTGTTTTTTCACATGGTGAAAACTGGAAAGCGATGCGGCGGTTTGCACTAAGCACATTACGGGACTATGGCATGGGGAAAAGGTCCATAGAGGACAGAATTGTGGAAGAATGCAGTGTCCTGATTAAGACATTTGAATCTTACCAAGGTGGGTTAGTGTTTCCCTCTACTGCTCCAGGGCAAAACAACACTACATTAGATGCCCACAATATTGTGTTGTACCACAATGCCCACAATGCCCACAATATTGCTAACTCTCAGAACTACAGTGGTACCTCGCAAGACGAATGCCTCGCAAGACAAAAAACTCGCTAGACGAAAGGGGTTTTTGTTTTTTGAGCTGCTTCGCAAGACGATTTTCCCTATGGGCTTGCTTCGCAAGGCGGAAACGTCTTGCAAGTTTGTTTCCTTTTTCTTAACACCGTTAATACAGTTGCGACTTGACTTTGAGGAGCAACTCATAGAACGCGGTGTGGTAGCCTATTTTGAGGTTTTTAAAGACTTTGGTGATTTTTGAAGCTTTTCCAAAACTTTCCCTACACCGTGCTTCGCAAGACGAAAAAATCGCAAGACGACAAAACTTGCAGAACGAATTAATTTCGTCTTGCGAGGCACCACTGTATAGTAACCAGGATTCCCTGTGAAGAAGTAACCAATGTGCAGTGTTCAGGTCAGTGTGAGGTAATGCTGGCCTCTGTCCCTCTTTCCTGTCCTTCCTTCTATGATTCCCTCTCGCATCTCTGCCTCCCAAAGGCTTGCACAGCTGTTTGTTGCAGCAGCCCTGGCTACAAGTTCCCCAAGTGAAAGGTGCCTTTGTGGCTGGCCAGGGGGTGCTGGTTCCCAGGAGCTGATGTGGTTCAGCCAGTCCACGAGCCCTTGATGTTGGTAATGGACAGGCAAGTGGGAGGCTGGGCAGGCAGGCACTGCACTGGCCTTTATTGTGCTTGCTGTGTGCAAGGCCTGCCTGGGAGCTGAGTGTACAGTGCCGAAGGAAGCCTTTTCCCCATTCAGGCCTGGTGGCGCCCACTGCTACCACTGCTGCCTCCCAAGGCATGTAAAGATGCTGGCTTCACATTCACCTTCATCCAGTCTCCGTCAGGCCACTAAGGCTGGGGCATTGTCTTCCTAGGCCCTTGTGGGGCAGCATGAGGAGGCACCTCTCTTTGGGGCAGGGGGTGGCTCAGAGACCAGGGGTGGCTGTGGCGGCTGCCTAGAGGAATCCCACGGAGAGCGGAGAGGAGAAGAGGCTGAGGGAACACTTCATGAGAGAGGGTGTTTGGAAAAGGGTGAGAGGCCGCCGGCTCTGCAGGCAAGGGGTGACATAACTGGCTCCTGAGGCTTGGAGTGCATTAGCCCCACAGGAAAACCACAGAAAGAATGTAGCTGGTCAAGGGAGTTATGGACTCAAAAAGGATGAAGACCTCTGCTTAGGTATATACTGCCCATGACTCTTTTTAGTGTTTCTTAACTCAGATATCTTCAAGTACACCAGAACGTAGATCAGTTTCTAAGATAAATGTGCTCTGTACATCAGTAGGCTGACACTGGGAACCTAAGGCAGAGAAGAGCAATTCTACTTGGTATTTCATCTGAGCATTGTTTAATATTTATGTATAGGACAACCATTTGAAGCCACCACAATTATTAATGCCGCTGCTGCCAATATCATAGCATCCATCCTACTAAACAAGCGATTTGAATATGAAGACTCCACATTTAGAAAACTTCTAAAGATGGTCAATGAAAATATCCGGCTTTTTGGAAGCCCCTCTGTCATGGTAATCTAAGCTTTTTCAAATGGAAAAGAAATAGTTGGTTGTATTCTCACAAAACTCAAGATGTGTGCAACTCCATATTTCAGGATTCACTGCAAAACTCATTTTGAGAAATATGAGTCGCTTTCAGACCATTTTAAAAAAGCAGTCTTCCCCCCATTTATTATTTTCTTTCATATAATTGGATATTCTGCTTAAAATATAATAGCTAGATAACTTAAACCATAATTGACTTTTTGTATACAGTATTGATGCCCCTGGCCACTTCTGGTTGACCTCTGTCTAGGGGTTTGTCCACATCTGATCAAACTGCTAATCCACAAATAAACTACAACTACATAACTACAACAGCACATAAGAAAATGGCCTCCAGCCTTGGCCTCTAAGGGATATTTACTCAACGTTGCTCCAACCCAAGTACATTTTTGTTCTGTGTCATTGTTTATTCCTCTGTGGAAGATGAGATATTTGGAGTACCACCTGAGAATTAAGCACTGGGCTTTTCTCTTTGTTGTATTTTATCCTTACAGCTGTATAATATATTTCCTGCTCTTGGCTCGCTTTTGGGAGCTCATAAGACTCTCCTTCACAACAGAGATGAGATCCAGGCCTTCATAAATGCCACCTTCATACAACACCTCAGAGATCTGGATGAAAATGACCAAAGGAGCTTCATTGATTCATTTCTTCTGAGACAGCAAGAGGTAATGGAGTCGTTTAAGCCCGCCAATAATGTTTTTTGATATTGTCAAAAGTTGAAATTTTCACATTTTAAAAATATATTTCCATGTAAGCTGGTGTCTAATATACTAATATACTCTTGTTATAGCCGTATATATATTTCTTTTTACACCCAAGGAGAAGGACAAGCCGAATGGATATTTCCACAATGAAAACTTAAAAGCAGTTGTGAGTAACTTATTTTCTGCTGGCACAGAGACCACTGCTACCACACTGCGCTGGGGACTGTTACTAATGATGAAATATCCTGAAATTCAGAGTGAGTGCTTTTCATTGGGTTGGCTTCCATTACTCTAGCTAGCATATCTTGATTGCAGTTATACATAACTATCTGGGGGCCCAGGAAGCCAGGGGGCTGAGCCCCACAATTTTCAATGAGGGGGGTGGCCCTCCTCAATATTCCACAACCGGGTGGGCCTTGGTGGGCCTAGTTTCACTGTGTGACATCAAACATGTCAGCCCCCCTAATGTTGGGTGTAATCAAGCATGCATGTTTCTTTTGCTATATAAGCAAATTGTGTATTTCCACTAAAATTCTCAGGTGAATGGCATCTTCCACAACTTTGCATTATGTTGTGAGATTGTACAGTCCAATTGCATAATTAGCTGTCAGTTACTCCAGGAAATCTGAAGATATGAGTTGGTGGCAAACATATGCTTTTGAGTTTGGCATTTGGGGGCAAAAAAAAACACCAATGAGTTTATTTTAACACAAAAAATCCTGCTCTACTGCCCCCAGATAAGGTCCAAGAAGAAATTGCAAAGGTAGTTGGATCTTCTCAACCAAGGATTGAGCACCGAACGAAAATGCCATATGTAGATGCAGTGATCCATGAGATCCAGAGATTTTCTGACGTTAGCCCAACAAATCTGCCACATGCAACCACTGTGGATGTTACCCTCAAAGGCTACTTCATTCCAAAGGTAATCACTTTGATTAAACTGCATTCTTTGCTCAGCTGACTGCGATTGATTTCTCCACTAAGTAGGACATTACACTTTAGGCTAACCCTAGGAGCAGGCCCCACTGACCTCCTTGTAAAGTAGGGGGCCATTGCCCCCCTGGGGGCCCCTGTTGGAGCCCCAGTTCCCTGGGGGCTCAGTCAACTATTCTCTCAGTCCAGTCCAGTTCTGCTGGATCTCTCAGCGGCCTTTGACACCATCAACCATAACATCCTTCTGGACCGTCTAGAGGGGCTGGGAGCTTGGGGCACTGTTATACGATGGTTCCGCTCCTTCCTACTGGGCCGTGTCCAGAAAGTGGTGTTGGGGGATGAGTGTTCAGACCCCTGGGCTCTCACTTGTGGGGTGCCTCAGGGGTTCCGTCCTCTCCCCCATGCTTTTTAATATCTATATGAAGCTGCTGGGAGAGATCATCAGGGGGTTTGGGCTGGCTGTTAATCAATATGCAGATGATACCCAACTCTACCTCTCTTTCAAATCGGAACCAGTGAAGGCGGTGAAGGTCCTGTGTGAGTGTCTGGAGGCGGTTGGAGGATGGATGGCGGCTAACAGATTGAGGTTGAATCCTGACAAGACAGAAGTACTGTTTTTGGGGGACAGGGTGCAGGCGGTTGGGTGGGGGTTCCCTGGTCCTGAATGGGGTAACTGTGTCCCTGAAGGACCAGGTGCGCAGCCTGGGAGTCATTTCGGACTCACAGCTGTCCATGGAGGCGCAGGTTAATTCTGTGTCCAGGGCAGCTGTCTACCAGCTCCACCTGGTACGCAGGCTAAGACCCTACTTGCCCACAGACTGTATCACCAGAGTGGTGCATGCTCTAGTTATCTCCCGCTTGGACTACTGCAACGCGCTCTACGTGTGAAGGAAAGCTTCGCTTCTGCATATGATGCTGCGCAAACCGTTCTAAGCTGAAACATTCCTAGAATGTTCAGTTCACATTGAGTTTGTACCTGACCTGTTCTTAATGCATAGTTGACCACATCTACGGATGAATGCTATATCAATCACTAGTAAAAGTTTAATAAGGAGGTTTTCATGCCTGTCTAATTCTGTGTTCCCTTTCCCAGCCTTTAATCTATCAGTGATTAATGCCTATATGCAACCTTTTGCTTTGTACTTGTGTTAACCAATCAGCAATAAGCACATATGTGGCAATGCTGTAATATTCAATAAAAGAGGCTCCTCGAGACTTGCTCGAGAGATGCCTCCCAGATGACACTCGCTACCTGTCTGTCGTTATTTCAACCCAACATCTGGTGACTCCAACGTGCCAGATCCCTTACGCAGCCAGCCCCTGTATTTCACTCGACTGGAAAAGTCTCAGTGCGCTACTTCATGAGTATGGGGGGGGAATTGACAAAATTCCAGCAGCAGCATGCCAAGGAGTTGCTCCATCTCGTTAGACAGCGGGTGGCGGGTGCTCATATTTCTTTGAATGAAATTGAACAATTGTTATGTGAGATTGCTTGCCAGTGCCCCTGGTATCCGGAATCAGGGTCTTTATGGTCAGAGGCTTGGCAAAAGATCGGAAAAGCCCTTTTTGCAGAACCGAGGGCACCGATTCATTGTCTGCTCACTTGGCAGAAGTGTGCAGACGCCGTCGCTAGATTAGGACCTCAGGCATCTCAGCCCCCGACGGCACCTGCTCTTTTGCCAGTTGCAGACAATCCCCCACCTTACCCCAAGATTTTACCTCCATCGCAACCTTGCCAGCCCCTCCCTACGCCTCAGCCCACATCCACCCCCCCATCCCTCCTTCGCCTGCCCCAGCCCCTGCGTGCTCTCCTACAGGAGCTGTGCATGCCGTGCTTTCTTTAGCTAGGCAGAAAGGGCTCCTGTCCTTAGAGGAAGAGGCTGGATGGGCTGGGGAAATGCCATCTGCTTTCCCTATCTCCTATACCAATCCAGGCACTGCGCAGCAACAGGTAATGTACGGGGTGCTTCCTTATTCTGTTATAAGGGAACTAAGGAGAGCCATTACTGATTCTGGCTTAAAATCCTCCTATGTGATAGGGATGCTGGAGGGGATAGCAAGCGGTTACACAATGCTACCCCAAGATTGGAAAGATTTGATGCACATGCTTTTATCTCCAGCACAATATGTAGTTTTTGAAAGTGAATTTAAGCATAATGCAGCAGCCCTGGCTGATCCACAGCATACAGCCAATCAACTTTATGGCACTGGTCCGTATGATAATATAACAGCCCAGGCGACACTGACACCTTTGCATTTCAGTCGCACTGCGACCTGTGTGCAACGCGCCTTTCGGAAAGTCCCTGTCTCAGGGCAACCACTGAGCTCCTTTGTTAATATTAAGCAACAACATTCGGAGCCCTACCATCAATTTATAGATAGATTGAAAGAATCAGTCACTAGGCAGGTTTATAACACTACAGCCCAAAATGAATTGATGAAAAAATTGGCTTTTGAAAATGCAAACACCGACTGCAAGAAGGCATTGCAATCAGTTGTACAGCGCCCTAAATATGTTTTGTTTTTGCCCCTTTCTGCTTCCGCTCCTAATAGCGGTGATCCCACACCAATAAATGTGTGGGAATCTTTTGCAAAAACCCTCAATGTTTCATCTTTTTGCTTAACTCAGCAGGTATCAATAGGTGAAATCCTTGGCTCCTGCCTTATCTCTGTTTGCCATGACCCTCTCGATTTGCAAAATGATACCTGGTTTTATTCATCCTTACCCCAAAATGATTCTCTCCTCACCCTTGGTTATTCCGGTTACCATAACTGCGGTAACCAAATTCGCCGGCGCCCATCTCTGGCCATTGATTTGTTGACCCCATACGTGGCCTCTTTTAATATCACTTGCGCCCGTATGATCAATTGCACAAAAACCAACTGTGTGAAAATGGGCAAGGATAATTTTAACTGCTCTGATTATGTAAATATTTCCTATATATATAAATATACAGAGCTGCCTGAAGGCTGGTTCTGGTCGTGCCCAGGCTACACATTCAATTATATTCCAGCAAATATTAGCCATGGCACACCTTGCTGCTTAAGCCGTTTGTCTATCATATTACCCAAAAAGCATCATTTGTCCCGGTCGCGATATCGCCGCTCTGTGGAATTGACGAATGATTGTGATGATTTTGTTTCTCTCCCTAGCAGATCTGAATATATTTCTCTAGCTGTCTCTCTCTTAGGAGTCCCTGGATTGGCTGTACGGAATAGCAGGAATATTAACTCTTTAGCTTGCTCCTCAGCAAAAGCTCTGAACTTTACCTCACAAGCTCTTCACCTTTTGAATAAAGAACAGAGTGAACTCCAGCATGGACTCTTACAGAATCTTGCCGCGATAGATTATTTGCTGATGCTTCATCATTATGGTTATGAACAAGTGGATGACATGTGCTGTTTCAATATTACTGACAATTCTAAAGCTATTCAAAAGCAAATTTCTCATTTGCAAAATCTCACACATCACATCAAACAGGACGTTGGACTTTCTGGCCTCTGGGATTCGTTTACCCAGTGGCTCACTGGGTGGTTGCCAAATCTGAATTGGCTTCGCAATCTTTTTCAATATGTTATTATCATAATATGTATATTAATTTTGCTATGTTGCTTCATCCAATGCATCCCTGGTCTCATACGCCTTTGGTCTCAGTGTTTTTATCCTCCTCAGCCACCCAATAAAATCATCGCTGCCTACTTTGCGAAATGGCAGCACCAACAGTAAACATTAGGGGAGATGTGGGCAGACTTATTTCGGGCATGCGCTGGCAAACCACGTATCCCGAAGTATTTTTTGTCCCATTCACCCTGAAATCACATAACAACATCGGTGGGAAGACTTATTTCGGGTATGCGCTGGCAAACCATGTATCCCGAAGTATTTTTGTCCCACTCACTTTTAAATAAAAAAGAAAGGAGGAGATGAAGAAAAGCTTCGCTTCTGCATATGATGCTGCGCAAACCGTTCTAAGCTGAAACATTCCTAGAATGTTCAGTTCACATTGAGTTCGTACCTGACCTGTTTGTTCTTAATGCATAGTTGACCACATCTACGGATGAATGCTATATCAATCACTAGTAAAAGTTTAATAAGGAGGTTTTCACGCCTGTCCAATTCTGTGTTCCCTTTCCCAGCCTTTAATCTATTGGTGATTAATGCCTATATGCAACCTTTTGCTTTGTACTTGTGTTAACCAATCAGCAATAAGCACATATGTGGCAATGCTGTAATATTCAATAAAAGAGGCTCCTCGAGACTTGCTCGAGAGATGCCTCCCAGATGACACTCGCTACCTGTCTGTTGTTATTTCAACCCAACATACGTGGGGCTACCTTTGAAGGTGACCCGGAAACTGCAATTAATCCAGAATGTGGCAGCTAGACTGGTGACTGGGAGTGGCCGCCGGGACCACATAACACGGGTTCTGAGAGATCTGCATTGGCTCCCAGTACGTTTCTGAGCACAATTCAAAGTGTTGGTGCTGACCTTTAAAGCCCTAAACGGCCTCGGTCCTGTATACCTGAAGGAGCATCTCCACCCCCATCGTTCAGCCCGGACACTGAGATCCAGCGCCGAGGGCCTTCTGGCAGTTCCCTCATTGCGAGAAGTAAGGTTACAGGGAACCAGACAGAGGGCCTTCTCGGTAGTGGCGCCCACCCTGTGGAACACCCTCCCTTCAGATGTGAAGGAAATAAGTAGCTACCCTATCTTCAAAAGACATATGAAGGGAAGTTTTTAATATTTAAGGCTGTATTGTTTTTAATACTTGATTGGGAGCCGCCCAGTGGCTGGGGAAACTCAGCCAGATGGGCGGGGTATAAATAAATTATTATTATTATTATTATTATTATTATTATTATTATTATTATTATGACTGTTTAAGGAGCTAATGGTATATAATCTCTGGTTTATAATGCAGATTGTTTCTTGCTTTTTTAAAAAAAGACATTGAGGACTATACCATAATGATTTGCTTGACAGGCCATATCCATTGTTAAAATAACTCTTGCTTTTCCTTTGCAGGGGACTCACATCATGCCACTACTGACCTCCGTGCTGCACGATGAAACTCAGTGCGAAAAGCCATACCAATTTTATCCGGAACACTTTCTTGACTCTGAAGGAAAGTTCATAAAGAGAGATGCATTCATGCCTTTCTCTGCAGGTAACTCATTTTCTGTCTATTTATACATATCCAATGTGAGCTTGATGAACAGGCCATCCTAAGTATATTAACATAAAATAAAACTTGGATGGAAGACAAAATCCCAAACTTTGGAGTACTTATATCTGTCATTTAGAACTGCAATAAGATACGCAACATCATTCATTTTCAGTAGGGCAGCTTCTGGGCCAGTGGCCAAATGGGACTCTTCAAGGCTCTCTAACCACCCTCAGAACTTCCCCCAGGCCTTGCCTTTCAGTGGACCTGCTCTGTGTTCCCCTCGTATCTTTTGCCTGGCCGGAATGTGCCATTGATCTATGATAATGCCACCTGCTTGCTGTGGTGGAGAATGGATACAGGCTGTTTGGAGGATTAGGGTACAAGAAACTCTCAGACCGTGGGCTGAAAAACATCCGCT
The DNA here is from genome assembly GCF_027172205.1 of Podarcis raffonei. Lineage (NCBI taxonomy): Eukaryota > Metazoa > Chordata > Lepidosauria > Squamata > Lacertidae > Podarcis > Podarcis raffonei. Next base: position 5,439,499 of record NC_070604.1, read on the forward strand.
CCCCTTGGTTTTCAGCCCTGTAGAATGCTTCTTGCTTGGAGTTCATCTTTTGCATACTTGCCAACATTCCTCAGATGAAAATCAGGACATTTTTCATACCCATCCAACTCACCCTCCTCAAAAGACCATTTGTGGTCCCCTGCCCCCCGCAGAGCATTTATTTTCAGAAGAAGGTCGAGTGCCGGCATTTCTAAACCAACAGGACTCACGACTTGCACCCTCCACTGTCCTGAGAAAACCCCTTAGCCCCAATCTGATTTGATTCCTTTGGTAGATTTACAAAAGGAAAAACACACACCAATAAACACATTTTAGAAAGAGGCCACATCCTCTCCTCCAGCAGCCGCTACGGAGGGGCAAGCGCTGCCTCATCCTTCTCCCCAAGCTCAGCAGCAGAGCATGCATTGTGGGACTGGCACTGGAGAATTGGGACACTTGGAGAACATGCAGTTCTTCAAGATTAGTGTTCATTCTTGTTGCATTTTAGAATGGCATCATTATGAAATTTCAAACAGTAACCAATAAAATGTTGTTAAGTAAGCCATGAACCCAGTTTCAATCCTGCTTGCGCTTCCTTACAGGTCGGAGAGCATGTTTAGGTGAGAATCTTGCCAAAATGGAGCTCTTCCTCTTCTTTACAAGCCTCCTGCAGAGATTCACATTCCAGCTACCTCCTGGAACATCTGAAGATGACCTGGATTTTACCCCTGCTGTTGGGTTCACAACACCACCCATGCCCCACCAACTCTGTGCTCTGCCACGTTCATAAGACACAAAGTTCATGGGTTGCTTATCCTCCCTGTGTGTGCAATGCAAACCGCTTTTTAAACACCCTTATTAACCATGGACATTTTGGTTCAGTAGACTTCCAGTCGGATTGGCCCATGATGTGTCACAAAACTTAAGTGTTGCACACTTATGTTCTGCTTAATGTTTGTAGTAAATACGATTCCGTGTTAATTGTAGTGCTTTAGTTCAGCATAGGAATTAAATTTTGAAATTTACTTGATTCTGTTCAGAAAAAAATTACCTACTAACATTGAAATCTGTATATTTTGTGTCAAGCCACTTCATTCCTTGTGTATTTTATTGTGTCATCACGTGGTTCTAAGTGAAGGGCACTTTAAAAACAAAGATTTAAGTGATGGATGGTCAAAAAGGAGTAGTCAAATGCAGGTGTTTCTCCCCACTCTGATCAAGAGGCTCAGATTTTAACTGACGGCCACAGTTATAGCAAGTCTACAGGTAAAAAAATAGATTAAGTCTTTCCATGTGAAAAGGTAAAGGGACCAATGACCGTTAAGCCCAATGATAAATTCCACTGGTTTTTAAAATTTGCATCAGGAATCTGATTAAGAACATTGTCCCCAGATTTATCTATATTCTGAGAGGCCTTCCAGTTTTGATATCCAGATCATATTTTGGATGATTTTACATAAATACAAAGCACCTTTGGTAGGTTGGGCAGCATTAGGATCAAGATATTTGAAAGTTCAAACAACTCTTGAAACAGTTAAGTCTGTTAGAAAGATATGGAATATATTAGCCAATAAAAATAAATTTCATTCATTTTCAGATGCAAAACTTACTCTGTGGAGAAATTCTATTTTAAAAATTGGGGGCGGGGGGTATTATGGAAAAACTGGATGGGAGAAAGCCCTGTTTTGCTTTCTTTGAATAAAGAGTGAACTTCCCCGGCACTGGTGGTGTTTTTGTTGCTGACCTACTCCTGCCTCCAGCTCCTGCCAGTTTATGAGGACTGAAGGTCTCCACCTTCCCACTGCCCTCTAAGGCTCCTCCCCCAGCCGCCTACAGCTCCATCACCTTGCATCTCACGACTTTGCCGTCTTCATTTCTCTCCATGTTCTGGGTGACCAGGGAGAAGGGAGACTCCCTGGATGAGGCAGGCTTCTCACTTCCCTCCACAACATGTGCAGAAACAGTCTTCTTGACTGTTGGACCCAGTATTGGTCCAATCCATTTAATTAACTAAATTAATGTCCTAGTGGTGTATTTCTTACATGAATAGCAAAAAATTGGTAAGCGGTACTCGAAGGAAAGTGAAAATCTGATGTAACTTTTCAATGCTCTCTTGCAAGTTGTAATCCACTAATCCAGGAGGATTTCAAAATGCTACTCTTTCTACCTTGCATCATTAAGTGCAATTGAATGTTGCAGTTTATCCTGTGTTGAGTCTCTGTTGGTTTCAAGAGGTTAAACCAGTTTAGCAAAGTTTTTGTTTGAGGAGATAAAGGTAAAGGGACCCCTGACCATTAGGTCCAGTCGTGACCGACTCTGGGGTTGCGGCGCTCATCTCGCTCTATTGGCTTCCGGGTCATGTGGCCAGCATGACTAAGCCGGTTCTGGCGAACCAGAGCAGCACACGGAAACGCTGTTTACCTTCCCACCGGAGCGGTACCTATTTATCTACTTGCACTTTGATGTGCTTTCGAACTGCTAGGTTGGCAGGAGCAGGGACCGAGCAACGGGAGCTCACCCCGTCGCGGGGATTCGAACCGCCGACCTTCTGATCAGCAAGTCCTAGGCTCTGTGGTTTAACCCACAGCGCCACCCGCGTCCCTGTTTGAGGAGGTAGGCACTAAGTATTAAAATGGAGAGTAAACCATCAAGCAATGATTTGAATAAGAACTAGGGAAAATTGGGGCACATCCCATTGAACTGGATGGTTTAATGATCAAGGTGTCTCCCCTGCCAGGTAAGTTAAATTAGCTCAGCATATATGCTGCTCATTTCGCTTGACTCTGTGATCAAAATTTTCATTATAATCACTACAGGCAAGTGGCTGAAAGGAAATAGATTGGGCTGAGCAGATTCTAGGTATTCCTACAATTACATTCATTTTGAAACTGGGCACTTTCTGGAACAAAAGCTCCCAAAATCTTCCACCAGGACCCAGGCCTTTACCGCTTGTTGGGAATCTTCACATAATGGATCTGAAGAGATGTTAAAGGCAAAGCTTGTAGTTCTTTCCATGGCCAGCCCAAGGTCTCTGGATTATGCAGATCTTTTAGAGCAAATAGACATTGGCTTTCCCTATCTCAAATGCGATGTGCAATGTGCAAAGCAATAAACCTTTGTCCAATGCTATCTTGTTTTAGCTTATTTCATTCTTTGCAATTGGTGTGTCACAGTTTGGACTGAAGGTCAATAAGTTCATTTGGGGGATGGTGCAAGGCAGGCTGGGAATGGAGGACCCGATAAATTTTCAGAGGCCCATGACCCCCGATTTGGGGGGGGGGGGGTTGCAGGGGTGCTGAGAGTTGCTAGGAGGCCTTCCTTCAAATAGCTACAATTCCCAGGGAATTATGGATCATGTTAGCAAGTGATTTTAACAGTACCTCGGGTTAAGTACTTAATTCGTTCTGGAGGTCCATTCTTAACCTGAAACTGTTCTTAACCTGAAGCACCACTTTAGCTAATGGGGCCTCCTGCTGTCGCTGCACCACCGGAGCACGATTTCTGTTCTCATCCTGAAGCAAAGTTCTTAACCTGAAGCACTATTTCTGGGTTAGCGGAGTCTGTAACCTGAAGCGTATGTAACCCGAGGTACCACTGTACGAGGCTTAAGGAAAGTATATTTCTCAGGTCCCTTAAAATATCTTTCTTTACTCCTCCATGTAAGGTAAAAAAAATATGACCATGTTGGCAGATACCGATTAGAACAGTGATGGCCAAACTTGGCCCTCCAGCTGTTTTGGGACTACAATTCCCATCATTCCTGACCACTGGTCCCGTAAGCTAGGGATGATGGGAGTTGTAGTCCAAAACAGCTGGAGGGCCAAGTTTGGCCATCACTGGATTAGATGAACACTAAACTGAAAGTATAGAGGCAAAGTGTACGGTAGGTGAGAGAATAGCTAGTTTAATGCAAGTGCAACTGCAATCTATTATTCATTCCTAATATTTCTATGAGAGGATAAGGTAATAATTAAGAACAGTTGAAGCAACAAAAACTTAAGGTTCATTTAAACAATATGAAATGATACACTAAGCCAAGGGTAGGCAAACTAAGGCCTGGGGGCCGGATCTGGCCCAATTGCCTTCTAAATCCGGCCTGGAGAGTCTGGGAATCAGTGTTTTTTTACATGAGTCGAATGTGTGCTTTTATTTAAAATGCATCTCTGGGTTATTTGTGGGGCATAGGAATTTGTTCATATTTTTTTTCCAAAATATAGTCTGGCCCCCCACAAGGTCTGAGGCACAGTGGACTGGCCCCCTGCTAAAAAAGTTTGCTGACCCCTGCACTAAGCACTAAAGCAGAGACTTCTGGGATCACAATATCTATCTATTTTGGTAGCTCTTAATGTGGGGTGCCCAAACCGATTTGGATTAGAAGATGCAGTTGTTTAATTGGACTCGGATAAGCTTGCATTATGGATTGGTGATATTCACCCAGATTCATATTCACAACATGCACAGAAGCAGCTCTCTGCAGCTTGTCTGAGCCGCTGGCAGGGCCCCTCTGGCCAGCTTAGCCCTCCGAAGCCAGGGGCAAGTGTGCTTGGCTGCCTCCCATCACCACCCCACTGCACAGGAGTCTACTTTTGAATTCATATAATAAACGTCTGGTGCTAGATACATTTGGGTTAGGTTAAAATAAAATCTTACTGAGGTCCGTCAGAGCTTTATCATAGACTTTGGGGAGGACTGGTTTTCCAGATAGATTTTCATGCACAAGAAAGTACTGTATTTTCTGGCGTATAAGACTACTTTTTAACCCAGGAAAATCTTCTCAAAAGTCGGGGGTCGTCTTATACGCCGGCTACAGCAGCAGCTCCTGCAGCAACTCCCCACCAGGATAAAATGACAGCAAATTAAATCAGAGGACACCAAGCTCTCTAGATGAAGCAGAAATAAGCTTGAAAATTGGCCCCAGAAGCCCCCGGCCACTGGGAAGTGGAGCGGATTTCCGAGCCGGACTGGAGACTGGTTTTTAAAATTTTTATTTGGTGTGCGTTGGAAGAGCGGTAGTCTTATACGGCGAGTATATCCCAAACTCTATATTTTAACTGGAAAAGTTGGAGGGTCGTCTTATACGCCCAGGCATCTTATACGCCGGAAAATATGGTACTATGCATACTGCTTTAGCTGAGATTCCTGCATTCTAGGGGGCTGGACTAACTCTAAGATTCTATGAAGTTTTCTGACTTTTCTACATATCACCAAATTTCACCCCCCCCCCAAACTGCTGCAGTGTATCTTTCATCCGTTGTAAAGAAATGCCACAAAGGTCACTGAATCTCTAAGCTAAGCTACAGCCGAGATGTGTTTACAAAACCGAAAGGCGTGTGGATAAGTCTGACAAACTGGCAGGGCAAGAACTGGGCATTCATGCTTTTCAGTAGAGTTACTGATGGGACGTTATCCTCCAGGACATTTCCCTGAGCTGGGAAGCCCTGGCTATGTAACTTCTTGGCGAGGACTGTCGCTATGAGGCGGTTGTACCCTTTCCTGCGGTGTTCCGGCAAAGTATAACCATGGATCATAGTAGCAAATTGGTCCGTCAAACCCCAGGCAATGGGGCAGCCCCCTTCATCCAGGACGCAGGTACTAGGGAAACAGGAAATGAGGCTGGCAAGGTATTTTCGGCATTGTTCGCTTCCTCCTCGGGACCATGTGCTGTTCAGCAGGCTGGCATGGGAGACATCGAGGGAAGCAAGCTTGGGTGGAGGTACTAGCCTAAAAAAGATTTCTCCAGTTAAAATGTGCTGTAAAATCCATAAGGTACACACAAAAACAGGGAATACATACTAAGGGGCTTATCCTTTGCTCTTTCCAGGCACAGTGAGCACTTTAAAGCTCTGTTTCCAAGTGCCTGTCATATGATGATGATGATGATGATGATGATGATGATAATAATAATAATAATAATAATAATAATAATAATAATAATAATTTCTTTATTTATACCCCGCCCTCCCCAGCCAGAGCCAGGCTCAGGGCGGCTAACACCGAATATAAAATACAATAAAACATAATAGAAAAAAAGAAAAAAGAAAAAAAGTTAATTAAAATACAGCTTAAAATATGGTTTAAAATACAGCTTAAAATGCAGCCTCATTTTAGTAGTAGCCCATAAATCAAGACCATAAGGGGAGGAAACATTTATATACCAAATCCCATATAAGGAGTCAGAGTGAGTTCAAGCCGAAGGCCAGGCGGAACAGCTCCGTCTTGCAGGTCCTGTGGAAAAAGATGTCAAATCCCGCAGGGCCCTGGTCTCTTGTGACAGAGTGTTCCACCAAGTCGGGGCCAGTGCTGAAAAGGCCCTGGCCCTAGTTGAGACCAATCTAACCTCCTTGAGGCTCGGGACCTCCAAAGCGCTATAATTTATGGACCTTAAGGTCCTCCTCGGGGCATACCAGGAGAGGTGGTCCCGTAGGTACGAGGGTCCTAGGCTGCATAGGGCTTTAAAGATCAAAACCAGCACCTTAAACCTGACTGTGTACTCCACCGGGAGCCAGTGCAGGTGGTAAAGCACTGGACAAATGTGATCCCACAGCAAGGACCCCGTAAGGAGCCTCGCCGCAGAATTCTGCACCCGCTGGAGTTTCTGGGACAGCTTCAAGGGCAGCCCTGCGTAGAGCGAGTTACAATAATCAAGCCTGGAGGTGACCATCGCATGGATCACTGTGGCCAGATCAGGGCAAGAAAGGGAAGGGACCAACTGCTTAATATGGCGGAGATGGGAAAATGCCACCTTTGCTGTGGCTGCAACCTGCGTCTCCATAGAAAGGGAGGTGTTGATGGTGACACCCAAACTCTTGACAGAAGGTGCTGGCACTAATTAAGCCCCTGCAAGAGATGGGAGTTGACCCCCCCAACCCCATGTTGTCCTGACCCAGCCAACGGACCTCTGTCTTCGAAGGATTTACTGTATTTTTCGCCCCATAGGACGCACCACCCCATAGGACGCACCTAGTTTGTGGGGGGGGAATAAAGGGGGGAAAATTATTTTTCCCCCAGGCGCGGGGGAAGCCTGAGCTTCCCCCGACCCCAGTCCCCAGAACAGGCTGCCGCCGCAAGCCTTGCGCGCCCAGCGGGACCTCCTGCAGGGCGCGAGAGGCTTGCCGACATCTGCCCGAAGCAGGGGGCGGGCTCCGCAGCTCGCCCCCGCTTCGGGCTGCAGGCTGCCGGCCCAAGCCTCGCGCACCCAGCGGGACCTCCCGCCGGGCACACGAGGCTTGCGGATAGCTTCCTGAAGCCTGGAGAGCAAGAGGGGTCGGTGCACACCGACCCCTCTCGCTCTCCAGGCTTCAGCGAAAGCCTGCATTCGCCCCATAGGACGCACACACATTTCCCCTTCATTTTTGGAGGGGGAAAAGGTCATCCTATAGGGCGAAAAATACAGTAACTTCAACTGGCTCCCATGCAGCCATCCAGCCACAGCTTCCAAACATCTGATCAGCATGTCTGGAGCCGAGTCAGGGTGGCCGTCCATCAACAGATAAAGCTGGGTGTCATCAGCACATTGATGACAACCCAGCCCAAACTTCAGACAACCTGGGCAAAGGGGCACATAAAGATATTGAAAAGCATTTATCTATTGCTCTGGAGTTCTCCCAGCGAAAATCTGCCCTTTAAAGCTCAATCCGTGGGAAACCTGAACTGACATTTGCTCTGATTGAGTGCTAAAGAGCTGGATTTTGAGGAGAAAGCTCTGTGGCAAAAAAGGGCTTGGACACAGAGCTTTTAAGCACAGACCAGTGCCTGGAAAGAGTGGGCCAAAAGGCAAGTGTGGATAAGCCCTACTTGAGATGGGTGGCAATGGAAGGAAAGGAGTCAAACAGAAGGGAAAAGTGGAGCCAGTAGGCGATAAAGCCTATCAGATATTCCGTGCTCTCGCTCCCCACCTCGGCCTTTTGGGATAATACTTATAGGTAAAGGTAAAGGGACCCCTGACCATTAGGTCCAGTCGTGACCAACTCTGGGGTTGTGGTGCTCATCTCGCTTTATTGGCCAAAGGAGCCGGCGTACAGCTTCTGGGTCATGTGGCCAGCATGACTAAGCCGCTTCTGGCGAACCAGAGCAGTGCACGGAAATGCCATTTACCTTGCCGCAGGAGTGGTACCTATTTATCTACTTGCACTTTGACGTGCTTTCGAACTGCTAGGTTGGCAGGAGCAGGGACTGAGCAATGGGAACTAACCCCGTCGCAGGGATTCAAACCGCCGACCTTCTGATCGGCAAGCCCTAGGCTCTGTGGTTTAACCCACAGCGTCACCCGCATCCCTTTGAATCCTACTAATACAAGTCCATTCTTAATACCAAAAGTGAGTTTGAAGGAATGCATCTAACTGAAACAATGCATTCTTTGCTTTCACACCTGCAGGGTAGCAATTTTGTCCATGGAGTTGCTCCTGGAAATGGTTAAAAAAATACAAAAAGGGGATTCTTTTCTTCATCTGTCACAGCATCTTAATTTAGAAAATGTGGCGATCAGAGCTAGGGGAAGGAAAGATTCGGGAGTACATTTTAAACCTTCTTGTTTAATACTATGCTGTGTGTCACCCGCCCAACTTTCCTTCCAACCGTATTTTGCACCTGTCATCGGCCAGTGGATCTAGTAAAAAACAACAACAAATGAGATTCTACAAGCCTGAAATCTGCCCACCGATGTTGCAAAACATTAATACAGAAAAGGACAGGAATCAGCAGACTGGTTGGGGTGGGGGAATCCTTGAGTGAACTGTGGCGTCTTCACCCAACTTCATAAATCAGTGTCTAATTTTGGCACATATTTCAAGAGCGGCATTGCTGTGGAAAATAGTAATGATATGACTAAACATACGGGAGTTTAACCTCAGGAAGTGTATCAGGATCTGGATGGATAACCATTTGGAAACAAGACTGCTTTACATCCACAAGCTTGGAACTAGCTACAGCTTGGGAAACGTCGTACAATCCATCCTGCAGTCCTGCGTACAGATAAATGAGAGAATAAGCCTTTAAAACGCAAGATATAAGGCAATGGACTAATCCAGTTTAGCCAAACTAGCTAGAGGTGCTGTATTGTGTCCCACATAATACTTTTTTTCATTTCTTTAGAAATGCTCCTTTTTCACACTCATAAGACAGCACCCAAAATTCATTTTGATGCTTTATATAGATATTTTGTGGCACCTGTACTGACAACCAAATTTACATCCCTCACTGAATGAGTCAAATTAAAAGTTAAATTCATTTCATTTTGTGAGAAGGTACCCTGGGGCATTTAAACAAACAGCTGAAAGAATCTAACACAATGGTTTAAATAAAACAACTTGTATACACATTTTCATAAGCTGCAATCATCACACCAAATTCCCTAGTGCAAAACCAACTGTGTGTGTGTGTGTGTGTGTGTGTGAGAGAGAGAGAGAGAGAGAGAGAGAGAGAGAGAGAGAGAGAGGGAGAATCACTTTGCTGCTGGACACATAAATAAGCAAGTGTTTATGTGAAAGCCTGCAAGAGAACATACACCATTTAATTTCTGCTATATTTTCACCATTCATTCTATAATCTTTAGAGCACAGCATTTGATATAGATATTCTTAGTATATTGCAGGTACAACATACCCTGGCAAAAATCTAGTTTGTGACAAAGGGCACACTGCTGAAATTCTCAAGTCTGTGCCATTAACTCTTTCCACACTCTGACAATATTGCTTGGAAATCTTTCTTCAGAAGTCAGTCACAGCATTGGCACATCCTAATTTCCATTACCCAGCAAGAAATAAGCTTTACCCTGTATTTGGAAGACTTGCTCCCAGTTTACGGTTTCTGGGTTCTCCAGCAACACTTGATACGCTTGCTGGTCCTTGTAGAATACAGCATAGGCATTGGTAAAATGGTCCAGGTCATCACTTTCAGCCTATGATTTTAAAGACACAAAAACCCCTAGTTCATCCCATTATACACACAAATACACAATACTTTCGTTGCTATAATCAAAACTGTGATGTGCCACAGGGCTCAAATCAGGAGGCCTGGTCAAACGGAAGGTCAATGAAGAGAACTTAGAATGAAGAAACAATGGCCAAAAGTCATTATTTCTTCTCAATAAATGAGTTTTGTAGCGATTCTCATTAGGCTTCCCATTTCAAATTGCAGGAGTAAGGAAGTGAGCATGTCAAATATGTACAGCAAGTTTCAGCAATCATTTGTATACAAATCAGGAAAATTTGGATATAAATCAAGAAAACTAAATGAAAAAGCTTGTTTGCTTTAAGGACTCATGTTGAAACTTCTGTTGTCAATTAAGTATGGTTCATCATTATCTATGAACCTAAACTGTAGTCAATCTCAACTATGATTTAGGGCAAACAAGCCAGTATAATAAAAACATGGTTTGAAGCTGGCCTGACTCCCTAAACCATGCTTAAAACCAACTGGTCTGTTCAGCTTCAGGCATAATAAAAAACCGAAGTGAAACCTTCTTCTCCTCATTGTTTTGTACTGAGTTGAATAGGATCCAAATTGCAGCAGTCTGATTGGTCCTAGAACAATAGGATTCAGAATGCAGCAGTCTGATTGGTCCTAGAACAACAGGATCCAGAATGCAGGGGTGATTGGTCCACAGGAGCCACCCAATCCAACTCCAGGTGGAAGTGAATCCGCAACCTGATTGGCCTACAGGAGAATCCCGGAATTAGCCAATCACGTGGGGCCCATTGTGTAAATAATGTATATAAAGCAGACATTTCAGGGGAACTTCGATTCCTCACTACTATGAGCTGAATAAAGAGCATGAAATCCACACTCGACTCCTAGTGTATTTCACTCATGCTGCAAGAGAAGAGGAGAACTCACAAATCCATGGCTCTTTTAAGCAATGCTGAACACCCAGCACCTAAATGTTGTGTGTATGGGGGAGGGGAGGGAGATGGAGAGAGAACACACTAGATTATACTCTTTACTATACCGTTCTCTGCCGGCGGGTAATAACAGCTTTAAATTCTGGCCATGAATCCACCACCACTTCCTTCCTGAAGGGGTTTCCTCTGTTTATATTTAGCACTGCTCCATAAACCTTCAAAAGGAAAGATGAGCTGTTTAGAGGTTGGAAAAAATATTGTTACAAGGGTCAGTCTGGATGAAAGCCTAGGTCCCTTCCAAAACCTGTGATCCTGTATCAGTGAGGCTAGCATGCATGAGGGAACCTGGTAGACCAGCCAAATTAAGTCATTTAGCTTTCACTGGCCAGTTAAGTGCTCATAAGCATCCGAAAACATGAGGCAAGACACCGTGCTCTCCACAAAGGGGGGTAGGCATTTTCCCCCACTCCCCCCACCTGGCTGGATGCCAGGTGATCCTAGGCAGCAGAGCTGTTGTGTATAAGAGCTGGAAGCTGGAGGAGACAGAGAAACGTCGGCCTTTTATGCTGGACTTTGGTGCCCATCTGGAACCCTAATAGGGAAGCAAGATCTGTTGGGGTGTTAATGCTGTGAGTGCCTCCATCCTATGCTCAGGTTGGATATATGCAGCGCTTTCTTTCTGGGGGGACGCAGACCCCTAAACATTTTGTGAATCTAAGTTTGGCCTCATTGAGGGGCAGTATTTCAATACGAGTAGGAAAATGAGAGCACCCCTAAATATTTTTTTAGAAGAAGAAAAAAGCACTGGATATGCATAATAGGGACGCGGGTGATGCTGTGGGTTAAACCACAGAGCCTAGGACTTGCCAATCAGAAGGTTGGCGGTTCAAATCCCCGCGACGGGGTGAACTCCCGTTGCTCGGTCCCTGCTCCTGCCAACCTAGCAGTTCGAAAGCACGTCAAAGTGCAAGTAGATAAATAGGTACTAAGGCGGGAAGGTAAACAGCGTTTCCGTGCACTGCGTTGGTTCGCCAGAAGCGGCTTAGTCATGCTGGTCAGATGACCCGGAAGCTGTACGCCGGCTCCCTCTGCCAATAAACGAGATGAGCGCCCCAACCCGAGTCGACCGCGACTGGACCTAATGGTCAATGGTCCCTTTACCTTTACCTATATTCATCACTGCCTAAGGAACTAAGAATTAGGCTGCTTTAAAAGGTTGAGTTATTTCCCTCTCTCTTCTGCAAATGTGTTTTCAGAGAACCATTGTAGATGGAAGCAAGATCTTACTGACATTTACGGAGAAAAGAGGACAGAGAGGAAGGAGACCATTGTTCTTCCCCTACTCCCATGACACTCTGCAAGCCAAGGGCTTGGCTGCAGTAATGAGCACGAAGGGAGGCAAAACACAAGGGAGCGAAAAGCAAGTTTCCAAAACCAACAAACTGAAAGGAGCCTTTAAAGATGTTTCAAAAGACTGCAAATTCTGACGTTTTCCAGAAAAGTTGTGTATGTTTTACCTGAAATGAATCAGGCACAATTCTGTATCAGAAACGATGGTGAGTTTTTGTTTTGTTTTTCTCAGGGAGTAAACATTCGGCTTTCTTGAATGCTTCAGCTTACAGAGTTAAGCATCACCTCTCTTGATTTGCTGGCTGCAATTGAGACCTCAGTTGAACATGGGTACCTGAGAGACACCAGCATAATGGAGCCTTGCACTTTTCATTCAGAACTGGCACATACCTGCAGAGCATAATCACTGCTACCCTCTCTGAGCATCTATGTCTATGCATGTGTTGCACATTTATGACGAACTGAATTTATAGGGTAGATATAACATTTCATCTTTATGAATTTTCAACAGGTCTCCATTAATCACTGATCCCAATGTTTGAAGGCAGGAACAAAACCAGCCTGCCATTTTGCATCAGATTATTATTATTATAACTGTCAACCCCCTGATAAAATTCTAATGTTCATTATCATAATACTGTAGTGATCATTTTGTAATTGTTTTATGCAAGTTTAAATGTTGTTCTGGGGGTGCTAATATAAATATAAAATGCATTTTTATTTAATAAAAGTATACAGACCATCCATCTTTTCAAAAAGACAAAAAACAGCCCCCAACTGTATTTCTGCATGGAAGACAAGTACAAATTCAGGTCTAATAGCAAAAATCTGTACTCCATCATCTCTCTAAAAGATACACCCTGATAGTTCAGACTTTCAAGCCCATAAATAAAGTCTACGTAGATTTGCATTACCTTGAGTGATTCAGGAAAATTACTGAGTAATTTGTGTTCCAGTATTTGCAGCTTTGTAGAACAGTTTAACACCAGCATCTTGCAACCTTCATGCAAACATAGGTGGCCTACTAGAGGGCACAAGCAGAAGAAAAACCGTGACTAGCAGCAAATGTTACTTCAGTGCACTGGAAACATGGAAGCCCAAAACATAATCCTAGAGATCATACCCTTCTGTATTTATAATTACATTTTATACAGTGCCATCGCCCACCCCACCCCCCAGTACCCTATAATCAGCTGGACTTTATTCTGGACTAAAACCCATGAGAAGCTTCTTGAAGAAAATTTCACACAGTAACTGCCACAAATTTGATGTTTTTACTGCTCTACCTTTTCGAGTTAGCTGTAAGCAGCTATGAGAGTGACAAGTCCGAAGGGGTAAACATTTTATAAATAAAATTAATAAAAACTTTGACAGCACTGTTGTCCACTCTCATAGTTTTAAACCCAATAAAGGGTAGTATACAGAGAGCCTGTCTTCACCCTAAACGTGAGAGGGTGGGGAGCTGTGCATGGGCAGCCGCCCTCTCTAAATTCACAAGGCAAAGATTATTTTGTTGGAATGCAGAACTCAAAATTCTTCTACAATGGGGTAAGAAAGAAACACATCTTATAGAAATGCATAGCCCGTTACGGATAGCGTATAGATCAAAACGGTATTTTAAATTGGGTTAAAGTTTCAAAACACCATGTCTGCATTTTGCGTCAAAATGGGCTGTGAACACAGATACGTGCCACTCTCTGAACAAAATATACAAATATGCCACACAACCCTCATATATCTAGGTCCATACCTGGGGCTGATTTTCAACTGGCTGTTCAGATATAGGAAACAGCTGGAACACTAAGAGGCACTTTCGGTTACATAGATTTTCTGGGAGCAGGTGGAAGATGAAGAGGAAATAGCCACACCCTCAGAAGGAGGGACTTACAACACAAGCTTTAAAAGACAATAGTAAAGGTCAAAAAACTCCAAAGCCCTGCAAACTTGCCTCATTGCCCACAAGACATTTGATATTGCAGCACTGTTTCTTGAAAGATATCCCATTTCCACATACTTTAAAACAAATTACAATGATTATTAAGGAATTATTGAGCAATTACGACGGTGTAACCAGACATCAAAGAACTAGTCATAGTTCTACACAGTCCTGTGGGAAATGGTCTAAACTGTGCAAATAGAAATACATTGTGGGAAGCAGAAGACCTCTGTGCCTTTGAAAGCTCTGAGTTTCCCCCATGTTCAAAACCCCGTTTGTTCGGTTAGGCTTTTCCTAATGCTGCTCTAGCTTCTTCCCACAATCATTTGGGCCAGACTGAATCTGCTGAACAGAAACTGACTAGAATGTTTGAGTCAGGAAAAAGCTCTGCATCTCTTAAGAAATCTGTAAGAAGAGGTCCTAAAAATCTTATATCTGGAACAGACACATGGAATAATCCTGTGTCCATCTTCAATTACTTGCAAGGCTATAGATTTCTAACTTCTAGGCTATTTATTTTTACCTTGTGAAAATTCCTAAACTGAAATTAAAGTTTGGAAGCAGGCCAGTTGCATACCCCTTCCACAGAAGGCAGCAACTTCAGGAATTAGATATAATTTCATTTTCATTGTTCCATTTACCTATGTATCTACTTCTTTACCATAGATCTTATTGCATAGATAAGATGATTAAATATTAGGTGTAGGAAACATGGCTGATTTACAACCCGCTTAAAACTTATATAAATATGAATACTTCTTTTGAAACAAAGCAATTCTAACTTCTAGCTAAAATCTGTCTTCCATATAGCCTAGGTGCTGAAGTCTCATCCTTGGCAACCATACATGCACTTTTAGTTCCCTGTGGACCACAGGCTAGAGCACATTTGTCATTAAACAAAACCGAGATCAGTAGCATGTAAACAAACTGATTCGACAGTTCTCTTGGCTGTACAGTGTTCCAGCAACATCTTTATGGGTGTAGCGGAAAGCTGTTTCTTTTATTCAGGCTTATTTCAGAAGATGCAGAGAGAAAAATATGCAAGCCAGAGATGTGATATACCTGTTTTGCTTGTTTTCCAAAACTGAATGGCACTTGACAATTAAACCTAAGAAAACAGAACTATAAGAAAGGAGAGTTACACCTTAATCTTGTGGTTCCTAAATCTAAGAAATGCCAGGTGTGACTTTCCTTATTGAAAAGGAACCAAACCCTGCTTTGAAAATAAAATGTAATCCTTTAATTTCAGTTTTCTCTCTTTTTGGCATTAGTTCCAATATCCATGAGATCAAATTTAACTTGAAGAGGCGACTGCAAGTAGGTAAAATTATATTTTGTTAGATTGCAAGCAACTTTATTTTCCTCTTTTAAAATGCAGATAAAAGCCTAAGTCATTCATAACTCTTCCCATCTGATATAAATGTAAACCTATTATTGTGCCTTATGATTTTCATGAGAAACTCAGTAGATTTCTAGGGCACTGAGGCAGGAAGCACTGAATAAAACCCTGACAACTTACATTAGGGAGCTAAGCAGGGAGTTGCTCTGCTAAATTGGAAATGTCAAACTTGCTTATCCACCCTTCTTCTGCATGCTTACTTCAAAAGCAGAGGCACTTGGCAGCTGCTCCTTCTGCTTAGAATCAACGGAATACAGTGGTACCTCAGGTTACATACACTTCAGGTTACAGACTCCGCTAATCCAGAAATAGTACCTCGGGTTAAGAACTTTGCTTCAGGATGAGAACAGAAATTGTGCAGCGGCAGCGCAACAGCAGCAGGAGGCCACATTAGCTAAAGTGGTCTTCAGGTTAAGAACAGTTTCAGGTTAAGAACGGACCTCTGGAACGAATTAAGTACTTAACCCGAGGTAGCACTGTATGACAATGACTTGGGATGATGAGAGCCAAGTTCAATCTCCAGGGACTTACTGCAAGCTTCTCAGCTTCTGAATGTAGCACACATAGGAAGGAGAGGCTAGGTTGGCTCATCCCATCAGGAAAGCCCCCCCTCAATAGGCCCTACCCCTTAATGTTGGTTGATGGAAAAGGAAGTGTCTATGGGTTGGGGTGGGGCACTGAGACCCCTTAAATAAAGTATTGTGTTTTAATTTGTTGGTGTAACCCAGTCGGATGGGTGGCATATAAACAACATACTACTACTACTACTACTACTACTAAAGGGTTAAAATGTCCAGCATGGCATACTTAAGGTCATCCCCTCTTGCAATTAATCTTTTGGAACTGCTGCTCCCCCAGCCTGGGCTGCACCTGGATGTTTTGAAAGAGCCATAAACAATTTCTAAGCCTAACTTGTTCACACTTAAATCAGCTTGTTGATGAGATTAGTAAACCAAACTGCTGACAGGTTTTACCTGCAGCAGCACATCATCCGACTTGAGTAGCCAAAGCCAACCCTATTTGTAGCAAGGATGGCTACACATGGTTACACAAAAATATGTGTCTGCAGCATGTCACAAAAGTGAAGCAGATGCTACTTTATTCATATTAGACTGAACAATCAATCAATACAATACATATTTGAGTTTTATTATTTCATTATCTGGAAAAATAAATAGAAATTTATAAAAGCAAAAGTCTCATAGAGCTCTTTTGTGTGAAGCCAGTCTCTTAAGTTCTTTGTATCACTAGAACTGTAGAATATTGCACTCATTTATCAGGATTACTGCAATAAAAGGGAAATTCTCATGATACAGGCAAATAAGCTATAAATATATATACATATTGTCAGATAGGGTGGTTAACTTTAAGATCTCTCAATTAATTTGTTTTAAAAGTCTGCACAAAACACAATGCAGATTGTAACAATCCATCACTTTCCTGAAGACAGAGTACCATCATAACCATCATGTTTTGAAAACAAAACGTTCATGGAAGATTAAAGCACCAAGAAACAGGGCTAATCCTTGTTCTTCAATAAATAATGTCCTTCAACTGACTTTCTTCAGACATCCACATAGTCATATGCCTGTTCTAGGAAAGCAAAGAGTGTCTTCATTTCTTCTGATTCCTGTATGGTGTTTATGTCATTAAGAAGACCTTCTTGGTTCCTGACCTTCAGAAGCTCATCCTACAGAATGTGAAAAGGGAGAAACTTTAAGATCGTATGAGGAAAACAAAGGATTTTCAGGTAGGAAAAATCAGTGCAATTTCCAGCAAAGCTTCAGGTAGCTCAAGGATGCAAAGAGGGCAGACAAAATTAAGGAGCAGCAAGCCTTAATACACAAGAAAGAATGGTTTCTGGACAGCCTTCTCCACCCAGGAACTTTTCAAATGCTACTGAATTACAGCTCCCACACCGCTGACTGCTTGCCACGCTGGCTAGGATTGATGGGAGCTGTCCATCATCATCTAGAGGGCACCAGGCTAAGGGAGGCTGGGTTTAGGAAATACCATTTAATCACTGTGTGAACAACAAGAAAGGTGCTGGTTCTGGAACAAAATAGAAAAGATACTTTTGCAAGAAGCGATTTTTAAGAGCAGCTTCCTCTTCACTCTCGGGAGGCTTCTGAAACAGCCCTCCCGCCACTCACCTGAAGAATGGGTGCTGTGAGTCGGTACTGTGCAACATCAGGAAGACCAAGATCATCATTGCCATTTGCCTGGATTAACTAGAGAGGGAAGAGAGGAAATATCTGCATCTGTATTGTATTTTTTTTTAAAAAAAATCCATCTTTTGCTGCCCCGGGCTCCTTTGAGAGGAACGGCATGCATATATCAAACATCTACCTCATTCCTCCCCTGTGTACTTGAACTAAATCATATCTAATATGTTATTTATAATATACTTATATACTGCTATATTCCAATATATTTAGCTATACCTCCTTTTCAAACTGCTATGTCAACGATACGCCTTCAGCAATCCTGAATTCATTCTTCCATGGACTCAAGAGTCTGGGCAAATGGGGCTCGTCAACCTGAGGGGTAGTTCATCTAGGACATCTCTGATTCTAAACTTCCACTGCCTTGCATATCTTTGGGAAAGGAGTAGTAAACCCTACACAAATCCAGACCTAAGACAGTTGGATGACGCCTTATATGCCTCATTCTGGCAACTCCTGCAGCCAAGCTGGCACCAAACATATTGCTCTGCTTTCGTTTGGACCACATCAGCGAGGCCGAGAGGCAGGTCTTGTCGTCAGGACAGCCCAGGACCTGCACACACACTGCCCAGGCTTGTGTCCCAGAGAGGTAACTTCGGTGCTGCGAACACTGCAGTTTGACTTCATCCCCAGAGACATACTCCATTGTCCTTTGAGACAAGCCCAGTTCATCGTGCCCAGACTCAAAATTCCATCCCCATCTCAGAGATACCTCATTTGCTGTTGCTTTCTCTGTAGCCAGCTGACATTTTAATTTGTGTATTTTGTTCTGGAGATGTTGAATATTTCCTTCATGGAGATCTGCTGTGGACGAAACTTTGTTTATTTCTTCCTGCATTTAAAAGGAAAATGAAACTTAAGAAATATATTTAAAGCAAGGAACCATCTGTGTAGCAAACATTCTGCCAGGATTAGATTAGCTCCCACTGCTACATATCGGTTATGAGGATGAAGCAGCTCAAGTATTCGCCATCTTTCATGATTCATTCTACAGAATAGATTGCAAAAGATCTCTTTTCTACTTGAACAGAAGGAACACTTGTCTGATAATACATAATAGTTTATAATATGTAACCTGGGAAGCAAGGGCTAATTTGATGATTCACAAATATTAACTCTTATCAATAATTTGTGGCGCCATGGTTGAGTCCATTACTCCAATTTCCACCTCTCTTACTTTGAAGAATGCCATAAAAACTGGCAGCATGAAGCAGATTTTGTATGGTAACCAATAAAGATGGTCTAGGCATAATGATTTTGGAAAATACAATAGCTCCATCTGTACCAAAAAGCTTTACATTTCCCCTCAGAGAGGGGTGCAGAAGTGCAGCATTACAGCATAAAGGGGTGAAATAATTTGAAATATCTTGCAATAATAACACAAAACCTTTATGAATACCAATTGAAGCACTATAGAGTAGTGAGGAAGTTTTCAGGTTTCAAATCACCTAAAGCTCATAATCTTCTTAATTCACAGAACGGATTAGTCCTTTGCTGTGTACTCAGATGATATGCCATGTAAATCCCCAAGATGTACCCTCTCTTCCTTCCTCACCTGCAGTTTTGCCAAACCCTCTTCAAGAGAAACACTCTTTTCCTTTTCCTCTGCTAGCATCTTATGCACGTTCTTCAGGCTGCTCACCTTCTCCACAGGAACCTTTAGGGTCTCAAAATGTTTGACGAGCCTTGCGCAAAACGATAAACAAGATTCTCACCTTATGTAATATTTATACTTATGGAAAGGGCAATACTATATCACTGTATTACTAGAGTTCTCACAAGCCTTGCTTACTTGAAGTACTGAGCAGCACATAAATATTTTCTGCTTTGGACTGAGGGAGAAGAGAATGTTCAGTATAATCCAAATGGTCAACCCATATGGCTAACTTCTGTTTTCACATGGACCACTTTATTCTCCAAACAACAGGCTAAAAGGTCTAAATGTATTTTATCACATAGACTGACCCCCCTCATGAGCAATCTGGCACCAGGCTTTCAAAATTAAGGAACACTGGAGCATAATTATCTCAGGGAAAGGTTTACCATTAAGTTTCACTCTCACAAAACGTATTTTATTATGAGTGAAACTATGTCTATTTCACCAGCTCCTTTCACAGAGGTATACAGTGGTACCTCGGGTTACATACGCTTCAGGTTACAGACTCCGCTAACCCAGAAATATTACCTCGGGTTAAGAACTTTGCTTCAGGATGAGAACAGAAATCGTGCGGCGGCAGCAGGAGGCCCCATTAGCTAAAGTGGTGCTTCAGGTTAAGAACAGTTTCAGGTTAAGTACGGACCTCCGGAACGAACTAAGTACTTAACCCAAGGTACCACTTTAATAGGCTTCCAAGGGGAGAAGTAAAGCAATATAATGTGGGACCTAATCCATTGGGACACCAACTGAGACATCCTAGCATTAGGAGAGTGTGGGGAACCGCCAGCTCATGTGCATGACTAGGCCTGCAAGGTCTCAGAGGTTGCCCCATCAACCTATTTTTGACCAGCCATGTCCACCTTTCCCAAGCCTGACATAATGTATGACATCAGTTACAGCAAAGTTCAAACAAAAATTTTTTTTTTCCTTCCAGTAGCACCTTAAAGACCAACTAAGTTCCAGTTCCAGTAGCACCTTAAAGACCAACTAAGTTAGTTCTTGGTATGAGCTTTTCTGAAGAAGTGTGCATGCACACGAAAGCTCATACCAAGAACTAACTTAGTTGGTCTTTAAGGTGCTACTGGAAGGAAAAAAATTTTTTTGTTTTGACTATGGTAGACCAACACGGCTATCTATCTGTAACTGAAGCAAAGTTCAAGATGCAGCTGCGGCAAAGGAAGAACAGAGTACCAGAATGTGATCCTCATTCTTCCTTTGCAGCTGTACCCAATCACCTGATGTCATATAAGATCCGATGATTGACAAATCCATGGCACCCCCACCTGTCAAAATCGCCCATGGGGAGAGGGGCCTGGACACATCTGGATCTGGCACATCCCTGCATTGGATATTTTATTTTATAGCGTTTATAACTCACTGTTCCTTGAAGGAGCTCAAGGTGGCATACATGGTTCTCCCTCTCCCCATTTTATCTTAACAACCCTTTCAGGTAGGTTAGGCTGAGACACAGTAACTGGCCCAAGGTCACCCAGAGAACTTCATGGCTAAGTGGGGTTAGGTGTTAGTCCAACACTCTAGCCACACCATACCTGCTCTTATACCTTTAAGGCTGAAGCCCTAAAGATTAATGGATGTATACCAGGGATTAAAAGTAACTGAATAGCATTTATGTATGTAAACATGCTCAGCATCACGTTGCACAGTCCTGCAGTCCTTTCCCCCACTTGCTATGGTATATTCCTTACCTTTTCCTGAGGCAATTTAAGTGCTTTTCAGTTTCATTGTTATTCTGTGTAGTTTCATACCGAAGAGATCTGGAAGGAAAGAGAATAACATATTGATATTTTATTTCTTCCTTGTGGAAAAATGTTTGCTGAATTTGCTGCTGCTCTCAGATAAGAACTAGGTTGCTTTGTTTTGTTTCCTGATAGCTATCACTTTCTGTGTATGATAAGGGTTAAGAGCTACCTTTCAGAGAGGACTCTACATTTTCTTTCTTTCTTAGTTTCTTTTATCTTATTGTATTAAGAAAAAGGTTTATTAAAAATTTATAAAGAAAAAAGGAATAGGTGGGTCCAGCCCTGTTCTCTTCAGGGCCCGTCATTATTCAACATCTTATAAATGACTTTGATGAAGGAATTGAGAGGATAAGCATCCAATTTGCAGATGACACCAAATTGGGAGGGGTAGCTAACACTGCAGGGGACAGGATCGGGATTCAAGATGACCTTAATAGATTGGAGAACTGGGCCCAAACCAACAGAATGAATTTCAATAGGGAAAAATACCACATTCTGCATTTAGGCAGGAAGAACCAGATGCGCAATTATAAGAGCCATGCCTTGCCAGCAGTACTTGTGAAAAGGATCTAGAGGTGTTTTTTTAAAAAAGATATTTATTAAAGTTTTCAATTTTTTATACAAACAAAAAACAAACAGAGATTTAAAAAAACATATAGTTCATAAAACATACTTTTCAATAACAAATTTCTCTGACCTCCTCATACCTCCCCTTCTTGTATTCCATTTCAGATTATTTGTTCAGCAAATCCTTAACTTAAAGCATTACAGCTTATAATATCACCTTATTTTCTATCCAAACCCTTTTTTTCATCCATGTTCCTTTATATCATTACAGCTAGGAACCACTCAATTTCAATCCAACATCATTCTAACATTCATTAATTTTACAATATTTCTGTAAATAGTCCTTAAATTTTTTCCAGTCTTCTTCTGTCGACTCTTCTCCCTGGTCACGGATTCTGCTCGTCATTTCTGTCAATCCCATACAGTCAATCAGTTTCATCTGCCATTCTTCCAGAGTGGGTAGATCTTGCGTCTTCCAATACTTTGCGATGAGTATTCTTGCTGCTGTTGTAGCATACATGAAAAAAGTTCTGTCCTTCTTTGGCACCACTTGGCCGGCCATGCCCAAGAGAAAGGCCTCTGGTTTCTTCAAGAAGGTATATTTAAATACCTTTTTCAATTCATTATATATCATTTCCCAGAGAGCCTTAATCCTGGGGCACGTCCACCAAAGGTGAAAGAATGTACCTTCATTTTCCTTACATTTCCAACATTTATTGTTGGGCAAATGATAGATTTTTGCAAGCTTGACTGGGGTCATGTACCACCTGTATATCATTTTCATAATATTCTCTCTTAAGGCATTACATGCCGTAAATTTAATCCCGGTGGTCCACAACTGTTCCCAGTCCGCAAACATAATATTATGTCCAACGTCAAGTGAACATAAATACTAAGGCAGTTTTGATATTTGTGGACGCGGAGAAAGCCTTTGACAACATTTCTTGGAGTTTTATGAAGAAGAACCTACAGGGGATGGGAGAAGGATTCGGAAATGGTATAGGTGCAATTTACTCTGAACAAAAGGCTAAGTTAATTGTTAATAACGAGGTTACGGAGGAATTTAAGATAGAAAAAGGAACACGACAAGGTTGCCCAATTTCTCCATTGCTCTTTATATCAGTCCTGGAGTTTTTGCTGAATATGATTAGAAGGGACCAGTCGGTTAAAGGTGTGCAAGTCGGAGCTAAACAGCATAAACTGAGAGCATTTGCAGATGATTTAGTCCTGACATTACACGAGCCAGAATCTAGTACCAAAAGAGTTTTGGAACTGATTCAAGATTTTGGTCAGGCTGCAGGATTCAAATTGAATAAACTAAAAACAAAGGTTTTAGAGAAAAACTTAACAGTGATTGAAAGAGAGAGGTTTCAGAATGTGACAGGTTTAACAGTGGTTAAGAAAGTGAAATACCTGGGGATTAACATGACAGCCAAAAATGGGAACTTATTTAAAGACAATTATGAAAAATGCTGGTCGGAAGTGAAAAAAGATTTAGAAATTTGGTCAAACTTGAAGCTTTCACTACTAGGCCGTATTGCTGCGATAAAGATGAATGTATTGCCAAGAATGTTATTTTTATTTCAAACATTGCAAATTGTGGACAAAATGGATTGTTTCAAGAAGTGGCAGAGAGATATTTCTAGATTTGTCTGGCAGGACAAGAAGCCCAGAATAAAATTTAAAATATTAACAGATGCAAAGGAAAGAGGTGGATTTGCCCTGCCAGACCTTAAACTTCATTATGAATCAGCAGCTTTCTGCTGGTTGAAAGAATGGCTACTCCTTGAAAACACAGACATTTTGGATCTGGAAGGTTTTAATAATGTATTTGGATGGCATGCATATCTGTGGTATGATAAGGTCAAAGCACATAAAGCATTTAAAAACCATATTGTCAGGAAAGCATTCTTTAACGTTTGGACAAGATATAAGGATTTGCTTGAAAATAAAACCCCAAGGTGGTTGTCACCGATGGAAGCGAAGGCTCAGAAAAAGCTCAATATGGAGGCCAAATGGCCGAAATATTGGGAAATTTTGGAACAAGTGGGAGACAAACTGAAATTGCAGAGTTATGAAAAACTAAAAAACAAAGTGCGAGATTGGCTTCATTATTATCAAATAATGGAGGCATACAATTTGGATAAGAAAATTGGATTCCAGGTGGAAAAATCAAAATTGGAAACAGAACTGTTAGATCCCAAAACTAAGACTTTGTCAAGAATGTATAACTTGCTGTTGAAATGGAATACTCAGGATGAAACGGTGAAATCTGCTATGATTAAATGGGCACAAGATGTTGGACATAACATTATGATAGCTGACTGGGAACAGTTATGGACCACAGGTATGAAGTTTACGGCATGTAATGCCTTAAGAGAGAATATTATGAAAATGATATACAGGTGGTACATGACACCAGTCAAGCTTGCAAAAATCTACCATTTGCCCGATAATAAGTGTTGGAAATGTAAAGAAACTGAAGGTACATTCTTTCACCTTTGGTGGACGTGCCCAAGGATTAAGGCTTTCTGGGAGATGATATATAATGAAATGAAAAAGGTATTTAAATATACCTTTCTGAAGAAACCAGAGGCCTTTCTCCTGGGCATTGTCGGCCAATTGGTGCCAAAGAAGGATGGAACTTTCTTTATGTATGCTACAACAGCAGCAAGAATACTTATCGCAAAGTATTGGAAGACACAAGATCTACCCACCCTGGAAGAATGGCAGATGAAGGTGATGGACTACATGGAACTGACAGAAATGACCGGCAGAATCCGAGACCAGGGAGAAGAGTCGGTGGAAGAAGATTGGAAGAAATTTAAAGACTACTTACAGAAATATTGTAAAATTAATGAATGTTAGAATGATGTTGGATGAAAAGTTATGTGGTTTTTAGCTGTAACGCTATAAGGAGTATGAAAAAAAATGGGCTATTAACAGACAAAAATTTAATGTTACATTATTTTAAGATTAAAGATTAGGATAAACAAAGAGGGGAAGGATTTGCTGAACTAACAAATTGAACTGGAATACAAAAAGGGAGGTGTGAGGAGGTCCGAGAAATAAGCAAATGAAGGAAAGTGATGGAAAGATGGAATTGTTTTTTTATCTACTTTTATTTTGTATTTTTCTTTTTTCATTTTGTAAAATTCTAATAAATATCTTTTTTTAAAAAAAAAAGAAACGCCGTTTACCTTCCCGCTGGAGCGGTACCTATTTATCTACTTGCACTTTGACATGCTTTCGAACTGCTAGGTTGGCAGGAGCTGGGACTGAGCAACGGGAGCTCACCCCGTCGCAGGGATTCGAACTGCCAACCTTCTGATCGGCAGGCCCTAGACTCTGTGGTTTAACCCACAGTGCCACCCGCGTCCCGCTGCTAACAAAAGTGGAAGAAGGCTAATTGAATATAATGGGATGTTAGTTAAGATCCCCACATTGCAGGGAGATGGCCCTCGGGGTCCCTTCCACCTCTACAATTCTATTAGTCTAAGAACTATAGCTATTTACTGATAACACAAATAAATGTATCAACACAGCTGAAGCCTCTCAAAGGAAGTTAATATAGTACTGATGGAAAGGTCTTTCATACTTACGTTATTAACCAATGCATCATCGATTCCAACTGCTCTCTTGTGTTCTTTGAAAGTGGCTGCCATTTTGCTCTTTGGCCTGCAGTCACCTTCACTACTTTTGAAGACAGAGAAGTTGTTTCGGCTAGCAAAGAACAAGCGAGTTTGTCAGTATCACCACTGTGATAGCTAGATGTGCCTAGAATGCTGTGCCAACAACCTCGTAACCAACTTGCAGGGCAACAGAGTCACTGCCTTTGCAAATCAGCCACAATTAATACTGCCTATGTGTCCCACCCTCCCCTTTGCATAGTAAATAAGGAACCAAGAATGGCCCAGTGCCTTCTAAGCAATGGGGATCCTTTCAAGAATCCTCCATACCTAACAACTCTGGCCTGGTTGTGCTAGAGCAGTGGTTTTCAACCTTTTTGAGTCCATGCCTCCCTTAACCAACCACATTCTTTCTGCAGCTCCCTTGTGGGAGCCACTTACATACACTAAGATTCTGTTACAGTACATGTGTAAATGAGTATTTCCCCATTCTGCCCCGCCCCTTTACTGGCCCTTTTTTTGTGCGTCTTTAAGTGGGAGCACATGTGCCAAGGGGAATCCAAGCAATGTCACTGCTCTGCAGGGCTGAGCTAACACACTCCACATGGCAGTCCCAGCCTGCCTTTCCTGAAATTAGTGTGCAGTATAGGGGTGGAGAGAACAAAACAAGATCAAAAACAGAAATACAGTGGTGCCTCTGGTTATGAACTTAATTCGCTCTGGAGGTCCATTCTTAACATGAAACTGTTCTTAACCTGAGGTACCACTTTAGCTAATGGGGCCTCCTGCTGCCACCGTCGTGCGATTTCTGTTCTCATTCTGAAGCAAACTTCTTCACCCAAAGTACTATTTCTGGGTTAGCGGAGTCTGTAACCTGAAGCATCTGTAACCCGAGGTACCACTGTACTTTGTTATTATGGGGAAGGATGGCAAGAAACACCCAACACAGGATGGACTTTTCCTGACTTTCCCTGTCCCTATAAAGCTGGGTGACTGTTGGGGGGGGGTTGCCTAGGATGAGAGGTAAAGATGAAGGGGGGGAAAGGGATGCTGGGAGTAGGAGAGGACACACCCTACTTTCAGGGTTCTTTTTAAATGCCTCCTTGTAGAACACAAAGCAGCTTGCTCCTCCTGCCTGGCACTTCTTTGCTGAGGGGCAGGCAGCCACACACCACTCAATGAAGAAGGAGACCCCACCGGCTCGTACAAGTCGGAAAGGCTATTTGAGCTTTGACCCACAAAGCTGGTCAGGTTTAGGGTGCAAAAAAGTCCAAGAGAGAGAATGAGAGCAAGAGAGAGAGAGAGAAATAGGCCACCACCATAAAAAAGGATGGGGTGGGGGAAGTTTAGATTTGAAAGAAAAGGGGAAGGATCTTACAGAAGTTGGGAAGAGAAAGGGGGTTGTTACATTTTGACATAAAGGAAGAAGGAAGGAGAGCAGAATGGAGCCTGCAGAGAGACAGGATCCAAACACAGAACACTGCCCCTTTTTAGAAGGGGTCTGGATAGGCAGAAGGGAAGGCGTGGGGGAAATATAGAGACAATAAAAAGGAGAATAATCTGGGCCAGGTTAGGGCAGGGAGGAAGAGGTCAGTGGAATGCTGGGATTCCTCCCCATGGATCAAACAGGCAGCAGCCTCTTAGAAGTGTCAGCAATTTTAATTACCCACAATGCATCCACACTAAACACCAACAGAGTGTAGACACATTGTGACAGTGGCTTAATTTTTCATACACTTTTCATATAGTAAATCCCTACACTTTGTGCTATGGCTTGCCCTGCCTACAAATTCACAATTGTAACAGAGCTTTGAGATCTATCGCTGTGCTAATAATAAAATTATTACTAATACCAATACCTTCAGAAGACTGTGCTCTCTGCTGCCTTTGTTTCTTCTGGACTGCTTGCACACCTTGCTATAGAGAAACATACAGGAAAACAGATTCAATTAAATGCTTGAATTGCCATGGGTTTTTACAAATGTAGTATACAAATGCCTGATTCACAACCCACTGAAGCCCACACTGGCTTCTTTATGAGCACCATATCAAGTTAAAACATATACAGGGGTGCCCTGGGTTACATACGCTTCAGGTTACATACGCTTCAGGTTACAGACTCCACTAACCCAGAAATAGTACCTTGGGTTAAGAACTTTGCTTCAGGATAAGAACAGAAATCGTGCTCCAGCGGTGCGGCAGCCCCATTAGCTAAAGTGGTGCTTCAGTTTCTAACACTGATTGGATAGGTTCTCTTTCTATTTGCTTGTCACAATTTCCTTGGTAGTGAGAGGGATTAAGGGGGCTCAAGATGTGGTTGGCTGCAGTGGGGCTTGTTTGCATTTGTGAGGGGTGGGGGCGGCTTGTTGGGTCAACTTTGCCAGATTGATTCGTATGTCAGTGGGTTCTTGTTGTCTTGTTGGGCTGTGTATGTGATTAAAGGGGAGCCATACTGGAGTGAAGGTGTCCTCTTCTATTTGCCCTCTTGTCAGTTTCAGTCTGTTGCTTCTGAGTTTAAAAACACTTTGTGCCTCATGTTGTATGAAGACAATATGGGCAGAATGCTCTATCCACAGCAAAAAGAAACCTGAAGTGTTGTCATCGTACAAATTGGCAGTCAAGAATGAAACCTGCATAAAACGCCTCCAACCATGCCAGGACATAAACCAAATATCACTGGCCCATGCCCAATGAAGAAAGATTTTAGTGAATAGCGGGGGGAGGGGGGGTTTCTGTGCAGCAGAAAGCAGAACCTCCTTCTCCATAGTTCCAGCCTCAAACTAAGTCTAGGCTCAAGATCTTAACATTTGTGCGTCAGAAAATACAGTGCAACTTATGAGAAACCATCCAACTTTTGCTGAATGACTGAAGCGATCCTGCCCGCAAACATTTATGTACTTCTGGTGCTTTATTTAACAGCTGTATGGCTTGCCCAGTTGCACATCTCTGGAACAACTCCACCACCTAGTGGCCAGTTGAGTCTACCATCACTGTAATTTGGGCTTTCCTATGGGATACTGGGACGCGGGTGGCGCTGTGGGTAAAAGCCTCAGCGCCTAGGGCTTGCCGATCGAAAGGTCGGCGGTTCAAATCCCCGCGGTGGGGTGCGCTCCCGTTGCTCGGTCCCAGCGCCTGCCAACCTAGCAGTTCGAAAGCACCCCCGGGTGCAAGTAGATAAATAGGAACCGCTTTCTAGTGGGAAGGTAAATGGCGTTTCCGTGTGCGGCTCTGGCTCGCCAGAGCAGCGATGTCACGCTGGCCACATGACCCGGAAGTGTCTCCGGACAGCGCTGGCCCCCGGCCTCTTGAGTGAGATGGGCGCACAACCCCAGAGTCTGGCAAGACTGGCCCGTACGGGCAGGGGTACCTTTACTTAGCACTCTTACAGCTATTTCGAATGCACAAAGCACACTGCATACATGACATTATCATAACCTCTACAATCACCTTCTAAGGCAGGCCAGTTATACTGCAGATGGGTGGGAGGGGATTAATGCTTGCATTCTTGAGTTTATGGCAGAGGTACAGCAATACATTCACAGCTTGTTATGCAGCTTCAGGATACTAAGAATGCAATCCTACACACACACACACACGAAACAAAACTATGTGCACATAACACACATCCTACACAAGGGTTTGGTTCCAGACTTCCACACGTAAACATGAAATCATGTAAAGCCAGTAACCCCTGCAACTCCCTCTTCTGCAAGGTGGAGAAGGCTGTTTACCAGGCGCTGGGAAGGTTGTGGGGACATAGCTGTCAACTTTTCCCTTTTCTTGCGAGGAATCCTATTCGGAATAAGGGAATTTCCCTTTTTAAAAGGGAAAGGTTGACAGCTATGTGTGGGGAGGCACTAGGATGGTGCCAGAGGAAAACCCACCAGGTGCACAGGTGTGTGCATGTGGGAATAAATAAAAGGGGAGCGGGGAACAGTGGGTTCCCTCCGCTTTCCATTTATTTCCAACCCACCCACCCCAATCCGTGCCAGGCTGCGATGGCATGGGGAAGCAGCCTTCACGTGAGAGTTACCTGCGCAGAACCATTCTGCACCTGGTTACCTGCACCTGATCTATCCAGGTGAACCCCAACACAGCGGCAAGGGCTGAAAGGGGGTGGTGGTGCGAGCACCCCGCCTCCCAAGAGGTGGCATTCACTTAAACAGCACTCTATCCGGAGCTTCAACGCTGAACAGCATTTCTGTTGTTACGGCTAAAATCTGGGTGCGGGGCTACTCTGCCACCCAGCTCATTGGACTAAGTCCGTGGGTCCCTGCGGAAGAAAATGAGCTCAGCCGGACAGGAGCAAACTGCAGAAGATCCAAGTTTATTGCGCAACAGGTTCAAGGCAAGATTGAACAGCGAGAAAGGGGTGACATGAACTTTTGAAACTCCCTCCATGTCCCAGAATACAGTGCAAAATACATCCCAGTTACATCATGAATACATTAAGGAGAGGTTGGGTTACACCGGATTAACATATGGAGGAGGGAGGGGGGAATATGCAGAGCTGGAGATATGCGCAGATAAGCGCTTCCTGAGTGCCGGTGATGGGAAGACCATGGTCCATGTATGCATAGTCTGCCACCTGGCATTGCCCGGAGGAAAGGCTTGGCAGAGCACCTTACTTGAGGGATTATGGAGGACAGGGGAGGTGTCATAGAGTCCTAGAGAAATTGAGCAAATTGGCACGTTGATTTTCTATGGATTTTATAGATTTTAGTCCCTTTTGACATTGACAATTGGGAATAAATGGATATATTGTAGCGAAGAAGGTGAAGAAGACATGCCCCCCCCCCTTTGCGTAACACTGTCAAGCATGAAATCCTCTTTATCGGCCGTGGTTTGCCATGAAAGAGACGACAATCTCCTCCTCATCAATGGAGAGATGAACATCCACGGAGAGGGGAGCTCAAATAGCAAGAGGGCTGACGCTCCAACCACTGCACCGCACCGCCGCCGCCGCCCGCTTACTTTCCCCTCAGCCGTCCTCTTCGGCCGCCTCCCGCCGGCTCCCCCTCTCGCGCCGGAGGGTCCTGGCCGGCCGCTGGGCCCCGGCGCTGCCCTCGCCGCTCCCTTCCCCGGGTGGCGCTTCATCGCTCCTGAAACTGAGGGAAACAGGCGGCCGTTCCCGCGCACGACCGTTGGGCGGCTTCACTCGCTCCGCCCACTCTCGCGAGACGACGTTCCGGGAGCCGTTAGGAAGGGGGCGGGGCCACACAGACAGACAGACGCAGAAGCCTCAGGCGCCCGGAAGTGGCTCGCTAAGGGGGGGGGTGGCCTGCCCGCAGCGGCGCCTGCGCGTTGCAGTCGTACGGCGCCTCCGCTTCCGTCCCTGGCTCCGCAAGCGGCTGTAGCAGGTACCGTAATGGGCAGACGAGAAGCGCAGGCGGTTTTGTCTTTCCTTCCTCTCCGTCATCCTCCGCCTCCTCTTCAGCATCTCCCGCGCAGCTCCCGCTTGAGGCACGGAGAGCCCTCGGGCGTCTGATTCCACAGGTGCCCCCCCCTCCTTTGGCCCTTGAGGAGAAAAGCGAGCGGGGATAAATCAGGGTTTCCCAAACGCTGGGTATCCAGCGGCTGATAGACTACAGTTCCCATCTCCCCCGGTCGCTGTTCTTGCTAGCGAGGAATTATGGGAGTTGTAGTCCCTCCAGAAAACAGGGTGGGAATCCCTGGGTGAAATCCTTCAAGCGCGCATGCGCAGACGGGAGGGTTAGGGTCTCTTCTTATCTGACAGGAGGCCCGTTTTGAAAGACTTGTTTTACGTCGTCCTCTTTTCCTGTAACAACGGAAGCTTCGGCGAGGCGAGAGAACGGTATTCGCGTGGCAGCCCCGGCCCTGCCTGGGAGCCAGAGCATAGCTGTCAACTTTTCCCTTTTCTTGCGAGGGATCCTATTAGGAATAAGGGAATTTCCCTTTAAAAAGGGGAAACGTTGACAGCTATGAGCCAGAGGGAGGAGGAGGAGGGTGCCTCTGTCCATGCGCAGAGTGCATAAGGGCAGTGATGCGAAATAGGCACGCTTGAGTGTTCCCTTCCGCGCAAAATGGGGAGTCAGGCCCGGGTGAAAGCAACCTCTCAAAACAAAAGCTCGTTCTCTTCTTTATCGAGCTCGATATATTGCTTATAAAATCATGACCTTTTAACAAGTTTGCAAACATATGGCATTAACAAAGACGTTCACTCCTAACATTCAAAGGGAAATTGTAACTATGTGGTAATAGTACCCTCCAGACAAAATCAGGCCATGTTTAATGTTACAGAACAACTGTGCCTAGATAGTAAAATATGCCTGTTTGTTGTTTTTTTTTAAAATGGCAAGAGGCCCAATTCCCCCCTAGATTATGAGGTACTAGGCTAGGGCTACAGCCCACTACTCAGCCCATTGTACATCTGGCACTACTCAGAGTTTAAAACTAGCCACTCCAGTGCTTTCTTCCCCAGCAGCTGTGTTCCTGCAGTGGTGATCTAAATCGCCTTCCTTCCCCCTTGAACTGAATGAGTCCATGTACTGCTCTCCCCATCCCCCCCCAATATTCATATTCTGATAGATAGGCTGAAGGCAAAGGTGCTGCCTAGCTGCCTCCCCGCTAACCTAGTAGTTGATCACTTGCTACCAGTGGCGTAGCGTGGGTTGGCAGCACCCGGGGCAAGGCAAGTAATTTGCGCCCCCTAACCCGTGGATTTGCGCCCCCTAACCCGTGGATTTGCGCCCCCTAACCCTAACCCCCAGATGTTGCGCCTGGTGCGGCCGGCCCCCCCTGCACCCCCCACGCTACGCCACTGCTTGCTACAGTAATGTCAGCACACAAACTGAACGCTCCATGTCGTTCAGCTGGTGGCAGGAAGCAGGCTGTTGTGTGTGCTCTTTTTTTTTCAAAAAAAGGAAAACTTCAGTGCATAAGAAAACTCTCTGATTAAATTGCTTAAAAGCCTTCGTTGTGCAACAAAGCTAAGGGTGGCTGCAACAAAACAAACTTCAAAAAAATAACAATATCTGCCAACTTTATCTGTTCCTCCTTTCTAGCACACACAGTTTTTGATGCGACTGGTACTCACAGTCTCACTATGTCATATTGTAATACTCAGATCTCAATCCACAGGCTGCAGCCACTTCAGCAAAAAATAATAATGTTACGTGTCAAGAATGGACTTCTGCGCCTCTGGCCCTCCTGTTACAGGAAAGAAGCAGGGCCACACCTCCGTGAGCAGTTTTGGCGCTCGCTCCATGAACAGGTGTTCCACCCAGAGTGGGCGGCCATGGCCAAAAAGCAGTTAAAGGGCAAGAATCCAGAGGAGCTGATATGGCACACCCCGGAAGGAATCGCCATCAAACCGTTGTACTCTACTCGGGACACAAAGGACTTTCCTGAAGAACTACCTGGCGTCAAACCCTTCACCCGTGGTCCTTACCCTACCATGTATACCTACAGGCCGTGGACCATCCGCCAGTATGCTGGTTTCAGTACTGTTGAAGAAAGCAATAAATTCTACAAGGACAACATCAGGGGTGAGAGACAGGGCTAAGGGAATGGGGTGGGGGAAAATATTGTCTAAGGCAGGCTTCCTCAACCCCGGCCCTCCAGATGTTTCGAGACTACAATTCCCATCATCCCTGACCACTGCTCCTGCTAGCTAGGGATCATGGGAGTTGTAGGCCAAAAACATCTGGAGGGCTGAGGTTGAGGAAGCCTGATCTAGGGCTGCAGTCCTAACCCCACTAACCTGGGAGTAAGCCCCATTGAATTCAGTAAGACTTACTTCCAAGTAGGCATGGTTAGGCTTGCACTGTGGTTTGGGGACCAAAGTATTTCATGTATAACTGTGAGAGCAATCCTAGGCATGCATACTTAGAAGGAACCCAGGACACTTCTTCTAAGTAGCTATGGATAGGATTCTGCTGTAAGATTTCATCACTGTGCACCCTTACTTGGGAGTGGGGAGCACTGAGTGTGATGTGCAGGATCAGGCATATAGTTTTAAGGGTAGGTCTGGAAGCAGAATATTTGATCACTTGCAGATTCTTATATTAGCTCTCAGAGGTCAGTTTTTTAGTTAAAAACTACTGCTAACATTTATTGTATGATTCTTGTTCAAATGCTGCCAGAACATGTGCAGCTTGTGATTCAGTCTGACTCTTAATTAAGATGTGTAATATTAGGGGGTTTTATTTTAACGCTTTTGTTATTAATCTTTTTTTTTTATGGGACTAGCTGGCCAGCAGGGTTTATCCGTTGCTTTTGATCTGGCAACTCACCGCGGATATGATTCAGACAACCCCCGAGTCCGTGGAGATGTTGGAATGGCTGGAGTTGCCATTGATACAGTAGAAGATACCAAGATACTTTTTGATGGGATTCCTTTGGAGAAGATGTCCGTTTCAATGACAATGAATGGGGCAGTAATTCCTGTCCTAGCTACGTTCATCGTAACTGGAGAGGAACAAGGAGTGCCACAATCCAAGCTCACTGGGACAATACAGAATGATATACTGAAAGAATTCATGGTTCGAAATACATATATTTTCCCTCCAGAACCATCAATGCGGATAATTGCTGACATATTTCAATATACATCAAAGGTATTATTTGCTTTAATATCCATTAATTATCATTACTATGTGTAGCATTCATAGATTGATGTCTCTTGTAGAACAAAGCTGTATACTTTTTTTATTGCAGCACATGCCCAAATTTAATTCTATTTCCATCAGTGGATACCATATGCAAGAAGCTGGAGCTGATGCGATTTTGGAATTAGCTTACACTATAGCTGATGGCTTAGAGTACTGCAGAACTGGACTCCAGGCTGGTCTCACTATTGATGAATTTGCACCAAGGTACATCTTTGTCAGAGTGAATCTAGTTTTTAATTTCAAGACTGGGCTCTGGTTCCAATGTATAAAATGGTTTGATGCTATAGCAAGGGATGTACAAACCTTTTGTTCTCCTTATGTCGGAACCTGCTCTGGAAGGTTCCCCCAGTCCCCTGGAAGAGATCTTGAAGGAGGGACTTCAGAAGAGGAGGGAAGTTCCATTGCACAAGTGGAAGCCTGTTGCTTGAAATGGAACAACAGTGTTAGATACAACCCACCATTTCCAACCCCAGGATGAATGTGGCCATCTGGTGGCTTCATGGGATTGATCTATCAGCCATGACTGTTGGTTGTGATCAGAACTTTCTGCGAATATACTCTTGAAAACTCAGCTATCCCTTTAGTATTTCAAAGACAGGCTGAAGGACACATCTTTCAATTTTGGGTTCAAGAACATTGTTATTTATATGTACTGTATAATCCACAGTGTAATTTGTTCCTAATTCTACTCTGTTAAGACCATTTGTGCTCTTATTCTAGGCTGTCTTTCTTCTGGGGAATTGGTATGAACTTCTACATGGAAATAGCCAAGCTAAGAGCCGGGAGGCGGCTTTGGGCTCATTTAATAGAGAAAATGTTTCAGCCCAAGGACACCAAATCACTTCTCCTTCGAGCTCATTGTCAGACTTCTGGGTGGTCACTCACTGAGCAGGTAGGAATCCAATTTTAATTATCTACCCCAAGCATAGTAAATATTGTGGTGCATGCTCACAGATAATAAAGCAGTAGCCTTTCTAACTCTGGGTGCCTTCGAACAGCTTCTGTTAAAAGGCCAAGAGAGGAAGGAAGGAAGAAGTAGCATTGACTACCTAATGTCATTACTGAATAAGATTTTGCTCAGCTTTCCTACATCCTTCTATTTAATTAAATTTATTTTAAATGTACATGCAATTTAAATGTATTTAGATGTGTGGTTAAGAGTGGTGTACATATAGGAGGAAGTCATATTTAGATGGTCAGCAATTCTGAACAGTACAATTTCCGCCTCCAATCTCCACCAATGAAGGGGGTTAAGATAAGGCAAAAGGGACCCTTTGCCATCAGGGAAGGCTTCATTGCTGTGGCAGTCCTCTCTGCCCCAGT
Organism: Podarcis raffonei; assembly: GCF_027172205.1. Taxonomy (NCBI): domain Eukaryota; kingdom Metazoa; phylum Chordata; class Lepidosauria; order Squamata; family Lacertidae; genus Podarcis; species Podarcis raffonei. The sequence continues at coordinate 5,474,795 of NC_070604.1, forward strand.
GGGGCAGGAATCTACCTCTGGCAGTGGCCTGTGGACAAGCCTCAAAATAGGGCATTTGAGGATAGGGACAGGACATTGGTAGGTTCGGATCAGCTGGATTCAAGTTTCTGTGAATCCCCTGAGAGGCCCAATTTTGGGGCCTCAAAGCTACAGCAGCAAAAAAGTAAAGGTAGGGGAGCCCAGTTTTTTTAATTGCTAATCTAATGCACTCTGTATATTGATGTACTATATTCTTTACAAATGCTCTGGTTTTTCTTCTAGGATCCTTATAATAACATCATCCGCACTACAATTGAGGCAATGGCAGCTGTTTTTGGTGGTACTCAGTCCTTGCATACAAATTCATTTGATGAAGCTTTGGGATTGCCGACGGTGAAAAGTGCTCGAATTGCCCGGAATACCCAGATTATAATACAGGAAGAGTCTGGGATTCCTAAAGTCGCAGATCCATGGGGTGGCTCCTTTCTGATGGAATCTCTCACCAATGATATGTATGAAGCTGCATTAAAGGTCAGTCTTTTGCTTTGAGGAGGGAGGCAGAGAGAAAAAGGAAGCTGGTAATTTTAAGCAGCCTTGCAAATAAGTCTTGAAAACTTATTAGCCTGTATATTTGCAGAGCGATCTAAACCCTTGATCCGCTGTGTTTGGGGTTTGGATGGGACAGAAATGTTCCTCTGTCCTGCCCTGCTCAGCTTCTTTCCACCATTGGTGAGGAATGTCCCAGGGCACCTCCGAACAGTGGGCAGGGGGAAGTTACCATCACTGGCTGGCAGAGTTGATCCTTTGCCAACCCTGCTGTTCTCATGTGACCGCAGCAGATCCATTCTGGGCCTGCACCAGCCTGGGTGCTGGCATAGCGAAAGGATATTTTTCTCTCTCTCCCTCCCCCTTTCACAATGACTGGTCAGAGTTTTGGATTGACCTCTTGGGCAGTCCAGACTTAGGAAATACCAAAAATAAGAGAATAGGGACATGGGTGGCGCTGTGGGTTAAACCACAGAGCCTAGGACTTGCCAATCAGAAGGTCGGCGGTTCGAATCCCCGCTCGTGTTGTTTGGTCCCAGCTCCTGCCCAGCTTGCACGTCAAAGTGCAAGTAGATAAATAGGAACTGCTCCGGCGGGAAGGTAAACAACGTTTCCATATAAAGTGAGATGAGCGCCGCAACCCCAGAGTTGTCCACGACTGAACCTAATGGTCAGGAGTCCCTTTACCTTTACCTAAAATAAGAGAATTACATGCTTTCCAATTTACATACCTTCCTGATTAGCAGGAACAACATCTTGCTTTACTTCGGTGGGTAAACAAACAGCTTTTCACAAACCTGGTTTTAAGGAATGCCATTTGGAAGGGTGAGCTCCTGATTGTTCCTTTGCAAGTGGAACTCCCTTTCAGTGCTGTACAGTTCCTCAGGAATTTCCCCATGGCAACTACCCAGTGCATCGGGCAGGGGTTTGTTTGTTTGTTTTTGAACACTGCTTGTGAAAGCAAGGGGGGAACTCTGTGATCATCAGCTGAAGGGCAGTATACAAATTTAATAAATAATAATAATAAAATAATGCTTTCAATGGAAACTGCTTTGTGTTTCAGGGCACGCTCCCAGCACCAGTCAGCTGATTGGACTTGGGAGCCTACCTTCAAAGGAGGTAGCTGTAACTGCCCATCAGGTGGGCAGTTTGCAACAATCCCCTTTGGACTTTGACACCAGAGTGTGAGAGTCTTAGGGAGCCAGCACACTGGCTGGAGGCAGTTCCCCTCCCCTGGTCTTAAATGGTTGCATTTCATCTGTCCCAGTTTTCTATGTAGTTTCCTTGCAAATAGTGGGGTGAGAGAATGTTGCTTTAATGGTGATTTTAGCGCTAGACAGCCACATACTGAGAGTCATTAACAGTATCCAAATTTTGTTGTCTGGTTAGCTCATTAATGAGATTGAGGAAATGGGTGGGATGGCCAAAGCTGTAGCTGAAGGAATACCCAAACTTCGAATTGAAGAGTGTGCTGCTCGGAGACAAGCCAGGATTGATTCTGGTAAGGAAAATGGACACTATTTAAACACAACATACACTTACGTAACTGCGCAGCCGCAGTCTGCCAGACATATAGACAAGTATCAGTCTTGAACTTGAATACCTTTATTCATATATTAAAACTTAAGTTCCCGTAACTCTTAAAACTCTTAAAACTCTAGTCCAAAATTAGGAGAATGAAAATGTAGAATCCCAGTTGAACTCTGCAACTAATGCTGCAAGCCCAGGGGAAATTGTGTTTCTCATGCAGTCACCCATGCTGCATAATGAACCGCCTACTAAAGGGGGGGGCTTTCAAAAAGTAGTTTGCATTTTTGAACTGATTTCCATTGCCCTATACAAGTCCTCTGTTTCATAGGGGAATTGTGTATTTTCTGGCTGCTATAAGGGACACGGGTGGCGCTGTGGGTTAAACCACAGAGCCTAGCACTTGCCGATGGCCAAAGGTCAGTGGTTCGAATCCCCGCGACGGGTTGAGCTCCCGTTGCTCAGTCCCTGCTCCTGCCAACCTAGCAGTTCGAAAGCACGTCAGAGTGCAAGTGGATAAATAGGTACCGCTCCAGTGGGAAGGTAAGCGGCGTTTCCGTGCGCTGCTCTGGTTTGCCAGAAGCGGCTTAGTCATGCTGGCCAAATGACCCGGAAGCTGTACGCCAGCTCCCTCGGCCAGTAAAGCAAGATGAGCGCCGCAACCCCAGAGTCGGCCACGACTGGACCTAATGGTCAGGGGTCCCTTTACCTTTTATATAAGCATCTTGCCTGTGACTTCATATTGCACAGCTATTTCTGTTAATAGCATCCACTGTTTCTTACATTGTTCATGGGTCCCATTGACTTTGGCTTTTCTGTATTTGAGGTTTCCTCTCCTTTGCAATACAAATCGCGACACGTTCACCTGTGTGGAAGCATTGCAGTTTTTACGTGCATGCAAGCTGAAAGTCTTAGCTACCTAAATTAAAATTTGAATGCCGTCGGTGAAAAAGCTTTCAGGTTGTGTTTTTCTTTTTAGAAATCTGACTTCATGTCGCGGCTTGATAGAAACTTGTTTTAAGTTAGCAGTTTCTGAAATTTATTTTAAATCCTTAACGTTTGGGAAATACCCAGGTTCTGAAGTGATTGTCGGAGTGAATAAATACCAGTTGGAAAAAGAAGAGACTGTTGAAGTTTTGGCAATTGATAACACTTCAGTCCGTAACAAACAGATTGAAAAACTTAAAAAGGTAAGTGTTAGAGATTTAATAGGTGAAGTAATATTGACATTATAAATCAGCATATAGTGTTTTTTTATATTTGTGTCAAACCATATTACAGTTAAGAATACTTCTTAATATGCTTAGGATCACTTTGACCGATTGAAATAATATGCATTTTCCATATTGCATGATCACTCTCTCTCTCTCTCAGAGAAAATAGCATTTTAATACTGTTCTCTACTCCCTTCTTTGCTGAAGCCCCTCTCTTGTCCTGTCTGTATCTATGTCTTGTAGCTGGGGAAACCCAGCCAGATGAGTGGGGTATAAATAATATGTGGTTGTTGTTGTGTGTTGATAACTATTTAAAAAATTACATACTTTAATTGCTCACAAATGTAGTATAACACTTCAGAAGCTGAACAGTTGACAAAGTCAAAGGTAGTGGTTTATTTCAGTCATAGCTGGAGGTTATATAGCTAATAATTTATCCTGTTTGGGCTTTTTTACCAGAATAGGCAAATACATTATCAAACTACTATTGTTGATTTTGAACATTCCTGATTTTCATAAACAAAGCTTTGGTGCTTTTCGCTTCTGGACCCTTCATTTTATTTTAAATGTTACCGCCTTCCTAAATTGACTGCTAGAATTGTGTTAGAAAACTGTACTAAACCTGTTTAGTTTGCAGGCTGAACTTCATCCTCCCAACACACACACACATATTGGACAGATGATTAATTAGCATTGGTGGTCAGAGTGTAATTTTTAGAAATAAATAATGGCATGTGTGTGCAATGCTTGGGTTTGTTCTTTTTCAATGATAGTAGATGTCAGCAAAGTTCCCTGATTGGGAACCTCTTAGACGCAAACAAGTGAATCTGCATCTCTGTGAGGGTTTCCTATTTGGGGGCTTCAGAGCGTATCTGTTTGCATTATATCAAAGCCAATGAGTGATAGTTCCTTTAAGTTTCAGGAGTGACATTTATGGCAAGATAGATAAACTGCTGGCACCTTATTGAAGCTGGTACTCTAATAAATATTGATTACATGAGTCCTCTTCAAACTCTTTTTTACAAAACAGTCTCTATTACTTACTTACTCATTTACTTTGATTATTTATATCCCACCCTATAACCAAAGCTCTCTGTGTGGCTTGCAATATAAAAACAGCACAAATTGTATAAAAGGAACAGCTTAAGCAGAACCAGGGAGCCCTATAGAATTATGCTGCAAACAGTTCTTGGCTGTTGTAAAGTTTTGCTTTTTGTGTCTTTCCTTGAAGGTGAAAGCTTGCAGAGATGAAGTTGTAGCTCAGCGTTGTCTTGCTGCCCTGTCAGAATGCGCCGCCACAGGCCAAGGCAATTTGCTGGGCCTAGCAGTGGAAGCAGCACGTGCCAGGTATTGGGGAAAATCCTGTGCATTTAACCAAAGGGTGGTTCACAGCATCTCTCCCAGGCTCTGACTAACTCCCTGTGGCCCTGCTCTGGCAGTGCATAAGGAATGTGTGTGACTAGAGAGATGTTTTCGATGGTGGAAAGGCCCAGATTTAAAAAGCTGTGAACCTCACTATGGGAAGTCAGTCTCTCAGCCTGATTTCCTTCACTGAGGGGCAAAGGGGTGGGGATTATGAAGCTAGATCATCACTCTGAGTTCTTTGCAGGAAAACCAGGAGAAAAAGACAACAAATTTTTAAATAAATAAAACCCGAATAAATATCTAAGGGAGGAGGGAAGCCAGAAGCAGCCATAACAAATATTTTGCTCTATATTCTCAGTGGAACATTTCAAGACTGCTGTGGGGAGGATGACTGGGAAGTCAGGGTCCACAAGCCCCATTGTATGTGCTTAGCTTTGGGTCCAACTAAGGCATCTCCTAGGAGCGTTTAGCGTAGCTCTACTGAACATTAATACACTGTTCTAACTTCCGATAGGGGACACGGGTGGCGCTGTGGTGTAAACCACAGAGCGTAGGGCTTGCTGAATGGAAGGTCAGCGGTTTGAATCCCCGCGACTGAGTGAGCTCCTATTGCTCGGTCCCAGCTCCTGCCAACCTAGCAGTTTGAAAGAACGTCAAAGTGCAAGTAGATAAATAGGTACCGCTCCGGCGGGAAGATAAACAGCATTTCTGTGCGCTGCTCTGGTTCGCCAGAAGAGGCTTAGTCATGCTGGCCACATAACCCAGAAAAACTGCCTGCGGACAAACGCCGGCTCCCTTGGCCAGTAAAGCAAGATGAGCGCCGCAACCCCAGAGTCGTCTGCAACTGGACTTAACTGTCAGGGGTCCCTAACCTTTTTTAACTTCCAATATTGCGGCAAGTTGAGATTAAGTTTGCTGTGCTTAGATTATTGTAATATGAAACTATTGTGACAAGTGCCATTGAAATAGGTGCTGAGTTTTTATTTCTTTCTGTTGAGGTGTGTTTACCCAACCTTAATGTTTGGGCCGCATACATTTTTTCAGATGTACAGTTGGTGAAATAACGGATGCAATGAAAAAGGTGTTTGGTGAACACAAAGCCAGTGACCGCATGGTGAGTGGAGCTTACCGTCAGGAGTTTGGGGAGAGTGACGAAATTGCTCAAGCAATCAACAGGTAAGGTGTGCTGTTTCTATGGAATGGATTAAATCAGATGGTGTGCTACCAGGCTTACAAATTTTTGCATGCTACGAACGTATGTCCCATCTCACTTCCAAAGTTTTAGAGTATTTAAACTATACAGTAGTTTGTATTTCACAGAATTTCTTACACTTCTCAAATTTACTGCACTAATGCTAGTTCCTGTCAGCTGTGCTCCCTTCCCTCCAGAGTAGATTGAGGGGGGCACAGGAGGCAGAGGAGGGAAGCCTATCTCACAGGCAGAAATCCTAGCACTGATGGAAGGTATTCATTTGATACTGCCCTCTGTAATTTCTGCATTTCTTCTATCTTCTCCATTTTTAATTGGGGGATTACATTATTTTATCCCCTTTATAAGCCAACCATTTTTACTTAATAAATGTTCTTCCAAATTTTATAAAGTCAAACAATTACCTTAAAGCTATTACCTCTTTGCATGTGTCTAAAATGAGTTGATTTTGTTTTGTTAATGCTGGGTTTTCAACCTTACTATGTAAGTTATGTTTGTTATTCAGGTTTGTTGTATCTGTTCTGCAAATTCGCTGTATTTATTAATTGGTTATGGGAAGTATTGTAAACTAGATATTTAACAAAATAAACTCATCGCCTTTGATAATGTTGATGATGAGGAGAACCTGATAAAATACCAGGCTGCGTTCAAGGTGTTACCAGTAGTATATAAAGCCCTTAACACCTTGGGACCAGTTCACCTGCAAGGTTGCTTTAACCCATATTTTCCCACTCAGCCACTTCATTCTGCAGAACTGGCATGGTTACAGGTACCACATAATACTTGTTAATAATAATATCCTTCAGCGTAGCCACATCTACATTTGGAAACTCCTTTCCTACTGACAATCAGGCAAGCACCTCTGTTACTCTGTTTGGTAAAAACATGCTTGTTTTGAGAGACCTACCTAAGAGAATAGTGATGTGTGTTTTAATCTGTGTTTAGCATATCGCTGATTTTATTTTTTCAATATTTTGAAAAGGTTGTTTTTAGTTCTTTTTACTGCTAATTTTATTGCTTTTATGAAATAAATAAAGCAAGCTCAGCATAATTTTGCATCTATTATATTAGGAGCTACTAGAATTTTTTGGTGTTATTTTAATGTATTCCCTGTTTTTTCCTTTTGTTCCTGATTTGATTCAATCTCATCATTACCAAAAGGAAGGTAAATGAGAGAGATTATAAAATTTCCATATACACATAAAACTCCATACTACTAATAGAATTCAAATGAATATAGATAAATCTTTAAAAATAGAAGACTTTTTGTGGTAGTCACAGCTGTCAAGATACCCTTAAAAATGCAAATTTTAAATTCAGAGTTAACAAGTTTGTGGAACGTGAAGGTCGGAGACCACGTCTTCTTGTTGCAAAAATGGGCCAAGATGGCCATGACAGAGGAGCCAAAGTGATTGCTACAGGATTTGCTGACCTTGGGTTTGATGTGGATATAGGCCCACTCTTCCAGGTATTTAGTCTCTTCCATTCAAATTTTTGTTTGTTTGCTTGCTTGCTTGCTTGCTTGCTTGCTTGCTTGCTTGCTTGCTTCTCCTAGCAGTTAAAATGTCTGATGCTTGAATAAAGGATAGTTAAAGGTAAAGGGACGCGGGTGGCGCTGTGGGTAAAACCTCAGTGCCTAGGACTTGCTGATCGCAAGGTCGGCAGTTCGAATCCCCGCGGCGGAGTGAGCTCCCGTCGTTCGGTCCCAGCTCCTGCCCACCTAGCAGTTCGAAAGCACCCCTAAGTGCAAGTAGATAAATAGGTACCGCTTTATAGCGGGAAGGTAAACGGCGTTTCCGTGTGTGGCGCTGGTGCTGGCTCGCCAGATGCTGCTTAGTCATGCTGGCCATGTGACCCGGAAGTGTCTCCGGACAGCGCCGGCTCCCGGGCTCTTGAGCGAGATGAGCGCGCAACCCTAGAGTTGGACACGATTGGCCCGTATGGGCAGGGGTACCTTTACCTTAAAGGTAAAGGGACCCCTGACCGTTAGGTCCAGTCACGGACGACACGGGTTGCGGCGCGCATCTCGCTTTACTGGCCAAGGGAGCCAACGTTTGTCCGCAGACAGTTTTTCTGGGTCATGTGGCCAGCATGACTAAACCGCTTCTGGCGAAACCAGAGCAGTGCCCGAAAACGCCATTTACCTTCCCGACGGAGTGGTACCTATTTATCTACTTGCACTTTGACGTGCTTTCAAACTGCTAGGTGGGCAGGAGCTGGGACCGAGCAACGGGAGCTCACCCCGTTGCGGGGATTTGAAACGCCGACCTTCTAATCGGCAAGCTCTAGGCTCCCAGTAAGTCATCTGTAGGAATGGTTTTATTTATTTTTTGAATATATTTTTGTATACAGCTTTGAGGGCCTCAGGCTTTTAAGCAATTTATTAATTTGTAAAATGATTTTGTAAAAAATACATGCAGCTATTGTTTCAATTTCCTGTTCACACCAAAGGTAACAACCAGAATATGTTGTACTGGGATGATTTTACAGATTCCCGAGTTGGAAGATGCAGTGGGTTAGGTGGCTATGTTCCTCTCTGTACTCTACTTTCTGGGCACCCATACAGTGGTACCTCGGGTTAAGTACTTAATTCGTTCCGGAGGTCTGCTCTTAACTTGAAACTATTCTTAACCTGAAGCACCACTTTAGCTAATGGGGCCTCCCGCTGCCGCCGCGTCACCGCCAAGCGATTTCTGTTCTCATTCTGAAGCAAAGTTCTTAACCCGAGGTACTGTTTCTGGGTTAGCGGAGTCTGTAACCTGAAGCGTCTGTAACCCAAGGTACCACTGTATTGTCTAACCTAAATGCCAGCAGCAGCCTTCAGCGGTGCATGCTGGTGTCTAGTGTTTTTTTGTCACTCTTCTCTATGAAAAAAGAAGCGTGGGTCTGCATGCAGTGTTAGGTTTTATGCATTCTTCTTTCCCATATTGTTTGACACTTCCTTTGCTTTCTCTTCCTAGACACCCCGTGAAGTGGCCCAACAGGCCGTAGATGCGGATGTGCATTGCGTGGGGGTGAGCACCTTGGCTGCTGGCCACAAAACCCTTGTTCCTGAACTCCTCAAAGAGCTGCATGCCCTTGGCCGCCCAGACATTCTTGTCATGTGTGGAGGAGTCATCCCTCCCCAGGTACTGCGCACCACCATCACAAGATGGCTTCTTGTGAGATGATTAAATTGTTCCCAGTGAGGTGGGGTCTCCATCTACTTCCTCCTCCTCCTCCTCCTCCAGGCAAATGAACACCATTGAAAGGCTTTTAAAGTAACATCTAGCTATTGAAATGTGGAAATCCTTCAGCAAATTTTGGAAAGCGTTGTAGTTTACAGGTTTAGGGTTCACAGAACAACGCAGTTGAAAAGCAGCCTCCCAAAAGCTTTCTAAAACTGCCAATATAATCAAATAATTTAAAAATCACTTTTTAAAGTTAAAAATATTCATAAACATTTTAAGAAATGAAGAAAAAAGGGACTAGTTTCCTTTACTGACATAGAATATACCGTATTTTTTGCTCTATAAGACTCACTTTTTCCCTCCTAAAAAGTAAGGGGAAATGTGTGTGCATCTTATGGAGCGAATGCAGGCTGCGCAGCTATCCCAGAAGCCAGAACAGCAAGAGGGATTGCTGTTTTCACTGCGCAGTGATCCCTCTTGCTGTTCTGGCTTCTGAGATTCAGAATATTTTTTTTCTTGTTTTCCTGCTCCAAAAACTAGGTGCGTCTTGTGGTCTGGTATGTCTTATAGAGCGAAAAATATGGTATATAATTTTTTCTTCTTCCAGAATTTTGTTTTTTTCCAGGGGGTGGTGGGGCGTTATAAACAAGAATAATGTTACACAAATGAGTACAGTGGTACCTCGAGTTACAAACGCTTCAGGTTACAAACTCCGCTAACCTGGAGTTACCTAAAGTTGAGAACTTTGCCCCAGGATGAGAATGGAAATTGTGTGCTGGCGCAGCAGCAAGAAGCCCCATTAGCGAAAGCACGCCTCTAGTTAAGAACAGTTTCAGGTTAAGAACGGACCTCCGGAACGAATGAAGTTCGTAACTAGAGGTACACTGTATACTGTACCAAGTTTTCTTATGTCATTTGTATATCACAAAAATAGCATAATAAATGTGGGAAAATATCCAGAACATATGTTTCATTATTAGTGGTCAATGTAGAAGTTCTTGTTTCATGAATTGGTTTAAACAGTTAGGAAGAAGGGAAGAAAGCGCTGGAGGGGGAAATGGAGAGTGGAGTGGGGTAGAATTTGCTTTTCTGCTTCGAATCTCTTGACCTTGGTATACGGTAATTGTTAAACCTGGCAAAAGATTCGTATAGAGCCACAAGTCTCTGGTTGTCTTGGAGCAGAGGTGAAAATGTTCGCCACTTTTGATGATTTCATTCTTTATGTTAGATAGGATAACACCTAGAGCAGAGATTGCTTGAACCTGTAGTCACTAGGACTTTGCACACATGGCAGAGTTTGCACAGGTGACAGCATCACTGCTTTTCCCCATAGCTAGCATACAGTCGTACCTCGGCTCCCGAATGGCTTGGGAGTCGAATGTTCTGGCTCCCAAATGATCAAAAACAAGAAGTGAGTATTCCAGTTTTTGAACGTTCTTTTGGAAGCCAAAAATCTGACGGTGCTTCCACTTGGCTGTAGGAGCTTCCTGCAGCCAATCAGAAGCTGTGCATTGGAAGTTGAACGTTTTGGAAGTTGAACAGACTTCTGGAATGGATTCTGTTTGACTTCTGATGTACGACTGTACTAAGTTATTTTCCCTTCTCCATGTGCGCTACCTCCTCACTTGCCATCGCTAAACCCTGCTCTTTTAGCATGTGTTCTGCAGAATTTTACTTTACAAAGTTTGCATGCATGTTTTATGTCTGTTTTTCTCCTGCACAGGATTATGACTTCTTGTATGACTCTGGTGTTTCCAATATATTTGGCCCTGGGACCCGAATCCCAAAGGCAGCTGTCCAAGTTCTTGAAGATATTGAGAAATGCTTGGATAATAGGCAGCAATCTGTGTAAACTTCTGTCTCATAACAAACTTTGTATCTCATGGTGAATTTTATAGTTTGTGTTGATGCATTGTGATCTGTTGATAAAAAGAAGGAATTTTTGCGAAATCATCTGCAATGTCTGGTGTTGCCTTATGCTTTCTAAGAAAGTAGGAAATTATCTGCAATATTATTACATATGTAAAATCTATCAAAGAATCTAAATGAAATGAGTAAATTTTAAAATTTTGCATATAAGACTCCATTATATCTGAAATACACTTCAGATCTTTGGAAATGCAAATTACAATTTAAAATAAATGTTACTGATACAGAAAGGTGGTGAAATTTTGTCCTGCTGTTTCATACTGTTTGTTCACATGCCTCTTGCCCTTTCGGTCCAGTCTCGTTGCCCTAGCTTTGTTTGCTTGTCAGATTGACAAATATCCAATTCCTACCCCTGGTAGTCTACCTTTTTCTTTTCCTGCTCAATAGCCTCTGTAGAGTCTGAAGTTGGTGGCCTTACGGGAGATATGGGCAGTTTCCAGTTCTGTGACCTCACGAATCCTTTACTGAGATGACATGCACAAGATGGGTAGAGCCACACTTTTATGAAAAGTCCATTTTTTTGTAAGGTTCTTGCTCAACAGCCTTAATAGAAGTATTGAAGGGGGAGGTGTTAACAGCCTGTTAAGCAAAGGTCTTTTCTTATTCTTCAAGACGCCTGTGCCTCTTGAGACTCCATCATTGACACCTGAGCTCAGCATCCCATACAGTCCAACAAAAGCACAAAATCAAATGCCAAGTTCACTAACATTACAATCTCTTTTAATTGCAAAAATACCTCCTCTACCAGCTATTAATATAGCAAATTCTAATTTAGTCCATGTCTTCAAAATTCCTTGAGATTCCTCATTTCTTGCTGGCAGGTCTTTTTTTTAAAGAACAGAGACCTCAGAATTATCCTGCAAGCAGTTTATTATAAACTTCCTAGGGATTACTGCCCTTGCAGTGTTTCCCTGGGAGACTTCATGATCTGGACATTGGAGCAACTTTTTCAAATAAGACTTCTGCAGCTGATGGATTTGGAACTTCTCCACTGTCTGTCCTTCTGAATAAAGAAATGTGTGCGTTATCCCATCCTGACCAAATCACTGACACATGGCTATTGGTGGTATGCTTGGTGCTAAAGTAAACTTTCTGGCTACAGCAGCACTGGAGGCGCTTGATTTCACGCCGGAAAGTTTCGCTGAAAGTATAGTAAATGGAAAGGGTTGTAGGCTGTTGAGGATTTAGCAAAAAGACATGGCAACATTCACTGGATTCACTGGAGTGAAATATTGACCAGAAGCTGACTGCGGCATATGGTGTCCATGCGCTGAAGAATCCCACACTGATCAGTACAGCCATCTGTAAAAACAACCACTTATAATTAGTTACTGGCTGGCTTTTTATATTTTCTCCTTCTCTATCTGTTATTTCAAATCGGTGAGAGAGAAATGAAGGATTAGTGCTTCAACATTTAAGAGATATTTAAACAATTGGCTCTTGCTTTTATTTTAGGCTGTCCATTCATTTTATCCTAAGACCCAAAAGCAGTATCCTCTGCAGTACAGCAGCCCTCTAGCGGTAAAAAATAGCACAAGATCAGGATAAGAAATTAAGAACAGCATCCTTTGTGTTTATCAGATGCTTTACATCATAATGGAATGTCACCTGTTTCAAATTATAGTCCTATAGAAGAAAATATGCCAAGACCAAAGCATCTCATACAATAGCAATATATATATACCACATGCTTCCTCTATGAGCCCATGTATTGCAAGATCTGAGAGTCTTACAGTATACAGGTTCATCATTAAGTTAGTCCCCAGTATGTATGTGGCTGCGAAAACCCAACCAGATGGGTGGGGTATAAATATTTTGAATATTAATATTATTTCGCATTAATACAATAAGCTTTCATACCAATGAATCTAACAACTGAAAAACAGAGGAGTTGCTCAATGTCTGCAACTCAAATGGAACACAAACCATACATGAAGGCAAACACACACAAACAGCCCAGTCCATAGCATCCATAAGTGCTTTGGCATTTCCCCAATATTTTGACAATAATTTTCAATCTGTAGGGACAGAATGTCTGAGTCAAAGCAGCACTGTGTTCCTATTGCTCTTTAAAATACAGAAATACTCTGCTTGCGACAACACAGACCCACCAATGTCAATTTCTTTTCCAGCTTTGCTGCATTTGAAGTCCTGTTGAAGTTCTGCATCTCATGAGAGGTTTTATGAACCTTCCAGGCTATACCCAAGTAACAGATGGTGATGGTAATTGCTGGCAGAATGGTACAGAGCCTACAGATGACTTACTGGGTTACACATTAGGGAGAGCTTTCCTAAATAAAACATCTTCAAGAGGACACGTAAACATTATGATGCTGGGCACCTGTCTAATTCCAGCTGGGAATGGATTCCAGAGGGCTGGAGCTACACTACTAAAAGCCAATTTCTAGTACAACCTAAGCACACCTCTGTCTCATGCAGCACTCTCAGCAGCGCCCCATCTGAGAATATAAAGGAGCAAAATATGTGTTGTGGCTGCTCCTGGCTTCCCTCCTCCCTTAGATATTTATTCAGGTTTTCTTTTAAAAATTGTTGTCTTTTTCTCCTGGTTTTCCTGCAATGAACTCAGAGTGATGATCTAGCTTCATAATCCCCACCCCTTTGCCCCTCAGTGAAGGAAATCAGGCTGAGAGACTGACTTCCCATAGTGAGGCTCACAGCTTTTTAAATCTGGGCCTTTCCACCATCGAAAACATCTCTCTAGTCACACACATGGACCGACACATTCCTTATGCGCTGCCAGAGCAGGGCCACAGGGAGTTAGTGCAGAGCCCTGGAGAGATGCTCTGGACCACAGCATTTCCCCCAATACCTGGCACGTGCTGCTTCCACTGCTGGGCTATCAAATTGCCTTGGCCTGGGGCGGCGCATGCTGAGAGGGCAGCAAGACAACGCTGAGCTACATCTTCATCTCCGCAGGCTTTCACCTTCAAGGAAAGACACAAAAGCAAAACATTACAACAGCCAAGAACTGTTAACGATTGATAAAGCTGCCCCAATGCCGCCCAGTCTCTTACTCCTCTTCCTCCAGGTCTTCCAGGATGAGCTCTTCTGAAAGGAAAAGAAGAGAAGGCTGCCAGTTAGAGAGGCTTCTTACACACACACACACAGAGAGAGAGACTTTCTGAACACATCCATAGAAATAGACATTACCTTCAGGATTGCTTTCTTTCTGTTTCGCCTGAGGCGGCCAGGAAGTCCGTGGAGCCTACAGGGAAACAAAGAGCCACATGGGATATGATGATCTAAAGCTCAAAATAGGCCTCATCCAGAGACCTTTCCTGAGAAATCTCAGGGACTGGAATCAACTACTATATGCTGAAAGGTTTTACCTTTGTGGTCCTTTTGAAAAGGGGTCCATAGGGGAAGGCGGAGGGGCAGGCGGGGCGCGGGGGGGAGGACTCGGGGAGAGGGCACACTTTATTTTTTTTCGCCATCCTTGAAATCGCTCTTCGCAGTCTTGAAAGCCTAAAAAGGAAAGAGAAAAATGTGAGAAATGGGGCTCACAGTTCTTCCTCTCCTGATCTACGTCCCGAAACTGGTTTTTGCATTCACGCCTCTAAGCTCCCTATCACCACAGAATTCAGTTGCGCATCAAGGCCCCGCGGGGCGCACCCCCAAGAAGAAAGAGAACACACTGAGACAGAATTTGACTCTGAAGGTTAATGGGCAAAATTTAGGCCACAACTTGATTGAGTACAGCAATGTGAGTGGTATTGGCTTAGGCCAGTGGTGTCCAAACTTTTTCCAAAGAGGTCCAGATTTGATGAAGTGAAGGGCCGACCAAAGGGCCAACCAAAGTCGTTGAGCTTTTTTCAGGGTTTCAGTTGTTGAGGTTTTTTTAAAGGATTTTACCCCAGGAAATAAACTGACACAGGGGCCAGATTTAACCAGATTAGGCCCCAGAAACGGACTTTGGGCATGCCTGGCTTAGGTAACTCCTGGAAAGATAAACCACCAACAGAGGGCGCTCCATCAATGGTTGTTTTTTTAAATTTTATTTATCATTTTTTTCAATACAAACAGCAATCACAAAAGACACATACAGCAAAAGACATAGTAACACAGTTTGACAATTCAGATTTGGATATACTGATATACCTATGACTACACCTTTTTAACAATATTTCCCCGCCTCTCTCTCCTCCCCCTACTTCCCACCATTATACGCCTTATTGCTTAAATATTCCTTCCAGATTTCTTCATATTTATCCATTCTTAATTTGCATTGACATGCAATTCGTTCGTATGTAGCTAGTCTGTCCATATTATCAGTCCATGTGCTCAATAGAATCTTTTTGCGGCTCTTCCAATTCATCAAAACAAGTTTTTTTGCTTCTTATATAGCACGGTACATCCATATATTTTTTTGACCCCTTGTAATCTCCCACGTTTCCAGAATATAATTTAGAATTAAATTTAATTCCGCTAAATAACAATTTCTTTTTATGACTCTTCCTATAAATATCCTCACCTCACACCAAAATGATCTTATCATCAGGCATTTAATCATCATATGTACTAAGTTTGCACTTTTACTCCCACATCTCCAGCAGTTGTCTGCACTTGTTATTTTCTTCTGGTATAGTTTTGCGGGAGTCCAGTGGACTCCGAATATTATTTTCTGTTGAATAAGTCTTAGTCTTAGATCCATAGAGGCTATTTCTGTTGATTTTATACTTGACTCCCATATGTCATTTGTTATCTGGAGCCCCAACTCTTCACTCCATTTTTGTCTATCATATTCAAAATCATATTTCTTCCTGTTGTGTAGGGTTTTATATAGTGCAAGTGTAGAGTTTTTTGTTTTTGCTGCAGAGATTAAATCTTGTAGCAGCATGGGTGTTTCCGAGGCTGCTATAGCGTCAGGGCCAAACTGCCTTTCCAACATATGTTTCAATTGGATGTATTGCCATTGTGTTTCACTGGTTAATCCATACTTTACTTGCAAAGTCTTATATTCCACAAATTTATAATTTTCATCAATTAATTAATTGATTCAATGTCAAAATACATTTTTTCATCCAATTTTGCCAAATTATTACTTGATTTCCAATTTTTAATTTTGGGTTGGCCCATATTGTTAATTTCTCATGTTGATAGGGTAAAAGTTAAAAGGTAAAGGTACCCCTGCCCGTACGGGCCAGTCTTGACAGACTCTGGGGTTGTGCGCTCATCTCACTCTCGAGGCCAGGAGCCGGCGCTGTCCGCAGACACTTCCGGGTCACGTGGCCAGCGTGACGAAGCTGCTCCGGCGAACCGGCACCAGATCAGCACACGGAAACGCCGTTTACCTTCCCGCTATAAAGCGGTCCCTATTTATCTACTTGCACTTTGATGTGCTTTCGAACTGCTAGGTGAGCAGGAGCTGGGACTGAGTGACGGGAGCTCACCCCGCCGCGGGGATTCGAACCGCCGACCATGCGATCGGCAAGTCCTAGGCGCTGAGGTTTTACCCACAGCGCCACCCGCGTCCCGTGTTGATAGGGGGTCATCCTTATTATTTTTATTTATATTCATCCAAATTTTTATAGGTAATTTAAGTCTCCAGGATAATAGGTAATATCTAAAGGGAATTGCCGATGATACGAATGAAGCCAAACTGAGATATCTATTAAATGATGATGACCCCCTAAGATCACTCATGGTTGCCAGATTCTTGATCAGCGTCCTATCCCTAAAGAAGAGAAACGGACTCCTGTGCGGCTCGGATAATCCCTCTAAACTATGATCTATGTTTTAGGATGTAATTAGGTGATATCACCATTGATGTCTTCTACTAATTTATGAGTAGAGGGCGATGTTTATGTTACAAATTTATTGTAATGTATGATGTTGGTCTTCTGTTTTTGTTTTGCTTTGGTTCTTGTCTGTTTTTTGTAAGTTTTGGCGGTTTTAAATTTGGAGGTTTAAGTACATTATGTTGGTATGGGAAACTGTCGTGTGATGGGCCAATGGCCGTAATAAAGTTCAATACAGGATAATAGGATATTTCATAAAATTGGAGCCGAGTTGAGTCCACCCTAACAAGAGGTTCCAAGAAACTATATTCGAGAGTAGCCCAGTTGGGATTCCTGCTAGATCGCCAATCATTAGTCTTACTCAGCAGGTAGGCCTGGTGATATAGTTCCAGATTTGGGAGACCAAAGCCACCTTCCTTAGCTGGAAGTTGCATTTTATGTAGTGATATTTTTGGTGGCTTTGTACCCCACAGGCACGATCTAAATAGTTGATTTATTTTTTGGAAGTAAAATTTGGGGATATGTATTGGTAATCCTCTAAGAATGTATAAAAGCTTTGGAACAACATTCATTTTGAGGACATTAACCTTTCCCCAAAGGTTTAGAGGTTTAGAGGTCCCCACCTCTCAATATCAAAAGAAATCTCATTTATAATTTGATTCAAATTTAATTTTACAATTTGGTCTATATCTGATGAAATCATTATACCCAAGTATTTAATAAAGTCTTTGCATATCCAAAATTGATGGTTTCTATACAATGTAGCCCTTGGCCCAATTGGTAAAATCTCTGATTTTGTCCAATTTATAGAATATCCCGATATTCTGCCAAAGGTTTTTATTTTCTCCATTATTTTTGGAATTGTATCTTCTGGTTTTGTAATAAATAAAAGGATATCATCTGTATGTAGGCTTAGGCCCTTTACTTTGCCAGAGAATTGCTTACCCGCGTCCCCAGGACCGAGAAGAGAATAAAAAATTCCAGGAAAGTTTCTTCTTTGGAGAAAAGAGTTTTATTGCAAATCTGTGCACAGAGACAGTCAGCAGAATATAGTTTCTGAAATCTGACTGTGTTGTTACCATGTTCAGCAAGCATTTTTATACCTGAAAGCATTCACCCTCCTCCCATACCTCCCCCCAAAACTTCCCCAATCAGCTTGGCAAGTTTTCAACTCATTCCCTTTTAGGGCATATCAATATTTGCTGGCTAAGGCTGCTAGCTAAGCACTTCCTCTGCTGGTTAAGCATTTTCTCTGCTCAGTAAGCACCCCCTCCCACCTTCTTGTACACGTGTCTTTCTTTTGCTAGCTAAGCATTCCCTTCGTATCTCTTCTTATCTTGCATTACTTAAAGCAGAAGCAAAGCAGGAAACATCTTGCTAGTGGTTTTTAGTTGACAGCAGTTTTTGGCTAGGCAGGAAACGACCTTCTGACCTGTAGCTAGCATCAGCAGTTTCAGATAGCTGGTTAGACAGGAAACGGTCTCCTGACCTGTCTGATTTAGGCTTTGCAAATAACTGCATTTTTGAGTTTGAGCTTGTGTAGCCATCCTAGCAGAGTGCCGGAATTTACTATGTGTAGATAATATTAATGATTAACCGTTCCCCTCTCCCTTCACTCCCTCCTCTTCTTCTGAACAACCTAATACTTAGGTTCGTTCTGGGGTATGGGCCTATACTCCCTCATCACAGCGATGACTGTGGGTCCTAGCTTCCGTGACAGGAGTCTTTGCATCATTTGCTGCAAGCATTGCAATAAGCAGGGGATACAGAGGCAAAGAAGCAAAAGGATTAATAGCGGTCCTGCTAATAATACTATAACATTCCTGAGCCAACTGCCATGAGGCAGCCAGGAATATAACCAACCCCATAGATCACCTCCTGTAGTTTTCAGCGGGTTCCTGGCTATCATTGTTTCCATGTGATCAATGGTGACTGAAATATTATCTAGGACATATCTATTTTATTGCTGAAGGGCCCACTGATACTCGTGCTCTATCAGCTGCCTTGCTTTTTGGGAGGTTGTGTCCCACCTCTCTGAGGAGGAGCCTATTATCTTAACCAATTTTCCCACCTGTCCTTGTGGATGCTTAATACTCTCATGATTTCTTCCCAACACACTGTATCCGAAAGGGGCTTCTCCCTCTACATATATTAACATATACCCACAGGAATATATATATCCACCCTTGCAGAGGCCTGACATACGGAGTGACCATATCAAAGAGTTCTGGCCCCAATATCAAAAGTCCTGGCGGTGCCTCAGAATTTGCTGGGAAAAAAAAAAAGTCTCTACGTTGGGGACGCTGCCCGCGGGCGTCCCTCCCATCCACTTGTCCAGTCGTCTGGCGCTCTTCTGGAGATGGTTAGCTTCAGAGGATCATCAGGATTTGGTGTAACTGTCCAATCTAAAATAGCCTTCTTCACTTAAGTGTGGTGGACCCAAGGGGTGAGGTCAGCAACTTTAACAGCAGTGGGCCTGGGTCCACCTGTTAGAAAGAGAAAAAATCTCGGGAGAATTACTGCACATAATTATTAAACTGCACATTTTGACTAACATGGGGGGTTATTGCAAAACTGAGTGGACAAAGGCTGGTCCATTGTCAGATCCTATTGACCTAGGTAGTCCATAGCGGGGAATGATCTCCCTAAGCAGGCACCTGGTTACTTCAAATGCCTTTTCAGTTCTGGTGGGCCAGGCTTCAACCCATCCTGTATACGTGCAGGTCGCCACGAACAGGTAGCGGTATGGTCCACAGCGGGGCAATTCAGTGAAATCCACAACAAGGTCTTCCATGGGTGCAGTTCCACTATGCTGAATCCCCGGGGGAGCCAAGGGTCCGGTTCTGGGATTATTCTTTTGACATAGCGGGCACTTCCTGGAAATCTGGGCTGCCAGTTGATAAAGGTGGGCTATGTAGAAGCACTGCTTCAGCTGTCGGGTTGTGGCATCTGGTCCCATGTGGGTGGACTCATGGTATCTCTGAGTAATCTGAGAAAGGGACTCTGGAATCCATATTCTGTCATCATGAGTAAGGTACCATCCTTCTTTGGACATGGTCAGCCCCTGGGCATCTGCAGTGTCCCTTTCCTTTTTGGTGTATATTGGCTTATCAGCGGTGTTCAAGATCCTTCCAGGGACCAGTGCTCCAATAACTGATGCGGGAGCTGGTTCTCGGGCTGCTTCCTTGGCCACTCTGTCTGCCAGTCAATTTCCTCTGACCACTTCTCCTGGTCCAGTCTTGTGTGTCCATAACAGTGTGCCACTGCTACTGCCTCAGGTTCCCATACTGCATCCAGGAGGTCCAATAAGGCTTGTGGGTGGGCCACCTGGTTTCCTCTGGAGGTAAGCAAACCTCTTTCCTTCCATAAGGCTCCATGGGCATGTAAAGTCAGAAAGGCATACTTAGAGTATAAATGTTTATCTTCTGTCCCTTTGCTAGGGTCAGGGCTCTAGGTATGCCACTGGCTGTTGCCAGCTTCCCAATTTTGGCACAAAACCCTTTTCGCTGTCCCTTGGTCCTCATCCACGAATAGAGTAAAGGGTTTCTCAGGGTTTGGGATGCCAAGCGCTGGGGCTTGCTGTAGTGCCCTCTTCAAATCCACGAAGGCTTGCTGTTGTTCTGTGCTTCAAACAAAGGGGTCTCTCTCAGTTCCTCTGGTTGACTCATGTAGAGGCTTGGCAATGATGCTGTAATTAAATATCCATATCCTACAAAATCCTGCAGACCCCAGAAAGCCACAGAGTTCTCTGCAGTTCTTTGGCTCTGGTATCAGGATAATAGCCTGCTTCCTTTCTTCACTGGTAACAAAAGGGTGTTCCACTGTGATTGGCATTGCCTCAAGATCCTATGTTGGAGCAGTCGCTCTAGATGCACCTACACTCCTTCAGTCGCCCTTCGTGGGATGGGATACTTATTTACTGCAACAGGATTGACAAATGGCTTGGGCTTCACAATTATTGGTGGGATATTCTTTGCCATTCCTGGGGGGTTCACTTGTTCCAGAATACTGGCGGGGATGGGTCCCTCCTCTTCTTTTATTATCATGAGGCGCCAGTACTCCCTCAGGGGTGCCTCCACAACCAGTTCCCCAAGTGACATAGTGGACAATGTGGCTTCTCCCGATGGCTTAAAAGTAATTTGGGCTTGCAACTTTACCAACAAATCTCTTCCTAATAATAGAATAGGGCATTCTCTCTTCCAGTGCCCTTCCTGTCGGCAGATGGCGCACTGATTCCTCCCCAGACGGCTTCGCCCTCCTCCCCGGGCACTTCCTCTTTTCTGAGGGGTGGGGGCGGCTGCCTGTAATGTCATCAACTTCCTTGTTTGATACTTCTCCTTTTTTCTCTGGGCCTCCTCATCTCTCTGATTGTAAGTGGTTTGAGCTATTTCCAACATCTATTCCAGCCCATGGCCGATGCACCCCTCATGCTTCTGGATTTTTTCTTTTGGCGAATATTGGACGCTGCCTGAGCTACAAAAGCAGCCTTTACAATAAGGGCGTTGGCAGCCTCATCTGGGTCTACAGGAGTATACTGACGGTAGGCTTCCTTCAGGCGTTCCAGGTAAGCCCCTGGGGCCTCTTCATTCCCCTGCACTACCTCTCTGACCTTCACAAAGTTGGTGGGTTTCCTGGCTGCCCTCCTCATACCATTTAACACGTTCTGGCGGTAGGTAGTGAGGGTGTTCTGGCCACCAGTAGTTTGATAATCCCAATTCGGTGTGTTTTCAGGGTACTCTGCTGCAATAGCTGGATCCTGCACTCCCTGCGCTCTCATGTGTGCTCGGGCTTCAGCATGGATGCGCCTAGTCTCTTCTGTGGTTAGCAGCGCATCCATTAAATACTGCACATCATCAAAGGTGGGATTATAAGTTTTAAAAATCCCTTCAAACAGCTTTATGATTTTCGCTGGGTTTTCCTCAAATGAAGGATTTTGATTTCTCCAATTACAGACATCTGCACTTGAAAAAGGTATATGCTGGACCGTGTAGGTCCGTTCTGCTGCTGCCCCATTAGCTCCTGGAGGTCCCGGTGGGTCATAAACCCTTCGGAGGGGCATTACTCCGGCTGCCTGATCCCTCCTGGTTTTCTCATACTGTCTATGAGACATAACTTTCTTCGCTGCCTGTCCCCACTTACGTTGCCATCTCTTTCTCTTGTCAGGGGTGCAGCATTCTGCTGCCTCAACTAACAAGGGACTCACATCTAATTTTTCCGCATAGGGGCTTACGTATGCCGTAATGCGTTCCTCCTGTTCCGTGGTCCACCTCATATTCTTCTCAGTCCATCTTATCAATTCCTCTATAAATTCCTCATCATCTTCTTCCTCCTTCTTTTCCTCTAACTCATCATTCATTAACAAGTTGCTGTCCCTTTTTTCTAGACTTGGTGCAGGGCTTGCTTGGGCCTGGGGACCGGCTCCTCCCGGTGCCTGGAGACCTGGGCCTGGGGGATTTGCCAGAGGGGCAGTTGGTGGAGCATAGGGTGGTGGCGGTTTGATGATTCCCCCCTCCTCATCTTCTGGGTCTGGTATCACCGGGGGCTTTTCTGCCTTCCCTGCCGGTCGAACTGTACAGATTGTATTTCGTGGGGCGTCGCCTTGGCAGGCTTTCAACCACGGTGGATTCTTTTCTACATTGGTTTTCCAAGTAGAAATATAAGGGATCTGGTCTGTGTGGACCTTCAAGATATTTTGATATAGTGGGCTGATTAGTTGCAAATCAAAGCTCCCCTCCGAGGGCCAGTTAGTTTGTTGGGGGCCAATCAACTTCACACAATGTCCTCATCCTCTGTCTTCTCAATTTGAACCCCCAATCATCATGCTTTGTGGCCGCTTTCCAGTTCTTTAAAAAACATTCCAGAGGACTACATTGGCTTGCCCCAGACCCCATTTTTTTTTTTTTTTTTCAGATACCCCGCACCTAATGGGCTGTAAATTCTTTCACACTCCACGCACTACAGATTGTGACCTGCCGAGGTCGCCCTGGCAGAAAATGCACAACCCTGCAATCGCTCGGCCAAGGGGAACGCTAGGCCCCGGCCCACACTTGACAACAATTCAGTCACTGGGGTATCCGACATGTAACATACAAAACACACCCCAATATAATTCCAACATGCAACACACAAAACACACCAATACAATTTCCCCTCTGTTTCCCTTTTACCCAACCTTACTGGCGGCAAACTACTGCAATCGGCCAGTTCCCTTCCTGGCGGCCCTCTGCACAACCAGGTGAGGCTTGATCAGACCTCGCCCCCCTTTTCCTTGGGGCCCACGCCCTTTCCCTTGGGCTTACCGTTTTCCGCTGCGGATTCCCTCCTGGCCAGTCCTCTTTCCTCCCTCGACCGAGGTCCCTACTCAGGAGCGGTGTGGCCGGTTTCCCCCACGAATCAGTAGGGTGCGCGCTGAAGCCTGCAAACTCCGGTCCGAGCTGTTCACCTGGTCGAGCCTGGCTCTTCCCGGCCCCCCTGGGGTGGGGCAGATTTCCCAGCCAACGCACCAAGCTGTAGGCTTAGGCCCTTTACTTTGCCAGAGAATTGCTTACCCGCGTCCCCAGGACCGAGAAGAGAATAAAAAATTCCAGGAAAGTTTCTTCTTTGGAGAAAAGAGTTTTATTGCAAATCTGTGCACAGAGACAGTCAGCAGAATATAGTTTCTGAAATCTGACTGTGTTGTTACCATGTTCAGCAAGCATTTTTATACCTGAAAGCATTCACCCTCCTCCCATACCTCCCCCCAAAACTTCCCCAATCAGCTTGGCAAGTTTTCAACTCATTCCCTTTTAGGGCATATCAATATTTGCTGGCTAAGGCTGCTAGCTAAGCACTTCCTCTGCTGGTTAAGCATTTTCTCTGCTCAGTAAGCACCCCCTCCCACCTTCTTGTACACGTGTCTTTCTTTTGCTAGCTAAGCATTCCCTTCGTATCTCTTCTTATCTTGCATTACTTAAAGCAGAAGCAAAGCAGGAAACATCTTGCTAGTGGTTTTTAGTTGACAGCAGTTTTTGGCTAGGCAGGAAACGACCTTCTGACCTGTAGCTAGCATCAGCAGTTTCAGATAGCTGGTTAGACAGGAAACGGTCTCCTGACCTGTCTGATTTAGGCTTTGCAAATAACTGCATTTTTGAGTTTGAGCTTGTGTAGCCATCCTAGCAGAGTGCCGGAATTTACTATGTGTAGATAATATTAATGATTAACCGTTCCCCTCTCCCTTCATGTAAATAATACAATTTTGTACTTATCTTTGCTGTGTTTTACACCCTTGATATGCTCATCCTGAATTATTGCTCTTGTTAATGGTTCCAGGCAGAGATTAAATAATAATGAAGAAAGAGGACATCCTTGCTTCGTTCCTCAATTTAAACTAATCAAATTCGAAATTCTTCCATTTGTAACAATTCGAGACGTTGGGGTTTTATAACTCATTTTAATCCAATTACAGTATTCTATAGGGAAACCAAATTTACGTAACACAAAACGTATGAATTCTTTATATATTCTGTCAAAAGCCTTTTCCGCATCTAATGGCAATATCATAAACTCCTCTTCATCTTTGTTTAAGTTTATCAAATCTATTGTTAATCTGATGTTATCTGTAGCTTGTCTTGTTTTTATAAAACCTGTTTGATTATTAGGTATCAAGTCTTGAATAACTTTTTGTAATTTTGCCGCCAATATTACATTCAAAATCTTTGCATCCACATTCATTAATGGTATTGGTCTATAATTTGCACATTTAGTAGGGTCTTTGTTAGGTTTTGGTATAATCATTATTAAAGCTTCATTGAATGTTGTAGCAGATATACCTTTATGAGCTATTTCCTTATAGACTTCTAGAAGTCTGGGGACTAGTAGATTTTTGAATATTTTATACCATTCCATAGGAAAACCGTCTGGTCCAGGTGATTTCACATTCTCCATTGTTTCTATACCATTCTCAATATCTAATATATTTAGGGGTGCTGATAGCATATCTTTTTATCTTCTTCAATAGTTGGTATTTTGATATCTTGAAAGAAGTTCTCCATCTCATCCTCTGATATATTTTCTGGCCCTTCATATAATTTTTTGTAGAATTAAAAAAATTCTTTATTGATATCTATTGATGAGGTCGCTGCGATGTTATTTTCATTTCTTATTAAGATTATAATTTGGTTCGCTTTCTTTTGTTTTAGACGATTAGCTAGAATATTTGTCGGTCTTTCACCCTGTTCCCAATAGATTTGTCTTAGACTTAGTAGGCTGAACTCATTTTTTTGAGCTAGTATATTATTCAGTTCTAATGTTAGTTGTATTCTTTCATATGTAGCATTAGATGGGCTATTTGACATATCGCCCCATAGTGTTTTTAAATAAATTTTTAGATTGTTTTAATCTTTGCAGCTTGGCTTTGTTGGCAGAGAAGGATATTATCTTCCCTCCGATGTAAGCTTTATATCCTTCCTAATCCACCAGTCTTGCCGTTTAAGATTTGTAGTTATTTTAAAAATATATTTGTGTTTCTTGGGTTATATATTGAAGGAAGTTTTTTTCCATTTAAGAATGATATATTAAAAGGATCCACTAAATTCCACTGTATCATATAGTTATTAATTGTCTCTCTAACCTTTGTCCTTTTTTTCCTGGCTACTGATGTGGTATCCATCTGTGGATCTAAAATTTCACTAAAGTCTCCACCCATTATCAACTGCTGATACGATAGGAAGCTTAATCTCTTAAAGCAATTGTGAATAAACTTATGGTCATCAGTGTTTGGGGCATAGACATTTACTGTTGCTATTTCTGTCCCTTCTGTTTTAATTACAATTATTAAGCATCGACCATCTTCCTCTTTTATTATATCTTGTATTTCATAAGGCCAGCCTTTCCTAAACAAAATTGTAACTTCCCTCCACGACCTTCCTCCAGTCCATAAATCATTAAATAGGTTTTAATCACCTTTATTTTATGCTTCTCCTTGCATTCTTGCTGTGGAGCTTCTCAGCATGTCTGGAGCCCCATCAATGGTGACCAACTGAAACTCACCCCGGGGTTCCCGCTGGGTCCTGGCATGGCCCTAGCCTCCCAAGCAGACTTTGGACAAGATCCGAACCTGCAGACTCCTTTACCGGAATACCCTTGTACCTGGAGGGGCAGGTGATGGCCGCACCTCCCCTCCCCCACATCACAATAAGCCAATGCCTAACCGCCAAACCTTACAAAGTTGTGACAATTGCTAAGAGGTAGGCGAAAACCAAGAGGCCAGTACCAATTTGCCAAATGGAAAAAATTCCTACTCAGCCCCTGTTCCAAAACAGGCGACCAACGAAGTCCAGAGCAAGGCCAAAGCACAAACCTAAATCGAGGGCGGGTGTTTGGCAGCATAAACCCAGGTAACCCCCCCCCCGCCCCAATGCCGCGCCGCTGCCTTTTAAAGCCCCCCCCCCTTGATCACACCACCACTCCCAAGGAAGGGGGGCTGCACCTATGGCCTGTGCGCAACGCGGACCCTCAATGAAGAGGATCCGATATGCTGAAAGAAATCCTACTTACATGCTCTCTCTACTCTCACAAGCACAGAATGATCCAAGCATAGGAGATCCCCAGGCCTTCTAGAGCTCTGACGACCAGTGAGCAGAGGGAGATGTCACAATGAACCTTGTGATGCAGCACCCCTGGGCCCTGAGAAAACCAGCAGCCACAAGTCCTGCTCCTCTTAAGGGACGCGACTAAGTTTTCGCATATGGTTTTCTTCCATGTTCCACTTTTATAAATATGCAGAATGTGCCTATTCCTTTCGGTTCCAGCTGAAGCTGTTCCTGCACCTTCGGAGCACTAGCTATCTCCTACACCTGTCCCATACCCTCCAACATTTCTCCCATGCAAATAGGAATGTCTTATTCCATGATGATGATGATGATGATGATGATGATGATGATGATTCTGACTGGGTTGTCCCAGCCACGCTGGGCAGTTTCCAACATATACAAAAACATAATAAAACATTGAATGTTAAACACACCACTTCAATATCATGTCCCAATGCTCTAAGGTAGAGCTTTTCAGACCGGCAAGAGCCAATGGATCTGCATAGGTGCAGGGCCCAGCCAGTAGGGAATCAAACGTATGAATATTCCCTGTGTTAGAGGGTAAGGGCTGCAAATATGTGCACCAGGTAGGGGCATGGTGTTCATCAGCCACGACACCCACATTCCTGCAGTTCACCTGAACTGGGCAGGGAGGAGTGAGGTTAGGGCTGTGCAGACACACAGGTGGAGCCAATCCAGCTCTCCCGCCCGTGTCCACTCACAGCCCCAATCTCACCGCTGCCCCATCTAGGAAAGCTGCGGCAGCACCTGTATTGAGGGTGCAGCTCTGCCCCATGGCACCAACCACGACTGATCAGGGCAGACATTTATTTCAACGCTAGCATGGTAATTTGGGCTTGTTCTGAGACTTCTGGAATTCAATGAAAGGAGAAAAATAAAAGTAGGCATTCCCTATTTGTTTTCTACTACACAGCTATGGTGTTGCTAAAACGATCCCAGGCTCCTGTCTTCAAAGCTGATAGACCTTTTAATTTTCTCCTTAGGCAAGCCAGAACAGGTAAGTATGAATCAAATTTATCCGTAGAAGCTATTATGATGATAGCAAAATATTATTGCTTTCTTTAAAACATTATATAGATTGGAAGTCCATAAAAGTTCATAAAAAGAAAGAAAGAAAATGAATATTGGGGATTGCTTTCTTGAAAGCATCACCACACCCAAGATGATAGAAACTTGTTTTAAGTTAGCAGTTTCTGAAATTTATTTTAAATCCTTAACGTTTGGGAAATACCCAGGTTCTGAAGTGATTGTCGGAGTGAATAAATACCAGTTGGAAAAAGAAGAGACTGTTGAAGTTTTGGCAATTGATAACACTTCAGTCCGTAACAAACAGATTGAAAAACTTAAAAAGGTAAGTGTTAGAGATTTAATAGGTGAAGTAATATTGACATTATAAATCAGCATATAGTGTTTTTTTATATTTGTGTCAAACCATATTACAGTTAAGAATACTTCTTAATATGCTTAGGATCACTTTGACCGATTGAAATAATATGCATTTTCCATATTGCATGATCACTCTCTCTCTCTCAGAGAAAATAGCATTTTAATACTGTTCTCTACTCCCTTCTTTGCTGAAGCCCCTCTCTTGTCCTGTCTGTATCTATGTCTTGTAGCTGGGGAAACCCAGCCAGATGAGTGGGGTATAAATAATATGTGGTTGTTGTTGTTGTTGTTGTGTGTTGATAGCTATTAAAAAAATTACATACTTTAATTGCTCACAAATGTAGTATAACACTTCAGAAGCTGAACAGTTGACAAAGTCAAAGGTAGTAGTTTATTTCAGTCACAGCTGGAGGTTATATAGCTAATAATTTATCCTGTTTGGGCTTTTTTACCAGAATAGGCAAATACATTATCAAACTACTATTGTTGATTTTGAACATTCCTGATTTTCATAAACAAAGCTTTGGTGCTTTTCGCTTCTGGACCCTTCATTTTATTTTAAATGTTACCGCCTTCCTAAGTTGACTGCTAGAATTGTGTTAGAAAACTGTACTAAACCTGTTTAGTTTGCAGGCTGAACTTCATCCTCCCAACACACACACACATATTGGACAGATGATTAATTAGCATTGATGGTCAGGGTGTAATTTTTAGAAATAAATAATGGCATGTGTGTGCAATGCTTGGGTTTGTTCTTTTTCAATGATAGTAGATGTCAGCAAAGTTCCCTGATTGGGAACCTCTTAGACGCAAACAAGTGAATCTGCATCTCTGTGAGGGTTTCCTATTTGGGGGCTTCAGAGCGTATCTGTTTGCATTATATCAAAGCCAATGAGTGATAGTTCCTTTAAGTTTCAGGAGTGACATTTATGGCAAGATAGATAAACTGCTGGCACCAAGGAGATGTACTGATATAGGTCTTATTGAAGCTGGTACTCTAATAAATATTGATTACATGAGTCCTCTTCAAACTCTTTTTTACAAAACAGTCTCTATTACTTACTTTCTCATTTACTTTGATTATTTATATCCCACCCTATAACCAAAGCTCTCTGTGTGGCTTGCAATATAAAAACAGCACAAATTGTATAAAAGGAACAACTTAAGCAGAACCAGGGAGCCCTATAGAATTATGCTGCAAACAGTTCTTGGCTGTTGTAAAGTTTTGCTTTTTGTGTCTTTCCTTGAAGGTGAAAGCTTGCAGAGATGAAGTTGTAGCTCAGCGTTGTCTTGCTGCCCTGTCAGAATGCGCCGCCACAGGCCAAGGCAATTTGCTGGGCCTAGCAGTGGAAGCAGCACGTGCCAGGTATTGGGGAAAATCCTGTGCATTTAACCAAAGGGTGGTTCACAGCATCTCTCCCAGGCTCTGACTAACTCCCTGTGGCCCTGCTCTGGCAGTGCATAAGGAATGTGTGTGACTAGAGAGATGTTTTCGATGGTGGAAAGGCCCAGATTTAAAAAGCTGTGGGAAGTCAGTCTCTCAGCCTGATTTCCTTCACTGAGGGGCAAAGGGGTGGGGATTATGAAGCTAGATCATCACTCTGAGTTCTTTGCAGGAAAACCAGGAGAAAAAGACAACAAATTTTTAAATAAATAAAACCTGAATAAATATCTAAGGGGGGAGGGAAGCCAGAAGCAGCCATAACAAATATTTTGCTCCTTTATATTCTCAGTGGAACATTTCAAGACTGCTGTGGGGAGGATGACTGGGAAGTCAGGGTCCACAAGCCCCATTGTATGTGCTTAGCTTTGGGTCCACCTAAGGCATCTCCTAGGAGCGTTTAGCGTAGCTCTACTGAACATTAATATGTTGATTCAAGCCAGCAGAGCCAGCGCAGTCCAGAGGAAAATTGGCCACCCTCCAGGTGCCCGGCTTGAATCCTTGTTGACCTCCCTGGCTGCATTCTCCAGCAGGATCAAGGCGAGGTCTCTTCGGCTATCCTTTTCAACGTGAAAAGAACACACCATTCCTCCCCCTCCCATATCCAGGGGGGGGAAGAGACAGACAGAAATATATTTACATGTCTTTATTTCTGTCTTTCAGCAGTACAGAGAAAACATGTCTGTACACTCTCATCACAACTGCAGAGTGAGAGATAACTCCACCCATGTACTTCCAGTACAGGGTCATGTGACACTCTGAGCTAACATCCGGCACTCAGTGCACTGAATAGACCGTCCCTGGTTCCCACGGTACATTCCAATAACATCAGCTTCCTGTTTACCATTCCAGCCACCTGGAGCTCGCTTCTGCATTGCTCCTTTTTCGTAACATAATACACTGTTCTAACTTCCGATAGGGGACACGGGTGGCGCTGTGGTGTAAACCACAGAGCGTAGGGCTTGCTGAATGGAAGGTCAGCGGTTTGAATCCCCGCGATTGAGTGAGCTCCTATTGCTCGGTCCCAGCTCCTGCCAACCTAGCAGTTTGAAAGAACGTCAAAGTGCAAGTAGATAAATAGGTACCGCTCCGGCGGGAAGATAAACAGCATTTCTGTGCGCTGCTCTGGTTCGCCAGAAGAGGCTTAGTCATGCTGGCCACATAACCCAGAAAAACTGCCTGCGGACAAACGCCGGCTCCCTCGGCCAGTAAAGCAAGATGAGCGCCACAACCCTAGTGTCGTCCGTGACTGGACGTAACTGTCAGGGGTCCCTAACCTTTTTTAACTTCCAATATTGCGGAAAGTTGAGATTAAGTTTGCAATGCTTAGATTATTGTAATATGAAACTATTGTGACAAGTGCCATTGAAATAGGTGCTGAGTTTTTATTTCTTTCTCTTGAGGTGTGTTTACCCAACCTTAATGTTTGGGCCGCATACATTTTTTCAGATGTACAGTTGGTGAAATAACGGATGCAATGAAAAAGGTGTTTGGTGAACACAAAGCCAGTGACCGCATGGTGAGTGGAGCTTACCGTCAGGAGTTTGGGGAGAGTGACGAAATTGCTCAAGCAATCAACAGGTAAGGTGTGCTGTTTCTATGGAATGGATTAAATCAGATGGTGTGCTACCAGGCTTACAAATTTTTGCATGCTACGAACGTATGTCCCATCTCACTTCCAAAGTTTTAGAGTATTTAAACTATACAGTAGTTTGTATTTCACAGAATTTCTTACACTTCTCAAATTTACTGCACTAATGCTAGTTCCTGTCAGCTGTGCCCCCTTCCCTCCGGAGTAGATTGAGGGGGGCACAGGAGGCAGAGGAGGGAAGCCTATCTCACAGGCAGAAATCCTAGCACTGATGGAAGGTATTCATTTGATACTGCCCTCTGTAATTTCTGCATTTCTTCTATCTTCTCCATTTTTAATTGGGGGATTACATTATTTTATCCCCTTTATAAGCCAACCATTTTTACTTAATAAATGTTCTTCCAAATTTTATAAAGTCAAACAATTACCTTAAAGCTATTACCTCTTTGCATGTGTCTAAAATGAGTTGATTTTGTTTTGTTAATGCTGGGTTTTCAACCTTACTATGTAAGTTATGTTTGTTGTTCAGGTTTGTTGTATCTGTTCTGCAAATTCGCTGTATTTATTAATTGGTTATGGGAAGTATTGTAAACGAGACATTTAACAAAATTAACTCATCGCCTTTAATTTAAGGCTGTTGATGATGAGGAGAACCTGATAAAATACCAGGCTGCGTTCAAGGTGTTACCAGTAGTATATAAAGCCCTTAACACCTTGGGACCAGTTCACCTGCAAGGTTGCTTTAACCCATATTTTCCCACTCAGCCACTTCATTCTGCAGAACTGGCATGGTTACAGGTACCACATAATACTTGTTAATAATAATATCCTTCAGCGTAGCCACATCTACATTTGGAAACTCCTTTCCTACTGACATCAGGCAAGCACCTCTGTTACTCTGTTTGGTAAAAACATGCTTGTTTTGAGAGACCTACCTAAGAGAATAGTGATGTGTGTTTTAATCTGTGTTTAGCGTATCGCTGATTTTATTTTTTCAATATTTTGAAAAGGTTGTTTTTAGTTCTTTTTACTGCTCATTTTATTGCTTTTATGAAATAAATAAAGCAAGCTCAGCATAATTTTGCATCTATTATATTAGGAGTTACTAGAATTTTTTGGTGTTATTTTAATGTATTCCCTGTTTTTTCCTTTTGTTCCCGATTTGATTCAATCTCATCATTACCAAAAGGAAGGTAAATGAGAGAGATTATAAAATTTCCATATACACATAAAACTCCATACTACTAATAGAATTCAAATGAATATAGATAAATCTTTAAAAATAGAAGACTTTTTGTGGTAGTCACAGCTGTCAAGATACCCTTAAAAATGCAAATTTTAAATTCAGAGTTAACAAGTTTGTGGAACGTGAAGGTCGGAGACCACGTCTTCTTGTTGCAAAAATGGGCCAAGATGGCCATGACAGAGGAGCCAAAGTGATTGCTACAGGATTTGCTGACCTTGGGTTTGATGTGGATATAGGCCCACTCTTCCAGGTATTTAGTCTCTTCCATTCAAATTTTTATTTGTTTGCTTGCTTGCTTGCTTGCTTGCTTGCTTGCTTGCTTCTCCTAGCAGTTAAAATGTCTGATGCTTGAATAAAGGTTGGTTAAAGGTAAAGGGACGCGGGTGGCGCTGTGGGTAAAACCTCAGTGCCTAGGACTTGCTGATCGCAAGGTCGGCGGTTCGAATCCCCGCGGTGGAGTGAGCTCCCGTCGTTCAGTCCCAGCTCCTGCCCACCTAGCAGTTCGAAAGCACCCCTAAGTGCAAGTAGATAAATAGGTACCGCTTTATAGCGGGAAGGTAAACGGCGTTTCCGTGTGCGGCGCTGGTGCTGGCTCGCCAGATGCTGCTTAGTCACGCTGGCCACGTGACCCGGAAGTGTCTCCGGACAGCGCCGGCTCCCGGCCTCTTGAGCGAGATGAGCGCGCAACCCTAGAGTCGGACACGATTGGCCCGTATGGGCAGGGGTACCTTTACCTTTACCTTAAAGGTAAAGGGACCCCTGACCGTTAGGTCCAGTCACGGACGACACTAGGGTTGCGGCGCGCATCTCGCTTTACTGGCCAAGGGAGCCAACGTTTGTCCGCAGACAGTTTTTCTGGGTCATGTGGCCAGCATGACTAAACCGCTTCTGGCGAAACCAGAGCAGTGCACGAAAACGCCATTTACCTTCCCGACGGAGTGGTACCTATTTATCTACTTGCACTTTGACGTGCTTTCAAACTGCTAGGTGGGCAGGAGCTGGGACCGAGCAACGGGAGCTCACCCCGTTGCGGGGATTTGAAACGCCGACCTTCTAATCGGCAAGCTCTAGGCTCCCAGTAAGTCATCTGTAGGAATGGTTTTATTTATTTTTTGAATATATTTTTGTATACAGCTTTGAGGGCCTCAGGCTTTTAAGCAATTTATTAATTTGTAAAATGATTTTGTAAAAAATACATGCAGCTATTGTTTCAATTTCCTGTTCACACCAAAGGTAACAACCAGAATATGTTGTACTGGGATGATTTTACAGATTCCCGAGTTGGAAGATGCAGTGGGTTAGGTGGCTATGTTCCTCTCTGTACTCTACTTTCTGGGCACCCATACAGTGGTACCTCGGGTTAAGTACTTAATTCGTTCCGGAGGTCTGCTCTTAACTTGAAACTATTCTTAACCTGAAGCACCACTTTAGCTAATGGGGCCTCCCGCTGCCGCCGCGTCACCGCCAAGCGATTTCTGTTCTCATTCTGAAGCAAAGTTCTTAACCCGAGGTACTGTTTCTGGGTTAGCGGAGTCTGTAACCTGAAGCGTCTGTAACCCAAGGTACCACTGTATTGTCTAACCTAAATGCCAGCAGCAGCCTTCAGCGGTGCATGCTGGTGTCTAGTGTTTTTTTGTCACTCTTCTCTATGAAAAAAGAAGCGTGGGTCTGCATGCAGTGTTAGGTTTTATGCATTCTTCTTTCCCATATTGTTTGACACTTCCTTTGCTTTCTCTTCCTAGACACCCCGTGAAGTGGCCCAACAGGCCGTAGATGCGGATGTGCATTGCGTGGGGGTGAGCACCTTGGCTGCTGGCCACAAAACCCTTGTTCCTGAACTCCTCAAAGAGCTGCATGCCCTTGGCCGCCCAGACATTCTTGTCATGTGTGGAGGAGTCATCCCTCCCCAGGTACTGCGCACCACCATCACAAGATGGCTTGTTGTGAGATGATTAAATTGTTCCCAGTGAGGTGGGGTCTCCATCTACTTCCTCCTCCTCCTCCTCCTCCAGGCAAATGAACACCATTGAAAGGCTTTTAAAGTAACATCTAGCTATTGAAATGTGGAAATCCTTCAGCAAATTTTGGAAAGCGTTGTAGTTTACAGGTTTAGGGTTCACAGAACAACGCAGTTGAAAAGCAGCCTCCCAAAAGCTTTCTAAAACTGCCAATATAATCAAATAATTTAAAAATCACTTTTTAAAGTTAAAAATATTCATAAGCATTTTAAGAAATGAAGAAAAAAGGGACTAGTTTCCTTTACTGACATAGAATATACCGTATTTTTTGCTCTATAAGACTCACTTTTTCCCTCCTAAAAAGTAAGGGGAAATGTGTGTGCGTCTTATGGAGCGAATGCAGGCTGCGCAGCTATCCCAGAAGCCAGAACAGCAAGAGGGATTGCTGCTTTCACTGCGCA
The DNA here is from genome assembly GCF_027172205.1 of Podarcis raffonei. Lineage (NCBI taxonomy): Eukaryota > Metazoa > Chordata > Lepidosauria > Squamata > Lacertidae > Podarcis > Podarcis raffonei. The sequence continues at coordinate 5,509,167 of NC_070604.1, forward strand.
GTGATCCCTCTTGCTGTTCTGGCTTCTGAGATTCAGAATATTTTTTTTCTTGTTTTCCTGCTCCAAAAACTAGGTGCGTCTTGTGGTCTGGTATGTCTTATAGAGCGAAAAATACGGTATATAATTTTTTCTTCTTCCAGAATTTTGTTTTTTTCCAGGGGGTGGTGGGGCGTTATAAACAAGAATAATGTTATACAAATGAGTACAGTGGTACCTCGAGTTACAAACGCTTCAGGTTACAAACTCCGCTAACCTGGAGTTACCTAAAGTTGAGAACTTTGCCCCAGGATGAGAATGGAAATTGTGTGCTGGCGCAGCAGCAAGAAGCCCCATTAGCGAAAGCACACCTCTAGTTAAGAACAGTTTCAGGTTAAGAACGGACCTCCGGAACGAATGAAGTTCGTAACTGGAGGTACACTGTATACTGTACCAAGTTTTCTTATGTCATTTGTATATCACAAAAATAGCATAATAAATGTGGGAAAATATCCAGAACATATGTTTCATTATTAGTGGTCAATGTAGAAGTTCTTGTTTCATGAATTGGTTTAAACAGTTAGGAAGAAGGGAAGAAAGCGCTGGAGGGGGAAATGGAGAGTGGAGTGGGGTAGAATTTGCTTTTCTGCTTCGAATCTCTTGACCTTGGTATACGGTAATTGTTAAACCTGGCAAAAGATTCGTATAGAGCCACAAGTCTCTGGCTGTCTTGGAGCAGAGGTGAAAATGTTCACCACTTTTGATGATTTCATTCTTTATGTTAGATAGGATAACACCTAGAGCAGAGATTGCTTGAACCTGTAGTCACTAGGACTTTGCACACATGGCAGAGTTTGCACAGGTGACAGCATCACTGCTTTTCCCCATAGCTAGCATACAGTCGTACCTCGGCTCCCGAATGGCTTGGGAGTCGAATGTTCTGGCTCCCAAATGATCAAAAACCAGAAGTGAGTGTTCCAGTTTTTGAACGTTCTTTTGGAAGCCAAAAATCTGACGGTGCTTCCACTTGGCTGTAGGAGCTTCCTGCAGCCAATCAGAAGCTGTGCATTGGAAGTTGAACGTTTTGGAAGTTGAACAGACTTCTGGAATGGATGCTGTTTGACTTCTGATGTACGACTGTACTAAGTTATTTTCCCTTCTCCATGTGCGCCACCTCCTCACTTGCCATCGCTAAACCCTGCTCTTTTAGCATGTGTTCTGCAGAATTTTACTTTACAAAGTTTGCATGCATGTTTTATGTCTGTTTTTCTCCTGCACAGGATTATGACTTCTTGTATGACTCTGGTGTTTCCAATATATTTGGCCCTGGGACCCGAATCCCAAAGGCAGCTGTCCAAGTTCTTGAAGATATTGAGAAATGCTTGGATAATAGGCAGCAATCTGTGTAAACTTCTGTCTCATAACAAACTTTGTATCTCATGGTGAATTTTATAGTTTGTGTTGATGCATTATGATCTGTTGATAAAAAGAAGGAATTTTTGCGAAATCATCTGCAATGTCTGGTGTTGCCTTATGCTTTCTAAGAAAGTAGGAAATTATCTGCAATATTATTACATATGTAAAATCTATCAAAGAATCTAAATGAAATGAGTAAATTTTAAAATTTTGCATATAAGACTCCATTATATCTGAAATACACTTCAGATCTTTGGAAATGCAAATTACAATTTAAAATAAATGTTACTGATACAGAAAGGTGGTGAAATTTTGTCCTGCTGTTTCATACTGTTTGTTCACATGCCTCTTGCCCTTTCGGTCCAGTCTCGTTGCCCTAGCTTTGTTTGCTTGTCAGATTGACAAATATCCAATTCCTACCCCTGGTAGTCTACCTTTTTCTTTTCCTGCTCAATAGCCTCTGTAGAGTCTGAAGTTGGTGGCCTTACGGGAGATATGGGCAGTTTCCAGTTCTGTGACCTCACGAATCCTTTACTGAGATGACATGCACAAGATGGGTAGAGCCACCCTTTTATGAAAAGTCCATTTTTTTGTAAGGTTCTTGCTCAACAGCCTTAATAGAAGTATTGAAGGGGGAGGTGTTAACAGCCTGTTAAGCAAAGGTCTTTTCTTATTCTTCAAGACGCCTGTGCCTCTTGAGACTCCATCATTGACACCTGAGCTCAGCATCCCATACAGTCCAACAAAAGCACAAAATCAAATGCCAAGTTCACTAACAATACAATCTCTTTTAATTGCAAAAATACCTCCTCTACCAGCTATTAATATAGCAAATTCTAATTTAGTCCATGTCTTCAAAATTCCTTGAGATTCCTCATTTCTTGCTGGCAGGTCTCTTTTTTAAAGAACAGAGACCTCAGAATTATCCTGCAAGCAGTTTATTATAAACTTCCTAGGGATTACTGCCCTTGCAGTGTTTCCCTGGGAGACTTCATGATCTGGACATTGGAGCAACTTTTTCAAATAAGACTTCTGCAGCTGATGGATTTGGAACTTCTCCACTGTCTGTCCTTCTGAATAAAGAAATGTGTGCGTTATCCCATCCTGACCAAATCACTAACACATGGCTATTGGTGGTATCCTTGGTGCTAAAGTAAACTTTCTGGCTACAGCAGCACTGGAGGCGCTTAATTTCACGCCGGAAAGTTTCGCTGAAAGTATAGTAAATGAAAAGGGTTGTAGGCTGTTGAGGATTTAGCAAAAAGACATGGCAACATTCACTGGATTCACTGGAGTGAAATATTGACCAGAAGCTGACTGCGGCATATGGTGTCCATGCGCTGAAGAATCCCACACTGATCAGTACAGCCATCTGTAAAAACAACCACTTATAATTAGTTACTGGCTGGCTTTTTATATTTTCTCCTTCTCTATCTGTTATTTCAAATCGGTGAGAGAGAAATGAAGGATTAGTGCTTCAACATTTAAGAGATATTTAAACAATTGGCTCTTGCTTTTATTTTAGGCTGTCCATTCATTTTATCCTAAGACCCAAAAGCAGTATCCTCTGCAGTACAGCAGCCCTCTAGCGGTAAAAAATAGCACAAGATCAGGATAAGAAATTAAGAACAGCATCCTTTGTGTTTATCAGATGCTTTACATCATAATGGAATGTCACCTATTTCAAATTATAGTCCTATAGAAGAAAATATGCCAAGACCAAAGCATCTCATACAATAGCAATATATATATACCACATGCTTCCTCTATGAGCCCATGTATTGCAAGATCTGAGAGTCTTACAGTATACAGGTTCATCATTAAGTTAGTCCCCAGTATGTATGTGGCTGCGAAAACCCAACCAGATGCGTGGGGTATAAATATTTTGAATATTAATATTATTTCGCATTAATACAATAAGCTTTCATACCAATGAATCTAACAACTGAAAAACAGAGGAGTTGCTCAATGTCTGCAACTCAAATGGAACACAAACCATACATGAAGGCAAACACATACAAACAGCCCAGTCCATAGCATCCATAAGTGCTTTGGCATTTCCCCAATATTTTGACAATAATTTTCAATCTGTAGGGACAGAATGTCTGAGTCAAAGCAGCACTGTGTTCCTATTGCTCTTTAAAATACAGAAATACTCTGCACGCGACAACACAGACCCACCAATGTCAATTTCTTTTCTAGCTTTGCTGCATTTGAAGTCCTGTTGAAGTTCTGCATCTCATGAGAGGTTTTATGAACCTTCCAGGCTATACCCAAGTAACAGATGGTGATGGTAATTGCTGGCAGAATGGTACAGAGCCTACAGATGACTTACTGGGTTACACATTAGGGAGAGCTTTCCTAAATAAAACATCTTCAAGAGGACACGTAAACATTATGATGCTGGGCACCTGTCTAATTCCAGCTGGGAATGGATTCCAGAGGGCTGGAGCTACACTACTAAAAGCCAATTTCTAGTACAACCTAAGCACACCTCTGTGCAGCACTCTCAGCAGCGCCCCATCTGAGAATATAAAGGAGCAAAATATGTGTTGTGGCTGCTCCTGGCTTCCCTCCTCCCTTAGATATTTATTCAGGTTTTATTTTAAAAATTGTTGTCTTTTTCTCCTGGTTTTCCTGCAATGAACTCAGAGTGATGATCTAGCTTCATAATCCCCATCCCTTTGCCTCTCAGTGAAGGAAATCAGGCTGAGAGACTGACTTCCCATAGTGAGGCTCACAGCTTTTTAAATCTGGACCTTTCCACCATTGAAAACATCTCTCTAGTCACACACATGGACCGACACATTCCTTATGCGCTGCCAGAGCAGGGCCACAGGGAGTTAGTGCAGAGCCCTGGAGAGATGCTCTGGACCACAGCATTTCCCCCAATACCTGGCACGTGCTGCTTCCACTGCTGGGCTATCAAATTGCCTTGGCCTGGGGCGGCGCATGCTGAGAGGGCGGCAAGACAACGCTGAGCTACATCTTCATCTCCGCAGGCTTTCACCTTCAAGGAAAGACACAAAAGCAAAACATTACAACAGCCAAGAACTGTTAACGATTGATAAAGCTGCCCCAATGCCGCCCAGTCTCTTACTCCTCTTCCTCCAGGTCTTCCAGGATGAGCTCTTCTGAAAGGAAAAGAAGAGAAGGCTGCCAGTTAGAGAGGCTTCTTACACACACACACACAGAGAGAGAGACTTTCTGAACACATCCATAGAAATAGACATTACCTTCAGGATTGCTTTCTTTCTGTTTCGCCTGAGGCGGCCAGGAAGTCCGTGGAGCCTACAGGGAAACAAAGAGCCACATGGGATATGATGATCTAAAGCTCAAAATAGGCCTCATCCAGAGACCTTTCCTGAGAAATCTCAGGGACTGGAATCAACTACTATATGCTGAAAGGTTTTACCTTTGTGGTCCTTTTGAAAAGGGGTCCATAGGGGAAGGCGGAGGGGCAGGCGGGGCGCGGGGGGGAGGACTCGGGGAGAGGGCACACTTTATTTTTTTTCGCCATCCTTGAAATCGCTCTTCGCAGTCTTGAAAGCCTAAAAAGGAAAGAGAAAAATGTGAGAAATGGGGCTCACAGTTCGTCCTCTCCTGATCCACGTCCCGAAACTGGTTTTTGCATTCACGCCTCTAAGCTCCCTATCACCACAGAATTCAGTTGCGCATCAAGGCCCCGCGGGGCGCACCCCCAAGAAGAAAGAGAACACACTGAGACAGAATTTGACTCTGAAGGTTAATGGGCAAAATTTAGGCCACAGCTTGATTGAGTACAGCAATGTGAGTGGTATTGGCTTAGGCCAGTGGTGTCCAAACTTTTTCCAAAGAGGTCCAGATTTGATGAAATGAAGGGCCGACCAAAGGGCCAACCAAAGTCGTTGAGCTTTTTTCAGGGTTTAAGTTGTTGAGGTTTTTTTAAAGGATTTTACCCCAGGAAATAAACTGACACAGGGGCCAGATTTAACCAGATTAGGCCCCAGAAACGGACTTTGGGCATTCCTGGATTAGGTATTGGCAATAACTCCTGGAAAGATAAACCACCAACAGAGGGCGCTCCATCAATGGTTGTTTTTTTAAATTTTATTTATCATTTTTTTCAATACAAACAGCAATCACAAAAGACACATACAGCAAAAGACATAGTAACACAGTTTGACAATTCAGATTTGGATACACTGATATACCTATGACTACACCTTTTTAACAATATTTCCCCGCCTCTCTCTCCTCCCCCTACTTCCCACCATTATACGCCTTATTGCTTAAATATTCCTTCCAGATTTCTTCATATTTATCCATTCTTAATTTGCATTGACATGCAATTTGTATGTAGCTAGTCTGTCCATATTATCAATCCATGTGCTCAATGGAATCTTTTTGCGGCTCTTCCAATGCATCAAAACAAGTTTTTTTGCTTCTTATATAGCACGGTACATCCATTATTTTTTTTGACCCCTTGTATTCTCCCACGTTTCCAGAATATAATTTAGAATTAAATTTAATTCCGCTAAATAACAATTTCTTTTTATGACTCTTCCTATAAATATCCTCACCTCACACCAAAATGATCTTATCATCAGGCATTTAATCATCATATGTACTAAGTTTGCATTTTTACTCCCACATCTCCAGCAGTTGTCTGCACTTGTTATTTTCTTCTGGTATAGTTTTGCGGGAGTCCAGTGGACTCCGAATATTATTTTCTGTTGAATAAGTCTTAGTCTTAGATCCATAGAGGCTATTTCTGTTGATTTTATACTTGACTCCCATATGTCATTTGTTATCTGGAGCCCCAACTCTTCACTCCATTTTTGTCTATCATATTCAAAATCATATTTCTTCCTGTTGTGTAGGGTTTTATATAGTGCAAGTGTAGAGTTTTTTGTTTTTGCTGCAGAGATTAAATCTTGTAGCAGCATGGGTGTTTCCGAGGCTGCTATAGCGTCAGGGCCAAACTGCCTTTCCAACATATGTTTCAATTGGATGTATTGCCATTGTGTTTCACTGGTTAATCCATACTTTACTTGCAAAGTCTTATATTCCACAAATTTATAATTTTCATCAATTAATTAATTGATTCAATGTCAAAATACATTTTTTCATCCAATTTTGCCAAATTATTACTTGATTTCCAATTTTTAATTTTGGGTTGGCCCATATTGTTAATTTCTCATGTTGATAGGGCAAAAGGTAAAAGGTAAAGGTACCCCTGCCCGTACGGGCCAGTCTTGACAGACTCTGGGGTTGTGCGCTCATTTCACTCTAGAGGCCGGGAGCCAGCGCTGTCCGCAGACACTTCCGGGTCACGTGGCCAGCGTGACGAAGCTGCTCCGGCGAACCGGCACCAGATCAGCACACGGAAACGCCGTTTACCTTCCCGCTATAAAGCGGTACCTATTTATCTACTTGCACTTAAGAGTGCTTTCGAACTGCTAGGTGGGCAGGAGCAGGGACCAAGCAAAGGGAGCTCACCCCGCCACGGGGATTCGAACCGCCGACCATGCGATCGGCAAGTCCTAGGCGCTGAGGTTTTACCCACAGCGCCACCCGCGTCCCGTGTTGATAGGGGGTCATCCTTATTATTTTTATTTATATTCATCCAAATTTTTATAGGTAATTTAAGTCTCCAGGATAATAGGTAATATCTAAAGGGAATTGCCGATGATACGAATGAAGCCAAACTGAGATATCTATTAAATGATGATGACCCCCTAAGATCACTCATGGTTGCCAGATTCTTGATCAGCGTCCTATCCCTAAAGAAGAGAAACGGACTCCTGTGCGGCTCGGATAATCCCTCTAAACTATGATCTATGTTTTAGGATGTAATTAGGTGATATCACCATTGATGTCTTCTACTAATTTATGAGTAGAGGGCGATGTTTATGTTACAAATTTATTGTAATGTATGATGTTGGTCTTCTGTTTTTGTTTTGCTTTGGTTCTTGTCTGTTTTTTGTAAGTTTTGGCGGTTTTAAATTTGGAGGTTTAAGTACATTATGTTGGTATGGGAAACTGTCGTGTGATGGGCCAATGGCCGTAATAAAGTTCAATACAGGATAATAGGATATTTCATAAAATTGGAGCCGAGTTGAGTCCACCCTAACAAGAGGTTCCAATAAACTATATTCGAGAGTAGCCCAATTGGGATTCCTGCTAGATCGCCAATCATTAGTCTTACTCAGCAGGTAGGCCTGGTGATATAGTTCCAGATTTGGGAGACCAAAGCCACCTTCCTTAGCTGGAAGTTGCATTTTATGTAGTGATATTTTTGGTGGCTTTGTACCCCATCTAAATAGTTGATTTATTTTTTGGAAGTAAAATTTGGGGATATGTATTGGTAATCCTCTAAGAATGTATAAAAGCTTTGGAACAACATTCATTTTGAGGACATTAACCTTTCCCCAAAGGTTTAGAGGTTTAGAGGTCCCCACCTCTCAATATCAAAAGAAATCTCATTTATAATTTGATTCAAATTTAATTTTACAATTTGGTCTATATCTGATGAAATCATTATACCCAAGTATTTAATAAAGTCTTTGCATATCCAAAATTGATGGTTTCTATACAATGTAGCCCTTGGCCCAATTGGTAAAATCTCTGATTTTGTCCAATTTATAGAATATCCCGATATTCTGCCAAAGGTTTTTATTTTCTCCATTATTTTTGGAATTGTATCTTCTGGTTTTGTAATAAATAAAAGGATATCATCTGTAAATAATACAATTTTGTACTTATCTTTGCTGTGTTTTACACCCTTGATATGCTCATCCTGAATTATTGCTCTTGTTAATGGTTCCAGGCAGAGATTAAATAATAATGAAGAAAGAGGACATCCTTGCTTCGTTCCTCAATTTAAACTAATCAAATTCGAAATTCTTCCATTTGTAACAATTCGAGACGTTGGGGTTTTATAACTCATTTTAATCCAATTACAGTATTCTATAGGGAAACCAAATTTACGTAACACAAAACCTATGAATTCTTTATATATTCTGTCAAAAGCCTTTTCTGCATCTAATGGCAATATCATAAACTCCTCTTCATCTTTGTTTAAGTTTATCAAATCTATTGTTAATCTGATGTTATCTGTAGCTTGTCTTGTTTTTATAAAACCTGTTTGATTATTAGGTATCAAGTCTTGAATAACTTTTTGTAATTTTGCCGCCAATATTACATTCAAAATCTTTGCATCCACATTCATTAATGGTATTGGTCTATAATTTGCACATTTAGTAGGGTCTTTGTTAGGTTTTGGTATAATCATTATTAAAGCTTCATTGAATGTTGTAGCAGATATACCTTTATGAGCTATTTCCTTATAGACTTCTAGAAGTCTGGGGACTAGTAGATTTTTGAATATTTTATACCATTCCATAGGAAAACCGTCTGGTCCAGGTGATTCCCCATTCTCCATTGGTTATATACCATTCTCAATATCTGATATATTTAGGGGTGCTGAGAGCATATCTTTTTATCTTCTTCAATAGTTGGTATTTTGATATCTTGAAAGAAGTTCTCCATCTCATCCTCTGATATATTTTCTGGCCCTTCGTATAATTTTTTGTAGAATTAAAAAAATTCTTTATTGATATCTATTGATGAGGTCGCTGCGATGTTATTTTCATTTCTTATTAAGATTATAATTTGGTTCGCTTTCTTTTGTTTTAGACGATTAGCTAGAATATTTGTCGGTCTTTCACCCTGTTCCCAATAGATTTGTCTTAGACTTAGTAGGCTGAACTCATTTTTTTGAGCTAGTATATTATTCAGTTCTAATGTTAGTTGTATTCTTTCATATGTAGCATTAGATGGGCTATTTGACATATCGCCCCATAGTGTTTTTAAATAAATTTTTAGATTGTTTTAATCTTTGCAGCTTGGCTTTGTTGGCAGAGAAGGATATTATCTTCCCTCTGATGTAAGCTTTATATCCTTCCTAATCCACCAGTCTTGCCGTTTAAGATTTGTAGTTATTTTAAAAATATATTTGTGTTTCTTGGGTTATATATTGAAGGAAGTTTTTTTTCCATTTAAGAATGATATATTAAAAGGATCCACTAAATTCCACTGTATCATATAGTTATTAATTGTCTCTCTAACCTTTGTCCTTTTTTTCCTGGCTACTGATGTGGTATCCATCTGTGGATCTAAAATTTCATTAAAGTCTCCACCCATTATCAACTGCTGATACGATAGGAAGCTTAATCTCTTAAAGCAATTGTGAATAAACTTATGGTCATCAGTGTTTGGGGCATAGACATTTACTGTTGCTATTTCTGTCCCTTCTGTTTTAATTACAATTATTAAGCATCGACCATCTTCCTCTTTTATTATATCTTGTATTTCATAAGGCCAGCCTTTCCTAAACAAAATTGTAACTTCCCTCCACGACCTTCCTCCAGTCCATAAATCATTAAATCGGTTTTAATCACCTTTATTTTATGCTTCTCCTTGTATTCTTGCTGTGGAGCTTCTCAGCATGTCTGGAGCCCCATCAATGGTGACCAACTGAAACTCACCCCGGGGTTCCCGCTGGGTCCTGGCATGGCCCTAGCCTCCCAAGCAGACTTTGGACAAGATCCGGACCTGCAGATTCCTTTAGCGGAATACCCTTGTACCTGGAGGGGCAGGTGATGGCCGCACCTCCCCTCCCCCACATTTCACTAAGCCAATGCCTAACCGCCAAACCTTACAAAGTTGTGACAATTGCTAAGAGGTAGGCGAAAACCAAGAGGCCAGTACCAATTTGCCAAATGGAAAAAATTCCTACTCAGCCCCTGTTCCAAAACAGGCGACCAACGAAGTCCAGAGCAAGGCCAAAGCACAAACCTAAATCGAGGGCGGGTGTTTGGCAGCATAAACCCAGGTAAACCCCCCGCCCCAATGCCGCGCCGCTGCCTTTTAAAGCCCCCCCCCTTGATCACACCACCACTCCCAAGGAAGGGGGGCTGCACCTATGGCCTGTGCGCAACGCGGACCCTCAATGAAGAGGATCCGATATGCTGAAAGAAATCCTACTTACATGCTCTCTCTACTCTCACAAGCACAGAATGATCCAAGCATAGGAGATCCCCAGGCCTTCTAGAGCTCTGGTGACCAGTGAGCCAGCAGAGGGAGGTGTCACAATGAACCTTGTGATGCGGCACCCCTGGGCCCTGAGAAAACCAGCAGCCACAAGTCCTGCTCCTCTTAAGGGACGCAACTAAGTTTTCGCATATGGTTTTCTTCCATGTTCCACTTTTATAAATATGCAGAATGTGCCTATTCCTTTCGGTTCCAGCTGAAGCTGTTCCTGCACCTTCGGAGCACTAGCTATCTCCTACACCTGTCCCATACCCTCCAACATTTCTCCCATGCAAATAGGAATATCTTATTCCATGATGATGATGATGATGATGATGATGATTCTGACTGGGTTGTCCCAGCCACGCTGGGCAGTTTCCAACATATACAAAAACATAATAAAACATTAAATGTTAAACACACCACTTCAATATCATGTCCCAATGCTCTAAGGTAGAGCTTTTCAGACCGGCAAGAGCCAATGGAACTGCATAGGTGCAGGGCCCAGCCAATAGGGAATCAAACGTATGAATATTCCCTGTGTTAGATGGTAAGGGCTGCAAATATGTGCACCAGGAAGGGGCATGGTGTTCATCAGCCACGACACCCACATTCCTGCAGTTCACCTGAACTGGGCAGGGAGGAGTGAGGTTAGGGCTGTGCAGACACACAGGTGGAGCCAATCCAGCTCTCCCGCCCGTGTCCACTCACAGCCCCAATCTCACCGCTGCCCCATCTAGGAAAGCTGCGGCAGCACCTGTATTGAGGGTGCAGCTCTGCCCCATGGCACCAACCACGACTGATCAGGGCAGACATTTATTTCAACGCTAGCATGGTAATTTGGGCTTGTTCTGAGACTTCTGGAATTCAATGAAAGGAGAAAAATAAAAGTAGGCATTTCCTATTTGTTTTCTACTACACAGCTATGGTGTTGCTAAAACGACCCCAGGCTCCTGTCTTCAAAGCTGATAGACCTTTTAATTTTCTCCTTAGGCAAGCCAGAACAGGTAAGTATGAATCAAATTTATCCGTAGAAGCTATTATGATGATAGCAAAATATTATTGCTTTCTTTAAAACATTATATAGATTGGAAGTCCATAAAAGTTCATAAAAAGAAAGAAAGAAAATGAATATTGGGGATTGCTTTCTTGAAAGCATCACCACACCCAAGATGGGAGTAGCATGGAAGTAGCCAGGGAGGCGGGGGGGGGGGAGCTGCCCCCTCTAAATCAAATAAATCAATAAAAATACTTAACTAACTGACCAATTGCATCACAGATAACTCGACTCTGCCCTTAGCCTCCAAAATAAAGCCTGCCCCACAATAAATGCTGTTTGCACCTATGGCTCCTGGTATCAGTTTTCCAAATCCGGGATGGTGCTTTCAAGGACGCAATTTCAGCCACATTTATTCTGATCCTTTTGAAGAACTGTTCCCTTTCCCCCATCCTCTTAACAAATAAATTGCCACGGTGGCAGGTTTGATCCCCAGATGGGCCAGCCATATATTCCTGCCTTGCAGGGGTTGGACTAGATGATCCGCTGGGTCCCTTCCAGCTGTACAATTCTGTGATTCTTATGTTCTCAAGCTCCCCTGGTGCCAGCCAGGTGTGGCCACTCAGTTTCCTCAAGTACCTGAGGAATGGCAGCCTGTCATAAGAGTATGACAGCTGATGGGCGGCAACAAGCCTCTCCTATCTGCTGGGATTGCCAGGCGGCATACTCTGTGCCTGCTCAAAGATGCCTGTTGCTTACAGCTACAGCCATCTCATTCTAGTTTGCGTAAAGGAGTTTCTAGCCCAAGTATCTGCCAGGGAAATAAAAGGTCTGGAAAGGTTAACCTCGCTCAGAGCGGCCAAGGCTTAATAAATAAAGCTCATCTCGCTTTATTGGCGTCATGTGGCCAGCATGACTAAGCCACTTCTGGCCAACCAGAGCAGCGCACAGAAACACCGTTTACCTTCCCGCCAGAGCGGTACCTATTTATCTACTTGCACTTTGACATGCTTTCAAGCTGCTAGGTTGGCAGGAGCAGGGACTGAGCAACGGGAGCTCACCCCGTCGCGGGGATTCGAACCACCAACCATCTGATTAGCAAGTCCTAGGCTCTGTGGTTTAACCCACAACGCCACCCGCGTCCCTTACAGCTACAGCCATCTCATTCTAGTTTGCGTAAAGGGGTTTCTAGCCCAAGTATCTGCCAGGGAAATAAAAGGTCTGGAAAGGTTAACCTCGCTCAGAGCGGCCAAGGCTGCATCACTTGGGAAGATAGTACTCTTTAGTATTTCGTATCCATCTCTTAATAAACAACACAACAGGGTGTCCTTACAACCAACTTCAGATGATAGAGGGGAGCTAAGTTTCAACCATTTATTTTATACACCTTTGATTTTCACAAATTTAAGCAGGCGTGTTAGGTCTAAGAGCACAATTCTTAATAGCCTTTCCTAACTCAAAAAGCTGAGATGGTTTTTCCACGGCAGAAGTTTGGTGGGTCAAAAGTGTCAGAGCCTCCCTTACTCCGATTCTGCATCTTCCTATAGGAATCCTGAAAATGAATCGTGCCTCTGAGGGCACCACGCATTCAGCAGTGCTTGGGAGAACAAAGAGGGAAGGGCAGGTCTCCTCCTTCCACCACTGAGATATATAAGAAAAAGAGCTCTGTACAAGTGCACAATTCCGGTTCTGATCAGAAACTTCCACATGCAGGTTAAGAAGTGGGAGGAGACATGAGGGGAAATGTCCCTAAATCAGGGCAGGTTGACAGACGCTTTCTGCACTGCTCTCCCTTGCACTTTTGACTATGATGACATACCCAGGGACGTTCAGTGCAGGATCCTGCTTCCGCTCTGGTTGCTTGAATAGAAATGGGGAGACTTCTCTTTTTAAAAAAATGATTTTGTATGTTTCCCTCTCTGCTGCCCAAGGGTTTTTTTTCAGGCTAGAAGGAGAAAGATTATCCCCACCCCAGGCTAGGTGGGGATAATTTTATTTTTTTTAGGACAGTAAGGGAGGTGTGTGAAAAGGGAAGCGCGTGCATGGGCTGCATGAAGACTGTATTTTGAAAGCACGCGGGCAGCAGCCCAGTCTTGGCCGCAAAGAATTCTGGGCATGGTAGTTTCCCCCTGGCAGAACTCCCATTCCCAGCAACGGACTGGGGCTGCTGGGCTCTCTCCGCCCCTTGGTCCCCGCTCCTCTCTCGGCCCCGGGAGGCGGGCAGGGCCGCAGCAGGGGCGGCACGGAGGCGAGAGACCGGGGACAGGACCCCTCCAGAAGGGTCTGTTCTGCTGCCAACGGCCCCCCAACGGCTGCATCCTTCCCTTTGCCTCTCGCCCTCCCTCCTCCAGCGCTGCCCTGGGGAGGGGGGGGCAGGGGGGTCTTCACTCCTCTAGGCAAGGGGGGGGAGAGGCACCATGCTTGCCCCCCCCCGGTCCTGCGCTGTGGGGATGGAGGGGCTGCTTTCCTGGCAGAGAGCCTCCGGTCCAGCCCCTGGGGTTGGGGGGGGGGGGCAAGCTCCCGTCTCCATCCCTGGAGGGCCATCGGTGCTTTGACTTGTTCTTCCAGGGGCGCCTCCCTTGGCTATCAGCATCCCCACCCCCAGAGACCATGGACGAGACACTCCAGAAGAGGCACCCCCAAACTCAGGCTTCCAGATATTTTGGGACTACAATTCCCATCATCCCTACCTAACAAGACCAGTGGTCAGGGATGATGGGAATGGCAGTCAAAAACATCTGGAGGGCTGAGTTTGGGGGTGCCTGCTCAAGAAGGTGGCTCGGGGTCCCCTTGGGCTCCCCCCCTCTTCCGCGGCCAGGGGGGTGGGGTCTGCTCTGCTGCTAACTGTCCCCCTCCCCAATGGCTGGATCCTTCCCTTTACATCTCGCCCTCCCTCCTCCAGCTCTACTTGGGCAGGGGGGGTCTTCACTCCTCCAGGCAAGGGCGGAGAGCCACAATGCTTGCACCCCCTGGTCCTGCGCTGTTGTGGGGGGGCAATCTGGCTCTGTGGATGGAGTGTCTGCTTTCTGTGCAGAGAGCCTCAGGTTCAGCACCTGGGAGTTAGAGTGGGCCAAGCTCCTGTCTAAATCCCTGGAAAGCTATCGCTTCTGGGAAGTGTAGTGGTTTGACTCGGGATAAGGCAGCGTAGTAGGTAAGGGGCAGAACCAAGCTATCTGTGGTGCTCTTAGTCAATTAGCAAAGTATTTTTATTTATTTACTTGATTTAGGGAGGCACCTACCCCCCTGCTTATTTCTTATTTCTTCACTGTGCCTTATAAGATTAGTTACTATGGGATAGTCATGCATATCTGTAGATTCATATAATCCATATTTATCATTTATCATGGCCACTTTATAACCATAAGGTTAAAATAGAAGGGAAAACTTATTTCCCGAGGGTGAAATCATAACTGCACTTACCCGGGAGTAAGAGCCACTGCATTCAGCAGGACTTGCTTCTGAGTATATAGAATTGCGCTGGATGCTACTGCAATATTAGTGGTAGCAATTATTCTGAGATTAGTCTCATCGTTTTACCTGGCATTCTTACATGTAATTACTTCTCCGTCCATTTACTTGAGAGTAAGCCCCATGGAATTCACAAGGACTTAGTTCTGAGTAGACATCATTAAGTTTATACTGTTAGTCACTTTTTTGCATTCAATAGTCCATAGCAGGTGAGACAATTAAATCAAAAGCCACTCCTCTGTGGATATGAATCCACAATCCTGTACCCACTTATTTGGGAGTAACCCTCATTGAAATCAACAGGGCTTACTTCTGAGTAGACATGCATAGGATTGTGCTGTAAATCAGCCACACTTTCATAAATCAATGGGACTTAGCTAGCTGTGACTAACTGATTTCAACAGGTGTGGATAGCTTTCAGCACACACCAATACGTGGTTCCATGTGCATTCACAGAATCATAGATTTGTAGAGTTAGAAGGGACCTAAGGGCCATCTAGTCCAACCCCTGAGGCACATTCTTTCCTTAAAGAATTCTGGGCACTGCAGTTCCTGAAGTGTTGCTGGGACTGGCAACTCTGTGAGGAGTAAACTACCGTGCCCAGAATTCTTTGGGGGAAAGAATCTACTTGAAAGGTGTAGGATGTGCATGTAAAGCCCATTGAAGTGAAGAGCATGGCATGAAAGAGGGTTAACTCAGAAGTAAGTCCCCTTGTGTGACTTACTTTTGTTTTTATATGCTCTGCCTACCAGGACAGTCCAAGCTGTAAGGTGAAGCTCACGACAGCCTGCGCTGCTCACCGAAAAGCTGTTTCTCAGAAGGCTGCCTTACCCTGAGTGCTGTGTCCCAGAGCAGGCTGCAGTTGGGCCAATGTGCTCCCTTGCGCCCCAGAGAAAGAGACACGCTCACTGGGGAAATGGCGAGGTTCGTTCCGTGGTGGAGCTCTGCCCAGCGTTGGTACAGAGCAAGGGCAAACTCCGTGTTCAGGTTCTGTGGCTCGTGGAGTCAGTATCAAAGCTGTCCTGCCCCTGCTCTCCCTCCAGGTCTTCAAGGATTATGTCATCTAAATGGAAAAGAAGAGAAGGTTGGAATCATAACTCTTTTAGGGACTTTCTTCCCTGAAGATCTCTTTGGAAATGGACATTACCTTCATGTTTTCCTTGGTGTTTCTTCCTCCAGTCTCCGCCTGCTCTTCCTCAAGGTCTTTGATGATCAGATCATCTGAAAGGAAAAGAAGAGAAGGCTGGCAGTTAGAGAGACTTTCTTATATACACTGAACATATCCTTGGAAATAGACATTACCTTCAGGTGGACTTTCCTTCTCTTTTGCCTGAGGCAGCCAGGAAGTACGTGGAGCCTACAGCGAAACAAAGAGCCACATGGGATATGATGATCTACAGCTCAAAATAGGCCTCAGACAGAGACCTTTCCTAAGAAATCTCAGGGACTGGAATCAACTTCTATAGGCTGAAAGGTTTTACCTTCGAAGTCCTTTCGAAAAGGGGCCTGCGGAGGGGGGGCGGGGGGAGGACTCGGGGAGAGGGCACACTTTATTTTTTTCCGCCATCCGTGAAATCGCTCTTCTCAGTCTTCCAAGCCTGAAAAGGAAAGAGAAATGCTGCTTACAGTTAGTACTCTCTCATGCCTGTAAACCCAAGAGGAATTCACTACCCTCACAGAATGCAGATGCTGAGAGAAATCCTACTTGCATGTCTATCTTCTTCCTGGAACAAACGCGAAATGAACCAACAAGAGGAGTTCACCAAGCCTTTTTGCACTCTGGTGACCAGTGAGCCAGCAGAGGGAGGTGTCACAATGGCTTCTGTAAATCTGGGGCTGCCCCTTGAAAATAGGGACACTTGGCAGGTGTCCTGAGGTGGCCAGATGGAAGACCACCAGGGAACCCATGATATGGTGCTTAGAATTATACAGGCAAAAGTATTACTTAAATAAATACATCTCTAGACACACTGTCCTTTTGGTCTTTTCTCATGCAAGAATATTTCCCTAAGTCAGATAGAGGCCTCCTGCTCATGAAAGTGCACCTTCGGGCCTGAGCCTCCTAAATAGCTCTACTTGGGAGTAAATTTTCCTGCCCCAGTGGAAATTGGTTCCTAGTGAGCATGCTTGGGATTGTGGTATGAGGAACAGGACACTGCAGTCAAGAAAGGAGAGAGCTAGCTTGACTCAAGTTTGCCCCGTGTTGGGGGCTCAAAGAACAATCCCATGCTTGGGTGGTACATCTAGAAAGATTTTTAAAATGTGTGTGGCACGGTGAGGTAGAAGAAGGGTTGTGTCATTCACACATCATTAAAAATGCCACACACATGATCCAGTAGGCACCGCTGGAAGTTGCGCAGCAATGGCCGCCACATCTTGCTGGGCTACACAACTCGCAGCAGTCCCCACCATCATGGCCAACAGTCAGGGGTGATGGGAGTTGTCCTCCACTAACATCTGGAGGGCACCCCATTGGTTACCCCCCAAGTATAAGGGTGTTCAAACCTTAATGTGTTAATTGTTTAAAAATCATAGCCTCCAACATTTATCTGATGACAATAGGGACGTCCCATTCCATAATGATAATTTTACTCTCTATACCCCACACATCCTACTGGGTTGCCTCAGCCACTCTGGACAGCTTCCACCATATATATAAAGGTTTTAGTATGAGAGGAACAAAGTATAATACAGTGATACGTGTGCATGAGTGTACGTATGTGTTTTCTTTAAAGAGAGAGTGGTGGGATGGAGAAAGGGACGGGGGAGAGAAAAAGAGAGAAGGAAGAGGAGAGATGGGAAGAAGAAAAAAGGGGTGGGGAGGGAGAGGGAACTGTAGCAGTGGTATGGGGGAAAGTTTTGTTTTAAAAGAGGGGGTCGTGGGGGGAGAAAGGGCTCCCCGCTCAAAAACAGACTGAGAAACAGGCTAAAAAGGGGGTCCGATTTTAAAAAACAAAAAGGATAGAAAATGAGGATGAAAATTAAAAAGTGAGGCGAGAGGAAAAAAGAAGGGAAAAGTAAATTAGAAGGAGTTGCGTGTCTGGGGTGGAGTGGCCTGTGCTGGTTCAGGGCTCTCTTCTGGGCACTGCCATTTTAATTTTTGTAAGTAAGGTTTGAGGTAGAAATAAAGATAAGATTTATTGTATAATTTTTTATTATTGTTATTATTTATTTAAAAAGGGAGTTAAGGAAAATATATATTGAGGAGAAGGAAATAAAATAAAAATAAAACAAAAGATATTGGAAAGGAAAGAGGACAACAACAACAAACGTGCCCCTCCCCCTTTTTGGGGGGTGGAAAGTGTGTTTTAAGTAATATACGGATGTATTTTAAAAATGGTAGTAATAGTAATTTAGTAAAAGAGCTGAAGACTTAGGGAAGGGGGGGAAGGGTTGATTTTTTTAAGGGGGTTAAAATATATGAAAGGGGGGAAGTTTATGTACTAAATAATAGAACATGGAGATGATAATAATAGTAATATAAAAATAGTTTTAAAATAATAATATTTTTTGGAAAAAATATAGTTTAAAAAGGAGGGGGAGGAAAAATAAATAAATAAACTCTATAGAGAAAAGCGAGGTCTTTTTCCAGCGGGCCTCCCTCTGGGCCTGGGCTTGAAGGAGGTGAGGACAGGTGACCCCACCTAGGCCCGAAGTCACCCCCCCTCAATAATCACCCCAGGCCTCAAAACTGTCCGAAATTCCTTTTGTCTTCTAAAAATCCACAGCTAAAGTTTTCCTCTGTTTTCTCACAAGATGCATAGGCAAACCGTTACTTTTATCAGTACAAGAGAGCTTCAAAAAGGCTAATGAATGGACTCTGTCAGAGCAGGCCTGAGAACTGACTTTTATCTCATTCAGTTGCAACATCTTGGACATGCTGAACTGTTCTCATTCCCCTTTCCTGGGAAGGGTTCCAAGAGTCCACAATAGTCCCAAGAGAGCTTTCTGTACATGCTCAGGAACCTCAACATGGGGCAGGACTCCTGAGGGAGGAGAAAGGGGAGGGAACTAGAAGGGGAATATATACTCTGTGCACATGACTGTGAACTCGTGCATGTTTTTGTGAGTTATCACACTTGCTCCTTCTACCAGTTCATGGATGGTAGAAATAAAGCTTTTTCTCCGAAACTATTCCTTGAGTGTCTGTTGACTCCCACTTCCCTTTCCCGGGCGCAATATTTTTCCCACCCGAGGGCAAAGCCTCATAAGGCTACAGGCTCAGCCACGTGTTTCCTCGCGGCCTCCTCCTGCCTCTCCTCCTTTCCCTTGGCATTGGCAGCGCAATGGCGGTGGCAGCAGGGCCAGGGCTTCTCTCCCCCTCCGCACTCGCTCCTGGGTCCCACCGGCCCCAGATGGCCGGGCGCCTGTCTCCTCCTTCTCCCCTTCTCCTATCCCTCTGGAAGAGCGAGGTGGGTTGTCCCAGGCCTTGGAGCTCCTCTCGGCCGTTGGCCGGGTGCCCTTGGCTCCGGCCTGGTGGGGTCGCTGGGGGGGGTCTGGCAGCTCCCCGGTTGATACATTGGGTGCCCCCAGCCCCCACGCAGTGGCGGCGGTCCCGGCAGCTTGGAAGCCGGTCAGGCAGCACGAGCAACGCAGGCCACCCTCAGGAGCTCTGCGACGCCCTGGTGTGCGCCATGTTGCTTCACCCACCATATATATAAAGGAAACAAAAAATGAAACATTAAAAAAAACCATCCCTGTACAGGATTGCCTTCAGATGGCTCGGGGGTCAGATAACTCCATACCCTCTTACATTTCTTCAGTGAAACTAGGGACACCATAGGGAATGCTGGGACTTTGAAGGATCAAATCAGAAACCAGGACGGCTTCTCTCAATCAGGGACATCCCTGGAAAATAGGGACACTTGGAGGGTTTGAACAATGTGTATTGTTTCAACTCTGTGTGAACCACCCAGAGAGGCTTTCACCCCTATCGTGTTTATCAATTAATAATAGCTGCAGAAAGGATTCAATGACTTAAGAGAGGGGGGCCTCCCTTTTGGTGAAATGTCCTTTGGGCCTACTCCAACATAAGCCTTGCTTTCTTCTTAAGCCGTAAGTGGTAGCAGAAACTGCACAGAACAGCTGGTGACTGTTGGGCGCAAGAGATCTGGCACCCCAGGTTGCCATCACCACCCATTTCTGCAGGTGAGGGTAAATGAAAGGCAAAATACTACAAAGAGCGCCCATAGCTCCAATGTTTTTGGAGCTGGTCCTTCGTTGCCCAGATTTCTCTTCACTATTCCCTACCTTGGACCCCTGACCGTTGGGTCCAGTCGCGGACGACACTGTGGTTGTGGCGCTGATCTCGCTTTATTGGCTGAGGGAGCCGGCGTACAGCTTCTGGGTCATGTGGCCAGCATGACTAAGCCGCTTCTGGCGAACCAGAGCAGCGCACAGAAACGCCGTTTACATTCCTGCCAGAGCGGTACCTATTGATCTACTTGCACTTTGACATGCTTTCAAACTGTTAGGTTGGCAGGAGAAGGGAACAAGCAACAGGAGCTCACCCCGTCGCGGGGATTTGAACCGCCCACTTTCTGATCGGCAAGCCCTAGGCTCTGTGGTTTAATCCACAGCGCCACCCACATCCCCCTACCTTGGTAAGTACTGCTAAATGCCTCGTTATTTGCAAGGACTGTGGCAAAATAGGTCAGGAGGTCTTTTCCGCCTTTTTAAAGCTCAGTGAGGTCTGCCTCACACAAGCAAAAGGACAGAGGCAGGAAAATGCCCAGGTGGCAGCCTTCTTTGAGTCACACTTGTTCATGATTGCAATGGATTGCAATTTGGCGACACCAAAAAGAAAACCCACCAGGGCATAATAAATGCAAGTTGCATGCCCCCCCCCCAACCAGGCATGGTTCCAGGTAGAAGCAATAGCCAGGGGCTACATGCTGATGGCCATTCCAAGATACAGCCAGATTAATCGTCAGGAGCTCAGGTGACCTGAGATGGGAGGAGCTTTACAGTTACTGCCAGGACAGCTGAATTCCCCAGAACTGTCAGGATGCCTGAAAGGAGGAGGAGGAAAGCAGTGTGGTTTTCAGGCATTCATAATCAGTCAACAAACCAGTGCGGTTCATCACCCTGCAAGATGCAAACATCATGACCCACAGCCAGTGAATACTCTATAACTCAAGGTTTAGAAGCCATAGCAGTCTTCTTTTTTAACGAGAAGTAGGTATTTTATTCACAGGCCTTTCTCCACAATAGGTAATGTGTTACCCAAAGTAACATGAAACAGCTTGTGAATTTATATCAGTGGATTTGTGACTGAAGGACAGGTAAGGGTCAGAACAAAAGTGGATTCTGTTTCAGCCACAAATCAGTCACTTTCTAGCATCTAGTCTTGATACCTGTGGTATGCTCTCTTCAACACTGTAGAGTTATTTTCTTGACATTGTAAAAGGTGAATTAAAAGGTGCATCCAAAAGAAAATGTTGGTGGGGTCGCCTGACATTCCCAAGAATAGCAATCCCTAGAGTAGTAAGAAGTGGGGAGGGCGAGAAGGCTGTCCAGTCCTGATACCCTTGTTGGTGCAAACTCTGTGCTCAATAGCAGATTCTCAGAGAAGACAAAATGGGTGGAAGTGATCGTGAATATAGTTCCGGACACTCCCAAGCTTATGATTCCGTGGGTCTCAACGTTCAAGCTCTCTCCCTCCACCACCCCCAAACCTTGATAGCCGTGGCTCAAGGTTTCATGGCCTCAGTAAAAACTATTAAGTAGCATCTGCACTCACCTGGTCAAATGTTTGATTTAGGCTGTAAACCAACACACCATTGCCTGAAAGTAAGTCACAATGAAGTCATCTAGCCTTACATTTCAGTAGACGTCTATAGGCTTGCACTGCCAGTTTGTTGTCAGCTCCGGACACAAAGTTGTCCTGAGCACCTTGAAAGAAGGATTAAAAGAAAGGGTGGTGTCCAGAGAAGTAGTTCCACTAGCACTAGAACTTCTGTTTGTGTACAGAACAACCCTTTCTGCTTCTCTCCTTGTGCCTGCTCCACAGATCTGCTCCGGAGGGTGAACAACAGAAAATAAGACAGAACCCTTTCTCTACCATTTACATGTGAAGAGAACATCTTGTTAAGGGCCACCCCAATCTCTACCAAGTGGTGGGAGGTTCCAGGAGTCTCTGCCCTTATCCAGGGTTCATGTTTCCATTGGAAAAATGAGGCGCAGTGGAGTCTTTAAGATAATATGCTTTTGCTTACACATATATTCACCTTAACCTTGATGAAGGGAGTGCAGAGGGTGAATGTATTTTTTGCCAACCTTTCAGGGCAAAGTCTTCCCATTACAGCTTTCAAAAACTAGCTTATGACCACAATATCTAGTGATGGCTTCGATAGCTTAGGGGACCAACTGCAACCGCTGCAGATAAAAGTTTTCATATGACAGTTTCAGTCTCTACACTCATTTCACAAGTCTGTGCCAACTTATCCAACAGAGATTCAGACACCATTAGGAGAATGTGTGAGGGGATGCATGTAGGATAGTGGCCACTTCGCTCCTCTTCCCTCTGCTATTGCACTAGTGGAGATAAACCATGGTTTGGCTTAATGTTACACCTGAATTGGCCTTGTAGTTTTTTCACTGCAAGCAAACTGCAAGCTGTAACACAGCTCTCCAACTTCCATTCTTGCCAGCTCATTTATTGTGAGCTGCGTCTTCTTGCCCGGGTTAGGAATGCTGATCCGTCACCATCCTTCCTTTTCCCTCCGTTTCTTTCCCCCCCAAAGAACTAGCTTTAATATCAAAAGCATTGCAGGTGAGTTCAGGTGAGACTTTGCAAGTACACCATCTTCATTCCCCCCGCCCCACTCAATTTATTTATTATTAATGTTGCAATACATATATGAAATCTTTACATATTGATACATATGCATTATATTCGTAAATTCACATTTTCACATTTCATTATGTACCAACATTTATCCATTTCTTATTTCTTACTCTTCCCTCCACCTGTACGTGACTTCCTTGTTATTATTTTGTAGCTTTATTATTGAGATTGTGATTTTGTGTCTTAATAATTAAACATTCAATCTTATTATCTGCTTAGCTTAGCTTAACTTTGTGAAATCAGTCTATACATATCAATAAATTCTTGTTGGAGCATCTTTTGGTCATGTATTCTTCTACACATTTCCATCCTTGTTTGAGATTTTGATTAAATTGCATTCTAATTGTTGCCGTCATTTTTGCTAATTCAATCATTTCAAAAAAAATTATTTTGCCAATCTTTCAATGTAGGTACTTGTTCTGATTTCCAATTTTTTGCAATCAATCATCTTGCGGCAACTGTTGCAAATAAAAAGATTCTTTTCATGTCTTTTGGGGTGTCATTTGTTATAATTCCTAAAAGGAATGTTTCCAGCTTCTTACCAATTGTTGTTTAAAACATTTTTTTTCAGTTCCTCATGTATATTTCCCCAAAATTTCTTAATTTTATCACATCCCCACCATACATGATATAAGGATCCCTCTGATACCTTACATCTCCAACACAGATTCGATGTTAGTTTATAAATTTTTGCCAGTTTTACAGGGGTTAAGTACCACCTGTAAAACATTTTCATAATGTTTTCTTTGATAGTAATGCATGCGGTGAAATTAATATCTGATTTCCAAAGTTTTCCCCAATGATCTAATGAAATCGTGTATCCAAAATCCTGTCCCCCTTGATCATTACTTATTTTATTCGTTCGTCTTTGAGTTCCCATTCAAGTAATAGATTATACATTTTTGATAGATTTGGGGGGGGTTGTTCAAAAGTTCTATCTGGAATTTGGATTCTTCTTTTTGGAAAGCTATTTTATTTTCAGAGTTAAATTTGCTATTGTAGCCAGGTGGTACAAAACTGTTTACTATTATCATCTCCATGTTCTATTATTTAATACATAAACTCCCCCCTTTCATATATTTTAACCCCCTTTTAAAACAATCAACCCTTCCCCCCTTCTCTAAGTCTTCAGCCATTTACTTAATTATTATTACTACCATTTTTAATTAATATTAATATTACTACCATTTTTAAAATACACCCATATATTACTTAAAACACACTTTCCACCCCACCAAAAAATGAAAAATATCGGCAATTAAAATGAATGTGTTGCCAAAAATGCTATTTCTTTTTCAATCAATACCAGTCATCCTGAAAGATGAATGTTTTAAAAAATGGCAGAAAGAGATTTCAAAATTTATCTGGGGGGAAGGGGGGGGCAAAAGGCCAAGGATAAAATATAAAATACTTACAGATGTAAAAGACAGAGGTGATCGAAGGGAAAGTGAAATTACTGAAGGACGCATACAGCATACTATTAGAATGGGAGATGAAAGATGAAGAGGTAAAATCAGTTATGATTAAATGGGCACAAGATGTAGGTCACAATATTATGATGGAAGATTGGGAAAAATTATGGAAAACTGATTTAAAATTTACAGATTGTTCCCTATTGAAGGAAAATTATATGAAGATGATGTACAGATGGTACATGACACCAGTGAAGTTAGGGAAAATGTATAAAACTAGTTCAAATATATGTTGGAAGTGTAAGGAAAAGGAGGGGACATTTTATCATATGCGGTGGGATTGTAATGTAATTTAAAAATTTTGGGAAATGATATACAACGAATTAAAGAAAATGTTTCATCTAACATTTGTTAAAAAACCTGAAGCATTTTTGTTAGGGATTGTAGAGAAAGACTTGCCAAAAAAGCTGAAAAACATCTTCATGTATGCGACAACGGCTGCGAGAGTTTTGGTAGCACAAGGATGGAAGACTGAAGAAACCCCAACTAAAGAATCATGGCAAGAAAAATTGACGGACTATGCAGAACTGGCAAAACTGACATATAAGCTATGGGACAAGGATAACTGTGACTTTAAGGGTGAATGGGACCCTTTACAAAGTATTTGAAGACACCACAAAGCGAACTGGACTCCTTGGCAGGTTTTGAATAAACATTCACAAACTTTTTTATTGATAATAACCAGCTAAATAGTTTGAGGATCTATACAACTTTGTAACATGCAGAAAACAGCATTCTTAGAGAAACCAAAGACTGAAACTGAGGGAAGTCGGGGGGGTGGGGGTTGTGTGGGAGGGGGAGGGAGGAAAAATGGGGAGGGGAAACAAGGATGATATGTTTTTGGATAATATGTTTTGTTATAATTTTGAATAAAAAAATTCAAAAGGGGGGGACACTTTCTTTTGTTGTTGTCCTCTTTCCTTTCCAATATATTTTATCTTCTTCTACCTCACCATGCCACACACATTTTAAAAATCTTTCTAGATGTACCACCCAAGCATGGGATTGTTCTTTGAGCCCCCAACACGGGGCAAACTTGAGTGAAGCTAGCTCTCTCCTTTCTTGACTGCAGTGTCCTGTTCCTCATACCACAATCCCAAGCATGCTCACTAGGAACCAATTTCCACTGGGGCAGGAAAATTTACTCCCAAGTAGAGCTATTTAGGAGGCTCAGGCCCGAAGGTGCACTTTCATGAGCAGGAGGCCTCTTTCTGACTTAGGGAAATATTCTTGCATGAGAAAAGACCAAAAGGACAGTGTGTCTAGAGATGTATTTATTTAAGTAATACTTCTGCCTGTATAATTCTAAGCACCATATCATGGGTTCCCTGGTGGTCTCCCATCTGGCCACCTCAGGACACCTGCCAAGTGTCCCTATTTTCAAGGGGCAGCCCCAGATTTACAGAAGCCATTGTGACACCTCCCTCTGCTGGCTCACTGGTCACCAGAGTGCAAAAAGGCTTGGTGAACTCCTCTTGTTGGTTCATTTCGCGTTTGTTCCAGGAAGAAGATAGACATGCAAGTAGGATTTCTCTCAGCATCTGCATTCTGTGAGGGTAGTGAATTCCTCTTGGGTTTACAGGCATGAGAGAGTACTAACTGTAAGCCCCATTTCTCTTTCCTTTTTAGGCTTGGAAGACTGAGAAGAGCGATTTCGCGGATGGCGGAAAAAAATAAAGTGTGCCCTCTCCCCGAGTCCTCCCCCCCCACCCTCCGCAGGCCCCTTTTCGAAAGGACTTCGAAGGTAAAACCTTTCAGCCTATAGAAGTTGATTCCAGTCCCTGAGATTTCTTAGGAAAGGTCTCCGGATGAGGCCTATTTTGAGCTGTAGATCATCATATCCCATGTGGCTCTTTGTTTCGCTGTAGGCTCCACGTACTTCCTGGCCGTCTCAGGCAAAAGAGAAGGAAAGTCCACCTGAAGGTAATGTCTATTTCCAAGGATATGTTCAGTGTATATAAGAAAGTCTCTCTAACTGCCAGCCTTCTCTTCTTTTCCTTTCAGATGATCTGATCATCGAAGACCTCGAGGAAGAGCAGGCGGAGACTGGAGGAAGAAACACCAAGGAAAACATGAAGGTAATGTCTATTTCCAAGGAGATCTTCAGGGTATATAAGAAAGTCCCTAAAAGAGTTATGATTCCAACCTTCTCTTCTTTTCCATTTAGATGACATAATCCTTGAAGACCTGGAGGGAGAGCAGGGGCAGGACAGCTTTGATACTGACTCCACGAGCCACAGAACCTGAACACGGAGTTTGCCCTTGCTCTGTACCAACGCTGGGCAGAGCTCCACCACGGAACGAACCTCGCCATTTCCCCAGTGAGCGTGTCTCTTTCTCTGGGGCGCAAGGGAGCACATTGGCCCAACTGCAGCCTGCTCTGGGATACAGCACTCATGGTAAGGCAACCTTCTGAGAAACAGCTTTTCGGTGAGCAGCGCAGGCTGTCGTGAGCTTCACCTTACAGCTTGGACTGTCCTGGTAGGCAGAGCATATAAAAACAAAAGTAAGTCACACAAGGGGACTTACTTCTGAGTTAACCCTCTTTCATGCCATGCTCTTCACTTCAATGGGCTTTACATGCACATCCTACACCTTTCAAGTAGATTCTTTGCCCCAAAGAATTCTGGGCACGGTAGTTTACTCCTCACAGAGTTGCCAGTCCCAGCAACACTTCAGGAACTGCAGTGCCCAGGATTCTTTAAGGAAAGAATGTGCCTCAGGGGTTGGACTAGATGGCCCTTAGGTCCCTTCTAACTCTACAAATCTATGATTCTGTGAATGCACATGGAACCACGTATTGGTGTGTGCTGAAAGCTATCCACACCTTGGTTCTGTTGAAAACAGTTAGTCACAGCTAGCTAAGTCCCATTGATTTATGAAAGTGTGGCTGATTTACAGCACAATCCTATGCATGTCTACTCAGAAGTAAGCCCTGTTGACTTCAATGAGGGTTACTCCCAAATAAGTGGGTACAGGATTGTGGATTCATATCAACAGAGGAGCAGCTTTTGATTTAACTGTTTCACCTGCTATGGACTATTTAATGCAAAAAAGTGACACGTCTACTCAGAACTAAGTCCTTGTGAATTCCGTGGGGCTTACTCCCAAGTAAATGGACGGAGAAGTAATTAAGACCCTTCAGCATATATGTTGATTTCAGAATAACATTAGTCCCTGTAACTGTCTGAGGCCTATTTTGAGGTTTAGGTACATAAACATATCCCATGTGGCTCTTTGTTTCCCTGTGGGCTCTGCAGACCTCCTCACTTCCTCACATGGAGGAAGATGACCCAGGGCAACATGAAGGTAATGTCTATTTCCATGTATATGTTGTTGTTGTTGTTTAGTCGTTTAGTCGTGTCCGACTCTTCATGACCCCATGGACCAGAGCACGCCAGGCACTCCTGTCTTCCACTGCCTCCTGCAGTTTGGTCAGACTCATGTTAGTAGCTTCGAGAACACTGTCCAACCATCTCTTCCGCTGTCATCCCCTTCTCCTTGTGCCCACAATCTTTCCCAACACCATCTCTTCTCAAGAGGTGGCCAAAATATTGGAGCCCCAGCTTCATGTTCTGTCCTTCCAGTGAGCACTCCGAGTTGATTTCCTTCAGGATGGATCGGTTTGATCTTCTTGCAGTCCGTGGGACTCTCAAGAGTCTCCTCCAGCACCAGAATTCAAAAGCATCAATTCTTCGGCGATCAGCCTTCTTTATGGTCCAGCTCTCACTTCCATACATCACTACTGGGAAAACCATAGCTTTAACTATACGGACCTTTGTTGGCAAGGTGATGTCTCTGCTTTTTAAGATGCTGTCTAGGTTTGCCATCGCCTTTCTCCCAAGGAGCAGGCGTCTTTTAATTTCGCGGCTGCTGTCACCATCTGCAGTGATCATGGAGCCCAAGAAAGTAAAATCTCTCTCACTGCCTCAATTTCTTCTATTTGCCAGGAGGTGATGGGCCCAGTGGCCATGATCTTCGTTTTTTTGATGTTGACTTCAGACCATATTTTGCGCTCTCCTCTTTCACCCTCATTAAAAGGTTCTTTAATTCCTCCTCACTTTCTGCCATCAAGGTTCCATGTACATATTCAGTGTATATAAGAAAGTCTCTCCAAGTGCCTTCCTTTCAGAAGATCTAATTATTGAAGACATTGAGGAAGAGCAAGAGGAGACTGTGCGGCACTGAAACAGTTCCTAGAGGGGATGATCAGCAAGACCAGGACCAAGTCTCAGATGTGTGCAATTCACCACTCTTTAAATACATGGACAAGGATTATGCCAAGCTTGGCCACTCATTGGCTGTCCCAGGAGAAGACATGAAGAAGAAAGGCCCAGTTACTCCACAGGGCGAAGCGGGTGAAGCAGGTGAAGGAGCTTCCTGTGGCAATGAGGAAGATGATGACTATGCAAGTGGACTGTTGTAACTCCAGCACAACTCGACTCTTAAAAAGCAACCTAGCTGTTTCTGGCCAATGAGCAATTCTGGAAGCTCCCGAATAATTACCACCAGTTCATTGCAATTGGGAAATTGGAAATAGAACAATTTGTCTGCATCTGGGAAACTTGTACAGAAAGCATGGCTGGAAAAATCTTTTTTAATAATTCCAGTGGCACCTTTAAGATCAACTAAATATAAGCTTTCAAGGTATGAGCTTTCGTGTGTAATACACACTTCATCAGATACTCTGAAGCAGAGGTCGGTTCAACCTTATAACTGTTGATGACTGTTATGGCAGTTGGTTCCACAGGGAAGGGCAAGGGATTTTTAAAGGGATAGATGACCAAAATTAGCTTTAGTATGTATAATGGGACATGAATCCAATATCTCTATTCAGACCAGGTCTCTCCATAGTTTTTAGTTTGGTAATGAGTTGTAATTCAGCAACTTCTCTTTCAAGTGTATTTCTAAAATTCTTTTGCAATAAGACAGCTACTTTAAGATCTTGTATAGAATGTCCTCAGAGACTGAAGTGTTCTCCTATTGGTTTCTCTGTTTTATGATTCCTGATGTCAGATTTATGCCCATTTATCCTTTGGCGTAAAGTTTGTCCTGTTTGTCCAATATAGAGAGCTGAAGGGCACTGTTGGCATTAGATAACTTATATAATGTTGGAAGATGAACAATTAAATAGGCCTGAGATGGTATGTTTGATGTTATTGGGGCCAATAATGATGCTGTCCGGGTGTATGTGGCAGCAAAGTTGTCATCTAGATTTATTGCAGGCTCTTGTGGCAGTGTTCATGTTCAGTGGCGTAGGAAGAGGGGGGCGGGGGGAGCGCAGCGCCCTGGGTGCCATCTCTGAAGGGTTGATGAGGGCACGCCGTGGGGATGCCATTGTGCCCCTGCCCGCAGCCGTGGGCAAAGGATCCTCTGCATCGCAGCGCCTCTTGGTCTCTCTCTCGCATGCGCGTGTGCGAGCTACAAGCCTAGGGCACATTTCTCTCCCCCTCCCACCTATCAGGCTCTTCCTTCTTGCGCAAGCGCGAGGGATGGGGAGGAGGTGGGGGTGGCAACATTGCCGGCTCCCCCGCTCTGGATACTTGGGAGTTGGGGGGGGGTTGGCATGCCATTGCCCCAGCTCCCGAGTCCTGGCTGGAGCCTGGAGGAGCAGGCAGGAGGTGGGGAGAGGATGAGTTGCTCGGCTTTGCCGGCAAAGCCATGCAGCTCCCTCCCACCACCACCTCACTTTCTTTTTGCTCGGCAAAACTTTGGCGTTCTCATTTTTCTTTCATTTTCTTTTTTGCAAAAGCGTGTGGGGCGTCTGAAGACTGAAAGCACCTGTAAGAGGGTTCGGGCGGGCACATTTTTTTGCCTGTTGTTTGGATAGGTCAAGCATCACCAGTTTTACGTCTGAAATGAGCACTTTGTGGTGCCCATGACAATTTCTTAGATATAGGTCTCCAGGTTCCAGAAAGCTGAGGACCATGCACTATGGTAACTTATAGGTTGAATTACTGCAACGGGGCTGCCTCTGAAGACTGGAAACTTCAGCTGGTGCAGAGTTCAGCAGCCAGGTTGCTCACCAGGGCAAGATGGTTTGATCATATTGTTAAGTTGTGGGTGAACATATCAGACGACACAGCAATTCTTCAAACAGCTCTTGTTTATTCACAGGCCAGAACAGAACTGAACTGAAGGGTTCAGCCAGCCTGCTTATATAGAGCTCCACTACAACGCAACAGTAACCACTTTCTGTAACTATCCAATCACTGAACGTCACATTCAATCCCTTATTTGCATATGTGGACCTGAGTGAAAACTATCTACAGTATCCCCCTGCTAGACCAGGGTGAGAACTTCAGTACATAACATATATAATGCTGACCATATTGGCTACTACCAATTACCTTCCAGACCCAATTCAAAGTGCTGGTTTTGACCTATAAAGCCAACATCAAAGTTAGACTAAGTATTTAGGCCTCAGGGGGCCTTGTGTGCTGTGAATATGTTTTCACATCCTTTACGTTCGGAACATGAATAGCTAATGGCTGACAACAACAGCAGTGGCATGTATTTTTGTAATCTGAGTGAGCAGCTTGACTGCTCAAATATCTGGAGATTCATTTGTTTTTTAGGTAGCTGTGTTTTCAGATCAGCTGTGTATTCCAAAGAAGCTCAACAATTTTCCTAAAGAAAGCTCAACAACAAAAACTCCACAACTTTGGTCTGCCCCAGGAGATAGCAGGGATTGCTACACTGCTGGAAAGTGATCAATACCCAAAACCTATTTGGAAACACAGGACATGAAACAATTAAAATGACAGGTACGGAAGAACATTCAAAAGGTCATCAAAACAGTCATTATATAAGCACGTGTGTGTGTGTGTGTGTGTGTGTGTGTGTGTGTGTGTGTATGTGAAGAGCTAGGCAGCAATAAATCACAAGAAGTAAGTTAACTCTGTATTAGGAGAAACAAGGTCTGCTCAGGAGTGTCAGTGCAAAGACTTAAAACTGAGAACCATTTGGCCCACAGAGTGAATCCTTCAGTTAATTTGTTCATAGTCTTACAATGTAGATTCTCCATATTATGAGCCTGAAGAAAAGAAATAATAAAAGCCACACCCAGATATTGTCCCTGGGCTAATGCATGAAAAAGCCTTTCTCTCCACCTTCATTCCCATAAGCTCTACATATCACTTTAAAAGCATATCTGTTTTTCACCTCTATCCCACCTGGTCATGAGAACAACTGATGTTTAAGAATTGGTGCCTGAGCTTGCTTTTAAGGCCCTCCTCTTCCCTTCTTCCTTGTGTGTCATGTCTTTTTAGAGGGACTGTCCTCCTGCTGCTCTTTGTAAGCCAGTATGGGACTTTTTCAGCTAAAGAGTGAAGTACCAGTAGAATACTCTTCTACAATATTTGAACTAGAAAGATGGGTTGGGTGCATACCAGATTTTAAGAATTTGTTGTGCTCCATTTGTAAATCTTTTCATTGGACAGGATGCTTACCTTTTAGTCAACTGCAGCTTTAAACTGTAGCATGTACCAGAAAGCCAAATTTATTTCCCCACTCCTCCTGATAAATAAGAATACACCTCAGATAAGGAGTAGCAAGTGAATTGTTCAGCTAAATGAAAAATAACTTGTGAATGTCAATCCTTTCCCCATTATTTTGACCAGTTACAATAGCAGTCCAGCTGGCAGGAAACTGTAAAAAAAAAAAAAAACCACACACACAGAAAACACGACCTGCCATACAAACTAGCATATTTGTTGTATGAAGCAACGTGTACACAGGATCAGTGCTGAAAAGAGTGTAATTTTTAGCAGAGCAGCTAGATAACATAGGTTGCTTGGGGTTTCTGTTTGCAGAAAAAATTAGGCATGCCTTTCTTACGCCATACAGCTTTTCTTCTAACAAAGAATGGCTGATGTAGGACGGAGCACACAAATTATAATGGTCCTGTAAAGAAGAATTATCAAAAGTGATAAAAGAAATGCAGATGTTCTAGATCTTGACTGCATCTGATGGTTAAATAAGTAGAAGGCAGCTTGCATAACCAACCTTTCTCCTCTCTGCAGAGGGTCATCGGAATTGCAATGCAATGGGGAAATCATCTAAAATTGGGTGGAGGGATCTTGCATATGATCAATTTGACCCCAAACCCCAAGACTGCAGCTCTATGCAACACAGCCCATGCCAACCTCTGGGGTTGGACAGAAAGCAGGGCTTTTCTCACTGGGAATTCACAGGACCTTAGTTCCAACACCTCTCAGGTGGGCGCCAGTGCCATTCTAAGAGAGGAATTCTGACACCTCTTTTTCTAGAAAAACAACACAGATTACATATCTGTCCCAACTTAAGGCTGCATATATCTCCCCCTTCACATGTTATCCTCACAAAAACCCTGTGAGGTAATTTAGGCTAAGAGTCAGTGACTGGTAAAGGGTGACCCAGTGGGCTTCATTGCTGAGTGGGGACTTGAACCCTGGTCTCCCAAGTGGTATTCTGATACTCTAACCACTGTACAACACTGGCTTAGTTTCTCAAGGCGCTTTCCATATGGGCAGCCATTAGATGCCACCCTGTCTTGAGGTCTGAGCTTATGGCTGAGCTAGAGAGATTTATTTTAGTAATGTTTATGGAGAACCCTGCCATAGATATTTCCAGGCAAATACAAATATTCAGATTCTCTGCCTGTTTATCAAATAGGTTTTACAGTGCTCGAGTTCACATCTCAGTCACAGCGAAAGCTTGTATATTTTGATCCATGCCATCAGGCTACTCCTTCAAGCAGTAGCCATTCCATCATACTAGAGGGAGAGAAGGAACTGCAGAGCCCCTCTATTAACTAGGCTGACAGACCGGAGCTTTTGGCTGCTCCTCTTCTCAAACTGTTTCCATTCAGGCTGCTTGTTTGAAGAACTAGTGGCTACGTTTGTATTTTTCCTCTTCCCTACCAATCCATTTTCCTTTTGTATCCTGTCGTTGAGATTGTCAGGACAACAGCAGAGACCATCTTACTATCGATATTTGTAAGCTGCTCTCGGAGGGGGGGGGGTGGAATTCCAGTAGCACCTTAGAGACCAACTAAGTTTGCTCTGGGTATAAGCTTTCATGTGCATGCACACTTCTTCAGATATATGAAGTATTTGAAGAAGTGTGCATGCACACGAAAGCTTATACCCAGAACAAACTTGGTTGGTCTCTAAGGTGCTACTGGAATTTTATTTTATTTTTGACTGTGTCAGAACAACATGGCTACCTACCTGAATCTGTAAGCTGCTCTGGTGTCATCTTTGATTTTTTATTCCCTGAAAAAATGTGCAGTTGTGGAACTCTTGAAACACAATAATAAAGAACAAAAATTGAAGATTATACTTCTTGACTACACTTCTTGTGTATAGCTGCCTCTCTTGGTTAGCAAGTGTTTACATGCAAATTTAGAAAACGTTCATTGTTTCTATTCATATTCCATTTTATTGTCAGACATCAATTGCTTAAATTATTCCTAAATGGAAATTTAAGGATGAACAAATCTTATACAATTTCAACAATTCTCAAATGCTTCTTTTGAATTGGTAATAAATGGTATCATTTGCCACCAAGCATAAAACATCTGTCTGTTAATCCCCTACACAACTCTTCACAATAAACTCTTACAAGACCAGCAGCACACTGGTTTCTACATCTTTTCTAAAGAAATCTGAGCTCTTCTAAATAAGACAAGAGTTGTTTTTGTGTGTGTGTAACTTTGCTGGGTACAAACTTTAAGGAGAATCCCCCAATCAGAAGAAACTTGTGAGCCAGTGGGATAGCAACCTTCAGAATTTTCGTATCTCCCACAAATGATAAATTCATATATCATTGTTGTGGATTTTAGAATATACAGTGTTCTAAAATCAGTATCGGTTGCATTGGCAGGGCAAATCTAGTTATCCAGGATTTCCGTCACAACAATTCAATTTTTGCAAAGTTCAATTATGCTTTACTTACAAATTGGCTATAGGCCATTACAGTTCAAACATACAATACATAACATGATAATTCATATCTTACAAAGTGATACAATGGGTAAATGTTGGATCAACGTAATTAGTTATCAGAGCACTTAGGGTAGAAACTCTCAGAAGATTTCAATGAAAGCAGCATGAAATTTAGATTAATATATATTCTGTAATGCATCTTAACAAAAAGTCATTCTTTTTAAAATCTAACCAATTTCCCTTAGCCAACAAAAGCTGCGAGATAAGTACTGACTGACGTGATTCGGTAGCTTTTGTAAAGTGGCTATGCATATCTAATACTTTTCAAGATTTTTTTTGTGTGGAGTAGACTTTTGGAGCCAAACTATATCATAATTTGTCAGATCTTTGTACGCTCAAAACTTCCCAATTCAATGTTTCTATATGATGGTGTTAGGCCATCTTGTTTCAAATCCCTTGTGTACATTTTTTTTCAATCAAAAAGCCATTCTTGGAACATAGTCAATAATACCATTAGAGATTTGAAACGGGGGGGGGGGGGAATTTGACAAACCAGTATTTCCACTGTAACTAGCCTGCCAAGTGTTCATGTTTTCCTAAGTGGCTCTATCCTCTTATATTGTCTTAAACACTGAATATTTGAGAGCACTGCCAAATGTTTATTGCATGATGTAGTAGTAAAGGTAAAGGGACACCTGACCGTTAGGTCCAGTCGCAGACGACTCTGGGGTTGCAGCGCTCATCTCGCTTTATTGGCCGAGGGAGCCAGCAAACAGCTTCTGGGTCATGTGGCCAGCATGACTAAGCCGCTTCTGGTGAACCAGAGCAGCGCACGGAAACGCCGTTTACCTTCCCGCCAGAGCGGTACCTATTTATCTACTTGCACTTTTGGGCGTGCTTTCGAACTGATAGGTTGGCAGGAGCTGGGACTGAGCAATGGGAGCTCACCCTGTTGCAGGGATACGAACCGCCGACCTTCTGATCGGCAAGCCCTAGGCTCTGTAGTTTAGACCACAGCACCACCCGTGTCCCAATGTAGTAGTAGTAAGAAGCAAAAAAAAGCACCCACTCACAACTGATAATAGTTCTTCACTTTGTTCTAGTGTGTCCAAGGAAAATAGTCCACATCCATTTGCACCTCAGTCACAGAAACACAGTCCTCTTAAAATTTTCAGTAACATCTAAACATTCTTCTTTCAGGTAAGTGATTGTCTCCTCTGCAAACAACTTTGAAACATCACTGACCAATAGCCCTTTATAGATGTTTTCCATGAATTTCTGGATTGAACTTGCCATTTCTCAATCAGGCATAAAGTCAGTGAAAGAGTGCTGTCAGCCCCCTTTTAGCTAAATAGCAGCAAAGTAGGTTGGCATCTTTATTTATTTGTTTGTTTTACAGATAAAGAAGAAGAAAATGCATTGTGAACAAACAAGCAGCATCAGCAGTAGTCGTAAAATAAGTCACAAGCAAAAAGATATAAACAATTGTTCTCTAAATTGTTTCCAATAACATAAAGGGTGAATGTTTTCTTGTGTCGTGTTATACTTAACCAAAATGCTCCATTTTTAAATGAATAAATTATCAAGTTGCCTTCCTTCCTTCACTCGTACACTATTAGTCAATATTAGTCAACTTTGAGAGTTGAGTCCAACTTACCGGTGCTTAGGGTAGACTTACTGATATCAATGGACTTAAGTTAGCCATGCCAATTGATTTTAATGGGTCTACTCTGAGTATAACTTAAGTGGACTACATCTAGTCTCCTAGATGAATAAATGTCCATCCCCACAACATATTCCTGTACTACTAGCTATTAACTGACGTTTTGTCAATTTGACATCTCCTGGTAAAACCAGATCCTTAAAATTTCCAAATAACATCGTTAATGGTTCATCATTTATATTTCCACAAAATTTCACTATCTTAAGAACATGACCAAAATATGTGCCAATACGTTTTAGCTAAAATGGTGGCAAATAGCTTGGCAATTTAAAAGGGCAATTGACCCGCATGATCAGAGGGATATGGTGTCTTCTGCAAAAATACCGTGTCAGCTTTCTCCTTTTGTAATATTCGAGCTACCCTTCTTCTTTTAGTTAGGTTGCCAAGTTATTTTATGTTTGGACTGATAGCATTTCCCATTTCAAAAGGTGACAAGATTTGCCCCATGCCATTTATGCCCCAAACCATTATGTTACTATGGATTCCTGCCTATGTGTTTGTTTTACAATTAAGCCTTCATCGAAGATAGCACAAAAACAGTCAAGGTCCATGCAGGAAGGTTATTACCCATTACTCACATTTTGAGTGAAATGAACCTGCTCCCAATATACCAGGCTTTTCAGCTCATTCCCAATCTTTCTATGTAATGGACAGCAAGGCAAATTGATGAAAGCAACTTGCCTAGTTAAACTGTGTTTCATTAAAGTCCCCATAGCTCTTAAAAGGGAGTGGTGTTAGAATTAACAATAACAATAATAACAACAATAATAAGTTTTTTGTGGTTTCACATCATTGAGTTTGCATTTATTCAGCTGCAGTCATCTGCCCCTGTTCTTGTGGGTGACACAGGCAAGAACTAAACTTCAAAACTCTGCTTTAAGTGTGTCTCAAATAAGAAGCCATATAAGATATGACAAGGGAGCTAAGCCATTGATTTGAAGGTTTAGCAGCTGCTAAACCTTCATTTTCATAATATTTGTATCTTACCTTTCGCCCAGCACATAACTAGGGATGGACCAATCTGTCAAATCTAATTCTTATCAGTTTTTCACTTTTCCAACCTGAAGTTGAGTTCTCCACATTTCTACACCAATTTGTGACATCTTAGTGGCAATTTCTCCTATAGGCGCATTTTCAAAAAAACAATTTCCCCATATATAATGCACTTTGGTATGCAATTTTCCCAAATATTTGCATGCTTATGTACACTTCACCCTAGGATAAACATTTTTATACACTTTACCTGACTGGTAAGTATTGCAACATCGGAAGAATGTGACTTCTGAAGAATGGTTGTGTTTTGGTTCGTGTAGCAGAAACAATAGAAAGTGTAGTTTTGTGAAGTTTGAATGCAAACTCAATAGAATTTCTCTCCAATCCCTACATATAACACAAAACAGCATACGTGTCACTTGGTAGTGCAAGAAACTCTTAATCTCAGGGTCCTGGGCAAAAAGATTCCTGCATTGACAGGGTTGGACAAAATGACCCTCAACATCCCTTCCAACCCTACAATTCTGTGATTCCATGTGATTCTCAAGTGGCCAGCCATTCAAGCGCTGACAGGATCCAGACCATAGCTGTCAACTTTTCCCTTTTCTTGCAAGGAATCCTATTCGGAATAAGGGAATTTCCCTTTAAAAAAGGAAAACGTTGACGGCTATGATCCAGACCTGCTTGGCAGTAGCAAAGTACTGGCCATGCTCTAGGACAGATAAACTTTTACCATTTTCTTGCCTGGAATCTAACACTTCACTAACATCTCAGAGCATTCCCATGATCAGACGGAACTACAAGTAATGTTGATTTACAAGTCTAAACATTTAGTGGCAAAATTGTGGAAACAGATTTACAATTAGCGTATCAGAAACTCTCTAATTTCTGCAGGATGTGTCTTAAAATAGAAACTGTGACAATGTGAAAACCAATTAAAATGGTCCTGATTCATTTCGATATCAGCTAACAAAACCTAGAAGCAGTAGCTCTGCAACTGTTCCAACAAAATATCTGTCTGGTACAAGGCCTATTTTACTATATGAATCACTACAGCAACTTACTGCAACACAATCCAGATAGTAAATTAGGCAACTTAGCTACCTTACGAGACAATCTGTCCATTTCACCCAATGCTGTCTCACATACAACTGGCAGTCAGTCTCAAGGCAGAGGTTGTTCATGCCCTTGCTCCTTGACTTCCTTCTTAACTGGGGATGTCAGACCTAAAACCTGAGGCCTTCTGCATGCACAGAACGTGCCGTAATATTGAACTATGGCCTTTTTCAATGATGCGACTAGGTAAACAAGCCTTGAGGAACCTCAAGTATGCACACACTATTTTTGCACTCTCCAATTCCCACCCCCCACCCAACATCTTAAATTTGAATGAATCACAGCTTGCCATTTGGACTGACCAGAGAAATTATGGTTTGCCCTTGGTTTACAAGGCAAAAGACAAAGTTATGGTTTACAGGGCAAAAGACAAAGTATAGTTTGCTGGTAAATTGGGGGGTATTTGTGGCATTGTTCTTGGTCATGGTCTGGGTTTTGCCTGCATCATCCTACAGATAAATTCCACAAAATGGCGTCCTCCCACCAGGGAAGAAGGGGTGAGCGAAGATCTACCTCAGGAACAAGGATGAGGGGTGGGATCAAATCAACCTTATCCGATGGTTGAAGTGGGAATCAAAGGCTGCTGTGGGAGAAAAGGGACCTGCTCTGAATCATGCTGGGGGGTTGCAGAGCCCTGGAGACCCCAGAGAGCAGCCCTCGCCATTTCCTCGCTGGGGTGGGAGAAAATCAGCAGCACCTCCTATTTGCTGAGAAGAGATAGCATGGGAGGGGGCGATGCTGAGGAGATGGCAGCAGCTGCAGGCAACACATTCCTTGGAGGCTGGATTTGCTGCCCCTCTGGATCCTGCCACCTGAGGCAGTCACCTCACCTTGCCTCATGGGTGGGCCGGCCCTGTGGAAAGCTAACCACGAGCTACCCTTATTTTCACAAATCTGCTTGAAAGTATATTGATGAAAGCAATGCAAATGAAGTCCGCAAAGATCCATTTTTTAAACCAAGGGTCAGCAAACTTTTTCAGCAGGGGGCCGGTCCACTGTCCCGCAGATCTTGTGGGGGCCGGGCTATATTTTTTGGGGGGGATGAACGAATTCCTATGCCCCACAAATAACCCAGAGATGCATTTTAAATAAAAGCACACATTCTACTCATGTAAAACACGCTGATTCCCGGACCGTCCGCGGGCCGGATTTAGAAGGCGATTGGCTGGCTCCGGCCCCTGGGCCTTAGTTTGCCTACCCATGTTTTAAACTACCCACTCGTCTCTGGGTAGCTCACAGTTTCTCTAGTAATAGTAGAAGCCCTTTCTGCAGACTTGGGAGACACTAGTAGCTTATAAAGTGCTGCCCTGTATTTCTTCGAGATGAGGTTGTAGAGGATTGGGTTGATACTTGCACTCAAGTAGAAGAGCGGCAATGCAAAAATATTGAAATACTGGGAGAAAAGCATCATCCTGGTATCCTTTGAGTGGGTGTATATGATCCTCCCGACGTGGAATGGCAGCCAGCATACGACAAAAGCCAGGACCACCACAACTGCAAGAGGAGGGGGAAAGGAGGAAAGAATTACTCTCTGCCCTGCCACAGCTGACTCTAGCCCTAATGGGCTTGCTCAAAGCAGGTGAGAAGTACACTTGTTTTCAAATATTTGGATTGCTCTTTGGCACACAGAATGCAGTTGCTGAACAGGGCTAGAATCGTCCAGCAAGGCAGGAAAGCACAATTTTCGGAATCAGATCAGGGCTAATTTGTGTGGGAAGTTACTTGCTACTGGTGCCTGCAATATACAGTGCTACCTCGGGTTAAGTACTTAATTTGTTCCGGAGGTCCATTCTTAACCTGAAACTGTTCTTAACCTGAAGCACCACTTTAGCTTTCTCATCCTGAAGCAAAGTTCTTAACCCGAGGTACTATTTCTGGATTAGCGGAGTCTGTAACCTGAAGCGTATGTAACCTGAAGCGTCTGTAACCCGAGGTACCACTGTAATTGGCATCAGCAGTATGTAAGCAAATTACAAATTACAGAGAGAGAGTTGGAGGCAATGAAGTTGTCCCATTGACATAAGCACTTCTGTCTGTACAGTGAAAGTTCCCCTTCCTCTTTTCTCCCTAAGGAGGATTGGGAGAACCCCCAGAACAGATCTGGGAGGTGACTGGGGGAGTGGAGGGAGGGGAAGTTTAATTGTGGGAATCCTTGCGGGATTGGGTACAGCCCATAAGCTGTAAACAGGTGGACAGGTGTCTTCGGAGATGGGTGCTTTAGTCTCCCCACTATTATTTATGGGGTTTTTTTATTTATTGAATTTATATTTCCATAATTCCTCCTGAAAGATTTGGCTGGTATCATGAAAAGAGATTACTTTTTAAATAGGATGCAAATTA
Organism: Podarcis raffonei; assembly: GCF_027172205.1. Lineage (NCBI taxonomy): Eukaryota > Metazoa > Chordata > Lepidosauria > Squamata > Lacertidae > Podarcis > Podarcis raffonei. The sequence continues at coordinate 5,549,522 of NC_070604.1, forward strand.
GTCAATAGTTAAAGGACTTGAAGGTGATTCTGCAAACAAAATCAGACAGTGTCAGGTGGCTAGTGGTTGTCTGCTTCTGGACATGCTCCACTTTTCCCAGCTGAGGCTTCAAAGAGAGGCAATTCCGTGCAATGAAGCAGACAGGCAACACTTTAGTTTTAGAGGCTGTTTGCTGTTGGTAAGAAGCTGGGGAGCTATGTTTTATTATTACATTTTTGTATTGCATTAGATTGTTATAAGGTGTACGTTATTTGTTTCTTCAGCTTGTAAACCGCCTTGAGTATTGTAAGATAGAAAGACTGTATACAAATTAAAAGTGATGATGATGGGGAGCCAGGGAGCAGAGCAGTAGCTAGGTGATCTTGCACCCATGGCAGAACCCTCCAGCTTGCGCCCCACAGCCACAGACAAATTAGCCCTTCTTTCTGCCTCTCCTCCACCACACCTCCACCCATTCAATTCACCCTCTATTTAAAACCATTTCTTATGAGGCAACAATCAATATTTATATTTATGGACATATTTTTAAGCCAATTTTGCACACACACCCATCGCCTGCACCCCAGCGGGGGCCCACCTCACCACCCGCTAGCTACAGCCCTGCCAGGGAGTGGGGTCAAGTACATGCTTCAGAGGAACTGGTGCAGCTTGAGAGACAGGTATCATCTGCTTGCCTGCTCTCTGTATTCAACTTTTATGCTTGTAATCAGTTACTACCAAAAAAAAAAACCCCAATCAAACCGCACCAGTTTTCTCTGATTTATAAGATAAATGTCCCTGGAACTCGCTTCCACTTGAGGTTGAGAAGATGCCTGGCAAAAGCTTTGTGCGTTCCATGGGACATTAATTCAATGCATGGGGGTCTTTGTGCGATTCTCTTTGGTGTTTACAACAAAAGGCTTTTCTTCAGGGCTGTGGGTGAGTTTTTATTTTCTAGGAACTTCAGCGCAGCACTCTGAGCCATGCAACAGCTTCTTGCTAAACACTCATTCACACACTTGGCTGGTGACCGCGGCAGGGTGCCCCAAGATGCTCTAGGCACTCTTTTGGGTGGAGGCACCCTTGTCCATTTACTTTTGGCGTCTATAAAGAATCAGGATAGCTCTACTGCATTCTATGAGCATAGGGGAAATCCCATGGAGACTTGGACAAGGAGGCACTAAAGCATTGTTCTCCTCACACCTTCCAGACTGCATAATGCCCCCCTCCCAATACTCACCCAACATGCGCACTGTTTGCTGGTGGTTTCGGTATGACGCCCCGCCAAGATGTGTCTTGTTGACCCGCAGAAGCTCCCTGACAATCAAACTGTAGAGGATGTAGAGGCAAAGGAAGGGCAGCACAAAGTAGCTGGTGGTGACCCAGAGCATGGTACCCAGCAGCCCTGTCTGTTGGGCATGGTCTGTGGGGGCACACTCATACCTGGCATCGATGTCGCTGGAGAAATTGCCAACCCGCCGAACTCCCACGAGGAATAAAAAAGGCGCAGCGGTGAGCAGCGCTATGGCCCAGAGTCCCACCAGCAGGGCTTTGACACGCCGTTGGGTCACCAGGACTTTGGCCCGCAATGGGAAACAAATGGCGATGTAGCGCTCGGCTGTCAGGGCCGTCAGATGCAGGATGGAGCAGTAGGCGCACGCCTCGCCGGACCAGTGCCACACGTGGCACAGCAGTGTACCTAGCGCCCATGACTGTGCGTGCCACAGGCGGTACAGGTCCAGGGGCAGTCCAAGCAGTAGCAGCAGCAGGTCAGAGACAGCCAAGCTGGCTAAGTAGAGGCTTGTGGTATTGCGCAGATCCCGGGAGCAAGCTGTCACAACCATGGTCAGGACATTGCCTGTTATGCCAAGAACCAGCAGCGCCAAACATATGGCTGTCACTGGGATGAGAGTGTGCATGGGCAGCAGTGGGCACAGGGACTTGCTGCATACCTCTGTATTCTGTTCTTGGTGTCCAGCAGGACTGCTGATGTTGGCTGAGACCATGTTGCAGGCAGCTCTCGATTTGCCTCTCTACAGAGCATTCGGAGGAAATGCAAGCATGGCAGAACGCTCTGATGGTGTCAGCCCTCCATCCTTTTCTTGGTCTGGTTTCTGACTGATGCTTTCTCCAAGCTCTGCAAAATCTCAGGAGCAGCTTAGCTTTTCCTTGCGTAGGGAAATAAAGCGTCCGCGCTCCAAGCGTAGATTGATAGGTACTCAAACAAACTCCTCCCAAATAAGTAGCAAATGGAAAATCATTGCTTTTTCACCTGTTCTTTATTATTTCATATCTTAGCAACAGGTGGGGCTATTGAGAAGCTGTTAGACATCCCTCTCAAAGCCACTGAGTTGCAGAGGAAATAGAAACCATGTACAATATAAGTACCCAAAACAAAAAAGAAATCTTGTTGTACATTCAGGGCTAACAGAATTATTACAGCACGTCTTGGTTAGTTAGAGTCCACTGCATCAGATGTATATTGCTTTTTGTGGCAGTACTCATTGGTATTGTGAGAAGTTGGGGTTAGACTAAATGGTTTTTTTGGGATCTCCAAATCTGTGGTTTTATAGCTGTAGGATTTGAGTCTGCAGAAAAAGGGGACTGCCAAAATAGTCAAAGCACAGAATCATAGAATTGGGACCACGAGGGTCATCTAGTCCAATTCCCTGCAATCTCAGCTAAAGCATAAATGACCAATGGCCATCCAACCTCTGCTTAAAAACCTCCAAGGAAGGTTTTTAAGGAGGTTTCTTTGTTAAATAAGTGTTCCTAGCCAAGTCTATTAAGTAGCTGCTGTAGGTACAGTTGGAAGGTGAATTGTAGGCAGCATGTCTTCACACATGTCCATGCCTGGCTGGAAGTGATGGCATAAAGGTGTGTGCCTATAAAAGGAAACACAAGACAGCCATTCTTGGGAAAGGGGGTGGAAAGACAGAAGGGCCTGATTTGCTTCCTGAGAGAATTCAAAGCTATGTAACTTGATGGAGTTCAATCTCGGGGTGGATAGGAAGTAAATGACCTGGAAGAAGACCTGTGCCAAAGAAGCCTTGAAAACTTGCTGCAGAACCAAGTTCTAGAAAAAGTACAAGACGACTGGAATAGATTGTCAGAGCATCTTCTTCATAAACGACACCTGTCAGCATTCAGGTATCAGATGGAGACATGGTTGAAGATAACTTGCTATTAAAGATAAATCTATCAAATACACACTTTCTGAAACAATGTGATAACTGAAACACAGCCATCCTTTGACGTTAGCACTTATCCAACCAATGTTTACCCAAAAAAAGCATATATCAGGAGAAAGAGTGCATAAAAATGAATACATTGGTGAAATGACATACAAAAATTCATGAGAAAAATTGCTTGCAAAAATGTGTACATTAGTCAAAACTGCACCTAAACATGTGTTTATTAGGAGACGTTAATTAGGAGAAGTTTGCATTAAATTGCTGAAGTTTCATGAGGATTTTTTAAAAATTGTAAATCACTGTAAGCAATGTGGAGAACTGCATTTAAGAGCAGAAAACACGAGAGATTGAGACAACTGCAACTGTCAGATCCATCCCTGGACTCCTCAATCCAAACCTTCAAAAAGTTGGTTTCAGAAGTCTTTGCACAGGTTCCTCTCCTCCCCTCTGCTCCATTTAAACTGAATGGTACATTCGCTTGATGTAAATTAGTCAGTTTCCCAACCTGATGCTCTCCAGCTGTTTTGGACTACAACTCTCATCATCCCCAGCCAGCTATTACAGTCCAAAGCAGGTTGGGTAAGGCCTGTTAAGTCTGAAAAGATCCAGACCAGGCAGTGCCAGCCTTGGCTACTCAATTTATCCACACATAAAACCTGAGTCATGTGAGAAACAGAGGGGAAATGGGTATCAGCCCTATGTTTGTTGATTAAAAAGCTAGTGGTGAGGGGTAGGGTGGAATGGACAAATGCTATTATTGATTAAATTACTTTTGTTTGTGCATTTCAGTATCAATGTCCCACAGCAGTGAGACAAAAGAGAAGGATGTACCATTCTTGAAACTTCTCTGCAAACTGACCTCTCTCAGGAGCAGAGGGCTGCCTCCAATTTCTGCGAGATTTTGCAGACTGTTTATTGCTATTTGTGAGCAAATGAAGCTTTTCGTTGTGGTGGCCATTTTGCCAGGCACACATTTTTAGACCTGCTTGCCAGACAGCTTGCAAGTCAGTCAGAAGGTCACACCAAGCAAACAAGGGTACACACCACACATTCGTTTAGAGTCAAAACGCATTGGGTTCAATGGCAGCTGGGATTTGCTAAAGTCACTTCCCACAGACTCCTGCCCCCTTTTAGTTTGTTTTTTTTGCTACGCACATAAATTGCAGGCTAACTGTACTTGTGTAATCTCACAGAGCAACATTAGTGAGAGTTTTGTAATTTTTGATGTTAATTTCAGAAGAGGCCTTCAGAAAACAGCAGTGAAGGAGGGCTTCAGGTGGTTGGATAGTGTTTTCGAGGTTACCAGCATGAGTTTGACCAAACTGCGGGAGGTAGTGGAGGACAGAGGTGCCTGGCGTGCTCTGGTCCATGGGGTCACGAAGAGTTGGACACGACTAAACGACTAAACAACAACAACAAAGAGCTTTAGGCCTTGCAGAATTTGCTGATTCTTCCCATCACTATTCTCTGCAACTCCACCTTTAATCTCAGCTTTTAAAGCCTTTCCTTTCAACATGTGTCAGACATCGTAGGTATCCTATGGCCACTAAAGAATTTCTCTTGTTTCTGAAAATGTAATTTGAAAAAATCAATTTCTTTTATAAGCTACTGGAAATGATATGATTATCTCATGAAGCTGGCTTCCTAGACAGATTTGTGTTGATTAGCTGAGGTGAAGTATCTCAAATACTTGGTGTAGCTATTGATGTTGTTTTAATATGCTTTGTGTCTTAATAATATCATTACAATAAAATAATGGGGAAATAATTTCAAAGCAGCCTGTTGAAAGGAAACTGTAATCAAATCATGCATATTAACTATTCCATTGTCTCCTGAGGCAGATGGATGCCAACCACCTAATAAATTAAGACATGTGCTTTATTGTGTACAGCTAGTCCATATTAAATTGTTATAATTTTGATAAAGCATACTTGTTTCTGCTTCACCAGAAAGGAGCTGGATGCATCTGACAAAGTTCTCTCACAGACCTCCCTCACTGCTCCCAGGTTAGAGGGCTTAGGAGTCTTTTGTTGCTCCTATGCTTTCTGAGTCTTGCTTTATTTTCAGTCCTGCGTCCAATTCAGTCTTCAGTTCTAATACAGTGGTGCCCCGCAAGACGAACGCCTCGCAAAACGAAAAACTCGCAAGACAAAAGAGTTTTCCGTTTTGGAGGTGCTTCGCAAAACGAATTTCCCTATGGGCTTGCTTCGCAAGAAGAAAGCCCATAGGGAAATCTCTGCCGGCCTTCAGAAGAGGTCCTGGACCTCTTCTGAAGGCCGGCGGGGGGCAAAAGTCTTTGCTCCCCCCCGCCTGCCTTCCCGGGATAGCGGAGAAGCGCAGCGCGTTTCTCCGCTATCCCGACGGCTTTTGAAGGCAGGCGGGGGGGAGCAAAGACTTTGGCCCACCGCCGGCCTTCAGAAGAGGTCCTGGACCTCTTCTGAAGGCTGGCGGGGGGCGAAAGTCTTTGCTCCCCCTGCCTGCCTTCCCGGGACAGTGGAGACTTCTCCGCTGTCCCGGGCGATCTGAAAATGCTGGCGGGCGGCAGCAAAGGCTGCGCTGCCGCCCGCCAGCATTTTAAAAGCCCCCGGACAGCGGAGACTTCTCCGCTGTCCCTGGGCGATCTGAAAATGCTGGCAGGCGGCAGCGCAGCGTTCGCTGCCCCCCGCCAGCATTTTCAGATCGCCCTGGGACAGCGGAGAAGTCCTTGCCCCCCCAGCCTTCAGAAGAGGTCGGGGGACAGACTGTCCCCAGACCTGGTCTGAAGGCGGTTTCCCTAGGAACGCATTGATTGATTTTCAATGCATTCCTATGGGAAACCGTGCTTCGCAAGACGAAAAACTCGCAAGAAGAAAAAACTTGCGGAACGAATTAATTTCGTCTTGCGAGGCACCACTGTAGCAGGGATGAAGGAACTTTTTGCTGGGAAGTCAAGCAGAGGAGGCTCCTGGGGCAAAAATCCAAGGGGAAAGGAATTGGGAAGGGTAGGGAAGGCAAGTGAGTGAGGGAATGGGCAGGCAAGGGAGGAGGAGGAGGCAAAGCAGAAGAGGAAGCTGCCGTCCCGTTGCAGATCTACACGGCAGGGTCGTCATAACTGCTGTGTAAAGGGGCGGCGGCGGCAGGGCAGTATCTTGCTGTCTTCCGGGCGCTTGGTGAGTAGACCAGTAAGCCTATTCACCAAAGCCACGCAGAGAGGGGCAGCAACTGGAAGAGGAAGAGAACCTGCTGCCACCTCCCCTTTGCATAGCAGCGATGGTGACCCCATCATGTAAAGCAGCAGTAGGGCGACAGCTTCCTCTTCCCCTTCAGTGCTGCTTCTCTCAGGTGCCACCCGAGGCAGCTGCCTCACCCTGCCTCACTGGTGGGCTGGTGTTGCAAAAATAAACATTTGGGGCTGAAAGAAAAACTCATGCAGCAAATGAGGAAAACAAAGGGCTTTATTTTGCAAGCCAGCAAAATAGGCACAGAGGAATAAACTCCATAGTCTGCGCCTGACCCATAAGAAGGGGCACACGCCTTAATATACATTTCTGTTCTCTCCTAAGGCAATGCATATGCATAAACTGAGGCAACTTCTCCTATCCTAGGCTACATCGCCCTATTAGCATACCATTTATGGTCCTTCCTTAATGAATATACATTGAGCAAACGAACAAAGAACTCTCTCTAAGCAGCGCCTTGTTGCATGTGATCTCTTTGCATTTCATTCTATATATGGGTATGTCTGAAGGATCAGGGCCTCCAAGTGTTATGTACTGAAGTTCTCACGCTGGGCCAGCAGGGGGATACTGTAGATAGTTTCCACTCAGGTCTGCATATGCAAATAAGGAATTGAAAGTGATATTCAGTGATTGGATAGTTACAGAAAGTTGTTACTGTTGCTTTGTAGTTGAGCTCTATATAAGCAGGTTGGCTGAACCCTTCAGTTCAGTTCTGTTCTGGCCTGTGAATAAACAAGAGCTGTCTGAAGAATCACTGTGTTGTCTGATATGTTCACCCACAACTTAACACCAAGAATGTGTGTCTGAGAGAGAGAGCAAGGCCGACCATGGACGGTACAATAAGAACAAAGGCCGCTCTTGGAGTGTGGAGACAGGAGATCACCCCTTTCTTATGCAGACACCTTTGGAATGTGGTTTCACAAGATAAGGCACTACAAAGAAACAATAGGCAGAAGGCCTCTAGCCTGGCTAGTTAGCTGAGCTTATAGGTCTCTATGTGCACCACTGGTGCCCTGCTAATAGGGAAACATATGGACATGCATGCTTTCCCTGGCGAGTACTGCCCTCTGTGATCCTTAACCAGCCCTTATATTGCTAGTTAAACTGAGTGGCAGGCCTCCCCGCTCCACTCCTGCCCCCAGATCCTGCCTTCAGTCACATAGGCTTGGACTTTACAAAAACTGGGATCAAAGTTTCAAACTTCTTTCAAAGCAAGCTCTTCAATCTCTGTACAGAACAGTATTAGGCAACATGGATCACTGCCTTGCCGTGGCGAAGGGGCTTGAAGAACTCAAAGAAGCTATGAATTATGCCGAGCAGGGCCACCCAAGATGAACAGGTCATAGTGGAGAGTTTTGACCAAACGTGATCCACTGGAGGAGGAACCGGCAAGCCACTCCAGTATCCCTGCCAAGAAAACTCCATGGACAAAGACAACACACATCTAAGACTACTATATAAAAATAATAGCAACGATTCATTTGGAACACTACAGTGCTGCTGGTCCCCTTCCTGTCTAAAGCGATGTTTGAGGAAGACAATGCATTCAACTCATACGTGTACACAGATCAAAACAAGATGGGCAGCGAGCTGGCTAACATCCTTAAGCCAGGGTGGCCCAACACATGGCCCACATGTTGCATGTGGCCTTTGAGGCCTTTTTGGTGGCTCTTGCTAAATGCTGAAGCTACAGGGGACATGTGGCTGAGAATCCTCCTCGGGGACAGGATGAGGAGAAATGGTGATGAGGGAGAAAAGAAGATAAGGAAAAGAGAGGTAGTGGAGTCAAAAGCGGCTCTTAAGTCTATGAAGGAGGCATATAGGGAAGTTGTTTTACAACAGGAATATTTCCCAATCAAATGATGTAAGACGAAGCATCGCTCAATAGTGGATCGACTTTCCCTAAAACCAGCTTGTTCATCTGCTAGAATGTTCTCTTGCTCCAACCAATCCAATAATTTCCTGTGTAAATGTCTTCCATAGAGCTTGCTGATGGTATTAAGTAGACTGATTGGTCTATAATTAGCCGTTCTTTGACCCTTTTTAAAAAAATGGGACTATGACTGCCAGCCCCCAATCCGAGGGGGCTCGTCTATGTCAATCAATGCAAGTAAAGGCAGAGGTCAGCATAGGAGCCCAGAAGTCCAGATTGTTTTTAATAGCTTCTGGTGGGATTAAGTCCTCTCCTGGGGCCTTTCCAGGTTTTAGTTGGGCTACAAGTCTATTTTGATTTTGGACACAGATATGGGCGGCCATGTTGGAAGATGGTCTATAAGGTGGCCAGGATCTTCTTTCTCAGAGTTAGTAGCTGAATATAATTCATGGAAATACATTTCCCAGTTGGCTGAAGTAATGAGAAATTCCACCCGCTTTGGACTGCTGTCTTGTATCCCCGAGACTAAGTGCCAAAAGCTGGGATAAGACATATCAATTTTTTCTTCCTGGTTTCTTTCTTTTTATATTCCAGTGGTTTTTTTATACTGCCTCTTTTTTGCTAGAAGCTCAGAAGCAGCTGCTATTGATGTGCTAGTTAGATGAGACTGGTAGGTAGCAGTAAAGGTTGGTGTTTTTTCGTTTTTGTTTGCTGTTACACAGTCTTTATCAAACCATGGTTTGGAGTAGATCTCATTTAGTCTTGATTCAGTACTGCCATTATTAGATAGAATCTGAAGTAGCTCCTGGGTAAGTTTGTTGTAGTTCTCTAGGAGTATATCCGGCATTTCAGCTTATACCGCAAACTGAAGATATTGACAGCAATAGGATGACAATAAATCAGTTACTGACTGGTTTTTCTGTGCATTTCATTTAGTTCTACAATAGCTTCTGCCTTCTGGTGCTATATCAATTTGATGATGCGCCTCAGCATGGAGTTTTTGGGAAAAGTTATTTAACTGCAGTGAGATTGGAAAGTGGTCACTATCAAACCTTGGGGAAAATTCCAGAACCTTAGCATGTGCAAGCGCATGGGCAGGCAGGGGTGCAGTGCAGCCCTGCTTGGCTCCAGTAACCAGGGCCAAGCTGGCATGCGGGCTCCGTGAACCTTCCATGCTCTGTGCATGTGCACCTGGCAGTGTGGGCTGCCGTGATGGGTTCATTTAACTTGGTGGGATTTGGGCCTGAGTAAAACTACATCTTAAAAAGCAGAGAAATCACCTTGCCGACAAAGGTCCGTATAGTTAAAGCTATGGTTTTCCCAGTAGTGATGTATGGAAGTGAGAGCTGGACCATAAAGAAGGCTGATTGCCGAAGAATTGATGCTTTTGAATTCTGGTGCTGGAGGAGACTCTTGAGAGTTCCATGGATGCAAGAAGATCAAACCTCTCCATTCTGAAGGAAATCAGCCCTGAGTGCTCACTGGAAGGACAGATCCTGAAGCTGAGGCTCTAATACTTGGGCCACCTCATGAGAAGAGAAGACTCCCTGGGAAAGACCCTGATGTTGGGAAAGATTGAGAGCACTATGAACTGCGGGAGGCAGTGGAAGACAGGAGTGCCTGGCGTGCTCTGGTCCATGGGGTCACGAAGAGTCAGACATGACTAAACAACAACAAAAACTACATAGGATTACTCAGCGTTTCTCATTTTCCTCTTGGGTGGCCAAATGCACACAAGGGTAGGTCCTGAACAGCGTTAGAAATACCCCAGGCAATATGAACCACTACTTTCTCCTTCCCTATACAGTAATGCACTTGTCCCGCCTCTGTCTTATTTTATAGGCAGAAATTCAACAGGTTAAGCCTCATCTGACATCGAAATTATGGGGAAACCTTTTCCATGGAATCGTGAGGTGTAAAGGCCTATTGATACTAAGTGCGCTCATCAGCACAGGGAAGCCCACCATGCCCCCTGAATTCTAGGGAGCTGTGCGCTATGAAAAAGTCTGGACAGTGACAAGGGCCTTTCCAAAGCACACCTATTAGAATCTTAGCCTTTGGCTTCCATCTAGTGGCTGTGTGCAGTAACAACCACTAGGAAATCAGGCTTATTTCTGCCCTTGTGAATGCATCTACCAAAATGTTGTTTTTTTATGGGCAGAAAGCTGAGACGTACGTGTTTTGTTTCTGTTTGAGTCAGCGGGATGCAGCGGGCCTTTAGGAGGCTGTGATGGGCCCTGGCAGGACTACCCGCAGGCAGGGTGGATCTCGTAGTGTCTACCTGCAACCACGGTGGGGCCTTCCGGAGGCTGCGTACTTGCAGCCGGAGCAGCCCTTCTCTGCCAAGCGGTGGCAAGAGCCCACAGGGTCCCAGGCACCCACACAGGGTCTGTGTCTCTTTGGAGAATGGAAGACAGGGTGGGCTTCTCTTGTATTGTTAATGTCCCTCAGTTGTTCTTTAGACAGCCATAGCTCAGCCAGGTTGTTTTGCATAAGCTAGCCCAGGAATTCCTTTACAATTTGCATTCTCCCTTCATATCACAAATAACCAAAATCCTAGCATTTATTAATTTCTATGGTTTAGGGCCCCCCTCACTAAATCTATAACATTATCAAGCTGCTGAAATGCTGTTTCCATTCTAAATTGAGTTATTTGTGCCCTTTAACAGCGGTGCAGCTTTAAAGAAATTAAGCAAAGGGAGCCTTTTTGAACATAGGAATACAGTTAAGGGGGAAAGTTTCAGATGTTGACACTGTCATTTCCCCCCTTATTATGAAAGGGTTAATCTCAATACTATCTGCACCTAAGCTAACTTCTGCTTTTGTGGTTAAGCAGCTAGCAAAAACCGCAATTGCAAGCTGTGAGCTACTTCCTCTTTGCAATTACTTGAGCTCTGCAAACCAGGAACTACTCTCTGCACATGCTCTTTGCTGCAGTAACGCAAGAGAAGAACACACGAACAAGGGAAGGAGGGGCGTTTAGCTAGCCATATGCCATATAAGGAAATAAGCTTAACCTTGCCAGCTGATTGGAGGATTTGAAGAGGTGGGAAGAGATGGGCAGACTCTCAGGTATAAAGATGCTTGTTTATTTGTATCTATGGGCCAGTCTTTTGGGAACGATCCCACTGGCCACCTCTGTGCACAGATTTCAATAAAACTTTTTTCTCCAAAGAAGAATCTTTCCTGGTGCTTTTTGCTCTCTCTCTTCGGCCCTGGGGACGCAGGCAAACGATTCCCTGGCAAGGATAAGGCTTCAGCCTTCATTTTGGTGCATTGGCCGGGAAATTGCCCCACCCCAGGGGGCCGGGGAGGGCCAGGCCCGACCTAGGTGAACAGCCCCGGACCGGCGTTCGCGGCTCCAAGTGCGCACCCCTGCCTGTTCGTGGGGGGAGCCGGCCACACCGCTCCGGAGTGAGACACCTGGTCGAGGGAGAAAAGAGGACGGCCGAAGGAGGGGTCCGCAGCGGAACAGGTAAGCCCTAAGGGAAAGGGCGTGGTAGGAAGCCTGGACAGCTTCACCTGGCTGTGAGCAGTAGAGTGCCGCCAGAAAAGGGATAAAGGGTCTGGCTGTGAGCAGTAGAGTGCCGCCAGAAAAGGAACAAGGGAACTGGCCGTGGCAATAAGGTGCCGCCCCGCCAGACAGGGACGGGAAAAGGGAAAAGGGGAAACAGAGGTGGCAGTAGAGTGCCGCCAGTAAGGTTGGGGAAAGGGGAAACAGAGGGAAAATTATTTTGGTGTGTTTTGTGTGTTGCATGTTGGAATTATATTAGGGTGTGTTTTGTATGTTGCATGTCAGATACTCCAGTGGTTGAATTGTCAAGTGTGGGCCGGGGCTTAGCGTCCCCTTGGCCGAGCGATTGCAGGGCTGTGCATTTCTTAGCAACGCGAGTTCGCCAAGTCACAGTCTGTAGTGGTTGGTGTGTGAAAGGATCTTAAGCCCGGTTAGGAGCGGAGTATCTGAAAAAAAAATGGGGTCTGGGGCAAGCTAACGTAGTCCTCTGAAATGCTTTTTAACCAACTGGAAGGCAGCTACGAAGCATGATGATTGGGTTCAAATTGAGAAGAGAGAGGATGTGAGGTTGATTGGCCCACCCAAGGAACTAATTGGCCCTTGGAGGGCAGATTTAATTTGCAACTAATCAACCCACTATATCAAAATATCTTGAACGTCCACCCAGACCAGATCCCTTATATTTCTACCTGGAAAATCAATGAAGAAAAGAATCCACCGTGGCTGAAAGCCTGCCGAGGCGACGCCCCACAAAATACAATTTGTGCAGTCTGACCAGCAGGGAAGTCAGAAAAGCCTCCGGTGATATCAGAGCCGGAAGGAGAGGAAGGAGAAGAGGGGGAAGTCATTAAACCGCCGCCACCCTATGCTCCACCAACTGCCCCTCTAGCGAATCCCCGAGGCCCAGGGCCCCAGGACCAGGGAGGAGCCGGCCCTCAGCCTGAACCCTCCAAGGTTGATGAATTAGAGAGCAAAGAGGAAGAGGATGATGAGGAGTTTATGAAGGGACTAATTGAGTTAGCAAAGAAAGGAAAAATGTGGACACAGTATCAGACAATTGAGATTGCAACAGTATGTACAACCCTATGTGAAAGAAGTGGATGTTAGTTCCCATTTGTTAGCAGCAACCAGGGCGTCCCTCCATAAGTCCCATAAGGCACAGAAAAAGGGTGGGACTGCAATGATGCCTCTACGCAGAGTGTATGACCCACCAGGCCCCCCAGGACAGGGTGGGGAAGCACCACCTTGCACTTATACAGTCCAACATGTGCCTTTTTCAAGTGCTGATGTGTGCAATTGGAGAAATTAGAACCCTACCTTTGAGGAGAACCCAGATGATATTGCCATAAAGGCTGCCTTTGTAGCTCAGGCAGCGTCCGATATTCGCCAAAAAAAAAATAATAATCCAGAAGCCTGAGGGGTGCATCGGCCATGGGCTGGAATAGATGTTGGAAATAGCTCAAACCACTTGCAATCAGAGAGATGAGGAGGCCCAGAGAAAAAAGGAGAAGTATCAAACAAGGAAGTTGATGGCATTACAGGCTACCACACCCACCCCTCAGGAAAGAGGAAGTGCCCGGGGAGGAGGGCGAAGCCGTCTGGGGAGGAATCAGTGCGCCATCTGCCGACAGGAAGGGCACTGGAAGAGAGAATGCCCTATTCTATTATTAGGAAGAGATTTGTTGGTAAAGTTGCAAGCCCAAATTATTTTTAAGCCATCGGGAGAAGCCACATTGTCCACTATGTCACTTGGGAAACTGGTTGTGGAGGCACCCCTGAGGGAGTACTGGCGCCTCATGATGGTAAAAGAAGAGGAGGGACCCATCCCCGCCAGTATTCTGGAACAAGTGAACCCCCCAGGAATGGCAAAGAATATCCCACCAATAATTGTGAAGCCCAAGCCATTTGTCAATCCTGTTGCAGTAAATAAGTATCCCATCCCACGAAGGGCGACTGAAGGAGTGTGGGTGCATCTAGAGCGACTGCTCCAACATAGGATCTTGAGGCAATGCCAATCATAGTGGAACACCCCTTTGTTACCAGTGAAGAAAGGAAGCAGGCTATTATCCTGATACCAGAGCCAAAGAACTGCAGAGAACTCCGTGGCTTTCTGGGGTCTGCAGGATTTTGTAGGATATGGATATTTAATTACAGCATCATTGCCAAGCCTCTACATGAGTCAACCAGAGGAACTGAGAGAGACCCCTTTGTTTGAGGCACAGAACAACAGCAAGCCTTCGTGGATTTGAAGAGGGCACTACAGCAAGCCCCAGCGCTTGGCATCCCAAACCCTGAGAAACCCTTTACTCTATTCGTGGATGAGGACCAAGGGACGGCGAAAGGGGTTTTGTGCCAAAAATTGGGAAGCTGGCAACAGCCAGTGGCATACCTATCTGAGCGCCTGACGCCTACAGAGCAAGGTTTACCGCCGTGCATGAGAGCAGTTGTGGCAGTAGCCACCCTACTGAACAAAGCAGACAAATTTACTTTTGGCCAAGACACAGTTTGTGTGACCCCGCATGCAGTCCCAGCTCTGCTTGACATGAAGGGTACCTATTTCCTCTCCCAAGCAAAGATGATGAAGAATATTTTAGCAGGCCTGACCTCAAAGAGGAGGCAAACCCCCATTGGCCTTCATGGTTTGTGGATGGAAGCAGCTTTGTTGAGGCTGGACAACGAAAAGCAGGCTATGCAGTGGTAGCCTTGGAAGACCAGGTGATCGAGGCAAAGGCACTCCCACCTGGAACATCGGCCCAGCTAGCAGAGCTAGTTGCACTCACCAGAGCCCTGAACCTGGCAAAGGGACAGAAGATAAACATTTATATTCTAAGTATTCCTTTCTGACTTTACATGCCCATGGAGCCTTATGGAAGGAAAGAGGTTTGCTTACCTCCAGAGGAAACCAGGTGGCCCACCCACAAGCCTTATTGAACCTTCTGGATGCTGTATGGGAGCCCAAGGCAGTGGCAGTTATCCATTGTTATGGACACAAAACTGGACTAGGAGAAGTGGCCAGAGGAAACCGACTAGCAGACAGAGTGGCCAAGGAAGCAGCCCGGGAACCAGCTCCCGCGTCAGTTATTGGAGCACTGGTCCCTGGAAGGATCTTGAACACCGCTGATAAGCCAATATACACCAAAAGGAGAGGGACACTGCAGATGCCCAGGGGCTGACCATGTCCAAAGAAGGATGGTACCTTACTCATGATGACAGAATATGGATCCCAGAGTCCCTTTCTCGGCAGATTGCTCAGAGATACCATGAGTCCACCTACGTGGGACCAGATGCCACAACCAGACAGCTGAAGCAGTGCTTCTACATAGCCCACCTTTATCAACTGGCAGCCCAGATTTCCAGGAAGTGCCCGCTATGTCAAAAGAATAATCCCAGAACCGGACCCTTGGCTCCCCCGTGGATTCAGCATAGTGGAACTGCACCCATGGAAGACCTTGTTGTGGATTTCACTGAATTGCCCCGCTGTGAACTATACCGCTACCTGTTCGTGGCGATCTGCACGTATACAGGATGGGTTGAAGCCTGGCCTACCAGAACTGAGGGGGCGTCCGAGGTAACCAGGTGCCTGTTACGGGAGATCATTCCCCGCTATGGACTACCTAGGTCAATAGGATCTGACAATGGACCAACCTTTGTCCACTCAGTTCTGCAATGACCCCCCATGCTAGTCAAAATGTGCAGTTTAATAATTATGTGCAGTAATTCTCCCGAGATTTTCTCTCTTTCTAACAGGTGGACCCAGGCCCACTGCTGTTAAAGTTCCTGACCTCACCCCTTGGGTCCACCACACTTAAGTGAAGAAGGCTATTTTAGATTGGACAGTTACACCAAATCCTGATGATCCTCTGAAGCTAACCATCTCCAGAAGAGCGCCAGACGACTGGACAAGTGGATGGGAGGGACGCCCGCGGGCAGCGTCCCCAACGTAGAGACTTTTTTCCCAGCAAATTTTAAGGCACCGCCAGGACTTTTGATATTGGGGCCAGAACTCTTTGATATAGTCACTCTGTGTGTCAGGCCTCTGCAAGGGTGGATATATATTCCTGTGGGTATATGTTAATATATGTAGAGGGAGAAGCCCCTTTCGGATACAGTGTGTTGGGAAGAAATCATGAGAGTATTAAGCATCCACAAGGACAGGTGGGAAAATTGGTTAAGATAATAGGCTCCTCCTCAGAGAGGTGGGACACAACCTCCCAAAAAGCAAGGCAGCTGATAGAGCACGAGTATCAGTGGGCCCTTCAGCAATAAAATAGATATGTCCCAGATAATACTGTCAGCATTTCAGCCACCATTGATCACATGGAAACAATGATAGCCAGGAACCCGCTGAAAACTACAGGAGGTGATCTATGGGGTTGGTTATATTTCTGGCTGCCTCATGGCAGTTGGCTCAGGCATATTGTGGTATTATTAGCAGGGCCGCTATTAATCCTTTTGCTTCTTTGCCTCTGTATACCCTGCTTGGTGCAATGCTTACAAGGTGTGATGCAAAAATTAAAAATAAAATATCATGGCCCTTATTGTTCTCCCCCAGGATTATAAACCCAAGAGACCAGGACGAACCTAGGAGATAGGTTGTCCAAAAGAAGAGGAGGGAATTGAAAGGGTTAATCTCAATACTATCTGCACCTAAGCTAACTTCTGCTTTTGTGGTTAAGCAGCTAGCAAAAACCGCAATTGCAAGCTGTGAGCTACTTCCTCTTTGCAATTACTTGAGCTCTGCAAACCAGGAACTACTCTCTGCACATGCTCTTTGCTGCAGTAACGCAAGAGAAGAACACACGAACAAGGGAAGGAGGGGCGTTTAGCTAGCCATATGCCATATAAGGAAATAAGCTTAACCTTGCCAGCTGATTGGAGAATTTGAAGAGGTGGGAAGAGATGGGCAGACTCTCAGGTATAAAGATGCTTGTTTATTTGTATCTATGGGCCAGTCTTTTGGGAACGATCCCACTGGCCACCTCTGTGCACAGATTTCAATAAAACTTTTTTCTCCAAAGAAGAATCTTTCCTGGTGCTTTTTGCTCTCTCTCTTCGGCCCTGGGGACGCAGGCAAACGATTCCCTGGCAAGGATAAGGCTTCAGCCTTCAATTAGTTTAAGTTGTACAGAAGCCAACAACTGCAATGTGTGTGTTCGTTTTTGTGTGTGTCGCTTCTTCAAGGCTAAGAAAACAAGGTGAATCTCTTCTGAAATCTTAAGTCAGTGAGGTGCGCTGTGCATAGGGCGGGGACATGGGTGTAGCCAGGATTTATTTGGGGGGGGGCTGCAGATTTTGGGACAGATGCATATTGTGACGCAATTGGTCAGTCAGTTAAGTATTATTATTTATTTACAGTACTTGATTGGGGGGGCATCTGCCCCCTGTCTATGCCCATGCATGAGGATTTGATGTGGTAAAATCCGGTTTCAAAATCCTTTGAAGCTTTGCTCATCCCAGAATATTACAGGTTTACCAGACCTGCTCCATCAAGAAACTTTAAATACATATCTTCCAACATTTCTCCAATGAAAATAGGGGTGTCCTGTTGAAGATGAAGAAGAAGAAGAAGAAGAAGAAGAAGAAGAAGAAGTAGTAGTAGTAGTATATCCCGCCTATCTGTCTGGGTTGCCCGAGTCACTCTGGGCAGCTTCCAACATACATAAAAACATAAGAAAATATTGAACATTAAAAAAAACCCGTTCCCTATACAGGGCTGCCTTCAAATGTCTTCAAAAGGGTGTATAGTTACTTATCTCCTTGGCTCAGGGGTCAGATAATACAGTCAGAATAACTGTAATACTACACAAATTATAATAATAAGATTTCCTGCCCACTCTTCACCATGAGATTCCATGGTTGAGTAGGAACAATGTTAAAATACAGTATAAAACCAGATAAAACTAAATGAGTAATAGTGCAATGCTATGCATGTATAAGGGACGCAGGTTTAAACCACAGCGCCGCTTGGACTTGCCGATCAGAAGGTCAGCGGTTCAAGGCCCCGCGACGGGGTGAGCTCCCGTTGTTTGGTTCGAAAGCACGTCAAAGTGCAAGTAGATAAATAGTTACCGCTCCACCGGGCAGGTAAACGGTGTTTCCGTGCGCTGCTCTGGTTCGCCAGAAGTGGCTTAGTCATGCTGGCCACATGACCCGGAAACTGTCTGCAGACAAACGCCAGCTCTCTCGGCCTGTAAAACAAGATGAGCACCGCAACCTCAGAGTTGTTCGTGACTGGACTTAACTGTCAGGGGCACCTTTACCTTTATGCATGTATACGCTGAAGAAAACCTCCCTGTGTTCAGCAGGGCTTACTCACTAGTGTTCTTAGGTTTGCAGTCTGTGGTCTATGACCTGGGAGAATCTCTGCTCGGCCATGAATCTCACTGGGTGACTTTGGGTCAGCTACCATCTCTCAGCCTAACCTACTTCACAGCCTTGTTGTGAGGATAAAATGGAGAGAACCATATGCACTGCCTTGAGCTCCCTGGAGCAAAAATTGGGTCTAAAAATGTAATAAATAAAATAAAGTGTAACAAAAGTTCTGCTTCTGTATATAATATGCCAAACTTAAAGAACTGAGGCAGTGTAGGGTACCAGCACCCAGCTTAAGTGATTCTCTGCAATATCATGTTGCGCTTTCCTATTCTTTAAGTATGGCAATCATAGCAAAAAGAAATACAGTATGACGATCCAAGCAGTATAGCGATCAAAGGAAAGGAGCAAAACTTTTATAAGATGTTGTAAAATACTATGTTAATGTTTAAATGAAAAGAAAGAAAGAGGTAATTTGACTAAGTAAATTTTATGTGAAATTGGTTTTGGAAAACTGCTACCATGGAGTATATGGAAACTCAGCTAGGGGGATTTGAGGAAGTCACTTAACAATGTTATTATAGCATTATAGCAAGGATAAATGCTTGTTTGTTTGTTTTTGATGTCTTTTTTGTTATAAATTGGAAAATTAATAAAAAAAATTGGGAAAAACAAAACAACAACAATGGAAAGCGCCACTGACCCTGGCGAGACCATAGTGCCCTTTGACCGCCTGACGGCAAAAGCGTTGGACTTTGAACTGTATACCGGAAAGGCGTCGAGAAGAGCGCGTCGGGCGGAGGCCTTAACCGCCGCCGGAAGTGACGCGAGAAAGAGGATGTGGCGGTTCTGACCGTGGCGGCGGTAGCAGCAGCAGCAGCAGCAGACGACGCCGGGCGAAGAACCTAGGGACGTTTCTGTCGCGCTGCATGCCGGGAGACAATGGACTAAGTGGGAGTTGGGCTGGACCAAGGCGCTTCTTGTCGGGGGGGGGCATCTCCGGAGTGAAGGAGGCGGGGGGAGTTCCAGATGGATTCGCCCTGATGGCGGTTGCCGCGGGAGGCCCCGAGTAACCCTCCGAGCCCCGTCTGGCCTGGCCATGCCCGGCCCAGCTGCCCCTGCAGGAGGCCTGAGGTAAGAAATGCCGCGCTGCTTCCGCCGTCGGGTCACTCCGGGGCTCGGCAGCCGGAAAGGTAAGGCGGAGCCTCCCAGCCCGGCGGCGTCCGCCGACCACCCCGCACTTTCTGAGGGCAGGAAGCGGCCTCTTTCCTCCTCGCTTCTCTGGTCTCTTCTTAACCCCCCCCCTTATTTACCAGGCAGGCTTCTCCATGGAAACGGGCCCCCTCCCGTCCTACGAAACGCGGGCCTGAGGGTCTCCCATTAAAATAAAGGGGCCGCTCGCCATGAAAAGGAAGCGTCTGCGGGGTGGGGAGAACTTTGTGACTTCTCGCCCTCTGTGGGGATTGTGTCCTGTTGAGCGTGTGGCTTAAACACGAGAGGAGGCGGCGGGGCTGTGTGGGCTAAGAAAGTAGAGGTAAGGTATTTAAACACTTATTTACACACACACACACACCCGCTCTTCAAAGTTAAAAATGTGAGAGAAGGTGGTGTGAGAAAGAGGAGGTAAGATAAGGAAACACTTTCCTTTTCCCCTCAGTGAGGGGCCATTTCTCTCCCCCTCCTCCATTCCTCTTCAGAACAAAAAAATTTTTTCCCTTCCAGTAGCACCTTAAAGACCAACTAAGTTAGTTCTTGGTATGAGCTTTCGTGTGCAATCACACTTCTTCAGATACCAAGTGTGCATGCACACGAAAGCTCATACCAAGAACTACCGTAACTTAGTTGGTCTTTAAGGTGCTACTGGAAGGGAAAAAAATTTTTTGTTTTGACTATGGCAGACCAACACGGCTACCTTTCTATTCCTCTTCAGAGTTAGGGGAAAGAAACTTTTGAGACTCCTAGTTCAAATAACTTTCGTTGTGTATTAGCCCCGTTTTATGTTGTGACTTGAAGAACTTCATTTCAGTATGGTGCTGCTTATTGGCTTTTGTGACAATGAGCCCTGAAGAGCATAATGGAACATTATAAAACTGTAATGACTGGGTGTTCCAGTTTTCAGGGTAGCATTGTTTTTAAAGTACAACAACTGTTAGGTTTGAATGGCTTTTATATCTTCCTCCGGTCCAGTAAATGACATTTATATCTTACATCAGTTCATTGTTCCTTAAGATTTTGATTTAAGTTTCTACTTGGGCTAAAACATGACATTTTAATATTTCTCGCCACTGTAAACAAAGGAAAATAGTTTGTGTCTCTTGGTAGAGAACAACATGGCTGTCTAAAAATCAAATTTCCTGTTAAGTACACTTTACAATTTTGTTGACAACAATAATTCATTGTTGGGGTTTTGAAAAGCTGGTCTAGGTTCTTCTTTTCTCACCATCCCGAGTTGTTTTTTTTAACATGCTACTTCTATCTATCACACACAGAGAGAGAGGGAGAGAGAGAAACACAAATATTTAGTTACTGTGGCAGAAAGAATTCACATATGAACTTGATGTAAGAGATCAGGCGTTATTTATACTGTATTGTTTGTTGTAAAACCTTAATTTGTGACCAAAGTTGGAGTATGGGGAATATAATAAATATTGCCATAGTGTAGTTGTAACAACCAAATTGTGACTAACTATTTTAATATGGCAAAACTAATCTCTAATTTAGAGGCATCTGACAGTGAAATGGATGCTTCCAGGTCAACAATAGAAAAGTTCCAGCATGAATAATGTGTAAGAAGGCTTTAATATTTAAAATAGGTAAGGACACTCCAGAGCACATGGTATGCCATTGGGCCGTGAGGCTGACATAACACTAATGTGACTTTGTCCTAGGTGGCTTGTTTTCTTTAATGTAATTCCTATTGCTATTTGTTTATATAAACAGCTACTTAATAGTGTGTTTAAGACAGTATTCACTGTTGTAATACTGCAGGGTTTTTGTTTAAAAGAGAAAGGAGAAGCTTTTGAACACACACAACCTCTCTTATTAGGATTAATTTCCACAAATGTATTTATGTTAGAGATTTTTATTTTAAATGCTTTTCAGGGCAAGGGTTCTTTCAAGATAGCTCACAGTCCAAATAATAACAGAATACAGCAGAATAATTTTATCAATAGAAGCATTGAAAGTACTTTTGAAAAACAACATAGAATAAAAATAGATACAGTGAGAATCAAGATAAATATTCCCCATAATTGTTTCACATTACCTGAGATAGTGCTTACAATTGGTTCTTGGATACTTCTCTGATGTCTCAAGTGGCATTTTTAATTTCTTGTGCTTAAGAAAATACTAAGCATTTGCAGTTAAGCACATGCCCATATGATGTGAAACTCAGTTTTCCAAGAAGAAAGTTTCCACATGGGACCATTTGGCCCTTATGGCTTGGCCCTCCATCCAGACATAGTGGACTGCTGCACTCTGGACTACACTGGTTCTTTATTCAAAAGGTAGTGAACACTGTGCACTGTTTTCAGTTCCCAATGCCAAACAGGCATTGGAAAAGGAACATTAAGAGAAGGGAGAAAGCCTACAAAATTATAAGCTATTTCCTTCTCTTTCATGCTATAGAGCACAGATAGGTTGAATTTAGTTTTTCCATTCCAACATTCTGATATTACAAAGAGCCCTTCTAGAGCAGGCCAACAGGTGCATCAGCTATAGCATCCTGTTACCATAGTGCCCAATCGGGTGCCTGTGGGATAAGCAGGATGTGAGCACAAAAGCACTGTCCCAACTTCTGATTCCCATTATCTATTCCTGAATGGCATACTGCCTCTGACAGTGGAGATAAATCATAGTCATCCTTATAGTATTGATGGCCTTGTTATCCAAAAATGTGTCTAATCACCTTTTAAAGCCATCCAAGTTGGGGGCCATAACATCTTGGTGGAGTGGATTTCATAGTTTCATTATGTGCAGTGTGAATAAATGCTTTCTTTTGTCAGTCTTGGGTGCACACGGGATGACTTGAGGCCTCTATTATTAAGCTTCTGTGTCTGACTATTGTCAAGGTAATGGGCAGTATCCAGCTAAACAGTTCTGCTAGCACAAGAACTTTTGACTTCACAACAGAACTTCCTTTTCTCTTTCTGCATATCCCCTAAATATGTTCAGGGGCTTTCCCCAACCCTCTGTTGCTGGTTTAAGTGATAGTGAGGGGAAGTTCCATTGTGCAGCCCAAAGTACTTGTGCCTGTGGAGCAGTTTAGTTGGGTACTAGGCCTGGGAGTTATATTGACATCTCGCCCAGGACTGGTGTGAGGGGCAGACCGTAATGACAGCTTCACTCAGCTGTTGACTGTTGAGCAGGTTGAGCACAGTAACACCTGCGGTTGAAAACTGATAGTTTTTATTGAAAGATAGACGGATTATGTACAAAAACAGAATTCTTTCACTTTGTTCTACCCACCACCTTGCTGTTCTCTCACTGCAGATTTCTCTCACTTCTCACTTCAGAGTGCAACTGCCTGCTCCAAACTGAGAGCAAGTTGCCTTTATCTCAACTTCCAATGTCCTTGAACCTAGACATAACAATAGGTGTATTTGCCCTGAGCCAAGTACTCCCAATTAACTGTTGCTGAAGGTACGGTATATTGCTGGTGAAGCCATCGCAGCTCCTGAGTCCATCTGCCTCCAGTGCCCAGTGCACTGAGGGAAAAACAAGCTGTAGATGGGCGCTGCAGACAGAGGGACTCAGGAGAGGCAGCGGTTTCACCAGTGATGTACTGCTGAATGAAACCGCCATCGCGGTCTGCCCTCATATTGGCAGAGGGAGAAACAAGCTGCATTGGTGAGACACCGATACAGCTTCTTCCTCAGTTTCTTTAAACTGCTTGGCTGAGGAGCACGCCACTGCCCTTGCCTCAGCCAAGCAGTTTTATGGAGCCCCCAAACCACCACTGGCTCACACAAGCCAGTGGTGTGGTGGAGGCTCCGTTAAAGTGCCTCCCCCCAGCTAAGAGACCCCTGCTCCTGCTTATATGCAAGCAGGAGCAGGAGCATGGCTGCTCAACTGAGGAGGTGTGGGCTCTATCACCCTTTTCCACCGCTGCTATCCACTCTCCAGTGGAGAAGTTTAAAGGAACCGCAGGTGAGCAGCAGACTGCTGACAGCTGAGGCAGTTTTTCCCTGCTCCTCCCAGGCTAGAACCAGTGCAGCTTGTTCAGTATCATGGTTTATCACCAAACCGTGATGTTTGGCCGATGATAAATCACAATGTTGAAAATCTAACGTCGCTCAGCCCTATTGGATACTGCCCGATACTTTTGTATAGGTAGCTGCTCCATATTTTTGTATATGGTACACTGATTTCTATCCCTTGCAAATAAAATGTGCTTTGTACAAAAGTATAAGGGTTTTG
Organism: Podarcis raffonei; assembly: GCF_027172205.1. Taxonomy (NCBI): domain Eukaryota; kingdom Metazoa; phylum Chordata; class Lepidosauria; order Squamata; family Lacertidae; genus Podarcis; species Podarcis raffonei. The sequence goes on from NC_070604.1 coordinate 5,573,030, forward strand.
TTTTTCTCTCTTTTTCAGCTACACTTGCAGTCCAATATTTTTCTATATCGCAGGACAGCGTTGCCTATTAGGATCATTTGCTCACATTCATTGGTAGAAGTTTTCTTCTACAGCAGTTACTTGGGGGGAATAATTATCATCAAAGCAAAATTGGCTATTGATTCCTGCCAGTTGCATATTGCCATGGGCTCTGCCTGGATGGAGTTTGTGTGGCTATAATTCCACAAGATGTTCCACTTTAAAATGGAGCATTGTTGAACTGAAGCAGACAACTGCTAAAGAAATGTAATATCCTGTGTTCATGTTTCCATTACAAGTGACTGGAGGACAGTGGTAATGATTTCAACACTTCGAGTTTATACAGTGATGGTTTAGATAGAATCTAGTGATACATTATAGATGAGGTAAGCTTATGCTGGCTAGGCTAAGAACAGCATGACTTGTTTCTTTGTATGTGTATATCACTCATAAATCTAAAACTTAGTAAATTGAGAAGTAAATTTTAAGCCTTGATGCCTGTCAAAGAAAACTGTTTTAACCCATCAACATGAAGTACCGTATTTACTAACGTGCGCCTTTTTTGCAAAATTATGTTGCAAAAATTAGCCATTGGGAGAACCAGGCTCAAATTTCTCGCCTCTCGATCCCTCGGCAAACCTTGCTTCTCCCCCTTCTCTATTGCCCATCCACTCTTTCCCCTGGAGGACTGGTGAGAATTGTTGTTGGAAAAGACCAAAGCTATCTGCCCTGAGACCTTTGGGAATAATAATAATAATAATAATAGGATTTTGTCTCATGGGTAGTGTAAGGATAAGCAGTTCGGCGGACTGTGATTTTGAGTCTGAGTTCCGGCAAAAGTTTGTACACATCAGTCTATTTCTGATGCCTCAATTTCTGATGCCAAGATGCTTCTGCTTTAAAGCTGTTTAGAGCACAGAAATTCTACTGTATAGGAAATAGCTGCAAGAACTCATATGCATACCTGTCTGTGATTGAGGTGTATTTGCGTGGATACATTTGATAAGTATTGAAGTTTGACCTTGGTTGATTATGTTTCCACTAGAGAGTTAATGCAAGAGAATAAATTATGTAAAGGTCATCTGAAAACTACTGAATGAAACTTTACAAAAGATAACTTTAAGAATATCAGATTTTAGATTAGGTTACTGATAAGACTTGCAATTTTAATATACCTAAACTGAAATAATTAATGGTTAATATTGAGCATACTTCCCTTCTTCTGCACTATCTCACTCCCTCTTCAGCTCCTTGTATCCCATCAGTTGCTCTGGAGGGTTGACAGACCTCCATAGCAGATTTAGAAAGGGGAGGGGCTGACAGTGTTTGAAATTAGCCAGGGGTATTTTACTACTGGCATGAGTCCAGTTGTGAAATTGGAGATTTCTGGGTACCCAGTTGGCAATCACAGTTCAAAAACCTCTGCCTTACTCGATAGTTAATACTATTTCCATTTCCACCATGTGTGTTTCTCCCTGCATACAGGAACAAGTGAATTATTGTAAGACCAATATAGCTCTATATTTCTATAGTCAAGCAATGTAGTTGAGATCATAGAACATAGAATTGTAATGTTGGAAGGGACCCCAAGAGTTATTTAGTCCTGGCAAATAGACATTCTGATTTGGTGACCACAACCTAGATTCAATGTGCCATTATGTGTCTAGCTTATATACCTGAGTTTTTAACACAGGGGACTGAAGAGGGGAAGCCCCTTGCACTTGCTCTCATGATCTTGATTGTGGTAGTATTTTATGCAAAAATACTAGGATGAGCACAGCAAAATACTTCTATTTAAGTTTTTATGAAATATTTGTGAAATATAATGTTTATCTGGTATAGGGAAATAAAGCAAATTAATGTTTAAATCAAGAAGTAATATGTATTGCATATGGAAAGCGACTTTTAAATCAAGGATACCTTTGTGTTATATGCCTTTTAGCTGTTCTGAATGGATTTGCACAGTGAAATTTCCTTGCAGTAGCTATTTCCATTTATTTATTAGGAGAGCCAGTGTGGTGTAGTGGTTAAGAGCGGGAGTCACCTAATCTGGGGAACCGGGTTCACGTCTCCGCTCCTCCACATGCAGCTGCTGGGTGACCTTGGGCCAGTCACACTTCTTTGAAGTCTCTCAGCCCCACTTACCTCACAGAGTATTTGGTGTGGGGGAGGAAGGGAAAGGAGATTGTTAGCCGCTTTGAGACTCCTGAAGGGGAGTGAAAGGCGGGATATCAAATCCAAACAACTCCTCCTCCCCTTCTTCTTCTTCTTCTTCTTCTTCTTCTTCTTCTTCTTCTTCTATTATGAGTGTGAAGAAATGAGAGCTGTCCAGAAGAAAAACATTTTAATGCTTTAGAGAGATAAGGATTGTTTCTGGTAGTTATGTGCAGTTTTCATGTGAAATGGCTAAATAAATAAATATGCCCGAGCAACAATTTAGAGGTTGAATAGTCAAGGACAAATTCCATTACCTTTCAAGAAGAAGAAGAAGAAGAAGAAGAAGAAGAAGAAGAATATCATCTTTATTGTCATTGCCCCCTCTCGGGGACAACGAAATTACTTGACTGCTCCATAAAAACACTAATTAAACAATACAGTATAGTACAGCAAGGAAGATTAGATGACTTTCAAAGTCCAGGCTTCCCATTCAGGGCCGAGATCGCTCTGGAGAAGAAGCTGTTCTTAAGACGGCTCGTTCTTGTCTTCATCGTCCTGTATCTCCGTCCCGATGGCAGGAGCTCGAAGAGACAGTGACCAGGATGCGATGGATATTTTACTATGTCCAGTGCCTTCCTATGGCACCTTGTGGCATAAATCTGCTCTAAGGTGGAGAGTGGGCAGCCAACAATGCTCTCTGCTGCCTTAACAACTCTGCACAGCCCCATCCTGTCCTGGGTAGTACAGCTTCCGTACCACACACATAAGCCATAAGTAAGCACGCTCTCAGTGGCACAGTGATAGAAGGCAAGCAGCAGTTTCTGCGGAAGATGGTTTTTCCTTAGAATTCTCAAAAAGTATAGTCTCTGCTGCGCCTTCTTCACAAGCCCCCTTGTGTTGACACTCCAGGACAGATCCTCTTGTAATTCAATGCCCAAAAATCTGAACGTTGTTACCCTCTCCACACAGACCCCATCAATCAAAAGTGACTGGACATTGCTCTTCTGTCTCCTGAAGTCCACCACAAGCTCCTTTGTCTTCCTTGTATTTATGAGCAAGTTGTTAGCTGCCAGAAACCTGGTTTAGTTCAACCCTTAAACCATAGCAACAGCTGCTTCTCCTAGTCTAACTCCCCGCCCTTCCCCAAAGTAGAAACATTTAATATAGTTTCTTTAAAAACACTGAAGATGTAGTTGTGCTCAAATTTATGTTTCTATAGTTGTCCGAACAGGTTCTCATTGGGTCGTGATTTCAAGCCCCATGTTGGGCAAAAGATCCTTGCCTGGCAGGGGGCTGGACTAGAAGACCCTTGCAGTCTACAAGCCTATGATTCTATGTCTTTGAGAGTGTGAGCTGCTTTCAGAGTGGAAGCTTGCTGCTCATACATTAAGGTTCTGAACCTGGCAGCTCCCAGTACTTTATAAGTAGAAATATAAAAATATAGTAAGCAAATTAAATTTATAACTTGACCTGTTGATTCAAGTGGGTCATATAAGCAGGCTTATATATGTGCTAGAAGAGTATTCCAGTTCTGAACCACATAATTTGAAAAACACTATATGAGGTGTGGAATAAATATAATAATTTATTAGAATGCAAAACACCATGGTGGCTGTCCCCGTTAGAGGCTACAACTGTAAAAAAGTTAAATATGGGGGAGGGGGAACTGGGCCACTTATAGTGATTTGCTGATTGAAAGAGATAATCAGTGGAAATTAAGACCATATGAGGAAATTAAAAAATTGGTAAATGATTGGTTGCATTATCGTCCAATAAATGAAATGTTTAGAGAGGACAAAAAGAAAAATGGATTTGAATATACAATATCCAGGTTTGAATTAGATTTATTGAGTATTAAAGTAAAAGTATTGTCAAAGATGTATAAGCTACTTCTGGAATGGCATGTAAAAGATGAAGAGGTTAAATCTGTTATGATTCATTGGGCAAAAGATAATGGTTATAATATACAGTTAGAAGATTGGGTAAGATTATGGAAAGAGGGAATAAATTTTACGGCCTGAGTTCACTTAAAGAAAATGTAATGAAAATGATGTACAGATGGTATATAACGCCAGTGAAATTAGCAAAAACATACAGAACAAATAATCAATGTTGGAAATGTAAAGAAAAAGAAGGTACCTTTTAACATATGTGGTGGGTTTGTAAGAAAGTAAAGGCGTTTTGGGAAATGATATATAATGAATTTTTTAAAATGTTGAAATATACATTTACAAAAAAACCCAAGAAGCCTTTCTATTAGGTATTGTAGGAAGAGAAATTTGTAAGCAGGATAAAACATTGTTTTTATATGCAACAACTGCAGCGAGAATACTATTAGCCCAAAGATGGAAGCAAGAAGAATTACCAACCAAAGAAGAGTGGCAGATGAAATTATTAGACTATGCCAAATTGGCAAAATTGACTGGGAAAATTCAGAACCAGCAGGACCAGACTTTCCTGAAAGACTGGAATAAATTTATGTTGTATTTGAAAGACAGCTGTCAACAATTGACATCGTTAGTAGGGTTACAAGAAGTTTTGTAAGGATAAATTATCATTTATTATTAAGATTGGTTTAATTTTTTAAATAAAAGTAGATTTAATAATAATAATAAAATACAGTTAAATGCAGGATTAGAAAATAAGTTTGAAAACCATTCGGGGGGGGGGAGTCTCAGGCTTATGTAGCCAAATGTTTATGGTGTTACATAATAATGTTGTTGTGTTTGAAAAAATGAAAAAACCAATAAAAATTATTATATAAAAGAAGTGTATTCCAAAATCCAAGATGTCTCTTACAGTATTGAGATGAGGGTAGGGATGAAGTGGGGTGGGAGAAGAATTTAACTTGTGATCATGTTTAGCTCTTGGCTTTTGAAGGCATATGAGTAAACGTGTTTACAAGTAGCTTTCAATTCAAAGACAGGCACTTTTGTTGTTATGAGTAATTGTAATGCTTATTACATAACTCCTGTAAGGAAAACATTTGAACAAGTAGAAAAAGATGTGGGGTTTACTTTAAGTTGTGAGTTTGCTTTAGCTCTATTATAGATGGATCTTTTGCTGACTTAGTATATGAAATTTTCTGCAGGTTGAATTATTATTGGATGAAGTCATTAATAATTATAAGCTTTGATTAACAATATATTTGAGGCTAGAGAGTCAAGTTAACCATGTTTAAATAGCATAACTCAGTGAATTCCAAGAGAACTCTAGTGTTGCAAAGCATTTCTGAGAACACAAAATTATAACATTCAGGAGTCCTGGGTCATTGTGACTTGCAGAACTGGGCAGGGTGGTTTGAATTTTAAACAGTTTTTCTTTGTCCTTTGTATACATTTTATTTGTCAAGGGATTGGCTCTAGTATTGAAAGTATATAAAATGCTTTGAAATGAAATGTGGTGCATACTCACTAGAAATCCTTTGTACATACAACATATTGCACTAATTGTCATAATTGGCAGGAAAAGGGAGTACTCCTGCTCTACATGTTTTCATTATCTGAATGAGGTATACCAATGATTTTTTACTGCTGTTACAGTATATATATGTATATATATGTGTGTGTGTAGTGTGTGTGTATATATATATATATGTGTGTGTGTGTGTGTGTGTGTGTATATATATATATATATATATATATATATATATATATATATATATATATAAATAAACTTTTTAGGTTTCATAGTCAAAAGTAACACCACAGATCTATTGTTGTCAGTGCACACTTCTAAGGAAGGGCTTCAGCTGTGGTATCCTCCAGAAGGTCTGGCTTATTGTTAGCTTGCAAACACAGTCAGTGACAAGAACCTGGGAGAGGAGGGTGGAATGTTAGGAAACAGATATGTGTATACTGTAATATAAAAATTAAGTAACTTCTGCTTTAACAGGTTAGGGCAAAACAATATGGCAGCCTTGTTTACTTTCTTACAAAATTCTCATTTTTAACACCATATACTTCAACATTATTTCTGTACGAGCCATGTGTGCTGCTCCAGCAATAGTAAAAACAATCTGGGCTTCTGTTGCATGTATCTTGATTTTTTCCAGCTTCAGCAGGAGCGTGCCTGCCATTATAGGCAAAGCACTACTACCCATGTGTACAAGGAAGGTAGTGGCAAAACTATAAACTTCACTGAGTGCAAATATATTATCTTTGCACAGTAAAGCTTGAACTGAAGCTAATAGTGGATAACACTTTGGAGCTGTTGTAGCTTTAATTTTATCTGTCATTGCAGGTTGGGCTGAGATACTAGTATACAACAACTTGCAGTACACTTGATTGTTATACCCCTATTGCAGGATGGAGGGCTGTACTGAGAGATAATAGCTTGTAGTAGTAGTAGTTTAGTCGTGTCCGACTCTTCGTGACCCCATGGAACAGAGCACGCCAGATACTCCTGTCTTCCACTGCCTCTCACAGTTTGGGCAAACTCATGTTAGCTTCGAGAACACTGTCCAACCATCTCGTCCTCTGTCGTCCCCTTCTCCTTGTGCCCTCAATCTTTCCCAGCATCAGGGTCTTTTCCAGGGAGTCTTCTCTTCTCCTGAGGTGGCCAAAGTATTGGAGCCTCAGCTTCAGGATCTGTCCTTCCAGTGAGCACTCAGGGCTAATTTCCTTAAGAATGGGTAGGTTTGATCTTCTTGCAGTCCATGGGACTCTCAAGAGTCTCCTCCAGCACCATAATTCAAAAGCATCAATTCTTCGGCGATCAGTAGTAGTCCACTGTAATACTGCTGGTCAGATGGTGAGGCTACCAAAAATACCCCTTATCTCTTGGGTTGCAGCAAAGATCTTAAATTGTCCCCTTAGGCTTCCTCCCAGATCAAAACAAGCACTCAGTTATAGTTGTATGCAGAAGCCGCAAGTGCCATTAACTTGCATGCAGAACGGTTGCAATTTTTAGTCTTCAAACATTTGGCACATGAAGTAAGACCCAAGTGTGTATTTTTTGGTAACTTATGTTTCTCCCCAACCCTCTCAGCCACGGATTCAGCACACACCAGGAATATACTGCAACACTTTGACCCACTTGTAGTATCATAAGTCTTTGAATATTATAAATAAAACAATTGAATGAAACCTATTGTAGGTAGCTTATCTGTGAATTGATAAATTATGTCCCATGTAGTTAGGGCAAGTCGCATACCAATGGAATTTGTGGTTCATCAATAAGAAATTTGGGGCAGAGGCATGTTCTTTTAATAGCATCTTCAGACTGGATGTAAAGATGAACAATTAAAGTGAAGTGTTTATTGCATATTGTAAAATACAGTAAATTGTTTCCAGGTTTCTCTTATGTTATAGTTGACAGCATTTTGAACTCAGCATGTTGAAGTAATTTCCCCCTTTTTTCTTGTAGGTGCAAAGTAACCTTCATAAAAGACTGAACCATGGAACCAGATATCATCCGAATGTATTCTTCATCACCACCACCACTAGATAATGGAGCAGAGGAGGAGGATGAAGATGAGTTTGGTGATTTTGGTGGGTTTTCCGATGCTGGAAGTACTGGAGCCTTTGACTTTGCATCAGATTACTCCAGTTCAAAGGAAGAACATAAACCTTCATGTAACTCTGATTACTCAGGCAGTAACAAAGAAAAATGTGAGTGTAGAAGTTTGGGTACTTCACTTGATGATATTTATGCAGAAGAAGTTAAGAGAACTGGAAAATTAGAGTCGTCATACTCTGAAATTATTAGGACTGATATGAAAGTTCCAAGTCAGGACCACCAAGTAGACAGCTGTAATGGTGAGAAACAGCCATGTCCAGAAGTTCTAACAAATGGGTTTGTAGCACTGGACACGGCAAATTCTCAGGAAGCTGAAGATACAGATGGTATCAGTGACTCAAAGGGATTAAAAATAATTAGCACTAATAGCTCTGAATTAAGTTTGGAGTCTATACCCACCACAGCAGAGGATTTTGCAGACTTTGCCACGTTCTCAAATAAACAAACAAGCCTGGTTGATGAAACAGGAAATAAAATATGCACAAATTCTAGTGAAAAAGAAGTGTTTTGTGTACAGGAAAGCAATATTATAAATGGTGAGGGGGAATCTATGAAGAAAGCAACTTCAGATCGAAGCTGTGAATATGGACAGATTTGCATTTCAAAAATTAATTTAGCGAACAATGAAGACTTCAAGGCTAAAGAGGACTGCACATCACTAGAATACAATGCCTTTATTTCTTCCATACACACAACTGTGAATTCAGTAGGCACAACTGAAAGTATTGGAGGAAGAGAGGAGTGTGACACTGGAAATAGTAAAGAACATACCTTTTTAAGGACCAATGATAATGCAGATACATTAAGCCTTAATGTAGGTGGAGTTCAAAGTCTTGGCTCTCATCCTACAGAAGAGAACATATATGATTCTGAAATAGTTAAGAATGGTGAAAGTGACATTGGGCATGCATCATGCAGTGGTTTAAATGAAGATGATTTTGGTGACTTTGGCACAGTCAGCAATGGATCCCTTGCTTTTACTCAAGTTTCTGCCAGCCAAGAACACTTTCAAAGCCCTTCTGAAGACATCAGTAAAAGAAGTAATGCATGTGGTGACTTCACAGATAGAAGTGATGTTCATCAGCGATCATCAAAGGGAACTCCTCAATCAAAAGAGATTTCAAACAAGAATGAATGTTGCACAGATGATGCTGGTTCTAGCATGACAGTTCAGCCTCTTGCAGAATTGGAAAATGGAAATGACAGTGAGTTTGGAGACTTTGGCTTAGGGGTAAAAAGGTTTCCAGACTCTGATGAGTTTTCAGCCTTCAGTTCTGCTGGTTGTAACCAAGCTACAGAGTGGAATGCTTTTGAGGCTGAGCAAAAAGAGAGCTGCTTGTGGGCTGCTTTTGAAGATGAGCAGGTGGTGGAACCTCATCCCATAAAAGATGTGTGGCCATCAGATAGGACAGGCACAACTTTTGATGATGAAGATTCAGTGACTCCTACACCTAACAGTGTTTCTGTAGCATCTTTGCATGGAACCAGTAGTGGGAAGTTGCAGGACTTGCCGGCTTCAGCTCGGGTAACTACCACACTTTGCTACTGATGATTATGGTTTGCTTTTACAATTCGCTTTATTATGTAAAATGCACACACTTCATTTTACCTCTTACTTTTGCATTCCAATACTATGCATGTTTACGTGGGCGTTAGTCCCTCCAGCAAAATTCCATTTAAGCTTGAGGCTCTTTGAAATTTCCTCAGCATGTACATGCATTGAGCAGGGGGATGTTGCTCGTTTTCCTTTCCAGCTGCAATTCCTCACAGGGCAACAAATGCCTCTTAAGCAGAAAAGCTATTTTCTGCATTAACTCTGGTGAACCCCACAACCTCAGAAGCAGCTCTAGGGGTGGAGCATAAAGTCCAGCAGAAGGAGAGGGGCTGGTGTGGGAAACCTAGCGGGTCCACTTTGAATCATAACTACTATGTTGAGTTGGTTTACTCCCAGATTGCACCACTACTGTGATTTTCCAAGAACACTTATTTTAGTTATACTTGGGAACACATGTAGCACAGGCGATAAATCTTTGTGGTCCTGTTGTCTGCATTAAATAATTAGAGTTTTGGGTGGCAAAGACAGTTTCAGCCCAGTTGGATTTTCTGTGCTGTTGGTGCAAGACACACATACAAAGCTTCTTGCAGTTCCAACTGCTCTGTAACCAGACAATCCTCCTCATTTGATGGAAGAACATTTGATAATTTGTGATTTACTTTTTTGTCATATACAGATAAGGATGCTCTTTCATTTTAAAAACTAGCCAAGTTTTGAAAGCATAGCAGATAGAGGTTATGTAGCTTAAAGTTTAATCAAGCGTCTACATGAGAGCCATTCAAGGTAGAAGCAAGCTATAGAACTGAATCTGAAGAGGAAATTGGATTAAGGTTGTGTTAAACTCAAGAGACATTGTGAATAGGAAACATGCTGGCTACAAGTGCAAAGTTTTCCACAAAAGCTTGGATTTAGGGTCACTTTTCTCTCAGAAACCAGTAGTAGAAGAGGCTTTCTGCTAGCAGGATACACATTTTGGATCCAAGCCGTTTTAATGGGAATTTCAATTTTCATGTGTTCCATTAGCATAGTAATATAGGCACCTTTGTACATAATTTATATAGCTGAAAGTCATGTTTCAGAAATGAAAGACTGTTTAAAACCAATTCTGTCACACACACACACCCTCATGGTAGCTGCAGAAATCACTGAGGTCTCCTTGCTCACCAGTTGAGTATTTCTGCTGCTATATGTAGCATGAAGGTTTTGATATATAAAGCCTTAAACAGCTCAATACCTAAAGGAGTTCATCTCCCCATATGAGCTAACCCATATCCTGCAATCATCATCTGAAGCCCTTCTTGGTGTGTTCCCTCCCCAAGAGTTCCAGAGGGTGACAACATGAAAATGGGCCTTTTCTGTAATGACTCCCTATTTGCAGAATGCTCTCCCCCAAGGGGGCTCACCATCTTCTTCATTACATACCCTTAGGCTCCATGTGAAAACATCACTTTTCACCCAGAGCTTTGGCTAATTAAACAATCTTTGGTGTTTAACTGTTGTGGGGGGCCAGGAGTTATTGTTTTGTTTCTTATTATGCTAAGTTTTTTTAATAAAAATACTGTAAACTGCCCTGTGATCCTTGGATGTAGGGTGGTATATAAATTTAATTAATAATAATAAGCAGAAGTTGCTGGCAATGAGTAGAAAGTTTCACCCAGCTGAATATGACTCTGAATGTTGGCAGGGAGCCAACAGATATACATGATATGATTTCAACCAAATCTGTGAATTGGCATTTGAGACCAGATCATATTTCACTACAGCTGGCTGGCCACCTCTTCATATCATTGGTTTTAAATTCCTCCTTGCAAAGGCATCAGAGCAATTTTAAATTAAAACCTCAGTTTTTGATCAATAGTGTTAAAAATACAGTAGGCCTTCTGTTTGGTTATCCTGACAAATAGGTCAATGGATAGTGGATGCAGGAAGTGTGAAATGTTTACCATTCAATTAGATTTAAATTAATCCAAATGATGAATGTAATTTATTTTTACTTATTAAAACATCTATATGCTGCTTTCAGAAATATCTGAAGTTGTTTACATAAGAAAAATGACAATTTGCTAAACTGACTGGGGTGATAGGGATTATAGTCCAACAACATCTGGGGATCCAAGTTTGAAGACTTCAGTGCAAGAGAGTTACTTACTTTTAGGCAAAAGATAGATAGCTTCTTTATATTTTTTATATTCACTTACATAAATGGAGTTTTATGCTGGAACCATAATTATAATGATTGAGTAATGCTAATCTGAGAGAAATGTTTAACTCTGTATCATATTTATCAGCTTCTTTGCTGGTAGCTGTTCCCCTGATCAAAAGCAACCCATGGCAGGAAAACAGTATGTTTTTAGCCAGCGTCATTATGACTAACCAGGCAGTAGAAACACAGAAAAATTCTGTGCTATCACAAAATTCTCAGAGCATTTGATGCTAAAAAGAGAAGGAACCCATTCCAACCTTGTGATATAGTCTCCAGTTCATTAATTCTTTTGCAAATGGGCCTTGACTGATTTTTTTCCCCTCCAGTTCTGCCGAAAGTAATGCCATTTCTAATATAATCAGGTGTTAATTGAGCTTTAAGAGAAGATCCATAACTTATAATAAGTTTTCATACCTCAGCTATGTTAGCATATAGAGTTTATATGTAGCTGCCAAATTAAACTTTAGTTAAATAAATCTTTTCTTAGAGCACAACTTTCATTGAAAAGTATTCAGACTGAGACTTGGTATAAAATAGTTCTCAGCAGTGTTAAAAACTCCCTTTGTTCTAGACGCATTTTGTAACAATGAATTTCATTAGCGGGTGCAGTTTCTGAGCACTGAGCGCAGTACTGTGCCTAAGATTTCAGTTTAAAACTGCAGAGTGGAAGGAAGGGAGGAACTTTTTCTGCCTCCCAACTTCCAGCTCCTTTCTGAAGACCCTCTTAAGAATACTAGGGGGTGGTCAAGGGAAGGACTAGACCATGTGAAAAATGAACATAATATTTTAGTTGCAGTTCATTCATTTTCAGCTTCGTATTCTCATTATAAAAAAGTGTGCCTGGACATTCCATTGTTCCACCCAGAACCTAGGTTTAAGGTGCCATTTAGCTCCTAGTTTTCATATCTTAGTTTCTTACGCTGCTTCTCAGACCTCTCAACTCAAGAGCCAGAATAAAATATATGAGGAGGAGTAGGAAATTGTAAAAAGGATGCAACCTAAGACATAGCAGTCTAAACTTCAAAGAGAGAGAGGGAGGTCAGCATAGAGAGAAAGACACAGGGATGGTGTGAGAAGCTGGTGGTCCCTTAATCCATGCAAACCGCTCTCAAAAACCTGAGTTGCATCTAAACTTCCAACAAGTTAAAGTGTTTTGTGTTTATCTGTTGCTTACCGTATTTTTCGCTCCATAAGATGCACTTTTTTCCTCTTAAAAACTAAGGGGAAATGGAGCGAATGTGTGGTCCCTGGGGCTGGGGGGGGGGGACCCGGGCTTCCCCCGCAAGCTTCGGGAGCGGAGGCAAGGCTGCGCGCAACTTTGCCGCCACTCCCGGACCAGTTCTGAGGGCTGGGGTCGGGGGAAGCTCAGGCTTCCCCGGCCCTGCAAGCTCCGGGAGCGGAGGCAAGGTTGCACGCAACCTTGCTGCCACTCCCGGACTGGTTCTGGGGTCGGGGGAAGCTCGGGCTTCCCCCGCCCCCAGCCCCACAAGCTCCGGGAGCACTCCCAGACCTGTTCTGGGGGCTAAAAACCAAGCCAAGGCAGTTGCCTTGGCTTCTTTGCTCTTTGGGGCTGGGGGGGGGGGCTTCCCCTGACAGCCCCAGAAGCTCTTAATAAGATTTTTTTTCTTGATTTCCCCCCCCTAAAAACTAGGTGTGCCTTATTGTCCGGTGCGCCTTAGTAGCGAAAAATATGGTAACTGAGTACTGTGGGTATAGTTCTATGCCATTTAGTACTAATCAATAAAATAAGTCCCATTTATCATTGTCAATTTATTTTTATACCACATTTTCCAGAAGTAAATCTGTCCTACAAACAGTTCACACAAAAATTAAAGTCTTAATGCAGTAATACAATAATAATAATGCATAATAAGATATACAGTATCACTGCAACATAATTAATTACCAACAGTTTACAGTTCATTTAACACACACAAAAATTAAGAAAGTCCTGTATACAGCTTGCCAGTAAGTCAAGTCAAAGTACCCATTAAGCCAGAGGTTCCCAACCTTTTTGGTACAGTGGCCCACATGTCCAAATTTACTCAGTATGATGACCCATTGCTTTATTGTCTCCTGAATTTTGGGCTTCCAGAACTCCTCATATCGTAGTCAATTTTAAAATTGCTCCCCATCCTCCTCCTTCCTGTGCCCCATCCCCCTTGAATTTGCGATTAACTTTTTATTTGAGGGGTTTAAAATACATAAAAAATTTATGTGTTTATTTTACAGGTGTTGTTTTATACTTGGAGTTTTTAAGAATTAAAACCAAGTTGGTGAGGCATAAGACAAAATTAGAGAGAGCAGTAATTGCTGCTGCTTCTCCCTTGCTGCAAAAATCCAAACCCACCTCATGCTTACTATGGGAGGTCAACTATGTCCTGCTGTTCCTCATTGTAGAGCTCAAACAATATAAATTTTCTATACAGACACCCACACTTCTTTCTGCTACTTTCTAATAACGGGAAGCATTCCCTTGTACTAGGAAAATATAAAAGGTGGCCACATTACTCTTGCATGCAAATAGAGCACACACATGCACTCCCCATATGCATACAGACAACAGACACACATACCCCCCTCTTTCATATGTTTCTATATATACATCACATACACAGAAGCACATACAGTATATGCCTCCCTCTCTGCCCATGTGCATACATACCCCCTCACACACCACACAAACCTCTCCTTCTCTGCCCAAGTGCATCTCTTGTCCCCACCACACTCACATACATACACATCCCTTTCTTTCACATGCACACACGCACCACCAATATGTATCTCACCAACAATTGTGCAATTGTTCTCAATCACAAACACACATTGCTTGAGAAAAAAACCCAACCCCGTCAGAAAAGGGGCAAAGGAAGCTCCTGCCACCAGCTGCGCCTGGCTGGCAGCAACAGCATCCTGAGCATGCGGGGAAAGCCTCACCACTCCTTTCCGCCCCAGCCTTCCTTTAAAAAAGTAAGTGGCTGGCAGGCAGCAGTGGCATGAACAAAGATGACAGTGCTTCTCACTGGAGCACTCTGACAGGGCAAAAGCACTGAACTGCAACCAATTTGCACTTGCAACCCACTTGCAGGCCATGACCCTTCAGCAACCTAAAGCTGTTCTCTGCGTGTAGACCCTGAATGGTCAGGTTGATCACTCCCCCACCAACATACCATACCAACACACCACAAAGATGCCTTGGTATGGGCTGGCCTTGCTTAACAGCAACGGGTTGCAGGCATGCTTCTCCCCCGAAGGATATGAGTAGATGCATATCTACTCATCAGTGAGTCATCACAGCCCTCTTTAATGGTTCTGGTCAGCAATTTGGGGGCAGGGGTGACCCAATTTTATTTTTCTTCTTTCAAAGCAATTGATCAGCTGCTGTCAAATCTGAGAGTCCAACTTCATGTGGCTATCCCATATTGTATTGGGACACTGAAGTTACTGAAGGGCTGCTGAGACGTGATGCTTTCAAGCAGTGTGAAATGCTGTTTATATACTACTATAGACAGTAGTGTTCAAATAGGAACTGTGATCGTCACTGAGAGAACTGATGAAAGTCAGTGTTGACATGGTGACTGTATGGCATCAATGTTCTGAGCAAAATGCAGTGCCTCATAGAGCATGCCAGCTGCTTTATCTCAGGCATACATAGTTGTTCTTTACCCAATAGTTACTGTAGTGTAAAGCATGCAGAACAGTTAACTTGTGATTGCTTTCTGTTATGCTTATTCAATGCACAGTGTGATCATCTATGAAAATTTGGCCTTTGCACAGTGCATGTTTGAAGTTTGCTGCTTTGACACAAAAGCTAGATGGGATTCTTAAAAGCAAAATAAAAATCTTAATGTGGAATCTTTAAAGGGGTAACTTTGTGGCATTGTATTTCCAATTAAGTGGTTAAAGTTCTAAAGATATTGATATGATTTTTCTCTTTGAAACTCAATGCATTTTCATCTTTAACCTCTCCCCACAGACATAACATGATTTCATGAGCAAAGGATGTTTGTATGTCCCCATATCTGACTGAAGTGTTGAGGCCAACAACTCTCCTGAAATCAGTTTAAGGCAGAAGTAAAAACAGGAAAGAGGCAAAGCACAAAGGCTGCTGAGATTGTTGTTGTTATTTCTATTATTATTATTTCAATACAGCTTTATATTTTATAGAACAAATCTCAAAGCAGTTTACAACACATTAAAACATCAAATACAGCAATCTAGGAAAAAACCAAATCCAAGCTTCATAAACTAATTTTAGTGCAAGTTGATTCTGTGGAAATTGAAAGTGTAGTTAACACTCACAGGCATCCACAGAACTTGAATGGCCAAAGTCATTGAGCGGAAATTTGTGTTTGGCAGGATCCTGTGTGTCTCCTTGTCCTTGACTTTGCAGTTCATACCTGCGCCAGGTTAGAGGACGGTGCCCTTCTCAACACCGATTTGGGAGTTGGGAAAGGGGGCAGGGAACTTCTCTAAAGTGTGGGAACTTACTTGCACGACTCTCTAGCTTGAAATGTAGAGGGAGAGGTTGCTTTGGTGCTGGGCTGCCACCCCATCAGGAGTGTCTTCACAGCACCAAAATGGAATCTTCATTCTTCATTCCAGAGATGAGTTGCACCTCCAGACTGGAGAAAGAAACGGGGGTTTGTCTTGTTGCCCTCACCAGAGACCAATAGGGTACTTGTGAGTGGAATTGAGGCCCACTGATTAGTTATTTCCCAAAGCTATATCCATTTATTTGCTTGCTTGCTTTGTTTGATCTGTGCTTAGGAAATAATATCTAAAGTTTGTAATTTCATATTCCCCTGACTTTTAAAAGCAGTAATTTGCATAATTTTCAACAAGTTGGTTTTGTCTGTTCTGATGCAGACAAAGCTGCTAAGTCGTCTAGAACGAATATTTGAAGCCTGTTTTCCTCCTGTAACTGTCTCTGAAATGGAAGAAGAGATTGCTCCTTTAAATCTCTTGTTGGAAATGGGTAATAAACCTGGGAGGACAGAGGAGAACTTGTCACAAAGGTATGGACCATTTTTAAATGTGATAGATACACAGAAGCATGCAAGCTTTCAGTGATGTTTTCTGAGGGTGTATAGCAGTAATCTTCTAATGGCTGCAAACAATGGATTTTTAGTTACTGCTTGCATTTTGTTTTCTTTAAAAAAGCATAGTTCAATGTGGTTAGTTTTTAGCGACTGCTTTTGCTGCCACAGAATAATCTACTTGGTGGGTTTTTGTTGTACTTTAAGTGATGTGCAAATGAGGTAGTTAAATAGGATGTGGCTTATTACTTACAGTTATATTATTTATTAATATGTTGAATTCCAAGTAGACATCATTCTGTTTGCTACAGACATTGTTTTCTAATTATAAGTTAGAAAAATAATTGTTCTGAGAACCTTATACCACTGTTATCTCCCTAGAGGTTTGCTGTTTGGGCTTGTGTTTAATGGGAATATTGTTATATGCCAGTCATTTAAAGATGCGGAATGAAGTGGTTAAAGCTGCTGAGTTCTAGCATTTCCCCCTCTTCACTGTTTCACTTGATGTATAACTGACTATGTAGGGAACTGCTAGATGTGTGGACAGAGCTTCAGGATATCCACGATGCATATGGATTGAAATATCAGTGGGGTGGCTCCCTCAGCAACAAAAAACTCCTCTGCTCTCTGGGAATCGACACAAGAAACATCGTGAGTTATCCGCAAAGCCAACTAACCAACAATTTCTTCCATTTGATACACAAAATAAGTGTGCGATATTATTCCTAAGAATGTTGTTTTTTATATTAAAATGTATTTATTCTATCAGTTGCCCAAAATCTGTTACTCTTGTGTGACAGACAAAAATGACAAACAATTTAAAATTGTCCATGTAATTTTATATAGTAGCCGTTATGCTAAAACAATCATTTCTAAATTTGAGAATATGTCTAAAAATCATGACAAGCAGCAATTAATACTAAATGCTGCATCAAATAGTCAGGGACTCTTCAGAGCGGGGGTGAATGGGATTCTGGGGGCAGATGAGGAAGGGATAGTCTCATGTCATGAGTAGAACACAGCTCACATGACATTGACTGCAACCCAAAGATACTGCATGAAAATAGCTAACCATTGACCCAAAAATGAGTCTTGAGGCTAACTGGACTTCACAAATAAAATGTTTCAGTCTAATCAGATGGAAATTTCTTTTGTCTTAGCTCTTTACAGGTAACAAGAAGCAACCTGTTATAGTGCCCATGTATGCAGCAGGATTGGTAAGTTTTTTAACTGTTTTAGGCAGTTTCCTTAGAAAGCCTAGAATTATCTAAACTTTCTTGTCAGAAGTAATTGTAGATTTGGTATAATACCTACAGCATGTTTTATAGTCCATAAAAAGAATGATAAGTATTTTGGTTGTTACTTAATATTTTAGCAAACTAGATAGATCTTAATTTTGTTAAACTATATTTAGAGGAACTAATATCACACACTTTGACTGTGGCTGGGCACAAATGGGTAACAAATTCCTTTATGTTCCCTCCCTTATAGTCGCTTTCAACCATTTGTCCTTTTTTATCTTTTTAAGTTATGTATGGTATAATCATCTTTTAATAATTAGTTTTTATCCCTTATCTGTTTTAAGTCTTATGTGTTCAGTTTATCTGTTTGTTTTATCTTATGCTGGTCTGTGACCAAAATAAAGTTTGTACTGATGCTAACAAATTTATAAAATCATTGTACGGCACCCCAGTGTTTTCTCTTGGTTTGAAGATCAAATAGTTCTGAACTACAATAAAATCAAAATAGTTCTGTAATACAGTAAATTTGGTTAGAAAATCAAAAAGTTCTATACTGCAGTATTTTGTCCCTAAAACAAATTAAGAGTGGCTTTTTGTCATTTCTTTAACGTGAATTATAAAAGTAAACTTTAAATAATAATGCTAAGTAGTCAATCAGGGGAATATACAAAAGTGAATCCAGCATTATCGTTGGAAGAATAATTGTTTGTTTCTTTGGGGTTTGACTAATTTTTGTTTTTCCTAAAGGGTGGTATTTGAGCAGATTCTGTGATGTCTTAATTTCTAGGGTATGTTAGAGCCCACAAAGGAACCCCTGAAACCAATATCTGCTGCGGAGAAAATAGCTTCCATAGGACAGACTCCACTTGCATCACCAGAGATGAATATATGTACAACTGATCAGTTCCAGGTAAAAAATAATAATGTTTTGTGGTATTGATGCCACCATCAATGGCTCTGGGCATATGCCTGTTCAGAGCTCATAAGTTTGGGGTGGGCGGACTGTTGCTTCTCTTGACAACTTGTATAGTGCACCAACGTCCCCACTCCACCCTGCCTTGAGGTCTTGTCTTCATGCCTGAAGAGTCTCATAGCTAGATCTCTGGCTGACTGCCAACAGAGAGGAGGCTCACACCTGCAAAAGGCTGTAGTGAGTCCTTCTGCCTCAACACTTTCTAATAATCTATAGCGAATGAGCTGTCCTGACCATACAATATACCTAAATAACAGCTTCCAGTAGATTAAAATGGTTATTTTCCTATACCTCTTCTTCTGAATTTGCCCTTTTCAGTTTTAAGGCTGTTGTGATACTTATAGAAATCACATGCAAAGATTTTAATCCTTTCCCTATTGGTTTTAACCCTCTTGTGCATTTGAAAGACGTGCCAGAGTTTAAAAAAATAACACTTTCTATCCTTGAATGTTTTTCCCTCTCCTGCATTTAGATATAGATTATATTTCCTAGTCCTGTTAAATTCTAGATGATTGGAAAAAGAACAAGTGATTGGAGGAAGTGATCTATAATCTACTTTAATTGAAATTTTGAACATAACCAAAAAGGATAATTGATACCACTTATTTTGTCGGTTTACATCTCTTGTGTTTAAAACCAAAAAAGGGTATCCAAACAGTAGGATAATCAGACTTGCTTCTTTCTATAGGAGTATGCAAACTACTGAATTTTGCAGAACATGCCTCTAGAGCAGGCCTGCACACCGTACATGGGTCACTTGCAACCTTCCAAAGGATTTTGTGCAGCTTGTGAAAAATGCTTTGTCCATGCCCGCTTGGCCCTGATGGGGAGCTGAGCACTCATCTTGCCCAGCCTCCCTGTTGCCCACCCTACCCCTCTCTCATTGCAGGCAGCTCGCTCTCTCCCCTTGAGGCGGAGGCGGCTGTGCCTCACGCACCTCGTGCTTTCCCATCAAAAGCAACCTTCAAGTCTCAAACAAGACCTAGAAAAGCCCCCTTGCTGCACAACACCTGCCCTCCTCGTGAATCATTCCTGAGCCCCAATGAGGAAGGAAGGAAGGGGGAAAACTTGGAGGGAAGACTGCTGAGAGAAAAGCCCTAGATGCAGCCATGTGCTAGCCAACAGGAAAATTCCCTACCCAACTGAGGTCATCCCCTGGGAAATGGCAGCAGTGCTCCCCAAAGGGAGCTTCCTTCTGCCTCCAGCTGAGCCCTCCACGGACCCTCCATAAGCACCCTGACAGATCAGCAGGGTGGGGGAGAAACATGGCACCCAAAGGACCCACCACTGGAAGCTGTGAATGCCATGGTGGCCATGCCAAAGAGGAGGCCACTGAGGGGCACTGAGACATTGAGCCACAAGGAAGGAAAACCTGCGGGCCACTAAACCAACCCGCTGGCAGATTCCCACCTCCCCTCCGCAGTTGAGGTTGCCCCCCCTCTCCAAGAAACAACAAAAAGTCCAAGTAGACAGTAGGGCACCAAGAACAAAAAGGGAGGGGGAGAGGAGAGAGAGAGAGAGAGAGAGAGAGAGAGAGAGAGAGAGAGAGAGAGAGAGAGGAGGCAGAGAAAGCAAGAAAAGTACCAACAACGATGAGAAAAAATACTTTTATTTTGGCCCATACCTACTGCCAAGTTCTGCAGGTCTGCTCTAGAGGTAGTTCTGATAAAATATTGCTATTTTAAATTCCATTCCCATTTGGAACAAATATTACAACAATAATTTTTGCCATGAAACATTAACATATATATTTTTTAAAGTCTGATAACTAGAATTAGATCTACATAACAAACTGCTTGACTCACCCTACCTGATCCAAAGCATTGTGTTGAAATTATGCATGATGTATGTGTTTTCTTGCCAGTTTTGGATATGTTCAGAATATCTAGCGCTGGCACATAAATTCTCCTAGTTGTCACCAAATGTTTCAGGAGATGTGTAGATCGCTGAACAGATTAGATGAATGGGGTGAATAGACTGTGTGCCTCTCAGCAGAGGACATCCATAATAGCAGGTTGGGAAATCTCTTCGTGATTTCTGTGTGTGTGTTTCAGTGGCTAGCGCTTTGGTAAGTTAGAGCTCTAGTGTTTTATAAAAGTAAGCTTCAGAACAACTTCACATGCAAGTCTTAGAATCTCTCCTATCATAATTGAAAATTTGTGTAGAATGGTCGGTAAATCTCCTCAGCTGCGCTTTTGTCCATTGCATTTGCATTATTTAGATTGTTCTCTATGCTGTAATCATTATGAGCAGCAACAAGAGATGTAATGAAACCATCTGTTGGCACACTTTGATCCGACCTTGCTTTGATGCCTGTTCAAAAAAAGGTGATTCTGCAGTTCACTATGAACGTATAAAAGTTAGAGGTAGCAAAAAGTAGAGGAGCAGCAGAAAATAAAGAGAGGCAAGCCTGTTTATGGTAATAACTAGGAGGCTTATTCTTGAAGATAATAATGAAAACTGCAGATAAAAATTATGAAAATTGTCACTTTATTAGGATTCAAAGATACCACTTCAGAAAGAAATTCCAATAAGAGTTTTTGCCTTTCTAAAAAAAGATTTAAGTATAAACCAGCTTATGGCTCCCCTTTTGCGTAGAGAAATTGGATAACAAGTACCTTCAAACAACGCCCCCCCCCCATTCTTGCCACAGCTTCCACACTTCAGTCCCTAAACCAATAGATTTAGTATACGTGTCTGTTGATTATATATGCCTGTTGGTTTAGGTTTGCCCATTGATGTGCAACCAAATAATACTTTTAGTTATTAATAACTTAACAATTATTTTAAGATTAAATAATTATTTAAAGAGGATCCCACTGAGCCAGTTTTATCCGCCTGAAGTTGCATATAACAGTTCAGTTGCGTTGTAAGTGACTTTAAGGGTTTTCAAAGCTGCAAAACTGATGATGCTGTTATAGGCAGAAGGGCTTTCAGATGGAACTCACCAGAACTGAGTTCCAGCACCTCTTTGTAGCATGCTGGTAGCTGTATAGAGGCACGGCGCCCAGAGCTGTGTGCCGGAGGCTTCAGCTGCATGGTGCTTGTGGCTTTGTGTTGGAGGCCATGGGGTCGCATCAGAGGTAACATCGTAACGCATCCACAGTGCTGCCCCCCCCAAAAGCGTTCTTCTCCCCCCCCAAAAAAAAACTCATCAACTTAGGGTTGTCCGTCAAAAAAATGAGGAGTTCCTGCACTTCTTTTTCTAGGAAAAAAAAGCACTGGTTACAGGTGAGGCTGGTTCTGTTTCTGCTGCCCTGATCTTAAGCATTCCTGCCAGTGTTACCTGCCAGAGTGATAGCTCTGCAATGCTGGCATAATATAATGGCCTGTTTCATTGTATTTTGGCAATATTTGCAACTCCCCATGAAAATTTCCAGACCAGGCAGTCTAGGAACAATCTGTAAACCATAGTTATTCTTAAGTTACATGAAACACTGTTTTTATGACTTCAGTTTAGTTTAGTTATTACCTCTGGCTCATTGTCCTTTGGCTTTTCAATTGTTGCTTTTTTGCTTGCATGCAAAAGAACTTCATGCGACACGTTTTGTTATGCTATGACCTGACTGTAAAATTTGATTTCTGACTTTTCAACTCTAGGAATCTCTACCACCTGTCCAGTTTGACTGGAGTAGCAGTGGCCTTACTAACCCTTTAGATGGTACGTCTCTCCGTAGAGCCTCTAGCGCAAGAGCTAGAGTTAAGAAACCTACAAAGTTCAGACAAACATCTCTCTGCTGATTTATTTTATATATATATCTGTGGTTTTGCTTTTTGTGTGTGTGTGTGTATATATATATATATATATATATACTCACACACACACCAAAACACAGATATATACACACATACACACACAATTTCTTAACTTTGGAAATTCAGGCTTTCTTTCTGTTTAGTTATGCACTATTTAAAGCAGTCTGTAGTGTTTAAGAACAAGGTAATACACCATTTTGCTGAATTGGTGTTGCATACACGCAACCACGTTACATGTTCTAAGAATGGAATAGTTAAATAATTTTTGTTTACTTTATAGCTATCACCTCAACAAACCCTTGCCTGTTTAGACTTTTGTAAAGTTTGAAATGGCATAGTCAAGTGTGTAATTGGCCTTGCTTTCAAGCAAGTTTTTAACATAACCTGTTTGCAAAAGGAACAGTTTTTAAATTTTTAGTTTTAAAATGCGCATATATTTTATCAAAGCTTCAAAATCTAAAAGCCTCTAAATTTAAACTAGGGCTAGTAGATAGTGACATAGTTTCTTAGCCATTTGTTAATAATGCTGTTGAACTTGTCATAATTACTGGCCATACCAGTGACCTAAAAACACTGCTGTACGATGTTTAAAGATGTGACCACATTTCGGTCCATATCAGAGTGCTGAAGGAAAGCCTGGATGGAGTCTTTTGCTGTTGTCTGGTGTCTTATTACTGCAGTCAATTCATCTTGCTTTCTTTTAACAATTTCTTTAAAATATGTATATCTGATTTTTCTGTTTCAGTATTAAAGGGGAACAATGTAGTTTGCCACCAAGGAGCTGGATGTAATGAGAACCATTGTTACCAATATTCATATTTTGTTTTGCTAACCTACTGACAATCTTGCTACTTTAAGCTATAGATACAATTTGTCAGTCTCTTTAAATTATGTAGAGAACGTATATGATTTTGAATTTGATGAATAGTTTGGAATTTTAAAAAAATGTTTCCCTTTAATTAATCCCTTTAATCTGGATCTCTGGTTCTGTCCATTTTTCTAAACAATGTTGGCTACTTTTTAAGTTATTAGTGTTGAATTCCTTGCTGCATTTGTACATTAGAATGTACACTGACTTGTTAACATCTTTAGAACCTACAAACTAATATTGTAAGCACTATTATGTGAATTCTTTTTTTTATAAAACAAAACCATGTAATGAGTACTAATTATAACTGGCATGTTCAAGTGTGTGTCTTACCCCCTTTTTACACATAAATCCCTCCCTTGGCTTACCTTCTATATGGCTGCCTACCAACACGGTCACTGAATTTCAAGCTAGTGGAGGTTCCACTCTTCTGAACCTTGATTTCTTTGGGCCCGTGGATGACAGTAGCTCTAGCACCACCACCACCATCCCAGGTCAGCAGAGTGCTACACTGCAAATTTAATCTCTTAACATTCTTACTAAAAGCATGAGCCGCATTATGTGACTTTCCTACAAACAAGAAGAATGTCTATGCTCCAGTTTTCTCTTAAGATGCCCGCCTTCAATAGTTCCCCCTTCTATCATTTGCCTCCAGTAGTTAATACTATTTGGTTGGTACTCTAGAATGTTAAGCAAAGAATGGATTTTAAGAAATTTAAGAACTTGAAATGCTTTAAAAAAATTTAATTGTGGGCTAAAATCTTGATGTATCCCACTTGAAAATGCAGTTGGAATAAAATCCTAGTATTCCTGAGAATGTTGCTCAGTTGAAAAAAATCTTAAGACTATGATTAATGCACTTGCTTACGGGTCTCATTAATCTTAGTACTTAACATCTTCTGAAGATAACCAGTAGATGGCTGCAATTTCTTCTTGCAGTAATGAAGTTTACAAACAAGAGCTTACACCTAGCTATTTTATAGATAAGCTTTGCTGTTGCCATTTAAGGCAATATAAATGTATTGTAGTTCTGCATGACACTTAATGCCTTAAATATTTTAATTGTTGAGTTGAAAAAACTGCAAATTTAGAAGGAAAGTCTGATTAGTTACAGCATATCTTTTTACAGAACAGTCTGCTTCAGTTTAATTCTCTTGAAAGATAAAGCTGTTTCTCACTTTACCTTGAATTATTAATCTGTTGGGAAATCAGAATGCAAAGAGACGTGGTTACTAAAGGAGTGGCATCTATTAAATCCTGCAGCTGCAGGATTATTGAACAAAGGTGGGGGAACCTGTGTTCCTCCTGATGTTGTGGTTCTTTCAACTCCTATCACTCCCAGCCTGCATCACCAATGACCAGGGATGATGAGAGTCATAGTTCAACAACATCTGGAGGACCACAAGTTAGTCATTCTGGAACAGAAGCTGTGAACACACTTTCCATACCCTTGTACAGCCCTCTGCTTGGAGTTTATGTTTCTTGATAGAGCAGAGTTTTGCCCATGCACTTAAGGGATGGGGAGAACAGGACTCCATTATGATCTGTAGATATTTTTTTCATGGGTGGAAAAATCACGTCCTTGATTTTTTGTGTGTGTGTGAGGGTTCGTATACGTCATTGTCATGATTAATTTTTCACTTCTAGTGTTTATGTTTCAGAACTACTTGATCATATTTTCTGGAAGTCAAAAGTACAGAAACTTCTTGAGTTTTGTATGGTAGTTTGATATAAAACTTCACACACTAGTTTTAAATCCATCTATGCATTCCACAGTATTGATGATTATTAGTAGACATTTTTTGGCATCTAGTAAAATACAGTTTGACTACTTCTGATACATTCATTTGAAGTGATTATAAAGAAGGCACCTTATCATTTATTATGGGTTTTCATTAGAATATTGTCAACAAATTTGCAGATGTCATCATTGCTTGTAGGTTTTCTGGCTTGTTTCTTGGAAAGTCATTTGCTTCTAGCCTGCAGCTCTCTGTGTGGGTTATGTATGTAATTTTGTGTGGTGTGTGTGTTTTGCCTAAGCTAGGCGCTTGATCTAAACTTGGTTGCCTAAATTTCCTCAATCTCATTAAGGTTTTTATAAATGCATTTTCTTTGAAAATCCTTTTCTTTTGTTAGCTGCCTTTTAATCATTTTGGTGAAAGGCGGTATATATTTTTTAAAATATATGCATTTAAAATATAGGTATATATTCTTTATGGGTATTAGTAGACACTTTTAGATAATATTGATCTATGGCACTAATTTTTTTAAGCACTTTAGTGAAATGATTGCAGTATCAGAACATGTAGTGGTAGCAGTTATAATAATCATATGCTAAGGTAATAAATTTCACCTAATGAGTGTAGTTGACAAGTGGCTTGAAAATACAAAGTGCTGCAACATGTTACAAATCCTTCTTAGATATTGGAAATTTCAGTTGTGATTTTTAAAATCTTAAATACTGACAGCTTTATTCAGTGGCATACCTTAATGGGATTTCAGAAGCTTTGTTTCTTGTACTGTTATTATTTCTGTATGTAACTCTTCAGAAGGCCTGGGCCTGGGTTCTGTAAACATCTGACAGTATTTCAAATGTATTCTGTATTTTAATTTGAGATTTGAACATGGGACTGTTTCAGTTGAATTGATCGCAAGGTTGAAGTGGATATGAGACGCAAGTGCTGCTCCATCTTTGCCTTAACCGAAGGATTCTCTACTTGATCATTCTACGTAACAGATAGTGTCGCCCTTTAACCTTCATATGAATAATTTCTGATGAAAGTTTTGTTATGGTATATCTTGGAGTCCTCATCAAAATGATTTTTTAAAAATGGATGTCTTCCCATTTTTGCCATTCTGAACTCCTAGGTTTAAAACTCCAGCTTTAAAAAAAAATAAATTAAACAATTCCATCAGTTTGTCCAATTATATTACATATTTCTAGAAGCTTGCTTTGAGATATTTCATTGAATCCTGAAATCCACTCTTTCCATAATAGTGTCCAAATAAAAGGTGAGAAACAAATAAGAAGGTTGAGAAATTGTTTATACTTTAGTGAAGAGAAAAAAAAATTGCATGAGGCCTTCAAATACTCTCTACTTGTATGTTCTACAGAGACAGTGGAATGGAAATGGAAGTTAAAGAATCAATGTGTAGCAATGAAATAATGTTCTAAATAATAATGTAAAGCCTTGGAGGATTTTGGTATAAGAAGAAAATGATTATTCAAATTTGCTTTTCGCTCCTGGCTGATACCTTTTATGCCAGTTTTATCTGCAACTCCAATTCTCTGAGTAGTGCATGATGAAAATTAGCAAGTTGTATCTCAATCACATATTAGACATTTAAGTAGCTCAGATGTTTACAGAAGATGGAAATACAGTCTCCTAAATTGCAATTGAACATGTGGCACTTGTTTCCATCTATCACTGATTATAATTTTATGCTATAAGGTGTGGATCCAGAACTGTATGAGTTGACAACTTCCAAGCTGGAAACCTCCAACTCCACCAGTAAAGTGACTGATGCATTCGCAAAGCTAATGTCCACAGTAGAGAAAGCAAGCACATCAACAAGGTAAATCACTGTGATTAGCGACCCTTATTATTGGAAGGTAAAGCTTGTTCAGTAACTGCAGCCTAAATATCACCTAATGCATGAGTTCAGTTCCTTGATAGATCTCCTTAGCTCTCTACTGCTGTACTAGTATATATTTTTCACAGATTCTATTCTGCTTCTAATGTCACAATTAAATCCATTGGATTGAAATGAGTTGTCAGAACTGTTGCTTTTAACGTTTTCAGCCTATCCACAGTGGTATGCAGCCTTCTAGTGGCTCATCTGCACTGCTGAAAGCTCACTTGTAAGCCATAAAGCTGATGTTTCCCATGTTATAAACTGTTAGTGACAGCAGGAGCGTAGCTTCTAGCTGAAAGCAGAAATTGTCTTCGATGTGAAATGCCTTAACACTTTTGCGTATATATAAACACACTCTCACACACCCACACACCCACCCCAGCTACTGCATAATCCCTTTTTTTGTGCAATCCCTTCTTTTGTGCATAGCATAATAAGCAGCCGTCACTTACTGACTAACTATTTCTAGGAATCTAGAAACAGAATCTGATTTGTTCCTATGTAGGGAGTGGGATGAAAGACTGTGAGTAGGGGTCCACTAGTCTGTAATCTGAAAGTAGGATAATGGACTGTGCTTGGGCTATGCTTGTGTGCATCACACAAATCACATCTGATTTGTGTGTTACGCCTATTTGTTAAAACATTTATATCCTGCCTTTCCTTTAAAAAGCAAGTATGTAATATAGAATAAAAGTACAACATAGACTTTTCAGATTGTGAATATGGTAGCACTTCTTCCCTAGGAATGTGTAGCACTCTTGTGAATTGCACATTATGTAGCTCCATGCACAGATACAACATGTGAGATGACTGTGCTGGTTGACAGGTGCTTGGGTACTAAAGTAGTGAGTTGTGGCAACTTGCATGTGCTGTGAATACTCATTTTAGCAAAGATTTGAGGTGATGCAAAACATTGGCTTTCATTCAGTCAGCTCACAAATTCAAAAGTAGCAAGTTGTCATGAGCTAAACTGAAAGTATACAGAGAACAGCTGTAGCAGGGAATGCATGAGGCTATTACAGAAGTTAACAAATGGTACGTGTGTAACTCTTATTGCAAGAGCCCTTTACACATGTAACATTAACTCCTGTAATGGCCTCATTTTCAGAACTATTTCTCTGCTGTGTTACATTCAGCTGTTTGCCACTAGGGGGGAGTGCTAAGCCTTGATGAATCTTTGCTCAGGTCATTTTCAACTTGGCTTTTCATCAGTTCTGATATAAGAAAAGTGAAAATGCAGTGTGTCCTCCTGCTGACACTTTTTATTTTTTGTTTTATTTTTACTTACACTGTAGCCTTCAAAATAGAAAACTAAAGGCTTCAGTCTTTCATGCCAGAACATTCCTTGCCTCCACTGCTTCTGTACAATGTAGATATTACCCCCCCCCAAAAGCTTAACCTCATAATATTTTTGCCAAGTGCGTAGGGAGTTGAAGACCTCTTTACTTATGCTGACTCTTCATAGGTTTGTAATGATTTGCCTGACCTGACTTTTTCAGATCTGGTAGAGATGGACAAGGAGAAAGGGGGTAAAATGTGAGTGAAGTACCAAAGACAGGAGGTGGGCAGTGAGAAATCAGCTTGGTACAAAGATACAAAATTAGCATGAATGCTGCTCTTCCAAAGTACAAGAATTATTTGTTGTGAACATAAGTGTGATACACTATCCTGTGAATGTGTCCTTTATGTTATATTGCCTAATCTACTCTTAGGCATGAGTTGCACATAACATAGATGTTGCACGTGGTGGCAGCTAAAGGAGAGTGTGGTGTTGAATCTTGTTAGACCCTGTCCTTTGCTCATGCCACTGTTAGAGGAAATTTTCAGGGTGGACAGAAACCTTTTATGTACTGTCCTGCTTAGCTTGTCTGTGTGGGTGGAGTTACTATGGAACAGCTGGGACCACATACAAGTTTCCAGCATTGAACACATCTCAGTTGCTAAATAAATACTCACTTTGAATTAATGTTTATCCTCTAAACCACAAATGCAGCAGGGAGAGAGACAGGGAAAGAAAAACTATTCACAAGGATGTCTATTTAAGCAGGGGGGGTGGTACCTAGAGCAGGAAGAGTTGCCATGTTTAAAATTCCATCTCAGATTGGAATTTTAAAGCCTCTGTGTTGCTTGTTGAAATGAAGGAATTTTAATACATTGTCTTTTTCACTTGAGAAAAAAAATATCACGATGGCTTATTTCATTTCAAGAATAAATGTCAGAACAGTACTAATTTTATTAATAGAATACTATGCATTGCAAAATAAGGCCCTTCAATTCTTGGGATACATGAGAGGCTACAGTAGGGAAGAGGGCATAGAAGTCCCATTCCACTTACAGTGTTTTGGATCTGAGCTAATGTATCCTAATTCACATATATATCAAAGGAAGTTCCGATCTATGACGTAAGTAGAATATGCTTATTAAAGATGACATCAAGACACCAACTCACTCAAATGAGGTTTATTCAGTCCAACCATAGCTGAATGTGACAAAAAACACTGTATTCCTCTTTTCTTTTCTTTTGGACAGTAGGAATTGTGGATGTTCCATACAGCCTGTTTATTCACACTGTTTGGTTCTTACCCTTCACTTTCTAGTGGTATTATTATTTTCTAACCACAAAAAGTCTAGTAAGAAAGATGATTAAAAATCCACTGGAAAGTGCATGATAATAACCCCTAGTTGACAAGGTCATATCTAGCTTCCACATAATTTGCGATTTCAACATGGACTAGAACCTCCAGACATTTTTTATGTGATTTGGCATTCCTTCATGACACCTACCATCATTTTCAAGAGCCTGGCAAATCTTGGAACTGTGTTTGATGATCTGATGAAGTTGATCGTCTTTACATGGACTTTCTTATTGTAAAACCACTCATTCTACATGCCTGTTTCATAGTTTTGTTTGTCACTTTTTAATTTTTGTTGTTATTATGAAATGAAATAATAATATAATCTCTGCATAAATATATCCAGATGAATACTTAGTAAATAGGCAACATTTTATGGATGAATACTTAGTAAATAGGCAACCCCCTCAGATTTTATGTGAACATAATACACTTGAATTCTCAGTAAATAGCTATTCTGGAAGCTCGTTGTGTTCACTTTTTCCATGTTGTGCCTCTTTACTATGCTGAAACTTTACCAGTCTGTCTGGGCATATTGCATACTATGCAGCTATCTGCAAATAAGGCAGCCTGGATCAAAGATGTCTGCCTGCCTTCGTTAAACCTATTATCGACAGTTCTTTTTGCTTCTCTCTTAAAGGATAACTATCTGGAGTCCCAGGGGCTACATTTCAGCCCCCTACATAGCTTCTAATCCCATTTTGCCCAGAAGAAAAGTAACAGAACAAAATCATATCTCCCAAGTCCCTGCACCCCCAGAATAGAAAGTGAAATGTCCTGTATGTCCATACATTTCTGGGGCTTTTGTTAATAGGCTGTCTAAAATATTAGACTCATTCCCTGAATATGTGGCACAACTACTTTATTGTGCACAATCAAGGTACAGGAAAAGGGCTCCCAATCCCTCACTGTGAACAGTGAAGGTCTGAGCAGAATTCACCCTTCTTGTTTTACATTCCTGTCAGAAAGTTGGATTTTGGTGTTTGACATCCTCATGGGTTTGTTGGTTGTGTTTTTTTTAAATACTTTAGAAAGACATAGCCTTTCTAAATATAGCAAACATTTTTATATGTGATCTGTTTCAAGTTTCTGTGATGTTCCGTTGACACAAGATAAAAATTTTACTTACTCTGTGAGTTTTAGTACTGGGCATATGAGTAGCAACTTTTTTGGAAAAGGTCAGCTCTTTACTAACATAGGAGATGCCCACACTGCACTCTTCTGATCATGAATGCGGCAGAGACCTAAGACAGATATTTTACAACATATGGGAGATGAGGTCACATTTAGACGGTGTTCTCAAATTTCCACTAGGAAGGAATATTATCAAACTGGAGATCTAGAGGTAAGGTTCCCAATCAGTGAGTTTTGCTGTAATGCTATTAAATATTTAATTTGTTAGATTTGTTGTTTTACAGATTCAGTGCAGTCTTCTGGTACAGAGTCACTTTGGCCACAGTAACGTTAAATCACAGCCATCTAAAAATAAGTATTAAATGGTGCCTTGGAATTAACAGGTTAATCTCTAGCTTGTATGAGACTAAATAGTTAGACTGAGTCCCTCGTCTGTGCGGCTGTATACAGGATATTTTACTTTCTGTTCTGAAAATGCAATACAATACTGGCACTTGTGAAGTTTGACTTTGAAACAGTATTTTATTAATTAATGTTGTCAGTATAGTTACCAAAAAGTTACCAATATTTGTACCAATATTGTTGTCAGTCTGTCGTCTCTCCTCCCCCCCCCCCCATTTTCTAAAGACTGGGTTGAAAGAGATCAGCTCTGCCAGTTCTAGCAGATATTATTATGGAAATATGCTTGTATAGCCTTTCAGATTCACCTTCTTTTGTGGAAAAGTGAATTCTAAGCAGCTAATAAAAATAGTTTCTGCTTTAAGTGCAACACCACGGATGCAGTAGCCCATACACAGTAAACGGATGTGGCGGAATCTCATCTACAAAGAGCCCACTCACTACTGATGTCTTCCTTCAGACACCTAACCTACAAAACACATGCAGAGAGCAATTTTGCCCAGGAGAGTGGTAGGCTCTGCCTCACTGGGCACCTTCAAGCCGAGACTTGGTTGCTATCTAGTGGGGTTGAACTACCTCTGGATTCCCTACATTATGACTGAAGTTGGATTATGTGGCTTACAAACCCCCTTATTGCCTTTTAGGGCTCTTTATGTTTAGAGAAAAAGTGGGTGGGGGAAACATTGTAGGTTCATAAAATTATGCATGATGTGAAGAAAGTGGCTAGAGTTTTCTCCCTCATAATAACAGAACTTGGAGTCATCCAGCGAATTTAATTAGCAGTAGACATAGAAAAAGATAATTAAGTTTTGGAATTCACTACCACAGAATGTGGCTATAACCACTAGCTTAGAAGGCATGAAAAGGGAACTAGACAAATGCCTGGCGATATCAATGGCTCTGGGGCATGATACTGTATTCCTTACTCTGTTTTTTCTGCTAAGATGTACGGTAGGAATTGTGAACCCAGAACCCAGTTTCAGAGGGCAGTTTACTGCTGAAGACCAGTTGTTACAGAAAAGGTCTACTACCTTCAAGCTATGCTCATAACCATCCAAATGCCTTTGGGAAGCCCACTGTGGGAAGCATGAAAGTGAGCTAGATGTTCTTATGTTAATAAACTTAGAAGAAACTGGTGCTACATAAGCACACATGCTAGAATGGAAAGTAGGTTTTATACATGGTTGGTCAAGGGAGTATGAATTAGGCTTGTGTGTGTCCCCTTGCATTTGTGTTCTACTGCACATGGTGCATCTCTATTCATAATCCGACACCAAAGGAATCAATTGTATTACTTGTGATACTTTTCATACAAAGGAGAGAGACTGGCTTTACACGCCACAGTGTGAAGTCCTCTCAGAGCAGTGTAATTATATCCTCCTGAGCAAAGAAAGCAGGGTTAGTATCATTGCTTTGGAGCCATAGCCACAGGTTTATGGTGGTTACAATGCACGAGTTTGCAATGCAAAGCTATAATAAATTTGTTTCCTTATGCAGAGGCACTGTGTGTTTAGGTATCTTGAAGTGTGCATTGATGGCAATCTGCAGAAATGCAATATTTGTTAGTCTTAACCTGCACTACAGAACAAAGATGAACCCTGAAGATGTCACAAAAATAGAATGAGGGAGGAAAGTTTCTTGATTTGTAGTAGATAGAAATGTATAACAGTTGTATAATGGATTCTTTGGCTTGGCACAGAAATCATAAGAAGCCACTCAGTGAAAAAGTCCCTATAGTTTATCTACTGGGTTGTGCATAATGGGAAATGAAATGAAATAGAATACATTTGCCACATTGCCACCCCCTCTCCCCTTTTCCTCACGAAAACTGGAGGAGCGGGGTGTACTACAACTACGAATGTGATCCTGACTCTGCAAATAAGTGTGAATAAATATTTATTGATTGCATTTCTACTGTACAGTTGTTTACATGTTTGTAACAAGTAGGCGGTATTGGGTTTGCTGGTTGTTGTTGAAAACCAGATAATGTATAGATTTTTTTTAAAAGGCACTCAGACACACACAAATACATATAAATGTGTTTTTACTGCTATGTTAGAAATAATCCCAGTCTTAATTGGCTTGCACTCTGCCATCAAAATCTAGTCCTCATCAGAATCTAGTAAAGGGAAGAGGTAAATGCAAACATTATTAGCTGAGTGGTGCAAGCTTTTGTGTAATACTGCAATAAAGCACACTGGCACTTCAGAAACTCTCATAAAGTTATTCACTGCAATCCCCCACATGACCCATCTGTTCAACAACGTCATAAAAGGGGCCCGCATCCCTAAAACCTGGTCCTCCTCCAAGTTAGTCTCTATTCCAAAGCTACTCAAGGACAGCCGTAAGGTAGAACTAGACACTGGGAGGACCTATCAGAAGTGAACCAGACCACTGGTACCAAAATGCATGGGAAACCGCCCTACTTGAGAAGTTAGCCAACCAACTCTAGCACAGGAACCAACAAAGACACCTTCACCCTGGTGTGGCTCCTCTTCTTCACATACACAGCACAACAGGACAATGACCTATCCCTCCCTCCCAACAGCATACAACAACCTACACACACACACACCCCACAGATACAAACAAGCCACACTGCAATCAACTGAACACAGCCAACCAAACTCGGGACCCCCTGACCTCTCACATTATCAATAAAAAGAAATAAATACATAAACAAAGGACCTAGCCATGGGGTGCTGATGCAAACCCTCTACACTAATAATAGGCAATAGACCAAAAGAACAAGACCCCATCTCTCTTTCCCCCAAATGCAAGATGTCTATGACAAAAGTGTCTCTCACTAAATGTAAACGAACTGTGAAAAAGACTAGGAATTGAAAGTGGAGACAATAGATGCACCTTTCCCTCTTTGTCTGTTCATTTTGTAACACAAAAAACTTTAATAAAAACTAATTTTAAAAATTTATTCAGTATATTCCTTAGATATATATTTTGTGGGTAAACCAAGCTAGTGAAAATGCAGTTCTCTCCTGGCGTTGTTTAGGAATGTGTTCCTACAGGTATATAAGCTAGTATTATACTGTAAAGCAAAACTTATTGTGTTGAAACAATTAGAAGAAAAGAGACGTTTCTTCAGTACTGCAACTACATGTAAGAGGGTATTACTTGAAGAAAGTACAGGCTAGATTGGTTCATAGACTGTTTCTGTGTAGCCTTGTACAAATAGTAAACTTTTACCTGTGGGGCGGGCAGAGCAAAATGAGCAATTATTCGTGTTATCTTGAAATCAACCTTTCTGCTGTCACCTGTGCTGACATTTCCCTTCTGTTCTATGCCATGTCCATTTAAGAATTCCTTTGCGAGTTGTGCTGCAAAGAGTCTGCACTTCTAAAATTGTAAACTAAGCACAAGATTCTAA
Source organism: Podarcis raffonei (assembly GCF_027172205.1). NCBI lineage: Eukaryota > Metazoa > Chordata > Lepidosauria > Squamata > Lacertidae > Podarcis > Podarcis raffonei. Next base: position 5,607,547 of record NC_070604.1, read on the forward strand.
TGAAATAGGGATAACTGGTATCACTTTCCTCTTTAGAAGTCTGAACTTTAGGGACTTTGGGGTTAGAGTGGGCTGCAAGAAACACCAGGTTCTAGTCACAGTAACATGCTCTCTCTGTTTAGTGTTCATGAATTCCATTTCAATTGATTGGGGCGGGTTGTCTTATGTAAGGTTTTCTGTGAAAATAAGGGTATGCTCACGACCCTGTTCTCCACTGGTTGAAAGGTATTTCATCCTCTTAAGCTCCTGGATATGCTCAGTTACAAATTCTGTATCTTCTATAGCAGTGTTTCCCAACCTTAGTTCTCCAGCTGTTTTTGGACTTCAACTCCCATCATCCCTAGCTAGCAAGGCCAGTGGTCAGGGATGATGGGAATTGTAGTCTGCAAACAGCTGGAGACCCAGGGTTGGCAAACACTGTTCTATAGGGAAACATGTTGGCTCAGATGACTTCCTCTATTCAGGTATCTTTCCACAGTGATTTTAACAAACATGATATAAGATTCAAGTGTTAAACAGATTTCAAATTCTATTTCCTTTCAGTTATGGATGCAGTAACTTAAGGGTTTTGATTTCATATTTAGTTAATAGGTAGTGGGATTTGATCCTCTAGCAGTTGTGTTAAGGACCTGTTAACAGTTCAGAATGAAGCATTGAATTTCCATGAAGTTCTGGATGTGAGGAGAACCAGTTTTCTCATTGCCAGGGTTGTAATAAGCCCAATATGCTAAATAGCCACATGAGGCAATATTGACATATATGGCACAACTTTCCTTCAGAGAGGTTGCCTTATCTGAAGACCTTTCTCTAGCAATTCTGAGTAACTTTTCTTTTAACTTTTTTTTAATAGAAAGCCCAAAAAGGAAGAACAACTCAGTGAAGAGGCTGCCAAGGTGATTTCTAGCCTTCCTGACTTATCTTTCATGCATGCCAAGGTGTTGATGTTCCCAGCCACATTAACACCTTCAACAAGTTGCCAAGGCAAGGTAGACTAAGGTGAAGTGAATTGGACAATTTCCATTGATTCTTGCCCTAGCCCCCCTTTCTGGGTCCTATGAAGTGATCTTGCTTCAATTAAAAATAATTCAAGTTCAGATGATTTGTTGGTAAGCAGCACTAGAAAGGTATACATACTTATGTATATTTATTTACATATTGGAGTCCTAAATTTATATTAGACAAATGTAAATAACTGGAGAGGATTGAACCTTTTTTGAAGATTTATCCTTTTTTGTTGTGTTGGGGTGTAACCATTTTGTCTTTGTGGAATACACTGGTAGTGTCCTTCTTACAAAACTTTCTAAACAATTTTTAAAAATTGAAATTTCCAACTTTTGCTCTTCATGAAATTTCCCTTTGCCCCCCACCCCACCCAATTTAATAACTTACCCTTGATGAAAATCCTTTTACTGAAAGCTTTAAAGCTTACGGTCTTTCAGTAGTCTTCTTTTAAGCAGGCTGAACCTTCCCTTATTTTTCATCTCAAGTGGCTTTTTTTTTTTTTGCAGGGGTGGGGTGGGGCTAAGTGGTTGATTTTTTTGATTTTTTTAGCTTTTTGACTTCTAACAGTGTGGATTTATCATCATTGCCTTTCAAGAGGTTTGCTGTCAATTATCTTTAGTTAAGTGATCACTGCCTAAGCACTTGATTCTCGAGATCTATGTGTTAATCAATTTGGTTTGGGATGGAAGGACCAAAACTGTCTAAATGTCTTACACTGAAATATACCTGTTACATTTTTTTTGTTGTACCACTATCCCTATATTTTGATTTTGCACAGTGTAAATTTGACATAATCATAGATTGCTATGGTTTAGGCTGTATGTACAGTAAAACTATGGGTTGTAAATGTTTGGGGAAATTCCTATGGAAAAAAGAGAATGCTATGTAGAACAACCTCTAACAAGGTTTATGTGCATGCCTGAGGTCTTTTTGAAATTTCAGTGTATAAATTTCCTCTTAGCTTACACAAAATAAAAAATAAAGTTATATAGTCTGTTAACGTGTGTAGTAATATTGTTTTTCTTCCTACTTTTACAGTACTGCCAAAGGCAGTAGGAATATCGCTTTTTCAGAGAGAAAAAGTCTACTTGCAGAATATTAACTCTGTACCTTAACAAAAAGCACTGGGTTGGGGGTTTTTAAGAGCCAATGCATTTTTTTGTTAACACATGTGGGAATGTGTTCCTTCTGTTGTACCAAAGTTGTCTGGAAAACCAAAGCATTTGGGCCCATGGCTGGAGTTCACACTGGAAGCTCACAAGTCTCTTCCTAGTTGGTAGGGCTAGGTCAAAGAGGTTGGTGGTCACCTGTAGGTTCCTGCCCCACTTCAAAACTCTTCACATAAGGGGCACACTCATTGTGACATACATGATAATCTATAACACTTCTGCCTTGTGCAGAGAAAAAGGTAAGGTTCCCTGCTAACTTTTTCTGTCCAGTACCATTACAAATATCCTTTCATAGAAGAGCAGTGCTTTGTAGTTTCTCATTTTGCCTTTCCCCCTCTGGACGCTTCCTAAAAACCCAGGCACATAGTGATGAGTTACAGTTATGCTTCATGACAGTTCAGGCAAAAACATTCCTTTTTAAACCAGGCCTTTGACTTTTAACAATCTATGGCCTTTTAGAGTGGGTGGTGTGTTTTAATGTATTTTTTTCTCCTTGTTTTAATATATGCATTTTTAAAAAGTTGTTTTGTAAGTTGCTTTGAGTTGTTGTGGTATAAAAAGAGCTACTGATACATTTAATTTATAATTATAACACTTTCTTCTGTCTTAACACCATCCTCTCTATAGTGTTGATTGCTTCTCAATACGGAATAAAATTTTTGGTCAATATTCTGCATTAACAATGTCTTGTTAAGATATTAACTCTCTTAAATATACAGGCACAGCCTTCTGAATGCCAATAACAGTAACATCAGATCATCTTATTTTATTTACAGTATTCTTTCTATTGCATCTCTTTCTTGTGTCCCAAATTGTTTTGCCTCTTCATACTCCCACCAGTTGTGAAAATAGCTGCCCATATAAGCCACATTTTCTAATAAGTTGTGGCCAGTAGGGCAGTGTTAATACAAAGCCCACCTGCTTTAACAATTTGTAGGATATATTCTCTATAAAGCTGATAATTCATTAGTAGTAATGTGTTCTAGCCTTGAACATACAACTATTTTTCTTTCTTCCCACTTCTAACAACATGTGCTGCATGGTAAAAATAAGAGCTTTTGTTTCCATGCCCTAAAATATTTGGTAAAAAAGAATTCACCCTAATGGTATAACTGCAGAAAAGAACCATATAGCTATTGTATCAGGATGGTGGTTGAGAGTTAACTCAAGATTCAAGGCTAGTAGGATAAGCTATTGAAGGCTTTCCAGGAGCGGAATGGAGTAGGAATGCCAGCTGCAAGCTGAGAGCTTCTGTCTTCACACAATTGCCCTTAGTGGCAGCTGCCCATTTGTATTGATGTGCAAGGGCTGGTGCTCCAACAGAAACAGGAAGGAGACGTGGAGAAGGAGGTTGTCTGATAACTAATGTTCAAACACAGACCGTTAGCTTCTAGTTAGCTATCCTCTTTATCATAAGTCCTCACTCCATCCCTGATAGGACAGAAATCATGGTCAAAGTGTCCATTGGTTTTAAGTTTGGTTACAGGCTTTCTGTTTTTATAGAGGAAGGTTTATTCTTATGCAGATTCTCTCTCTTTCTCTGTTTAATATGTATAACAGAAAGAGTGAAAATGGTGTAGGACAGTGATGGGCAACTCAGTCCAGCCCAATTCCAGAAACAACTTTGCCATACAGCTCAGGTGCTATTTTGCATTCAAACGGGGTCAAGGCTCTTTACTGTAGATGGGAGCTAAGACCTTCAGAAACCTCTACTTACTATGCCCACAAGCACTAATTTTCTTCTGCAGTAGGAAGTGCTAATATTACATCAAGCTCCATGTGATGTTTCCGTTGTTCGACAAGGGAAAAATAGGTATATGAATAGGAGAATTCCAGGATGCCAAGATCCAAGTTTGGGGCAATTACTCTTTGGTGAGAAAACCCCAGCAGAGATTTAAATTCTCAAAATAAGCAGCAAAGCATGCAAATATAGGCTGTTAGACCTTTAAAATATGCCTTTCTATGTTCCTTCCAAAGCTCGCTCTCTTCCCCTAGCATGGAAAAAGACCACGTGTTTGGTAAGTCAGGCAGTAAAACTTGGCTTAGTTACAGTGGTGAAAGTTCCTAAATTATTGGCATAGGTACTCAAGGAAGGCTTGTTGGAGCCATGCAGTCACGGACAATTTTGGGGTTGCTGCTCTCATCTCACTTTACTGGCTGAGGGAGCCAGCATACAGCTTCTGGGTCATGTGGCCAGCAGGACTAAGCTTCTTCTGGCAAACCTACTTGCACTTTGAGGTTCTTTCAAACTGCTAGGTTGGCAGGAGCTGGGACCGAACAACGGGATCTCACCCCGTAGTAGGGATTCGAACCACTGACCTTCCGATCAGCAAGCCCTAGGCTCAGTGGTTTAACTCACAGCGCCACCCGCATCCCTATCCAAAAGTAGCAAAGGGGGAAAGTCTCCTTTCTGCTAGCACTACTAGTAACTTTTAGGGAACAGTGCCACCTAGAGACTGTATCAGAATATATTGATCTAGCCTGCACTTGATTAACTATAAGGTTGCCGGTGGAGAGTTCATCAGAGCATACAAATGAATATGCCTTTCCTATGTGAAGTTACCATTCAGTGGAACATGCCTTACATTATTTGCCTTCAAAATCTGATGTTTTAAGGTTTCATGCACATGGAACAGTAGTACACCCTTACTTCTTGGAACACTTATTATGCAAGAAAAGGTATGGCTTTACTTCTTTCTTTGTGTAATATATTACATTAACAACATGTGAAGTTGTGTTCTGCCTTAATTCACTTTTTAACATCAGAGTTAAATTTTTAATTTTAATTTAATGCTGATTTTTAATTCCAGCATTACTACCAAGGAACATGGTGCTGCAGAAACGGAATGTCTGCTCAAATGTGGCTACTGTACATACAGTCAATGTAGTGACTCTTTTGAGGGCTTTCTTTTATATACTTTTATCACTATCACTATATTGACTATTCTCTATAATAATCAAGCACTTTCAAGCACACTGAGCACTTTCCAAGCACCAAGCACATGGCTTGCAAAGCCCCTTGCACAGAGCTTTCCAATTGCCTGACAACCAGCTGACTGCCAGGCTTTTTGGAAGCACAACACATTGACCCATGTCAATCACCAGATGCCATTATTATGTCAGGTAATTGACTGCTTAGTGCTCCTGCTCACTTTTGAAAGTTGGCTTGTAAGGGGTGGCTTGACCCGCTAAGCCAAAAATGTTCCCTACCCCATTTACTGTAGTGAATTATGTGTAGCTAGTTCCTTTCCTGCAATCTGCCTCAAGACATGCAAACAAGATTACATAATTCTGCCAATTATATGGATAATGGAAATATTCCTATATCAAAGAAATATGTCTCATTTTTCTGTATTAAGAAATGGAACAATCAGACCGTTTGCTTGGTTGTTGTTTTTAAAAAAATCAAATAATTTATGCTTGTTGCCACACAGAACAAAAGAGGGGTGGGAGTGTTCGTAACTAGCAACACATCTTCACTGGGAATTTGCAGTGTAATTTTTGCAGATTAATAAAATTAGACATGTGGTTCTGTTCAGCTTTATTAGATTCTTCTTACTCTTGTTTGTTCTTCACTTCTGCCTCATTTATTTCAATCCTTCGTGGCTTGCCTACAGTAATCTTCCTACTCCCAGTTGGTTTGTGCTTCTGTCACTAAAGTTTGGCCACTGGAACCATTCAGGGGTGGTTTGACCCTGTCTGCAGTTGTACTGCCCTTAACAGAAATCTCTCTTATACAAAAGGGCTTGGAACTAGTCAAACATTGCTCTTCTGAATGGGTTGCTGCAAGCCTGTAGCCAAAGTGTACAGCTTTCAGTCCTCACCCTTCCTCAAATATTACACAATAATGTATTTGGATCAGGCTAGAGATGTACGGTCTCTCCTTGGTGGAGAGTGGCTCAGAACCAAGATGAGCTGTTTACTCCAAAATTGGTAAGTAATTGCCAAACCAATTGGGGCAGCTCCAGAAAGCAGCCCACAAGAAAGCAAAGCTTTGAAGAGCTGCCGTTGGGAAAACTGGAGGTGGTTCCCTGTGAGGCTGGGCTACTATCGCTCCCCAGCTTTCATGGGGTATCTTTTCAAAACGGCTCCCTAGCAAAGCCACTGAGTAACATTTTCTTAAGGAGCTGCTTTGAAAAAGGCCATAGGTCAGCGGTAGAGCATCTGCTTTGCTTGCAGAAGGTCCTCTGTTTAATGCTCCGCGTCTTTAGGTAGAGCCAGGAAAGAAGCCTGCGTGGAATCCTGGGGAGCTTCTTCAAGTCAGTGAATAGAACACTTAGCTAGATGGATTAATGGACTGGCTCGTTCTAAGGCAGCTGCCCCATGGAAAACTAAGGCTACATCTGTGCCATACCTTTAAACAACCACTATATCACTTTTGAATTATGGTGCTGAAGGAAACTCTTGAGAGTCCCATGGACTGCAAGAAGATCAAACCTATCCATTCTGAAGGAAATCAGCCCTGAGTGCTCACTGGAAGGACAGATCCTAAAGCTGAGGCTCCAAGACTTTGGCCACCTCATGAGAAAAGAAGACTCCCTGGAAAAGACCCTGGTGTTGGGAAAGATGGAGGGCACAAGGAGAAGGGGACGACAGAGGATGAGATGGTGGGACAGTGTTCTCGAAGCTACCAACATGAGTATGACCAAACTGCGGGAGGCAGTGGAAGACAGAAGTGCCCGGCGTGCTCTGGTCCAGGGGGTCACGAAGAGTCATACACAACTAAACAACAACATATCACTTTTAAGTCATGGCTTTCCCCAAAGAATCCTGAGAACTGTAGTTTGTTAAGGGTGGTGAGAGTTGTTAGGGGACCCCTATTTCACTGAGCTACAATTCTTCAAGTGGCTTAACCATCAGTCTTTATTTCCACGGAATTCTGGAAACTGGTTCTGTAAGGGAGATAGAGATCTCCTAGCTACTCAGCACACTTAACATACTGCAGGTCCCAGGATTCTTTGGCAGAAGCCATGACTGTTAAAGTAGCATGATAGCGCTTTAAATGCACAGTGAGGATGTGGCCTCAGGCTGGGGAGCAAGAGTCGACCTTCACTCCATGTGGTAGTCTGCACAGGAGCTCTTTTGTCATCCAGCTCCAACTTTAGCTAATTCTTCAGACAAAGTTTTAATTCAGAGTGGAGGAGAATTCAGGGACTTCTAATGCTGATGTCTTGTTTGGGGTTTAGCATTATCAAATGCCAAAAACTAATATCTGAGCCTTGGCTTAGCACCTCTAGATCAGACTAAGAATCCATATATTCAAGGACTTGGTTTCTAAAGGTGGCCAGTTAGAGGTCTCTGTATATTCACAAAAGGGTAATAATAATAATAATAATAATAATAATAATAATAATAATTTATTATTTGAACCCACCCATCTGGCTGGGTTTCCTCAGCCACTCTGGGTGGCTTCCAACAAAGATTAAGAATACATCAAAATGTCACACATTGAAAACTTCCCTAAACAGGGCTGCCTTCAGATGTTTTCTAAATGTCAGGTAGTTGTTTATCTCTTTGACATCTGATGGAAGGGCGTTCCACAGGGCGGGTGCTACTACCTAGAAGGCCCTCTGCCTGGTTCCCCGTAGCTTTGCTTTTCAAGAGTGAGGGAACCGCCCGAAGGCCCTCTGCACTGGACCTCAGCGTCCAGGCAGAATGATGGGGGTGGAGACGATCCTTTAGGTATACTGGGGCGAGGCCGTTTAGGGCTTTAAAGGTCAACACCAACACTGGTGACTATCCTATTTGCAAACTTCTGATAGCTAGAGGTAAACTACCTTGGTACATGGAGATTCTACATACCTATGGTAAGAACCGTCAGTAGACCTAGCCTCCGTAAGCTTTTCTGAACTTGAAAAAAGCCATTAAGTTTAGCTTCATGGGTGCACGTAGCTTCACTGGATTGCTAGTCCAAAGAATAAATGTAGCAGCTGAGTTTAAACTTGGAAGCAGCACCTCCTGCGGCACCCCGAAAGTAACGATCTGTGTCAAGTGCTAGCTGACCATAAATGGTCCTGGATACTAGCAGTGCCTGCTTGTAACAAGGCCAGTAATCCAATTTGTAATCGGCATGTACCTTTCCCCCTCTGTCCCATACCAAATGTAGTGGGTGCTCCATATGGAGGATTGTATGGGACGCGGGTGGTGCTGTGGTCTAAACCACTGAGCCCTGGGCTTGCCAGTCAAAAGGTCGGTGGTTCGAATCCCCACGACGGGTGAGCTCTCGTTGCTCGGTCCCAGCTCCTGCCAACCTAGCAGTTCGAAAGCATGCCAGTGCAAGTAGATAAATAGGTACCACTCCGGCGGGAAGGTAAACGGCGTTTCCTTGTGCTGCTCTGGTGTCGGTGTTCCGTTGCGCCAGAAGCGGCTTAGTCATGCTGGCCACATGACCTGGAAAAACTGTCTGCGGACAAACGTCAGCTCCCTCGGCTTGTAAAGCGAGATGAGCGCCACAACCCCAGAGTCATTCGCAACTGGACTTAACTGTCAGGGGTCCCTTTATGTTTATGGAGGGTCACATGTTCAATTCATCTCCTTCCTTTCTGGAAGAATCAAGCTGCTTTTTAAAGCAATCCCATTCACTCTCCATGGATGGTGAAGGGAATCGTGCTCAACTGCTCCACAGACACAGGGAAGGCAAACAGCCTGAGGCGTGAATGAAAGTGGGCTTTAAGTAAATCACTCTGCAACAGTGACTTTAGCCAGGGTTTTCTTTCTTTCTTCCCCTTTTTTCAGCATGTGATCATGTTACAGGGCTGGAAATGGTTGTCTCCATTGTGAATAGATTGTTAACATGGACAATAAATTATCCCTTTGCTCAGCCTACACTGAAATAGTTTAAAAGAGAGAGACAGCCTGACAATCCAGCTGCTGGTCTAAATGTGGCATCTCAGAACTGCTGTTGTGAAGGTGGCAGGTTTAAAGCTACACTGCGGAGTGAAGGCTGGAATTCTGACAAACCCAGCCAGCCATTTCTGTCATCAAACACTTTAGCATTTACCGTATTTTTTGCACCATAACACTCACTTTTTTCCTCCTAGAAAGTAAAGGGAAATGTCTGTGCGTGTTATGGAGGAAATGCCTACGGGTGGCATGCCTACGGATTTTCCTCCTCTAAAAACTACGTGCGTGTTATGGTCGGGTGCGTGTTATAGAGCGAAAAATACGGTAACTTTCTCTCCTCTTCTTTCTCCCCTTCCTGCCCAACAACTTCCTCCAGCAACACTCTCTCTCTCTCTCTCTCTCTCTCTCTCTCTCTCTTTCTCTTTCTCTCTTTGTGTGTGTGTTTTGTATATATCTGGAGTTGCCCCTCTTGGCTGGATGAAAGAAAGTGATGGGGAGAGGAGACCAAAGCAGCAGGCTGGCAGTGTGAGCCTGTGTATCAGGAAGGCTGGATTTTCATACAAGAAGCTATTCCTCCTTAGACTCTGGATCCGTAAGCCCAGTGAGTGTAAGAAAGTTCCATGGACCAGGTGAATGTGATCTGGAAGTTCAGCAGGAACTTTCAGTTCAAACTTCGGGTACCTCATTAAAAACTTACAAATTGAATCCCTGCAACTTGTGGAGGGGGCTCATGTGTTTCCATTATGAGGCAAGCCAAGCTTGTACAATTGATGCCCTTCTCTATTATTACTTCCTTGGATACTATTGAAATTATGCAATAGATAGGACTCCTTTCCTTTTCATTAAACGCACTGTTACCCAAGGAAAGGGCTTTTATTTACCTGTAGATAGGAATCTCAGTTCAGGAAAATGTTAGGCTTAGTTTGTCTTGAAAGTAATGGGAAATTTTAGTTGTGACTTACCGGTAAGTCCCACTGAAATCAATGTAAATTAAGCATATCTAACTTTCTTGGACTAAAATCTATCACATTCCAGTTTTAGAGGACAATGCTCTGCTTTATTTATCTTCACTGTTCCAATTTACAATTGTGTACTGTTATACTGGAGGTGCTCATCATAAGATTAACACTCATTATGTAACAAATGTAAGCTAATAATTAGTATATTCTACACTGAATGCTATAATGCTGAGATGATACAAGAAAGGAAGAAAGATCCAAGGTTGTTAGCATGTCTGAAATAGATTGCAATTTTAAGAAAATCAAAATTTTAACTTTTTTATACTTAAACATTATAGGAGTCAATTGTTCATGAAGCTTTTCCCCTTACTTATTAATTAATTTTCTTATGATTGAAATACAGTCAATAGTGTGTGTGTGGAATACTCAGAGTATACTGAGTGTTTCTCTGCCTTTGCTGAGCCTTGCTGGGTGGTGAGTTTTATCTCTCTGCTACATTATCGTGAATCTGGCCGGCTGGAATTATTCCACTTCCTTGCAATCGCCATCCTCTGTTAAACAAGTGATGCGTCTATCCCCCACTGCCTGCATCATCCAGCTGGCGAAAGCTGACAAAGCTCCACTGCTGCCTTCAATAGTCAGGCTTGCTTGCATCATTAGGAGATCTGGTCTAACAGGTTTGTCTGTTGTGAAATGGAAGAGTAGACTTAAAACTACATAAGTACAGTACGGCTGCCAACATTCCCCCCCCCCCAATTCTGGCAGGACTCCTGTGCCTCTCCTGTGCCACATGGCAGGCAGAAACTTAGCAGGGGGGACTTTTTCTATCACTGCATCAGATGTGACCTGCTTTATTTCTGTTAGGCATGATTATTATTATTATTATTATTATTAATTACAGGAGCCCAATTACAGGAGCCCAACTCTAATAGCAATCTTAGAGCCCTTCACCCATAAGAAAGATACAAACCAGCTTTTAACATGTAACCGATGGGTTCAAACACTCAGCATTCAAAGACAGGCTGCCCTGGGGGAGCAGAGCACAAGGAATCTAATATATTAGATTTGTGTCCACATCTAATCTTGTCCCTTTCTTAAATTTATTTATTGGTGTGTGCTTTTCTTATCTGCCAAATCTCAGGACGGTGGAGCGTGTGTGTGCTGTGTCCTGTTGTTGTTGCTCTAGTGGTGCCCTCCTTCTGATAGGAAATGCTATGCCGGGGGGGGCACAAAAAATTGGGGGTCAAGGAGGGTCAGTTGGTGGGGAGTGAGAAATGTCTCTGTTTTTATCTGAAGGGTATGCATACAATAAATATTAAAAATATTGCTTTATTTTATTTCACATATATACAATTTATAGGCTGCCCTGTAGCCAAAGTCTGCTCACAGCTCACAGAGAATAAAACAAACAAAATTAGCAATCAAGCAGCAAATTTTACAGCAGCGTCTTCATTTAAAGCAGAGGTTTAAAGAGAGCTCTCAACTGTTTGTTTTTGTTTGTTGGTTTGTTGAAACAAGCCACTGGAATTGAGCTATTGCCTGAAGGGTGAGGCTTCAGCATGGAAGTACGGGTGTGCACAGTTGTCTTTTTCAAGTGGCCGCGTTGGCAGCAAGTCAAGAGAGGGAGAAAGCAAGTCCACGGTCTCTGAATGTGGTTGCCAGTTCTGGTTTGGTATTGCTGTGGGGTTACTGTCTCGTGTGGTCCAAATAATTCACCAACAAAAAGGAAAGCGGAATTAGATGGGCAAAGAGGATCCAGCAACCCCTGCGCCAGTGGAAAAGATTCTTCGTAAAGTAATGGAAGCAGTTACCTTGATGAATATGAAAGGGGGAGGTTTGCTCGTCTGCTGCTCTGGGAGAAACCCGCCCCACTCTTCTCTCCAAAGAGGACACAGGAGTTCAGAATCTACTTCGCATCCCTAGCCAGATACCACTTTTCTTTGCCAAAACCAGCTCCAAACGCCTGCATATCCCACAAAAGACGAAGCTCCAGGACACATAATGATGGAAATCAGCAAATGTAAAAAAGCACATTTTATTCAGTGTCAGCAGTGATAATTGAATCTGTACTACTCATCACCACATTCAGCCAAGTTATTCCATGTTCTCTATCAACCGGTATCTTAAGCTTTTTATTATTATTCAAATAAAGAGGAATGATCACTCTGGAGCTTTGGTGAGCACTTGCCAGCTTTGTTTGCTAAGGCAGGGACCACCTCTATCTAACTACTTTCCCTATGATATATTTCACTTGCCTCACAAAGAGGTCGTCTCTTGCATGTATGTCATCTGGGGGGGGGTGGAGAGGTAACTGCAAATGTGTATAAAAACAGCTTGAGGGCAAGAGGCAAAGTTGAGTGTTTCTATCCAAATCCAGTGGTGTGGAATCTTGTCATTTATTTGCAAATCAGATTTCAGCTTTGATTCCACAGCTACTTCCCTATCAAATGCTCCCCCCCCCTTTTTTTGACTGAGGATGAATATACAAGCTGCGGCAGTAGAAGACTTGAGGACTGAGTAGGCTTTCAGTCTGTTGCCAAATCATTTAATAAATCTTATTACCTTGTCCAAGACTTGTAAGAATCCCATTGAGAGACTGCAGGGCACTTTTAAAAGTGACTCTCACAAGAGTCAGTGATGGTTTAAAAGACAATTAGACAAAAAAAATTTTTTTTAATTTTTTTATTAATTTTCCAAAAAAAAAATTAAGACAAACAAACAGACATCCATCCATCCTAATTGTAATTAAACCAATCTTAATAACATTAGTAAGTGACTTCCTCAAATCCCCCTGGTTGAATTTCATTGAATATCATTTTAACAGTTTTCCAAAATCAATCTTCTCAAAAAATTAACTTGATCACTTAACATCTTTCATTCTTTCTAACCAACTTTAAACATCTTAATTCCTATCGTTACATATTTAAATCCTGTTGTTGTTGTTTAGTCGTTTAGTCGTGTCCGACTCTTCGTGACCCCATGGACCAGAGCACGCCAGACACCTCTGTCCTCCACTACCTCCCGCAGTTTGGTCAAACTCATGCTGGTAACCTCGAAAACACTATCCAACCATCTCGTCCTCTGTCGCCCCCTTCTCCTTGTGCCCTCCATCTTTCCCAGCATCAGTGTCTTCTCCAGGGAGTCTTCTCTTCTCATGAGGTGGCCAAAGTACTGGAGCCTCAGCTTCACGATCTGTCCTTCCAGTGAGCACTCAGGGCTGATTTCCTTAAGAATGGATGCGTTTGATCTTCTTGCAGTCCCTGGGACTCTCAAGAGTCTTCTCCAGCACCATAATTCAAAAGCATCAATTCTTCGGCGATCAGCCTTCTTTATGGTCCAGCTCTCACTTCCATACATCACTACTGGGAAAACCATGGCTTTAACTATACGGACCTTTGTTGGCAAGGTGACATCTCTACTTCTCAAGATGCTGTCTAGGCCTGTCATTGCCCTTCTCCCAAGAATTTAAATCCTAAGCCTATCTAATATTTGCAAGCTTTTCCAATTAAGTTAACATATTTAGCTAAATAGTCTTTAAATTTTATCCATTCTTCCTGGTACTCCTCCTCCTGGTCGCGGACTCTTCCAGTCAGGTCGGCCAGCTCCGAAAAGTCCATCATCTTCACCTGCCAATCTTCCACTGTTGGTATTTCTTGTGTTTAAAAGAGAATTAGACAAATTAACAGAGGAGAGAGGTATGGATGACTACTAGCCAGTTGCTGAATACCAGTTCCTACAAACCACAGCTGAGGAAAAGTACTCTTGTGCTTGGATCCTGCGTGCAGGTTTTCTACCTGTAAAGCCATCGGGTTGGCCACTGTGAGGATAGCATGCTGCCTAGATGGCCTCATTGGTCTGATACAGTAGACTTCTTATGTCCAAAAGCAGTACTAGCCTTCTTGGTAAAAAATATTTCAAAATGCTATGGGGTCCTGTGAGAAATGTCACTGTTGTTCTACCCCCACTCATTTCGTTTTTTTCAAAAAAAATCTCAGCTGTACATTTCTTCCCTGCTGTGCTATGGTGCTGCCATAACAGGATAGACATAACCTAGAATGGTTAAGTGTTACTCCTGGTGTAAGATGAGCCTTACAAAGTACTGGCTACGTGGCTTGAGTAAGGTGCTTTTCATTCGTAATTTGATAAATTGCTTCATTATGGTTAGGTCATGGGTCGGCAACGTGCAGCCCATGGGCCGGATGTGGCCCACAAAGACCGTTTTACCGGCCCACGAGCTGCCCCTGAACTGAGCCGCTCGCTCAGCGAGTCCCCCACGCGCTGCACTAAACTGACGCGGCGTGGAGATTCGCGAGCGGCACTGGAAATCGCGTTTGCGCATGTCCAGACATCGAAAATTGCTATTGCGGAGGTGCGATTTTCGGCGTCTGGGCATGCACAGACGCAATTTCCAGCGCCACAGATATGCACAGAAGTGATTTCCGGCGTCGCGCTGTGTCAGTCATGCCCACGGACGATCTCTGTGGGAGTGCTCTGGCTCATGGCCAGTAAACCTTGCTGACCCCTGGGTTAGGTGAACATCATAAGAAGCTTGCTGGATCAGGCCAATGGCTCATCTAGGCCAACATCCTGTTCTCACAGTGGCCAATCAGAGATGCCCATGGGAAGCCAGTGAGCAGGCCCTGAATGCAACAGCGGTCTCCTCACTTGCGAATGTGAGCAATTGGTACCGTATTGGCCCGAATATAAGCTGCACCTTTAAAATTCAAAGGGTTAGGGGAGAGAAAAAATGACAATACCCAAATATAAGCCGCTCCCTTAAAATTCTGCAGGCACTCACACTCTTCCATTTTACTGTATGTCTTCTTCAGCAGCAATATCATAAAAGCCAATTTTTGTAAGGTCACGAATTAAAGCTGCACTTTAACTTTTCACGGTCGGAATTTGGAAAAAAAAGTACGGCTTATATTCGGGCCAGTTACTGTATTCAGTGAAGAAAGAAGCGACTTTATCATGGTTTTTAACCATGTTTTGCACACCTTTTTCAAATACCAGGTTCGCACTTAACGGTGCCATACGTCCATATTTTCCCAGACATGTCCTCTTTTTTCAGAGGTAAAATCACCATCTGGGCGGATTTTTTAAATTTGGCAAAATGTCCAGATGTTTATTTTTGTACCATTTGTTTGTGACACCGGCAGCCGGCTGAGTGGAGATGCAGCTTCTCGTGAGCAGGAGGTCCAAGATAGCAAAGGTAAGAGAGGGGAGGGGAGGAAGGGGTGAGCAGGGCGGCAAAGAAGGGCTTAGTGGCAGGGAGGGGCGAGGGATGGAGATATAGGCTGGTAGCGGGGGGTGCCCCAAATTTTTCTCACAAAATGTTGGAGGGGAGGGCATTTCATTTCATTTTTAATTGCCGTTATTAAATATTTCAATACACTTTTTCTCTTTTACTGCACACACACTATTACTACTATTTTTCTTCCTCCCCCCTCCTCCCTGGCCCACCTACAAAAGTGTCCTCTTTTTTGCTCTTCAAAATATGGCAACCCTATTTAACAGCTAGGGACGCGGGTGGCGCTGTGCGTTAAACCATGGAGCCTAGGGCTTGCTGATCAGAAGGTCTGCGGTTCAAATCCCCGCGACGGGGTGAGCTCCCGTTGCTCGGTCCCTGCTCCTGCCAACCTAGCAGTTCAAAAGCACATCAAAGTGCAAGTAGATAAATAGGTACCACTCTGGTGGGAAGGTAAACGGCGTTTCCGTGCGCTGCTCTGGTTCGCCAGAAGTCGCTTAGTCATGCTGGCTACATGACGCGGAAGCTGTACGCCGGCTCCCTCGGCCAATAAAGCGAGATGAGCGCCACAACCCCAGAGTCGTCAGGGGTCCCTTTACCTTTACCTATTTAAGCACTGGTTGGATTTTCAACCACTAGCACGCATTTGCACACAAAGACAAATCTAGGATTTGTTGTCATGTCGTAATGAGATTAAAGGACCAGGAATAATAATAATAATAATAATAATAATAATAATAATAATATAGTAAATTATTTATTCCCCACCCATGTGGCTGGGTCTCCCCAGCCACTCTGGGCGACTTCCAACAGAATATTAAAATGCAATAATCTATTAAACATTAAAAGATTCCCTAAAGCAGCTGTGAGCTCCTCTCTGAGACTCCCCCCCCCCCCGCAGGGTCCTGGTGAGCCTAGTTTGGCTTGTCCTGTCAACCAGCCCAATGGAAGAGGGGGGGGAGTAGCACAAAATTCAACTCCAATAAACTGATGTAATATTTTCTAGCTGTGTAAGGTTTTTATTGGTTGCCATATGTATGACATCTAAGAACTAGAAACATGGTCAATACGAGAAGGTTTTTCAACGTCTCCCTCCGAATCCTTCTGCTTGGGGTGTGGGGTGTGAAGATAGCAGAGGTAGGCAATGTCTCCACTGTTTCTTTTCTGTGTCTCCTTAAAAAAAATAAAAAATAGCAATGCCATTTATCTCCTTCATCCCATCCAACCATTCTTAAGCCGGCTCAGTGGAATTATAGGTAAAGGTAAAGGTACCCTTGCCCGTACGGGCCAGTCTTGACAGACTCTAGGGTTGTGCGCCCATCTCACTCAAGAGGCCGGGGGCCAGCGCTGTCCGGAGACACTTCCGGATCACGTGGCCAGCGTGACAAAGCTGCATCTG